>NW_027223753.1:93900698-95150698 GCF_028538775.1 Myotis yumanensis | reverse complement strand
AAAAATTAAACACAAATTAAATATTTTAAAGACTAATATAAATAATAAAAGATCTTTGCACATACATTTTAAAATAGATTTTTACCTATCTAGTCTGAAATCTGAAACCCTGTCTTAACTGAAAAATGTAGGTGAGTCTTTAGCTTGCATAGACACACGCAGATTATGGATCAGATATGGGACTGAAAGTCAGTACCCTGGTACCTAGAGATTTTTCCTCCTACCTAAATATGTACAAATTATTTTGTATACTAAGCCAAATGATTTTAAAAGTTTCAGCATTTAAATTAACATTTAAATTTTATTATTAATTTAATTTAAATATAAAATATACTGAAAAGAAATTTTGACCATGTTTTCTCACCAGCAAATAAAAGTTAAGACTCAAGTACATTATTATATACCCATTTAATCAAAGCAAGCTCTGGCTGGGTGGATCAGTTGATTGGAGCATTGTACCCTTACACCAAAAGGTTGCAAGTTCGATTCCTGATCAGGACATATACCTAGATTGCAGGTTTGATCCCCTCTAGGGGTGCATAAAGAGGCAACTAATCCATGTTTCTTTCTCACATCGATATCTTTCTCTTTCTCTTTCTCTCTCTCTCCCTCTACAATCAATAAACATATCCTCAGGTGAGTATAAAAAAAATTTAAAAAATAACAACAAAATGTGTTTCAATTATAACAAAATTTATTTCCTAATTCTACTTCCATTTCATTTAGGATTAATGGATGGAATATGGTCCCCTCCATAAAATCTAGCATACAATCTTCAGTGAGTAAAGACTTTTTGATATAATGGAATTATAACTAGAGCAAGAGCTTCAATTTAAGAAAGAAGTCATGATCAACCCACATGTGGGAACCTGGATTGCTGTCATTGTCCTACCCCTTTTCTCTTCTTTACTCACTAACTGGTACCAAGAACCCAATCAAATATCTACAAGAAAATCAGATCAATACAATAATTCATTAAGCTCGTACAGTTGACAACTTCCTTTATGAGAAGCATCCAAAGATCAAAACACTGCCAACAAAGCAAAACATAGCATAGGAGACAATTTATATGTAACTTAAATCATCAAATTTAATACAATGTACAAATCCCAGAGCCTGGGGAGAAAATGATGCAGCATAAAAGAGGGAAAGTCTACAAATAGGACTGGTGGTCAGTTATGTCTTTGCCAAAGTGGCATTTTTGCCAACAAGACTCTTGACAGCCCTTAGGGGGCTAAACTAATAAAATTTACCAAATATGGTGTGGAGAATGAAAAAGTCGCAGACATTAGCATTTATATCTGAGGCTAACATAATGCAGTCCACAGGCTGCCATCAGACTGCACCACGAAGTGATAACTGAAGCCGTGGAATGCAAATAATCCAGTGGTAGACATTAGTGTTATGCTCATTTGTAAATGTTTCCAATCCCCTTCTGGCCCTAAGGGTACCTCACTTGCTTTTTAGGGGCATAACTCATCGGCAGTATGTTTTAAAAGGAGTTAAACTGTAAGAGCACCAGTTAGTCATGATTTACTCATTAGAAACGTAGATTAGGCTACAATGTTTTGTGCTGCTCCACCTGGTAGCTGATCACTTCTCAACTTCTTGAATAGAAGTTAGTTACTCACCTACTGGTAGTGGCCCAAGATTTATCTATTCATGCCAGAGGGTTCTGTCATTTATCTCTAAGCTCCCTACTCAATGTGAAATTTTGAAATGCTGATTTAACAGAAGGAAACTCTGTTGGAAACAAGTGAAAAATGAATATAGAACTCTGATAAAACAGGAAATATTGAAGCAAGCTAGCACCTCTCCTCTGAGAAGGTAAAAGGATGTTTCAAATTATTTATGTATTTGAGAGGATAAAGCCCTTGTTATAAAGAAACAGGGTCAAAAGGCACAGAGCACTTGACCCAGAAACACCACATTGGACTTCTGATTCTGGAAGAGAGTGAAACTCTGTAATTTATTAGAAAAGCCTGCATGGGAATTAATTTACAGCCTAGTTATCTCCATGCTACAGAGATAAATATAATTATTTTTCATGTTGAAGTTGAAAAAGAAAAGCTATCTTAGAATAAGTGGATTCTCCCACTCATTCTCTTTCTACTTGTTTATCTTAGTCATATATCACATTAATGTGTCTGCAAATCCAAGTAGAGAAGTCAAGTGTTTAATCTAACTTTATGTCACTTTCTCATACCAAGGAAGAGGAGGAGAAATGGTGGAATATATCTAAACTGACACTGGCTGGAGACTACAAAGGCAATGGAACAAAGCGGTGTTTTCATCTGTTAAAAACACCCTAGTGTTTCTAGTTTAAAAAGATCACAGTGAAAAGTGATGAGGCAATATCATGATTGTTTCTTGGCCTCAGGCTCCCTAGGTATCAGAAGGGCAAATACAGCCCATCTCAGGGGTATGTTTCTATCCTCTCCACCCTCCAGTGCTACCATTCACTGGCCATTCCCTAAGACATGTGCCCTCTGGTCTGGAGAACGAAGCCCACAGACTTTGTTTAAACCACTCCATTGGCAGGCCAGCCTGGGGCACTGCACCACCATGCCATCCAGCCTCAGGGAGAGGGGCCAGCTTTGCCAAAACAGAGCAGAGTGCTGAACTCACTGGGCCCCACTGACAAACCAGACTGTGCCTGGTTCCCAGACTGCTTTGATTACTGCTGTCTGCAGAAATGAGAAGGACAGGATGAACCAAAGTGACTTATCCGGGAATCACAGCATGCTATTCAAAGTGAATGTTTTTGTAATTTATAAAAAATTTCCTGCTTGGTCATTTGTCTGAGAAAAGAAAAATTATAATAGTCCTCCTTCCCTCCTCCTAAAAAGTAAAACCAATGCCAAGAATGTCCCCTAAAACTAAAACATTAATTTTCAACTACAAGAACTTAACATACTGCCATCAAGTTTGATCTCCATCAGAAATCCATCGGGGACTATGCTTTTAAGAACTATCAAACCATTTTTCCCCAGTTGTGTAATTCTGTTGGAATTTGTCTGTAACAAGCACTAAAATATCAATGACAAAGGGATGACCAGAAATGGCACAGATTTTATTCTTTAATAAATCAAATAATTTCATCACATATCAGAGATGGAAAGGTAAAGATAACTTAGAGACCCTGTTATGAATGCAAGCAGGCTTTTAATAATTAAGACAGTTCATTTACAGTGGCCTCCAAATCTGATAGCTGCTATGTTAACAACGTCCTAAATAAGAAACGTACTGTTAGGATTACTTGCTAGCCCATCTCACTCTGACTGTGGAGTTGTGCAGTGAACAGTGACCACTTTGAGTTATGCTTTAGCTACTTAATTTCAATTAATTGCACTTTAAAAAAATCAAAATCAAGAACAAAAATAATATTTATTTTATCACATTTGTCAATGCCAATGACTGAGGGAAAAAATTAAATTTTGCAAGTCAGAGGTAGTACCATTTAAGTGCTGTACCATTTAAGAGATTAGATTGACTCTTTCAGCATATGGTAAACCTGATCACATCAGCTTCTGGCTTTAATCTGAATAAATGATTAAATCAGTAGAGCTCATTCTTATTGGTTAGCTCTCATTAACAACTGGAGAAAAATTTTCTTCTTTTTTATTATTTGTGCTTAGATTTTTACTCTGAGTTGTGGTATTACCTTAAATTATTGAGCACTTACCATGTTCCAGGCTCTGCACTTACATGCACTTTCTCATTTTCTTATCATAACAGTCACATGAAATAAGTACTTCTATCCACCCACGTTACCAGTGAGAACACAGAGACACAAAGAGGGTAGTAACTTCCTCTGGATCAGAACCCATGGCAGTCTATTCTAGGCTTTATTATTATTATTTTTATATTATTAAAATTATTATTACTTTTTACCAATTAGTTAGCAGCTACATTTTTCAATAAAACTTTTTCAATCATCCTAACAGAAAACTTGCAAGTGGATACTATTATGGCCATTTCAGAGCTGAGATCACATACTTGGAGAGGTTTATAAAATTGTGCTGAAGCTTGTGAGCAGCAGTGCTAGACCTGAGGTGATCACAGGGGAGGAGGCCTCGGGTTAAACATGTTATACAATGACCAGTTACCAACTGCTATATCTCTATATGTTTTCATTAAGTAAAATAAATAAATAAATAAATAAATAAATAAATAAATAATACAAACTTTTCATTGTGGTTTATGTCTGCCTCTCCAAACTGAGAAGGGCGGGACAGCGGAGGTGGTCCTGAATGTTTGCCATGCCTAGATCCAGAGTTTTATTTTATTTAGTTTTCTTTGCTTTGCTCTCATTATTAGTTATTCCTTTCTTCTGGTTACATTCACTCTGCTTCTAAATTTTCTTAAGATTTTTCCTTCTAAACAACATCGAAACCTTCCTTCACCCCTCAGTAATTTCTTCTTTCTTTTTTTTCACCCATTCCTTGAAAAACTAATCTACACTACCTTCCATAAGCCCCACTCATTTAAACTTTGTATCTGGCTTTCACATCCATTGCACTTGAAAAATGAAATCCCCCAAACATCAGTCAATCACACACTTGTCTTTCCATAGCATTACCTTGTTAACCACTCACCTCCTCTGTGAATCTGCCCCTCTCCTTCCACTTCTCTGCACCACTATCTCTTCCCTCATTATCTCTTAGACCAGTGGTTCTCAACCTGTGGGTCGCGACCCCTTTGGCAGTCAAACGACCCTTTCACAGGGGTCGCCTAAGACCATCCTGCATATCAGATATTTACATTACGATTCATAACAGCAGCAACATTATAGTTATGAAGTAGCAACGAAAATAATTTTATGGTTGGGTCACAACATGAGGAACTGTATTTAAAGGGCCAGAAGGTTGAGAACCACTGTTTCTTCATCTGAGCTTTTCCTGGTCCTTAAAAAAACATAGCTGTCTCCTCAGGTTCTGCACTCAGATAGCTTCACTACTTTTACTCTGTGCTCTCCTGAATATGGGATTCACGTCCACAGCTTCACCCACAGCTCTATGCTGAGCTTCAGATGTTTCCCTCTCTCCCAGGTTTCAAACACCCACTGGACTTTGCCTTTCTATGTATTCTTGGTGTCTTGAGATACATATATTTTTTTTAAAAATCATCTTCATTGATACATAATTTACACACCATACAATTCACCCAGTTAAACTGCATATTTCAGTGGATTTTAGTATATTCACAGAGTTGTGGAACCATCACCACAATCTAAGTTTAGAACATTTATTATCCCGCAAAGAAACTTCACATACCCATTAGCAATCATTCTCTATCCTTGGTCCCCAGTCCAAGGCAGCCTATTACTCTACTTTATGTTGCAACAGATGGCCTATTCTGGACATTTTATATAAATGGAATCCTATAAGATACCGCCTTTTAGGTTTGTTTTCTCTCACTTAGCATAATGTTTGTAAGATTCATCCATGTTGTTCCATGCATGTACTTCATTCATCCATGTTGCTTCGTGCATGTACAATGAGTAATATGCCATTGTATGTATATGCCACATTTTATCTGTATGGATTTTTGGGTTATTTCTACTTTTTGGCTGTTACAACTAGTATTGCCACAAATATGCATGTACACATGATTGTGTGGACATTTGTTTTCATTTCTTTGAGATCTATACCTGTATTTAACATTTTGAGAAATTGCCAAACTCAGATTCAACGGCTGAGACATTTTACATTTCCCTTAGTGAAGAATGAGGATCCCGATTTCTTCACATCCTCACCAACACTTGTTAAGGAGCTGTCTTTTTGCTTACAGCCATTTTGGTGGTTTTGATTTGTGTATCTTCAATAATTAAGTATGCATCTTGTTATATGCTTGTTGGTCAGAGGAACAACTTTGGAGAAATAGCTATTTTAATCCTTTGCTTATTTCTAATAGAGTTACTTGTTATTATTATTGAGTTGTAAGAGTTATTTATATACTAGAGGCCCAGTGCATGACATTTGTGCACTGGGAGGGAGCCCTCAGCCCGGCCTGCACCCTCTTGCAGTCTGGGAGCCCTCGGGGGATGTCTGACTGCCATGGAGGTGGGAGAGGCTCCCGCCACTGCCACCGCTGCTGTGCTCGCCAGCCATAAGCCCAGCTCAGGGCTTCTGGCTGAGTGGCCCTCCCCCTGTGGGAGCACACTGACAACCAGGGGGCAGCTCCTACATTGAGCATCTTGCCCCCTGGTGGTCAGTGCGCATCATAGCGACCGGTCATTCTGCCTTTTGGTCAATTTGTATATTAGCCCTTTATTATATAGGATTCTGATTCCTTATCAGATAATGATTTGCAAATGTTTTTCTCTCGTTTGTTGGGTGGCTTTCTCATGACAGTGTACTCTAAAACATAAAAGTTTTAATTTTGAAAATGTCCAATTTATCTAATTTTTTCTTTTGTTGCTTGTATTTTAGGTGTCATATCTAAGAAGGCTTTGCCTGACTTAAGGTCGGGAAGATTTTTCTCCCATGTATTCTCCTAAAAATCTTATAGTTGTGTTATATTTATGTTTATAAGCCATTCTGAGTTAATTTTTGTGTATGGGAGGTTCTTCCCCCATTGAATTGCCTTGGTACCCTGTTGAAAACCAATGGCTAAATATAGCAGAATACGAAATTAACACCCAGAAATCTATGGCCTTTTTATACACCAATAATGAACTCACAGAAAGAGAAATGAAAAAAAAATCCCATTTACCATTGCAAAAAAAAAATTAATATACCTAGGAATAAACTTAACCAAGACGTAAAAGACCTGTACTCAGAAAAACTACAAGACATTGAAAAAAGAGATAGAGGAAGACATAAACAAATGGAAGAACATCCCATGTTCATGGATTGGTAGAATCAACATCATCAAAATGTCCATACTACCTAAAGCAATCTATAGATTCAATGCAATACCTATTAAAATACCAATGGCATATTTCAAAGATCTAGAACAAACTCTCCAAAAATTCATCTGTAATATAAAAAGATCCCGAATAGCCACAGCTGTCCTGAGAAAGAAGAACAAAGTTGAAGGGATCACAATACCAGACATCAAACTATATTACCAAGCCATGGTTCTCAAAACTGCCTGGTACTGGCACAAGAACAGACATATAGACCAATGGAACAGAATATAGAACCCAGAAATTGACCCAAGCCATTATACTAAATTAATATTTGACAAAGGAGGCGAGAGCATACAATGGAGCCAAAACAGCCCCTTTAATAAATGGTGCTGGGAAATTTGGTCAGATACATACAAAAAATTGAAACTAGATCACCAACTTATACCATACACAAAAACAAACTCAAAATGGCTAAAGGACTTGAATGTAAGACGGGAATCCATAAAAATCCTGCAAGACTCCATAGGCAACAAAGTTGCAGACATATGTCGTAGCAGTATCTTTACAGACACAGATCCTAGGACAAGAGAGACTAAGGAGAAAATAAACAAATGGAAATAAAAAGCTTCTGCACAGCAAAACAAACCATCAACAAAACAACAAGAAAGCCCACTGCATGGGTGAACATATTTTCCAATGTTATCTCCGATAAGGGTTTAATATCCAACATTTACAGGGAACTCATACAACTCAACAAAAGGAAGATAAACAATCCAATCAAAAAATGGGCAAAAGACCTAAATAGACACTTTTTGAAAGAGGGCATTCAGAAAGCCAAGAGACACATGAAAACATGCTCAAAGTCACTAATCATCCGAGAGATGCAAATCAAAACAACAATGAGGTACCATCTCACACCTGTCAGAATGGCTATCATTAACAAATCAACAAACAACAAATGCTGGCGAAGATGTGGAGAAAAAGGAACCCTCCTTCACTGCTGGTGGGAATGCAGAATGGTGCAGCCATTGTGGAAAACGATATAGCATTTTCTCAAAAATTTAAAAATGGAACTGCCATTTGACCCAGTAATACCACTTCCAGGAATATATCCCAAGAAAACAGAAACACCAATCAGAAAGGATTTATGCACCCCTATGTTCTTAGCAGCACAACGATTTGGAAACAGCCTAAATGCCCATCATCAGATGAGTGGTTAAAAAACTATGGTACATCTACACAATGCAATAAATACTACACTGCTGTAAAAAAAGAAGGAATTCTTACCATTTGCAGCAGCATGGATGGAACTGGAGAGCATTATGCTAAGTAAAATAAGCCAGGCAATGAAAGAACAATACCACATGATCTCACTCATCTATATATATAAAAGCCTAAGTGACCATCGCAACCGAACGGACAACCGAACAGGCTGCGTGGGGCAACCAGGTCGGCAGGGGGGTTAGTGAGGGACGACCAAACGACTGAGCAGCAGGCTGCAAAGATGGTGGCGCCCACAGCCAATAAGGAGGGAATATGCTAATTGACTGCCACGCCTTCAAAGATGGTGGCACCCACAGCCAATAAGGAGGGAATATGTTAATTGACTGCCATGCCCTCAAAGATGGCGGTGCACATAGACACAAGATGGTGGCGCCCAGTCCCCTCAGCCCTGCCGCGGAGTCAGGTGCGTGGCAAGGCCGGGCCCGCCTCCAGGTGGGCCCGGCTGCTCTGTGTGCCTGCCTCTGGAGTCCCCCAGTCCCCTCAGCCCCCCCAGCTGCCCGGGGCCGCCCAAGGCTCAGGTAACCAGGGCCGGCCGAGGCTTGCGCTTTCAGCAGTGGCAGCAGCAGAGGTGTGATGGGGGCATCACCTTCCCCTGATGGCCGGGTCGCCTCCAGCCCCTGAGGGCTCCTATGAGAGGGAGCAGGCCGGGCTGAGGGACCCCCTCCCCCCCAGTGCATGAATTTTCATGCACCGGGCCTCTGGTTTATGGATAATAAAGAACATTATAACCTGACGAACAAAATGATAGATACAGAGGCAGAGAAGCATCGAAGAGATTGTCAAAGTATAGTGGGAAGGCTGGGGAGTTTTTTGGGGGGTGTAAGAGATCAACCGAGGGACTTGTATGCATGCATATAAGCATAACCAATGGACACAAGACACTGGGGGCTGGGGGGGGTGGAGTGAGGGCATGTGCCCTGGGGTAGGGGAGGCTGGGGGAAGGTCAATGGGGGGGAAAAAAGGAGGCATATGTACTACTATTTGTAATACTTTAAACAATAAAATATAATTTAAAAAACAACAGAAAACCAATGGCTATAACTGTATGGGGTAATATTTTAGAAATCAAGCCTTACTTCCTTTCCCCAAACCAATTTCTGATATTTAAGAAATATGGCACTGCCACCAGTCCTCCTGGTCTAATATGTGGAGTGACCTTTGATTCTTCCCTTTGTCTCCCATGCACAAACACGTGTTAAGCCATGTGATTTCCACCTCTACAAGTTGTTTTCACTTATTCTTTCTTTTAAATTCTCAATGGCATTGCTCTCGATCGAATGCTTACTTCTGTTGATTTCAGGACAGTGAGATATAAATCCATCTCTAACCTGGCAAACCAAACTGTTCTTAGAGCAAGCTACCATAGCTGTCATGTTCAAAGTAGAGGAGTCTGATGTGCTGGAATATGGAATAAACTGGTGCTGTGAATGGCTGTGCTAGAGCAGGGGCCCACTCCTATGCTTATCCTTAATACTTGAATTTCTAGAATGAATTACATTAATTTGAAAAATATGTTAAGAGCAGTCCTGGATGGTTAGAAAACCTCCAAATTATTTAAAAGAAATGATCAATTTGGTATAAATATTTGAACTACTAATTTAGTCAGATGGGCTAAGTTTTTAAACTTTATTGAGGAATAAATGACAAAAAATATTTGCTATATCTTTATATTATGAAATGATCACCACAAACAAGATAATTAACACATCCATCTCCTCAGAGTTTACATTTTATTATTCTGTATTTTAGTATTTTCATGGTGAGAACACTTAAGACTTCCCCTCTTAGCCAATTTCAAGGCTATAGTGCAGTGTTAACTACAGTCACCGTGCCATACATTAGATCTCCAGAACTCCACATTTTTAAAACACTTTCCTAATTTGGGGCCAGGATGCGGGTTAATGACTAGGACTGCAACTGTGCCGTTGTGGTACCAAGAGCAGCAGCAATGCAATTAACTGGGAAGTTGTTAAAATGCACATCCTATGGACCCGCTCAGACCTACTATGTGAGAAACTCTGGGGTTTGGGCCTGGAGATCTGTTTTAATAAAGCTTCCAGGTCATTCCTGTACAGGCCAGAGTCTGAAAACCCCTGGTCCAGGATGACAGCGATGAGGATCCTGGAGGCTGGGAAATGGCATCTGTGTCAGAGGTCACATGACTACCTCCATACCTCTTCTAGATGCTGGAATGTAGTGAACCCAAAGAACTTCACACACTCAACTGACTATCAACAGTCAGGAGTTATGTCTAAATGATATAGCTACATACATAAATTGTAGGGGTCAATGGTTAACTTCTGAAGGTATTAGACTTTTGAAACAATTCAAAATTTAGTGTTCTCTGCAAAAAACAAACCCACAAACTACAAATAATAAACTTGCTTATTTTGATATCACAAATACCATATAATAGAAGCAACATAGTAGAGATATCAATAACAACTATAATTAAACTATGCTTAGATTTAAATATTATATTTCTTTTCTCTTGAGAGAGACTAAAGTATATACCCAAAGAGAAAAGCAAGGACACACACGCAACTTTTACCTAGAAGTATGTCTTCCCTAGACTTTGAAATCAGTCAGCCTTTGGTATCTAGAATCCTCCTGTGTGCATTTCCATAACACATCTTTTTACCAAAGCCCACAAAAACTCCACTTTTAATTAACTTTCTAACCCTCTATGAATTGCTTAAAATTACTTCTGGATCTGACAGATAGACTCAAACTGAGCAGGGTGGCTTTAAGTTCAGTGGTGTTTGTAAAAGGGAAGTGTTACTATTTTTTTGCCCCCTGTTGTGTAAATGTGAACATCTGATGCCTTGGCCTACTTTGATTAGACATGCATTCCCACTCACAGCTGCAAACCCTCTGCCCTTCCTGCAGGCCACTCCTGGATAGGACATGCGATTCTGCCTGGGCTCCAAACCTCCTCCAGGCCACTGCTGCCATTTTCCTCCAGCTGCCGAGTTCCACACTGGCCCCTTGTTTACAACAGTGCTGCAATGAAAGCCAAGCCAAGAAGAGAAGCCCCAAGGAGAGTGACAAAAGTACAAGGCTAAACACTGATTTTCAGCTTCAGCCTCCCTACCCCACCCACCAAATCCTCCCCATTCTACCTCAATTAGAAAATGGAAGCAGGCCCAGGCAGGGGAGAAGGAAAGAACACCAGGAAGAGGATTATAAAGGATTCTCTTCTTTCTTTGATTGTTTCCCTGTCTCAACCTTCTCCATCCTCTTTTTCATTTTCAGTTGCCATTTTGGGCTTTCTTCACAAATTGAGTCCTGTTTTCCAAATTGGCCAGAGAAAAGTTTTTGCCATGTTGAAGTCATTTCCAGAACTAAATCGGGAAACCTGAGGCAGCGGGCACTCATACAGCTGGCTGGAATGTGGCTTGCAATAAAAGGCAGTGTGAATAAGGTGCATTGAAGCTAAATTGGATTCATGTGAAGGGCCATTTATTCGGAGGGGAGTGGAGATGGAAGAAGAGGAATTAATGAATATAAAAAATTAAATTAGCTCAAGCAACCCTTTAAAAAATATACTGAAAAATAGTTGACTTCATGAATCTGTACAAACCTGAGACCTCTGGGTTCAGACCACGGAAGTTCACTGATATCCCTCTCCAAAGGGAGCCCTCTGGAAGGAAGGGGCCCTTGAATTAGATACGGCAGAGCCTGAAAGTGGTTGAGAAGAATCTGGTTTCGCCTGACTGCTATCAGGATGGAAGCACAGTTGTGAAAATCAGTATGCAGCTGAGAGACAAGAGGTCACCCTAACAGTTAGGGCCTAACTGATGAAAATATTTAATTAACTAATCACAGAATACCTGACACAAAAATAAACATGTCTTTTCATCTTAGCTATCACATTTTTCTTCAATGAAATGAAAAGAAGTCATGACCTATCATGTTCTTGAAAAATTATCGATCGATTTATAAGCCTAATGTTTTAATTGACTGCAATAATATTTTACTCACACTTCTAATCTGATCCTACTGCCATGCTGAGAAAAGGCATGGGAAGTCCAACTGGAAGAATGAGAGTAGTCACAAGCAAAAAGGGTTTTACAGACATGTATCAATATTGTCCTATTACAATTATCTGGTTGTGAAAATTTTTTCTGCCTTAAATAACCATCTAATTTTAATATTAAAACATTAATAAAATGGGACAGAATAATATATTAAATAGCTTAAATGCTGATGAGTGCTCTCTTTAATTTCAAAGTGGAAACACACTGATCTAACTTTCATCTAATCTTTCTCTTATTATGTAGAAAGTAAGATGTTAAACCTATTGTTTTACTTCCATAAGGAGGTATCTATTAATCCCAAGAAGAATATACCTGCCAAAAAGGACCCTTGTAAGAGAGCTCCTAGGATAGAAATTTAAGCAATAGAACTGAGACGTTGCCCTCCAATTAAAGATATGCAGCTATAGCCTTATTTACATCTTTGCCAACCAATCAGAGTGGTTCCATTCCAACCAATCAGACACTGCTTTTTGAACCAATCAAACTGTGAGGATTTGGAGTCCTCATTTGCACAAGAACAAACCAATTAGGGCTTGGAGTGGGGCCAGGAAAGGCTGTTCTCTATATAAGCCAGCTTCAATTTTATCTCCTTGAGGCTCTCATTCAGTTTCCATCAGAGTGTGTTTTCCCTGCTGGAGGTGCAGTATTACCTGGGGCTGCAACACCGAGCTGAACTATAACCCTGGAGCAGTTAACACCCAGTTCTCCTTGCCCAGGCAACCTTCCCGGGAGCTATCTCACAGCCATGCTGGTCTAAAGCTGAGCTGTATCATGATTGAGCTGTTGAGATTGAGTAAAGTCCCCAAATTGGGGACAACTGTCAGCATTGAATTGGTGATGCCAAACTTTTGTCGACACTAGTAAGGACATAAACATATACCAAGTACCAAAGGCTATTGTGCCAAAAACATTAAAGGGAAATAGTATAGAAATTTTAAAAAAATGTATTTTAAAAGATAAAATTTCTATGCAAAAGATTCTGAGCTCCATGGAGTTTGGGGATTAAATCTTACAGTCCTCTCAAATATGCCCTCAATGCCTACTGATATTGGGGTCACAGCAACAGGTATTCAAAATATACTAGTATTTGTTGATTTGGCTTATTTTATTTATTAGCAATTAAAAATTATTTTAAAAAGATCATTTACCCTCAAAGTAAATGCCAAACAAAAGGCATTCTTTCCTCTCCATTAGGCTCTATAATTAACAAATTTAATATTTTCTAGAATTGACTGACATGCATCCCCATTTGAAAGTGGCACATTCCGAATCAGTTCAAAGGTCAGAGAGGTTCTAGGAGTTCTTACAGCACATTGTTAGGGTCTGGTATTGGGAGTAATTCTATTCCATGGGCTATGAGTATGAAGTGTCTGAAGGGGCCACCTGGCTTGCCGGCCATTTTTTCTGACTTTTTCCCAGGTGAGTCTTCCTTCCATTAGCCATACACTGAGGAGATAACCCAGAACATTGGGTCTCAGGAAAAATGGACTGTTTCCCAACTACATTGCTTTTTATTTTTTTGAACTTTGTGTTACTTATCATTCTTCCCTGCCCAAGATGGCCATGATAAGGTTAAGAAAACATTCCCAAGACTGCCGTGTGTGGTGAGGCAGTCTGAAAGCAGACCCCAGGTCTGTACAGCCCATTAGTAACCACAGACTGAATGCAGCCACACAAGTTTACTTTAATTAAAGTGAATAAAATTGAAAACCGAGCTTCTCAGTTGCACCAGCCACACTTTGAGCTCAAGCCAAGCACGGTTGGTGGCCATTGTTCACACAGTGCAGATATGGAGCATTTCTAAGATGGCAACAGTGCTGGAATAATTATTCCTCTTACCTTCTCTGACATGAATTCTAGCTCCTACACAGCATAAATGAACAACAAAATGAATGTGCATGCTGATAATCAAGAGTCTGTTTAGCACTAGTGTCCTGGCCAATGCTCTCTGTTTATGCTCCACCTTGTTCCTCTACGCACTTCCAATCATAACCACCAGATACAGATACAGAGATATAGAGTTAACCTAGCTTTAAAACACAGAGGCAGAATTTGCATTAGTATTTTCTACCATTCATTTCTTTCTCCATTCATCCTCCTACTCAGTTATCATTTACTGAGCCACAGGTCAGGAACTAAAGGCTCAATGATGCCCAACCTCAAGGAGCACAGTTTAGGAAGGGTATGCAGAGCAAAGCCATGACTGGGGAGTAATGTCCTAGAACCACAACAAAGGCACAGCAGAGCCATGAGAGCAGGAGGCTGGGCTTGGAAGGACAGCTTCCTGAGGGACAGGAGCTGTGGCAGAGATCCTCAGAATCAACACTATGGGCATTTGGAGCTGGAAAATTCTTTGTCGTCCTGTGCATGGTAAAATGTTTAGCAGAATCCCTGGCTTCGACCCACTAAAAATGATAATTTAAAATGTCTCCAGACATTGCCAAACGGCCTCTAGGGGACAAATGATCCCTTTCAAAAACCACTGAGCAAAAAGGCTGTTAGGACACATTCCTTTATTTACTCAACAAAATCCAAGGGACACCTACTGAAAGCTAATTGGTGTGGATAACAAGATGAAAGGGTGAGGTCCTCATGTTAAATAGCTTAACATTCTAGTAGAAATTCGAGTGACTAGGTGGGGTGAAGTTGAGAGGAATTTCAAATGGGGGAACGGCATGTATAAAAGTATAGAGGGATGGAAAACATGAGAACTTTACAGAATGGTACATGGGTTGATACTGTGAGGAGAGAGGGTGTGAATGGCAAGAGAAACTAAGATAGAGAGGCAGACTGAGATTGTGAAGGTGTTGGTATGTTTTATGTAATTGTATCAAATTTGGATTTCATTATGAGAACACCTGAACAAGGGAACAACAGGATTCAGATATTTTGGATGGTGGTGTAGACTTTATGCCATCAAAGTGTGACCTACAGCCACAAGTGCCATCAGATAACTACATACAGCAGGTTATGACCCTTTTCTAGGTAAAGACAACATGGTTCCAAATCATAGGGGACACTAGTGGGAATGAATATGGAGACAGGAATTTGATTGATATCTTTGGAAGTGGAACAAACATGGCTTTGAGACTCACTTTGGGGCTAGGGGAGGAGTATGAGGAAAGACCTCTAGGATGATTTCCCAGTTCTAGGTAAGCGTGGCTATGTATGTGGTAGTCACATGAATAAAGGTAGTAGATTCTGCTGGTGGTATTAATCTGAGCTATGGTCGGGAAATACAGGTGGCTGGTGAAGGGGGATGAGCAGCAACATGGTAGTGAAGAAAAGAAGTAACTCAGAATAACAGGAGACTTAGGTTCAAGGAAACTTACTTTGAATCACTGCAATAATTCTGGACTTTAACTCCATTCCCACTGGAATGACCCACAAATCTTTGTCTCTTGACTTCCCTTGGGCCGTCATCAGCCTTTTTTATATGAGCTAGCTGCAATGGGTTTTGTCTACTTTATCAGAAGAGCTGTACCCAAGGCCTCAGGATACAAGGCTGTGCCTCAAAGACACACTCAAACACCACTCGGGTATCCAAAGGCTGGACCAGGCTGCCCAGGGACAGGTAACACCTTCCCTTAAGTTACTCACTGCGCTCATCACTTTGCCTCTGCTGTCCACTGACTAACCTTCCCTAGAAAGTACCCTCTCACCAAAAGGTCAGGTGACTGGCATAGCAGACAGTACAGAGTAGTTGATAGGAAGGGATTCCCAGTCATTCATTTTTGTTAAGTTATCTGTGAATGAGAAGGTTTGGCTTCTGCCACCATTATGTACAACTTAAGGAATGTCACACATCTGAAGTCTATGATCAGATGGAGGGGTGGCATTTATGGAGAGCAAAATTAGTCCTGGCCTTGCATTAGTGGAAGTGCCAGGTGAATGCAAGGTACCCAGTAAAATTTTAATTTCATACAAACAATGAATAATTTCTTAGTATACCTATTCTCATGCAGTATTTGGGACACATTTATACTAACAATTATTTGCAATTTACCTACAATTAAACTAACTGGGTTCCAATAATTCTATGTGTTAAATCTGGCAGCCGTACCACAAAAGGACTGCTTATCATTTCATAAATACTTGAGGGCAATTCTGATCACTTACAACAGGTGATTAATTAAAGCTATGCAAGAACACACCATTCACTCATCCAATTTGACTCAGGATCAACTGTGTACAAAACCCTGACAGGCACAATATAGGCACATGATCCTTGCCTTTAGAACAAAGCCCAGGGAGGTAGATGAAGCACGAAAGCAAAAATGACTATTACAAAGGAGAAAGTGGTGCTGGTAACTTGCCACACAATCTGAAAGAGGAGAAAGCCCCTACACCCTGGGACGGATGCTTTCCTGGTCAGGCCCCACTGAGAACCTGAATGGAAGGCTGGATGGATGGTGGAGCGAGAGCAGGCCACACAAGGCCTGGACTGTCAGGCCAAGCATGGGGGCTTCATTCTACACACCAGGGAGCCAGGGCCCTGAGGAGGGGTTCTGTATTGAGCAGTTTCACCAGAACTACTAATGTCCCAACTTGACAAAGCTAGCCTACCCAAGCCCACCTTACAAGTCTGATATACCCCAGAGGTCTGTGTGCACAATTCCCTATTAAAAGTCTTAGATTATTTGGTCACAAATCATAGATATGCCAGGAATACAAGGTCTATTTGAACATGCACTCCATGAAAGTAAGTAGGTCCCCGAATCTTAGGGTGAGAGCTCCCTGGGTGTGGAGAAGGTATAGGCAGGCAAGGACTCCAGTGCAGATTCCAAAAGAACCTTGCTCTGAAACCTTTTCCTGTTTATCAGAGAACTCAGAACACAGACATGTCTGAGAAGGAGATGAAACTCTCCTGAGGTGAGCCATTAGGAAAGGGAAACTCCAGAATATTGCTTTTAAATCAATGCTTATTAAGCCTGCCTAAAGGTCCATAATTATAATTACAAATTAAACCAACATTGTATCAAAGTCACTAAACAATTCTGATCACAGAACAGATACTATTATATATTGAGAAGAATTTTAAGTTCATTTTAGTAATGTTTTTAAAAATATTATTGCATTTAAAATGCTCATGAAAGTAATCTGGCAGGGAAAATGCAGCATATTTTCTCTACCTCCTTCTACAACATGCCTACATTAAAATTTCAAAGATTTTTCATATGAATTCAAGTACCAAAAGAAAAAAGAAACTAAGAAATTGTTTTCATAGCTTCATTTTTAAATTGAGCTCGAATTATTATTTTTTGTTGGAGAGAAAATATTTATGTGATAATGCCACAAATATTTTCTCTCAACCAAAAAGGTATACATAAAAAGGTATTATAAAGAATTAACATAAAATGCAAAGAGTTGACAAGTAGCTTAATTTTTGAAAACACCAAGAAAGTGGTTTCGTAAAGAAATTTTTCTCTTTGGCTTGACTGCTTCATGTTTAGAATTCTCACAAGTTACATGCATTTTACATTTTGTTTAAAATGGTTCGTGGCTTTAACATAGCCTGACTTCAGGCACACTCATCCACCTAAGAGGTTTGGCAATTATAAGTCTGATTAAAGTGCTAGAAACAAAGCTCAAAGGGGAATTGTATTGTACTCAAAACACTATGAATAAAATGTGCACTAATTTTAAAAAAAGGTAAAACCAAATACTAGTATTAAAGTCTTAGAAAACACTACCTTGTAAATTCACAAACATGAACTTATAATGAAACTGTGTTACTAATGAAATTACATTTTATAAAGGAAGTGAGTGTGTATATGTGGACTTCTAATTTTCAATATTGTGATTTATCAAAATTACTCATCTAAAAAAAATGCATATAGGTCTGGCTGATGTTGCTCACAGGTTAGAGCAGTGGTTCTCAACCTTCCTAATGCGCGACCCTTTAATATAGTTCCTCATGTTGTGGTGACCCCCAATTTCATTGTTACAAATTGAACATAATTAAAGCATAGTGATTAATCACAAAAACAATATGTAATTATATATGTGTTTTCCGATGGTCTTAGTCGACCCCTGTGTAAGGGTCTTTCGAACCCCAAAGGGGTCGTGACCCAGAGGTTGAGAACCGCTGGGTAAGAGCATTAGCCCTTGCACTGAAGAATGACAGGTTCACTTTCTAGTCAAGAGTTGCAGGTTCAGAGGAGGAACCAAGATGATGGCATAGGTAAACACTGGAAATTGCTGCCTCGCACAACCACTTCAAAAATACAACTAAAAGACAAAACGGACATCATCCAGAACCACAGGAAGGTTGGCTGAGTGGAAATTCTACAACTAGAAGGAAAGAGAAAAGCACACTGAGACTCAGAGGGGGTGTGGCAGTAAAGTGCAGAGGTATGGAGGCGCACGCAGAAAGGGCTGGCAACTGAGGACGCGGTTGTCTTTTTCAATCAGGAGGAAGACACAAGCTCCCGACTGCTCTGAACTCCAGTTCCGGGCGAGTCTCTGGCGACATACAGGGAGAAACTGGACTGTCTGGCATCGGTTGGAACTCGAGGGCTGCTTTCTCTCAGAGGTGCTTGCAGCGATTACCAGGACACTGAGACCCGGGGCCTCTTAGGGCTGGGCTGAGGATCAGCCATAGCTGTTTGCTATGATTCCCTGTTGATTCCCTGAGACCCTGCCCCACCCAAGCTGTGCGCAGAGGCTTTTGCATATGAATGGCCTGGCCCTTTGTAATCTAAAATTACCTAACAAACTGCAGCTGGGTCAGAGAGACCCAGAACACCCAAAAGAAGGCCCAAGGCCCCACAGCAGCTTGCACTGCTTCACAGCTGGGCCTCATCTGGGCACCTCCAAACACCAAACAAAGAGGAGGAATCTGCAGATCTCTCCATAGCTCTTGCTGGGTGGCCTCAGGCAGAGGCTAAATTAGCACCTCCTTAGAGAAGCAAGAGCCAGTGTACCCAGTGGTCAGAGTGGGACCATCCAGATTACAACTCTTCAGATCCATAAGGGACACACTCAGGGGGCAGACACAGTGAGCACCAAAGCCCCACTGACAAGTCTTGCCCCAGAAGGGTATCTCCAGCACAGAAGTTCTCCCACTGTAGACACAGCTGATTCTTACAGCCAATTGGCCTGGAGGTCAATTCCTCCCTGTGATACCTACAACAATCAAGGCTTAACTACAACAAGACTGTGCACAAAGCCCACAAAGGGGTACACCAAGAGTGTCCACCTCAGGTAATTGGGGAGGCTGATCCACTGGGCCCTATAGGACACCTAGCACAGAAAGCCACTCTATCAACACAGGGAAGCATAAAAAATGCAGAGACAAAGAAACAGGTCACAAATGAAAGAAATGGAGGAAAGCAAACTACTGGATATAGAGTTCAAAACCACGGTTATAAGGTTTTTCAAGAATTTTCTAGAAACTGCCAATAAATTTAGTGAGACCCTCAAGAAATCTAGTGAGACCCTCGAGGTTATGAAAAAGGACCAACTAGAAATTAAGCATACACTGACTGAAATAAAGAATATTATACAGAGCTCCAACAGCAGACTAGAGGATCCCAAGAATCAAGTCAAAGATTTGAAATACGAAGAAGCAAAAAACACCCAACCAGAAAAACAAAAAGAAAAAAGAATCCAAAAATATGAAGATAGTGTAAGGAGCCTCTGGGACAACTTCAAGCATACCAACATCCGAATTATGGGGGTGCCAGAAGAAGAGAGAGAGAGCAAGATATTGAAAACCTATTTGAAGAAATAATGACAGAAAACTTCCCCTACCTGGTGAAAGAAATAGACTTACAAGTCCAGGAAGCACAGAGAACCCCAAACAAGAGGAATCCAAAGAGGACCACACCAAGACACATCATAATTAAAATGCCAAGAGCAAAAGACAAAGAGAGAATCTTAAAAGCAGCAAGAGAAAAACAGTCAGTTACCTACAAGGGAGTACCCATATGACTGGCAGCTGATTTCTCAACAGAAACTATGCAGGCCAGAAGGGAGTGGCAAGAAATATTCAAAGTGATGAATAGCAAGAACCTACAACCAAGATTACTTTACCCAGAAAAGCTATCATTCAGAATTGAAGGTCAGATAAAGAGCTTCACAGATAAGGAAAAGCTAAAGGAGTTCATCACCACCAAACCAGTATTATATGAAATGCTGAAAGGTATCCTTTAAGAAGAGGAAGAAGAAGAAAAAGGTAAAGATACAAATTATGAACAACAAATACACATCTATCAACAAGTGAATCTAAAAATCAAGTGAATAAATAATCTGATGAACAGAATAAACTGGTGAATATAATAGAATCAGGAGCATAGAAAGGGAGTGGACATTGACTATTCTCGGGGGGAGGGAGGGGTGTAGGGGGTGTGGGAAGAGACTGGACAAAAATTGTACACCTATGGACGAGGACAGTGGGGGGCGAGGTGAGGGCAGAGGGTGGGGTGGGAACAGGGTGGAGGGGAGCTATGGGGGAAAAAAGAGGAACAACTGTAATAATCTGAACAATAAAGATTTAATTTTTTTAAAAAAAGAGTTGCAGGTTCGATCCTCGCCATGGTCAGGGCATGTGTGGGAGCCAACCAATTCATGTGTCTCTCTTGCATTAATGTTTCTCTCTGTCTCTCTCTTTTCCTCCCTCCCTTCCAATCTCTCTAAAAATCAATGGGGAAAAATATCATTGGGTGAGGATTAAAAATAACTAACTAACTAAATAAATAAATAAATAGATTAATTAAAATAAATGGTATGGGAACAAGCCTAAACTGATTATTTTATGATCTGTACATACAAGCAGAGCATAAAATTTACCGTAAATAACAACTAAAACCTTGTTTATGGTCCCAATGATGCATCCTTAATGTGTACTTTTTGATGAACATCAAGTAAAAATAAAATTTCAGAAATTTGTTTGGAGGTGTCTAAAGGTTGCTAGAATGAGGCTCTCTTCCTAGCTATATCATTGTGAGAATTTAGCTGCATTTTGCTGTAGGTCAAAAGTGACAAATACTACAAACAAGTAAACAAGGAGCAAGTTGCAGGTAGATGGCAACTGTGAGAGGCAAAGGCTGGGGAGGACAGCTGAGTTTCAGCAGCAGGGCCACATCACACACTGGGGCACCAAGCCAGTGCAGCACATGGTGTCAGCCTGGTGAAATGTGTGGATGAGTTACAGGTTCATAGAAGGCTTGATCGCAGGGACAGGGAGTCTTCAGGGCAGTGCGCCCCTAATTGCTGAAGTGGGATGCCTTTTGCCAACTACTGCATTGCAAGCACGTTTGGAAAGCAATTCTTATGACATGCTGCTTTCTTAGGCAACTGGATGTTTATACATCAGAACGTGGCCATTTAAATTCCAGGAAAATCTGATACATTGTATGAAGCACAGTGAGAGAAGGAGCCAAGGATGTATTCTTTCAAAATGTGCATAAATAAAAAAAGGCATTGCTTTAAATTTTTACTGTACTAGGACATCTCACAATTTCACAGTACCCGGTGGGGAGTGCTTTTGTAAAATGAACTTCTGCTCCCTAAGTTTAGAAGTACATCTTTTTGTAAATCAACCCTTTCGATTTTTCTACCCCCTTCCCCAGGACACAGTTCTGAGTCTATACAAGTAACTCTCGTTGCCTAAAGGGAAAGATGTTTTGAAGTTCTGATTCATATGTGGAGAGACAGTGCTGGCATATGATAGTCTTGAGATTCCTCTGAAAAAGCACTGATCCAATGCACCAGCTGGGGACAGGCTCAGCACCAGTGTTCTGGACCCAATACTGAGTGATTTCTTTCACCAAGAAAGAAGCCACTTAAAACACAAGGTGTCTAATACCCTGTTCAGGCTGGATTTATACCAAGGTCATCCCCTACCCACCCAAGACACCATGCCCCCTGCTGTCTGATTTCTGCTCAAGGCTCACAGTGGACAGCAGACCCTGCCCCACAAGAAGATCCTCAAGGCCCTTCCCCTTGCTTCTGTCCAAAACAAAACTTACAGAGAAACCTTCTGAATTATGTTTTTACAATTAGAATTACAAGATACTTTAGAAACTTAGCTGGTTCAGTCTCTCAACAGATGCTAAGCTCCTGGGGGTGGGATCATTTTTTCAGAATAGATGGGCAGTAAGTGTTGGGTAAATGAGTGAATGGATGGATGACTTCTGCCTGAAGGTCCCAGCAGCAGAGGCAGTGTGTGTCCTACAACAGGTTAACAAGTCTCCTCACTCCCCAGGAAGCCCACTCACCCTGTCACTGTTTTTAGCAGGTGACATTTATTGATCATGAAGCAGAACTACTTCAAAAACTTGAAGGAATCTTTTGTCCTAAGATGGATGGATTTTTGGGTGTGGCATGTGTGTCTGAATGTTACAATTACACGTAATATCTTCAACCAGGGAGGAAAAAAGTGACTGCCCTAAATCTCCTTCACGAATTCCCCTGGGCAATCTGGGGACCCCAGAAGTTCTCAGGTGAAGCACCTCAGTCTTCTTGGAGACAATTCAGAACAGCATGTCAGCCTAATCAGGCAAGCTTGGACTTGCCTCTCCCTGAAGGACAGGAGGAAAACATCAACCATTACTGCTAAACTTTGTTTTCAGACCCCCTTCCTCTAGGCTGCAGCTGTGCCTCTGGGGACCTGGAAACTGTCTTCTTCTGAAAGCAGTCGAAGTACACTTCATACTGAGCCAGGGTGATGCAATGGAAAAGCACAAGACAAAAAGTCAGAAGAACAGCTAGTGATGGCTCCACCACACCAAGTGACCCCAGTTAACCATTCACTCTCTCAGATTCTGACTCCCTTTTCTATAAATTGGGCAAAACAATAATGTCTGGAGAGTGTTTACTTGTCTGTTCATTCAACAAACATTGACTAAGCATCAACATGATTCTGATAACTAAAGCAAGTGTTCTGAGTTTCAAAATAAAGAACAAGATGCAGTGGGAGCTTGCAAATGGATTCTTAAATTGGGGGTCAGAATAACCTCCTAAGGAGATTCACACTTAAGGTGTGAGTGCTGTGAGAATCAAATCTCTTCATCTATCCATTTAGTAAACACTCGCTAGCCTATCACGAACCAGAAAGTGGTCAGTGGCTGGGGATTCAGAAGTGAACAGGACAACTGGGCCCTGCCCAGATAAACTTGCAATGCAGTGGAGGAGAAAGATCACCAGGGATTACACAGTTAATGACTGAATTACAATTGTGACAAGTGCCATGAAAGAAAAGAACTGAGATCATGCATAAAAAGCGCTTTAGGAACTATCACATTCTTTGCAAATGCTCCTTTTTGTTAAGAAACTAGAAATGGTGATGGAAGAACATAAGTGGAGGGAAAGCTTCCTTCCTTTTTTTTTTTTCTCTCTCTCCCTTCCTTCTCTCTCCCTTCCTTCTCTCTCCCTGTCTACAGAGCTGGAGAGAAATCTATTATGAGCAATACTCACAGTGTTGGATTTCAATGTAACCAATGTCATTTTTTTCCCTAAATGCTCTGGTCCAATACTAATGAACTAGGATAATGAACAATATCTGACTTTTTGACCAGGAGGAAATTTAAAGCACTGTTTCTGTGCCTCATGGCTCATGGAGAGCAGGTGAAGTGAGTAGTGGTTACATTCTCAATGTGGCAATGGGATAAAGATGATCCAAGAGATTTCTAAAGAGTGGTTACATTCTCAATGTGGCAACATGGGATAAAGATGATCCAAGAGATTCCAAGAGCCGACACTAAAGAGAGAAGACTTTCACTAAGAAGGCTGTATAAAACCAAGAGAGAGAAAATTCTAGGGCCATTCCAGGAAATGATGGGAAAAAGCAGGAGTTTTAGTAAGTTTACTATAAAATATATTAATTTCAAAGCCAAAAAGCCATCTCCAAAGGCTTCAGTAGAACCTTAGCACAGACTATTGTGTAAACATGACCTAACCTTTATTGAAAACAGCATCAGCTGGGACCTGGCAATGGTGGGAAGCTGAGAAAAGAGAATAATCACCTGTGACAGGATGCCCTATGGTTAGTCCCCAGAGAGTCCACACAGCCATCCACACATTTTAAGCTAACGTGGAAGGTTTAGGTCACTTTATTTATTAACTAGAGGCCCAGTGCACAAAATCGTGCATGGGTAGGGTCCCTAGGACTGGCTGGCAATAAGGGCCAGCCCGAGCCTTCCTTCCCCTGGCTGCCGGCAGCCGGCAGCCGGCCCTGCCCCCCACTCGAACCAGCCATGGCCTGGCACTGCCCACCAGCCACCCCCAGTTCCCTGTTTCCCATCGGGTGATCAGGGCGCCACCTCCCACCCCTGGTTTCCCATTCCCCATTGGGCGATTGGGGCCTGACGGCGGGGGCGGGGGCGGGGGGGCGAAGAACCAGGAGGTTGGCCAGCCAGGGCCTTCTTTTCCCTGGCTGCCAGCAGGGCCCCACCCCCTGCCTGCACCCACCTTGGCCTGGTGCTGCCCGCGTCCACCGCCTCCTTCCCCTGGTTCTCTGTTCCCCATCAGGTGACTGGCACCTCCTGGCCAGGGGGAAGGTTGGCCAGCAGGCCCTGATCAGGTGATCGGGGTGGTCAGTGTGCATCATAGTGACCGGCCATTCCAGTCATTCCACCGTTCGGTTGCTGGGCTTTTATATATATAGATGAACTGTCCCTGGGAAAGACAGCTCTGAGGAGCATGGAGCCCTATTTGTGCCCAAGTAGTGGCCCAAGTCCTCTCAACAGTCAGGGCCTTCCACTGGGTGACGGGGGTGGGGGGAGACCTCCCCCTGTGGTATATAACATGGGGTGGATGACCACCCAAGTGGAGGCAGTTCCTGAGCAGATGCAGTAGATAACTGCTACAATTTAACAATCTAATACTTTTGTCATGTGGAGTCTGCTATGAGCACTGCCAACAATGCAAAAGGGAAAAACTGTCTGGCACTTTAGCACATAGCACAGAGCAGCAGTCAAATCCATCTCTTTATAATAGCCCCCTCAACTTTAAATGCTAAGCATGTATTATCATTAAAAATATGTTTATAAAGAATCCATGCTAGTATAATGTCAAATTTCATAAATCACTGTGTTTTAAAAAAAATATATACTGAAGTATGATATACAAATAAAAAAGTACATATTAAAAAAGTACACATATTATAAACATGGCTAGATGTATTTCCAGAAACTAATCATGAAGTTTTATGGTCAACTTCTAACAATCTTTAAAATTATGTGACAAAATGAGACAACAGTGGAAAGAAAAAAACAGTAGCTGAAGAGGTAATTTTTTTTTAATTTTCTTTTTAGTTCTGGCTGTACAACACTGGATAAATCATTGACTTCTTTGGTGTTCATTTCCACATCTAATTGGAGTGGACAATTTCTAAGTGTACTTTCCAGTCTAAAATGTTATCCACTGAAATGTAGGCTGCCTAACTTCAAGAAAATGCCTCTGGATGATATCACTTGGAGAGTGCTTCAGACGACTCATTTAGGCCAATATGCTATAATAACACACTGCTAAACTAGAAAGAAAGTTAGGTTATGCTGGAACCTTTTTTCCTCGCTAGGCCATTTCCCTCACCTTATGTGCTTATTACTGGGCTAGACACTGAAGAAACTAAATGAAACACAACATACTTGCCCTTGAGGAATTTGTAATCTGTCTGGATAGACAGACACATAAACAACCAAGTAATAAATCATTACTATGGAGGCTGCATGAACAGAGAAGCTAAATTGAGGAGGAGGCTTGTTGTGGGTGCTGAGAAGATTACAGTCCAAAGATAAGAGTACAATTTTATTTAATGATGAAAACTGAAGAAATATAAAAGATAGCCTAATGGTTTGGAAAATTGGGTGGGGTGGGGAGGAGGTTTCTTTACAATAGCACATGCTATGTCATATAACAATTGCCAATGGGCTCAAAGTGTATAATTAAAATTTGTGTACTGAGAGCTGAGTACAAGAGTATTCAAAATAGGCACTAGGAAAGGTTTGTTTCTCTAAATCTCTCAATTCTTATAACCCAGCCTTCATGATACGTGGACCTGGGTCTTCCACCCTTATACAGTATTAGTAAAATTTAAGTACAGAATAAAAAGCATCAATAAATAGAAAGGTCATTTATGGACTAAGCAATAAAGCATGAAATAGCAATCTTTCTGAGATATCAATTATCTGAACTAATAAAAATTTAAGTTTGAGGTAAATTATTTTTTTCCAGATAACCAACTAAATAAGTAAAGGGTCCTTGAGGAAGGCCTTTGAAAATCCAATATCATATTGCTAGGCCCTTAAGAACTCTAACTGATCTACTAGTCCTAAGTAATCTCAATAGAAATATGTAACTTCATCATCTGGAAAATAGCTGTTATTTCTGAGAAATTGCATAGGTATGCTAAAAAGTCCATTTAAATTACTGCTTCAAATTATAGGGTAAAGAATACCAAGAAGTGACCTGGCTGATTTGGCTTAGTTAGTTGAGTGTCATCCTGTACACCAAAAGGTTGCAGATTAGACTCCTAGTCAGGGCACATACCTGGGTTGCAGGTTCAATCCCCAGTCGAGACCCATAAAGGAGGCAAGCGATCGATGTTTCTCTGTCACATAAATGTTTCTCTCTCTCACATTGATGTTTCTCTCTCTTTCTCTCTCCCTTCCTCTTTAAAATCAATAAAAAAATATCCCCAGGTAAGGATTAAAAAAATAAACAATAAACTAAGAAGCTATATATGATCACTTATAATATTAAAAGAGTTTAGTAGATTTAAAAAATTCTTATACCTGGATGTGGTTATACATTTAAATACCTGGGTAGAATAATAGATATAAAAAACAATCAGATTACTTCAGTTAAAACCAAAACTCAAAAATCTCTTTCATAGATATACTGTTTCATTACTCAAGTTCATAAAGAACAAAATTTTCAGGTCTAGAACGTAAACATCAATATAGCATTGTCAGGAAGTCTACCATTCTGGGAAAAGCTAAACTTTCCATTGATAAAAGTTCAATGTTAATATAAAGATATGCTATATAAAATAGCAAGCTCCAGAAAGAACCTCATTTTTTTCCTTTTAAAGTATTCCAATTATTCACACCAATTATCTATTATAGATTGTACAGCAATCAAAAGATTACTATGTTTTGCTTATGAAGTTTCTAAATAGCAGATTGTCAGATATCCAGTAAGGAAAGTATACATATTACCACAGGAAAAAGACTGTTGATGAATTATTAGTCTTTGATGGTGCCTTTTCTTTTTCCCAAATTTAGAATCAAATCACCACAGTGGTAAATATTAAGTTTAAAGGCCTACAAAA
This sequence comes from Myotis yumanensis, assembly GCF_028538775.1. Taxonomy (NCBI): domain Eukaryota; kingdom Metazoa; phylum Chordata; class Mammalia; order Chiroptera; family Vespertilionidae; genus Myotis; species Myotis yumanensis. The sequence continues at coordinate 95,123,241 of NW_027223753.1, read as the reverse complement.
ACATGGCAACTATGTGTGGTTTTAAATGATATTATATCTTGTTTTCCATTTCAAATGCAGTGCTTTGTTTGTACATATGGAAAGTTAGTTCATGTCGCATATTCTCTTCCACATGATCTGCTCAATGGTAATTTTAATCAAGTGCCTGTTTTTGGGTGGTTATGTGGAATCATGCAGAACTAAAGGAAGAGTCCAGGGTAAATCCTAGTCCAAAAGCTATCCTGTCTAATACAGCTTTCTGTGAATAAAACACCTTGAATATGTTTTATCTGCACAGCTTCTTTGGTCTAAAAAGTTTACAAGCTCAGTGTGAACCAGGCATTGATTTTATTACAATATTTTTTACAATGAAACCTCCTTTACTTGGTTCATTTTCTTTTTTTGTCTCCTCAATTAAATAAAAACGTTTGGGCTATTGTGTTTTCTGTCCATTTAAACATTGTACACACATCGCCTGATAGATAAAAATTTTTCTCGTTGCAAAGCTTGTCTACTCCCTTCACACTAGATAAAGCCCCTCAAATGCACTGACGGGAGCCTGCCTCCTCCCCCTCTATGTCCTCCCAACCTTGGATGCCTTTCCTGTCCTCCTCCAACATATTCTTGGGTGGGCAGAAACCTGGGAGACACAGCCACTAGGCAGCCTGCTACTCTCCTGAAGCACATCTGGGCTTTATATCAGGCCTTTAATTAATCCTCAGTGAAAGCCAAGCTGTGACATTTTGACTGGGTAGGCTCCAGTCCCGGACAGGTCTTGATTTATTGCGACTGAGTCTCAACCAACATTGATTTATTTCAGCGCTGGGGAGGAGGGCAAGCTCAGAACAGAAAAGCGCTGTTGAATGCAGAGCACGTGATGTCAGGACAGGACCTCCAGACTTCTGAGGGCGGCAGGACAAACGCTTCAGAGCCGCTCTGAGAAAGCCATTTAAAAAAAAAAATCTAAGATTTAAATAACATAAAATTGTACAAAACTAAACAAACGTTATACTGGAGAGAGAACGGTCCCTGAACTACTTGGCTGACTGGAGCAAGGTGGGGAGCTGAAGCCTTAACTCTGGGGGCAGTTCCCAGGGGGCATCGGTGTTAATTGGAGCCTCATTTGCATGCAGGGAGCTGGGGTCCAGTCTGCCTTCTTTTCTATCTGGGAGGAAATCTCCCAGGATGTCTTCCCTCCTCAGCTGATTAAATAAGGTAGATTTTCCATGCTTATTTCTTTAGGCAGACAGAATAAGTCAAAAGAAGGGACAGTTATTTGATTAAAGAAAGATAAAAGAATTAGTCAACGTGACAGTGAACTAACTTGTCCCTGTCATTGGAAGGCTGTCAGCAATACCTTCTCCCGGCTGAGGCTTTGACATGGTGCTGCTACCTCCTTGTGCACAGCCACATCCAGATAGTGACCCCAGTGCCAGCAGAGGGTACGCAGGTGAAATTCCAGTGATGCTTCTCTGCAGCTTCCCCTGAACAACACAGTGCCCAGACAGAGAGCAGGAGCTTCTGCCACAGGGTCTGCGACTGCGAATAGAGCCCTCCTTCCTCTGGAGGGCGACAGCCTGAGTGCAGGGTTCTGCCCAGTGTCAGAAGGAGCACATGGGTGACAAAGGAGAACTGTCAAAAGTCAGTAGAGGCAAAGGTAAGCTTCCTGAAGAGAGAGGATGGTAGGAAAAATGGGTTCCACAAGAAAAAAGGAGGGGATAAGGCCATCAGAGGCAGATAGAGGGGCCTGGAAGTGGGTGACACTAGCGCATGTGCTCCGGGTGAGCTGCTGAGCCGAGCCTCCTTTCAGTGGCAAAATGGGGAGAGAAACACTCCTTCTGCAGGGCTGTTTCAGGAGCCAAGGAAACATGGGCAAAGCTCTCACCACGTCAGACAGGGGGCCCTGGTGCTGAAGACACAGATGCGGAGATGGGGCACAGGAGAGAAGTTCTTCACGTTCACATGTGTGGTACAGCACCGATGTACACTACAGGTATTGGTAAGTGACGATGGCCCTAAAGTAGGGGTGGGAATCCTTTTTTTCTGCCAAGAGCTATTTGGATATTCATCACATCATTCTCAGACCATACTTAAAATTATCAACTTGAAAATTAGCTTGGTCAAATATTTAATGAATTCACCCCTAATGCCTTGGCAGGGCCAGACCAAATGATTTCCCCAGCCTTATATGGCCTGTGAGCAGGACGCTCCCCACCCCTGCCCTAAAGGGTGCCCGTGAGCATGTGTGCAGGAGGCTCTGAGAGGACATGCCAGGGTCTGCAAGGGCCACCCATCATACATGGAAAAGGACAGTACTCACTGCCTTTCTTCACAGAGCCACATGGAGAGCTGTTCCTAAAGACACAATGATCTCTACCTACAGCGACTGCATGACACTGTGACAAGGATTGGTATAACTGTCAGACTTAAGGTAAGTGACAAATAGCAATGCTAGGTAAGCAGCACCTTACAGAAGTACACCATCTATCAGTGCTGGCTTCATGACAATAGGCCATGCAGGGAAACCATCTGATGGGTCTCCACTAATGGTTGATGGCCAGCTTTGAGGGGTGGTGTGTGAGAATTCAGCAGGAACTTCCAAGCATGGAGTGAGCCTTTCACTTTGAAATCCACAGAATCCCTGAGTTTCTTAGGTAAGACTTAGGCCACAGGATAACACTAATTTCTATAAATTAAATGACCACAGTTAAAATCCTTTTGGTCACTGAAGCCAGCATATTTTAATTTGTATGGTCTTTTTTAAAACCTAAAGTCAAAGTTATTTGAATGCATCTATTCATTGATTTTGAAAATCAAACTTTTTATACTCTATGGCAGTGGTTCTCAAACTTCTGGCCCTTTAAATACAGTTCCTCATGTTGTGACCCAACCATAAAATTATTTTCGTTGCTACTTCATAACTATAATGTTACTACTGTTATGAATCATAATGTAAATATCTGATATGCAGGATGGTCTTAGGCGACCCCTGTGAAAGGGTCGTTTGATCACCAAAGGGGTCGTGACCCACAGGTTGAGAACTGCTGCTCTATGGTATTCTAGTTTCTCCAAGAGATTTTGAAGCTGTTGGGAGGTGGTAGAGGCTCAGGTGAGAGATGCTGTACACATACAAGTCCTGTTCGATGTAGATATCCTGGTCCTGTACACCAGGGGGTCCCTGTAGCATCCTGGGCTGGGAGCAGGGGGAGAGTTCTGTCCTTGGGACACACAGGAAACCAGTAGGGCTGAAGAGGTCTGAAAAGAATGTTTCCTGTTTCCTGCGGGTCCAAGGCTACCTACAGCACAGGTTGCAAAGTCCTTCTCATTAGCCACTCATCAGCCCAATAAAACCTGACACAGCAGGAAGGGGCAGGGGAACTCCTGCAGGGCTCTCTCCATGCACAGCAGATCCAGATTCCTTGAGAATGTGGGAGTCAGGCAGGATAGCATGTGTCCCTCTGCCTGACCACAGAGTGTGAGTGCTTAGACACATGGCAAAACCACTGGGTCACATGCTGCCAGAAGCCATCATTTTCTCTGTCAATCTGTGAACATGCAGATGAGGTTGAGGGTAATATGTCCATACATCTATACCTGCATGCTCACCTCTACCTTTATTTTCTGTTTTACCTATGTGATTTCTCTCCCATTTGTCTGTTGGCTCCTAACGGAAGATGACCATATGTAGGCTAGTGTACCTGTACATGTGCTTCTACATCCATGTGGGCATCTACACTAACACCAACTGCCACACAAACTTGTACATGAGTTCTCACAAATCCATGTCCACACAGTCCTGTGTACCAACTTTCAAGTGGAATTTAAACAAACAAATAAAAATCAACCTGGCACAAAGCAACATATTGTGACCTATGAATAGAGGTCATTTTCTAAAGGTATTTTAAAGAGAAATTTTGTTTAAGAAATCAAAGATTGGATACCTGCTCTAGACCAGTACAGTGATAAAATGAGGGAAGTAATATGAACTTTCCTAGGAATGTTCTACCTTGAAAGGGGTCATTTAGTTAAAATAGGCAAACCCTTTTCTTATAGAACACAGTGTATTTATGTTCCCAATGAACAGGCCAATAATTTTATGCAGCGAATGTCAGGGACTTGTTCACCATCGCCAGACCAGGTGGTCAGCACTCACAGGACAAACTTCTTCCCCGTAAGCCAGCTGGCCTCTCGCAAATAAACAAAATTTTAAATGAATATGGGGTTGTAAATAACAAGCTGTGTGCCTATATTAGACATAAGAGCTGATCAATAAGTGAGCTATACCTTTTCTTTTATTTTTCTTATATTTAGAAGTTCCACCCATGACTTCTCTTTGCCATGTAGTTTACAAGTATTGATCAGTTTTGCTCTGAATTTCTTTAGGTAAAAAATATGTATTAAAACAACAAACTTTCTTTGAGATACATGCAATTTGGGCTATGAAATAAACTCAGTAAAGACTTCATCATTTTAATGTAATCATCTCAGCTAACAGAAATATCCAGAAAGGAGCAAAGAAGTCATGGAATGTTCAGCCCTATTTCTCTCTTCCTCTGATCACTACTTGGATCCTACGACATACCCTCGTAATCTCAAGCACGTGTTGTATGCTCCTGGGCTCAAAGATGACAATACAGACGGGGAGAAGTTTGCATTTTGCCATGGGCATTTCCTCACATGCAGGTGCACATATGTGGGGATGATGTGTAGTATCCTGCTTCTCCATATTCATAAATAATAAAGGTAAGAGCAGAAATTCAAGACTCAGGGGTCCTGGGTTAAAGTCCCAGATCTGTCCCAGACTAATGGTTGACCTTAAAGACCATAATGACTGGCAACATAAATTGAACCATTAAGGATTTAAATGTTCCTCATTAACTTTTATTAGTCTAAATTTTTAACTTTTTCTCTTCCTCTTAAAATTAAAAAATAAGCATTCCCTTCAACTTTGCACACCTTCCAACAGCATTCAGGCTAAGCAGGGTCTTGGAGGGGTCACAGACTAGTAAGGGTAAAAACAGCATCCATAACTGAATGCCTGATGCAGTTTCTTTCAATGTCTCTACACCCTCCATAAAAACCAGTAAGTCAGGTTACACTTTTAAACTTATGAGAAGAATCAGAGATTTCACAGTCCTGTTATTTTAGTACTTATCATTCCTCACCACTAAAAAGCACCTAATGAAGATTTTGGGAAGGGCTCTTTCTTCTTTCAGTCCTTCCTACAGTGCTTAGGCAGTAGGTTAAGCACTTAAAATTTATTATTGTAACATTTGTTAAATGTAGTGCCTACACATTAATCAACAGGATATCTACAAAAAAAGAAAAACAACTGCCATAGTGTCTTCCTACCCCATAGCTTCCCTGTGCATCTGATTTGCCATGTGATTGATGATGTGCGTGGAAGGAAGGCAAGAGGTGGGGCCACAGAACAAATGTTCCAAAAAAACCTTGATTTGTTTTTGTTTCTAAAATGATGTTACATTAAAAAGTAGCATTTTAGAAATAGAATGTAAGTGCACATTTGGTTGGAAATTTTTCAAAATTTGTGTAATGTTATAAAAATGCAGAATTTCACCTCTTCATACACATTCCTTTGTGGAACAACAGCCAATGCCCAGGTGATCTCTGAGGGCACGGAAAGGCCAAGGCAGCATCACAAACCACCTGTTAAAATCAGATGTCCTACTGCCTTAGACAATTTGGCTCAATGGTAAGAGTGTAGGCCCTCAGACTGAAGAGTCGTGGGTTCATTTCCAATCAAGGGCATGTACTTCGGTTGCAGGTTAGATCCCTGGCATAGGTCAGAGTGTGTGTGGGAGGCAACCAACTGATGTGTCTCTCACATTGATGTTTTTCTCTCCCTGTATCTCCCCCTCCCTTCCACTCTCTCTATAAATCAATGGGAAAAATATCCTCAGGTGAGGATTAATAAAAAGAACATCAAAGCAGGCGAACCTCACCTTAGTCACACAAGGTAGGAACTGAGCACAGAGAGCCTTAGGTTATAAAATTTGCTTACTTGATTATTTATTGTCAATATCATCCTTTACTGTTAATTGTTATCTGATTGTGTAAGAAAATTAATTATTATATATGCACAATGGAATATTATTCAGCCATAAAAAGAAGGAAATCTTGCCATTTGCAACATCGGTGGACCTTGAGGACATTATGCTAAGAGAAATAAGTGAGACAGAAAGACAGACACTGTATGTTCTCTCATGTGTAGAATCTAAAACAATAACTAACCCCCTTCCCTAACCCCCAGATACAGAATACAGACTGATGGTTGCAGAAGGAGGGAGGGAGTGAAGGGTGGATGAAATAGGTGAAAGTGATCAAAAGGTACAAACTTCCTGTTATAAAATAAAAAGGTTCTGGGATACGATGTACAGCATGGTGGCCATAATAAATAAAACTGTATTGTACATTTGAAAGTTGCTAAGAGAATAAATCTTAAAAGTTCTCATCACAAGAAAAACATTTGGTGACTATGGTGATGGATGTTAACTAGACTTATTGTGGTGGCCATTCTGCAATATACAGTATACAAATGTCAAGTATTATGCCATACACATGAAACTGTATCTCAATTTAAAAAAAAAAAAAAAAAAACTAGTTATTCCAAATCAACCCTTTAAGAAAATGTGTATTGTAAATATGTTATGATTATTTTCTCAGTCACCTCAGCTTGCTGGCATGCAAAATTGGTAGGCCAGGATCTAACAGATATTTTTAAAGCAACTTTTCTTTATCAAAGAATTAAATGCTGTAATTCTTTTTAAAAGCCTAAATTCCAGTTAGAGGAAAAAATTCTATGTCAAAAGTGACAATAATATGCATTTTTTTCACCTTGGAAATCTTAGACTTGAAAGCAGCCCACAGTGTAACTTTTCCATGACTCCCGCTGAATTCTGAGACCACCAGTGTAACAGCACCACTCAGAAAACCGCATGCCTGGCCCTGCTGGAGCACAGACTGGCTGAGGAGCAGGCAACAGGCCAGATGGTTCTGCTGAGGGAAGCACTTTTTTTTTTTTTATAAAACCAAAAAGAGCCCTAATAGGTCAAACACAAAAATGTAGATATCGTAAAATGGAAAGCTAACAGGGAGAGTTGTATAAATGAGACAAGCATAATTTTGCACTGTTTGCATCCATACCAGTAAATGGGTGTAGGGGAAAGAGGAAGGCAAAACAAAACAGCAGATTTCTACTGGATCTGAACGATTTTCCCGATAGGGAGAAGAGCTATTAGCAATGCTTAAATAGTCACAGAGGCAACATTTTGGAAACCAATAATAGCACATGATTTATGTAAAACAGAGCACCTATGAGTTATCCTAAAAACTTTAAAAAAATGAACCTTTAAATACAGAGTCCAAAGTGACTATAGCCACTCTGAGTTCTTGTACATCCAATTAATGTGTTTGTCCACAGTGCAAACGTGGGTGGGACAGTGTATGGTGAGTTAGGAAAGATCCCACTGAAATGCTTAACTAAGCCAATCCAATTCCTTTGAGCTTCACTAGACTTCTAACATCCAGAGCCCTATATCATGCATAATTAAACAAGCAAACCGGTAATTCATTAGGGCTAATTTAATAGATGACTCATTGGCCTTGGACAATGATGCTTTGGTTCCCAAAGGCAGATAGTTAACTACATGAAACTCAGCTGCCACTGGCAAAGGCAGTGGAATTCAAATCACCTGCACCACTTCTTCAAGCTTCTTCAGTTTTTATGAAGATAAGGATCAAATGAGATTATGTGTGTATTAAAGCTGTACTTCCTGTACAGAGTTGGTATCTTTCTCAAATTATATGATTGTACAGCTATTAAACTTCAGAGGAAGTTTTCTACTTAGGATGTAGACCTGGCCTTTTAACTTCTGGCTCTTCAAATGTTTTACAGCTTCTTTCTAATTCAATTTCTCATACTTATGTTCTTTGTTTCACCAGATGAGTAGAGATTCTAGAACAGTGATGGCGAACCTATGACACGCGTGTCAGAGGTGACACGCAAACTCATTTTTTTGGTTGATTTTTCTTTGTTAAATGGCATTTAAATATATAAAATAAATATCAAAAATATAAGTCTTTGTTTTACTATGGTTGCAAATATCAAAAAATTTCTATATGTGACACGGCACCAGAGTTAAGTTAGGGTTTTTCAAAACGCTGACACGCCGAGCTCAAAAGGTTCGCCATCACTGTTCTAGAAGGTCATTAGTAAAAATGCTAGTTTATTTGTAATTCCTAGTGAGGGGTAAAAAAAAAAGGCTTTAAAATCTTACAGGAATGACTAAATATACCAACAATCAATCCAGGCGCTTTGTGCTGTATCCCAGGAGGGGCTGCATGGAAGAGTAAGTAGGCAGGGCTGGAACCACTGTTCACTATGAGGCCAGGACTTTGGGCTTCTCTTTTCAAAGCTAGCTTTTTCATATGGGAAATGCAAATACTAATTTCTGCTCTCCTAGCCAGAATCCGAAATTGGTTGGGAGAATCAAATCCAAAGATGTAAATGACAAAGCAAACACAAATACAAGAGGATAACCTTTAATGCTTTAAAAGGAGGTCTGATCAAAGCTTTGTATTTTGTTTTCAAACTGCACATTTAAGATCCAATGAAAATCAGCAAGTAGTTCTGAACCTAAAAGAGGCACTATGAGAAAAAACACAGGAAACTATGAAGCCCCCTATTCTGATCTTTTGTCTTTGCACTGATGAAAAGGAGGGAGGTGCAGTGGCCACATCCAGATGAGTATTTGTATTGTGTGGATGTAGTTACGAAATGACTAAGAGGCAAGGGCCACTGTCACCTTCTAGGAATGCAATCTGCCTCCCCTAGGCTCCACCCAGGTAACCACATACCACCCTGGGGCTGATGCACAGCACTCCACTTCAGAGTCAGAGCGGGGGCAGCCTAGGAACAGGGATCTGTGCTGGGGGCCTGTGGGTACTGTGCAGCAAGGAAGGAATGAAATGGCACACTCAGAACCCAATGATCCTGCAGAGTGTTTCTTTTTCATTCTCACTGTGCAGTTTGCAGAGATTTTCTACAGCTACTACCAAATAGCTCTAGGAATCTTTAAGTTCACTTTTACACATAATTAAGAAAAACACACCATTACTATTAGAAAATGACCAGCTCCTAATGTGTGTGTGTGTGTGTGTGTGTGTGTGGCAGCAGGGAGATATGGACTGGGAGGAGGATGGAGAAGTGGGAAGACATGGCTGAGTAAAAGTTTTCCAGAATGATAAATCTGTGATGGAAATCTCTATCTAGAAGAATCCTCTATCAAAGAAGACTCTGGAAGACTGAGAAGAAGTGATGATCACACAAATAAGAGGTTTCTGAATGTCAAGATGGCAATATTACCAGTATAAGTCACACTGAGGGACATTTGATCTTGGAAACTAATGTTACTTTTGTGATTTTAAAATGTTTATTTTATATATCAGGGCAAGTGTATCATTCTTTCTATTTTTTTTCCATGTGCTTGGTTAGCTTCCTGTAAAAAATAGGAATAAAGTCTACTCACAGTAGAATCTAGGATATGGGTAACTTACCACAGCATGAAAATATAATGGCACTTTTCAGTTTTCCTTTGTGGGCTGCATGCAACAAGAGAGAACAATGCTTGAAAACATGTTGCTGCAATCAAGTCAATCTATCACAACTAATACCAAAATCAGTAAGTTCATATTCAGTGGGAAATGTCTTAGGTAAGAAAACAATCTTTTGATGGCAAGAGCAACAAAACACATTTAATATATACATATTCATTTTTAAAAATTGTATAAGGAAATGCTCAGATAGGGAGACTCCATTCAATGTGTTTATTGGGTTACAGAGCATTCTATTTGGAAAAGGTTTTTTCTTTGTTGCTTTGGATGCAAAGGCAAAATTAACACATGTTTGGCCGAAACCGGTTTGGCTCAGTGGATAGAGCGTCGGCCTGCGGACTGAAAGGTCCCAGGTTCGATTCCGGTCAAGGGCATGTACGTGGGTTGCGGGCACATCCCCAGTAGGAGATGTGCAGGAGGCAGCTGATCGATGTTTCTCTCTCATCGATGTTTCTAACTCTCTATCTCTCTCCCTTCCTCTCTGTAAAAAATCAATAAAATATATTTTAAAAAAAAAATTAACACATGTTTGTATTAAAGGGCCCTGGATCCATGCCTGGGACCTGGAGCCTGGGCTCCTGAGACAGCAGCAAGGAGCACTGGAGTGGTCTGAGAAAGTTACAGAACCGGGCCCCAGGGCCAGGGCCCTGTGAGGACAAAAACACAGAATTTTAGTAAATGGTTTATTGCAACAAAGCACTGAGAAGTAGGATAAAGCCAAAAGGTACTTTAGAATGAACTTAAAAATGAGGATTTTGATGAGAGATAGATACTATTTTCTGGGTGCACCTTGAATGCAAATACTTTTTTGTGTGTCCTTTTTAGAGTGCATTAGTGTAAAGATGAAGAATTTAATATTAAGGATATATAACTTCTACAGGCAAAATCATCATAAATTTAGGTGATGTCATATTTTACAAGAGGCAATTACATCTATATCACATATAGAGTGTTGTTATTAAAGTTAAATAGCCAGTTTAGTTGGAGGTGGAATCGCATAGTACCCTCCAAATGTATATGAACGAGCACCAGCAACTAAGAGGAAAAAGAAGTTTCTTACACCGTTTCCAAGGACTTTTATTTTCAGGAATGGAACCATGTTTTCTTAAGTACAAGCAGTCATTTACTGATCCACAACAGTGTGATGACATTTGGCATCAAAGGGAGTGAGTATAGGGTGGAGTACACACTTCTACCTTAATGTGGTTAATTGCCACCCATTAGAAAATAAATGCCATTTACACAAAATTTCTTAGTCCGCTTCCATAGGCATTATATCTACTGAACGTGCAACTCCACTCTGTTCATTTTCATTGTCTCTCCACATGCATGCACTTTATACCTTTGTCTAGACCACTTTTCCAACTTAATCTCAGATGCTCAGTTTTGTATTTTTAAAATTCAACTGAAAATATGATCTAAAAATGCACCCACGTCCATGTTTCTAAATTATCAGTGGATGGAAATTTGATGAATAGTCCATACTAGAAATATGGATGATGCTGGCTTCATTTATTAAAACAACATTTTAAACAGGTCCCTACGGTTTCTGGGAACTGAGGGTGTGAGCACTCCTGGATATGTGAACACTCCTGGGTGTGAGTACTCCTGGATATGAGCATTTCTGGGTGTGTGAGCACTCCTGGGTGTGAGTACTCCTGGGTGTGAGCACTCCTGGGGGAGGTGAGCACTCCTGAATGTGAGTGTTCCTGGGTGTGAGCACTCCTAGGGAGTGAGCACTCCTGGAGGGGTGAGCACTCTTCAGGGGGTGAGCACTCCTGGGGGCCTGAGTACTCCTGTGAACCTGCCCTGGCTAGAGTAAGTCAGGCACCATGACATTCTGCATTTCTGTTAAGTGAGACCTTACTGAAGATTGGATTCTGGTACCATTAATACTTGAGAGAACTCAAACACATTAAGAAATCAAGCTGTTCTCCTGAATATGAAAAAGAGGTTTGTTGATGTTGCATTAAGCAAGCTTTTCCTTAAATAATATCTCAAACTGTTTAAATGGCATTCTTTACCTCCAGATCAGTGTGAATTAACAAAAGATATAAGATGTTAGCAGCAGACCACATGAAACTTGATGAGAAAGAAAGGACTGGGAAACACTGGTCAATTCTTCCCAGATCTGTCAACAGTCTCCTGCCCTGCTGCCAGAGGCTCCCACCTTCCCCTGTCTCTGTTATCAGCTGAGAACTGAGAGCTGTAATAAAGGTTAACTCATTTACAAGCCAACAGACAGAGAGACAGACACCTAACCAAGCATTTTCCTCACACACCCTTTGTGTTGCTGCTTCATACAGCCAATGAACAGCTTCAGAGAGATCTGATAGCTGTCTTACAGATACTTGTCTTCCCCTTGGACCATATATGGTAGAAAGTGAAAAGTGAGAGAAGCTTAATTTTCTGTCTCTGTGCAAAATGGAAAGTTATCCAGATCCCACTGCTAATATCCTTATTCCCCTCACTTCACTATAAATTAGTTATGAGTGTGGCTCAGGTATCAGGCGAGGGCTGGAGTTAGGGCCACATTCACCTCTATTGGCCATGGTTTTGGGTGAATATGTTATCTGAACACTCTAACCCTCAGTTCCTTCTTCCATAACATGAGGACATACTCTCTACCTTTCAGGATTGTTGTACGTATTATTATACGTACTTATAATGTATATAAAGTCCTTAGTAAAGTTTCTGGCATATAATAAATGCCCAATATTCAACATTTGACAATTATTATTTCTAATAGTAGCTTTTAAAAAATTAATCTGTGTTCCCTGCCCTTCTGTCCCCCATAAAAAGAAATAAAGAAAAAAGAGAGAAAGAAAGAAAAAGGTGTCTGGGGGAAAGCAATATTAAAATTCAGATGATTCTCCATCCTCACCCGATGATCTGAGTGTCCCCTGACAGCCCCTGGACCATCACATCTCTTCAGGAGCACCTGCATGGTCAGCTGTTGGCAGTATGGCTTTTTACTGAGTGCTGGAAAGAGCTCAGACTTAGGTCACTTGATTACCTGCATATTCCAAGTGCAAGGGACCATCTTATTAGTGGGTAAAAGCTAAAAGGCACTTCCAGTCCAGTTCTTATAAGTATTTTCTGGCTCCAGTTGTGTTTTACCTAGTTTTATCAAGGTGGGATCATGGTGGGGCCTTGCTAATCAAACTGCTACTGTTGATTTATTTAAACACATGGTGTCAATTCCCAGCTCTGTCCTGCTAAATGTTAATATTTATTTTTAATTAAAATGGTAGAAAGGTTAGCTAAGTTTGAGAAAACTTCTATTAACCAGAGCAGGTAGTAGTGCAGATTCACATATCTTAAGTTTTGAGAAGTCAGTCTGGCAATAAAGACACATGCTTACCTTTGTGCAATATAGCATTTTGCAGGATTGCTTGGCTTTGGACAAAGTTTAGAAGACTGCCATTTACAGCCACTAGAACAATGACCATGATTAGTACTCAATAGAAGATTCCCTGAAGGAACAGTGTCACTCAGGGAAGTTAGAGGTTCTCTGGTTTGCAGTTTTTGGGTGTTGCTCATGCAATACTGACCACATGAATGGGCGTGGATCTGGTATACAGCTCCACTGTGTTTTCCTGAACATGCGGAATGAGGGAGGCAGGCATGAAAACAGGTTGTGTGCTATCACAATGATTTAAAAAGATAAAAATATTTTGAAAGTTTGAATTGCCAACTTACTATATCCCATAAAAATGCAAAATTTTTATAACCTATGTTTGTGTAAATTGAGTATTTATAGGTCTACCACAGCAATTTTTAAATACTAATATTTCTCAAAATGCAACAAAAATGTTCATTATAGAAACTGGATGTTTATGGTAAAAGGCATTCAACTACTCTGTTTAAAATGTTTATATTCAAATATTGGAAAAGATGTAACTGCATATCACTTGATTATTAAATACAATATAATTTAATATAGTTTTTATATTCTTCATTTCATATTAAAATACCTCTTATTCAAATATTTTAAAAATCATTTTGATCTAGGGAATAAGAGTATAACTGAATGTTGATGATTCTGACTCAGCAACAGGAAGTGATTTTGTATAAATTGTTGCAAAAATGTTTACAAGGTGAAGGTAGATTCTAATCATGTAATGTACAGCACATTAATGCTAATTTTTTACAAGGCTGTTATTATGTCCTTTCCACAGATGTGCAAATTTAGATATAAAACCTGGCTAAGGCGAAGGAGCAAATTGCTGACAGCTAGGTCACCTCCACCCTATGTCAAATGCTCTACTCTTCATCATGGAAATTCACTCATAAGTAACAAAGTATAAGGTGCTTAATCTAAAGACACCAGTACAATCTGCCTGTGTGTAAAGAGAGGGAGACGCCATAAGAGCTGCTGGACTTGTGCTCGCCAAGGCGGCCCGTTCAAAGCTGATTACAGTGCCAGAATGCAGATATGTGGTAAGCAAACAATGCTTCTCTTTTTTTATTCTTATGCTTTTTAATTTTAATTTTAGCAACATTTTACTACATTTAAAAATGCAAGGGATGGCATTATTTCTTAAAATGGAGATAGCAAACCATGAATTCTTACTTAATGATAGCTTTTAGAAATCAAGAATCCATCAATAAGAACCATAAAAATGCTCTGACATCATCAACATGTGTCACTGTCAGAACCCCAAGGAGATCATTAATACAAAAAACCCACTTGTATTGTGGAACAAATCAGGTCTTGAATGCCAATGAGAGCAACTTAATTTTGTATATGTCTCTCTGTAAAATTTGACAATGTTTTACTTTACCAAAAGACCAAAACATCTTGCTCTTAAATTTTGCTTCTGGGTATGCTGTATTGACACGATCTTGTCAAGGAATCTTCAAATGACATCATTTGGGAAGACCTCTTTGAAGTCTTTGAGCCTAAATATTTATAAAATACTTTTATTTCAAATGAATATAGATGTGGGGCCTTTGTACCCAAGTTTGAGCTACACCTAGGAGCAGTGGTAGCCTCTGCATTTTGGGAGTCAAATAAGAGCAGAATCCTTCTTCCAGATCCACTAAGCTCACAACAGATTTTCTCATTACTTATGTATTTATTTAACAGTCTCAGGCATTTTTTTGTAGATAGTTTAGCCTATTTTAAAAATGTCATTTCTTTTGTTTCCTGATTTAGAAATTTTATACATATTCATTTCACATATATGGAAAATATAGAAGTATAAGGAAAACAATAAACATAACTAGTAATAAGCATTCTTAACATTTTGATGTTTCTCTATCAAAATATATTTCCAAGTTCCATACAACCTTTTTCTTTACCCCAGTGCAAAAGTATAAAATAAAATAGAATGAAACTTGACCTATTTGGTTCCTGAATTTAGAGAACCAGAGTTTAAATAAAGAGGGATGCCAATAGAGTCTTCTATGTAACCCTAAGTATAGTAAGGTAGCTAGAAGGCTACACATCCAAATGCTATTATTAAGGAAATATGTATTTATTTTTACAAAATCTACCCATATTTATACATAGGTAAGGCCATATAGGTTAAACAAAAGAGATTTTCAACTTCTCCTGCTAACATCTCCTTTCTCCACTTTCTTATACTTTCTGAAAGTGTGGTCTTATATATTTTTTAATGTAATGCTCTTAAAATATATCTGATTAATGTCATAAAATTCTTCTTTGTAATTACAGCTCAGAAAAACATATTTTAACGTAAAAATTAAATATTAAACATATTTAATGTTGTGCTATTCAAAATTTAAAATCAGAACTAGTTTTTTTGGTCCACAATATAAATCAGTAATAGGTGTTCAAATACACAATTTTAATTGTTATAAACAAAGATAGTCACAAATGCAAAGCTAACCTCTGTGTTAGCCAGTGAACTACTTATTTGTTTTCTTTTATATGTTCAGTTTCTCTCTGAATTGCATCAATGAACAAAGAAGTCAGATTCGGTTTCCCAGAGACGAATCATTAAGGACAGAAATAGTCTCCCGAGCACAGGAAATCTGTATGCACCTGAACAAGGACAACTGGGCTCCCGGGGAAATAAAAATGTCACTACCATGCTCATTCAGGTCTGGCCACAGAACCACCAGTGATATCTAAAAGTATACTAGTAAGGGAAAGACAAAATGTTTGTTCAAAGAAAAATCACACTCCTTACATATGTAACACAACCCAAAATTTAATGTGCAGTATATAAATCTTGGGAGCGAATATTTAAATTTCCCTTTAACTATATCCATTATTCTGCAGTAGCATCTTCAACATCTCTCTGTGTCTCTCTTTATGTAATGGACAAAGTACACTGGCAAGCAAAGTTAGTTTATTGCTCTATACACTTTAAGAAGTAAACAAGACTCCTAAGCAGCAGAAACCAAAAGCTCTATAAGAGTATTACTCTTAGAGTAATTTAGTAGAACAATGTTAATTTGAATGTCTTAGATTATACAAATTGAAATTAGGAGTATTTCTTGAACATCTGAGAACTAGTAATAATGCCATTGTAATAACCTGGTTATTATTTAACAAGAAAGGATGAAAGGGAAGACTGGATATAGGTGTGCCATTTATACATCTTTGCCAAAAAGATGCATTTAACATTATCCAAGTCAGTTCCCTGATGATGGATTGGGGAAGGGGATGGACAAAGACAGTTTCAGTGGTTCTCAACCTTCCTAATGCCGCGACCCTTTAATACAGTTCCTCATGTTGTGGTGACCCCCAACCATAAAATTATTTTCATTGCTACTTCATAACTGTAATTTTGCTACTGTTATGAATCGTAATGTAAATATCTGATATGCAGGATGTATTTAGGTGACCCCTGTGAAAGGGTCATTCGACCCCCAAAGGTGTCGCGACCCACAGGTTGAGAACCGCTGGTTTAGATGAATGCCCAGTAAGGTCTGAGTGATGTGGGAAGGTGCTTGTCTGTCAATCACACCTGAAAGCAAGTCAGTGGCCAAGATGTGTGAGGCCACTGCAAGCACAGGAAACTTGAATATTTAAAGCTTCCAACCAAAAGAAGTTCCCTTTCTTTCTTCTCCCTTAGGCACACCTGATTCCTGGCTCGCCTGTGGCAGGGGGATGCTTTCCCCTGTGCCCACACAGTGCACGGCCTTATTGGACTCCACACATGGGCTAATAGACTTTAATTAGCTTGGATACTGAGCCACACCCGGCTGAAACATGGAATAGAAGCTCTGGACACTGGCCTTTTTTGGCTCTGCTGGAACCCCAGCTGCACCTTTTCCAGGACTGGCTTAGGGGTGGGGGACTTAGGAACCAGAAAAATTTAACTCCACCCAAATAAAGTTTTCATCCATATCCCATCCTCCCATGGGGGCTTCTGAAAATGCTTATTTCAGTGGTGCCCTCAGTACCTCCACCTTGCTCCCATGAGCGACAGGGGAGTTTAATTCTCCGATAACAGTACCTTTATACCAAAAATTTATTTCACAGTTGTATGTGTATTGGGAAGAGAGAAGGGAGAAGGTGCAAAAAGTGGGGACTTGTAAAAAATCTTTGTAAGTGAAGAACACCAATGAAAGATTTTTTCATCTATCATCTAAAACAATGACCAACACATTTTTTTTAAAAAAAACTTCCTCATTCAAGCAAAATTCAGTATAATCTATATGTACTCTGAATGGAAGAGCCTTAAATTGAAAGTAGTATGAGCTTAAACATATCTCATTAGCAAAATTTTATGTGCTACTACCTCTACCACTGGAGGCCTGGCATTAAAGCACCAACTGATACAGGTATTTTTAAGAACATGAGTTAATTCCTACCTCTACGTAGTCCTTGGCGTGTCCCCAGTCTCGTTTGGCATCCAGATTTCCCAAACTGAAACGTTCCAGCTGTCCAAGGTAAATCTTAGCTACTGACCGGCTAATTTTTCGAGTAACAAAATTAGCTCCTAAAAAGAGACAAAAGATGTATTATCAGTAGAGTGCATTTGACATCTAACAGTTTGGTGAACCAAATGCAACCTCAGCCTCTGGGCATTCCTTTCATTCCTCCCCTCTTCCCCCTCTTAAAATAATAAAAAGAAAGAAAAAGATCATTAACTGTCATTTAGACAAGTTAAGAAGCTCTAATTCTAAGTGTCACCTCAGCTCTATTTTCATAACAAACATTTTTCTTTGGGGGACTTATGTCTTAACATTCCTAATACATTGCTGCAATATGCGACCCAGGCATTAGGCCAAAGAAAAGCTATCCCAATGCCAGTTTTTAAACAGAAAATTCAAAAGGGTTGTATAAAGGGAAATGCCAGAATGGAAGACAGACATCTAAGACCACCCTGATTTTTTAAGAACATAAACATAATATACTCCTATTAATAAAACTATTTTGGGCTCATGGGGAGAGGGGGAAGAGTATAACTTAGCTCACAGGATGTATATCTGGTTAAAAGAAACAAACAAGGAATGCATTTAGGTTGTCAATAAATGGTGATCACTTTTATTTAGAAACTTGCATAACTATCCAATTATAAACTATGCTCCAATTCTAAATCAAAGTTTCTCTGTACTACACTTACTGCAATGCTACCTTCCAGTTTCACTTAAGTGTTATATGTATGAATGGGCTCCTGAATTCTTTATAAATATTTTGAAATGAATGAGTAAAAGCGGTCATAAATTTAAGAAAGCAATGAAATTGTTTTAATGTTCTAGAGTCTTTAATGAAAGTCTCTATCTACTTTTAAAAGATCACAAAAGGGACAAAATTAAAAGACACTGCTGAGACAATTTTATCAATGCCCCTGTATCTAGGTGAAGTTATCACAAAACACCAAGTAATGCCAAGTTCTCCAGGTACTAACACACATATGAGCTAGTCAATAATGGCTTCCCACAGTTTAGATAGATTACTATCATAATTTATCACATTTCAATAACTTCAGCTTTGTTCTTTGCAGATGAAGCAGGAAGGTGAATGTTATGATGAAAACTTTTGGCTTCTAGAGAAATTGGCACAGGAATAAGGGGAATTTTTCTAAATAGGTTTTCTAAATTTTGGCAAGAATATGGCCCAGTGCAAGTTCAAACCTATACTGGATTCACTTACTACACAAACTCGGTGTATATATTTAAACCAATGCCATGTCCTTAAAAATGACGGGAAGAGATCAACCAAAGAACGTATATGCATATATGCATAGCCCATGGACACAGACACTAGTGTGATGAAGGCCTGGGGGCAGGGGCAGGCTGGAGAAAGGCAGAGGGGGAGAAAAAGAGAGACATCAGTAATAGAGTCAACAATGAAAAAAAAAAGACAATGGAAATCCACATTTTCAGTTTCTCTTAGCAGTTTACAGAGCACCTTAAGAAATCCAAAGTTTCACCTTCCCACAGCTATTTATAAAACACCCAGACCTGTTTCAAAATGAAGAAATATTTATTAGGTATAATCCTTCAAAATCTATCACTGATTAGCACTATTTATTTTCTATTGACAGTAACAATTACATTGATAACTAAATGGAGGTTTCTTTATGTATTTCTATTTTAATGGCAGGACTATACTAGATAAACTTGTGATGCCCAACCATTAGAGGAAGTTCCCAAAGTAGTTCAGATTATTCTATCTGCCAATAAACTACTGTTTAGGAGTACAATGGAAGCATGAGAAGTTCAAATAATCTACTTAGGCCCTAACCTCATGTCCATTCTTTCAACATGTTTTAATGGGGCACCTACCAAACACTAAAGTGCCAGGCTAGGGGGTCCAGGAGTGAAGCAGCAGCCCCTGCTCTCAAATAGCACAGATAGTGTAAGGGAGACAAATAAATCCATACTGCCAAAAATTAAATAGCAGCTTTTCAAGGTCAGGGCCTGTGACCCTGCTGCTGCTATGGTCAGGAGATACCTACCAGAAAAGAAGCCGGAAATGAGGCTCCTGGTGAGGTCATGAAGGGACTAAAGAAGTTGTGCTACAAGGACAGTGATCCAGGCAGAAGGAATAGCACATGCGAACACAGTGAGGCACCTTGCTCGTTAAGCTCTTGCCATAGCCTGGCAATGACCACAACCATGACACCTCTGGTGATGGCTGTTGCTATTAGCACAGTACTAACCTATGTAGATGCAGAAACTCATGTAATTCTCAGAGCAACCCACAGCTAAGAATTATTATTACCCCCATTTTTAGATAAAGAAGCTGAGATTCAGAGAAGCTATGCGAATTGGCCATTCTAGAAGAGAATTCAGATCAGTGTCTGTGTGACCATCAAGCCCAGGCTCTCATCTTACCTGGACTCAGAATGGCATACTAGGAGTCAGGGAGCCTTTCTTACCTGGATATAAACTCTATCTTGCATAATTAGTCAGACTTATTTAAAATTTCTAGCTTTTTAAATTTCATTTATAACAGCTGTATTGAGATATAACTCACATACCATGCATTTCATCCACTTAAAGTATCTAAGTCAATGGTTTTAGCGTACTCAGAAATTGGGTAGCCATCACTACAATCAATTTTAGACCATTTTTGTCACTCTAAAAAGAAACCCCAAATCATTTAGCAGTCTCTCCTCATTTCCCCCCAACCCTCCTGGCCTTAGGCAAGCACTAATCTGCTTTTTGTCACTATAAATTTGCCTATTCTAAACACTTCATATGAATGGAATCATATATGTGGTCTTTTGTAACTGGCTTCTCTCTCTTGGCTTAATATTTTCATGGTTCAGCTATATTACAATATAAGTCACTACTTAATTCCTTCTTTTTTTCAATCTTTAATTTCTTTATTGATTAAGGTATTACATGTGTGTCCTCATCCCCCCATTAACTCCCACCCCCCACCCCCACTCATGCTCTCATCCCCCTGTTGTCCATGTCCATTGGTTGGGCTTATATGCCTGCATACAAGTCCTTTGGTTGATCTCTCCCCCTTACCCCCACCCTCCCCTACTTTCCCTCTGAGGTTTGACAGTCTGATCGCTGCTTCTCTGTCTCTGGATCTGTTTTTGTTCATCAGTTTATGTTGTTCATTATATTCCACAAATGAGTAAGATCATGTGGTATTTATCTTTCTCTGACTGACTTATTTCACCTAGCATAATGCTCTCCAGTTCCATCCATGCTGTTGCAAATGGCAAGAATTCCTTCTTTTTTACTGCAGCATAGTATTCCATTGTGTAGATGTACCACAGTTTTTTAACCCACTCATCTGCTGATGGGCACTTAGGCTGTTTCCAAATCTTAGCTATGGTGGATTGTGCTGCTATGAACATAGGGGTGCATATATCATTCCTTCTTTATGGCTGAACATGTGGATATGACATTTCATTTATTGTTCATCAGAAGATGGACATATGGGTTGTTTCCATCTTTTGGCTATTGTGAATAATGCTACTATAAACATCCATGCACAAGTTTTAGTTTGGATATTATGTTTTAATTTCTCTTGGGTACATATCTACAGGTGGAATTACTGGGTCACAGGGGAAATCTAGGATTATTGAGGAACTGCCACACTGTTCTCCAAAGCAACTATACCTTCTTACACTTCCACCAGCAGTAAACTGAGGTTCTCATCTCTCCACATCCTCCCTAACACTTGTTATGGTTTATCTTTTCTTTTTAAATATGTTTTTATTGATTTTCAACCTGGCATGGTTTATCTTTTCCTTTTTTAATGCGTTTATTGATTTCAGAGAGAGGAAAGGAGAGGGAGAGATAGAAACACCAATGGTGAGAGAGAATAATCAATTGGCTGTCTCCTGCAGTCCCTCTACTGGGAATTGAGCCCACAACCCAGGCATGTGCCCTGACCAGGAATAGAACCTTGACCTTCTGGATGACACAGGCAAGGCTGGTTTCTCTTACTGATGATACTCATCCTAGGGGATACTGAGTGTTATCTCATTGTGATTTTAATTTTATTTCTCTGATGGCTAATGATTTTGATTATCTATATGTTCATGTGCTTATTGGCCATTGGTTTATCTTCTTTGGAGAAATGTCTATTCAGATCCTTTGCCCATTTTAAAATTATGTTACCTGTCTTTTTATTATTTGAGTTATATGAGTTATTTATATATTCTGGACCCAATTCCTTTATCAGATATATAATTTACAAATAACTTCTCATTGTATTGGTTATATTTTCATTTTCTTGATGGCATCTCTGATGTGCAAAAGTGTGGGAGATTTTTTTATATTATAATGAAGTTGGATTTATCTAATTTTTGTTTTTAGTAGTATGAGCTTTTGGTGTCATAGCCAAAGGGTTTTGCCTAGCCCAAGATCATTAAGATTTTCTCCTATATTTTAAAATATATTTTATTGATTTTGTTCTTACATTTAGGTCTTTCACCCATTTTTCGTTAATGTATGGTATGATGAAAGGGCCCTACTTCATTTGCATATGTGCACATAGCTGTCCTAACACTGCTATAAAGGTTATTCTTTCTCCCTTTGACTGTCTTGACATCTTTTGTCAAAATTCAATCAACTGTAAATGTGTGGGTTTATTTCTTACTTTAATTCTATTCTGTTGATCTATGTATATCTATATCCTTATGACAGAGCCACAAATTCTTGAGTACTATAGCTTCACGTAAGTTTTAAAATCAAGAAATGTGAATCTTCTGACTTTGTCCTTCTTTAAGACTGCTTTAACTATTTTCAGTCCCTTGAATTTCCATATGAAGTTTATGATCAGCTTGTTAACTTCTGCAAAAAGGTCAACTGGGATTTTTTTGATAGGGATTGTGTTAAATCTGTAGGTCAATGTGGGGAATACTGCTGTTTTAACAATATTATATCTTCCAATTAATGAACACAGGACATATTTCCATTCATTTAATTCTTTTAAAATGTCTTTCAGGCTGATGTGGCTCAGTGTTTGAGTATTGACCTATGAACCAGGAGGTCACAATTTGATTCCGGCTGGGACACAAGCCCAGGTTGCAGGCTTGATCTCCAGTTACGGGTGTGCAGGAGGCAGCCAATCAATGATTATCTCTCATCACTGATGTTTTTATCTCTTTCTCCCTCCCTTCCTCTCTGAAATCAATTAATTTTTTTTTCTTTCAGCATCATTCAGTAGTTTCCAGAGAAATCTCATAATGTAACTTTTCTTAATTTCATTTTCAGATTAATTTTTAAAAATATTATTGCTACCATATGTTTTACTAGTTAATTCTTAGGAGAGGCTTAAAATGGAATTTTAAAAATGTAGTCTCTTTATTTTTACTCTTTATCATACGAGACTGCTGATTTAGGAGAGAACTATATAAAATTATTATACACGAGGGCTAACATCTTACAAGTCACCTTGTTCAACTATCGCAAATGTGCAGGGGAAGAAAGAGAGGGAAAGAGAAGCTGAGTAACAGTCAGGACAAGTACCCAAGCCTGGCTTTGGCCTGTGCACCTGGAGCTGTTTCCACTAACCCACAGTGCAATGCAGGAGGCATCCTTCCTAGATTAGATAACTCAAGTGCCTGTGGACTGTAACACATGTGGGCAATGGAACTCCCATAATTACTTTAAATACATGTTTGGTTTCTAAGAGCCTTAAACTAGAAGACCCCACTAAGAAGAAGACCAAGAAATGAAAAACTAGCCAATGAGCTGACCGAAGGCCAGCAGTCAGTTATCAGCATCAATCATTTAATAACTCTGGAGTTATAGTTTCCTCTATAAACTACCATTACAGTCATATTCACCACACCGAATTCAAAGGCACACTATGTAGATGAAACCACATTGTAGAACATAAATCACTACTGACACGTAAAGAATTAATACCAACATGTCCTTGTTTGTAAAATAATAACAGTACTTACCATGCACGTTTGATATTTAAGTGAGAATATGTGGGTAATGTGATTAGAAAGTCTTCAATAAATGTTAGCTATTATAATAATTATTATGTTACAATGTTAATGGTCTCTATAATTAAGCCTCAATAAAAAGTTCAGATTTCTTAGTTCTTTTATGACTAAGTCTGTTAATTCTCTGATTTTAAATTTCTGAGATTGAGAACAGATTTAAATACTAGTAAACAGCCAAAGGCAGGCATGCAGATGCATATACTGTAGGTTACTTTTTCTATGTAAACTCATTAACCTAGGAAAAATAAAGTACCCACATAAATGTATATACACAAGAAAGAGATCAATTAAGAAGTTTAGCCCTGCTGATGTGGCTCAGGGGATTGAGCATCGTCCCATGAAGCAAGTGATCCTGGGTTCGATTCCCTATCAGAGCACATGCCCAGGTTTCATGCTTGATGCCCAATGGGGGACATGCAGGAGGCAGCCGATCAATGATTCTCTCTCATCTTTGATATTTCTATCTCTCTCTCCCTTCCTCTCTATCTAAAAATCAAAAAAATTTTTTTAATAGTTTTGGCTCAAATATTAGTTCTAAGATTATGATTGTGTTTTAGTATCATTGACAGAATGAAAAGAACAGAACTTTAGCAATATAACAAATAGGAAAAACTGCCACATTATAAAAACACCAAGATGTGTTGGGTAAAATGTAATTATAATGTATTTAAACTCAGAGCTGAGTCCCTACTAAGTGCTCAGGTGAAGGGGAGCTCCAGAGCACCCGTCATGGGTAACTCTGAGGGGTCTGTGCTGAGAGCCGAACCGAAAGTGCCTTTCAGGACCTGAACACAGGCTTCAGTTTTTGATATCCAATCCGAGGCCTCGCAGATGAGGTCTTCCAGATAGAACAATGGAAATGGTTACACACCATGTAAGTTACTGGTCATTCTGTTACTGTTATCAGTGCTATTATCTTAAAAAAGTGTTTTAATTTTGTAGTTGCCTTGTCTATAAGATAGGATAATAATCCATACTGAGGATATAATTCAAAGGCTGCAGAGTACTGTATCGATGCCAAGTACCTCTATTAGTTATAAATGGGCTTGGACATTTTCACTGTGATAAATCTTTTAAAATAGGAAGGCTTTTTTCTTTTGCATTTCTCTACATGATCATCTCCATAGTTAGCCCAAGGCTGGAAAAAGATTAGAATATTCATCCTATTATTCAAAATAGGATTCTGTAAAAAGATGGTAAATATAAAAGCAAGGCTTCATGAAAAAGTAATTTTCTAAATAATTGTAGTGTAGCAAACACCAAATGTAGTCCCAGCCCCAAGTTTCTCCCACAGCGATGCCCGTGCAGGTTCTGATGGCAGGCATGCTGACTGAGGTCCTTTCAGAAGGACAAGAAGGAGTAGAAGCAGAGGTTCTAAGTCTCCACCCCTTCTGAACCAGTGGAGAAAGACATGAGGAGAGGCAGAAGTGAATCTTCAGTATTTTAATCTAGCCTCTTGGGGATGAGATAACAAGTAAAGTAGACTGATGGTATCATTGAGAGAAGGAGCTTTGTGCTATTTCATGTTGGGAATCTGGAGAGATCTTCTGAGGATGCCAGCCAGGCGGATCTGGGGTAGTTGCCTCAGCACATGTTGAGCAGTGATGCCAGGCTCTCCTAAAGGTGTGAGCAGTGGCATGAGAGCCAGTAGGCCCACCGGGGACTGAGGAGGCCTGAGATGGAAAGGAGAGCGGGGCCTTGTAGTTAAGGTTTAGAGGTAAGACCACCTAGGCCAGGGACCACATGTGAGATGAGGCAGTGGGTGGGCATACAGTCCATATACCAGTAAGGGATGGAGTGAGGCTGACTCTTCCCAGGGTCCTATGGAAAGAGAAGCCCCTGAGTTTTATCAGTAGCAGACATCAGGAAGAGCCAGACCTGGGGCTAGTGCAGCCGTGGGCAAACTACGGCCTGCGGGCCGGATCCGGCCGGTTTGAAATGAATAAAACAACAACAACAAAAAGACCGTACCCTTTTATGTAATGATGTTTACTTTGAATTTATATTAGTTCACACAAACACTCCATCCATGCTTTTGGTTCGGCCCTCCGGTCCAGTTTAAGAACCCATTGTGGCCCTCGAGTCAAAAAGTTTGCCCACCCCTGGGCTAGTGCCACCTTCTTGGCCACAGGGTAAGGAAGTAGCTTACCTGCTACTCTGCAGCGGAGAGCAGCAGGCCCATAGAGTGTACCATGGGCCTGAGGATGCCAACTGCCCCTTTATCAACATCTGTGTCCCAAACACCCAGATATCATCTTGAAGAGAAATAAGGGAAGACGACAAAACTAGAAAAACTGACTTCAGATAGAGAAAGACAAATACCATGATTTCACTTATATGTGGAATCTAAAGAACAAAATAAATGAACAAACAAAACAGAAACAGACTCTTAGACACAGAGCATACTGATGGTTGACATAGGAAGCAGTGTTGGGACCTGAGGGAGAAAGGTGAAGGGACTGAGAAGTAGATTAGAAATTAAGGGATAGTTACAAGGATGTAAAGTACAGCACAGCTTACAGAGTCAATACTATTCTAATAACTACATATGGTGCCAGGGGGATCGCTTTGTAAAGTATATGATTTTCTAACCACTATGCTGTATTCCTGAAACTGAAACAAAATAATATTGAATATAAACTGCAGTTAAAAATAAATTGACTTCAACATTATATTATAGTAGACACGAGATTACATTTTTAAATAGAACTTGTTCTTTTTGAGGAAAGTATAAATTTAATTTTTTGGACAACATTAATCTCCTGTGGCTGCCATAACAAATTACTACAACTGGGCAACCTGAAACAAGTGAAATTTACTCTGTAGTGTGGAGGCTGCTGGTCTGAATCAGCAGCACCACGTTCCTCTGGGAGCTCCAGGGAAGAGCCCTCTCCTTGCCTCTCACTGGGTAGCACAGCTTCATGCAATTTTGGCTTATGGTGGCATCACTCCAACCTCGGCCTCCATCTTCACATCACCTTCTCCTGTGCGTCTGTGTTTTTTTTGTGTGTGTGTTTAGTTTTATTTTATTTTATTTTTATTGTCTAAAGTTTTACATATGTCTCCTTTGTCCCCAATTGAACCCCCTGCCTCAGCCATTCCTACCCCAGGCAAGCCCCCACCACCCCAGTGTCTGTGTCCATTGGTTATTCAAATATGCATGCATGCAAGTCCTTTGGTTGCTCTCTATCTCTCCCCCCACCCACCACCACCATTTGTCTCTGGATCTATTCTTGTTCATCAAATTATGTAGATCATTATATCCCACATATGAGTGAGATCATGTGATATTTATCTTTCTCTGACTGGCTTATTTTGCTTACCATAATGCTCTCCAGTTCCATCCGTGCTGTTGCAAATGGTAAAAGTTCCTTCTTTTTTATAGCGGCATAGTATTCCATGGTGTAGATGTACCAACGTTTTTTATTTTTTATTTTTTAATCTTTATTGTTCAGATTATTACAGCTGTTCCTCTTTTTTCACCCCATAGCTCCCCTCCACCCAGTTCCCACCCCACCCCATGCCCTCACCTCCCCCACACTGTCTTCATCCATAGGTGTAAGATTTTTGTCCAATCTCTTCCCGCACCCTCCACACCCTCTTCCCAATGAGAATTGTCAGTCTGCACCCTTTCCATGCCCCTGATTCTATTCCATTCATCAGTTTATTCCATTCATCAGATTTTTTATTCATTTGATTTTTAGATTAACTTGTTGATAGATATGTATTTGTTGTCACTTTGTTGATCACAATTTCTTATCTTTACCTCCTCCTCCTCCTCCTCCTCCTCCTCCTCCTCCTCCTTCTTCTTCTTCTTCTTCTTCTTCTTCTTCTTCTTCTTCCTCTTCTTCCTTTCTCTTCCTTCTTCTTCCTTCCTCTTCCTCCTCCTCCTCCTCCTCCTCCTCCTCCTTCTTCTTCTAGAATGCCCTTCAGCATTTCATATAATACTGGTTTGGTAGTGATGAACTCCTTTAACTTTTTCTTGTCTATGAAGCTCTTTATCTGACCTTCAATTCTAAATGATAGTTTTTCTGGGTAGAATAATCTTGATTGTAGGTTCTTGGTATTCATCACTTAGAATATTTCTTGCCACTCCCTTCTGGCCTGCATAGTTTCTGTTGAGAAATCAGCAAGCAGTTGTATGGGCACTCCCTTGTAGGTAACTAACTATTTTTCTCTTGCTGCTTTTAAGATTCTCTCTTTGTCTTTTGCCCTTGGCATTTTAATTATGATGTGCCTTGGTGTGGTCCTCTTTGGATTCCTCTTGTTTGGGGTTCTCTGTGCTTCCTGGACTTGTATGTCTATTTCTTTCACCAGGTAGGGGAAGTTTTCTGTCATTACTTCTTCAAATAGGTTTTCAATATCTTGCTCTCTCTCTTCCTCTGGCATCCCCATAATTTGGATGTTGGTACACCTGAAGTTGTCCCAGAGGCTCCTTACACTATTTTCATATTTTTGGATTCTTTTTTCTTTTTGCTCTTCCGATTGGGTGTTTTTTGCTTCCTTGTACTTCAAATCTTTGACTTGATTCTTGGGATCCTCTAGTCTACTGTTGAATCTCTGTATATCATTCTTTATTTCAGTCAGTGTATGCTTAATTTCTGACTGATCCTTTTCCATTTTTGGCATTCTCACTAAGATCCTTGAAGGTCTCACTAAGATCCTTGAAGGTCTCACTAAGTTCCTCAGAGGTCTCACTAAGTTCCTCAGAGGTTTTTAGAAGATTCTTGAGCAACCTTATAATTGTGGTTTTAAACTCTATATCCACTATTTTGCTATCCTCCATTTGTTTCATTCGTGAAATGTTTCTTTGTCTCCGCATTTTGGCTGCTTCCCTGTGTTGATAGAGTGGCCTTGTGTGGTAGGTGTCCTATAGGGCCCCGTGGCTCAGCCTCCCCAATCACCTGAGGTGGACACTCTTGGTGCACCCCTTTGTGGGCTGTGTGCACAGTCTTGTAGTTAAGTCTTGATTGCTGTTGGTATCACTGGGAGGAACTGGCCTCCAGGCCAATTGGCTATGAGGACCAGCTGTGTCTACAATGGAAGGACTGCTGTGCAAGAGACACACTTATGGGGCAGGGCTTGCTTCAGTGGGGCTTTGGTGCTCACTGAGTCTGCCCCTTGAGTGTGTTGCTTATGGATGTGAAGAGTTGTAATCTGGTATGGTCTCACACTGACCACTGGGCACACTGACTCTTGGATCTCCAAGGAGGTGCAAAGTCAGCCACTACCTGAGGCCACCCAGCAGGAGCTACAGAGAGATCTTCAGATTCCTCCTCTTTGTTTGGGGTTTGGAAGTGCCCATATTAGGCCCAGCTGTGAAGCAAGGCAGGCTGCTGCTGTTGGGCCTTGGGCCTTTTTTGGGAAGCTTTGGGGCTCTCTGATCCAGCTGCAGTTTGACAGGTTTAAGCTGAGAAAGAACAGGCCATTCATATGCAAAAGCCACTGCGCACAGCTTGGGTGGGGTTGTAAATTGGGTGGGGTGGAGTCTCAGGGAATCACCAGGGTAGAGCAAACAGCAATGGTTGCCAATCAGCCCTGTACCTGAGAGGTCCCTGTGTCCCCGCGTCACTGCATCAGGCGGCCCCGCGCAGAAACAATGATTGCTGCAAGCACCTCTGAGAGAAAGCCGTCCTCACGTTCTGGCCTGATGCCAGACAGTCCAGTTTCTCCCCGTATGAGTCTGGGTCCCCAGAGTCTTGCCCAGAACTGAAGTTCAGAGCCATCAGGAGCTTGTATCTCCCTCCCGACTGAAAAAAACAACAACAGCGCACCCGGTTGCCAGCCTGTTCCGTGTGCGCCTCCGCACCTCCACACCTACCCGTCTCAATGCACTTTTTTCTTTCCTTCTAGTTGTAGAACTTCCACTCAGCCAGCTTTCCCATGGTTCTGGATGATAGTTGTTTTGTCTTTTAATTGTAGTTCTGATGTGGTTGTGAGAGGCAGCAAGTACAGGTGTTTACCTATGCCGCCACCTTGGTTCTCTCTGTGTCTGTGTTTTGACCTCTTGTGTTTCTTATAAGAACACTTGTCACTGGATTTAGAATCCCCCCTGGTAATCCAGGATGATCTCTCTGTCCCCAGATCCTTAACTTAATTACATCTGCAAAGACCCTTTTTCCAAATTCTCTGCCCCAGATCCTTAACTTAATTATATCTGCAAAGACCCTTTTTCCAAATAAGGTCACATTCACAAATTCTGGGGAAAAGGATGTGGACATATTGTTCTGGAGCTACCGTACAAGCCACTATGAGGATCAAAGATAAGAATAGTTCAGAAAATATGATAAAACATGAATCAAGCATTGTTATACTAGAGGCTCGGTGCACGGGATTTGTGCACTGGTGTGGGGCATGGCCTGCAGGGATCAGCCGCTGTGGGAGCACCACTCATCCCGGTCAGCTGAGTGGCTGCTCCCTGGTCCGGCATCCTTCATGGAGCTGGAGCACTCACCTCTCCAGGGGACCCGGTTGGGGCCAGGCCCAGGTACAATAGCACTGAGAGGAGGCGGAGTAGGTCTCAGTCCTGAGGCGGCCACGAACCCGCCCCCCAGTCTCTGGCGTCAGCTCTGTGAGCTTGGAGGAGGCACTGTGAGGCTTATGGGCGTCCAGAGGAGGTGGCAGGGAGTAAGAAGGAGGAGTCTCGGGTGAGAAGGCAATGATAGCAGCCTGGGTTCCTGCCCATTGGCCCTGGGTTCGCAGCAGGAGCAGCCACTCATCCTGGTCGGCTGAGCGGCGCCCCCACTGTGGTAGCGCACTAACCACCAGGGGGCAGCTCCTGCTTTGAGCATCTACCCACTGGTGGTCAGTGTGCGTTATAGTGACTGGTCAGCTGGTCATTCTGGTTGTTCCACTGTTCAGTCGCTGGGCTTTTATTATATAAGATCATCTTAAGGATACTTTATCCTTTATGAGCACAATAGGCAAATACAGTTGCCAATTGTAAAAGATTAATTTAAGGTGATAAAATAAGTTTCCTCTCTATTTAAACTCTGCAATTTTGACTCAGTTAACAAAAATAGCTCTCTGGATTGCAGGGAGGAGGAGGAAGGTGGAGGTAGAAGATGGTATAGGGTGGATAAAATAGTGATGAAAAATAAATAAAAGAACGTCCCTGAAAGAAAAAAATGCATATATAAAATAAAAAGGTAAAAACAAACAAACAAAAATCCCTGGGGGTCTTTTTATTTTTTAATCCTCACCCTGGAATATGTTTTATTTCTTATTTCATTGATCTTAGAGAAAGAGGAAGGAAGAGGGAGAGAGAGAGAAACATTGATGTGAGAAACATTGATTGGTTGCCTCCCAATATTCTCGGTAACTTACTTAGGTCCATCTAATTGTTTCTCAGTAGTCTAATATTTAAGGTAGCTATTTAATTCTTTATTTTAATAACTATTTTTACATCTGAAATTCTTTCTTTTTCAAATCTGCCTAGACATTTTTACATCTTGTTGTTGCTTATTTATTATGATGTATCATTTTTTAAATTTAAACATGTCTTACTAATTTTATATTCTGAATTTGACAATTCCAATACTTAAAGTTCTTGAGGGACTAATTTTTTCTTATGCTGCTGACTTTGATGCTTGTTCCCTATGCATTGGTGACACTAAGAGTTCATGTTTACTAATCTGAATCTCCTGGAGACCAGAGGACAGCTCTGAGAGTGCTTTCCTCCTGAAACGGTCTGCATTGGTAATGATGACAGACAGGAGACACTAACCCCGGTGACATTTCACCCCTTCCACAGTTTCCAGGTGAATACAGTTATGTTCTTCTATGATGTTTCTGTCTATGGCCAAACTTAAGCCTTCTAATTAAAGGGATAGGAAGATGAAGACAGATTTAGAAAAATAAATGTTTTTCTCTACACATCTGGATATAATGTGAACAACTATGATACACTTCATATATTTATTTTCATTTTCATGTTTAACATGTTTTCTTTTCTATGCAGTATATCTGTATAATGAATATCCTATCTAATAAAAGAGTAATATGCAAATTAACCATCACTCCCTCACTCTGTCACTCCATCACAAAGATGGCGGTGGCCATGGAGCTGGAGTGAGCAGGAGGCTTGGGTTGCCCCCAGCGATGGAGGAAACCAAACTTCCCACCTGCCCTGGCCGGCTCTGGGCTCCGCTCAAGGCTACAAAGTTTCAATTACAAAAGGTAAATAAATCCCAGATACCTGCTTCCAGCCTGTGGCCGTGGCCAGCCTGAAAATGGCCATCAGCCCCTCACCCAGGCTGGCCAGGCACCCCAGCGGGAACCCCCCCACACCCTGAAGGGGTTGTGGCCAGCCTGAAAACAGCTCTCAGTCCCTCACCCAGGCTGGCCAGGCACCTCAGTAGGGACCCCCACCCTGAAGGGGGTGTGGCCAACCTGAAAACAGCCCTCAGCCCCTCACCCAGGCTGGCCACACCCCCATGGGGTGAGGGTCCCCACTGGGGGGCTTGACCAGCCTGCAAACAGCCATTAGCCCCTCACCCAGGCTGGCGAGGCACCCCAGTGGGACCCCCACCCTGAACCGGGACACCCTTCAGGGCAAACCTGCCGGCCCCCACCCATACACCAGGCCTCTATCTTATATAATAAAAGGGTAATATGCAAATTGACCCTAACAGCAGTACCACTGGGAATGACTGGTCACTATGACACACACTGACCACCAGGGGGGCAGACGCTCAATGCAGGAACTGCCCCCTGGTGGTCAGTGCGCTCCCACAGTGGGAGCTCTGCTCAGCCACAAGCCAGGCTGACGGCTGCCAGCACAGTGGTGGTGGCAGGAGCCTCTCCCGCCTCCTCAGCAGCACTAAGGATGTCCGACTGCAGCTTAGGCCTGCTCCCCGCTGGCAAGTGGACATCCCCCGAGGGCTCCCGGGCTGCCAGAGGGATGTCTGACTGCCAGCTTAGGCCCGATATCCAAGGGGTCCCAGACTGCGAGAGGGCACAGGTCGGGCTGAGGGACCCCCCAGCCCCGAGTGCACAAATTTTTGTGCACCGGGACTCTAGTGTACTTATAAAAGTGTATGAATAAACTTGAAATTTGTCTCACTGTTTTGCTCACACTATTTCTCTGGCTTAAGTACAATTATTTGTAATAATTTTTTTTTTGCATATGAGGGAAACTATACTCTTCCTTATGAAATTATGGAACACAAGATCACCTTGTCTCTGGTTCTTCCTAGGGTCTCACTACCTATAAGGACAGACGATGAAGTCCTGCTGTGAGACCATCCCAGCACCAAAACCCAGGAGGTGGCTCAGATACAAAACCAAAGCCATATTTCTAATTTCCTGGCTTTGTTCTTGTGTCAAATCCTTACATCAATGTGTGTGTGTGTGTGTGTGTGTGTGTGTGTATGCGCACACACACTCACACACACATATTCCTTGTTATTTAAACTTTCTACTGTAATATCATGAAATATACTAACATAATATTCCCAAAGTCATATTTCTTCTAAACCAAAAACTGAAGGAAAAGGAGAACTGACAAATCTTATAAAACTCATACTGTAAATAATCAGCATTGAACTTGAAGACAGGAATCGTAAGTAGTAAACTTATGGAAATTAAAGAATTAGCTCATCCGTTAAATCACAACCTTTACCACAATGCATTATACTTCTGCAGAGTTTTACTGTTTAAATACAAAATGCACCACTGGACATCTTATGATGATAAAGTGGAAATAAAGGAAGAAACACTGAGGGAGATAGAGTAAGACAAACTAGGGACAATTCTCCTACTTATCATATTGAACAAAAGGACTTCTTTTTCAAACATATATTTATTTCATTATGGCCCTATCAGAAGCTCTGACATATGACAAATTGTATTGTGTGAATGTGTATACATGGACACACAATTGTGTATGAGCACATACATACAGGTAAAATGTATCTCTGTCAGCACCCAAATAGTAGTGAAGTAACCACAATTTATCAAATGAAAATTCTATTCCCTTGCACAGTACTTCATCAAAAAGCTTTTGATTTAAAGGTTTTTTAGAGTTAAAGTACAAAGACAGTTTGGACAATATTCACTGGAAAACAGAAATCTTTCCAATTTATCCTGAACCCCACATGAACCTCTGCCTTGGAGTCCTATATTTTCCCCCTGTGGTGATCTCTGGACACCCCACTGAGAACTGCCTGGGCCATGGCTTAGTGTGGACAGGGTGTAGAAAGAATAGACACTGGAAAGGTCACAGCTGACTGAGCAGATGATCAAGATCAGAGAGCTCATACCTCATTTGCTCACCAAGTCCTGCCAAGAGCAACACGCCTTAACTGCAGGTACTCAAAATCCAGCAGGCATGCTGCAAGGAACCTCAGGCTTATAGAGCACCACTCACAATGTGCATTTGTTGGAATAGCTACCACCTTTTGGCAACTATTCATAAACATGTGTCTTAAAGATAAAGGTTCAAACTACTTTGTTATTTGCATCAAATGCTCAATTCCTTTTCCACTGAGAGATCATTCAAATGAATAAATCCTCATTCCAGGGTTTCTCAACTCTGTCATTGTTGACATTTAGGGCTGGATAATTCCCTATTTGCTGGGGAATATCCTGTGCATTGTAGTGTTTAGCAGCATCCTTGGTTTTACCCACTAAATGCTAAGAGCATCCCCTACTCCATCATGACAACCAGACATTGCTAAACTTTACTGGGGAGAAACGCTGCCCTCCTTGAGAACTACTGCCTCAGTCAAACCAATCAGCCCTGACAGAGATAAAACCCCATCAAATTAAAGCAAATATATAATAAGTGCTAACCTTACCTACAGATGCACTGTGCTATTTTAAGTCTTTCTATTCATTTGATATAGTGATCAAATACCAGGGAACTAACAAACATGAAATATTAAAGTCAGGTTGAAACAAGGTGAGTGTTCCTATTATAATAGTCAAGGGGAATGTATGAGCCTGGCCTTCCCAGGAGGATCCAGGTTGAAAAGCACACATTTAGGAAACATTGATGGGTAGATGATAATTCAAGTCCTGAGACTGGCTGAAACCACCAAGAGAGGGAAGTGAGCAAGAAAACACAAATGGTCTAACAACTAACCCACTGACACTACAACTTTAGAGGTCAAACAGATGAGGAAGCAGAGCAATGAAGACCACAAAGGAGAAAGCAGTGAGGCTGAAGGGACACAAGAGCACGGAGGAATCCTGAATGTCTGGGACCTGTGTGATGGAGGTTGTTTACCACCACACCCTCAAGTCAGGGAGGAAGACAGAAGAAGATGGAAAAATGACCACTGGTTCTGGCAGCACTGAAGTGATTAGTGACTTTGTTCAGAGCACTTCAGAGAAATGTGAATAAAAAGTCTGATGGGTGAGAGGGTTCAAGAGAGAATGTAGAGAGGAGCCTATACAACTCTTTTTAGGACTTTTGCTACATGGTGAAGAAGGAGAGGTTCAGTGGATTTATTTTAAAACAGGAGAAAAAGAAGCACCTTTGCATGCTAAAGGAAAGACCTAGTGATCGAGAGAAACTGACCCAGCAGAGGTGAGAACTGCTGGTGTTGCATCTTTGAGAAAGTAATTAGACAGGAGCTAGTGGACACATGGCGGGCTCCATAGACAGCTCATCCATAGGCATAAGAGAGCACAGATGTAAATAAAAAATGCAGATGTTCCATCTGAGAGTTCCCTTCTCCCCTCAAATCTTAAACACTCCATTCCACAACTTATCCTCCAGGTCCATCACGTCCATCCTCACAGCTGCACTACACCAGTCAGCCAAGCACACTAACTCCAAGTCTCAATCATTCCGTCTGCAGTCTTTAGTCCCTTCCTTTTCATATTATGATCCATCACTTCAGCCATTTGGTTGCTAATGCCCATAAGCCCTTTGCTATCCTTGTTGTTCCATTTTACATAGTCTGCAAAACCTCAAATCAACTTTTCTCATGGTCTTTCCTTCTTTGAGGTGGCCTCTGACTATGGGAGGAAAACGACATACCTGTGATGCTCTCCAACTCCAGCTAAGCTCTTGCTGCCTGGTAACTATTTTATGTGACCTGCCAGTCAGGTTTCCCTCCTGTACCTCAGGGGATAGAACCTTCGCCTCATTCAAGTCTCCTTTACCTCAGGTGACATTATTTTTTGGATATCACTGCTTGGTGAATAGGCTCATCATCTATCCAGCTGCCTTTATGTTCCCTATGATTCTTTTCTCATTCACATCCTCCAGTCAACTCCTCAGGTCCTACTGATTCTACTCAGACATTCCTCCTAAAGTCCCCAATCCAGCCTCTAGCAGACTATGATTGGTGACTGCCCAATTTACAGATTCCCCCAAGGGCATTCTTGTGCTTTTCTTCTTTGCATGATCCTAATGGCAACAGCCCAGCTGTCTCTCTGACTGCACTGATTTATTCAGGACCATGAGCCTAACCCAAGCTGATCCCCAAGATCCACGCTCTCCTACTATAGTGACTGGTTGAGGGATGGACACTGGATCAAGGCAGACCTTAGAGCCTTTCCCCAGAACTTTTCCAAACAGAGTTGAGGGAGAAAACCTATTTCCTTCACAGTAGTGAGACTGAGCTGACAGTGCCCCTAGTTCTAGCTGTATGGAAAAGAGTGGAATGAAAAGATGAAACCAAGACAGGAAGAAAAGTGGAGAAAAGAGACAAAGAGAGAACATTCTGAAGATATTTGAGTTTCTGACTCGTTGCCCCTGAGGTCAGGCTAGATATATCCCTGCTACTTCCACATGTGGGTAATATCCACCTAATCCTCTATCTTTAATTATTCTACTTAAGCCTAATGTAAGCTTGGTCATTTGTAAACCCAGATTCCTCATATATATAAGCCCAAACTCAGTGGACAACTCCTTCTGGTCCAACCCTTATCTTCTTGTTGGGATCACTGCCATCCCTATCAGATGCTCTTCCAGTTTTGAGTATCTTTTCTCTCCAATCTGTTCTAAACCTTATGGTTCCCAAATGCAAACCTCATCACAACCCTCTTTCTTTAGTGATAACAATATTTCTGTGTTATCTGTCATCTGCCACCTTCTAGCTTTCCCTCCTGCTTCTTCCACACCTCAGCATTCTCTCCAGCCCCATCCAATGTATGAAGGTTCCTCATCAAGGCTGAGTCCTTTCTTCTTGGTACAGTCTCTCCTCTCTGAGAAACATCTGTAATCCACATGTTGCTACTGACTGTTCCACTTCAAGTTTCACCTCAATGAAAGGATTTCCTCAAAACTTCCCCTTACAAAGGGGTAAGCTATCTCTCCTCTATGCTCCTCCATCACCTTTTGCATATGTGTACATGTTTTTATTATATTCCATTGTAATTTTGTTTACTTATCTCAACTGTGAAAATTTTAAAGCCAAGCATTATGTTCTTCATCTCGTTCACCAGTGTCTAGTATAGTGCCTATCATATGATAGAATTTCAATTCACATTTTCTAATAGGGAAAAAAGAAGGTAGGTGTATCCAACAATTTAAATAGTAAGATATCTTTTCATTGGTAATTTAGTACATAATAAACTTAGTTTTTTCATTCTTTTGCCAGAATACCAGATTCTTAGTAATGATTAAACTCTTAAACTGGTATGTATTTTTACAAGCACATACCCACCAGTAGGCATAACAAGACCATCACAGATATTAGTAAATGACAAAAAGATTATCTGATCATACTTGGCAGTTTGTCTCTCTTCTGACACATCTTAGAATTTCTCCATGGTCTCTGTGTTTGTCAGGACCTCTGTAAACTAGTTTTACCTCTATAGTAAGAGGTGGGGGTGAGGAGAGGAAATGGAAAGAAAAGAAATATAATGCAGAAGGATCAAACTTTCTGACATGAGAAAATATATTCAATTTATATAAGAATGAAAACCACATGGGAATAATAAAGATATAAGTATATGATCTGAAATCAACTCTTTTTTTAAAAATATCATTTATTGATGTTTTACAGAGAGGAAGGGAGAGGGATAGAGAGTTAGAAACAATAATGAGAGAGAAACATCGATCAGCTGCCTCCTGCACACTCCCCACCGGGGTTGTGTCCACAACCAAGGTACATGCCCTTGACCGGAATCAAACCTGGGACCCTTGAGTCCGCAGGCCAATGCTCTATCCACTGAGCCAAACCGGTTAGGGCCCAACTCTTTTTTTTATAGAAATTACTAAGTAATATTAAAAAGGACTTATCCCACATCATTCTATATTATGCTTGGGCTCTATTTCAGAATTTATATAGAGAGATTTAGCAGAATGACAACATCTGTACTTCTATTTGCCAATGCTCACACTTAAACCTCTTAAATTATGTTTCTTCTTTAGCTCCCACTTGACTCAGAAGCGTATCAACATTTGAGAAGTAAAGCAGGGCCACTTCATATAAATTTCATTGTCATAGTGACTTAACGAAAACAACAATATTGGCTTATTGCCGTCCTAGTGTAAAGACCAAAGGAAGAACATCTTTAAAAGGCCTTTGACTCATATTCTTCACCTGATAGAAAATGGGAACACAGCATATGTCTATAAAATGAGGCAACTGTATCTACTTCCCTAAAAATCTTACTTGGCTCTCATAATAGAGTTTTTCTTATTCTCTCCTATTACAGAAAAGTAAATATACACAATATCCTAAAAAATAAAGAGAGAGAGAACAAATAATATTTCTTTCACCCAAGGAAAGCAACCTGCCTCTTCTGTAATAACTGTTGCTAATATTTGACTTTGACATCAGTTTATGTAACATTTTTCAAGAAGGGTCAGAATCCAAGGGCAAGAACAACTAGAAATAAAGGATGACTTCTAACTATTGGTTGCCAGTCAGTAAATACCACCTTAATTGTTGATGTGGAATATATGCATAATGTTAAGGGATGGAAAAACACAAGGAAGGTAAAATATTACTTTCTTATTTATTACAGTTTCTCTCCTCTACCACTATCTATACCTTCTTGGGACCCCTTATTGGAGCAGCCCAGGGAACCTGATAAGCACACAGCATGGTAAGAGCCATCTCTGAGGCACACTAGAGCAGGGACAGAGAATGTGTCTGTATTACAATAGGAAGCAAAGCACAAGATCATTTTCAGGAAATTTAGGGAATGATTTTAAAAAAAAAATATGTTTCTATTGATTTTAGAGAGAGAGGAAGAAAGGATAGAGAGATAGAAACATTGATGAGAGATAAACACATAAATTGGCTGCCTCCTGCATGCCCCCTACTAGGGATGGAGCCTGCAACCTGGGCATGTGCCCTGACTGGGAATCAAACTGGTAACTTCTTGGTTCATAGGTAGACACTCAACCACTGAGCCAAACTGGCTGGACTAGGGAATTATTTTTTAAAAAGCATTTGGTCACTATGATGATATGTGTCAACTTGATCAGTCCATGGGGTGCACAGATATTTGGCTAAATGGTTATTTCTGGGTGTGTCTGTGAGGATTGTTTTCAGTGAGTTACAATTTGATTAAATCGGTAGACTGAGCAAAGCACAGTTGCCCTCTCTAAAGTGGGTGGGCCTCATTTAATCCCTTGGAGGTCTGAATAGAACAAAAGGTGGATGAAAGAATTCCTTCTCTCTCTCTGCCTGAGTGTTGAGCTGGGACTGGTCTTCTCCTTCCCTGGGGCTGAGACTTATACCATGAGCTCACCTGGTTCCCGGGCCTTTAGACTCAGACTAGAACTACAACTGGATATCCAGCTTTCTGACATCAGAGCATGGGACTTCTCAGCCTCCATAGCCATGAGCCAACCCTTAAAAAGAATCTCATTAATGTATAAATATCTCCTACATGATTCTGTTTCTCTGAAAATCCTAATAATCAGTGCTAGATAAGATGTTTTAAGACATACTGATATTAGACCAAATATGCAAGGAGATAAACTATTACACAATTTTGTTGCTGTTGTTTAGAAAGTTTCATCTTGAATTTTAGAGTCTGCATATATAGCTCTTAAGGCCCTTATGTGATTTGCATGAAAGCAATGTCTGTGAGCTGCAAAACCCAATATTCTTCAAATCTACACTAAAAAAAGAGAAACATGGTAATTAGCGTACGACCGCTACCCTTCCCATTGGCTAATCAGCATATCCTTATGCAAATTAACTGTCAGCCAAGATGGCGGCCGGCAGCCATGCACTGAAGCGAACAGGGAGGCTTGCTTCCTCCAGGAACTGCAGACTCCAACATTCCCCGCCTGACTTGCCGGCCTCTGAGCTGGCAGTTTGAAACATTCTAACAAATATAGTCCAGGATCACAGAGCTGGAGTTATACATTGTTTCGATTATAGAACCGAAACAAACCAGATAGCTGCTCTCAGAGCTAGAGCCAGAGCTAAAGCTGGCCAAGAATAAAATAAAAAAAATGAGCGGTTGGGAGCTTCAATCAACAACCGCCAGCCTGAAAGCAGCCCTCAGCCCCTCACCCAGAGTGGCCAGGAACCCCAGTGGGGACCCCCACCCTGATCCAGGACACCCTTCAGGGCAAACCAGCCAGCCCCCAGGCCTCTATCCTATATAGTAAAAGGGTAATATGCCTCCCAGCACCGGGATCAGCGGAGCCACGAGGCCTCCTGGCACCAGATCAGCGTGACAGGGGGCAGCGCCCAAACCCCCTGATCGCCCTGTGGCTCTGTGTGTGACAGAGTACGGCGTCCCAACCCCCTGATCGGCCCTGCTCTGTGTGTGACAGAGTGCGGCGTCCCAACCCCCTGATCGACCCTGCTCTGTGGGTGATAGAGGGCAGTTCCCTAACTTCCCTATCGGCCCTGCTCTGTGCATGACAGGGGGGAGTTACTCAACCCCCTGATGGGCCCTGCTCTGTGTGTGACAGGGGGTGGCGCCGCAACCTCCCCATCAACCCTGCCTTGAGTGTGACAGGGGGCGGTGCCCCAACCCCCCAATCAGCCATACCCTGAGCGTGACTGAGGGTGGCATTGCAACCTCCCAATCCGCCCTGCTCTGTGCATGACAGGGGGCAGCACCCCAACTCCCCAATCAGCCCTGCTCTGAGCCCGACCAGAGGCTGCACCTAGGGATTGGGCATGCCCTCTGCCACCCGGGAGCAGGCCTAAGCCAGCAGGTCGTTATCTCCCAAGGGGTCCCAGACTGCGAGAGGGCACAGGCCAGGCTGAGGGACCCCCCTCCCCCTCACCGAGTGCACAAATTTTTGTGCACTGGGCCTCTAGTCGGTTTATAAGAACAAATATTGTTGCTATCAACCAAAAGACAGTTTTAACAATCATATAAATATATAAACAATATAAAGGGTTCTAAAAAATAAGGGTAGCTATCACTCAGCAGTAGAACTGATATAGCATTCCCGGGACAGTCTCTATAAACTCGAAACCATGAAACATAGCCTCTGAAAGTTAAGAGTGAATTACAATATAGTCAAATGATACCCCAGTTTCTATGTCAACTACATGACAAAACTCAGGTGAAAGAATTTGCTTCCATATTTTGCTTCATCATTCATTTTTTCACTAATTAAATTTAGTGAGACTAAAAAGAAAAACCAGGAAAGTAAAGAAACAGTAAAATGTCAAGCAGGAATAAAGGTCCTCAGGAAAAAGCTGAGAGTCAAAAAAGGGGGCTGATGTGACTAGAGCAGCTCATTCTGAGAAATACAGTGTGATTGGTGAGAGAGGAGCTGGCATAATATAGTGGATAAACTTAGGGCTTTTGGGTTCCCATCCTGTGCCCTTCACTTACTATGGAAAGTAATTTAATCGCTCTCAATGTCTGTCTCCTCACCTATAGAATGGATGTAACCATAGTTTTGTAATAGTTTTATTGGAGGGGATTAAAAGAAATGGGTGAATTACAGAGTACCCTTGCACAAGGCAAATGCTAAGCAAGCGTTAGCTGCTTTGTCACTTATCGTTATTATCACTAACATGTTAATAGGTTTTCAAAAATGAAGCTATTCTCTATGGAGCCCTTCATACTTCTCAAGAATAATTTGTGCCTCAAGATCCCAGTCTTAGAAGCTTAAGATTTGGCTCAGGAAAAAGGGAATGTGCTAAAACATGATGCTAGTGTCAGAGGCCTTGGGGCTAGTGGCCACAGGGCATGCTCACTCATCAGCTGGAGGAAAGGGCCTTGTAGCAGGGCAGCACCTTGGATGCCAAGTAGGTAAGTCTTCAGAGGAGCCACCCTCAGCAGTCCTGCCTTCAGATCCTGAAGCACATCTCATGGAGAGCATTCAACTCCTGGAATCCCACCCCCAAATCCATTCTGGAAAAGGGATTTCAATTTCTATAACCATCCATCTTAATTCACAAAGCAGTATTCAGCTGTGTCTACAAGTCCTCCTGTTTATCCTTCAGAGAGGTATACATGTCAGTTTTTTTCGTATATGGTATATTAGCTCTTTGTAGTGCTGAGTATAGAAGCGTAACTTATATTCATTTTTTTATATCTTCCATTGCTCTGCCTTATATTTGCTTCCTATAAGAAATCATTCCCTTTGAAGGTTTAGGAAACATTCCCAAATGTATAGCACTTCAGACTTAATGACTCTCACAAACTTAAGAGCATACAGTTTGACTGCTATCTCCAAGAACATATACCAGTAATAAGGTTCTCAACAATATTCATTTTGTCTTTCTTCAATAAAATTCATCAATGCTCCTCTGAGAAACTCCTTCTTCTTCCTTAATAAAAGGTTTTGCTCCTTTGTGCAAATTCATTGTTAAGATTTTAAGAGGCACCTGGGCCAGGGCTGAGCTGTTTCCTGTGTACTTCAACACAGCCTTCTTTAATATCTTGTGGGCACTGGGGCTTCCCCTATTTCATTGATAAAACTCTCCTGCATACCCACCTTTCTCACAGCCAGGAAGTGTTTTTTTGTGATCAGATTGTAGTTTCACTTCCTTAATTGCATCCCATTACAGGCTACTTATCCTCATGCACATCCTGCTTCAGTGCCTTTTTAAGAAATCTAAAACTTATTCAACATTTAAGAAGTTTTACTGTAATGATCTGCGATTCTGGCAGTAATGAGCCAGCTTTAACGTAAATTTTTGCTCACTCTGGGGATTTGTACTCTACCCATCATTAGGTTCTATCCAGACCAAGAATGTCTGTATAATAGTACCTGGAAGTGTTCATTAAACCAGAATAGTATGAAGATGGCAAAGAAACTGTTGAGAGTGATTGAGCCCCAATTCTAACAAGATCCAAGTACAACTCATCAAATGTATTTAGGCAACCTGATGCCCCAGGATCCAGCAGCCTGAAACTATAAAGGAGACCAGAAGCAGCATTGGGGTCCAACTTTGGACCCCTACCTGCTGATTTCCAAGCAAAGTTGGAGTTCATGGGAAATGTTAAATATTCTTAAGAACAGTGGTCTCAAATTCTCACCCTCCTAGCATTAAACTACTTCAGGGAGGAACACAGTCAACAGCATTCTCCATGGGAACTCTAATGCCCACAGCAGCTGCTCAGAGCTGCACAGGTCCAGGGGGTGTAAGGGGCAATGAACTTCTCTCAATAAATTGTGTTTCACAAACAAAAGTGGGGGAAATGCCCCTTCCTAACTTAGGGTCTCATTTGTAATGTGATCCTCAAAGGAGTATCTCTTGCATTCCTGGGTCCCTAATCTCACAAATTTCTTTTTTTAAAAAAGTCTATACACCTATACTATTCTCACTTTGCACCATCTCTCTTTTCTCATACCTGGTTATGTGACTCAACATTAAAAGGTGGCCAATCGTGCTCTTTTGGCTACACTTAGTCTGTACTTGCTGTTAAGTGTGTTTGGGATTCTGGTAAAAATGTCCAATGCCCTCTTACCGCCTACCCTCCCCCCCAAAAAACAGTAACAACAAACAAACCCAAAAAACCCCACAATAATCTTAGCCTATTCTCTTCATTGTGACCCTTACAGGTTGTTCTGCCCCATGGTTTTGCTCCCAGAATTGCACCGTTACATTTTATTCTAAGCTTACGCACTGGCCAAACCCATTCCTCAAGCACTAAGCCATTGTTAGCTGGTTTTATGCATGGCTTTTGTTCCTTCCTGAGCTTCCAGAAAGCTGTCGCCTGTGGGTCTGGAGTGCTGTGGCTCGTTTGTGAGCTTCTTTTTCTTTCTTCATAACCAGTATTTTCTTACAAAATAAGGTGTGTTTTTTTTCTACAAAGGGTGAGCATAACAGATTAGTATGAATTTTAAATCTTCCATCTAGAACAGG
The DNA here is from genome assembly GCF_028538775.1 of Myotis yumanensis. NCBI lineage: Eukaryota > Metazoa > Chordata > Mammalia > Chiroptera > Vespertilionidae > Myotis > Myotis yumanensis. The sequence goes on along the minus strand of NW_027223753.1, from coordinate 95,079,557 downwards.
GATAGGAAACATCCAGCCCTCAGGCCATATGAGAAATCATTTGGTCTGGCCCTGCCAGGGCAACTGCAGGCAATACTAGAAGTTCAATAAATCTCGGAGCTTTTTTTCATAGCAACATAAATTTTTATTAAGTGAATTATATTAAGCAAATCTCTCTATATAAAAGCCTAAGCGACTGTTATGACCAGATGACCAGCCGGTAGCTATGACACGCACTGACCACCAGGGGGCAGATGCTCAACTCAGGAGCTGCCCCCTGGTGGTCAGTGTGCTCCTGCAGCCAACCTCCCCCAGCCAGCCAACCTCCCACAGTCCCTCCCCCCCCCAGCTGGCCAGCCCAATCGGCCCGATCGCCGGCCAGGCCAAGGGACCCCACCTGTGCACGAATTCGTACACTGGGCCTCTAGTGATGTTATAAATATCCAATGGCCCTTGGCAGAAAAAAGGTTCCCCACCTCTGATCTAGAACAACTTTTCTGCTCAGAGTTTTAAATTAACTCTGGAAATTAAATATCCCATAAACAACAGAAATGAAGAGCATTATTTCTGTAGATACTCTGTGTTCAGTATAGTGTGAATTTCTTTAGGACACCTTATCTACTTTAATTACCAGTTTCCAAGCTCTGAAAGCTCAACTTCTTAACTTGTTCAAGAAAGGTAATATGTGTCAACTTTACCATTTATTATTTTTTTCTTTTATTTGTCCTTTTTATAATTATTACATTTTAAATTGTGAGGTGGCACAAATTAATGCTCCTCCTCCAGATACATTAGTAGTAGCAGTGGCTATAATAACAACAATGTGCTAAAGACCTCCCTTACATTATTTCCATTAATGTGTAAACAACCCTAAGTGAAGACTATTATCCTCTTTTACAGATGAGAAAACTGAGGCTCAGAGAGACTGAGAAACTTGGCAAAAGCCATTCATTTAGTAAGTATGGAACCTGGACTGAACCCAAGCTGTTGACTACTTCTGTGTCCTTACCTGAACCAGACCAATTAAAAGGGGAAACAAGAAAAAAAATAATGAGAGAACCAAGATGATGGCATAGATAAACACCTGTACTTGCTGCCTCTCACAACCAAAAGACAGAACAACTATCATCCAGAACCACGGGAAAGCTGGCTGAATGGAAGTTCTACAACTAGAAGTAAAGAAGAAAGCACAGAGAGACTGGTAGAAAATGGAGAGGGGTGTGCGCGCGCACACAGAACAGGCTGGCAACCCAGAGCGCTGCTTTTTTAATCAAGAGGGCAATACAAGCTCCCGATGGCTCTGAACTCCAGTTCCGGTGAGACTCTGGGGACCCAGACACATATGGGGGGAAACTGGACTGTCTGGCATCAGGCCAGAATGCGAGGGTGGGTTTCTTTCAGACGGAGGGGCTGGCAGTAGTCATTGTTCCTGTGCCTGGACCTCTCTGGTGCAGGGCTGACTGACAGCCATTGCTGTTTGCTCTGCCCTGGTGATTCCCTGAGACTTCACCCCACCCAATTTACAACCCCACCCAAATTGTGCACAGTGGCTTTTGCACATGAATGGCCTGTCCTTTCTCAGCCTAAAACCTGTAAAACAGGCAGCAGCTGGGTCAGGGAACCCCAAAGCTACCAAAAGAAGACCGAAGGTTTGGCAGCAGCAGCCTGCCTTGCTTCACAGCTAGGCCTCGTCTGGGCACTTCCAAACCCGATACAAAGAGGAGGAATCTGCAGATCTCTCTGTAGCTCCTGCTGGGTGGCCCCATGCAGTAGCTGACTTTGCACCTCCTTGGAGACCCAAGAGCCAGTGTACCCAGTGGTCAGTGTGAGACCATACCAGATTATAACTCTTCACATCCATAAGTGACACACTCAAGGGGTAGACTCAGTGAGCACCAAAGCCCCACTGAAGGAAGTCCTGCTCCATAGGGGTGTCTCTTGCACAGCAGCTCTCCCACTGTAGTCACAGCTGGTCCTCACAGCCAATTGGCCTGGAGGTCAATTCCTCCCAGTAACACTAACAGCAATCAAGATTCAACTACAACAAGACTGTGCACACAGCCCACAAAGGGGTGCACCAAGAGTGTCCACCTCAGGTGATTGGGGAGGCTGAGCCACGGGGCCCTATAGGACACCTACCACACAAGGCCACTCTATCAACACAGGAAAACAGCCAAAATGTGGAGACAAAGAAACATTTCACGAATGAAAGAAATGGAAGAAAGCAAAATACTGGATATAGAGTTTAAAACCACAGTTATAAGGTTACTTAATAATCTTCTAGAAACCTCTAAGGATCTTAGTGAGACCTTCAAGGATCTTAGTGAGAATGCCAAAAAATGGAAAAGGACCAGTCAGAAATTAAGCATACACTGACTGAAATAAAGAATAATATACAGCCGAAACCGGTTTGGCTCAGTGGATAGAGCGTCGGCCTGCGGACTGAAAGGTCTCAGGTTCGATTCCGGTCAAGGGCATGTACCTGGGTTGCGGGCACATCCCCAGTAGGAGATGTGCAGGAGGCAGCTGATCGATGTTTCTCTCTCATCGATGTTTCTAACTCTCTATCTCTCTCCCTTCCTCTCTGTAAAAAATCAATAAAATATATTTAAAAAAAAAAAAAGAATAATATACAGAGATTCAACAGTAGACTAGAGGATCCCAAGAATCAAGTCAAAGATTTGAAGTACAAGGAAGCAAAAAACACCCAATCGGAAGAGCAAAAAGAAAAAAGAATCCCAAAATATGAAGATAGTGTAAGGAGCCTCTGGGACAACTTCAAGTGTACCAACATCCAAATTATGGGGGTGCCAGAGGAAGAGAGAGAGCAAGATATTGAAAACCTATTTGAAGAAATAATGACAGAAAACTTCCCCTACCTGGTGAAAGAAATAGACTTACAAGTCCAGGAAGCACAGAGAACCCCAAACAAGAGGAATCCAAAGAGGACCACACCAAGACACATCATAATTAAAATGCCAAGGGCAAAAGACAAAGAGAGAATCTTAAAAGCAGCAAGAGAAAAATAGTTAGTTACCTACAAGGGAGTGCCCATACGACTGCTTGCTGATTTCTCAACAGAAACTATGCAGGCCAGAAGGAAGTGGCAAGAAATATTCTAAGTGATGAATACCAAGAACCTACAACCAAGATTACTCTACCCAGAAAAACTATCATTTAGAATTGAAGGTCAGATAAAGAGCTTCACAGACAAGAAAAAGCTAAAGGAGTTCATCACCACCAAACCAGTATTATATGAAATGCTGAAGGATATTCTGTAAGAAGAGGAAGAAGAAGAAGGTAAAGATAAAAAATTGTGATCAACAAAGTGACAACAAATACATATCTATCAACAAGTTAATCTAAAAATCAAATGAATGAAAAAATTTGATGAACAGAATAAACTGGTGAATGGAATAGAATCAGGGGCATGGAAAGGGTGCAGACTGACAATTCTGGGGGGAAGGGGGTGTGGAGGGTGCGGGAAGAGATTGGACAAAAATCCTACACCTATTTGGGGTGGGGTGGCAATGGGGGTATATGGACACATATGTAATACTTTAATCAATAAAAACAAAAATCTTACACCTATGAATGAGGACAGTGGGGGGACGAGGGCATGGGGTAGGGTGGAGGGGAGCTATGGGTGGGGAAAAAGAGGGACATCTGTAATAATCTGAACAATAAAGATTAAATATAATAATAAAATAATAAAAATAAATTTAAAAAATAATAAATGGGGAAACAAAATTCCATAATAAATGGTAAGAAGAAAGCTTTGACTCAAACTAAATTTGGGGAGGAAAATGCCATTTTGAAAAAAATTCGTAATTTATCTTATAATTTAAAAAATTTAAAGTATAATTGTATTTTTTTTCTTAGTATATCAAAAAAGTGTTTTTTGTGATTTGTAATTATTTTGATAAGACAAGATTTTGTAATTCACATAAGATTTTTATAAGACCATTAATTAAAATATCTGAATCATTTTAAAAAATACTTGAAGGTTTCATTAATTTTCCCTAGGTGTTTCAAAGACCTCTGGTGTTTACCCATATCCTTCCATATTCATTATCATCCTTGTGGACTTCCCTAATTTAAACATGTTCCCTGGTTTAATTGCCAGAACCCTTGTTAATAAACAGTTCTTCCTGTGAGTCCAGCAATTCTCCAATACTACTTACAGTTTTTCTTTTTGCAGCTCATGGATGTCTCAGTGACTACTCTAATTCATCTGTAAACATCATTAATATATTCTCAATTTTTGGTTTAGAGCCATCAGTACTTGGCAGGCCCATCTGGATCCACATTTCTCACCATCCTAATCTCATGCCAATGGCCACCAGAATCCCACAAATAGGATTCCAAAAGAGTTTTTCACGAAGGGGAGAAGTAAGGAAATTAATGCTCTAAGACTCAGCACTGAAAATACAGGAACAGGGAAGACAAGAGGAGGGAAAAGGAAACAAACAAATGATCAAAATCTACCAGGTACTATTTTCATCTTTGTCACATATGCTCTCTTGATTCCCTTCACAATGAACCCACAGGTAAGTGTACTGCCTCTGATCCTAAACATGCACCTGGCAGGTAGGCATTATTATCAATGCAAAAGAGGAAACTGAGGCCTAAGTAACATGTCCAAACTGAATCCATTCAGGCCTGGATCTGAGTGGCTTAACATATTCTTAACCACTGTGTGCCCTGCCTGCTCATACACCATTGTGGGAGCTGTATTCTGTGAGACCGGACAGTCATCAGTTTGGTTTCAAATGTTAATATCACAGAAATTACAAAACATTAAAAAAATAAATTTAACAATCCTAGAAGCCTCACCTTAGTAGGTGGTAAAAAACTTAGTTTAGTGGTAATAACCACCTCAATGAGACCAACGATTGCTTCAACAGTCTTTCATGTTTGAGCAATTACACCTCATCTCTAGGCAAAGAATAATACAGGCCTGCAGTTCTGTGCTCTCTAAGTGTGAATGTCATCCATGAAGTACACAGTCTACACACCAGATGATGTCATTTTGTACCCAACCAGAAAGGCCACCTAGAACCCGGCGGGTCCCAGGTGAGTGGCCAATAACTTAACCATTGATACACAGACCAAATGGTGTTATGTACAACCTACAATGTTCTGCTGAACTTAGACATGAAATTACTTCATTCCCTGATTTCACAATGGCAGCTAAATTATTTTTTCAAATTAAGGCTATGATGCTCACTTAAAAAAACCACAAAATACCTTTAATAGCTAGAAATACAAATAAAATCTTGGGCTGTTAGATACTGGTTTGCTTGTTTCTTCGTATTTGTATAGCAACAAGAATTGAATTTGCTATTCAGACTAGCAAATACTAACTTAGTAATTTGTAAAAAGATTATTTACATACCCATACATAGAGAAAGAGATGGAGAGAGAGGGAGGCAGGGAGAGTTGTGGGAATAAGAGTACTTTCTGCCTACTGTTATTAAATAAAAACAAGTTATAGTTATTTATGTCATGAATTCTATTATCTTCTAAAGGACTAAAATATCTATGAATCAGAATAATTTTATTTATTTTTAATTTTTTTGTTAATCCTCACCCAAGGATATTTTTCCATTGATTTTTTAGGGAGAGTGGGAGAGAGAGGGAAAGACAGAGAGAAACGCTGATGTGTTTTCGACCAGGGCCAGGGCTGGGGAGGAGCCTGCAACCAAGGTATGTGTCCTTGACCAGAATCTAACCTGGGACCCTTAGGTCCACAGGCTGATGCTCTATCCACTGAGCCAAACCAGCTAGGAATGAATAATTTTAAAGAAAAATCATCCAATAAAGTGACCTTCTAACATTAATAATACTGTAATGCTATGCATATGAAAGGTGATCTTGAATCCATTTTAATGGTTGTCTTATAGCAAAGCCAGAACATGGGCGCTATAACTTATTCCCAAAGGAAAGCTTTGTTCTTGTTATAATTTATAACCAAAGCTGATCACGCTCATTTATTCTGGGGGTGAAGGGAGAATCATGGGCCCACCTGGACATTCTGTAGACCAGTGAGTACTGAAGTGAGACTTGTCCAAATGATGAGGAGAGCCCCGAGATGACAACTCTGTTACCTACACTCCCCAACATGGGCAATACCTGCCATTGACCAGAATACTTAAGGCCTGAAGAGTCTCACATGGAGGTATTTAAATTAGGATGTTTTCCTCCCTATTTCAGTGAATGTTTGCTAAAGCTCTAGGAAGGATTCATTGCAAAGTAAAGGAATATGTAAAGGAAGAGAAGATCCTGGTCTCACTGATGACATTTGTCTAATTGGTGGTAACATCAGAGCAATATTTCTCATCCTCAGCATTACTGACATTTGGGGCTGGGTAATTCTTTGCTGTTGGGGCTGTCCTGTACATGATAGGATGTTTAGCAGCAACCCAGGCTGCTACCATCCCTCATCTCCAGTTGTGATAACTAAAAATATCTCCTGATATTCTCACATGTCCTCAGGGGAGCAAAAATCACTCTCCCATCCTCATTTCTCAACCCCCCATTGAGAGCCACTATCCTTCAATATTAATCTTATGTTTAAAGCAATGAATAAAGAACAATCTATTAAAAATGAAGAAAATTATTCAAAATTTTACTGACGTAAGTAATTAATTTTTACATAAATAATGTTTTTAAAATTGTGAAGATTAATTTATGATAATAAATATAGTTAGCCCTGGCCAGTGTGGCTAAGTTGATTGAGTGTCATCCCTGCACCAAAAGGTCATGGGTTAAATTCCCAGTCAGGGCATATGCAAGACAACCCATTGATGTTTGTCTCTCATAGGGATGTTTCTCTCTCTCCCTCTTCCCTCCTCTCTCTTTAAAATCAATAAAAATATTTCTTTTTTAAAAAAGGGAAATTAGGTGGCCATAGATGTTTAAAAATAAATAAATATCCCTGGACAGTGTTTCTCAATGGTTAGAGCATCGGCCTGTGCCCCAGAGGGCTGTGGATTCCACTGACAGTCAAGGACACATACCTGGGTTTCAGGCTCAATCCCTGGCCCAGGTCAGGGTTTGTGTGGACGCAATCAATTGATGTGTCTCTCCGCCTCCACCCCCACTTCCACTCTCTCTCCACTCACTCTCTAAAAATCAATGGAAAAAATATTCTCACTATTTGGGTGAGGATCAAAAACAATAAATAAGTAAATCTATAATAATAAAAGGGTAATATGCTAATTATAGCAGACGTCTTCCGGACGTCATTCCGGATGTCATTCCGGATGTCCTTCCTGACCAAGCCAAGGCCAGATGGAAGCCAGCCAGGGTCCCGGGTGCCTGTGGGTGGCCCAAGAGAAGGTAGCCCAGGTCCCGGGTGCCTGTGGGCGGCCAGAGGAGGGAAGCAGCCTGAGTCTCGGGTGCCTGCAGACGGCCGGAGGAGGGAAGCCCGGATCTCAGGTGCTGGAGGGAAGCCGGTGCCAGCAGCCGGGGGAAGGAAGGCCTACTTTTGCACAAATTTTCATGCATCGGGCCTCTAGTCAATAAATAAATAAATAAGTAAGTAAGTAAGTAAGTAAGTAAATATAGTTAAACATTTTAAGAAGTAAAACAATTGGTCGCTAGAAAAAAAACTTTAAGTCTAAAACTCAAAACCACAAGTTCATGAACTTTAAGATGTCAGATTCTCTCAGCTAGGTGAATACTGTGTTTAGACTGATATGTATGATTTCGTATGAAGCCCATATTTAGAGGAATGCGCTGTGTCATCTAAAAATAGTTCAATATATAAACAACATCAGTACCCAACAATTTGTGGTAGTCAAACTGTTAATTATGGGCACATGTAAAGTACTTTATAACTTCTTATTGTCACATGATTTTCAATGTATTTTTTATTAGTTCTACTTCTCTTCATTTTCAACTTCTTGGTCATAAATAAGAGAAGTTGTTTCATACCTTATTTACATTTTAATATTATAAAACTGTTTATTTTAATTATTTCTGTTAACGATCTGAAAATATCGCCTTTAATCAAACTAAGTAATGTCTTTTAGAAAAGATAAGAGCAATTCAGATGTATTTCCAACTTTTCCACTTGCTTCACTACAAGTTATGAGTAACCTGCGCTGCCTCATGGGGGTTTAGTTGTTCCAGTTGCTATGTCTACAAATATGAATATTAAAGTCAGTCTTTCCTTCCCCAGAACTGCACCGTTACATTTTAGGCTCAGTGTGGACAAGTGTTAGTTTTGTGACCTGGGACAACTCAAGTGCATCATTTCTTCATTGATAAAATAAGTGGGATAGAATGATCTTTAAATTCCTTTCTATCTTATAAATTCTGAGTTTACTTAGGGAAAAAACATACAGGTAGATGCTGTCTATTCCCTCAAAGCTCTTTCAAATAAAGAATATAAACTACACATTCTTTAAAATATGTTTTTAAAAATTAGATACATCCCTACACATAAAGAAGTGTATAAGTGAAACAAGTTAGTCAAAATGCCTCCAAAAATACCTTTAGAACCCTAGCTGGTTTATTTGAGAGGATAGAGTGTTGGCCTGTGGATCAAAGGATCCCAGGTTCAATTCCGGGCAAGAGCATGTACTGCTATTATTCCCTCAGCTAGGAAATGATAAAAAGTTTCTCTTGACTAAGGAAGAAATACAAAATAAAATAAACACATACATGCATCAGCCTCTTAGTGGTATTCATTAGGCTTTCTTGGATTTCAAAAAAAATAGGGAGTACAGCGGCGGAAGAGCTCCTGAAGGAAGAAGGCAGTGATGAAGTCTCTTTATAAGGCTCCATGGTCACAGAGAAGGTAGCATAGTTACATATCACATATGGAAGAAACATCAATTAGGAGTCAAAGATGGAAGAAGAATAAAAAAGAAAAAAACCTACTTTATCCAGAGCTGTGTAAATGTTCCATTCTTAAACACTGAAGAAGGAGAAGGAGAAGGAGAAGGAGAAGGAGAAGGAGAAGGAGAAGGAGAAGGAGAAGGAGAAGGAGAAGGAGAAGGAGAAGGAGAAGGAGAAGGAGAAGGAGAAGAGGAAGAGGAAGGAGAAGGAGGTGGAGGAGCAAGAGGTACAGGAGGATGGGGAGTAGGAGGATGGGGATCAGGAGGAGGACAATGATTACAGGGAAAGAGAGCAGGAGGGAAACAGGGGGAGTAGACTAGAAGAAAAAATACTGCTAGCATAAGTGTGATTTCTTACTCAGACTAAAGATATCCAAGGGATGAAGCCAATCATGGCATGTGACTCCCTGCTAGTACACTAAGGACAATGAGTAGGCTCACTTAGCCCAACTTTACTTCTTCAGTTGATTCTAGAAGTAGTAGTTACTATATTGTCCAGACTTACCTAATGACTTACACATTAAAATAAGTCAACAAAAGAAAAATATCCTCACAAAAAGACTGGAACTCTTAAATTGGCCTTCTTCTCCAAAACCAGCAGGATCCATGTGAGAGTCAAAGTAAACCGGCCCCACTACTGTGAACCAGCAGATACTGGCACCCCACCTGCAACACCAGGTAGCAGAGAACTTTCACCAAGTAGACCCCTGGTATGGGCGTTCTCCTCAAGACACAGACACTGAGAAATCTCACCACTCTCTATCTGTAGGAACCTAAGACTCATTCTGAACTCATTTTGAAAATGACAAAGTCACATTCTAAATAAAAAAAGTTTACTGTTATGTGCTATTGTCATCAAAGTGAGGAAATCAAGTCAAGTTTATTTTTTTATTTTTCTATCAGCTGAAACTTGAAGATGGGGGTCTCTCTTTTTTTGTTCACTCTTCATGAAGATACAAAATGTTTTTTAATTGCAATATTATTTTATTTACAATAAATTGATGTTACTTATAGTTTTTTAAAGGTTAGCAAACTTGTATTTGGGACAAGTCGAAGTAGTCTATTGATATAAGAATCTATACATATAAAAGGCTAATATGCTAATTTTACCTATCATTTGTTATTAATTCATAGTCAATATTACTGAAGTGCCTTCGTTTTATAAAAAGCAAACCTAAAGCATAAGCATCTTCATGCCTTGTTTGAAAGAATGGCCAGATGGATGGATGACTGAGGGGAACAGAGACCAAGTCCCTAGATCAATGGATTTTTTTTTTCCCCAGGTCAATGATATCCGAACGTCAATTTTGTGCCAACCGCAGGTGATCCAGACTATCTTTAGCAGTATTATAAACTTCTTTTAACAAAACAAGTACCTTAAAAAGAAAACCACAAAGGACTGGAATGGGGAGAAGTCAAACCGAGGAGCGAGAGCGGCTTGTGCTGAACTCTGCTACAGGTCGTTGGTAAGTTCCTAGTTTATCTGTTTCCACATCTCATACTTCAATAAGCACAACAGACTGACCAAAATGCTCAGGAATTCTGTTTATGGATGGGTTAACTATTGACTTTCTTTTACTTTAACATTTATTGAAAATCTTTCTTTAAGACTATCTTGCTAGCTTGTGAGAAACCCATGTTAAGCCCAATTGAAAGTTTTTTGTTGTTGTTGTTGTTTTTTTGTTTTTGTTTTTTGAGGATCTAACTATTCTAAAGCTGGGGCCAGAAAATGCTTTCTTAAAGGGCCAGACAGTGGATGTTAGGCTTTGCAGGCCCAGGATTCCACTGTGAGAGCATCTGCAGATACTTTGTAAACAACTGGGTATGGCTGTGCTCTAATAAAACTTTATTTACAAAAATAGGCTGTTGGGCGGGATTTGGCCCATGAACCACAGTTTCCCAACTTCTGGTTTAAAATAGCTTTATATTAAAAAATACTTCTTCCATTCTTTTTTAAAATCAGAATTCTCATGGAATTTTATTCATACAGTCAAAGGGGGCATTGTCAATTATTTTTCATTAGAGAAAAAGTATATGTCGCAAAAGAGCTGCATCAATTTGGGCTCTTCTAATTGGGCATTTTAATTTTAAAATGAATTTTTAAAAAACAAAGTGATTACCATAAACAAAGACAACAAATATTTTTATTTATTTATTTTTTAAAATATATTTTATTGATTTTTTACAGAGAGGAAGAGAGAGGGATAGAGAGTTAGAAACATCGATGAGAGAGCAACATCCACCAGCTGCCTCCTGCACATCCCCTACTGAGGGTGTGCCCGCAACCAACGTACATGCCCTTGACCGGAATCGAACCTGGGACCCTTCAGTCCGCAGGCCGACGCTCTATCCACTGAGCCAAACCGGTTTGATATATTATCAGATATGCAAGTGGAGGATTTGGGGGGATATTTTTATATTTAACTTTTCATTCTACAACTAAGAATACTTTTCCCTACCCTAAAAACAAGTGAATTTTAGTTATTTTTTGCAGGTAGAAAGGTTAAAGGGAGAAAAACATGGAAACCCAAACTATGTGTAAGACATGTTTGTGGCTAACAAGGCAAGGGCCATCTGAACAGATTTCTTGAGCATCCCCCTTACCACATGCTATAAGCAAGAATCACCACATCCTTCCTCTTCCTTTTTCCTCTAAGGACATCCAAAACCACAAAATTAAATTTAAAATGATTCTAGCTGCTTGTTCATTGTTTTCCTTTTGAGGAAGAGATGACAGACTGGGCCTTTATGCTATCAAGGCCCATCCTGGGAATTTTTTACCTACACAATTATAAAATAAAAATGTACTGACACTAAAAATGCCTTACAAACCTGTCACTTTCACCTTTTTTTGTGTCAGTGTTTAATTATGTGGCTATATAATCACATAAAATGTCATTGAAAAAGTTATAAGCATTACTAGTTGTTGGGCATGACACAACTTATAACATGGACTTCTCATTTATTCTCAAGCTAAAAGGCAAAGTGATAGTAAAATTTAACAAAAATTCTTAGATTGTACAGATAATTTTAAATGGTAAAGAATGCACGTGTTTTGTAAAAATTTCTCATGATTTAGTAAATCAGAAATTAGTATAGGAATAAACAATTTCTTATTTAAAACCCAATATTTGAAACAGCAGATCTACCATATTGCTAACAGTCTCAAAGAAAAACTATGAAAAGACAACAAGACAATACTAACAAATATGTCTTTTTGAAAGAAACTGATAATGATTCTAAATATAAGATATTGGAAGCCAGAGGAGGGGTACATATGGCCAAAGATGATGGAAATTAATTTAGTCCCATTTCCCCAGAACTAGAGAATAATATGCTTTATGATCGATGACCTAGCCTTAAAAACTATGCCCTTTGTAGTTAAAAAGGGAATTAACCTTCTGTAGCAAAGCAATACCAAGAGTACTTAGGATTATGGGATATCATTTTAGAGAATGCCTTATACCTAGTAGCAGAGAGGGAGAGAGCAGGGGGAAATCCTAGCACCCAGAAACTTCTCTGATTAGTAATCCTTATGAGCTAAGAATAGCTGTGCCTCTAACCATGTTTGCTGAGAGGTTACTGAGAACATATTAATATAACTGTATGAACTACTTAGAGTCTGGCTGAATTTAGGTTAACTATGTACTGCCAATCTTCGTTGGGCATACAGAGGAACAATATGCAGGGTGGGGCGAAGTGAATTTACAGTTGTCTATATGAAAAATAATACAACAATAAATAAATAATAATATAAGAATGAACTGTGTTTCATGTACTCATAGCTATGGGTCTACTTTTTCCCTACCCTGTACCCTCACTTCAGTATGTTCTGCTTTCCCACTGGGTCACTGGGCCACTAAAGTTTTATTCCATATGTCTTTGCCCAATTGACCTGCCATAATTAGAGTTCATCAGCGATCCAAAGCAGAGATAACTCTTCCCATTTATGTGAGATTACTTCTATAATTCTGTTCATTTTACTTATATTTGTAGAGCCCCTTATTTTATTTCACAGAGTATGTGTTCATGAAATGCACAGAACGTCTAAGTTTGCTGACATGAAATTGGAAGGACTTTGTGGTCAAATCTTTTACGACAGGAATTCCTTTTTTATTATTTTCAATGTTGTGGTACCCAGTCATTCTGGAAACTTTTAGTCCCCTCACCCCTCAGAAGGCAGCTGTTCTACTTTCGAAACTCAGAGGTGAGCAGACATCTGCCTCCCACCCTGTTGTTGTCTCTTTCCTGGAGCAGCTGCCAGAACTATCTGCTTTGGGAACACTCATGTAGTCTTTTCTTTTCTAAGCTAAACTCTTCTGGGTCTGGCTAGTATTCTTCATAAGACAAGTCACCTTTCTGATTGACTTCCTCTGAATATATTCCAATTTTTCAAAACAGTCTATGAAATGTGGCATTCATAATTAAGCCAGGAGTCTAGATCTAGACTGACCAGAGAAGAAGACTATAGCCCTCTCCTGTTATCCTGGGAAAATATAAATCTTGTGCATTAATATAAATTTACTAATAGTTTCTTGCTGTGATGGTTGATAATGAGTCAACCAAAATGCTCCAACACTTCTCATCTGAACTGTGGTAATAGATGAGAAGCAGAGTTTGAGGTAATACAACTGTGAGGGAGGTTGTGGATCCAGTGTGGTTGTGGACCCAGTCCAGATAACACAGCTAATGACAGTGCCCATTGGAGCATCCAGGTTTTCCTATTCTCCAGAGCTCTTTCCTCTCTCACTGAAATGGGCTGATGATATAATGTTCTTAGAACTAATCAAAGATGTCTTTACAATCATGGCACTAAATCATCAAAGTGACTTTTATACAAGATACTGTAGACATTTCAATCAATGATGGACCGACCACATATACAGTGGTCCCATAGGACTGTAATGGAGCCAAAAATTTCCTATCACCTACTGGTGTTGTAGCACAAGACATTACTCAAGTGTTTGTGGTGGGTGAGACTAGGGTAAGCAAGCCCAATGCGCAGACAGTCATATAAAACTATACCACATACAATACGTACAGTACATAGTACTTGATAATGAAAATAAATAACTGTGCTCTTTATGTATGTATTTACTATGTACATTTTATCAATATTTTAGAATGCATTCTTTCTAAAGAAGTGATTTCAAGTATATTTTAAAATATACTCTAGAAACATAGTAATTTCTGGATGCCTGTCTAAATGGAATATTTACAAAACCTATTGAATATCCAACTGATTCAAAGTAAAAATATATGTAGATTCCACAAGTTGAGTATATAAATAACAGTGACTTCCAGACACAAGTACTCATTTACTACTTATTCCTTTTCATTCACACAAAAACTTCCTAATATTTAGGCTGAAAATATGCTTGATAAGACTTATCAATGAACATGGTAAAATTGGAACAATATTCAGTTTTTCTTGTCAGAATAAAACACCACCTAAAAAATGTAATAAGTAATTAAGGCTGGATTTTCTTCATTTATCACTTCTGACACCCATAATAGTTCAAATGAGACATTTTCCACAGTTGATATACTACAAAGGCAAAATATGCATGCAATTTTTGTTGTTTCGTTAAAATCTTAAGTTCTCTTTTCCAATGATATATTTACTAACCTCTTCGAGGACTCTCATGATTGAAGAGAATACCATTCACAGCGAAGAGATTATATGCCTCACGGAAGTTCACCACAATCCAGTAGGCATATAGTTTTGCTGCCCCTGTTGGAATATTTTTTAAAAAGCAAATAAAAGACAGTAATAATTACAAAAGACAGTGTCTTATTATTAAAAAGCAGTGATTTTTACTCATCTTAAACAAGTAACAACTTTCAAGAATTACAATCTATAATGTATCGAGATAGAAAAAAAATGGGTCAAATGCCAAAGACAAAATAAAGGTTCCTTTGCCAGTTAATCAAGTGTACAAGGAAATATTTAAGAATTGCTTAATTCTGTAATATCCATGGTTCTTTCTTTCACAATCTGATTTCAACTACAGTGTGTGCCATCTATCAAGTGGACCTTCTTAGATTTTATTCCCTTTTTCTTAGTACTAAGGAATTAGAAAGTGAAAAATATGGGATCTTAATATTCTATCTGCTTAGAAATTTCATTGCTGAATTCTATTTTTTTGTTTTGTTTTTGCTTTTTAAGGGTTCGAACTCAGGGAAACTTTCATCAGGAGATTAAAAAACACGAAACCTTATCACTTCAGCACAACAGTTCAGAAAAAGGAATCATGTTTGGTCCAATTTTCCTTTGAGTGATCTGTATGAAAGGGTTGAATGAACATGAATTGGTGAGGTGAGGTGATAATTTCACCTTGGGGGCAATGGCAGCAAACGCTGTAGTTAGCAATGTATAAAGGTATGCTTCTCAACAAGTCTAGTCACTTTAGTCTATCTTAATGTGAATCTCACACCCAAATGACTTCAGCCATGAGACATGAACAGAATTAAAGCAGAAACACACATGCCGACACCCATAGAGAGCACGGCGCATGCGCAGATGGTGTGTAGTTATTCTTACCGTATGGTGACCGAGGGTAAAAGGGAGTGGTCTCCTTCTGGGGTATTTCTTGCACTTTCCCATAAAGTTCACTTGTTGAGGCTTGATAGAACTTCACAGAGTTGATAAGGCCACAGGTCTTAATTGCATCCAAGAGCCGTAAAGTGCCAACTCCGTCAACATCCGCAGTGTATTCAGCCAGGTCAAAAGAAATCTGGAGACAGCAGAAGGCAGGGGATACAGTAAGGGAAACAGCAACAAAGATGCTGATGGCTAACAAAAATTTTTTACAATATCACACACATAGAAAAACTATGCTTGTGAGAAAATATTTCCTAATAGAATAAAAGTGTGGATATCATCTATTTCTAACACCAAGTGGATGGAAATACCTTAAGAAATAAATATATGTGGTAAAATGAAAAACACTAGAATCACACCCTTCACGTCCTAATTCTAGGCTGCAGTCCCCAGGGCAGTGTTTCTCAAAGTGCAGAGCCCAGCTCCTTGACATCACCTGGGGTGTTCCTGGAAAATAAAGACAGGCCCAGTGTTTGGGGGGAGGGCTGAGGAATGCATATCTGTAATGAGTCCCAGTTGATTGTATCCACAGAGAAGTGTGAGAAAATGAGCTTAAGAACAGCTGATTAAAAATGATTGTTTTATTTTTTATTTAAGATACAACAATGACTTTTGGGATGTATAAATAATCTTTTTCTTATGAGGCATACTGAATACTGCAAATCGTTAACATATATTGAACTAAATGATTTCTAACCACAGGGTGTAAAGGGATAATTCAATATTCAACAGTTTTAACATAATCTTTAAAAATAAATAACATGCTTTTTTCTTGTAAGCACAATAAACAAATTTACCTAATATTCAAATTGTGTAAAATAATAAGGCTGAAAATCCTTGTCACTGGTTTATTTACTGCCAAACACAGCCAGGCACTATGCAGACCTGCTTCCTGCTGCCTAGTGAACAACCTATGGTGCTCACCTGGAAGAAGCCTTCTCTGGGTTAGAGGTTACTGGCCTTCATTACTGCCCAGTCCTGGCGTCCCCCAAGCAGTACTCTATGCATACAGTACTTAGGGAATGTAAGCAATGGTTAATCAGGGCCCTAACTCAGACCACTAGACTCATGTTATGTAGGCCTGTAATAAAGCTCACAGAGTAGCCATGAGATAAAACAGAAACGTTTCACCCATAAACTTTCAAAGCCAAGGAAGCACAATTTGGGACTATTTTATTCTTTTATAAAAATAATTTATTGTGATAAAATTTACATACCATAAAACTTACCCTTTTGTAGTTTACAACTCAGTGATTTTTAGTATATTTGCAGCTGTATGTAATCATTACCATCTAATCCAGAACATTTCGTCATCCCCAAAAGAAACTCTGTACCTATCAGCAATCACTTTTCATCTTCCCATTCCCACCCTGACAACCACTAAAAACTTTCTGTCAATATGCATTTACCTAATCAGGACATTTAATATAGACAGAATCATACACTATTTGTCCTTTTGTGACTGGCTTCTTTCACATACCATATTTTCATTTCTCTTGAATGTGCACTTAGGAGTAGGGTCATTTGGTAACACTATGTTTGACATTTTGAGGAACTGCCAGATTGTTTTTCAATGTGGCTGCACCATTTCACATTCTCACTAGCAGTTAATGAGGGCTCTAATTGCTCTATACCTTACCCAGTAGTCTGTCTCTTTGGTTATAGACATCATACATTGTGTGGTATCTTGTTGTTGTTGTTGTTTTAATCAAGATATAATTGATCTATAACATTATATTAGTTCCAGATATACAATATAAAGATTTGATAAGTGTACCATATATAATATGAAATGCTCACCATGATAAGTCTAGTTAACAATCATCACCACACATAGTTATAAATATTTTTCTTGTGATGAGAACTTTTAAGATATACTCTCTTAGTAACTTTCAAATATACTGATAGTCACCATGCTATACATTACATTTTTATGACTTATTTATTTTATAACTGAAAGTTTGTATCTTTTGATCACTTTTGCCCATTTTGCACACTGCCCACCACTCCTACCCTGCCTCTGGCAGCCACCGAAGTGTTCTCTGTATCTATGAGTCAATTTTTCCTTTTTTTAATTCCACAAATAGGTGAGTTCTTAAAGTATTTGTCTTTCTCTGACTTATTTCACTTAGCATAATGTCCTCAAGATCCATCCATGCTATTGCAAATGGCAGGATTTTTTCTTTTTCCATTGATGGACTTAGGTTGTTTCCATATCTTGGCTACTATCAATAATGTTGCAAGAACATAGGGGTACAGATATCTGAGTATTTTCATTTCCTTTGGATAAATCCCCAATGTGAAATTGCTGAATGATTTGGTAGTTCTATTTTAATTTTTTTAGAAACCTCCACGATGTTTTCCATAGTGCCTCACCAGTTCACTTTCTCACCAATAGTGCAAGCAATTTATCAGGACTATGCCACCAATTCTCCCTCCTACTTCCTCTTTACCTACTGTACTCTTACCTCAAAATACAGATTAAAAAAGAATGCACATTTTAAAAAATCTGAAACCTATAAGCCAAACGTTAAATAAATAAGAAAAGACACAAAAATACCCGCCCCCCACCCCCAATTAATACTAAGGTGTAAGGTTCATAAGGGCCGGAGCCTTGACTATTTCTGCTCACCATTAAATTCCCTAGAATGACATAACAGTCAAATGTACCTGGAATTTAAAAATGAAAATTCATTTGAAGAAAAGTTCTATTTATATCTATTTATTATGAATTAAATAAAACATATATTTAACTATCCTACAACTGTTAATAGAACTATTATCTTCTAAAGCATAAATAAATTGAAAAAAGTATTTGAATAAAAATTTGAGTAAAGAATAATTCAAACACAGGAGAAAAAACATTTCATAAGAAATTGATAAATAAAGCCTAACTTCTTTCAGACTTTTCAGTTGAAACAAAAAAGAAAAATACATGGATGAATTTAAAGAAAGACAAAATTATGTCAAAAGAAATGAAATGGCAAGAT
The DNA here is from genome assembly GCF_028538775.1 of Myotis yumanensis. Taxonomy (NCBI): domain Eukaryota; kingdom Metazoa; phylum Chordata; class Mammalia; order Chiroptera; family Vespertilionidae; genus Myotis; species Myotis yumanensis. The sequence goes on along the minus strand of NW_027223753.1, from coordinate 95,061,135 downwards.
GTAGCACAGCAGTTAGGAACTGCAATGCAGGATCTGACCAAATAATACATCAGACTTCCAGGAAAACCTATGAACATAACCACCATTGAAGTCTATACTCCCACTAGAGGCTGAAGAAAATGGACCCGGAAGCTTTCATGCAAGTATCCAAGAAGAAATTGATGATACATCAAAACAAGAAATGCTGATAATTATAGATGATTAGAACACAAAAGTAAAAATAATGTTGAAATGAGGCATTGCGGATTTCTACGAAACTAACAACTAGTCAGTCACATAACATATACTTCACAGCACTGAACAGATGACTGTACACATGGACATCACCAGAAGGCCAAGAGAGACATCAAACAAACTATGTACTTGGAAGCAGGAGATGGAGAAACTGTACTCTCTTCTAAAATAGACCAGGAGCTAATGGTGGTGCTGACCACCAACTGTTCACATCAGAAAAAGGCAAGAACTGTTCACATCATACCTCTGTGGTATGAGAGGAAAGCTGTGGAAGAGCACTCAAGGAATCAGTGCTCAAATGTCATGGCAATGCACTACAGATGAATTTGAAAATCTAGGTGAAAAACTGACTTGTATATAAGTTTAATTGACTGAGAACCAGAAGAACAGTGAACTGAAACTAGAAATATTAGAGCAGAATGTAAAAGACAATGCCAGAAGTAAAAACAAAAGAAAAATAAAGATGGATGACTATCATCAATAAATCAATAAACAAGTGCTGGTGAGGATGTTGAGAATAGGGATCCTCATGTACTGTGGGTGGGAATGCAGACTGGTGCAGCCACTGTGGAAAACTGTATAGTGTCTCCTCAGAAAATTAAAAATGGAATTGCCCTTGGACCCAATGATCCCATTTCCGGGAATGTATCCAAAGAAACCCATAACACTAATTAGAAAGAATATATGCACCTCCATGTTCATTGCAGCATTATTTACAATAGCCAAGATTTGGAAACAACCAAAGTGACCATCAGTAGATGAGTGGATTAAAAAGCTGTGATACATTTACATGATGGAATGTTACGTGGCCATTAAAAAAAAGGAAATCCCATCTTTTGTGACAGCATGGGACGGACCTGGACATTATTATACTAAGTGAAATAAGCCAGTCAGAGAAAGACAGATACCATATGATGTCACTTATATGTGGAATCTAACGAACAAAATAAACTGAAGAACAAAATAAACTGACGGAGAGAGACAGAGAGAGAGACGGGGGCATGAATACATGGAACAGACTGACAGCTGTCGGAGGGGAATGGGGTTAGGGGACTAGATGAAAGAAGGTAAAAGGATTAAGTAAAAAGAAACAACTATAATAATAAAAGGGTAATATGCTAATTAGACTGGACGTCTTTCCGGACGTCATTCCAAACGTCATTCTGGACATCCTTTTAGACAAATCCGAGGCCAGAGGGAAGCCCAGGTCCCGGGTGTCTGGAGGGAAGCCAGCCTGGGTCCCAGGTGTCTGGGAGTGGCCAGAGGGAAGCCAGCCTGGGTCCCGGGTGCTGGGGGAAGGAAGGCCTACTCTTGCATGAATTTTCATGCATCGGGCCTCTAGTATAAACATAACACATAGACCCAGACAATAATGTGGTAACAGCCAGAGGGGAAGTGGATGGGATAGGTGAAGTGGGAAAATGGGGACAGAAAGAGATTTTACATGGGGTGATGGGCTCATGATGCAGTGGGCAGATGACGATTTACTGAGTTGTACACTTGAAACCTGCATGGTGTTGTGAACCAATGTCACCCTAATAAATTCAATTTTAAAAAAGAAACATAAATATAGCCCCAACCGGTTTGGCTCAGTGGATAGAGTGTCAGCCTGTGGACTCAAGGGTCCCAGGTTAGATTCCGGTCAAGGGCATGTACCTTGGTTGCAGACACATCCCCAGTAGGGAGTGTGCAGGAGGCAGCTGATCGATGTTTCGCTCTCATTGATGTTTCTAACTCTCTATCCCTCTCCCTTCCTCTCTGTAAAAAATCAATAAAATATATATATATATATATATATATATATATATATATATATATATATATAAAATCACCCAGAAGCATTAGTCCTTTTCCAGTTCACTTTTGACACAACTATAGTTACTCCTGGGATTTTTATCTCATTTAAATGATTATTTTTTAATTTCTTTCTTAAAACATCTAAAGTACTGCCAACATCCACTCAAAGCACTTTATTCTGTTATCCCAATTACTGTCATCATTAAACCCTTTTGCAATTGAAAATAAAAGATTGATGACAGTAGAAACATTAAATATTGTTTAAGATAGGTAAGAATCAAAAGTTAAATGTGACAGAACACTAAACACAGCTTGTTTTATTTTTCTTCTTTGCAATTCCCTAATGACATGATGTTGAACATCTTTTTATGTACTTATTTACCATTTGTAAATCTTTGTTGGTGTTGTCTGTTTAGGTCTTTGGCCTATTTTTAATCAAGTTGTTAATTTTCTTTCTTTTTATTTTATATAATTTTTTATTTTTCAATTACATTTGATTGCAATATAGTTTCAAGTGCACAAATCAGTGATTAGACATTATATAACTTAGAAAGTGATTACCCTGATAAATTAGTACCCACCTAACACCATATAGTTATTACAATATTGTTGACTATATTCCCTATGCTGTACTTTATATCCACATGACTATTCTGTAACTACCAATTTATATTTCTGAATCCCTTCACCTTTTTCACCCATCCCCCCACATCCCTCCCATTTGGCAACTATCAAAATGTGCTCTGTATCTGAGTCTGTTTCTGTTCTGTTATTTCGTTTGTTTTTTAAATTCCACTTACAAGTGAAATCACATGGTATTTGTCTTTCTTTGACATTTCACTCAGCACAATGTCCTCAAGTTCCATCCTTGTTGTCATAAATGGTAAGATTTCATTCTTTTTTAAGGCTGAGTCATGTTCAATTGTATATATGTACCACTTCTTTATCTACTCATCATGGGATAGGCACTTAGGTTGCTTCCATATTTTGGCTATTGTAAATAACACTGCAATGAACATATGAAGTCATATGTCTTTTTGAATTAGTGATTTGGGGTTTCTTTGGGTAAACACTCAGAAGTAGAATTGCTGGGTCCTTCTTTGTCTCTTATTATAGCCTTTGTTTTAAAGTCTATTTTGTCCATATGAGTATTGCTACTCCAGTATTGCATTTTTTTTCCATTTCCATAAAATAACTTTTGCCACCACTTTACTTTCAGTCTCTGTGTGTCTTATGATCTGAAGTGAGTCTCTTGTAGACAGCATATGTGAGGGTTTTATTTTGTTACTAGAGGCTCGGTGCACAGGTCCCTAGGCCTGGCCGGCAATCAGGGCCGATCTGTGGGGCGATCGGTAGGGTGAACAGGGTCCCCGCTCGCACCCGCCTTGACTGTCCTGGCACCACCCCGGCCCCACCCCCCGCTGCCAGTCGCCTCCCTCTGTGGGGCAACCAGTGGGGCGATCGAGGGACCCTGCTGGCACCCGTGTTGGCTGGCCTGGTGCTGCCTGCTTGCCAACCCCGACTGCTGCTGCTGGTTGGGGCCTGCGGGCTGGAGGCAGCTCCTGAATTGAGCATCTGCCCCCTGGTGGTCAGAGCACATCATAGCGACCGGTCATTCCACCATTCAGTCTCTTTGCATATTAGGCTTTTATTATATAGGATTCTTTCAGCCACCTTATGTCTTTTGATTGGTATATTTAATCCATTTGCATTTAAGCTAATTGTTGACAAACGTACTTATTGCCATTCTACTTTTCATATTTTTTTTATTTCCCCCCCTCTCTTCTTTCTTTTAAAAATATTTTTTTATTGATTTCAGAGAGGAAGGGAGAGGGAGAGATAGAAACATCAATGATGAGAAAGAACCATCAACCGGATGCCTCCTGAATGCCTCCTACTGGGGATCGAGCTTGCAAGCTGGGCATGCACCCCAACCAGGAATAGAACCATGACCTCCTGGTTCATAGGTCAATGGTCAACCACTGAGCCACTGTGGCCTGGCATCCCCCTTTCGTCTTTTCAAAGAAGACCCTTTCACATTTCTTGTATTACTGTTTTGGTGGTGATGAACTTCTTTAGCTTTTTCTTGTTTGGGAAGCTCTTTACCTATCCTTCTATTCTATATGGCAGCCTTGCTGGATAGAGTAACCTTGGTTGTAAGCCCTTGCTTTTTATTATTTTGAATAGTCTGGCCTGCAAAGTTACTGTTGAGAAACCAGCTAACAGTCTTATGGGAGCACCTTTGTAGATAACTTTGCCTTTTTCTTGCTGCTTTTAAGATTCTGTCTTTAACCTTTTGCATTTTAATTATGATGTGTTTTGGTGTGGGCCTCCTTGAGTTCATCTTGTTTGGGACTCTCTGCACTTCCTGGACTTGTATGTCTATTTCCTTCACCAAGTTAGGCAAGTATTTTGTCACCGTTTTTTCAAATATGTTTTCAATTTCTTTCTCTCTCTTCTACACCTGGCACCTCTGTGGTATGAATGTTGGTACACTTGAAGTTGCCCTAGTCTCCTTAAACTACCCTCATTTATGTGGATTATTTTTTCTTTTTGCTCTTCTGATTGGGTGTTTTCTGCTTCCTTCTCTTCCAAATCTCTGATTTAATCCTCTGCTTCACCAACTCTACTGTTGATTCCTTTAATGTATTCCTCATTTCAGTTATTGTATTCTTCATTTATGACTGGTTATTTTTTATGTGTTCTATCTCTATTTTTAGGTTTCCTATCTCTTTGTTGAATTTCTCAGCAAGTTGATCTACTCTAACCCTTAGTTCATTACGCATCATTATAAACAGTGTTTTGAAATTTGTATCTGGTAGATTGTTTATCTCCATTTTGTTTAGTTCTTTTTCTGGAGTTTGTTCAGTTCTTTCATTTGGGGCATGTTTCTTCATTGCCTCACTTTGCCTCCCTGTGTTTGTTTCTGCTTTGTCTCAAGGTTTTGATAGAGTGGCCTTATAAAGCAGGTATTGTGTAGGGCCCAGCGGTGCAGCCTCCACAGTCACCTGAGCTGAGTACTTCAGGTGGACCCTTCCACTCCCCCCAACCCCATGTGGGCTGCATACAACCTCCTGGTATAGTTGAGCCTTGACTGCGGTTGGCACTTCAATGAGAGGTATTTACCCCCAGACCAATTGGCTCTGAGGACTGATCGTGGCCACAGTGAAAGATCTATTGTGCAGGGGCTGACCTGATGGAACAGGACTAACTTCAGTGAGTCTCTGGAGCCTGAAGAGTCCAGCCCTTGAGTACATCATTCATTAAGGTGGATGGGTGGTGCTTTTGTGTGGTCTGAAATTGTCCACTGGGTCTGCTGACTCTGCAGCCTTCTGGGAGGGGCATGCCAAGGTTAGCCTCCACCTATGCCCTGCCTGGGGCCACATGGTATAAGCTACAAAATGATCTGTAGATGGCTGCTACTTGTGCTGGGCTTGGAGGTGCTCAGGAGAGGCCAATCCATGAAGCAAGGTCAGCTGCTGCTAGTGCAGGGCCTGTGGTCAGTTAGCAAGAGGTACGGGGCACACTGAGGCTGGATTATGCTTACTTGAGGTTTTTGAACCTTTAATAGATTTTTAGGAAAGTCTGTAGGTGAGACAAGACAGGCCATTTATAAGAAAACACCACTGGAAAAGGATTGGGTGGGCTGGGCCCACCGAGAACTCTGAAAACAGTTTTTCAATATGGATAAAGAAAGCTATTACAACAGTCACTGTAAGGAGATAGAAGAGAACAATAAAAAAGGAAAAACCAGAAATCTCTATCAAAAGACTCAAGAAATAAAAGGAAAATTTAAACCTAGAGTGGCAATGCTGAATGACCAATAAGTAAGCATATTATCTGACTAGGAGCAAACAAAGGGAAGGTGGAAACAGTATACTAAAAATCTATACAGAAGAGTCAAAAGGATGACATATACCTTTGAAGAAGACTCCTATGAGGAATAACCTGTATTCTAGAAAGTGAGGTAAAAGCTGCCCTGAAAGTACTGGGAAGAAACAAATCACCAGGGGTAGACAGCAGATTAATAAAATTATTTCAAGCCACAAAGACTGAATCTGTCAAAATCCTAACAAGAAATTGTCAACAAATATGGAAAAACAAAACAATGGCCTACAGACTGGAAATGTTCAACATACAACCCAATCTTCAAGAAAGGAGATGCCAAGAAAGGAGATGCAGTCACTACAGGATCAATAGTCTATTTCTCACACAAGTAAGTGATGCTGTGTTTTGTGGAGCAAGAAATGCCAATGGTTAAGCCAGATTCTGAAAAGAAAAAGATACTTGAGATCTAATTGCAAATATCCGTGTGCTCCAGAAATTTTCCAAAAAAGATAGACTCCAGTCAAGCCTGGACTGAATGGAGCATGAAGAGCTGTGGGTTGCTCTGAAAGAAATGGGCACACCTCAGCACTTGACTGTTCTGATCCAGACCCTGTGTTGTGGACAGAAAGCTACTGTGAGGACAGAATACTGAAAGACAGATGGGTTCCTATAGGCCAGTGATGGCGAACCTTTTGAGCTTGGCGTGTCAGCATTTTGAAAAACCCTAACTTAACTCTGGTGCCGTGTCACATATAGAAATTTTTTGATATTTGCAACCATAGTAAAACAAAGACTTATATTTTTTTATATTTATTTTATATATTTAAATGCCATTTAACAAAGAAAAATCAACCAAAAAATGAGTTCGCGTGTCACCTCTGACACGTGTGTCATAGGTTCACCATCACTACTATAGGCGAAGTGTCAGACAAGAGTGCATTTTATCTCCCTATTTGTTTAATTAGTATGCTGAACATCTATACTAATAAAAGCTTAAGTGGTTCTCACGCCCTTGCACGACGCCCTCATGTCATCACAAGATGGCCGCCCTCACGTCATCATAAGATGGCCGCCACAGGATGGCCACCACAAGATGACCACCACAAGATGGCCGGCAGGGAAGGGCAGTTGTGGGCAATCAAGCCGGCAGGGGAGGGCAGTTGGGGGGCGAACAGGCCAGAAGGGGAGGGCAGTTGGGGGTGATTGGGCCAGCAGGGGAGGGCAGTTGGGGGGGACCAGGCTGGCAGGAGAGGGCAGTTAGGGGCATTAGTCAGGGAGGCAGGTGAGTGGTTAGGAGCCAGTGGTCCTGGATTGCGAGAGATATGTCTAACTGCCGGTTTAGGCCCGATCCCACAATGATCGGGTTAAACCAGCAGTCAGACATCCCCCAAGAGGTCCCAGATTGGAGAGAGTGCAGGCCAGGCTGAGGGACACCTCCCCTCTCCCATGCACGAATTTCATGAACTGGGCCTCTAGTGATGAAATAAATCTAACAGAATTATTACTAGCAAGGAGATTGAATCAATAACCAAAACCCCCCAACAAAAAAAAATCCAGAACCAGACAGTATCACTGGGAATTCTACCAAATGTTCAAAGAATCAATACTAAGCCTTTTCAAACTCTTCCATAAATAAAAGAGAAGGTAACTCTTCTAAACAAATTTAAGAGGCAAGCATTACCCTGATAAAAAACCAGACAATGATCACACTCACACACACACACACACACACACACACACACACACACACACATTACAAGCCAATATCACAAATGAACATAAATGCAGAAATCCTCAACAAAATATTAGCAAACTGAATGAACAAACTGAATTATTTTAATGATGATTAAAAGGATCATATGCCATCATCAGGTGGGATTTATTCCAGGGATGCAAAGATGATTCAACATCTGTAAGTCAGTTAATGTGATACACCACATTAAGAAAATAAAGGATACAAATCATATGATCATCTCAATAGATGCAGAAAAAGCATCTGACAAATTCAACATCCATTTATGATAAAAATTAAAACAATAAATAAAATGGGTGAAGGAAAGTTGCTCAACAAAATAAAGGCTATATATGACAAGCCCACAGCTAACATCATACTCAAAGGTGAAAATCTGAAAGCTTTCCTCTAAGATCAGGGACAAGACAAAAATGTCCACTCTCACCACTTTTATTCAACATACCATTGGATGCCCTAGCCAGATTAATGAGGGAGGGAGGGTGAAAAGGAGTGAGTCCATGCAAAGGAATCCATAGTGAAAAGGAAGATGTAAAGTTTTCACTATTTGAAGATGACATTATATTATACTAGAGGCCCGATGCACCAAGATTCATGCAAGAATGGGCCTTCTTTTCCCTGGCTGCCGGCACCACCTTCGCTCCGGCTGGAGCCGCCTATTCGCCTTCACTCCGGCCCAGAGCTGCTTTTCCACCTTCCCACGCTGCCCAGAGGCCCAGAGAGGCTGGGGCGGTGCGGAACACCTGAGTCGTCATCATGGCGATGACGCAAGCATCCCGCCCCGCCACCTGGCCGCTCAGTGCCTGCACACGTGTGCGCTGCCCACAGGACCGCCATCTTTGTCGGGTTAATTTGCATACTCACTCATGATTGGATGTGGGATATCGCGACCGTATGGTCAATTTACATATTTGTCTATTATTAGTGTAGATATCAAAAACCCCAAAGACTTTAACAAAAAACTGTTATAATTAGTAAGCAAATTCAGTTAAGTTGAAGGATACAAAAATGAATAAATGAAAATCTGTTGCTTTTCTTTAATCTAATAAGAAACTCTCAGAAAGAAAAATTAGGAAAACAATCCCACTCACAATTGAGTCAAAGGGAATAAAATACAAAGAAATAAATTTAAGCAAGGTGGTGAAAGACCTGTATATTGAAAACAATAAGACATTAAATGAAAACAACAAAAACACAAGACATTAAATAAATGGAAAGCTATTCCGTGCTCATAGATTGAATTAATATTGTTAAACTGCCCATACTACCTAGAGCAATATATAGATGCAATGCCATGTCTATCAAAATTCCAAAGGTATTTTTCACAGAAGTAGAACAAACAATCCTAGAATTTGTATGGAACCACACATGTTCACACACACACACACACACACACACAACACCTACTATCCAAAGAAATCTTGAAAAAGAACAAATCTGGAGTCATCACACTCCCTAATTTCTAATTATAATACAAAGCTATAGTAATCAAAACAGTATGGTATAGGCATACAAAACAGATACACACATAAATGGAACAGAATAGAGAATCCAGAAATAAACCAACACATATATGGTGAAATAATTTATGGCAGTGCAGCCAAGAATTTACAATAGGGAAAGGACAGTTTCTTCAATAATGATGTTGAAAAAAATGAATAGCTACATACAAAAGAATGAAACTGGGCCGATTTCTTACTCCATATGCAAAAATTAACTCTGAACAGATTAAAGACTTGAATGTAAGACCTGAAACCATAAAGACCTGAAACATGGCAGTAAGCTACTTGACATAGGTCTTGCTGATTATTTTTGAATCTGAAACCAAAAGCAAAAGCAACAAAAGCAAAAATAAACAAGTGAGACTATATCAAATAAGAAGTTTCTGCACAGAAAAGGAAACCATCAACAAATGAAAGGTGGCCTACTGAATGGGAGAAAATAATTGCAAATAATATACTTGATAAGGGGCTAATATCTAAAATACATAAAGAACTCATACAACTCAGTAACAACAACAACAACAAAACCCCTAAATATCCAATTTAAAAAATGGGCAGAAGATGTGAATAGACATTTTTTTTCCGATGACAAACAGGTACATGCAAAGATGCTCAAAGTATTAATCATCAGAGAAATGCAAATCAAAACCACAATGAGAGATCATCTCGCACCTTCTAGAATGGCAATTATGAAAAGACAAAAAATAACAAGTGTTGGCAAGAATGTGAACAAAAGGGAACTCTTCTACACTTACATTCCTGCTGGGAATGTAAATTGGTGTAAATTATAAAGAGAACTACCATATGATCCAGCAATTCCACTTCTGTGTATTTACCAGAAGAAAATAAAAACATCGATTTGAAAAGATATCTGCACTCCCATGATCACTGCAACATTATTTACACTAGCCAAGATATGAAAACAACCTAAGTGTCCATTGCTGGATGAATGATAAAGAAATTGTGGTATACACACACAAACACAGAAGTATTATTTAGCCATAAAAAATGAAATCTTGCCATTTGCAACACCATTAATGGACCTTAAGGGCATTTTGCTAAGTTAAATAAGTCAGGTAAGTAAAAAATGAAAAATATCACATAATTTCAGTGGTATGTGGAATCTACTCCACTCCCCCAAAATAAAAACAATCAAGCTCATCAAAGGAACAATGACCTAGGCCCGCACTTACATCTGGGAGAAACCTGCCCCTCCAGCTCTTGCCCTAATGTCAAACAGTTCAGTTCTTCCCTGTATGTCTCTGATGCCTTTCAGACTGCTGCCCCAGCACCAAAGTTCAGAGGGAGCGAGTTCCAGGAAGTGCATGCATGGGCCCTTTAAGTGGAACTGCCTGGGCTTTCAGCAGCTGCAGCCTCAGCCTCAGCCTCAATCCATGCTGGTTTTTACAGCCAGAAGTTATGGAGACTTCTCTTCCTGACACTGGAACCCTGTGTGGGACCTGGTGTGGGACTGGGACACCTTGCTCCTCAAGGGGGGCGGGGGGGCGCGGGGAGGGAAGACCTATGTACCCTAGATATCCCTCCTGATTTTTATCCACACGTGAATGTGGGACCAGGCCGTTATGTGTCTCCGCCCCTCCTATCAGTCTTGATGTGGCTTCCTTTTTGATTCCCTAGTTGTAGGATTTCCATTCAGGTGCTTTTGAATGATGGTTGTTCTATAGTTTAGTTGTAATTTTGATGTGGTTGTGGGAGGAGATGAGTACCATGTTTACCTACAATGCTATATTGACAGGAAATCTATCATCAAACATCTTAAAAGAACAGTCATGATTGACATTCCTCTTGTTATTCTTGATCTCCTGTGACTTGGCTCTCATTTCTATGACTTTATATTGCCAAATTCTGTGATTTCTAGGATTGCCGTTCTTTATTTTCTTCACTGGTTCTTTTTACTCTTCATGGTCTTCCAAATGCAATGCTTAGTGTCATGGGTTGAATTATGTCCTTCCAGAAAGATATGCTGAAGTCCTAACCCCAGTACCTCAGAATGTGACCTTATTTCTGTACTAGAGGCCTGATGCACAAAAATTTGTGCACTCGGGGGGGCAGGGGGATCCCTCACCCCGGCCTGTGCCCTCTCGCAGTCTGGGACCCCTCAGGAGATAATGACCTGCTGGCTTAGGCCTGCTCCTGGGTGGCAGAGGGCAGCCCCAATCCCTAGGTGCAGCCCCTGGTCGGGCTCAGAGCAGGGCTGATTGGGGAGTTGGGGCACCGCCCCCTGTCATGCACAGAGCAGGGCGGATTGGGAGGTTGTGATGCCACCCTCAGTCACGCTCAGGGTAGGGCCAATTGGGGGGTTGGGGCACCGCCCCCTGTCACACTCAAGGCAGGGTCTATGGGAAGGTTGCGGCGCCACCCCCTGTCACGCACAGAGCAGGGCCAATCAGGGGGTTGGGGCGCTGCCCCCGTCACACACAGAGCAGGGCCCATCAGGGGGGTTGGGGCTCCGTACCCTGTCACGCACAGAGCAGGGTCAATCAGGGGGTTGAGGAGCTCCCCCCTGTCACGCACAGAGCAGGGCCCATCAGGGGTTTGGGGAGCTCCCCCCATCACGCACAGAGTAGGGCCGATAGGGGAGTTAGGGCACCGCCCCCTGTCACACACAGAGCAGGGCGGATCAGGGGATTGGGGCGCCGCCCTCTATCACCCACAGAGCAGGGCTGATCAGGGGGTTGGGGCGCCACACTGTCACACTCAGGGCAGGGCCGATGGGGAGGTTATGGCTCTACCCTGACACACACAGAGCAGGGCCTGTGTGTGTGTGTGTGTGTGTGGCGGGGGGGGGGGGGGTTAGGGCGCCGCACCCTGTCACACACAGAGGTGCAGGGTGATCGGGGGTTTGGGCGCTGCCCCCTGTCACGCTGATCCGGTGCCAGAAGGCCTCGCGGCTCCGCTGATCCCAGTGCTGGGAGGCATATTACCCTTTTACTATATAGGATAGAGGCCTGGGGGCTGGCTGGTTTGCCCTGAAGGGTGTCCTGGATTAGGGTGGGGGTCTGCACTGGGGTGCCTGGCCAGCCTGGATGAGGGGATGATGGCTGTTTGCAGCTGGTCACACACCCTTCAGGGTGGGGGTCCCCACTGGGGTGCCTGGCAAGTCTGGATAAGGGGATGATGGCTGTTTGCAGCTGGTCACACACCCTTCAGGGTAGGGGTCCCCACTGGGGTGCCTGGCCAGTTTGGGTGAGGGGCTGAGGGCTGCTTTCAGGCTGGCGATTGTTGACTGAAGCTCCCAACCGCTCCTTTTGTTCTTTTTTTTTTTTTATTATTCTGGGCCAGCTTTAGCTCTGGCTCTAGCTCTGAGGCTTCTGCTGCTGATTGCGTTCTATAATCGAAACAATGTATAACTCCAGCTCTGAGATCCCGGCTGGCTGAAAGCTGGTTTCTGGGGTTTTGTTTAGCTTCTATATTTGTTACAAAGTTTCTTAGAGTTGCAGCTCAGAGGCTGGCAAGTCAGGCCGGGAACGATGGAGTCTGCAGTCACTGGAGCAAGCAAGCCTCATGTTCGCTTCCAGCTGCCTGGCTGCCGGCCGCCATCTTGGCTGACAGTTAATTTGCATAAGGATATGCTGATTAGCCAATGGGAAGGGTAGCGGTCGTATGCTAATTACCATGTTTCTCTTTTATTAGTGCAGATAAGGTCATTGCAGATGTAATTAGTCACACTAAAGCAGAGTGGGCCCTGACCCAATATGATTGGTGTCCTTATAAGAAGATGGCCATTAAAGATAGGGGCACTCAGGGAGAATGCCATGTGACAAAGGAGGCAGAGATTAGGCTGTAAGCCAAGAGACACCAGAAACTGCTGGCTACCCCCAGAGCTAGGAGAAGACACAGAAGGATTTCCCTATAGGTTTTAGAGGAATCATGGCCCTGCTGACACTTTTTTTTCAGACTTCTAAACTTGGGAACTGTGAGACAATACATTTTTTGTCTGTTTAAGCCATCTACTTTGTGATATTTTGTTAGAGTGGCCCTAAGAAACAGATGTACCCACACATGTGCTTTGGGTCTTTTCTCCTCTACTCCCACCACTAGGATAACTTCATCTATCCCCTAGTTTCAGAGTATTCCACAAAATGTATTCTACCCAGCACTCCCACCTGAGCCCCAGATTCACACTGAGCTGTCTCCTGGACCTCACCTGGATGTACTATAAGCATCTCAATCTCAATCTGTCTAGAACTGTATTCACCAAACTGTCCACTTCCCCTCGTGCCTTCACTATCCATGATTTCCATCTCACTTGAAGAGCATCACAGACAATGCTCCCCCATCCTGAAGCCTAAAACGGCCTCTCTTTTCTATCCCCACTGCTATTATTTCCAGGGCGGGCCCACAACTGTTCAGCCACACTAGCCTCCAATGCTGCCCCTTGAACTTGTCACAAAGGTTCCTCATCCAGGGGCTCTGTACTGGTTACTCCTTCTGCCTGAAGTATTTTCCTCTAGAAACCTACATAGCTAAATACCTCAACTTTATTCAAGTTTTTGCTCAAATGTTACCTTTTAAACGAGGCCCCAATCACCCATGCCCCTATCACTCCTGATCCCATTGGCCTATGGCAGTGGTCGGCAAATTCATCAGTCAACAGAGCCAAATATCAACAGTACAACGATTGAAATTTCTTTTGAGAGCCAAATTTTTTAAACTTAAACTATATAAGTAGGTACATTGTTATTAACTTAATTAGGGTACTCCTAAGGCTTAGGAAGAGCCACACTCAAGGGGCCAAAGAGCCGCATGTGGCTCGCAAGCCTCAGTTTGCCAACCATGGGCCTATGGTATTAACACTTTCTAAAAGAACATTTAAACCACTTGCCTTACAGCCTGCTTACTTATTTAGTACTAGAGGCCTGGTGCACGGAATTTGTACACTCGAAGAGGGGGTCCCTCAGCCCAGCCTGTGCCCTTTTGCAGTCCAGGAACCCTCAGGGGATATTGAACTGATGGCTTAGGCCTGCTCCTCCTGAGCACTGCCTTGGAGATGGGAGTGCACTTACCACCAGGGGGCAGCTCCTGCATTGAACGTCTGCACCTGGTGGTCAGTTCACATCATAGCGACCAGTCGGTCCACCGTTTGGTCAATTTGCACATTAGCCTTTTATTATATAGAACTAGAGGCCTGGGGCACGAAATTTGTGCATTGGGGGGGTGTCCCCCAGCCCAGCCCGCACCCTCTCCAATCTGGGACCCCTTGGGGGATGTTCGACTGTCGGCAGTCGGACATCTCTCTCACAATCCGGGACTGCTGGCTCCCAACCACTCACCTGCCTGCCTGATTGCTCCTAACCACTTCTGCCTGCCAGCCTGATCACCCCCTAACCACTCCCCTGCCAGGATGATTGATGCCTAACTGCTCCCCTGCCAAACCAATTGCTCCCAACTGCCCTACCCTGCCAGCCTGGTCACCCCAACTGCTCTCTCCTGCCAGCCTGGTTGCCCCTAACTGCCCTCCCCTGCAGGCCTGGTTCCTCCCAACTGCCCTCCCCTGCCAGCCTGGTCCCCCCCAACTGCCCTCCCCAGCCAGCCTGGTCCCCCCAACTGCCCTCCACTGATGGCCTGGTTGCCCCTAACTCCCCTCCCCTGCTGGACATCTTGTGGCAGCCCTCTTGTGACCACAGGGGGGTGGCCATCTTGTGCGATGGCATGACAGTCAATTTTCATATTACCTCTTTATTATATAGGGCTAGAGGCCTGGTGCATAAAATTCAAGCACTGGGGGAGGGGGGGTCCTCAGCCCATCCTGCCCCCTCTCACATTCCAGGAGCCCTCAGGGGATGTCCTCTGCAGGAGGCAACCAGGCTGATCAGGGAAAGGTGCCACCCCCATAACCCCCACTGCTGCTGCTGCAGCTGCCAAGGTGTTTTCATCAACATGGACTCCACTCCCTTCACCACAAAAAAATGACAACTTTCTTTAGGCATTTTCAAGATGTCTCTTTCATAGGACATTTCTTTCTTTCTTTCTTTTTTTATCCTCATATGAGGATATTTTCTCATTGATTTTTAGAGAGTGTGGAAGAGAGAGGGAAAGGCAGAGAGAAACATCAATGTGTGAGGCACACTTCGGTTGGTTGCCTCCTGCATGAGCCCTGACCTGGGCCCTGGCCAGGGAAGAGCCTTCAACCTAGGTACACACCCTTGATCAGAATCGAACCTGGCCCCCCTGTCTGTTGTTCTCTCAGGCTCTGGGCCCACGCAGGGCCCCTCCTCCTGAGCTGGTCATGACTGTTACAGCATCCCAGCCTAATTTGCATATTATCTCTCTCTCTCTGGACTAGTGGCCCAGTACACAAAATTTGTGCACGGGGGTCGGGGGGAGGGACCTGTCCCTCAGCCTGGCCTGCACCCTCTCCAATCTGGAACATCTCTCTCGTAATCTGGAACCACTGGCTCCTAACTGCTCACCTGCCTTCCTGCTTGATCACCCCTAACCACTCTGCCTGCCAGCCTGATCAACCCCAACTGCCCCCCCTTTACAGCCTGATCACCCCTAACTCCCCACCCCTGCTGGACTGATTGCCCCCAACTGCCCCTCCCCACCGGCTTGCTCGCCCCCAACTTCCCTCCTGCTGGCCAGCTCGCCCCTAACTGCCACCCCCCGCCAGCCAGCTTGCCCCCAACTGCCCCACCCTGCTGGCCTGCTCGCCCCCACCTGCTCTCCCCTGCTGGCCTGATCGCCCCTAACGACCTCTGCCTCAGCCCCACCACCTTGGCTCTGTCCAGAAGGTCTCCCGGTCTAATTAGCATATTACCCTTTTATTAGTACAGATTACTCCCTGTCTTCCCTCATGAGTGTCCACCTCGCTATAGCTTATATCTTTCTCTGTTGGGTCCCAAATACCTAGAACAGCACCTGGTGCAGAAAAGGTACTCAATAACTATTTCCTAAATGAATTAATTTACAGAAGATGAACAGGCTTCTTAAAGGTATCCAGTCCCCAGCTTCTGTCCCTCCCAACAGATCCCACACACTGCCCACAAAAAGTTAGAGACTTTTCAATAGATCTTTATTTGAAACTGGAGGCTCGGTGCACAAAAATTTGTGCACTGGTGGGGGGGGTGTCCCTCAGCCCCACTTGTGCCCTCTCACAGTCTGGGACCCCTCGGGAGATAACGACCTGCTGGCTTAGGCCTGCTCGTGGGTGGCAGAGGGCAGGCCCAATCCCTAGGTGCAGCCCTTGGTCGGGCTCAGAGCAGGGCTGACTGGGGAGTTGGGGCGCTGCCCCCTGTCATGCACAGAGCAGGGTGGATTGGGAGGTTGCGATGCCACCCCCAGTCACGCTCAGGGTAGGGCCGATTGGGGGGTTGGGGCGCCACCCCCTGTCACACTCAAGGCAGGGTTGATGGGAATGTTGCGGTGCCACCCCCTATCACACACAGAGCAGGGCCGATCAGAGAGTTGGGGCACTGCCCCTGTCAAGCACAGAGCAGGGCCCATCAGGGGGGTTGGGGCTCCGTACACTGTCACACACAGAGCAGGGCCGAGCAGGGGGTTGGGGAGCTCCCCCCTGTCATGCACAGAGTAGGGCCGATAGGGGAGTTGGGGCACCGCCACCTGTCACACACAGAGCAGGGTGGATCAGGGGGTTGGGGCGCTGCCCCCTGTCACCCACAAAGCAGGGTCGAACAGGGGGTTGGGGCACTCCCCCCTGTCACACTCAGGACAGGGCCGATGGGGAGGTTGCTGCTCCACCCCGTCACACACAGAGCAGGGCCTATGGGGGGGTTGGGGCGCTGCACCCTGTCACACAATGAGCAGGGCCGATCAGGGGGTTGGGGAGCTCCCCCCATCAGGCACAGAGCAGGACCGATCAGGGGGTTGGGGCGCCTTCCCCTGTCACGAACAGAGCAGGGCAGATAGGGAAGTTGTGGCCCTGCCCCCTGTCGCACACAGAGCCACAGGGCGATCAGGGGGTTTGGGCGCTGCCCCCTGTCATGCTGCTCCAGGGGCCAGGAGGCCTCGCGGCTCTGCTGATCCCAGTGCTGGGAGGCCTTGTGGCTCCGCTTGACACAGGGGCAGTGAGGCCTCGAGGCTCCACTGATCCCGGTGCTGGGAGGCATATTACCCTTTTACTATATAGGATAGAGGCCTGGTGCACGGGTGGGGGCCGGCTGGTTTGCCCTGAAGGGTGTCCTGGATCAGGGTGGGGGTCCCGCTTGGGTGCCTGGCCAGCCTGGATGAGGGCATGATGGCTGTTTGCAGCTGGTCACACCCCCTTCAGGGTGGGGGTCCCCACTGGGGTGCCTGGCCAGTCTGGGTAAGGGGCTGAGGGCCGTTTTCAGGCTGGCAGGTGACTGAAGCTCTCAACCTCTCCTTTTTTTCTTTTCTTTTTTTATTCTGGGATTTATTTACCTTCTATGGCTGTCACTGGAGCTGAGAGCTGGCTTTATCTCTGAGGCTCGGCTCCAGCTCTGAGACCTCGGCTGCTGAAAGCAAGAATCTGGTTTGTTTGGCTTCTATAATTGAAACACTGTTGCAACTCCAGCCCAGCTGGCCGGCTGAAAGCATGGGGTTTGTTTAGCTTCTATAATTGCAACATAGTTGCTTAGAGTGCAAGCTCAGAGCCCAGCAGCAGCAGGCGGGGAACCTTGGCTTCCTCCTTCGCTGGAGCAAGCAAGCCTCCTGTTCGCTTCAGCTGCCTGGCTGCCGGCCGCCATCTTGGTTGGTAGTTAATTTGCATATCGCCCTGATTAGCCAATGGGAAGCGTGTCGGAGGTATGGTTAATTACCATGTTTGTCTATTATTAGATAGGATAGCTCATGAATAATAAGAACTATTTTAAAACAACAATCTGGCACCACAGATATAAGCAGATCATATAGCTGTTTTCCTTGCAGAATAAAGTCCAGATTCTCTCACGTGACACTCACAGCCCTCCATGGCCTGGATGTCTCCTATCATTACCATGTGTCCTCTCATCTCACCCTTTCCCAGACTCACACTCTACTCACTATAGAGTCAGTCCACCAAGCTGCTCTTTGCTTCCAAATTGGCCAGGTATAGTCTTATTTCTATTATGTTTGTTTCATTGTAGAGAATGTTGCCTTATTCATACAGTAAATTCCTGATGATTTCATCCTTCTTTTGATAATCCCTAAATCCTAGGAACTAATTTAGATATTCCTCCCTGTATCATTTTTGATATTACATTATCAATGGTTTTAGTCATCACCCGAGAACAACTTAGAAAGGAAGAGAAACATCAATGTGAGAGAGAAATATTGATCAGTTGCCTTCCATATGTGTCCTAACTGGGGATCAAACTGGCAACCCAGGTATGTGCGCTGAGTGGAAATTGAACTGGCAACTTTTTGGTGCACAGCATGAAGCTCAATCAACTGAGCCACACTGGCCTGCCATTATCAATTTTAAAATAACTCTACCACACTGATTTGTGGACTCCCTGAGTGCAGAGCTTGAGGCTTTTCCACCTGTGTATACCAGTACCTCTGCAGAGGGCCTGGCACACAGTAGATGCTCAATAAACATCTGTTACAGGCAGACACTGAAATAAAAAATAAAACCTTACCAGAACATAAAGAATTATCATCAAGCAAGTAACAAAAATATATTGATGGAGACTTTCTGTATCTACTATATCTTCAGAATTACATTTCATTATTTCTGTGAAGTTAGTCTAGCAAGAGTCCCCCTGCCTTTGATGCTTCTCTTAATAATTTTCTACCCAATAAACCGCTCACTCTGCTCCTTGGCTATAAATTCCACTTGTCCTTTTGGATTTGAAGTTGAGCCTGCTCTCTCTCCTCAACTGCAATATCCTTGCAGCAACAGTCTGGAATATAGTCTTCCTTTACATTTTAACAAGTATCAGAATATTTTTTCTTTTTAATAAGTGTTTCATACTAAGAACATGGATTTTATAAAATAAGAGTTAAAAGATGATAAAAAACAATCCATTTGTTCAACAGGTTTTTATTGTGAGTCTCCTATGTTCCAGTCATTACTCCAGGCATGGGGAATACTGTAGTGAACAAAACATATGAAGTCCCTGCCTTCATGGAGCTTCTATTCAGTGGCAGAGTATAGACAATAAATTTATAATAGGTCAGGTAGTCACACTAACAGATAATACTTATAGAACACTGATCACAAGCCAGGTGTTGTTCTAAAAGCTTTGTCTATATTATTCATTTATCCTCAACACTATGAAGTCCATATAGTTATAGCCCTAATTTTGCACAAAAGGCACCTGAGGCACAAGGAAGATGAGCTGCCTGCCATAAGTCACAACATAGTTGGTGAATGGGAGAGCCAGGTAGTCTGGCTCTGAGGCTGGGCTCTCTACTGCATACCAACTCTCAAAGTACAGTAAGGAAAGAAAAGATAACAGGTAGACATTATGTGCAGATATGGTAAACCGAGATCTAAATTTTGTGGGAAAATAAGACATATAAATATCTTCGGAAGAATTTTCCACATGGAGGTTACTGAAGTACAGAGCCTTTAGTGAATTCCAGGGAGAACAAAGAAGTTAATATGAAAGGAAGTGAACAAGGAAGAATCTGACAGGAAATGAGCCTAAGGTGGCCAAGAGCCAGGTCACTTCAGGACTGAAACACCAAGGCTAAGTGCTCTAAGAGATAAGGAAATCTCCTCCAATTTTATTAGATGATATTACTTTCTTTTAATATAGTTAACACTAACATTCTGTTCTGTGGCCTTATTTCACACAGTTGTTCAGTCTTACATTCTTTATTTTGATTCATCAATTTGCTGGCTAAACTTTGGTTTTCCAAAAGGAGTGCCTAGGTGCTGTATGACCCACATAAATTTTGTTTTTAATTTTGTTTTAAAATGGTCTTCCAGGGAATATTGGATTATATAAAGTTCCTGAACCACATTTGCTTTGCTCTACCATCTTCCAGAGCCAAGGGTTTTTTCATTCATTCATTTAACATGTACTGTTGAGTGCCTATCATTTGTTAAACAGTAGTGGGGAAAGGAAACCACTTCCCTGTCCTCATGGGTCTTCTAGCCTAGTGGAGAGAGATGAGCTATCAACAAAAATCAGTTGGTGACAATTATTATGGAAATAATGCAGGGCAGAGGAGGGATATACTTAGATACTTAATTGAAAATGGAAACATACTGTCAAAATATTTCCGCTTCAATGTTTTTATGTTTGTTTAACTTTCAGGGTATTTTTAGGAACTAATGTTGAATACAGTGGAAGAGCATTAACCTGAAGATGAACAGTTCTTGCAGTCACTATTATTTATAAATCGAAAATATCTTGTCATGAAATCCTACCCTATAAGTAATGTGAAGAATTAAATGTTGAAAAAGGTTCTAGGCAGTACATCTCTATTTCATAGTAATTTCAAGTACATCTGAAACAAACATCAGAGACTTTTTACCAAAAAGACCATACAAGAGATTTTTTAAAAACACTTAGAGAATACAGTCAAATTCAACAGCTACTTATTAAGTTTCTAGCACCTTCAAAACATTGTACCTAAAAAGGAACCCAAACTCAATACAGTATCTTTGTCTTCACAAATGAGACGGTACTTTAAAATAATGCCTAAAATATCTATTAATCATACTTGGTGTGAAAAAGTTCTTGGTATACAAGTTATTTTAAAAAGCTGGAATTTTTTCAACCTACTTTCCAACTAACAAGTCATGAAAAGAATATTAACATGAAGGGTCCCTGTCTAAATCTGTAGAATCTTGGCTAATACAAGACCCTCTTCCAGAAAATTGCTTGATAATAAAGCACATGCTTCCACAATAATGTTGTTGCTAGATAATGATGATGACACATATTTATGTGGCATCTGGACCCCACTGAGGTTTTTAGTTATCTTATGAACATCCCTTACATCCCTTGAGACAAGGAGAGAACATATATTCGTTTAGTTCTGCAAATTGGGAAACCAGGAATAAAATAATTTAGTTAAAATTTCACAAAGTCAAAGCACAGCCCAGTTACCTCCCCAGGAAGCACCCTGTCTATTAAACTTTAAATCCACAAAGCACTTGTCATTTTCACCTCCCCCACTCCCCCAAAGAATCTGAGACAAAAATAAAAGCAAATTTTCAAATGGCAGCAGCAGCAAATTCCAAGGGCATTTCTTAGAACAAGACTTGCCAGAAATAAGGAGCCACATAGGACTTTGATCATAAAATATTTGCCTTACAATCTCAGAATAGTTAAACTGCAATACAACAGAATTTACCAAGTTCTTAAATTTTGAAACCTGCCTTGCAATAGGGAGGGATAAAGTCATCTCAGGACAAAACTAACACCTTTCAAAGGTAAGGGAAATCACTGCCCAGGATTAGTGCAAGGTCCCATTATTTAAACTGCTATTGCAACCAAATCCTATGTATTATGACCCCTTTTCCAAAGCCATGTTTGTCCAAGAAGGTGATTTTACCCTAAATTTCTGATAAAGATCCAATATAGGTATTTTTATTTTGACATGTAGACCTCTACCACATGCTAAAAGTAAGACCACACGGTATGGTCACACAATACCCTGCACTATATACTACACGATTAAGTATTCTTTGGCTACAAATCAGTGTGTGCCCAAAAAAGCACTTTTCCAGAGGTGACTAAAATTAAACTAGATGTATGTCTCTACATTTTTTTTTAAATATATTTTATTGATTTTTTACAGAGAGGAAGAGAGAGGGATAGAGAGTTAGAAACATCGTTGAGACAGAAACATCGACCAGCTGCCTCCTGCACATCCCCCACTGGGGGTGTGCCCGCAACCCACGTACATGCCCTTGACCGGAATCGAACCTGGGACCCTTCAGTCCGCAGGCCGACGCTCTATCCACCGAGCCAAAACGGTTTCGGCTGTCTCTACATTTTAAATTTATTAACCTTTTAAGAGAATGTCCATTGCCCAAAGGCTACGGGGTAAACTCCTTGCAGGAGACCAACAATTTAGAAAGTTTTTGTTAGTCATATCACATCTATACCCTAAAAGGATAGATGTAGATTTAAAGCAGCAAAATTTCCAAAGCACTTTTCTAGGTATCAGCCTTAGCAGAGATCAGAAGCCATGGAGGCTGGCCAGAAGCCACTGTTCATTATCCCCCACCCAGATATCTACTGACTAAAACTTCAAAGCAACTCCAAGTGTGAGAACAGAATTTAGCTATTTTTTAAATTTTAAAATAACGTAGTGATTGACTATAATATTAAATAATTTAAAAATTAAAGCTTTTTCTTATCTTAAGACCTTCACAGTGATAAGAGGTTATGCCAGGCAACTCTGACCTCCCATGAGCTGTCAGACACAGGGGACTTGATTTAAGACTCCACCCTCTGGGTTTGGCCCAAAATTGTTATTGACTAAAAGCTTTCTAAAATATCATTGGGCCTCATGGCTGATACAAAAGTTTTAGACTTTGGCACTGTCACTTAGGGAACAGGAAAATAAATCCTGAACACTTCACCCACAATTTCATAAAATTGTGTGGGGAAAGTATGGAAGTGATGGAAATAAGGACTGTGGGGAAAACAGCAAGGAATACAAAGATTAGACCCTAATTTCAAGCAAGCTTTAAATGGGTTTCTGGTGTTTGGAGTTCTGCTCTTTAGAAAATTATTTGAGCTAATGTTTGGCATTAACTGCTGAAAACTGTCTATAACATATAACAATTGGAATTAAACTAATAAAATCTTACACCGTTTCAATCCATAGATTTAATAACTAGATAAGGGTGATTTGCAATGACTGTATAGTTTGTAAGAAAGTGAGAGCTTCTAAGTACTTAAGAAGTACTTTCGGGTGCTTATAAACAAAGTCCTGTTTTAAATAGTTTGAACATTCTTGCTAAAATCTTGTTTGCAATATTAGGTTGCTTAGTTGAAGTTTTTTCAGGGACTGTTATGGTGAGTTTTAATAAGCCCTGTTCTGGAATTGCTCAAATCTTGACTCAATGGGGACTGGATTAATAAGGTCTTAAATTCCCTCAAACACAAGGCCTTGTGCGAGATGTTAAGTACTAGGGAGATCAACTACATGGTTCAGCTAGATAGAGGCAAGAAAATTCTCATCAGAGTCAGTCTATCAGGCCATTTACCCCTCAGAAAACAATTTACCCTTCTATGGCTGCAACTCTTTAAAAAAAGAGGAGAGGTAAATTTATGTAGCTTGGAGTGGACAGAGCTGGGAGTTAAAATCCTAAATCCACTGGCATTTTGATATGAAAAATCAATTTTAACAGTTTTGTAGGCCTGTTATCTATCATAAATTTTGATAGATTGGAAATTTTGGTAAGATTAGGAAAGCCTACATGACACTGCCTATCACTTTATTCTCTTTATCAGTACCAATACTTTACTTTCTTGATTTTCATGAATCGAACTAAAATCTAACTATTTGTATTCTCTGTTCCTAAATTAAGTGTGTTCAAGCTCATGGAGAAAACCAGAGATAATAGCAATTGGCATACACTTCCAATGAATGCACGGTTACCAAACTCAGCCAACTGCAAATTCAGTTGGTTCTCCACCATTGGGAAATCCTTTTGAAGGCAATGCACTCAAAGAGACTGTACCACACTTCTTTAAATACTTCTTCCCTTCGTTTCTGAACACCTCCAATTCCTAACTCTCTTCCTGCTTCTCTCATCACTCCTAGCTGGGCTCTTACCCTTAACTCTTGGTATCCCCAATGCCACCTTTATCTTCCCCACAGACTTCACTCAATCAGACTGAATTCTTCACATTGTCACCACTTAATATACTAATAACCTCTAAATCCTCATCTCTAATCGAATCATCTTCTGAACTCCAGACAAGCATGTTTACCTGCCATTAGAATAGCATTGCCCGAACTTCAACCATCATTCACCCAGCTAAATGTACAGAAATTTAGAAATCATCAAATCCATTGGCTCCAGAGGGTGAAGGAGAATTGGTTTCTAAATCTCTGCTCACAGCAATACATTTAATAACAATTCCCACAAAAAAGATATTTTTATAGGCAAAATGAATATTTTAATATTGTATTTTTATTCTGTTTTAACTATGTATATTCTCTATAACTGAAAACACACTTTTAAACATCATTCTACTGTCTGCCCACCAATAATTTTCCACCACCTTTTCCATTCTGTAACCAAAAAGTTAGCAAAGGTATTTAACTTTCCCCCTAAATAAATCAATCATCACAAATTACATCACTTTGACCTTTAAATTAATTTACATGAATCCAAAGTGCACACAGTTTTCAGTCACAGACTTCAAAGCAGTTAAAGAGCCATTTCCAGGGCACACTGCAAATATTTTGTCCTCAAATGTAGAAGTGTTTTGAGCTATATTCTTAGTGTAAGTTTTATGTAAGAGGAAAATACCAAACTGCTGTTTTATAATTTCCTGTTTTCTAATTTAGGGGTAGGGGAAAAAGTGAGAGGAGATAAAAGAAAGTTTCATATAGAGTAGTCTTTGTACTCTTAAAAACACAATAAAAAATAACAATTTACTTTAAAAACACCACAATAAATTTGAGCAAGTTTTGATGGAGTGAAGTAATTGTGCAACAATCTCATCCTTCAATGGCTTCAAGGTATGAAATGCAGTATGAAATGAATGTCTCAGATTCCTTCCGGGGTACAGTTAGTCCATAAAACCACACCCTCAAGATATATATGAATAAATATACATATTTATATATTTAACACCAGACCAAAAGCAAATAATGCAATCCTAATGAACCATGAGCTTTCCCCTAATTTAAAACATGACATTCCTTCACAATTCTAAGCATATGCCCCTCTAGAGAACATTATCCCCCTGGTTATGTATAATGAAAAATTATATAAGAAATATATCCTTTAAGTTAATTAATTTCCTCTTATCAGTTCTACTTTTTTCATTCATGTTCTCTTGAATGTAAGATTATATAGCTTGGTACTCTGTTTCCTTACTATGTTTTCAAATTTACTTGATTTTATCAAAAAAGGGCTTGACTTTTTCATTTCTTTTTTTTTTTTTTTAATATATTTTATTGATTTTTTACAGAGAGGAAGGGAGAGAGATAGAGAGTTAGAAACATCGATGAGAGAGAAACATCGATCAGCTGCCTCCTGCACATCTCCTACTGGTGATGTGCCCGCAACCCACGTACATGCCATTGACCGGAATCGAACCTGGGAGCTTTCAGTCCGCAGGCCGACGCTCTATCCACTGAGCCAAACCAGTTTTGGCAACTTTTTCATTTCTTGGCATGTGAAGTTTAAAGCCATCTGCACTGTTTAAGCATCTAGTTCTCTAAATTTAATGAATGATATTATAAAGTGCTACATTTTTTGGGGAAATATTCAAACAATGGTAGGATTCTCAAAAAAGCAGATAATTCAGCTGTGACAATGGTATGTTCTCATTTCTTGGGTATTTGGTTACACAAATCTTTTCAGGTTTATCTGTAAGTTAAATATCAAAATTTAAATGCTTATTATAATGTATTATAAATAAAATAAACTATAACCTTATTTTATTATTGTTTAATTTCAGAATATTTTAAAAAATATAATTTCTACTCCATTTATTTTCAAAATACTTTTTCAAAAATATACATTTGTAATTCATACTCTATTTTACATCCAAAATGCCTGAGAAATAAAAGATAATAATTAGATTGCTACCACATCATCCTCTGTCATCATTTAAAAGGTTGCATATCAGTTCTTCATAAGGTAGGAACATTTTTTTTGGCACTAAATTTCAGGAGAAAAGTATATTTAACATAACTTTTACTGAATACAAATATCCTTATTAAAAATGTTTCTTATATTTATTCCTGATTCAAAAATACAGTTTGATTTATAACTATTTAAACCCATATTTCTCACACTTACTTATGATACATTTTTTCTTCACTGACTGTGGAGTTAGTATGTTATAGAGTATACTCTGGAATGTGAGGACATTGATCATCATTGTCCCTGGCTGTCGTTTTCAAATATTGCTCAACTTATCTACTTGTGACAAGAGCTGAAGTAGTTGCCAATTCATAGTGAGCTTTGGATACATGACCAAGATGCTATTACTCTATATTGCTTGGAAAAAGACAAGCATATCTTATAGATACTGACTAAAAAATAAGAAACTTAGTTTGCATTTTCCTCAAGCCATATCTGTAGGCCAGTAGCAAATGGCTCAATTTAGAAAGATTACCAAATATTTTAAATCTTGAACGAATCTTAGATCTACTAAGTGCTTCAAGTTCCTCCTACAATCCTTGCCAGAAGTCCCTTCAGCTCCTAAGCTTGTCCAGCATCTGCCCCAAGGCACACGTGTCAACCCCTCCGTGGTGCTCACCTCAGTGTCAGACAGCCTAGCAGGCCACTCACTTTCATCTCAGTTGCCTCACCAATTACTTTTTGAAAAGCAAGTTGCTGAATGGTAGCCAAGCTTATAAAAACTGAAAACAGATTAAAGTGCTTGCCATTATTTTATTACTCTCATTATTTTATATTCAGTATATCATTTAATTTTTACAACAATCCAATGAAGTAGGTATTAATTTTCTAATCTGATAAATAAGAAAAATGGGTAAGTTTGTATTTATTTATTTATTTTATTTATTTATTTTTTCAGTTGATCAGCAGCCTAGTCAGGATCTCTAGCCAGGATCTCCAGCCAAGTTCTGTTTGTTTTTTTTAAATTAAATCTTTATTGTTCAGATTATTACAGTTGTTCCTCTTTTTTCCCCCCATAGCTCCCCTCCACCCGTTTCCCACCCTCCCTCCACCCCACCCCCCACTGTCCTCATCCATAGGTGCACGATTTTTGTCCAGTCTCTTCCTGCATCCCCCACTCCCCTTTCCCCACCAAGAATAGTCAGTACACTCCCTTTCTATGCCCCTGATTCTATTATAATCACCAGTTTATTCTGTTTATCAGATTATTTATTCACTTGATTTTTAGATTCACTTGTTGATAGATGTGTATTTGTTGTTCATAATTTGTATCTTTACCTTTTTCTTCTTCTTCCTCTTCTTAAAGGATACCTTTCAGCATTTCATATAATACTGGTTTGGTGGTGATGAACTCCTTTAGCTTTTCCTTATCTGTGAACCTCTTTATCTGACCTTCAATTCTGAATGATAGCTTTGCTGGGTAAAGTAATCTTGGTTGTAGGTTCTTGCTATTCATCACTTTGAATATTTCTTGCCACTCCCTTCTGGCCTGCAAAGTTTCTGTTGAGAAATCAGCTGACAGTCATATGGGTACTCCCTTGTAGGTAACTGACTGTTTTTCTCTTGCTGCTTTTAAGATTCTCTCTTTGTCTTTTGCTCTTGGCATTTTAATTGTGATGTGTCTTGGTGTGGTCCTCTTTGGATTCCTTTTGTTTGGGGTTCTCTGCACTTCCTGGACTTGTAAGTCTATTTCTTTCACCAGGTAGGGGAAGTTTTCTGTCATTATTTCTTCAAATAGGTTTTCAATATCTTGCTCTCTCTCTTCTTCTGGCACCCCTATAATTCGGATGTTGGTACGCTTGAAGCTATCCCAGAGGCTCCTTACACTATCTTCGTATTTTTGGATTCTTTTTTCATTTTGCTTTTCCGGTTGGGTGTTTTGTGCTTCTTCGTTTTTCAAATCTTTGACTTGATTCTTGCGATCCTCTAGTCTGCTGTTGGAACTCTGCATAATATCCTTTATTTCAGTCAGTGTATGCTTAATTTCTAATTGGTCCTTTTTCATAACCTTGAGGGTCTCACTAGATTTCTTGAGGATCTCACTACATTTATCGGCGGTCTCACCAGACTTTTTGAGGGTCTTACTAAATTTATCAGCGGTTTCTAGAAAGTTCTTGAAAAACCTTAAAAGTGTGGTTTTAAACTCTATATCCAGTCATTTGCTTTCCTCCATTTCTGTCATTTGTGACCTGTTTCTTTGTCTCCGCATTTTTTATGCTTCCCTGTGTAGGTAGAGTGGCTTTGTGTGCTAGGTGTCCTATAGGGCCCAGTGGATCAGCCTCCCCAATTACCTGAGGTGGACACTCTTGGTGAACCCCTTTGTGCACAGTCTTGTTGTAGTTAAGCCTTGATTGTTGTAGGTATCACTGGGAGGAAGTGACCTCCAGGCCAATTGGCTGTGAGAATCAGCTGTGTCTACAGTGGGAGAACTTCTGTGCTGAAGACACCCTTATGAGGCAAGACTTGCTTCAGTGGGGCTTTGGTGCTCACTGAGTCTGCCCCCTGAGTGTGTCCCTTATGGATCTGAAGAGTTGTAATCTGGATGGTCCCACTCTGACCACTGGGTACACTGGCTCTTGGATCTAAGGAGGTGCTAATTTAGCCTCTGCCTGAGGCTACCCAGCAGGAGCTACGAAGAGATCTGCAGATTCCCCTTCCTTGTTTGGGGTTTGGAGTTGCCCAAATGAGGCCCAGCTGTGAAGCAATGCAAGCTGCTGTGGGGCCTTGGGCCTTCTCTTGGAAGTTCTGGGTCTGTCTGGCCCAGTTGCAGTTTGTTAGGTAATTTTCAGATTGCAAAGGGCCAGGGCATTCATATGCAAAAGCCTCTGCCGCAGCTTGGGTGGGGCCAGGTCTCAGGGAATCAACAGGGTGGAGCAAGCAGCTATGGCTGATCCTCAGCCCTGCCCTAGGGGGCCCCGAGTCTCAGTTTCCTCGCTGCAAGCACCTTTGAGAGAAAGCCGCCCTCGAGTTCCGAGTTCTGCCCACTGCCAGACAGTCCAATTTCTCCCCGTATGAGTCTGGGTCCCCAGAGACTCACCCGGACCTGGAGTTCAGAGCAGTCGGGGGCTTGTGACTCCCTCCTGACTCAAAAAGCCAGCCGCCTCCTCAGTTGCCAGCCCTTGCCGTGTGCGCCTCTGTACCTCTGCACATCTGCACCTCCTCTGAGTCTCAGTGTGCTTTTCTCTTTCCTTCTAGTTGTAGAGTTTCCACTCAGCCAGCCTTCCTGTGGTTCTGGATGATGTCCGTTTTGTCTTTTAGTTGTATTTTTGAATTTGTTGTGGGAGGCAGCAATTTCCGGTATTTACCTATGCCACCATCTTGGTTTCTCCCAAGTTCTGTTTTTAAGTTTGTATTTAGTGCCACTTCTTGACTGACCAGTCACATTTGGAAAATACATTTTAGGCCTTTTATTCCCAAACTAAACTCCCACATGTACATCACACATCCTGAGGATGCTACACTCTGTCTTTCCTCATTGACACTCATTCAAAGAAACCATAGATAAGAAATGGCCAACCTAAATCTCAACAGGGAAAGGGTGTTACTCAGTCCTATGCTAGACCTATGACGAAATCAGAAACGGGCCTGGGAACATTATCTTTAGCAGCACAGTGAAATTTAGGAAATGTCTGGAAAACCACACTTCTGAGATCTTGGGTCCTATATCTAATTGCTGGCAAAGCTAGAGTAGAATCTAAGACTCTCAATTTGAAGTCCTAAGAAACTTCTTGCAATGCCACACAGATATGCTTTTAAAAAGGTGGAGGGAATCTGTTCACAAATGCATAACCTTTCAATTGTGTCTCTATCATTGATTTTCAATAGTACTCCTGTAACTACTAGTATTTTGATTAAGGGAGCTCATTAATCATCGAAAATCTGGGGGCTGGGTGAATGCATAAAATTTTCCCCCAATTGTCTGATTTTCCACAATCTACCATTAAGTTTTATAGATTAAAAAAATGATTCTATTCTGTTGAATTTAAAATTATTTCTGTTATGAAAACTGGCAGTGATAAACAACTCATCTACTTATATAAAAACCATGGGTGGTGTTCATCACATACAGAGGAACAGCCAGGACCGAGCAGAAGGAAGTAAGTCCTACAGGGATTGTCTTGGCAACGGCTGTGCCCTCCCCCAAGCTGTTTCCAGGAGCTGTTTCCTATAAGGGTGGAGTTTGAGGCAGGAACCCGCCCTGGGAGCATGGAGGCAGATCTTTCTAAAGTGTGCCGCGCCAGTACAGGGTGAACCTGAGTGGGGCGGCTGAAAGGCTTAGAAAAGACAGACAAGAGAATGAAAGCCAGGTCTCAGTGGGACGCTGCTTCTCTGAGAGACAGGGACCACGCCCACAGCCATGCTTTTATTTTATAGCAGATGCTAGGAGGCAAAGTAAGGGCATGACCAAGATGTTTACAAACATTCTCCTGGGTTTCAATCCTACTCAACTACATGCACCTAAACTCTATCAAGCCCACATCACTCAGGCACGTGGGGCCACGTGTTTGGACCATAGGTTCAAGCTTACAACTACAGCTGTTAGCTATAATTGTGCTGGGAGGACCCTGCCCTCCAAGCTGGGACTTGCATGTGGCAATGAGAGGACTGTGCCCTCTCATCAGTCCAAGGCTTGAACCTATCGAAAACACTGTAGCAGCTCCCCACAATAAAGTTTTAATTCTGTTTCTTTGTTACTAATGTTGTGCCCGCCTCCACCCCCCCCCCCCCCCCCCCCCCCCGCCCAACAAAGAAACAAAGGAAAATTTCCCCATCGAATTTCTGAATAGTATTACTCCTTCGGGAATGCCGTGTCATAAATTAAAATTGAAAGTGGGTGCAATCATCATGCTATTGAGAAATCTCAATAGTAAATGGGGTCTTTGTAATGGTACCAGATTTATTATCAGAAGATTACGACCTAACATTATCAAAGCTGAAGTATTAACAGGATCTGCAGAGGGAGAGGCTGTTCTGATTCCAAGAATTAATTTGTCCCCATCTGACACTGGCCTCCCATTTAAATTGATTCGACGACGGTTTCCTGTGATGCCAGCATTTGTGATGACTATCAATAAATCACAAGGACAAACTCTAGACAGAGTAGGCATGTTCCTACCTGAACCCGTTTTTGCACATGGTCAGTTATATGTTGCTTTCTCTCGAGTTTGAAGAGCATGTGATGTTACAGTTAAAGTTCTAAGTACTTCATCACAAGGGAAATTAGTCAAGCACTTTGAGAGTGTTTTCACTCTTAATGTGGTATACAGGGAGATATTAGAATAAGTTTAATCACTTTATCAGTCATTGTTTGCATCACTGTTGTTTTTATATCATGTTTTTGTTGTTCTCATATGTTTCTGTCGTTTTTATATCATGCCTCTGTTGTTGTTATATCCTTTTGTTACTCTTTATTTATTAATAAATTTATATATTATTTTCATATACATTTTACTAATTTCCTTTCATCTCTCACATTTCTATTATAGAGAAAGGGCAAATAGCAATGTTAAAATATCTCTGCTAATTAATTCCCTTTTTTAAAAATATATATTTTATTGATTTTTTACAGAGAGGAAGGGAGAGGGATAGAGAGTTAGAAACATCGATGAGAGAGAAACATCGATCAACTGCCTCCTGCACACTCCCCACTGGGGATGTGCCCGCAACCAAGGTACATGCCCTTGACCGGAATCGAACCTGGGACCCTTGAGTCTGCAGGCGGATACTCTATCCACTGAGCCAAACCGGTTAGGGCAATTAATTCCCTTTTAATGTGCATGAATTTTGTGCACCGGGCTACTAGAAGATGCATATAAACACAAAACACCACCATTTAACCACTAGACTCCAAGGATTAGTAAGATATAGAGAATTGGTTATGTGACCTCAGCAAGTTTTTAAAGATGTTCTAAATGATATTAAGAACATTTAAGAACATTGTATTAAGAGATGAGGGAAAGGTGTGTGTATGTGTTTGTGTGTGTGTGTGTGTGTGTGTGTGTGTGTGTGTGTGTGTGTAAGCAGAAGAAAATCATGATCAGGCTATTTCAAATCTGAGAAGTTACAAGCGCACATCCAAATAAATGACATCACATAGACATCAAACCAAAAAGAGGGGTCTGTCATTGAGTACAGGACATTTTATCTTTTGAAATAATAGCATGAGAACGTTTACTTTTATATATTGCTTTTGTATACTGCACTCTTGCTAAATTTATTTATTAGTTATGTTTCTATATATTAACAACAAACTATCAGAAAAAATATTAGAAAAACAACTCCATTTAAAATTGCATCAAGAATAACATACTTAGGAATAAATTTAATAAGGAGGTGAAAGATCTGTACACTTAAGACTATAAGACAATGCAGAAAATTGAAGATGATGAAAATAAATGAAAAGATATTGCATGCTTATGGATTTAAAAAATTAATATTGTTAAAATGTCCATAGGGCCTAAATCAATCTACAGACTCAATGCTATCCCTCTCTAAATTCCAATGGCATTTTTCACACAAAAAAAGGAAGCAAAAAATTTTTTAATATATTTTATTGATTTTTTAAAGAGAGGAAGGGAAAGGGATAGAGAACCAGAAATATCGATGAGAGAGGAACATCGATCAGCCGCCTCCTGCACAATCCCCACTGGGTATGTGCCCGCAACCAAGGTACATGCCCTTCACCAGAATCGAACCTGGGACCCTTGACTCCGCAGGCCGACGCTCTATCCACTGAGCCAAACCGGTTACAGCAGAAGAAAATTTTTGAATGAAACCACAAAAGACCCAAAATAGCCAAAGCAATCTTGAGAAAGAAGAACAAAGCTGAAGGCATCACACTACCTGATTTCAGACTATATTACAAAACTACAGTAACCAAAGCAGTATGATATTGGCATTAAAACAGACACACAGATCAATGGAACAAAATATAGAGCCCAAAGGGAACCATCAAAATGCAAAAGATTAAAATTGGAACCCTATCTTACACCATACGTGAAAATAAACTTAAAATGGATTAAAGACTTAAATTTAAGACCCGGAACTATAAAATTATTTAAAGAAAACATAGGGGTAATACGCTTGACATCATTCTTGGCAATGCTTGATATGAGAAGCAGAGGCAACAAAAGCAAAAATAAACAAGTAAAACTAAAAAGTATCTGCACAGCAAAGGAAACCATCAACAAAATGCAAAGGAAACTCACAGAATTAGAGAAAATATTTGCAAATCATATATCTGACAAGTATTTAATACCCAAAATATATAAAGAACTCACACAACTCAATAGAAAAACAAACAAACAAACAATGCAATTAAAAAATGGGCAGAGGAACTAATAGACATTTTTCCAAAGCAGGTATACAAATGGCCCACAGGTGCACAAAAGGTACTCAATGTAACAAGTCATCAAAAAAAAAAAAAAAAAACCAACACAAAAAAACCACAAAAAACAAAACAAAATCAAAACCACTATAAGCTATCACCTCACATATATTAAAATAGCTACCATCAAAAGACAAGAGAGAACAAGTGCTGGTGAGGATGTGGAAAAAGGCAGCCCTGTGCACTGCTTGTGAGAATGTAAATTGGTGCAGCCACTATGGAAAATGGTATGGAAGTCCTTCAAAAAATTAAAAATAAACTACCACGTGATCCAGCAAGCCCACTTTTATGTATATATCCAAAGAAAATGAAACAGCACCTCAAAGTGATATCTGCACTGTCATGTTCCCTGCAGCATTATTCCAGATATAGAAATAACCTAAAAATCTGTCAACAGATGAATGGATAAAGCAGATGTGGGATAGATCCATACAAAGAACTCACACAACTTAATAGAAAAACATAATGGAACATTATTCAGCCATGAGAAAGAAGGAAATCCTGCTATTTTCAACATGGATGGAATTTGAGGGCATTGTGCTAAGTGAGATAAGTCAGACAGAGAAAGACAAATACTGCATGCTATCACCCTACATGGGAACCTGAATAAAATTCAAACTTGTAAAAACAGAGAGTAAAAGTGGTTGCCAGGAGCAGGGGGAATGAGGAAAACAGGGAGAGGTTAGTAAAAAGGTAAAAACTTTCAGATATAAAATAAATAAGGTCAGAGCATTTAGTAAATAGCATGGTGGTTCTACTGTATTTATTGTATAAATAAAATATACTAAGAGAAAATTGAAAAATGCTAAATACTGTCACCAAAAAAATTTTTAAAAAGCAAAGTGGAAATGCTGCACTATACATTACCATGAACAGTATATAAGTGTTCAAATATCTCTACATCCTTGCCAATACTTGGTATTATCCATCTTTTTTATTACAGACTAGAGGCCCGGTGCACAAAATTCGTGCACGGGGTAGGGGGTGTGTCCCTTAGCCCAGCCTGCACCCTCTCCAATCTGGGACCCCTTGAGGAATGTCCAATTGCCCGTTTAGGCCCAATCCCACTGGGAAGTCGGACATCCCTCTCACAATCCAGGACTGCTGGCTCCCAACCGCTCCCCTGCCGGCCCAATTGCCCCTAACCACTTCTGCCTGCCAGCCTGGTCATCCCTAACTGCCCTCCCTTGCCAGCCTGGTTGCCCCTAACTGCCTTCCCCTGCTGGCCCGGTCACCTCTAACTGTCCTCCCCTGCAGGCCTTGTCCCCCCCAACTACCCTCACCTGCAGGCCTGGTCTCTCCCAACTGCCCTCCCCTGCAGGCCTGGTCTCTCTCAACTGCCCTACCAGGCAGGCCTGGTTGCTCCCAACTTCCCTCCCCTGCAGGCCTGGTTGCCCCTAACTGCCCTCCTCTGCTGGCCTGGTCATCCATAAATGTCCTCTCCTGCAGGCCTGATCGCCCCCCAACTGCCCTCTCCTACAGGCCTGGTCCCCCAAAACTGCCCTCACCTGCAGGCCTGGTCCCTCCAACTTCCCTCCCCCCTGCAGGCCTGGTCTCTCCCAACTGCCCTCCCCTGCAGGCCTGGTCTCTCCCAACTGCCCTCCCCTGCAGACCTGGTCTCTCCCAACTGCCCTCCCATGCAGGCCTGGTTGCTCCCAACTGCCCTCCCCTGCAGGCCTGGTCCCCCAAAACTGCCCTCCCCTGCAGGCCTGGTCCCCCCAACTGCCCTCCCCTGCTGGCCTAATCACCCACAACTGCCCTCCCCTGTCGGCCATCTTGTGTCCACATGGGGGTGGCCATCTTGTGTGTTGGAGTGATGGTCAATTTGCATATTACCTCTTTATTATAAAGGATAAGTGGGCTTAAAGTGCCATTTCATTACGGTTTTGATTTGCATTACCCTGATGGATAATGATGTTTTCATGTACCTATTGGCCACTGACAATATATAAAAAATACCAATGATTTCTGTATGTTGATCTTATAACCTAAATGTTCAATGAACTCATTTATTAGCACTAATAATTTCTATTGTATTCTTTAGAATTATCTATAGACAATGCAAAATCATATTATCTGCTAAAAGAGACAGTTTTATTTCTTCATTTCTAATATTTTTTTTTCTTGCCTAATTAATCTGCTTGAACCTCTAGCACAAGGTAGAGGTTCTTATTCTTTACCTTAGCGGGGAAGCATTCACTCTTTCACTATCAAGTATAATTTTAGCTGTAGGTTTATTGTAGAATAGGGGCCCAGTGCACGAATTCGTGCACCTGAAAGGACCTGTGGGCTGTGAGGCTGCAGTGGGCACAGGGGCAAGTCTCAGCCCATCTTCCATGCCCCCGCCTGGCTCCTCCTGCCATAGCCCCCGGTCCCCTGTCTGCCGGCAGCCCAGCTCCTGCCGCTGCCGCTCTTGCCACTGCCAGCGCTGGCTTCACTCACACCCGCTGACAGCAAGGAACAATTGGGGCTGATGCCAGCAGCGGGTGCAAGAGGTGGCTGCTGGCCCCAATTGCCCCTCAGGAGCAGGGGGAGGTGGAGAAGTCCTGAGGGGCGATCGGGGCCAGCAGCCACCGCTCACACCTGCTGACGGTGCTGAGCGATCGGAGCCGGTGCGAGTGCCAGGTGGGACCGTGGTGTGCGGGAGCAAAGAATTCTCAGTAACCACCAGAGGATCACCTGGATGACAATGACTGGTGCCCTGCCTTGGTCTGGTGCCCCTGCTCACCTGCTCCACCATCCTGCTGCGGCTGATGCCCACCATGTTTCGCACTCTGCCACCTATTGCTGATGCCTGCCATGTTCCGCGCGCACCCCCTGGTGGTCAGCACACATCGTAGCAACCGGTTGTTCAGTTGTTCTGCCATATTAGCCTTTTATTATATAGGATGACCTTTTTCACTTTAAGTTCTCTTATATTCCTAGTTTGTTGAGTGTTTTCATCATGAAAAAGTTGGATTTTTTTCAAATGTCAAGTTTTCTGTTTGTTAACAAGATTATGTGGCAGTTGTCCTTTATTCTATTGATATACTGTATAACATTAGTCACATTTTGTGAATTAAACCAATTTTGCATTCCTGCAATAAATCCCACTTGGTCACAGTGTATAATCCTCTTTATATTTGCTGGATTTCATCTGCGAATATTTTGCTCAGGATTTTTGCAACTGTTGTTTTTCCTGTGACATCTTTATCTGGTTCTTGATACTTTAAATTCCAAGTTTCACCTAAATCTTAAACTAGCAACAGTCTAAAACACTGCTGAGCTTAGGTGTTTATCTGACCAATGCTATACACATTCAGGATATTTATCCCAAGAAAATGATATTTTGAGAAATTACCCTTGGGAATAATACTTAATAAATATGCCTCAAGGTTATAATTTAGGGGTAATAAATACCATATATGCACACACATTTATATATCAATTATCAGAGATAAAATACAGAATACTAAACAGCAAGATTTAGAAACTAAAATAATATGAAAATAGTCTTAATTTTATAAACTTTCTCAATTCTACTATTTAAATTAGGGTAAGCAGTCTGCTTCCAATTTAAATATATATATATATATATACACACACACACTAGAGGCCTGGTGCACGAGATTTGTGCACTGGGGGGGAGGAGGTCCCTCAGCCCAGCCTGCGCCCTCTCACAGTCTGGGAGCCCTCAAGGAATATCCGACTGACAGCTTAGGCCCGCTCCCCAGACAGCCTTAGCACTGCTGCGGAGGCAGGAGAGGCTCCTGCCACCGCTGCTGCTGCACTTGCCAGCCGTGAGCCTGGCTCCTGCTTTGAGCATCTCCCCCTGGTGGTTAGTGCGCGTCATAGCGACCAGTCATTCTATCATTTGGTCAATTTGCATATTAGCCTTTTATTATTTAAGATATGTTTTAGAAAAGCAGAGTCTTAGCATAACTTTGTAGAAATATTAAAATAATTATAGATAATATGTTTTTCAATGCTTTAATAATCATGAAAAAATACTACAATGAATTCAGATTAATATATTATTTAAAAATCAAAATTATCAGAAAGACCTTTAATGGGAAAAACACTTTATAAAATAAAAATAAGCCGGAACCGGTTTGGCTCAGTGGATAGAGCGTCGGCCTGCGGACTGAAGGGTCCCAGGTTTGATTCCGGTCAAGGGCATGTACCTGGGTTGTGGGCACATCCCCAGTGGGGGATGGGGGATGTGCAGGAGGCAGCTGATCAATGTTTCTCTCTCATCGATGTTTCTAACTCTCTATCTCTCTTCCTTCCTCTCTGTAAAAAATCAATAAAATATATTTAAAAAATAAAAAATAAAAAAAATAAAAATAAAAAAATAAAAATAAAAGTGACCCTTTTAAAAGCTGCATAAATATCTAAAGAGAAGTTTTGCAAATTCGGAAAATAAAATTATCTGAAAATACATCTGTTCACACAGGAGGAAATTTTGTTTAAACCATACATAGATATATTTGTTTTCCTTAAATCACAGATGGAATGTTACTTTAAAAAATGTAAAGCCTCAGATTGAATATGTGTTATCTACTAAGCATATCTGGAAAAATAAAACAAACGTGGAAGGTTTTTTAAAAATCACTTAGCTCTTCTACCCCCAGCTGAGATGGTCTTGTGCTTCCTCCTTCGCCCAGCTGTTGCTTGTGCATTTGGCTTTAATCAGGTGCAGAGCAGGAACTCAACATCCTGTTGCTTTACTCTGATTAGGAAGAGTCAGATTCTACAAATTGGCAAGTTTCTGCTGTTAGTGATTCTACGTGATGAATCATTTGCTTTTAAGTATTTGAAAGGGATTTAAAGCAGCATCCCAGCCTATTGCTATTTCCCGATCTATTTATAATCAGCCACTCCAAGGACCCAAATACTGAAAATTTAGGAATACAGCAAAAAAGGATGGATAACTACCTAATATCTGAAATAATAACAGTAGTGATCAATGGCTATGATGCTAATTGTAGAAGTCTAAAGATCATTAAAATATTAAATCAGCAGGCTAAGTGACCAAGGTACTTTTTTCCTAAACACAAAGAGACATACAGTGAGAATTTAAAGGCTGAGTCCAAAAACTCAAGGATTCAGTCTCTAGAAACAGTAAGTATAGAATTAGAGATATAGAGAGGGGAAAAAAGCTCGAACTTAATATAATAAGTGAAATATTTATGACTCTCTTGGACTCCAGGCCTTGTCTTAACTTCAATTCCTAAAACTCTAGTCGCAGATATAAGCTACTGAAGTTACAACATCTTGGAGGAATAGAACATAATTACATCCACTAGTGATGATGCCCCAAGTAAATTCCCATCCCCACCCATTCAGGACACAGCTCCTCACCACACACACCACAACACACCCCTCCCCACCCCACCCCACCCCACACCACACCACACCACACCCACCGCCTCATTCTGGAGTCCAGCAAGGTTGCAAGGTGATACTAACAATGCATATACCACCCAGCTGGTAGGGTGGCAAGGAGCCAGACTTCCTCAGCTGTACTATCTTGATTTAGAAATTGTGAAATCACAGTCTCATTAACACTTGGCCACTGTCTCTCTCAACATCATTAAATTGAAAACATAGCCAGCCCAATATCAAATGGCCTTTATGTAATCCTATTAAGCCAAAAGATGAGGAAAGTTGGACTTGAGGGTGAGGGAATGCTATTCGTAGAAATCTGAGTTCCATATCTCTTTTATGGCCTGACAGGCTCCCTAAGCGTAACAGGGCAGCAAAGTGTGGAAAGATGGCACAGATGACACGTGTTGGCTGTAACCAGCCAGGAGATGCAATGCCAAAAGGACAGGGACTGGTTTTAAAGAAACCAAAGTGGAACCAAATTTATTTTAAAAATAGAGGCCCAGTGTACAAGATTCGGTAGGGTCCCTAGCATCAGACTTCCTTTGTTCTGCACCACCCCCTAGTGGTCAGCGCATGTCATAGCAAGCAATCGAACTCGCGGTTAGTTGAACTTCCGAGGGGACAGTTTGCATATTAGGCTTTTATATATATAGACTAGTGGCCTGGTGCATGAAATTCGTGCATGGGGGGGTGGTTCCCTCAGCCCAGCCTGCACCCTCTCCAATCGGGGACCATTTGGGGGATGTCCAACTGCCCTCTTACAATCTGGAACCGCTGGCTTTTAACTGCTCACC
Organism: Myotis yumanensis; assembly: GCF_028538775.1. Classification (NCBI taxonomy): domain Eukaryota; kingdom Metazoa; phylum Chordata; class Mammalia; order Chiroptera; family Vespertilionidae; genus Myotis; species Myotis yumanensis. The sequence goes on along the minus strand of NW_027223753.1, from coordinate 95,021,750 downwards.
TGCCTGCCTGCCTTATTGCCCCTAACTGCGCTCCCCTGCCAGTCTGATCTCGCCCCTAACTGCTCTCCCATGCCGGCCTGATCTCACCCCCAACTGGCCTTTCCTGCCAGCCTGGTGGCCCCCAACGGCCCTCCTCTGCCAGCCTGATTGCCCCTAACCCCCTGCCTCTGCCTTGGCCCCCACCACTATGGCTTTGTCCGGAAGGAAGTCGGATATCCGGAAGATGGCCGGTCAACCTGGTCTAATTAGCATATTAACCTTTTATTGGTATAGATTATATAGGATAGGATTGCTTAAATAGGGGTGGAGGGGGAAAAGCTTTTTTCAGCAGGAGGAGATGCTCTTGTCAGACAAAAATACTTAATCCCTATAGCTGGACTGATAGCCACCCATATGCACTATACTGCCAAACCAGTCATTAAAAAATTGAACTGCTTTCTTACACCTTACACCAAACAGCTGTTGCCCTTAAAACCCCTCCTCAGCCCCACCTTAGGTTCTGCCTTCGCAGTTCATCTAGATTAGATTCTGATTGGTGGGTTTCCATGCCAGTCAGCGTCAAAAGCTCCGCCTCCTAGGTAGCCACTGTCTCCTCACAGTTCACCCAGATTTGGTTCTGATTGGTCGGTTTCTATGCCAGTCAGCGTCAAAAGCTCCACCTCCTAGGCAACCATTGGCTCTTCGTACTTCACCCAGATTTGGTTCTGATTGGTCGGTTTCTATGCCAGTCAGCATCTCCGGGCCTATCTCCGGGCCTGATCAGAGAGGCAGGGCTGATCAGCAGACCCCCAGCCCCCACCATCAGCTGGGGAGGCTCAGAGAGAAAGAGAGGTGCGGCTGCTGGCGAGGCCCAGAGAGACAGAGAGGCAAGGGCTGATCAACAGCTGCCACGGAGGCTGCAGATCAGACCCTGCTTCTCTCTCCGGCCTCTCTCCGGGCCTGATCCACATCTCGGCAGTCAGTGCTGGGTTGCCACAGGTGATCCAGCACTGACTGCAGGACTGACTTCCAGTGTTCAGTTGAGCCTTCAGTTGTTTTGGGCGTTACAAACCCTGGCTCTTTATATATATAGATATCAAGGGGCAGGGGTATGGCTGAAGAAAAATAGGAAGCAGCTCTAACAAGTTTGGCTCAGTGGATAAAGCGCTGGCCTGCGGACTGAAAGGTCCCAGGTTCAATTCTGGTCGGGGGCATGTACCTTGGTTGCGGGCACATTCCCAGTGGGAGGTGTGCAGGAGGCAGCTGATTGATGTTTCTCTCTCATCGATGTTTCTATCCCTCTCCCTTCCTCTCTGTAAAAAATCAATAAAATATATTTTTAAAAAAAGAAAAATAGGAAGCAAATAGAACAGCCAGGGTCAGCAAGCTTTCTAGGTCCTAAATGTAAACAGGTGGATAAAAAGAGTAGTTCCCACCCAGCTGGTGTGGACTAGTGGTTGAGCCAGGTGGTCATGTTTCAATTCCCAGTCAGGGCATATGCCTGGGTTGTGGGCTCAGGTGTGCTGGAGGTTGCCGATCAGTGATTCTCTCTCATCATTGATGTTTCTGTCTCTCTCTCCCTCTCCCTTCCTCTCTCAAATGAATAAAAATATATTTTTAAAAGAGTAGCTCCTGACCAACCTCATAACCAGCAGAAACTCATATTCTGAAAGCCAAGGGAGCATTTTTGTGGAATGTTCTGGTATTCTTTTGTATTTTTTGAGATTCATAATATAAAAAGAAGTATAGTGATACCATTCATTAGTTAAAATAATAAAGAGCTTCAATCATTTTTAAAATTTAAATTTTAAAAGGAAGGGGGAAATCACAAATGAGATCATTTGTTAAATCTGCTAACAATTATGCATATTACAAAATGAAAGTCACAACCACATTTATCTCTGTATAAAACCAAGCTTCTTAGCTACATAATATTTGTTATGCATCTACCATAGGTGCTGGTGCACAGAAACACTTTAGAGTGATATAGATATTTTTGAATTTCACCTTGTATTTGACTATCCATGAAAGAAGCATTCCAAAAAAAAGGTAAGATTTTACTTCACACATAAATAATTTAGGAATCAGTCAGTTAGAAAGCATCTCAGAAAAATAATTTTGCAGCTTTAGAACACACTAAGAGAATCCCCAAACTCCAACCAGCTTTCCTTCCAAGGAACTTGTCAGGCATCTCTTATGAACTAGGTGTTCTTAACATACAATTAAGAGGGATTTAAAAAATCATTTAATTAACTTCTATCATTTATTTCCTTAAATACATAGATCTTGAGCCTACTTAGCAAAACATGTCAGGTAATATTAATGTGGGTCCTAGAATCCAGGTGAATGGTTGTGCAGCTGTGTTCCCAGAGATGTTTCAGGCATTTTCCAAATGGCTAACTTGAATTTCATTTTAAATTATATTGAAAACAATACTCAAACACACATGTAAATTACACTAACATTGAAAACAGTGGCAGATACCTAAATATGTACTTATGCTATCAAGTTAGAGTCATTTTGATTTAGACTGCAGAATAAAGGTTCTTCTATCATCCTATATAATAAAAGGATAATATGTAAATAGACCGAACAAACAACCAAAAGACTGGTCGCTATAACGTGCACTGACCACCAGGGGGTGCATGCAGAACATGGCGGGCTTTGGCCACGGCAGGATGGTAGAACAGGTGAGCGGGAATGCCAGACCAAGGCGGGGCGCCGGTCACTGTCATCGGGGAGAGCCTCTGATGGTTACTGGAAATTCTTTGCTCCCGTGTGCCCCAGTCCTGCCCAGCACTCACACCCACTGCCGGCGCTAGAGCCACTGCTTGCACCTGCTCCTGGCTCCTAGTGCCAGCCTCGATCACTCAGCACCATCAGCAGGTGCAAGTCGTGGCTGCTGGCCCCAATCGCCCCTCAGGGCTTCTCTACCTCCTCATGCTCCTGAGGGGTGATCAGGGCCAGCAGCCGCCTCTCACACCCACTGCTGGCGATGGCCCCACTCGTACCCGCTGCCAGCCCCAATCACAGGGCTTCTCCATCTCCCCCTGCTCCTGAGGGGCAATTGGGGCAGTAGCCACCGCTTGCACCTGCTGACAGCGCCAGCCCCTCTCGCACCCGCTGCTGGTGCTGGCCCCAATCACTCTGCACTGTCAGCAGGTGTGAGCAGGGCCAGTACCATCAGCATGTGGGGGTGGCAGTGGTGGTAGCAAGGCTGCTGGCGGACAGGAGACCAGGGGCCGCGGCGGGAGGGGCCAGGTTGGGGCGCGGAGAATGGGCCAGGCCCGCCCCTGTGCCCACTGCAGCCTCGCAGCCCACATTTCCTTTCAAGGTGCACAAATTCGTGCATTGGACCCCTAGTTTTTACATAAACTTGAACTGCTTTTAAATGCCATTAATTAGGATCATTATAAGCTACAAGAGGACAGGACTTCTGCCTTGTCCTCATGATAGCTATTTGTTGGGTAAATAGACTTCTGTGTTGTAATTTTCAGAATTCAAAAGGTAAAAACTTTGTTTAAAAAGGTGAAGTGGACCCTGGCAGAAGCAGATTGCAGGCCTCCTCAGAGAACCTTGGATAACTCAAGCTACACAGAAACCCCAGGAAGCAGAGCTGCAACACAATAATTTCACTCCAGGAGTGAGAAATAGACAGTGTGAAAGACTCTCTTAAATAAGCATATTTGAAATATTCAGACATAAAATAAGGAAGTAAAGCCACAAAGAAAAGGTGGATTTGAAGAAAGCACTAAACTAAAAGTCCATATAGTCAGTAAGCAAAAGGCATGAATAAACAGTTTGAATAGTAGACAAAACTATTCAAAAACTAGCTAAACTACCATTCAATAGTACAAGCAACATTTAGATATTTTCAGACAGAGGTATGCAATTTATAATTCACACAATTTCACTGAAACTACTATTAAAGAACCTATTTTAACAAGAAGGAAAATAAATTCAAAAAGCAGGAACAGGATGGAAGAAATAAGGGTGAGTAAATAAATTAATTAACTCAAATAAGTCTAAACAATTACAAGCTATGTTTAAAAACAACAATAATAATGACTAATGTGAAGAATATGCAAACAGGGTAAAATTAAATGACGGGACAATACATGGAGCATGGGGGCAGCAGATCAGCATTAGAGTTCTGAGTAGGCAGTGAAAACCATTAATTACACATAGACTTCATAAAGTATAAGTCTTAAAATTAAGCCTAACAGCAAAAAGGATATAAATGGCAAGGATGACTTCTGAACCAGTAGCTGAGGAAAAGGAAATAAAAAATTCAAACTAAACAAAGCAAGGAAAAAGACAAGCAAAAAAGAGTAGAAAACATATTAAGAAGATAGAAATAAGCACATGTATATCAGTAATAACAATAAATGTAAACATTTAATTATCTATAAAAGTAATAAACAATAAAATTGAAGTTAAAAGAGAAAGTAATGCCTAATTATTTTTTATAAATACTGAAACCGAAAGGACACTGTATTGTTGAAAATGTAAGGAATAGAAACAGAAATCCCAGACAGCTACTTACAAAAAGAAAGTTGATTCAGTGATATTAACCCTTTTTTTGCTTTCCATCAAGAATAATGAGGTACAGTACATACTGGTAACACCATCCACCAAAAGATATGATAATCATGAACAAGGAAAAACAGATAAGTCCACAACAATAGTGAGAGATTTTAATAGTTTGTGGGATTACTATAATATTGAATTTAATCATTTAGAAAAAAAAAGAAATAAGTGAGCCTAACAATTCAATGGAAGAAGAAACAGAAAAAGATATTAAAATGGTTTTTTTGTTTTGGTTTTGAAATACATCTAATTTGTTTCCATTTACTGGAAGAATTAAAAAACAAACTATTAGTTCTGTAAATATGATAAGGATGTGTGTGTGTGTGTGTGTGTGTGTGTGTGTGATATAAATATTTAATGAGTGCCTATTAAATAGCTGGTATAAAATCACCCAGAAAAAAATGGTGCTTAGAGCCTACTGAAAATAAATATTTAGAACTCTTAAAGTTTATATACACACAGGCAGACACACACACACGAGGATTTCTTTTTGTACTTGAAAAATTTTCCAACCAAGTGCTTACTTAATATTACACATGTGTTATTAGCCCAGTAAATTCAACTAACATACTGCATGAATAATTAGTCTGCTGGTTCAAAAGACAGTACTTTCTACCTTGTACTTTAACCTGTAGATCTATAAATGAATAAGTGAATGATCATTCAGAATGAATAAATGTGCACTCCATGAAGCCAATAGCCAGGTCAAGATGTTCTCTGGCAATCTAAAACCACTTTTCAAACTTAAGTATTTGGATAATGAAAAACAAAACAAAAAATGGGAAGGTTCGTTCTTAATTCTAACAAAGCGACATAGAAAATATGTTTGTTTGAATGAATAATTGGCTCTGTAGAGAAGATGATTTCACCAGTCACATGTTAAATTATCAAGTGTCCCTTGCTCAAAGATATTGTCTTTAAAAACATTAAAAAAAGATTTTAAGTTACTACATGGTCCTCAAAATTTTGGGACATAAATACACCCAAAATTAATTTTAAAACTGCTTTGCACATGCTGCCAAATGCTCAAGTTTTCTTTTTTTAATTTTTTAATGTAAAAGGTGTAAACCTCAGAACAATCACTTTAAGTTCAATTAGCATCACTAAGCTGCCAAACAAAAACAGTGCTGAAAAGGCAAAGGGAAGTGGACCACCAACTGGCCCTACGCCATTGCCATTACACCCCTTGGGCTTTCTGGCTGTGGCTCTCTCTGTCTGAATATATAGGAAATCTCCCTACTTCTCTCATTTCAAACTCAGAAGGCCTTGGTTCCCAAGCACACACCTTCACTACACATTCAGTAGGCTCTATCTGTTCCTTCAATGGTTGCTGGCAAAGCTTATCTAACCCTAATACAAACGTCATCAGTGAGCAACATGAGTTTATGAAGTGGAAAATAAGGATAATAAGGAATTTTTTCAAATAAAACATCATGCAAAAAGACTTTTGCAATTTATACATGAAATATAAAAAGGAGGTTTAATACTAATACATAGTCCATTTTGCTTGGTAAATGAGAATATACTACTCAAAGCCACAAGCATCTGGAATAGTCATTTTTATTTTCTACTTTGCTGGCTATAGGTGCAAACTTATTGTGGAAGTTGGTTTTGTCCTTTGTATATCTGTACATGTTATCAGAAAAATCTTTAATTTTAACATTAACATTTCCTATACTGCTCACAACCACTCGCAGTATTCCCTAGGAATGCTTCAGAAGGACTGGTTTTAACGTTGCCTATGAACGCATTGCAGAGTGAACCTCACAGAACCAGTGTTGGTGGCTGAGGCAGTCAACCACCTGGCCACCAGATTAAATGAGATGTTAATTCATATTAATCAAGTCTAAATTAGCTACTTTATAAAATGTCTGTTAAATCTTCATTTGTTTATTGAATGTGGTCTATGGACAAGCTTTTTATTAATACTGAGATGTAATCAAGAAATAGGAAATGAATCCATAAATGTTTCCAATGAAAAGTATGGACTATATAAGAAATAAGATAATAATAAGATAAAAGAAAAACAGACTAAAATTAAATAATCTCAGGAACTATGGAATGCACATTAACACGTATATAAGCTAAAATACCATGGTAAACTAGGAGCTGACACCAGAGAATATAGTATGAATTAAGATAATTTAGTCTAAAATGACTTCACAAGGTGACCCTGCGGTCCTTTTAGAGTTGAGGCATTTTGACTGAATGAAGAGAAGAAGAGCAGTGCTCCTGAGGAATACACAGGGTACTGGACAAGGCTGGGCAGGAGTTCGCAGGTGTTGAGCAAGGGTTTATCCAGGTCAGCCCGGCTATGTGGCAAGAACAAGTGAAGGTTCAGGGAGGGAAAAGGCAGTCCAATATGAAGAGATGAGCAGGCAGAAAGCTGTGATGGGCATAATTTGTTCTGTTTTCTTCTCCTTGGATTTCTAGTATGCTTGGAAGGAAGCTTAGGTGATTTTTTTCTTAATGTTGGAGATTAAGAAAGATGATTCTATTTGGAAATATAAGATGTGCAGAAACAGAGGGGGTTATTCTTTTATTTTTAATATATATTTTTATTAATTTCAGAGAGGAAGGAAGAGGGAGAGAGAGATAGAAACATCAATAATGAGAAAGAATCATTGATAGGCTGCCTCCTGCACGCCCCACACTGGGGATTGAGCCCGCATCCAGGCATGTGCCCTGACCAGGAATTGAACTGTGACCTCCTGGTTCATAGGTCAACACTCAACCTCTAAGCCATGCTGACAGGGCGAGGGGGTTATTCTTATAAGAAAATAAAATCAAGGAGAAAACTATTAGGGTCTGAAATAAGAAAAGGAATGATGAACATAATGGGGATAATTTGGCATATTCGTATGAACAAAAACAGAATTTACTGATGCCCCAATGACAAACAACAAGACAGAATTCTTCTGGAAACAAATGTAAGGAAACCAGAGGACAGCAGAGCACATGATAGTTATTGGAAAATCAGTAAATGGCATGTCATAATACAGACTTAATAAGTCATAAATGTATGCTTCATAAAGTGTATAAAAGCCCTTTTTATTAAAAATGGGTTTATACATGAAAAGTAGAAACTTCAGGAAATTATCTGTATAATCAAATTAGCTTTCTACAGTGATACAACTAATGAACTTATGCCACGACAGAGTCCTTTGGTTATAACTTTCACACTAGGAAAATTTCTGGTGTCTATACTTCTTTGAACACAGGTTTAAAAAACTTTTAATATTTCAGGAAAAACAAAGAATTTGGGGGGGGAAAACACACTCTTAAAGATAGCTCCTAAAATGGACCTAGAAAGAGGTCTGACTGGTAAAACAATATCTTACACTGTTTAATAAGTTTTGCTGCAGATCTCTATTTTAGCTTCCTTTAACAGATATACTTAAATATAAAATGATTACATTTATTCAAGCAAGGTCTCATTCTGTTTAGTATAATTAGTTTGTACAAATTTGTTCAGGATGTGACATAGATATAAAACATCCTTGTAAGTTGAAAGAAGCACAGATAAGGTGGTAACTTAATTGAAATTAAATATGTTTCAAGTTCTTAATGGAGAAAAGATACATATATTTTTAAATCCTAAATCATTTATCCTTTGCAATTATCTCATCTACCAGAACTCCCAAATAAATTTTACTGGACTTTCATTTATGCTTTAAATAGGGAAATAAATGTCACTTTTCTAAATTTAATTAATTGAAACAAAAATTCCTAGGACACCCTAAGTCAGAGTGGACTAAACAATACATCTTAGCAGCTCAGAACAAAAGGTCATTTGGAAGGGATGTGCCTTTAAGGGTTTACAAAGGCTTGGTCTGCAGTCCTGTAATAAAGAGGAAGCACATCTCAACAAAGGAAGGATGCCCACTTTAAATAAGGAAATGGGTTTGCAGGATGCACACATGCTGCTTTCTATTAATGAGAAGCACAGTCTACAAAACCAGTCTCAGACTGCTTTAGCTTTCATGTAGAATACCTGCAGAGAATGCCTAACATAAACAAAACGACAAGTAATATGTCCACGCACCATTTTATTAAATGATTTATGCATTCTAATAGAGGCTAAACCCTGATGACTATATTCTAGTTAACTGCTATAATTATTGGTGTGATGACTGTACACCAGGGCCAACGCCAATAATGTTGGGAAGAGAAGCGCAATTCATAGGTTTATGAGGATAATTATACAACATAGATGGCTTTGCTATGGAATTTTTTTTTTTAACCAAAGGAAATAAGGCAGAGATTTCTTGAGACCTTTACCATAACTTTTTAAAAAATATTTTATTGTAGATGTTTAAGACATGTAAAGTTTGATCTCCTTCAAGACACAAAATAAATCTAATCCATATTTTAATAAATATTAATTTAAACTTAATTTGACCATCACCTTTTGGATTCTTCCATCTCTCTCTGTTTCTGTCTCACCTCTCCCCAAATCTGACCCTAATCAGATATTCCTTCTCACCATCTACTGATAACCTTTGGAGTTTTTGCTGTTTCTTAGCACCTCAACTGAGAGGTATGCAAAAGCAGATAAATTACTTACCTAGCAAATCTACTACAAGTTGTTCATAATATTGGTAATTTCCAAGAACTGCCTCAATGATGCAGGGAGCTCAGATTACAAACTACACCTTCAATTCCTCGCAATCTCTCTACACCACGTAAGTTGCAAATTTTCTAAAATTGAAAAACATATGCTCATTGTACAAGACTTGTGTCAAGCATCACTTCTATTATGAAATATTACTGAATTGTATTCTGGCGGATCTGGGGTTGACCCCTGCTCGACCATATAACAGGTTGAATAAGTATATGTTTAGAATTGCACTACTTTCTTCAAAAGAAAAAAGTTTATCTGCAAGAAAGTTATCTAGAATTTTGACATCAAAATATTTCAAAGAAGTCACTTTTATATGTGCATGTTTTTAAATTTTGTGTCATTTTTATTACATACTGGGTTGTGAGGAGGCAGCATAAAATATTATTTCCATGTTTCAGGTCCTTTCAAGATTTTAACCTGGTCCTGGGCAAACCTCTAGTATAAAACAGATTACATGCATTTTATCTCACTGTTGAGCTGTATTTCTCACCATGTGATAAAGAGCACCAGAAGGACTGTCCAGACAAGTGGACAGGTTGAAGAAGAAAGGAAATGGAATGCTTACACAGGGACTGTGACAAACTCCAAGTCACTCTTACAGCACAGTCTGCACACCAGGCACCAGCTCCCTTACTGCTGGCTACTGTGCATTGCCTCCACAAGAGTCTGCTCCTGTTGTCCGGATTAACAGATAATTTCATCACAGAGAGTGAACAAGAATAAACATATACCCACATTTTCTTAAAGCATTTGTAAAGGAATACATGGGAATACTCATGTCAAATGTGTGAAGTTAGAAAGCTGAGAAAAAGATGACTGAGGCACTTGAATTTGGTGCTTGCAAAGTACCTCAATGACATTTTGCTATAATAGTCAAAAACTGAAAATAGTTCAGGTGTCCATCCACAGAAGAAAGACTGAAACAACCTGGTATCCTATACAATGGACTATTACTCAACAGTAAAAAGGGACAACTACTGATACATGCAACAACATAAACAAATCCCCAAACATTGTTACAAGTAAGGGAAGTCAGACAGAAAAGAATACAGACTACCTCACGCCATCTGTGTGAAGTTCTGGAACAGGACTTACTAAGAAAGAGTGCAGTGATGTTCTGCATCTCCATAGAGGTTGGGTTATACAGTGTATATATCTATCAAACTCCTCAAGGGTATGTTTAATATCTGTGCATTTCATTGTATGTAAGTTTGACCTAAAACGTTTTCAATTTATAAAGAAACATATGATGTATATACTGAATTACACTGATGTTAGAAACTTACTTTGAAATTCATAAAAAGTAAGGTGGGTTCATGGAATAATAGACAGATGGAAAAATGGATAAAACAGTCTCGATGTGGCTTCACTGTATTCATCGTTATGGGGGTTCTGTTCAGCTAGTCTTCAGGTGGTTCTCAGTGATGGTTGTTCTATAATTCAGCTGCAATTCTGATGTGGTCATGGGAAGAGGTGAGCATAGTAGTTAATCACCCCACCACTTTGACCCTTTACTGTTCTTATATCAGTATCTGAGAATTTGTAAGGAGAGGATAAGAGAGGATACACAACGTCAAATGTTACTCCAATTTCTTTCTTTCTGTTTTTTTGTTAATCCTTACCTGAGGACATTTTTTCCATTGATTATTTTTAGCGAGAGTGGAAGATTGGGGGGTGGAGGTTTGGGGAGGAGAGAAACATCAATGTGAGAGAAACACATCAATTGGTTGCCTCCTGCATGCACCCTGACGAGGGCAAGGGATTGAACCTGCAACCCAGGTATGTATCCTTGACCAGGAATCGAACCTGAGACCATTCAGTGCATGAGCCAACTCTAACCACTGAGCCCCACTGGCCAGGGCCCAGTTTCTTCTTACGTGGACCGTGCTCCACATATAAAATATAAAAAGAGTACTTTCTTATCTAAAATTCCCCCAAGGATTTGAAGTGAGCAGAGTTTGTACAATAGACTTAATCACAATGAGTCTTGAAGGTTCTAATGCTCCCCAGGGATCAAAGACATGTGTGCAGAGAAGTATTTATAACACTCACTGTAGCTGTTCCCTTGGAACTATTCCTTTCTGATGGAGAAAGTAATAGATATTTTTTAAACCAGCATACTTGCCAAATATGTACTGGTGCCAAACAAGGGAGTATGCATTAGACAAACATAGTAAAACTGCAGTAAAGTGCTTCACTAAAACGTGGATATACTTCTGGTCAAAATGCATTGCTTGAAAACAGCCCACATTTCCCTTCAATATAAAAAGCCTAGAACATGAGCATTATCCTTGTGACTTAATACCAACATAATAACAAGGCTTTATTCCAATTCCTTTATTATAAACAAAATGAATTATTGCTGCATCAACTCTCTCACACAGAAATTGATCATATGACTTTCTATCCTGTGGTCACACATTCAAATGCTCACTGAGGCAAGGGAGTAATATAAATATAAATAAGCGAGGCAGCCAGGTGTGGTCACCAAAGATTCTGCATTTTGAAGAATCTCTTTGGAAAGCAATGAACTAGAGACTTCTTTTCCATTTCTGTTACTTTATCTCAGAACTAGAGGTCCAGTGCACAAAATTTGTGCATGGATAGGGTCCCTAGCAGCTGCCGGCTGCTGGCCGGGGCCTCCCTTCCCTGGCTGCTGGCTGGGCCTTCCTTCATTCCAAACCGCGCCCTGGTGGTCAGCGCACATCATAGCGATTGATTAAACTCATGTTGGTCGAACTCCCAAGGGGACACTTTGCATATTAGGCTTTTATTTATATAGACTAGTGGCCCGGTGCACAAAAATTTGTGCACTCAGGGGGTCCCTCAGCACGGCCTGTGCCCTCTCGCAGTCTGGGACCCCTCGGGGGATGTCCACCTGCTGGCTTAGGCCCGTTCCCCGGGGGACCGGGCCTAAACTGGCAGTCAGACATCCCTCTAGCAGCCCAGGAGCCCTTGGGGGATGTCCACTTGCCAGCGGGGACCAGGCCTAAGCTGCAGTCAGACATCCTTAGCACTGCTGAGGAGTCAAGAGAGGCTCCTGCCACCACCGCTGTGCTGGCAGCCGTCAGCCTGGCTTGTGGCTGAGCAGAGCTCCCCCTGTGGGAGTGCACTGACCACCAGGGGGCAGCTCCTGCATTGAGCGTCTGTCCCTTGGTGGTCAGTGTGTGTCATAGTGACCAGTCATTCCCAGTGGTTCTGCTATTAGGGTCAATTTGCATATTACCCTTTTATTATATAAGATAGAGGCCTGGTGCATGGGTGGGGGCTGGCTGGTTTGCCCTGAAAGGTGTCCCGGATCAGGGTGGTGCCTGGCCAGCCTGGGTGAGGGGCTGATGGCTGTTTTCAGGCTGGCCACACCCCCTTCAGGGTGGGGGTCCCCACTAGGGTGCCTGGCCAGCCTGGGTGAGGGGCTGATGGCTGGTTGCAGGCTGGCCAAGCCCCCCAGCGGGGACCCTCACCCCATGGGGGTGTGGCCAGCCTGGGTGAGGGGCTAATGGCTGTTTTCAGGCTGGCCACAGCCCCTTCAGGGTGGGGGTGTCCTGCTGGGGTGCCTGGCCAGCCTGGGTGAGGGGCTGATGGCTATTTGCAAGCTGGTCAAGCCTCCCAACGGGGACACTCATCCCATGGGGGGTGTGGCCAGCCTGGGTGAGGGGCTGAGGGCCATTTTCAGGCTGCCCAGAGCCCTTCAGGGTGTGTGGGGGGTCCCTCTGGGGTGCCTGACCAGTCTGGGTGAGGGGCTGATGGCTGTTTTCAGGCTGACCATGCCCCCCCCAGTGACCCAAGCTCCCAGCCTCTCCTTTTTTTCTTTTTTCTTTTATTTTTTTCAGCACCTCCTTGAGCGGAGGCCAGGGAAAGCTGGAAGCAGGTATCTGGGATTTATTTATCTTCTATAAATGAAACTTTGTAGCCTTGAGCGGAGCCCAGGGCCGGCCAGGGCAGGAGGGAAGCTTGGCTTCCTCCATTGCCGGGGCAATCCAAGCCTCTTGCTTGCTCCAGTTCCGTGGCCACCACCATCTTAGTTGGGTTAATTTGCATATTTGCTCTTGATTGGCTGGTGCTCGTGGCTTGTGGGAATGGTGGAGTGATGGTTAATTTGCATCTTTCTCTTTTATTACTGTAGATACAGTCCCCACACAGTAATGCAACCAGGCTCAGTGCTGACCAATTTCTCAAACGAAGCTGAAAATTAATTCATTCAACAAATATGCCAACCTTGTCTATGTTCCAGGTATTTTAGTCACCTAAGTTAGTGAGCCAGACAGACACAGATGCATACCTTCATAGTTAATAACAGAGGAGAGAGACAACTATCAAGATAAATAAGTAGACCCTGGCTGATGTGGCTCAATTGGTTGAGTGTTGTCCTGTGCACCAAGAGATCATAGAGTTGATTCCAGGTCAGGGCACATGCCTGGGTTGTGGACTCAATCCTCAGTAGGGGGCATGCAGGAGGCAGCCAATCAATGTTTCTCTCCCTTCCTCTCTCTTTCTCAAATCAGTAAAAACATTTTTTAAAAAAGATAAATAAGTAAAATGTATAAGCTAGTAGCAAGTACTTAGGAAGAAAGATAAAGTGAGAGAGGGATGATGTGTGTGCTCAAGGAGTAGTGTGTGTGCAGTTTCAAATGGGATGACTAGGGATGATCTCACTCAGAGAACCTGACATCTGAGTCCCTTGAAGAAGACAGAAGAAAGCTAAGAGGATATCTGGGGTAAGAACAAAGCTGAGTTGTGAAAAATGGGCTTAGAGCATTTCTGGCATATTAAACTGAACTGCTGTGGAGGCCAAGTGGCTAAGAAGCAAAGTGAGTATGGGAAAGACTGGTAGGTGATCTTAAAATCTAAATACTTTATATGTTATCTTCAGATTTTTAAATACTGAAAAACTAGTCATATACTTAGAAAATAGTAGGCCTCTGATAATCACTTTAAGACTTTGAAAATACAATTAACTTTTTAATAAAATGAAAAAAATCAGCTATTTTTATCATTACCTAATTTCTTCTAAACTCTTCAATTATATTGAAAATATGTAACTTTATAACCAGAACTTATTATTGAAAATGTGTGAATGTAAATATCCACCAAGAATAGGTGCAGAAGTTTGGATCTCTCATGATCAATGGATGGAACAAAATCCCAGCAAAAGATAATATTCAGTTGTCTTTCATCTGTGAGTTTGCTACCTTTAGTTTATTATCTGGAAGAAGTACACTGTGAGCTGCTTTTCTGGTGGTGATGAGAGTTTCTATGGGACACAATAGTACATCTAGTCCTCCATCTCTGTGTAAACAATGTGAGGCATTTTAAAGGAGAGTGGCCAGACCAAGGATACCTTAAGAGACAGTACATCGAATCTGCCTCTTATCTTTTTGATACAGAATCCTGTACAACTGGAAATCACAGAGCCAAATCTGCCACCCTTCTCTGGAAATTATATAGAATTTCAGGTATGTAATCTATACTATAATTCATTCTTGGTACTAGCTTATTTTGCTACTTATATGTTCCAACTGTCTATTCCTCCTTACCAATATTTATTTTTCTTTTGGCATTTTGTATATATGACCACATTCCTTAAGTTTCATTAAATTCTTTTCTGAAGTTCTAGAATTCATCCATTCATTAAATTTTTACTGAGTACTAGATGTTATTTTAGGGGCTATGCATACATCAGAGAGAAGAAGAGAAAAAGATCCCTGCCCTTAGGGAGAAAGTAAAAATGCATATACAGGAAAACAAGATAAAAGTAACTAGTTCACAAAAAGTCAGATTTAACCAACCACATAATTAGTAGCAAGATTTCCACTCATCACTATAAAACTGCTAATTCACTGCCAGTGGAAATGTCTTCTTCAAGGTCACAGTAAAAATAGTGCAAACATCTGGAATAGAACCCATCTTGACAGACACAAAATATTTCCTCTTACTGATTTGCTATACAACTCACTGACTCCTAGAAGAGAATACAAAGAAAAATTTTAACACCAATTTGAGATGTTTTCAAATTTCATTTTCAAAAATTCTAAAGTAAAAGTCATAAAAATGAAAGTAAAATAAATAAAACCCATGTAAGGTAATTAAACTAAGTTGCTGGTATTAATTAAAAGAAAAGACTATATTAAATCTAGTCAATTGAATGAATAATCAGGTAGGAAAAGAAAGATCAATGGTTTTGCAACAAGTTATTCCTTATCCTAGATTGTTTAATTGATATTTTCTTCATTTGTAATTTGAGTCAAACCATATATACAAAATCATTCAATCAATGATTCATTAATCAACGAATAATAACTGCAGAAAGAAACCATAAACCCAATTATGTGGTTAAGAAGAATTCAATGAGAAGTTCCCAAAGTATCACATTATACTGCTTTTAAACTGATAAACTAGAGCAATATTTACTTCCCTCAAAAATTATCATATGTATAATTCATTTATTCAAAATGTCCAAAGCAGGCAAATCTACAGAGACAGAAAATACATCAGCAACTGCCAGGGGTTAGAGGGGTTAGGCAGGAAATGCAGAGTAACAGCTAACATCTATGGGTTTACTTTTGGGGGTGATGACAATGTTCTAAAATTGACTGAGGTGATGGTTGCAAAACTCTATGAATATACTAAAAATCATAAAATTTTATACTTTAAATGGCTAAACTTCAGGGTATGTTAATTATATATCAATAAAACTGTTATTAAAAATATAACAACCATTCTTGTCTCAGGGCGGCATTTGGCTCACAGGCCATAGGTGGTTAACCACTATTGATAGCAGCTGTTCACGAAGTGTGGTCTGGGAACCTCTGAGGGTGCCCAAGACACTTGGAGGGGGCTGCAAAGTCAAATTCTTATCATTAATACTAAGATGTTATTTGTCTTTTTCATCCTTATATTCTCACATGTATACAGTGAAGTTTTCTTATATTCTCAAATATATACAGTGAAGTTGTCCAGAGGCTAATTGACAGGTGGTACTGAAACAGACCAAATGCAGAAGCAGATGGGAGAATCCAAGCAAGCTTTCTTCCTGCCTGACCATACGGTGGTGAAGCAGCCACTATGAGACCATGCGGAAGAAGGCCAGGCTAACAGTTGAGAGAAAAACAGTGGAAGCTACCACGCCTGAGAGCACTGTGGAGTGGCTGTCTCATCTCTAGTCTCCTCCTCTAAGCTTCCTGCCACAGAAGAAAAAATAAATTCATTTAGGCTGTTTTCCAGGCTTCCATAACTTGAAGTTGATTAAATCATATATGTCTACATTATCCCATCTCTCAAAAATTCGTATATAGAACACTGTCAGTTCTCAGCTAGCCTCAAGGAGGTGACTCACTGTGGAGGGATGGCCTCATTGAAAAACAGCTGAGAGGTCAGTCAACTGTTCTCCCCTATATCCAAGCTTTCCTTCCTTGGTGCTTCTGAATGCTGTGTTGAACTGCATGGATGCCTTTTCCCCAACTTCCAAAGTTCAAAGCTTAAACATTCTTCAAGGCCAACCTAACTAAAGAATTTCCTTCTCAAAAGCATGTCTTCCTTTATTGTCCACAGAATCCCAACTCACATCTCACCTCTCACATCTGTGCCTCAAATGGTGTTACATTTTATTCATTCAATGTCATATTTACCACAGGACTTTTTACTAAACAAAAGCTAAAATTTGTCAATGATAGCAATATTACTACTCATAATCAAGTTCGTAGGAAATAGCAAACATCATAAAGCTAATGAGTACTCCAAGATCTCCTCTCTAGCCCTGGCCAGGTGCTCAGTTGGTTGGAGCATCTTGGAAGGTTTGATTCCTGGTCAGAACACATACCCAGATTGTGGGTTCAATCCCCAGTCCGGGCATGTGCAAGAGGCAACCAATCTCTCTCTCTCCTCTCTTTCTCTTTCTCTCTCTCACACACAATCTCTCCCTTCCTCTCTCTGTAAAAAGAATCATCTCCTCTCCATGAGTAATTTCACATCTTAGGCCAGTTTAGTCTAATGAAGTGTCTCAGCCTTCAATTTGTTGTGCTATTAAGAGTAAAAGGACAATATTTTCCTTTACCCAATTTGAACTTAATATAAGTATTTGTTTGTGTGCCTAATGAAAATCAGGTGAACCCTTAACTCCCTGGGGTAGTGGGGGCTTTTCCTGGGGGGTGGGAATGGTGGTGGGGGGGTCAATCAGGAAAAAGGAGACATATATAATACTTTAAACAATAAAAGAGTAAAAAAATAAAGTCAGTGAAGGAAATCATGGAGACTTAATTAAATGGTGAAATAAAGCCTTTTTAAGGAGGACTTATTACCCTTCTATGTAAAGTATTTTAGATAACAAGATGTTGATAAATTAGGTTTTGGATAGATTAAAATCTAAACATGTGCGTGTAACTGATTATGAAGTTGTATTTTTATAAGTGCACATCCCCACTCTTCAATGTTTGCTAACTAGGAACAAAATCACTGCTTTCAGTGCCTTATGGCTGAACATCAATCAGGCTGATTAGCTACTGACACCTATAAATCCAAGCTATGTCCAACAAGAGAAGGTCTGTCTCAGGGATCCCTCAGTACTTCCTCTCTTCTAGGCTGCAGCTGTCTATACTAGGCATATAGATATTCCTGGCATTATCCATTTGCCTATTCCAAATAAGCAGCACTCTAGGCAAAATGCCAAGAGAGCTTAAAACAATAAAATCATATATGCTGATTAATGATAATTCTTTTCCTATAAATGGCAGGAAGTAAATATAGGATATACTGAGGATAAGCAGTTAACCTCATAAAGAGTATTCTAGAGGAAAAATAAATAGTAAAAAAAAAAAAAAAGGTTTTAAAAAAGTTGTTTTATACGTAAGACCTAGAGGGGTAGGTAGGGGCTGGGAGGAAGGGGGTACGTAGGGGAAAATTGGAAATATCTGTAATACTATCAGTAATTTTTTTTAAAAAGTTGCTTTAGGGAAAGATTTCAGAGCCTGTGAAACTGGCCAGAAAAGCAGTGTTCCCCAAATCAGTATCACCACAGATCACTTTATAGCCTCTTGAGCCATCAAATACACTTTCAGAAGTAAGGTATAAAATAAATACTCACTAGATGCCTCAATTTCTACTTTTGGTCTACCTGGAATAATTTTCTTGATGTAGAAAGATACTAAGGTAAAAACATGCACCCTTGAAATTTAAAAAATGGACCCATCATGATCATCAACAACATTTCTCTAAAAAGGTACCCCCATTGATGGAGCTCTCACATCAGGTGGTGTGCCACTCTCAACTGCTCACAGCACACACATTCTGAGGGCTGTTTTTTTGGAAAAAGAAAAGAAAAAAAGGTAGGAAACAGATAAAAATCCAATTGGAGATTTACAAATGATCCAAAAAGTAAGTAAGCCAGATTAACTTCCTACTCTGTGACATTAGTCAAAAAGCTATGCCGCCCTGACTGATTTGGCTCAGTGGATAGAGGGTCGGCCTGCGGACTGAAGGGTCCCAGGTTTGATTCCAGTTAAGGGCATGTGCCTTGGTTGCGGGCACATCCCCAGTGGGGGTTGTGCAGAAAGCAGCTGATCGATGTTTCTCTCTCATCAATGTTTCTAACTCTCCATCCTTCTTCCTTCCTCTCTGTAAAAAATCAATAAAATATATTTTTTAAAAAAGCTATGCTATGCCACTGTGACAAAAGCTTTAAATCACACATTCCCACTGAAACATACTCCTTCATTCGCAGGCCCCTCACAGTTCAGGCTGTGCTCATCACAGACCTCTGCATAGGGGCTGTGTCATGACAGGCACCTCCCTAACATGGTAGGTGGGCAGCACCGGAAATTGGCTTTAGGAAAGCCAGAGCACAAATGTGCTGAGAGGCTGGATTCCACCTTGTATGGAGAACAAAAAAACTGAATATACGGGACAGTATCACTGCTCAACTAAATTGTAAAGAAATTTCTGGAAGTTAAATTGTGAGGTGATAGGGTGGTTGCATTTCCTGGTGAGGAGGATCTGACTATCCTGGACTTGGTTCTGCTGCTCTCTAGTGTTTACAAACATGGATGCTGGTATCCCTCTACATTATGGTCTGCAAGGGGCTCACTTGCACAATATTTCTAAAGTAGCTTAAAGTGAAGACAGAAAGATAACAAGTAAAAGAAGACAGGAAAGCAGGGAAAGTTAGAAGAAGAAAAAAAAAAAAAGTGGCAGGAAAAAAGCTACCTGAGCAGTACAACAGTGATTTACAGAAATAAGTGCTTTAAGCACTCCTTGCCACAATAGATTTTGTTTACCTGCCTGGTGAGCCATTCCTTTAAAGTTAGCCTTGAACCTTGAAATGAAGGGGGTGGGGAAGCCTGGCTCACCAAAGAACTCCTTATAAATGAAATCCTGCAGTTGAGCTCAGGCACTTTTTACTGAAGACCAGCCCCTTCCTCCTGACACAATGCTGTTTTTGTCCCCATTCCTGCATAGGCTGCACAGTACAGAGTGAGCATGCTGAAAAGCAGCTGTTTGCTGACAGACTGAGCTGGGAAGCTGAAGTTAAGTGAAGTGGTTAACCCACATCCCTTCCCCACTGATAAAGTGCTTTGATAAGCAAGCTACACTGGCAAAAGCTAGAAGGACTGCCAGAACAGCCACTCTCGGGAATAAATGCAGGCTTGTTTGGTAGACACTGATGCTTTCCTGTCCTTACCATTCACTCATGGTCTCCAACTTCCACTGGGCCGGTGTGCTTCAGCGTTCTCTGAGTTTGACGCAAGAGCAAGTCTTTGATATGTCATAGCAATATCCTGTTCACATGGGGGAAATATATGTATATATATATATATATATATATATATATATATATATATATATTGCAAGGAAACTTCTTTTCATATAGCTTTTTCTCAAAAGTATTCTCCCTAATTCAAACTCCTACTTATAAGCACAGACAACATTAAAGAAAACACTCCCACATAAATATAGAAATATGCTCATTGGATCAATGACTACTCAGTAATATAGGGACACAGATTTTTCTCCGAAGTTCAAAAATGTGATTAATTTGGAGTTTCACCTCTGAAGTACCTCTGGACATAGAGTTGCTAATTAAGTGCAGAGGGCAGGGAGACAGATCCCACACGAACCTTAATGAATACTTCCTTCATGAACATGTCCCTCATTTAACTTTCTAGGCTGGGGGCAAGTATGTAAGTTAAATGGTTTCTCACTACCTGAGTAAGAAGACAGACACATCAGACCACATTTTCCTCTCTTTATAGAGAAAAAGAAAAAAATGAGGTGACAGCAAGGCCTGGGTGTCACGTGCACAAGACTAATTAAATCAAAGGCTCAATAGTGATCTAGTCTAATGTGAGTATTTAACAATATAACTAGTAGCAAGTCACATGCATAGTGCCCATTGGGGTGAAATCTTACTCAAGTGAATATAATTTTATAAGCGTGCCACTTAAAGACAGAGTCAGTGAGTGTGTGAAAATAGAGACTGGTTACTACTCAGAATAGTGTTAGAAAAGTTATGTGATCTATTCCACATATCTCTCAGAAAAGATTGTTCTCTATAGCAAACAAGTTAATAATATTATCTTTGCATTCATTTACTTGTATGTTCTTTACTTCCAGAAATGTACATTGATTTTTAAAGTAAAATATATCAGCTTGTTAGAGCTGTGGAGAACTCCCTGTGGTGGAATCAAAGGTGATGGAAGGCTACTATGCTTGCAGAATTCTGACTCTCTGCCCCTAAGGCAGAGAGCCGACAAATGCTCAAAAGGATATGGCAAAAGGTACTTATATACAAATGCACTTATATAGAAAAATGTACACATACATGTATGCCTGTATAAACAGAATTTCTAGTAACTGCAAAGCCTGCTATAACAGATGAAAAAAAATAGAGAAATCAAATGCCTAAAAGACTGCTATAATATGTGGGCCATAAAAAAGTAATGAATGATAAAAAATGAAACACAAGAAAGTATGACTACTTTAGTTGCCTCAAGAGTTTGGTGCATTAAGTAAAGGACCACAGGTAATAATAACAGCACCCATGACATTGATCTTGGACCATTTAACTTAGCTATCTTGCCTGAGACATTTTTACAGTCATTTTGACACCAAGGCCATTTGAACTGCATGTAAAGAGAAACAAACCATTGAAATATCAACTTTTAAAACATTACCCATTAACATGTGCTACAGAGAGCTGATCCTATCCCTGATCCTCACCTTCCCATCCTTGGGCCTGAAGGAGAGATAGGGGAGCAGAGAGAGGTGGGGACCACGTGTACAAGTAGGGACCAATACTGAACATACTGCTTAATACATTTTTTAAACATCAAATTTAAATCTTAATATGACTTTATAAAAACAGATTGGGAAAATATTAGAAAAGTTCTGGGTAAGAAGGTTAGAAAGGATGCCACAACTACAAGTGTGGACAGAGTGAGGACAAAGACAGTGAGGAATGCCTTTAGAAAAAGAAAGTGTGCCCCAGGAGAGGGGACAATATTACCCGTGAATGCGATCACTTGACCATGTGGCACTTCCACAGTAGTGCAGGTGTAATGTTCTATCCCACCCCACCAAAGCACGTAAATAGAAGGGACAGCACTTAAAATTCGGGTAAAACACCCTGACCAACTAGTGAAATATTTTTTTCTGAAGGACATAATATGAAATAACAGGAAAAATCATGACAGAATGAATTCAAATTTTAGAAGAGGTAGTAAAAGGAAAATCAAAAGTTAACTCGCTTGAATGTCACATGTTCTTACATTTGTTCTACAACTCTAACAATCATGACTTTGATGAGTAAACATTCTTAAAGTATTCGACAGTAAGGAAAAGATTAGCCTGCTAGGAAGCACCCACATGGAGAGGAAATCATCCTGGCCCCTTTTCTTCCTCTTAGTGTGTCCTCTGTTGGTGTGTCCTCAATCCTCTGTTACATCTCCCAGTATTGCACAAATCCATTCTTTCCTCCACCAGACCTACACTAAACAGGTGTCCTCCAATCCTCCACAAGGTAGCCAGTTACATTGATAAGATGCACATCTCTTCTCCACAGCTTACAGCATATGAATTACATGGGAAATTTACTCTAAAACAGATTTATGTCAAATGAGATTGTAATTGGAAAAAGTCCAGAGTAGAATATATGAACCTGAATTTTGAATGTGAACCCCAGGTGATTCTAAAGTAAGTGGTCCTCAGAAACTATTCTGAGAAGTGCTGGCCTAAGGGATTCGGACCCTACCATTTTCAAAACAACTTATAAACATGGGGAATTTAATATTTTTAAAAGAGCCAGAGCCATTTCTAAAAGTGATTTTAATGATTTTCTTTTCACACAAACACACACAGACACCACACAACAAAACATTTAGAGCATAATTACCCTTCACTTTGCTAAATCATCACTCATATACCACTTTCTATAAGTTCCCTTGGTTCACTAAAGTAATAATAAAAACAGCATTATAGCTTGGATAGAATTTGTGGAATTCTCTGGTGTTTGATCAAGTCTCATGGGTCAGAAAGACTGACCTGAGGAAAAGGGTTATTGCACATGCACAAATTTACAGCCATCACTCAACACATGAGTCCATGGAGGCAGAGAGAACTTGGCCCACAGAGATAGCTGTCCTACTTCATAACTGGCTAACCTGGTTTCACAAGTTGGACCTTCTTACTGTCTGATATCCAACCAGCCCTTGTTTCTGTGACTTAACAGGGCTCCTACAAATCTTGGCTAATTCAAGAAATCTTACCAAAATAAGTATCTAAGTATATCTCATAAATTCTTAAAGTTCCTCTCCCCATTTTTCTCTCAACAATCTTAACAACTTGATAATATGGATAGAGCTAGAAAAAACCAAAGCCAGACATTGGGAGGGACAAAGAGCTACAAACAGACAGCCTACACCTGAGCTGTCCAAAATGAAAGCCACAAGCCACTTGAGGCAAATGAACACCTGAAATGTGGCTACTGCTGTATGTTAAACAATATTTTGGATATTCTGGATTAAATTAAAAGTTTCATTAAGATTAATTTTCCTGATTCTTTTTGCTTTTGTGTGGCTACTAGAAAAGTTTAAATTATATATGCTGCTCACATTATATTTTTAGTTTAGTCACTTACATCTGAAATAAAAAAACAAACCTTTCTTTATGTAAAACATACATTGTCAAAGCAACTACAGGAAAGGCTATTTTTAATAGGAACACTTCAAGTGTTTCCTGGCTAAGTATGTCTGTTAAAAATTTCATATAGATTTCTTTTCATTTAAGTTTGAGACTTTTCATAGCCTATATATATATTTTCTCTTTTTTGTGCCTTTGCTAGCTTCACAATTCAATTAGGAACCATTTCACCATTTTTGGTGCCCCACAAAAGTTAAATGGCTTAGGAATCATCTATTCATGCCCTGCCCAGCAAGCATGGCTCAGCGTCAACCTATGAACCTGGAGGTCGTGGTTTGATTCAGGTCAGGGCACATGCCCGGGTTGCAGGCTCGGTCCCCAATGTGGGGAATATAGGAGACAGCCAATCAATGATTCTCTCTTTGGTCTCTCTCTCTCTCTCTCTCTCTCTCTCTCTCCCCCTTTCTCTCTTAAATAAATAAAAAATATATTTTAAAAGAAGAGAGAAAGGAATAAAGACTTAAAAAGGCAAACAAAGATGGCAGCATAGGTAAACACCTGTACTTGCTGTCTCCCACAACCACACCAAAATTATAACTAAAATACAGAACAACTATCATCCAGAACCGCAGGAAAGCTGGCTGAGAGGAAGTACTACAACTAGAGAGGTAAAGAAGAAAGTGCATTGAGACTAGTAGGAGATGCAGAGGTGTGTAATGGGCTGGGCTGGCACCCAGGTGTGCCGCTTTTGTAATAGGGAGGGAGATCACCTGTGCGGAGGCCACACAGAGGAGCGAAGGGTCCGAGACCCACATCAGACCCCCAACCCACGTTTTCAGAGCTGGGGAAAGAAGTCCCTACAGGCCCTAAGAACTACAGACTGTAAAAACCAGTGAGGATTGGGCTGAGTGACACACAGGCTGCTGGAGACCCAGCTGTTCCTCTTAAAGGGTGGCACTACGAACTGAATTTACAAGCTCCCCCTTGCTCTAAGCTCCAGTGCTGAGTGAGGCTCTGGGGAACCCCGACACATACAGGGAGAAACTGGACTGTATGGCATCAGGGCAGGAATGTGGGGGCGGCTTCTTTCCAGACGGAGGTGCTCACAGTGGTCATTGATCCTACGCTGGTACCTCCCGGGTGCAGGGCAGACTGGCAGCCATTTCTGTTTGTTCCATCCTAGAGGTTCCCTGAGACCCCGCCCCTCCCAAGCTGTGTGCAGTGGCTTTTGCATATGAATGGCCTGTCCTTTCTCAGCCTAAAACATGTCAAATAAGCTGCAGCTCGGTCAGGGAGCCCTAAAGCTATCAATAAAAGGCCCAAGGCTGGCATCAGCACTAGCCTGCCTTGCTTCACAGCTGAGCCTCATCTGTGCACTTCCAAACCCCAAACAAAGAGGAGGAATCTGCATATCTCTCTGTAGCTCCTGCTGGATGGCCCCGGGCAGTGGCTAATTCTGCACCTCCCTGGAGACCCAAGAGCCAGTGTACCCAGTGGTCAGTGTGAGACCATACTAGATTACAATTCTTCACATCCATAAGTGACACACTCAAGGGGCAGACTCAGTGAGCACCAAAGCCCCACTGAAGGAAGTCCTGCTCCATAGGGGTGTCTCTTGCACAGCAGCTCTCCCACTGTAGTCACAGCTGGTCCTCACAGCCAATTGACCTGGAGGTCAATTCCTCCCAGTAACACTAACAGCAATCAAGATTCAACTACAACAAGACTGTGCACACAGCCCACAAAGGGGTGCACCAAGAGTGTCCACCTCAGGTGATTGGGAGGCTGAGCCACTGGGCCCTATAGGACACCTACTATACAAGGCCACTCTATCAACTCAAGGAGACTTAGCAGCTACCCAATACATAAAAACAATGCGGGAAGAGATTAGACAAAGATCTTATATGCATGTATGCATTACCTATGAACACAGACAATAGGGCGGTGAGGGCCTGGGGTGGGGTTGAAACTGGATGGAGGAGAGCTATGAGGGGCGGGGAGGGACATCTGTAATAATCTCAACAATAAAGATTAATTTTTAAAAAAAAGCAATCACAGGGAAGCAGCCAAAATGCAGAGATAAAGAAACATGTTACAAATGAGAGAAATGGAAGAAAGCAAACTACTAGATATAGAGTTCAAAACCACAGTTATAAGGTTACTCAAGAATCTTCTAGAAACCTCTCAGAAACTTAGTGATACCTTCAAGGATCTTAGTGAGAATGCCAAAAAAATGGAAAAGGAGCAGTCAGAAATTAAGCATACACTGACTGAAATAAAGAACAATATACAGCCCTAACCAGTTTGGCTCAGTGGATAGAGCATCAGCCTGAGGACTGAAAGGTCCCAGGTTCGATTCCGGTCAAGGGCATGTACCTTGGTTGCAGACACATCCCCAGTAGGAGGTGTGCAGGAGGCAGTTGATCGATGTTTCTCTCTCATCGATGTTTCTACCTCTCTATCCCTCTCCCTTCCTCTCTGTAAAAAATCAATAATATATATATATTTTTAAAAAGAACAATATACAGGGATTCAACAGTAGACTAGAGGATCTTGAGAATCAAGTCAACGATTTTAAATATGAGGAAGCAAAAAACAACCAAACAGAAGAGCAAAAAGAAAAAAGAATCCAAAAATATGAAGATAGTGTAAGCGCCTCTGAGACAACCTCAAGTGTACCAACATCCGAATTGTGGGGGTGCCAGAAAAAGAGAGAGAGCAAGATATTGAAAACCTATTTGAAGAAATAATGACAGAAAACTTCCCCTACCTGGTGAAAGAAATAGACTTACAAGTCCAGGAAGCACAGAGAACCCCAAACAAGAGGAATCCAAAGAGGACCATACCAAGACACATCATAATTAAAATGCCAAGGGCAAAAGACAAAGAGAGAATCTTAAAAGCAGCAAGAGAAAAATAGTTAGTTACCTACAAGGGAGTACCCATACGACTGTCAGCTGATTTCTCAACAGAAACTATGCAGGCCAGAAGGGAGTAGCAAGAAATATTCTAAGTGATGAATAGCAAGAACCTACAACCAAGATTACTCTATCCAGCAAAGCTCTCATTTAGAATTGATGGTCAGATAAAGAGCTTCACAGATAAGGAAAAGCTAAAGGAGTTCATCACCACCAAACCAGTATTATATGAAATGCTGAAGAGGAAGAAGAAGAAAAAGGTAAAGATAAAAAATTATGAACAACAAAGTGACAACAAATACATATCTATCAACAAGTGAATCTAAAAATCAAAGGAATAAAAAATCTGATGAACAGAATAAACTGGTGAATGGAATAGAATCAGGGGCATGGAAATGGAACAGACTGACGATTCTCAGAGGGAATGGGGTGTGGGGGGTGCGGGAAGAGATTAGACGAAGATCTTATACGCATGTATGCAGTACCTAGGGACACAGACAATAGGGTGGCGAGGGCCTGGGGTGGGGTAGGAACCGGGTGGATGGAGCTATGGGGGGAAAAAAGAGGGACATTTGTAATAATCTCAACAATAAAGATTTAAAGAAAAAAGAAAAATAAATTTATGTTGTTTATAGGGGGAAAAAAAGACTTATTAAAGGCTTATAAAAACACCTAGAAAAAGAGCTTTTAGACATATAACTATCATTGTTACTAGGTCTTGGGTTAATAGTCTACTTGGGTTTTCTTGAATCAATTTTAATACTTTATATAATTTGTATTTTCCTGAAATTGATTTCACTAATTTTTCCATATCTTCTATGATATTTTCCATATCTTCTTTCATATTGCATGTAATAAAATAGTTGAATAAAGTAGCTCTATCTTGCTCATTATCTGATGCATTTTTCATACTTATTGGGGAGAACAATAAAGAAATACTGCAGTAATTACAATACTAAAAGTATCCCCCCAAAATTAATCATATTCTTTACATTAAATGGTGGCTTGAAGAATTAGTTTTACAATGAGCAAAAATATGCTTCCTACTTGTACATACTCATGAGTGTGTGCCATACATAAGGATGCTTGCAAACAAATAAGAATTACTAGAAACTCTGACAATCTTAAGTACAAATTTCACCTTTTAGTTATGTTCGGATAAATTCCAACACTACAAAAATCAGAAGCAGCCTGAATATATACTAAAATCAATACCCAATTCACACCCTAGATTATAGTACCCTCATAATGGATATTTGATATTATCCACCAGAACACAAATCTCTGGCAATTCTCCTTAGATGATCTTGATCAGTTTGAGCTGTATTAAAATTTTAGCACAAAGCTCTTGGAGTAGCCTTGTAAACTCAATCCAATTTTATGAAAGAAGGAACTGGAGGAATGGGGAAAAGGGCATGTTACTGGGATCCCAGAGGGATCTCTGCCTTTGTAAAACACATTTGCATGCAGTTCCCCTTAAATAGCAACTAACCTGGCATCATTTTATTTAAACTCAATTATATACAAGTCATTCACATAACATTTAAGAGTAAAATCATATAAAGTAAGATTATATACACTGAATATTTTTTTAATTTTTTTAAAATATATTTTTATTGATATCAGAGAGGAAGGGAGAGGGAGAGAGAGATAGAAACATCAATGATGAGAGAGAATCATTGATTGGCTTCCCCCTGCATGCCACCTACTGGGGATTGAGTCCACAACCTGGCATGTGCCCTTGACTGAAATTGAACCTGGGACCCTTCAGTCCTCAGGCCGACACTCTATCCCCTGAGCCAAACCAGCTAAGGCTACACTGAATATTTTTAAAATGCATTGTTACCCTATAAAGAACATTCTTTCTGGCAAACTACCTCTAATTTTAGAAAACTGGGTATCAAAATCTGAAAACTGAACTTCCATTCCAGATACTTTTAGATATAGCTATATCAATGTTTGCTAAATGCTTATACCATTGAGTTTAAGCTGAATAACAATATTAAAACGGTATGGTATAAAAATTCTTGCCTTGACCGGTTTGGCTCAGTGGATAGAGCATCAGCCTGCGGACTCAAGGGTCCCAGGTTCGATTCTGGTCAAGGGCATGTACCTTGGTTGCGGGCACATCCCCAGTAGGGAGTGTGCAGGAGGCAGCTGATTGGTGTTTCTCTCTCATCGATGTTTCTAACTCTCTATCCCTATCCCTTCCTCTCTGTAAAAAATCAATAAAATATATTTTAAAAAATTCTTAGTGTCCAGTAAATCAATGATCATTCCTCAGGCTTACACATTCTCATTTACTAATATTCTCTGAGAGCCAATAGTCAAAAACAAATTCAAACTGTAAAGACCAAAGAACACATCTGATAAGCTCCTTGTATTCTGTATAAAAAAATTTTCCCTACCTCGAGGTTATGAAAATATTCCACTATATGATGTTCTAGAAGATACTTCTTTTGCCTTTTGCATTCAGATCTATGATCAACCTACAATTGTTGTTTATGATGAAAGATTATCTCCCATATGGCCAGGCAATTGACAAAATACCATTTCCCCCACATTCCTCAATACTATTACTATAGTATTGACTTACAAGTCCAGGAACTTGTGTTCCATTACTATATCTGTTACTCTAGGGCAAAAGCCTCAGTGTTTTAATTAACATCCTATCTAATAATAGACAAACATGGTAATGAACCATACCTCTGACACGCTTCCCATTGGCTAATCAGGGCGATATGCAAATTAACTGCCTACCAAGATGGCGGCCGGCAGCCAGGCAGCTGAAGCGAACAGGAGGCCTGCTTGCTCCAGTGATGGAGGAAGCCAAGGTTCCCCGCCTGCCTTGCCGGCCTCTGAGCTGCACTCTAAGAAACAATGTTGCAATTATAGAAGCTAAACAAAACCCAGATACCTGCTTTCAGCTGTCAGAGCTGGAACGAGCAGGACCGAAACAATGTTGCAATTATAGAACCCAAACAAACCCTAGATTCCTGCTTTCAGCAGCCGAGGCCTCAAGCTGGAGCCGGCCTCAGAGCTAAAGCCGGCTCTCAGCTCCAGTGACAGCCATACAAGGTAAATAAATCCCAGAATAAAAGAAAAAAAGAAAAAAAGGAGAGGTTGGGAGCTTCAGTCGCCCGCCAGCCTGAAAACGGCCCTCAGCCCCTCACCCAGACTGGCCAGGCACCTCAGTGGGGACCCCCACCCTGAAGGGGGTGTGACCAGCTGCAAACAGCCATCATCCCCTCATCCAGGCTTGCCAGGCACCCCAGTGGGGACCCCCACTCTGAAGGGGGTGCGACCAGCTGCAAACAGCCATCAGCCCCTCACCGAGGCTGGCCAGGCACCCAAGAGGGACCCCCACCCTGATCTGGGACACCCTTCAGGGCAAACCAGCCGGCCCCCACCTGTGCACCAGGCCTCTATCCTATATAGTAAAAGGGTAATATGCAAACTGACCCTAACAGCAGAAAGACTGGGAATGACTGGTCACTATTACACACACTGACCACCAGGGGGCACACTCTCAATGCAGGAGCTGCCCTCTGGTGGTCAGGGCACTCCCACGTGGGGAGCTCTGCTCTGCCACAAGCCAGGCTGATGGCTGACAGTACAGCGGTGGTGGTGGGAGCCTCTCCTGCCTCCTCAGCAACACTAAGGATGTTTGACTGCAGCTTAGGTCTGCTCCCTGCTGGCAAGTGGGCATCCCCCAAGGGCTGCCGGGCTGCCAGAGGGATGTCTGATTGCCATCTTAGGCCCAATCCCCTGGAGAGCAGGCCTAAGCCAGCAAGTGGTCACCCCCGAGGGGTCCCAGACTGTGAGAGGGCACAGGCCAGGCTGAGAGACCCCCTGCCCCCGAGTGCACAAATTTTTGTGCACTGGGCCTCTAGTAACCTAAAATAAATCTTAATAACCATCTGAGCCATTCCTCCCACCATGCTATGCTTTCTTCCAAGAGTATGTTGGCTATTTTCTTTTGCTTATTTTCTTTTTTTGTTTGTTGGATTGGCTATTCTTGTCTGTTTGAATTAATTTTATAAATTAATTTATAAAAATTAAATTTTTATAAATTTCAGAATTAGCTTATCGGTTTACACACACACACATCTGCTGGAATTGCACATAAATCTATACATGAATTGGGGAAAAATTTACATTGTAAACATACTGCATACAGGTAGGAGGTATAGTTACTTCCTTTTATTTTGGCCCTCTGTAATTTTCTACCAATAACTTTTTTTTCTGTTGTGATATTACATATTGTTACTACATTTGGTGTTTTTCTGCTATTATAAACAATATCTTTTTAATATTCTGATTTCTGTCCATTGCTGTTGTATAAAAATACAACTGACTTTATCCATGATATTGACTTTGTATTCAGCAACATCCTGTTATGAACTGAACTGACTGACTGTGCCCCACCCCCAAATTGTGAATTTTGAAGCCCTAAACTCCAATATAACATTTTGAAGGTGGAGCATTTAGGAGGTGTTTGGGATCAGAACAAGTCACCCCGAGATGCAATTCTGTGGTAGACACATTACTTTGAACTAAAGGCCACTGAAATCCTATGGGAACAAAAGAACCTTCTGCCCTTCCCTTTGACTGTCTAGAAGAATTTAAATCAGTGGCCTAGCCCACAGTAAGTTATCACCAAAAATAATTTTCTATGGCTTAACTATAGGACAGGGCAAACTATAATAGTTGAATGTCTGTTCCTTTCATCATCCTGACATGACCTTTCTCTCCTCTGAAACCCAAGGCACCTTACCTCACCCACAGCTTACAGAATGCCACATATACCTCATTTTAACTTTCTGTTCCAGGACCCCTCGTGTACGTGAGTTCTCTGGCTCTCATATATTTGAGGTCCCCAGATCACAAATGTAATTAAATATGGTTATTTTCTCTTGTTAATCTGTCTCATGTATATGGAATTATTGGAACAGTGAAGGGGAAGGTTTCTTCTTTTCCCCCCACAGAGGCAAGTAGGGTTAGGTGAAGTCATAAGCTTCCACATATGGGGTCCTTAAGATGAGGTTAGTGCCCTGAGAAGAGGCACCACAGAGCTTTCTTTCTGTCTTTCTCTCTGCCACCTGAGGACATGGTGAGAAGGCAACCATCTGCAAGACAGAAACGGAATTGCCCTGAGCTTAGCCTTTCAGCCTCCAGAACTGGCAGAAATTCCCATTCTGTCATTTACCCACCTAGTCAGCATTGTTTTGTTTTAGCAGCTTGAGGTGGATAAGACATATGGTGCTGAGAGTGGAGTGTTGCTCTAACAAATACCTGAAAAGGTGGAAGTGGCTTTTCAAATGGGTCATGAGTAGAAGCGGGAAGAGTTTAAAGTGCATGCCAGAAATACAGACATTAGGGGTGAATCTGGTTAGAGTGAGGATCATGTTATTTAAAAATGTAGGAAAGATAAACCTTATTGTAAAGTGACAAAGAACTTGGAGGAAAAGTATTTTAGTGTTTTCTGGAAGGCAGAGTTTGCCAAAAAAGAAACTAAATTTTTAGCTAAGTGGATTTCTAAGCAAAATCTGAAGGAGCAACATAGTTCCTCCTGACTGCTTATAAAATATGCAATTAGAGAAGGATATACTGAACAAGAAATTGTTAAAAAGAACTCTAAACTTAAATATTTGGAAAATTATCAGCCTATTCATGTTATATATCCTTAGTAAGTATGTTCTGAAGGGCAGATAAAGAGCTGACAGGATTATGTGCACACAAATGCTGCCAGTTTGACCTGAAGGGGATTGAGATGGAACAAAATAGAAAAAGGCTGGAGGAAACTCCATACTGTTTTCCACAGTAGCTGCGCCAGTCTGCATTTCCACCAGCAGTGCACGAGGGTTCCTTTTTCTCCACTTCCTAGCCAGCACTTGTCATTTGTTGATAACCATTCTGACAGGTGTGAGATGGTACCTCATTGTTATTTTGATTTGCATCTCTCAGATGATTAGTGACTTAAGCATGTTTTCATATGTCTCTTGGCCTTCTGTATGTCCTCTTTCAAAAAGTGTCTATTTAGGACCTTTGCCCATTTTTGATTGGATTTTTCATTTTTCTTTTGTTAAGTTGCATGAGTTCCCTATACATTTTGGAGATTAAACCCTTATCAGATATAACACTGGCAAATATGTTCTCCTATGCAGTAGGCTCTCTTGTTGTTTTGTTGATGGTTTCTTTTGCTGTGCAGAAGCTTTTTATTTTGGTGTAGTCCCATTTGTTTATTTTTTCCCTAGTTTCCATCGTCCTAGGAGCTGTATCAGTAAAGATATTGCTACAATATATGTCTGATACTTTGCTGCCTATGAATTCTTCTAAGATTTTTATGGTTTCCCATCTTACGTTTAAGTCCTTTATCCATTTTGAGTTTATTTTTGTGTATGGTATAAGTTGGTTGTCTAGTTTCATTTTTTTTGCATGTATCTGTCTAATTTTCCCAACACCATTTATTGAAGAGACTGTCTTGACTCCACTGTATGCTCTCCTTGCCACCTTTGTCAAATATTAATGAAGCATAATGTCTTGGGTCAATTTCTGGGTTCTCTGGTCTGTTCCATTGGTCTATATGTCTGTTCTTGTGCCATTACCAGGCAGTTTTGAGAACAGCAGCTTTGTAATACCATTTGACCCAGTAATCCCACTTCTAGGAACATACCTCAAGAAATCAGAAACACCAATCAAAAAGGATATATGCACCCCTATGTTCATAGCAGCACAACTTACAATAGCTAAGATTTGGAAACAGCCTAAGTGCGCATCAGCAGATGAGTGGGTTAAAAACCTGTGGTACATCTACACAATGGAATACTACAGTGATGTAAAAAAGAAGAAACTCTTACCATTTACAACAGCATGGATGGACCTGGAAAGCATTATGCTAAGCAAAATAAGCCAGTTGGAGAAATATAAATATCACATGATCTCATTTGTGGAATGTAATGAACAACATAAACTGATGGTAAAAATAGATCTAGAAACAAAAAAGCATTGAACAGACCTCCCCACCTCAGAGGGAAGGCAAGGCGGGTGGGATGGTGGGGTGGTGGTGGTGGTAAGAGATCAACTAAAGGACTTGTATGAATGCATGTAAGCATCACCCATGGACATAGATAGTAGGGGGAGGGTAAGGACATGTACTGGGGGGTGGGAACAGCCAGGGAGGGGTCAATGGGAGGAAAAGGAGACATATGTAATACTTTAAACAATAAAGAATTTAAATTAAAAAAAGAAAAAAGAAAAAGAAAAAGGCTGGAGGACTTCTTAGAATTGACAGGAGGTAAAGATGGTGCTACTGACTGTGAACATCCACTATGCTAGAGGCTAA
Organism: Myotis yumanensis; assembly: GCF_028538775.1. Lineage (NCBI taxonomy): Eukaryota > Metazoa > Chordata > Mammalia > Chiroptera > Vespertilionidae > Myotis > Myotis yumanensis. Next base: position 94,988,170 of record NW_027223753.1, on the reverse strand, counting down.
GACCAACAAGTAGTTAGCATAATAATGTGAGAAGTCCTTTAGAAGGCTAATGGACTTTGATATTCAGCAAGGTCTGAAAATCAGCATTGTATTACCCTGCTGCTGGCTGAATGGCTAAAGGCAATCCCCTAACCTGATAATCCTTTATTGTTTACCAAACCTTACCATTGATGTCTGGTTTGCTTTGCTAAAGGGCAAATGTGTATTCTAGTAAATAAAAAGCTAATGGCTCTGGGCATTAGGGAACCTCTCTGCTAGAGAGTAAGGTCTCTGCCTGGCTTCCCCCATGCCTTGTAAATTTATATTTCTTGTCTAGTATATCTGTTTGGCGTGGCCCCTTCTCCAGACCTTGAACCCTAGCCATGCCTATCGCGACTTCACACCACTACTCTTCAAAAAGCAGGAAAATGACAACAAAGAAGTTTCAGAGATCATCAGGACCACCACCTGGTTTTCAACAGTACAGGGAGCCTCTTCCCAAAGCCTAGGGGGTGGAGGTGGGAGTGGGCAGGGCCACTCTGCAGAGCCATGGGGATGGAGCCACCTGGAGCCTTGGGGGCAGAGACTGGCCCAGCAAATGGGAAAAAGCTCCCCCTAGAACCTACAGAGGCAGGTGATGCTGCCTCCTCGGTAGACCTGGAGGGCATAGTTCAAAACAAACAGAATTATTCTTAAGGCTTAAGATCTAATGGAATTTGCCTCTCTAGGTTTTGAACCATCACCTCTTTCTTCTTCCAATATCTCCCTTTCTTAGTTGGAATGTCTATACCATTCCTCTTCCACCATAGTATTGTGGAAGAATATAGCTTATCTTGAATTTTGCCACAGGATGAATCACACATTGAGTCTCACTCATACATGATTTAGATAATATTTAGATGAATAGTTTGGACTTCATACTTTAGAGTTGATGCTGGAATGAGTCAAGACTTTTAGGGTTGTTTGGATAAAATGAATGTATGAGACAAGGGCATGAATTTGGGGTGATCTGGAACAAAATATAATGAACTAAATGTTTGTAACCTCCCAAAACTCTTGTGTTGAATGAAGCACTAACCCCCAATGTGATGGTATTTGGATGGTATTTGGAGATGAAGCCTTTGGGAGGTAATTACAAGCCAGAATGAGAGCTCAAACCAGGAACTGACCAGGCGGCACCTAATCTTGGATAGCTTTCATAACCTTGAGAAAATTAATTTATGTTGTTTACGCCACCCAACTATGGTATTTTGTTATATGAGGCCAAGTTAAGTCAATTCCTAAAATTACTTATTAATTCCAATATTTTATCTATAGACTATTTTTCATTTTGCTTTATCACAATCATATTCATCTGCAAATAATAGGGGAGATTTCTTCCTTTCCAAACCTATATTTTAACTGTTTGCCAAATTGCACTGGACATGTCCTACATCTCAAGGTCAAATAGGCATGATGCTAATGGGCAGCCTGGTCTCACTTCCTATGTCAGAAATGTTTTCATAATTAACTATCATTTCTTTGTAAACTTTTTAAACTCTATTTTAGCGACCCTCTGCTAGGTAGACTACCCCCCCCCCCTCCCCGCCAAAAAATGATGTCCATGTCCTAGTAATAGAAACCTATGAATATGTTGCAACTTATAGCAAAAGGGTATTTGCATGTGTGATTAATTTAAGGATCAAGAAATGGTGAGAGTGTCCTGGATTATCCAGGTGGAGGAAATGTGACCACAAAGCTGAAGCCAGGCCATAAGACATGGCAGCCTTTAGAAGCTGGGGAGCAAGAACACAATTCTCCCCTAGAGCCTCTAGAATAAACAACACTCTGCTAACCCATTTTGGACTTCTGACCTCCAGAGCTGTAAGATAATAAATTTGTGTTGTTTTAAGCCATTAAATTTATAAGAATTTGTTAAAACAGCAGTAGGAAACTTATACACTACAGTAGATTTTATAAGTTCCATTATTATCAAATAACTATCTGCTTCCAGTAAGAAAATATATAATTTATTTCCTTTATTTAAATAATGTGCTGAAATACATTAATTGATTTTAAAATGTTAAACACATTCTTGAAATAAACTAAATTGGCTAATAATATATTATCCTTATTATATATTGTGGGCTTTGGTTGGCAGTTACTTTGTTTATAAATTTTTTGTATGAAAGTTCACAAGTGAGATTGGTCTGTAATGTTCCTTTCTCTTAATATCCTTGTTAACTGATACTATAGAAGTGATACTACTTCATAAAAGGAGTTGGGGAGTATTCCCTCCTTTCATGTTCCCTGCAATTTGTCTACTTCCCCTTTTAGTTCGGTCAACTTCTGCTTTGTAGCTTGATGTTAGGTTGCAAAGTGCAGACACATTCAGAATTATGTCTTCCTAGGAACTAAACTTTTATCACTGTAAAGGTAGTATACCTATAGCAGTGATTTTTTGCCTTAAAGACTCCTTTCTTTCTGATATTCAAACAGACTTCCGCAAATAAATTATATGTAAACTAGTAGTTAAAGGATATGGAGAAAACTGATAGGCATAGGAGGAAAAATTCCAGACAGCAATGAGAAGGTCCTAGAAGCAAGAGAGAATATAGTGCTTTTGTAGAACTAAAATATCTTTGATATCTAAAATTTGTATGAACTACAGACTCTACCTGACACTTCTCCCTTATTTGCCACCAGAGTCCTAAATTTGTTCTGGTACTTATTTTGCTGTGTAGTCAGGAAACACATGGTCTAGTTCAAGAAGGTAAATCATAGTTACTGCAAGCCAATTATGACAATTCTATTTCCCTGGCCAAGGAGACATGGGAAAACACCAGGAAAAGGTTTTCCCCTCTAATAATACATTCATGGAAGAAAACCTGGATGTCTGGAGCTATAGCAACCATTTTGTGATAATGAGGGAACTAGCCCTAAGAGTAAGCTACCTTGATAAGGCTGCCAGGCCAAAAAGATGGAAGGAGCCTCTGTCCACACTGACATTGCTGACCTGGCCCTGTGCCCAGATTTCCTGTTATGCAAGTTTATAAACTTTTCATTGTTTAGAGGGCTTTTAGGTTGAATATTCTGCTCCTCAAGGCTGATGCATCCTGTTATACCACTTCTTGATTTTTTTCATTCCCAGTTTTAAATAAGAGATTGCTGAAGAACAGTTAATTGCCAAAATAAAACAATCTTTGCAAACAATATTTTTATTTTCTTCCAAAAGATTAATATACTTATGCATTTCACTATAGTTGAAAATATTAAGAAATTTAACTTTTAAAACATTATTATAAAAATATGTTACTAATCTATAATCCTTAAAATAATGGTTTTATAATGGGGGATAAAGAGAGACATACTTTCAACAATAAAGATTTTTTAAAAATAATGGTTTTATAGAAATTCTTTTTAAAAATAAAGTTTCCATGTCTGGTCATGATAAAGTGGAAATAAAAATAAATTAAAATAATACATAAGCCCGACTGACATGGTTCAGTGGTTGAGCGTTGACCTATGAACCAGGAGGTCATTGTTCAATTTCCGGTCAGGGCACATTCCCAGGTTGCGGGCTCGACCCCTAGTAGGAGGCGTGTAGAAGGCAGCAGATCAATGATTCTCTCTCATCATTGATGTTTCTCTCTCTCTCTCTCTCTCACTTCCTCTCTGAAATCAATATATATATATATATATATATATATATATATATATATACACACACACACACACACACACACACACACACACACTAGAGGACCAGTGCATAAAAATTTGTGCACTCGGGGGGGGGGGGGTCCCTCAGTCCGGCCTGTGCCCTCTCGCAGTCTGGGACCCCTCCGGGGGAGACCACCTGCTGGCTTAGGCCTGCTCCCCGGGATATTGGGCCTAAGCTGGTAATGAGACATCCCTCTGGCAGCCTGGCAGCCTTCGGGGGATGTCCACTTGCCAGCAGGGAGCAGGCCTAAGCTGCAGTTGGACATCCTTAGCGCTGCTGCAGAGGCAGGAGAGGCTCCCACCACCACCACTGTACTGGCAGCCATCAGCCTGGCTTGTGGCTGAGCAGAGCTCCTCCATGTGGGAGCTCACTGACCACCAGAGGGCAGCTCCTGCATTGAGCGTCTGTCCCCTTGTGGTCACTGTGTGTCATAGTGACCAGTCATTTCCAGTCTTTCTGCTGTTAGGGTCAGTTTGCATATTACCCTTTTACTATATAAGATAGAGGCCTGGTGCACAGGTGGGGGCCGGCTGGTTTGCCCTGAAGGGTGTCCTGGATCAGGGTGGGGGTCCTGCTTGGGTGCCTGGCCAGCCTCGGTGAGGGGCTGATGGCTGTTTGCAGCTGGTCACACCCCCTTTAGGGTGGGGTCCCCACTGGGGTGCCTGGCCAGTCTGGATGAGGGGCTGAGGGCTGTTTTCAGGCTGGCAAAGCCTGCGACGGAAGCTCCCAGCCTCTCCTTTTTTTCTTATTCTGGGATTTATTTACCTTCTATAATTGAAACTTTGTTGCCGCTCCAGCTATGAGGCCAGGGCCTGCTGAAAGCAGGTATCTGGGGTTTGTTTAACTTCTATAATTGCAACTTTGTTGCTTAGAGTGGAGCTCAGAGCCGGGCCGCAGCAGGCGGGGAACCTTGGCTTCCTCCATCACTGGAGCAAGCAAGCCTCCTGCTCGCTTCAGCTGTGTGGCTGCCGGCCGCCATCTTGGTTGGGTTACTTTGCATATCCTGCTGATTAGCCAATGGGAAGCGTAGCAGAGGTATGGTCAATTACCATGTTTGTCTATTATTAGATAGGATATATATCCTATATAATAAAAGGCTAATATGAAAATCGAACGATCAGTGGAACAACCAGTCGCTATGGCGCACACTGACCACTAGGGGGAAGAAGCTCATTTCAGGAGCTGCCCCCTGGTGGTCAGTGCACTCCCACAGGGGGAGCACCACTCAGCCAGAAGCCCTGAGCCGGGCTCATGGCTGGCGAGTGCAGCGGTGGGGGCGGGAGCCTCTCCTGCCTCCCGGCAGTGCTAAGGATGTCCAACTGCCAGCTTAGGCCTGCTCCCCATGGAAAGTGGGCCTAAGCCGCCAGTCGGACATCCCCCAAGGACTCGTGGACTGCAAGAGGGTGTAGGCCGGGCTGAGGGACCCCACCGAGTGCACGATTTCCTGCACTGGGCCTCTAGTATTACATAAAACTGAATATAATTAAATCCCAGGAACACACACACACACACACACACGATGTAAATCAGCAGGAAAGCATTTCATAAGAATTAGGGTTGCTTAATTTTCAATAAATTAGCAAGTACAAAAACGAATATATAATTTTTTTATTTTTCATAATTCCCCACCCTCTCACTTATACCTATTAACTTTTTATAGTTGCCATAGAAAGTATAAATTATATAATAGTTATATAATTTATAATATAATTATATAATATTTCAAACTTGAAAAAATTATAGGAGAGCAAGGCACATATTTCTAATCCAATAATGAATTAAAATTTCACAGAACATAATTTTGAGAAGAGATTAAACACACAGATAAATTTATTTTTTCAGGTTTAACATAATCAAGTGAAAAAAAACCTTGATTTTGTAACCACAGTCACAGAATAACTCAAAATAAAATATTTTTATTTATAAACATACCTTGCTAATTATGTTGGTATTATATAAATCAAGTAAATGGTTGGGCAATTATCAACAGAAATTAATCAGAGTTCATTTTTCATGTACTAGTATATATACATATCTATACTAATAAAAGGGTAATATGCTATTTAGACCGGGAGACAGGGAGACTGGGAGACCAGACATCCTTCTGGACAAAGCCATGGTGGCAGGGCCAAGGCAGAGGTGGTTATGGGCGATCAGGCCGGCGGGGGCGGGGGGCAGTTGGGGGCAAGCCGGCCAGCAAGGGGGGGCAGTGGGGGGCAAACAGGCTGGCAGGGAGGCACTGGGGGACGAGCAGGCTGGTGGGGGGGCAGTTGGGGGAGGGCAGACTGGCATGGGGAGGCAGTTGGGGGTGAGCAGGTCGGCAGGGGGGGCAGTTGGGGGCAATCAGGCCAGCAGACAGAGTGGTTAGGGGCGATCAGGCAGGCAGGCCAGTGAGTGGTTAGGAGTCAGCGGTCCCGGATTGCGACAGGGATGTCCGACTGCCAGTTAAGGGGATTGGGCCTAAACCGGCAGTCGGACATCTCCTGAGGGGTCCCAGATTGGAGAGGGAGCAGACCAGGCTGAAGGACACCCTCCCGCCCCGTACACGAATTCCATGCACTGGGCTACTAATATATCTATAATTATAACAGCGTAATTAGACCAGATGTCTGAACAGCAGAACGACCATCTGGATGACCATCCAGACGACCATCCGGGACCACGCTATGACACCCACTGGAACCAGGTCAGCCAAGGCAGGTGAGATGTATTTGGTCAGGGGCCCAGCCATCGCCCCATGATCACCCTGCAGAGGGAGGCCCAGGCCACCAACCGGTGGGCTGTGACAGGTGGGTGGACCTCCCTTTATGAGGGAAGCCTGGGTCCTGGGTGCAAAAGGGAATCTGGTGCCGGCAGCCAGGAGAAGTGAGGCCTACTCTTGCACGAATTTTGTGTGTCGGGTCATCTATCTATTTATATAAAAACCCTGGGTTTAACGCGTCACATCCGAAGCTCGACCAACCAGAAGGAAGTCAGTCCTGCAGAAGTTGTCTTGGCAATGGCTATGCCCTCCCCAAGCTGTTTCCCGCGAGGGCAAGGTTTCAAGCAGGAACCCCCACTCGGAGCGTGGATGCACTGAGTCCTGGGTCGCCTTGCCAAGGGCTGTGCCCTCCCCAAGCTGTTACCTGCGAGGCCTGAGGGAAGAACCCACCCTTCAGAGTGCCAGGTGTGCCCAGCGGCAGTCAGACCTGGGTTGCTGAGGCAGAGGCCATGCCGTGGTAGAACTCTGGGTCTGGCTCAACAGGGGGCGTGGCCGGCCTTCAAACCAGACCCTGACAGTAGGGAGGAGGGAGCCCAATTCCTCACAGAATCCACTGTTGGATAGCTTGCTGTCAGTGGCCTGACAGCCAGGAACCCCATTCACATGCACCCTGGACCCTGACAGGAGGGAGGAGGGGCCTGCCAGCTAGGAATCCTATTCACCTGCATATCTGTATAAAGTTTTAATACCTTATATTAGAGGTCGTGGTGGTACTGTTTTACCCATAGCATCTACAGGAATTGCTGCAAATTTACTTCTTAGTGGAAGCACCTTTCATTCCCAGTATAAATTCCGATTCCATTAAATGAAATTTCTAGACTCAATATAAACAGTGAAGTTGCTAAAACTACTAAAAAGGCCCGACTTCTCATTATTGATGAATGCACCATGGCATCCAGTCATGCTATAAATGCCATAGAGAGATTACTAAGAGAAATTATGAATTTGAATGTTGTATTTGGTGGGAAAGTTCTCCTTCTTGAAGGGGATTTTCGACAGTGTCTCAGTATTGTACCACATGCTATGTGATTGGCCATAGTACAAACAAGTTTAAAGTACTGTAATGTTTGGGGATGTTTCAGAATGTTGTCTCTTACAACAAATATGAGATAGAGGATTCTGCTTATAGTGGATGGTTAGTAAAACTTGGAAATGGCAAACTTGATAGCAGTTTTCATTTAGGAATGGATATTATTGAATATCCCCTGTGAAATGATTTGTAACGGATCTATTATTGAAGCTACCTTTGGAAATACTATATCTATAAATAATATTAAAAATATATCTAAACATGCAATTCTTTGTCCAAAAAATGAGCACGTTCAAAAATTAAATGAAGAAATTTTGGATATACTCGATGAAGATTTTCACACATATTTGAGTGATGATTCCATTGATTCAACAGATGATGCTGAAAAGGAAAATTTTGCCATTGAATTTCTTAATAGTATTACTCCTTTGGGAATGCCGTGTCATAAATTAAAATTGAAAGTGGGTGCAATCATCATGCTATTGAGAAATCTTAATAGTAAATGGGGTCTTTGTAATGGTACCAGATTTATTATCAAAAGATTACGACCTAACATTATCGAAGCTGAAGTATTAACAGAATCTGCAGAGGGAGAGGTTGTTCTGACTCCAAGAATTGATTTGTCTCCGTCTGACACTGTCCTCCCATTTAAATGGATTCAATGACAGTTTCCCGTGATGCCAGCATTTGTGATGACTATTAATAAAGCACAAGGACAAACTCTAGACAGAGTAGGAATATTCCTACCTGAACCCGTTTTTGCACATGGTCAGTTATATGTTGCTTTCTCTTGAGTTCGAAGTGCGTGTGATGTTACAGTTAAAGTTCTAAATACTTCATCACAAGGGAAATTAGTCAAGCACTCTGAAGGTGTTTTCACTCTCAATGTGGTGTACAGGGAGATATTAGAATAAGTTTAATTACTTTATCAGTCATTGTTTGCATCACTATTGTTTTCATATCATGTTTTTGTTGTTTTTATATCATGCCTCTGTTGTTATATCCTTTTGTTACTGTTTATTTATTAATAAATTTATATATTATTTTCATATACATTTTACTAATTTCCTTTCATCTCTCACACTTCTATTATAAAGAAAGGGCAAAGAGCAATGTTAAAATATTTCCGCTAATTAATTCCCTTTTAATGTGCATGAATTTTGTTCACCGGGCCACTAGTGTGTGTGCGTGTGTGTGTGTGTGTGTGTGTGTGTATATTTCTTTTAACACATATATACACAATTACATATATATCTATCCCCCCTTCATGGAATTACTTGAATAGTCAAAGCTTTTTACATTTGATTTATAAAACCTAGTATTTTTTTCTTTTATCCTCACCGAGGATATGTTTTCATTGATTTTTCAGAGAGAGGAAGAGTAAAAGAGAGAGAGAGACAGACAACATCAATGTGAGAGAAAAAATCAACTGGTTGCCTCCCACGGGCACCCCAACCAGGGATTGAACTTACAACCTTTTGGTGTACAGGACGATGCTCCAACCAACTGAGCTACCCTGTCAGGACAAAGCTAATAACATTTATTAGCAAATCAAATATTTCCATATAAGAAATAAAACATTTTAATTTCTACAAGGAAGACATCAAATGTGCTTACTCAGAATTCAGAATAAGTTACTCTCATGAAAGACACCCAAGTGTTAAAAGAGTACTTTCAGTTCTCATGGAAAATGGAAAAAGCTGCAGATCTCCAATTTTAGTTTATTGGGAAGTAGAAATGTCATTGTTCTTTCAACATAAAATGTAAGTTTTATACATATCTCCCTCACTAGAAACATTTGCAGGTATTAAAACATAAGCAGCCCAGAAGAACCCTCTTCTGAAGGGAGAAAGAAATACCTATTTTTTAAACCATTGGCAGATAATAACTAAACATCAACCATGGACAACATCAACAAAACAAGAAGACAGAAAAACCAAGTGCTTAAAGGTATTTGAGAGCATTTCTAAAAGCAAGGAGATTCTGGAGGGGAGATGACACCTGAAATAAAGATAAAGGAATGACTAAGTGAATTTCCTATTTTTCATGAATTTTAGCTTAAGGGCAAGCTCCAATTTTTACCATGCAGAAGCAGCAAAACCTCCCACAGAAAATCTACTTCTCACTGGCTTAAAGAACCAAAGGCCAGAGTTTAGGGCAACCATAGCTACTGCATATGAGGTTGGCAGGGGCAGGAATCCCAGTAAAGAGAGAGACAGAGAAGACAATACACACTTCTGTGTCTAAACACTGCTCAAATCTCTGGCTGACAATGTAAACCATGATCAGACCGAAGGAAATGAACTGTGATTTGAACTACTGCCCAAAGACAGAGTTTGCAGTTTGAGTCATTCAAGTTAATTTTTTTACAAAAACAACAACAACAAAAAAATCAACACTATTAAAAGGAATGTTACAGAATCAAAAAAGGAGAATCGATAAAGATATATTTTTAAAAATAACTATGTGAAACTCATAGTCATCCTACATGCAGGATCCATTCTCCAAAGATAAGATAATCAAGAAAGATTGACTCTGAGATGATCCCAGATATTGAAATTAGCATAGATTATTTTCTAATTTTTATTTCTTGATGAGAGAGAGAGAGAGAAATATCGATTTGTTGTTCCACTGATTCATACATTCATTGGTTGATTTTTGTATGTGCCCAACCAACTGAACTATCTGGCCAGGGCTGAAGCAGCTACTGTGACTTTGGTCAAGGATAAATACATGAAAAGGAATCTTAGCATTATGAATGAAAAGAAATATCATTAAAGAAAAAGCCCTATTAAAAAATCAAATATAAGTTCTAGAAATATAAAACATCATATTGAAAATGGGCTTTATTAAGCAGCAGATATACTTGGTAGCAGATGGGAGATGACAGAGGGAACAGAAGGTAAAGTAGGAGACAAGAGTTAAAGAAAAGAAACTATGGAATCTGAAGAATGGAGCAAATAAATATTGAACAAAAGGAAAAGAGCTTAGAAACCTGTAGCGCCATATTAAAACATCCTTGTAACCGGACTCCCAGAGAGAAAGAAATAAAAAAGGAAATAGGATAGTCTGGTCAGTGTTGCTCAATGGTTGGGTATCGACCTATGAACCAGAAGGTCATGGTTCAATTCCTGGTCAGGGCACATGCCAGGGCTGCAGGCTCAATCCCCAGTGGGGGAGGGGGGTGTGCAGGAGGCAGCCAATCAATGATTCTCTTTCATCACTGATGTTTCTCTCTCTCTCCCTTCCTCTCTTAAATCAATAAAAATATTTTTTTTAAATAGAACTAACCAACTCTGAGCATTACACACACACCTGTAGATTAAATATAAGAATAGTTGAAATAGAACAGTGGTTAAGTTAACAAGCTGGGTTTTGGAGCAAAATGTATTTGATTCTTAGTTCTGGAACCTTCTAACTGTCTCAAAATAATCACCTAAAAATACCTATAATTATTAATTTGTTATGAATATTAACTGCTCAGCACCATCCCTGGCACACAGAAAATGTCTGATAATTAACTCAAATTATTATAGTCACAATTAAGTTTTAAAAAAACACCAAGCTACCCTACTTTTTTAAAACAAAAATTAGTGCTTCTAATCATTTGTATTTCATAAAATATATGAATCTAAGACATCATCAACTGTAAGATACTCTTATTTTATGTAGCAGACAGACATTGTCTTGTTCATATGATTCCAGAGACATAACGTGTACATCTTAGAATCAAGGAAATAAGGTACGCATATTAACCTGTGTAAACCTCATAAAGCTTTACAAGATACCAGTAAATGCTAGCATCCCCATTTGAAGTCACTTGCCTGAAGTCACAGAGTAGGTAAAGTGAGGCAAGATTCAAAGATAGGAAACCTGCTTCATAGTTCTTGGTATTAACCACTGTATACTAAATGCCTGTTTTTCTTGGGTTCTGTCATTTTATTAACTTTAATATGCTTTTATTGATTTTTTTAGAGAGAGAGGAAGGGAAAAGGGAGAGAGAGAGAAACATCAATCAGTTGTCTCCTGTACACACCCTGCACAGGGATCAAACCTGCAACCTAGGTATGCACCCTTACTGGGAATTGAACAGGTGACCTTTCAGTGCATGAGAAGATGCTCAACCAACTGAGCCACAATGGCCAGGACATCATTTTATTAACCTTAAATTTTCAATAGTACAACAGGGCTCAATTCTGCAAGAATGTCGGGTACTGATTGGTGGAAAAAAGAGGCCACTCCATGTCACAGGAAGACATAAAATTCTACACAAGAGACAAGTGGTTTCCAATCCTGGCTGCCCACAGAATAACTTCAAGTGCTTACAAAGCCATATTTACCAAGAATAACCCCAGACTGAGTCAGAATCTAGGAGCAGAAGACAGGGACTGCATTCCCTTTAATGCTTCAAAAGTGACTCTGCTACATATCCAGCCCCAAGGACCAATGCACCTTATTTTTTATTATTTAACTAGAGGCCCGATGCACGAAATTCATGCACAAGTAGGCCTTCGCAGCCCCGGCTGCCTCCGCCAGCCCTCGCAGCCTCGGTTGCCTCCGCCGGCCCTCGCAGCCCTTTGTCCCAAAGGTTGTCCAGACAGCCGTTCCACTGTTCAGCCATTTGGTCTATTTGCATATTATGCTTTTTATTATTACAGACTAGTGGCCCGGTGCACTAAATTCGTGCACAGGGGAGGGGGTGTTCCTCAGCCTGGCCTGCACCCTCTCCAACCTGGGACCCCTCGAAGGATGTCCTATCGCCGGTTTACAGGGATCAGGACTAAACCAGCAGTCAGACATCCCTCTCGCAATCCGGGACTGCTGGCTCCTAATCGCTCACCTGCCTGCCTGCCTGCCTGCCTGCCTGATTGCCCCTAACCACTCTGCCTGCTGGCCTGCTCACCCCCAACTGCCCCCCGCCGCCGGCCTGCTTCCCCCCAAGTGCCCCCCCAGCCTGATCACCCCCAACTGTCCCCCCTGCTGGCCTGCTCACTCCAAACTACCCCCCCCCGCTGTCCTAATCACCTCCAACTGACCCCCAATGATGGCCTGCTTGCCCCCAACTGGCCCCCCTGCTGGTCTGCTTACCCTCAACAGCCCCGCCACCCACCAGCCTGATCACCACAACTGCCCTCCCCTCTTGGCCTCTAACCGCCTCTACCTCAGCCCCGCCACCATGGCTTTGTCCAGAAGAACATCTGGAAGGTCTCCTGGAAGGTCCCCCAGCCTAATTAGCATATTATCCTTTATTAGTATAGATTTTTCCACCAGTGCACTTTCTATCACTTTTACCACCAGTGATCTGTACCCAGGTAATAAAACATTGACTTTCCACCAACCAAAAATATTCTGGTACTACTATAATCTTGATTTAACCTCCTTATTTTAAAACTAGGGACCCAATGCACCAATCCGTGCACCTTGAAAGGAACTGTGGGCCACGAGGCTACAGTAGGCACAGGGGTGCAGGGGGGGGCGGGTCTCGGCCTATCCTCCATGACCCTGCCTGGCCCCTATCACTGTGGCCCCCGGTCCCATCTGCATGGCAGCCCCACCCCCGCCACCACCACTCCCACATACTGACGGTGCCAGCCCCGCTCACACCTGCTGATGGCATGGAGCGATTGGGGCCAAGTGATCGAGACCCACACTGGGCACCAGCTGCGGGTGTGAGTGGGGCCGGCGCTGGCAGTGGGTGCAATCTCCTGATCTGAGCCTCTCCAGGGGAGAGACCCCAAGATGACAATCTTCTCCAGATAGGTCAGTGCCAGGACAGAGTAGGAACTCAACAAACACGTGCTGAATGAGGAGTGAACAAATGAACACTCTTTTACTACTATGGCATATTTCATACTACTGCAGACTATAATATATATATATATATATATATATATATATATATATATATATATATACACACACACACACACACACACACACACACACTAGAGGCCCAGTGCATGAAATTCATGCATGGGAGGGGGGTCCCTCAGCCCAGCCTGCACCATCTCCAATCAGGGACCCCTTGGGGGATGTCTGACTCCCTCTCGCAATCCGGGACCACTGGCTCTTAACCGCTCACCTGCCTACCTGCCTGATCGCCCCTAACCCCTCTGCCTGCCTGCCTGATCACCCCTAACCACCTTTGCCTAGCCTGCACTCAGGACCCAGGATTCTCTCCTCCAGCTGGTCGCAGGCACTGAGGACCTGTACTGGCTTCGCCCAGGCCAACCGCAGCCACAGGGACCATGGGCGGGTGGCTTTGCCCGGGTTGCAGCCACAGGTGCCCGGGACCATGGGGCAGGCGGCTTGTCCCTCTCCCAGGCTGAAGCCCCAGCCACTGGTGTCCAGGACCGCAAGGCATGCAGTTGTCCCTCTCCCGGGCCGGGCCGCAGGCACAGCCACTGGCGCCCAGGCCCATGGGGCGTACAGCTCGTCCCCCTCCCGGGGCACAGCCCCAGCCACAGGCACCCAGGATCATGGGGTGTGCAGCTTGCCCCTCTCCCAGGCCACAGGCACAGGCGCAGCCACCAGTGCCTGGAACCACGGGGCAGGTGGCTTGTCCCTCTCCCGGGCCGCAGCTTGGCTGGTCCCCATTCTTCTCTCAAGAGCTCATCTGTGCCTGGCTGGTCCCCATTCCTCTCTCCTCAGTGTTGAGTGTCTGAGCAGCTAAGGTGTGATGCGTGAGGGTGTGACAACCATTTGCATATTAGCTCTTTATTATATAGGATATATACATTATATGTTTTTAATACTGTTTAATCATGTCCACACTTCCTTTTCCAGATAAATCTCTAACTACAAAACCTTGCATACCTTAATCCCCACTAATGCAGAATCACTCATGTCTATCTGTATTACCCAGTTTTCCCAAGAAATTAATAACGCCACTAATACCTACTCTCAAAATTATATTAATGCTTCAAAACATAAATTTAATCCCATCCCTTCCATTAAAACCTGCCTGATCTCCTCACACAAAATGTATCACTTTATTAATCTCCTAGAGTAAGATTAACAGCATCAGTGTAAAGAAATATGGAAAAACAATTTATGGCATTCTTTTTATGTTTTATGGTGCTAACTAATGGTTGAATATCCAAGTAGAGAGACACCATTCAGTAAAACTTGCTGCAATGATAGAAATGTTCTATATTATTGCTGCCTAATAGCCACACATGGATAGCCATGGGAAAGTAAAGTACAGCATAGGGAATACAGTCAATAACATTGCAATAACTATGTATGGTGCAGATGGGTATTTGATTTATCTGGGGGATCACTTCATAAGTTATATAAATGACTAATCATTATGTTGCACACCTGAAACTAATATGATATTTTATTTCAACTGTAATTGAAAACTAAAAAATTATTTAACAAAATAAAATTATAAGGCCAATCATTCTTCATTCATCTAAAAATGAAAAAATCAAATTACAAATATAACAATTACTTCATTAATAATCCAAATCACCAAGGTTGAAACTACAATGCATTGATTTATTCTTAAAAACAAGTTAATAACATTATCAGTCTAAAACCTACATTTAGAGATGAGTCACAATGGAAAGGATCAACTACAACAAATAGACTGGAGATTTTAAATTCTCAACACTGGCTCTGTGATGTGGAGTAAATTAATTTTTCTGAGTTTTAGTTCACTTAACTGTAAAATAAAAATATTAATAGTCCTTTCTCACTTGTTAGAGGTATATATACAAAGCTTGCAGCTCTAAATAAACTGTAGGTATTATTACTACAAGTTTGCTCTCTATAATTTTTTTTGTCAGAACTTACAAACACGGTGCTTGCCCCCAATGAGCAAAGGATACAAGCTGCTACACACAAGCCCAGGACCAAAGTTTCAGGAGGGTAGAGAGTTGGTCTGATTCACTGCTACCTTCTCCATGCATAACACAGTACCTGGACTTTAAATAGCTCTGAATATATATATATATATCTTTTGACTAGAAGGAAGAAGAGTATTTTAATATCCCTCAAAGTTGGGATCAGCCTAATCTTTTGCATCATTTCCTGCTCTAATAATAGACTCTGATACTTCTGATAGTAAAGATAAGCAAAAGGAAGATCTTTAATTTCTTAAGGAATTGTCTAAAATGGTAGAAATTTCTTATATGTTTTATAATCTGCAAATAAATATATGTCAAGACATTCATACTTTGAGATTTAAAAGGCAAAGGAATCAAAAATCACAAATATTCACAATTATAAACACAATGGTTGTGTTTCCCATAATAGAAAACTATGCTAAAAAAAAAAAAAAAAAAAAAAAAAAGACAGCCCTAGCTGGCTTGGCTCAGTAGATAGAGTGTCGGCCGGCAGACTGAAGGTTCTCAGGTTCAATTCCAGTCAAGGGCACATGCCCAGGTTGGGGGCTTATCCCCAGTAGGGACGTTCAAGAGGCAACTGATCAATGATTCTCTCTCATCATTGATGTTTCTACCTCTCTCCCTCTCCCGTCCTCTCTCCCTTTCTCTCTGAAATCAATGAAAAAATATATTTTAGAAAAACATAACAAATGCTACACATAATTCTAGTACTGCTCATAAAACCAAACTATAATAAATATCCTATATAATAAAAGCGTAGTAAGGAAATTGTCTCCTCGACCAGAGTTCTTCTGGGAGCTCCACCAGGGGGCGGGCCGGCTAGGGGAAGGGAGGGAGGCCCTGGCCAGTGGTGGCAGCAGGCAGCCAGGGGAAGGCAGGGAGGCCCTGGCCCTGGCAGGTGGCCAGGGGAAGGGAGGCAGGCCCTGGCCAGTAGCCACTAGGGACCCAACCAGTGCATAAATTTCATGCACTTGGCCTCTAGTTAATATATAAAATGTTTGAGAAAACTCTTAACTCTGTAGCTAAAGCCTTTCTAAGGCTGGTTCTGGTAGGCATGTCCTAGTTCAATGATGGCGAACCTCTTGAGCTCAGCATGTTAGCATTTTGAAAAACCCTAACTTAACTCTGGTGCCGTGTCACATATAGAAATTTTTTGATATTTGCAACCATAGTAAAACAAAGACTTATATTTTTGATATTTATTTTATATATTTAAATGCCATTTAACAAAGAAAAATCAACCAAAAAAATGAGTTTGCATGTCACCTCTGACATGTGTGTCATAGGTTCGCCATCACTGTCCTAGTTCAATAAAGGAGGGTGATGCCACAATGGCTGTCAGAAAAGTGCAAGTCACAATGCAGCTCAGTGGGAACAAAGACCCATGGAACCCAGTGTTTCAGCAGCTCTAAATAAAGTCCCACCTGTCATTATGTCAAATGATTTGGCCCACTTCCATGACAATACAAAAGTCACTTTTGTTGCAAGTCCAGTGTGCTGAGAGAATGAGCTGGGAAAGGCTGTTTGAAGGTTAGAAATACTCTGACCAGTTGAAACAGAATAGCAATAAATAAAACTTCTTAATGCCCCTAACATTACTGGTTAAAATAATCATGAATTAACAGATGTTACTAGTATAGCTATATGCCCAGATGATAAACAAATTGAGTTACATAAATAGGTGACCTGCAAATAAAGAGCTCAAGAATGAATAATTAATTATAGACCATGTGGAAAAGATATCTCGGAAATTTAAAACATCAACAAATGGCACCTAATGAAATGGTTCATAATACAAAGAGTAGATCTCATATTTTCCATCACCTGAAACATAGACCTTGTCATAAAGTATGTTTTCATACATCAAACTGATACTGAAAGGGTAATTCAAGCTTAGCGAGCTACTTTAGTATTCAACATTTAAAAATTAAACTGTTATTAGTTCATCACAATTGTATAAATGTAATTACTTCATTTTTTCAGTTTGTTACAATTTAGTCAAAGTATTTTTAAAATGAGGCTAAGACATACCAAGGCTGATCAAATGTTTAAAAAAAATCCAAACACCTAAGATAGGGGAGTTCAAGGGAAGGAAGGAAGAAAAGGAGAAAGAACTAGAGGTGGGGGTAAATGGGGGTAGGACAAAGAGAGAGAGAGAAAATAATGCATTTTGACCAACTATTCTTACCTCCAGCAAATTAGATCTTTGCTGAGTACTTTCCCGTTATCTTCCTCCCTGGGGCAGGTTGACAGACACTTTGTCCATGAAGGAGGAAAGTCTGTTTTACCCCCTTTTCCTATGACCCTGAGTCCCACCCCTTCCATCCCCCGCCCCAGCCCTCTAGTCCTCACAATTTCTCTGGCTTTATATCCCATCCTGCTCTCCATCTACCTGAGGCAGGCCAGGTCTCTCAAGTCCTTCCATCCTGGCTGTCTGCATTTCCACCTCCAGACACAAGTTCTAGTAGTGAGTTAAGGAGCACTGGGCTGGTCAGCTCAGCTGGTGTGGGAGGAAAACAAGTAGTCTTGCCTCACTGGCTTTCAGAAAAGCTAGGCTTATTTCACACCAGGTAATTCTGTAGGGATTTCACATTATTCCTCTTATAGAGTGTGTTTTTTGGAGGGGGAGGCATTCTAAGCACCACTTATATTCCTACTAGAGGCCTGGTGCACAAAATTCTTGCACAGGTAGGGTCCCTAGGCCTGGCCGGTGATTAGGGTCAATTGGGGCCTTCCGGCTGCTGGCCCAGGCCTTCCTTCATTCCGTGCCACCCCCTGGTGGTCAGCGCATAGTGAGCAGTCAAACTCCCAGTCCGTCGAACGCCTGAGGGGACAATTTGCATATTAGCCTTTTATTATATAGGATAAACTTCACAATAATCCTGTGAAGTAAACACCATTATTACCTCTTTGCTATAGATAAGGAAACAGGGGCACAGAAAGGCTGTGACTGGTCCAAGGTCATTAAAGCCACACCATTACAGAGGCAGGGTTTGAGCCCAGGCCTTCTGGCTTCAGACCCTATGCTCTGCACCACTATATCCCACTATCCTGACACTCTTTTCTCTGAAACTCTATTTAGAGTGCATAGAAGCAAATCAAATAAGGAAATATAACAAATAAAATTTGGGTTTAAAGTACTTACTATTAAAATTCCTATATTTACTTATTGCAAATAGATATTGAAAGGTGGCAGAAAATTTGACCCCAAAATACAACACTTGGGAATAAGAATTATTTTGAGTTAAAAGTACTTGAAAAACATCAGATGCAAGAAGAGCACTCCAACCTCCTTTTAATCTGAAAGCAGGAGGAAAACTCCCATGAAAAAAGATGTCCTGTGGTTATCTGGAGGAAAGGAACACTCTCATTACCAGAGACTGAGAGTGAAGGAGAAGGAACATCTGTACAAACACCTGAATGTTAAAGTAACTTTCATCTTCCTTATACTTTAGCTACTTTTCTGCATTGCCTCTCTTTGTTCAACCTAGTATATAAACACGCAGGCCTAGCCACTCTCTTGAGTCTTTGTTTTCCCCAGGGGTCTTCTGTGAACATGTAAAATCTGTGTACTTTTCTCCTGTTAATCTGCCTTATGGCCATGTAACTCTCAGGCCCAGCAGAGAGCTTAAAAGAGTCAAGTTGTGCTTCCCATACAATACAAATCTCATAAGAAATAGATGAAAGGAAAGCAAAACAAATCAAAATAAAATAATAAATTCACGAAAAATCCTTTCTCTTAAAGAGAAGATGGTTGTAATGTTTTACACCTCTCTGGGTTTCAGAGTAGGCAGCAAAACCAATCAATCAAACAATTTTAAATGGCTTTAGATCAAAACAAGGAAGAAAAAATATAACATATGACATTCATAATTATATAAGTTTCCACATCTTGGAAAAGAG
Source organism: Myotis yumanensis (assembly GCF_028538775.1). Taxonomy (NCBI): domain Eukaryota; kingdom Metazoa; phylum Chordata; class Mammalia; order Chiroptera; family Vespertilionidae; genus Myotis; species Myotis yumanensis. The sequence continues at coordinate 94,968,941 of NW_027223753.1, read as the reverse complement.
AGACATGATTTGATAGCATTTATGCAGTTAACACGTTACAGACCACAGAACTTCAGTCTATTCAGGGTGGTACAGAAATATTTCAAAGCTAGAAAGATGTCAGACCACACAAGTAGAAACACTTGCTGGATTAGGGGAGGCATCTGCGTTGAACCATCCTACCTAAGCAGAAGTATATGCGCATGGCAAGGTACACCAGGGAGTATGTCCAGTGAGGAGTTGCTGAGTGACTGTCAGAAACAGATGAAAGGAAGAGGTACATTTCTATATGAAAGGAAGAAAGATTTATATTAAAAGGAGAAAATCTATTCTGTGTTACTCCAAAATTATGACTATGAATAAAAATGTCCCAGGCAAATATTTTCAAAATTAAGAAATGCTTAGCAATATCAATGGCTTCATGTAAACTAGAAAGCCTGTAACTAAAAACATTCTATCATATTGTAGATACAAATAATTCACTCCAAAGTTCCCAAATGCCCACCATATACTAGACCGGTGTGGCACAGTGGTTGATTGTTGACCTATGAACAGGAGGTCACTGGTTCGATTCCCAGTCAGGGTACATGCCTGGGTTGCTGGCTCAGTCCCTGGTGTGGGGCGTGCAGGAGGCAGCCAATCGGTGATTTTCTCTCATCACTGATGTTTCTGTCTCTCTCTCCCTCTCCCTTCCTCTCTGAAAGCAATAAAAATATATTTAACAAAATAACAACAAATGACAAGTGCTGGCGAGGATGCGGAGAAAAAGGAATCCTCGTGCACTGCTGGTGGGAATGCAGACTGGTGCAGCCACTATGGAAGACAGTATGGAGTTTCCTCAAAAAACTAAAAATGGAACTCCCATTTGACCCAGTAATCCCACTTTTAGGAATATCCCAAGAAACTAGAAACACCAATCAGAAAGGACATATGCACCCCTATGTTCATAGCAGCACAATTTACCATAGCTAAGAATTGGAAACAGCCTAAGTGCCCATCAGCAGATGAGTAGATTAAAAAACTATGGTACATCTACACAATGGAATACTATGCTGCTGTAAAAAAGAAGGAATTCTTACCATTTGCAAGAGCATGGATGGAACTGGAGAGCATTATGCTAAGTGAAATAAGCCAGAGAAAGATAAATATCACATGATCTCACTCATTTGTGGAATATAATGAACAATATAAACTGATGAACAAAAACAGATCCAGAGACAGAGAAGCATGGATCAGACTATCAAACCTCAGAGGGAGGGTAAGGGAGGACAAGGGTAAGGGGGAGAGATCAACCAAAGGACTTATATGCATGCATATAAACCTAACCAATGGACACAGACACCAGGGGGGTGATGGTATAGGTGGGGGAGGGGGAGTATGGGGGGATAAGGACACATATGTAACACCTTAATCAATACAGAATAAATAAATAAATAAATAAATAAATAAATAATAAAAATACATAATTTTGCCCTGGCCAGTGTGCTCAGTGGTTAGAGCATTGGCCAAACAATTAAGGGTCTCAGGTTTGATTCCCAGTCAAGGGCACGTAACTTGACTGCTTGCAGGTTCATCCCCAGTCAGTCAGGGTGCGAGTGGGAGGCAGCCAATCAAGGTGTCTCACATCACTCTCTCTCCCCCTCCCTCCCTTCTACTCTCTAAAAATCAATGGAGAAAATATCTTCAGGTGAGAATTAACAAAACAAACAAAAAAATAAAATGGAAAAAAAAACAGTAAAAAAAATACATAATTTACAAACAACCACAATATACCATTGTAATTGCAATAATCACGGTGTAAAGGAAGTGTTACAGGTACTCCAAGCAAGACTTCTACAGAGGCACTGATATATTATGATGTAGCTGGAACTAGGTGGATGGGGTTATATGAAAGGGCCCTTTCAATTACATAAACACTGAAGAAGAAAGATATTATCAAAGTGAAGTACACTCAAATTTCAACAGGTGTCAGAAAACCGTTCCCAGGTTACCAACTCACACTTTTTCAAAATAAGCTCATATCTTAGCAAGTTAATCCATGAAAGTTATGGCTTTAACTCTATTGCCAACAATTTAACAACAGGCAGTTTTTTATATCTCATATTTACTTTAAATGCTAGAAAACTGAGACATTTTTATAGAGAAAATGGGATGTTAAAAAAGTATTAATACAAATTTTTACCACTCCAAGAATATTATTTACTTTTAGTTATTTTTGCATAAGCATATATCATAATCATAATGTGTCTTCAATTTATATATCCTTCTCTATTACCATCCATTTTGCAGAAAACTTAAGTCCAAAATGTTAAATGTCTTGTCCAGGTACATTCATCTAGGAGGTAACAGAGTTCGGCATTGAATTCAGGCCGTCTGGCTAGAGGTTATGCTCTTACCCCAACCACTTCAGATTGCCTAATCGTTATTAAAATCTGATTGTAACTAAGAGAGCTGAAACTTAATTGTATTATATCTTTCCTGTTGTAGAGGAAAGCTCTCTGTGTTCATTCATATGCCATCTCTTAGTCATTAATCAGATGTCTATTTAGTACCTGTATGAAGCCACTGTGCTGGGGACACCATTTTTGTGCCATGGACCTTTGGCAATCTGTGAAGCCCATGATGCTTTCTCAGAAGCATGTTTTTAAAGATACAAAATAAAATACATAAACTTACAAAGTAAGCAAATTATATTGAAGTACCATTATCAAAATATTTTGAAAGGCAAATTTATGATATAACAATACATGACCTTTATTTAAAATCTAGCAATTTGATAGAAGACAAAGCAGCTGAGGCTGGAATAGTAATAAAATATACTAACTGCCTAGCCAGTGTGGCTAAGTGGTTGAGCATCGACCCATGAACCAAAAGATTACTATTTCGAATCCCAGTCAGGGCACACACCGGAGTTGCGGACTCAATCCCCAGTAAGAGGCGTGCAGGAGGCAGCCAATTGATGATGTTTCTCTCTCATCAATGTTTCTATCTCTCTATCCTTCTCCCTTCCTCTTTGTCTAAAAATCAATAAAAACCTATTTTTATAAGTATACTATCCAAAATACATTTTTATATATGTTTACAGACATTATTAATACTAAATGTCTTTTAAAATAGATAACAAAGGGAAGAAAATGCCATATGACAGAAGTCAGATGATCTCAAAAACCAGTTCTAAGTGCACTAGTGGCTCTCTAACCCGCTTTTTCCAGTCCCAATTCACTTGACCTCATGGTCATTCTTGGACCCCCAAAACCCCCTGACTTGTGGCTTCTAAGACTCCCATATTTATCTGTATCTCCTAACTTTCCTAGGGCTCCTATCTCTGCTTCTTCCATTAATTGTTTCCAATTTCTGAGTACAAACATGTCCAATGGTTTCTTATCAGAGTATACATCATAGAACTAGTATCCCATGGAACACTGCTTGGTAAATTCTTCATTGGCTCTCCTGGTATTCACCTCGAACCGCAACACACCACGTTACTCTTACATCATGCTTCCTCACTCCTGTCTACCCACAGAGCCATGCCCTTGCTTCAGAAATGACTCCCACAGCCCCCAAATAACAGATTGTCACCAAGCAGATGCAAAGATTACTTACTCTTTTCCCAATGCCTTCTTCTGTTCATTGTCCACATATGCACAGATTTTCTTAAAAGTCTGATTTTCCAGCAAATGGACTTCAACAACCTCACATCCCATGTTAACTGGGCCAAAACCAGAATAAACCACAAATCCTAAACTCCCACTCAATTGTGTACAATAGCCAAATTAGAAATTTCTCATATATAGTGCACAGGGAATGTTAATAGCACATCCTCCTCCCTCCCAACCTTTTTTATTCTGAGTTAACTAAGATATTCAAGGACTTGTTTTATTCATTTAGTGAAAGTGCAAGTAGACTCAGACCTGAGTGAGGCACTCCATGGTTCCTTTCCCTGAACCCACCTACCCTAATAGACAATGAATTCCTTGAGGACAAAAAAACATGTATTAAATATATATCCCACACAGCTGCCTTGTACAAAACAGGAGCTCAGTAAATATTAAGTGAATAAAGAACCATAAAGTGAATACAGGAAACTGAAGGTGTGCCAGAGGCTATACTTGAACAAAGAAGAAGCATCCCACTTTCCTTAACCATTCAATTGAAGACTAAGAAGCTATGAAAAACAATGACATATGGAATACTTAAAAAAAAAAAAAAAAAAAAGAAGAGGAAACTAACTAAAACTCTAAACCAGGGGTCCTCAAACTACAGCCCGCGGGCCACATGCAAATACAAATATTGTATTTGTTCCCATTTTGTTTTTTTCTTCAAAATAAGATATGTGCAGTGTGCATAGGAATTTGTTCATAGTTTTTTTTTAAACTATAGTCCGGCCCTCCAATGGTCTGAGGGACAGTGAACTGGCCCCCTGTTTAAAAAGTTTGAGGACCCCTGCTCTAAACCTTCAAACTCCAAACCCCCAACACCGCACCACCATATTTGAAATTTCCAAGATGGCAAATGACAAAATGACAAGTGCTGAGATAAAGATTCAATATCACCCCCAAGATGGTGCAATCAAGCTGTCCATGACTATGTGTCTTATATTTTCACTGTGATCTTGGGTAGTTCACACTACATACCCAGGCCTCATTTTGTTTATTGCCATTAAGGACCCAAGGGAAAAATGAGTAAAAATTACAGTAAAGCTTCCTGTCACTATGTAAAACAATTCTGAACCGTGTCCAGCATGACCAGTGGTGAACCTGAGGTATGTGTGTGTCGGGGGGGGGGGGGGGGGGGCAGGAGGCAGACAGTGAAGGATTAAAGAAAACAGACAAGAGACTATAGCTGGGGCCAGGTGGATCACTGTGCCTGGATGAGGAAACAGTGACACAGCCTTACTGACACAGCCTGTAAGTCGAGTCTTTATTTTATAGTCAGAACAAAACAAGGGAGTGGTCAAGATGTTTACAATGTTCTTGCGAGTTTCAAATCTACTTAATTACATGCACCTGAGGACTCTATCAAGCTTTGTTTCGTCAGCACTTGCTGCACCTCCTGCAGCCCATATCCCTCAGCCACCTGGGACCACAGGGTCGGACCATAAGGTCAAGCTTAAAACCATAGCCTTTGGCTATAATTGTGCTGGGAGGGCTTTGCTCTCCAAGCTGGGACTTGCATGTGGCTTTGCCACAAGAGGACCATGCCCTCTCATCAGTCTGAGGCTTGAACCTATCCAAACGCTGTAGCTGCTCTCCACACAATTCTTTATTAATGAAGAAATCAATATAATGGACCAGAAGATTCCTGCCAGGCAGGATGGTGTGTGTGTGTGTGTGTGTGTGTGTGTGTGTGTGTGTGTGTGTGTGTGTTGGGGGGGGGGGGCAGTGTAGATAAGGGATGATAGTGTGTCTATGTGTGTTTGGCCACGGATACATTCTTGTACAGTGGGGCCTTGACTTACGTGTTTAATTCGTTCCGAGACCAAGCTCATTAAGGAGCTCATTAAGGAGCTCGTTAACTCAAATTACTCTGTCAACTCAATGCAAAAAATCAGCGGAGAGACAACTGGTATCTCAAAAAACTCGTTAGTCGGGACACTCGTAAGTCAAGGCCCCACTGTATTTAACTTTTCCTTTCAACAATAGAAAATGCATGCCAAAGGACAAAGCTGACATTCATTTATTTAAAAAGGCAACTTATTTAGTTTCTACAGCGTAGATCCCCTAAGACATTTAAAATTTAAGAGGGGGGAAACCTCCTCTGCTCCTAACCCTCAATTCGGTAACTCCAAAATTCCATCAGTTGCTCTTCAAGACACATTTGAAGAAAAGACATCTAGAAAGCTTTGCAATGTCTAAAGACCTGTGTTATTGTTTTAAATAGAACTGACTGATCATGGATGTATCATTGATCCAAAATAGGCTGTACTTTCCAAATCTCTTAAAGCTATTAGGTACATGGACTGTAAATTCTGGTTTCATAGCAGTAGGGAGTGAATTGTGGGAGTTATGGTTTATTTTTGAGTGACCAACTTCTGCAAAGTAAAGTTAAAGGAAAGATACTGGAAGTCATCCAAGATCAATCTTCTCTCAATTTCATTATTTTGGGACAAGCAGCAGATCCTTCACACTGCATGGAACAAAATCAATAAAAGCCAAAAACAACAGGCGCCACTCTTTCAAGATCATTTCATCAGGACTTAGCAGAGGCAAACACAATGAAGTATCTGTAAGCTGCTAGAATAACATTTCCACTTTGTTATTCACTGTACTCCAATCTGAACTCTATCTTCCTGTTCCAAATGCCATTTCAATATTTGAAATCTCTGTAGCTGGTAAAATCACAAACACATCTGTGACTTTCTATCCCCTTAACTTAGATGAGTGTGTAACCTTTCTCTATCTTGGGTTCAGATATTCTGCATTAACATACTGTTTTCTTTTTCCATATATTCTTTTTATCCATCTGAGGCTCAGTGACCCTTCCCTGGAAATATCAACTATCGGTTTTGTTTTCAACATTGGAATGTTTAGATTAGACAGTCAGTGCACAAGGAAAATTAATATAGCTCCCACCTGCCACAACTCATGTTAAATTCTACACATGCCACTCCTGTGCTGAGCACACAAGAGCATCTCGGGAATAGCCCTGGGCTTGGGGAGGCATCTTTTCTAAACATATCTGGTTACACTTCATCATCATGGCATCCTGGGAGGGCAGAGCACCAATCTCCAGGATGCGGAAAAGTCACTCAGCAGACATGTGGGAAAGTAACATATTTAGTATTGAAGAAATGGTGTTCAGCTTCAGATACCAATCCTATATTCATGTTCGGTAAATAAATAAACTTAGAAATAATTATATTGGGAACCCTGAAATCACACTCCCTTCCGTAATCCTTAATAGTCACTTACTCAAAACAACATTGGACAAGATGTCCCTGTTGATCCTCACTTTTCCATTTTCTGGTGTCAACACAGAATGTGTTCTCGGGCTTTTGCATCATGATGGAACATCTCTTGGCTTTCACACTATTCATTTAGTAAGTTTTTAAAATATGGTAAATTCCATACAGAAAGCAGTAAAAAAATAGTGAAAAAATAAAGAGAAGAAGCTAGGCTTCCTGAGTATTTGATCTTTGTTAGTTATTAGGTTGGACAATCTAATACTTCTGATATTCAACTATTTGGGGGCTACAAAATGACAATTTCCTATATCTCAATTGAATAATTAATAGAAGCTTTGATCTTCTTTGAAATTGAGATATCTCCTTCTCAATATGGCTATTGAATGGGGACACATATAGCAGTATCACAATTATTTCAACATTTTTACTGAAGTTTTGCTAATAAGGTATATTAGGAAATGTCACAAGCCCATATTCTATTTTTTAAAATTCTTAAAGATGAAAAGAGATCAAGATAAAATCAGGACTTTGCAAAAACAAACAAACAAACAAAAAAACAACAACTCAGGACCGAGAAATGTACCCTACATAAAGGCTGTCTGTCTCTAGCTACATACTGTCAACTGACAATCATTGGTGCCAGTTCAATGCCAACAAGAATCCCCAGTTTGGGGTGCAATGGAAAAGGACACTTTATTCAGGCAAAACAGCTCAACTGTGATACAGCACTCTGTGGAAAGAGCAAGGCCATGTATCAGCTCAACGGTGATACAGCAATCTGAAAAGTGCAGGGCCATGGAACATCTCATTTGTGATATAGCATGTCTGTGAAAACAGGTCGGCTAGGAGGCAGCCCTGGAGAAAGGCCCCTCTTCCATTAGCCAGCTCTGCTCTGCTCCTCGATGGTCTACTCCTTGCCAGTATGTTTTGCACTGCACTGGTCTGCTCTGCTCTGATCTGCTCTGTTCTGTGCCAGTCTACTCTGGCCTGCACACATCTGCTCCTCTTTGCCCTGGTGAGACATCTTTGATATTTGAGCTCAGCCAGGGAGATGCAGGCTTCAGTCCTCAGTGAAAAGGGAACATGCACTCTCAAAGCCAAAGGAGAGCTGGCTTATATGGACAGAAGTCCCTGTCCCTTGTTGGTGTGTCCCCATGCAAATGAGGACTCCAAATCCTCAGAGTTTGATTGGTCCAGAGGCACTATCCTGATTGGTCAGAATAGAGCTGCTCTGGTTGGTTGGAGCTGTACAGCTCCAATTGGATGGGGAAAGCTTCAATCCTATTGGTTGAAATAGAATTCCAGGAACTCATATATAAAAGCTGGCTCAGATGGCAGAAACATAGTACAGGAGGCAGTTCAGTACAGGCTTCTACTTGAAGTGTGCTTTGCATGAGAGGCTGCTATATAGAAATGGCTGCTAGGATCTGTGTTTTTTCTGTTTTGTTTGTTTGTTTGTTTTTGCTTTTATCCAGTTAGCCATCAGGAGCCATTTTTAATAGGTGTCTTCTTTCTCAGGATTCACAATGCAGACTTTGCATATTAGTGAGGGCTTAGTGCCATAGGCTGCTAAGTGCCTTCTATGAGCAGCCCAGTAGAAAGCCCAGACAACTTTAGCAAAGATTCTACAAAAAGCCATCACAGTTTTCAGCACCTCCCTTTTGGATTCCTCCAGACCACACTTCTTATTGGTCCATTTCCACCCTCCTGATCTGGACTATCCTCAGCCTTCAGACCTCCCCTCACCTAATCATTTGGATTCATCAACCAGTTCTGCAGCTTAATCCTCTGATATTGGCAGCTCTCAAAGGCCAAAAATAGTAGCATTTGTCTTTCATCAATAAGACTAACCACAGCCCTAGCTGGTTTGGCTCAGTGGATAGAGTGTTGGCCTGCAAACTTAAGGGTCCCGGGTTTGATTCCGGTCAGTCACATGCCCGGGCTGTGGGCTTGATCCCCAGTAGGGGGTGTGCAGGAGGCATCCGATCAATGATTCTCTCTCATCATGGATGTTTCTATCTCTCGCTCCCTCTCCCTTCCTCTCTGAAATCAATATTTATATATATTTTTTAAAATATAAGACTAACCACAATCTCAAAGAGCACAGGCCACAGGCCAGACTCCACATGAGGGAGCAGGGGCTATGATGTACCTACATGCTCTCATAGGTCTCTTAAGAGTACTGATTTTAAATTGGAGCCCTGTTCTCTTTTTAGAGAACATTCACCATATAAAATTCAGGTTAGGATTGTGATCCCCCATTTCTATCTGTTCTCACAAGGTCTTTGTAAGTCCAATATTGATGTGCTTATGCCTGAGATCTTCCTTCTCCCAAGCAAAATAATATCCACATATCCACAAAGGAGGTCTCTCAAACATACTAGTGTACTGGTTAATAATGCGGATTTTGTAATAAAAGGAAATACGATAATTTAAAGAGAAACATCAAAAGTGCTTTATTCAAAGTAAAGTCCATTGCTAGCTACACATTTCCCCCATCTTTCAGGTAATTTGTGGATACCGCCCCAATAGAACTTTTCTTGTTTTGAGGCAAACCATTCAGAGACCCAATTTTCCACTTCTTTGTACGTTTTGAAGTGCAGCTCAGAAAGTGCATGTGCCAGCAATCGGAAAAAGTGATAATCTGAAGGAGCAAGGTCTGGTGAATACAGCCGGGTGGGTTAATACTTCCCGGGCAAGATCTTTTAATGTGTCTTTAACTGATTTTGAAGTGTGTGATGGTGCGTCATCATGAAGCAAAATTACTTTGCTGTGTCTTCTGGCACATTCAGGTCATTTTACGATCAAAGCATGGTTCGATTTGATTATTTGTTGTCGGTAGAGATCAGTATTAACGGTTTCACCTGGTTTTAGAAGCTCATACTACACCACACCTTCCTGATCCCACCAAACGCAGAGCATTGTCTTCTTTCCAAAGCAATTTGGCCTTGCAGTCGATGTTGATGGTTGACCTGGATCAACCCATGATTTTGTGCATTTGGGATTCTCAAAATCAATCCACTTTTCATCGCCAGTCACAATTGGATGCAAAAAAGACTTTCTTTCGTGCCATTGAAGCAATATTTTACTGATGACTTTTTGGTTTTCCATTTGTCTTTCGTTCTTTTGATGTGACACCCATTTTCTTTCCTTTAAAATCTTTCCCATTGCTTGTAAACGATTGGAAATAGTTTGATGAGCAACCTTTAATCTTTCTGCAAGTTGTTTTTGAGTTTGATATGCATCTTCAACAATAATGCTTATAATTGTTGGTCTTCAAACTTTTTCAGTTGACCTGTTTTTTGTCTTTCACATTGAAATCATCACTTTAAAAAATATATATATATTTTTTATTGATTTCAGAGGAAGGACGACCCAAAAGTCATCACTTTTAAAGTGTTTAAACCAGCATTCACAAGTATCTTGAGATGGAGCATGTTCACCATAAGCTTCCTGAAATATATGATAACTTTCAGCGGCACTTTTCTTCAAAATAAAGTAATGAATTAAAACTTCCTGCAAATGCTCTTTTTTTGGCATGAAATTCAACATTTTTAAGCATAAAAATATCTATGATGTTAACACCTTCAGAAAATTTGACATATGAAGTTTTGAAGCTTGTTATCAATACAAAGTAGCACACATATCAAATTGCATATATATTAACATATGTGTAACTCCATCTATTGAAAAAAATCCACATTATTAACCAGTACACCTAGTACTATCCACTTCAAAAGTGTCTCACACCTAGAGGTGGGACGAGTGAATATGTTATAACTACTAATCCAATGTCCAGCTCAACCTCACCACTACCACAAATTTAAGGAAAGTTAGCCACAGTGGGGAACTGCCTTATTTTTCTAACATAATTGAAAACTATACCATTCATCCCATCTATGAAAAGTTATTGCATAGCAATAACAGTTAAAATGAAGAAAAAGGATGAAAAGAAATATACAATGTGTTCCCTACTTTACACACAGAGAGTCTCCAACATAGAAAATACATGTATTTTTCCAAGGATCCACTGCTTGAAGAGCATTTATCATAGGTTTCATTCACTTGCCACTCTCCTGATGCACTTCAAATATGTTCCTTTACAATCAGAGAAGGAAAGGTAGTACAAATGTAAATGCTGCATTACCTCTGTTTCTGTCTGATCAATCTACTAGTCTAATTTCCACTCCTGAATTCTGCTGGCTTCTGTTCCAAGGAAGGACAGGGTGAGGCACAACCAGCAGAGGACAGACAGCAGAGGTGACTGCTGCTGGCCCAATCAGTGTGCAGCTTCCTGGCATGATGGGGACCACGGCAGTCCAGAGAGCTGCTGCTATGTGCCACACAGCTCACAATCACAGGTGTGGTTTTCCCCACTGCGTGCCTCCATGTTAGGATGAGGGTTACAGTTTGTCATCGCCAAAATTCAACTCACATTTTGGTCCAAAAAAATCTTAAAATTAATTCCTAAAATTTAATTTAAAATCCTAAAAAATGAAATGGCTAAGAGCATCTATTGCAGTGTTTTCCAAATTAAAAGTGATGGTTGTGGGTCATAAAATCGATTTTGAAAATGGCATTAAAAAAATAAAATAAAATATATATTGTACACAGTGAGGATTCTGCTGGTCTTAAAATACACAGTTATTTACTGAATAGTTTACAAAATATACTTATTACTGTGGGTTTGAAAGCATAAATCTAACCCAATATCCTTATTTGGCAAAAAATAAAATTGAAGCCCAAAATGGTTGAAACACCCACAATTACACAATTTGATACTGGCAGGTACTCAACATAATTATTCTTCATAAGATGTCTTTTTTAAAAAAAACAATCCTATTTTCTGTAATTCTTTCTCTTAAAGTCCTATTAAATATCAGCATTTGTTTGAAACACAAAATTCAGGTATTTAACAAATTTTTCAGAGAACTGAACATAAAAAAAATTAAAACAAATCTCTTGGCACATCTTGACTCTAACAGTAAAATCAAACTGAGATTAGAAACCAGATACTGTGGTTCTTAATCAACACAAGACTACATTTAACATATAAGACTTTGATACAATGTAAGGCACTTAATAACTGTTAATATCTTCCTTTGTTATAACTCCTTACTTTTCCATCATGTAGCCTAAGTCAAGATTGACTTCAGATCACCTAAAACTATAGAAAATCTCCTACCACAACTAAGCTAACTGCCCGAAAGCCATATCTAGCCTTATTAGATCACCTGAAATTCTTCAAGTATCTATAATAGCCCAAAGAAAACACACACAAAAAAGCCACACCTTGAGTTATTCCAGTGGGTTTTAAATTAAATTACACAAAAAGAAAAACAGTATCTAAAACAACGATTTAGAAATCAAATCAGATCTATTCAAACTGAAGTATCATTTCAGAGTATTAACTACCTATATCTTCTGACACTTGGGTTAATTCTGTTTTTTTAAAAAAAATGGCCTCAACACTTTCTAGAGTTGGGAGTTGAAGGTTGTGTCTCAGAAGGCTGATTTTGCTTTGATTTTACAATAAAGTCTCAGGTTTCTCATAAGTCTTCATGCCATTCTGAGTATTATTAAATACTAGAGGCCCAATGCACAAAAATTTGTGCACTCGGGGGGGGGGGGGGTGAGGGGGTTCCTCAGCCCGGCCTATGCCCTCTCGCAGTCTGGGACCCCTCGGGGGATGTCCACCTGCTGGCTTAGGCCCACTCCCCAGGGGACTGGGCCTAAGCTGGCAGTCAGACATCCCTCTGGCAGCCTAGCAGCCCTCGGGGGATGTCCACTTGCCAGCTGGAAGCAGGCCTAAGCTGTAGTCGGACATCCTTAGTGCTGCTGAGGAGGCAGGAGAGGTTCCTGCCACCACCACTGTACTGGCAGCCGTCAGCCTGGCTTGTGGCTGAGCAGAGCTCCCCTGTGGGAGTGCACTGACCACCAGGGGGCAGCTCCTGCATTGAGCATCTGCCTCCCTGGTGGTCAGTGTGTGTCATAGTGACCAGTCATTCCCAGTCGTTCTGCTGTTAGGGTCAATTTGCATATTACCCTTTTATTATATAGGATAGAGGCCTGGTGTACAGGTGGGGGCCAGCTGGTTTTCCCTGAAAGGTGTCCCGGATCAGGGTGGGGGTCCTACTGGGGTGCCTGGCCAGCCTGGGTGAGGGACTGATGGCTGTTTTCAGGCTGGCCACACCCCCTGCAGGGTGGGGGTCCCTGCTGGGGTGCTTGGCCAGCCTGGGTGAGGGGCTGATGGCTGTTTGCAGGCTGGCCAAGTCCCCCAGCGGGAACCCTCGCCCCATAGGGGTGTGGCCAGCCTGGGGGAGGGGCTGAGGGCTGTTTTCAGGTGGGCCACAGCTGTGGGCTGAAAGCAGGTATCTGGGATTTATTTATCGTCTATATATAATTGAAACTTTGTAGCCTTGAGCGGAGCTCAGGGCCGGCAGGGCAGGAGGGAAGCTTGGCTTCCTCCATTGCCGGGGGCAACCCAAGCCTCCTGCTCACTCCAGCTCTGTAATTCCGCTATTAACTGGAATTACCAAAACATTCCAGTTAATTGGGGGGTGGGGAAGAATAAGGCATTCTAATGCCCCACATTAACAGAAATTATTTCAACTTGAACAGAAAAAAAAAATATAGCTAATGCTAAAATAAATAATATTTAAGATATAATTTATATATATATAAAAGCCTAAGTGACCGTTACAACCAAATGACTGGAACGACCAGTTGACCAATCACTATGACACACACTGACCACCAGGGGGCAGATGCTCAATGCAGGAGCTGCCCCCTGGTGGTCAGTGCACTCCCACAACCAACCTCTCACAGCCAGCCAACCTCCCCCAATTCCTCCCCCTGGCCAGCAAACCTCCCACAGTCCCTGCCCCGTCCCTCCTGCCCCATCCAGCAGGCCCTGTCTGGCAGGCCCTGGCTGGCAGCCAGTATGCCCCAACTGACCTGGCCCTGATCGGGACTGGGCAAGATGGCTCTGATAGGCCCTGATCACTGGCCAGGCCTAGGGATCCCACCTGTGCATGAATTTCGTGCACTGAGCCTCTAGTAAATAATAAGCAAGTCAGTCAAAATTATGTCTCAAGAACAGTTGTGGGTAGAGAAAAACAAATTAACAAGTATTTTATCAAATGCCCTCAATATGTAAATTACTCTACTAGACTCTATCTATAGTCTAGTGCAGCCGTGGGCAAACTACGGCCCGCGGGCCGGATCCGGCCTGTTTGAAATGAATAAAACTAAAAAAAAAAAAAGAACGTACCCTTTTATGTAATGATGTTTACTTCGAATTTATATTAGTTCACACAAACACTCCATCCATGCTTTTGTTCCGGCCCTCCGGTCCAGTTTAAGAACCCATTGTGGCCCTGGAAATTCTGTTTCTTTGTTACTAATGTTGTGGCCCCACCCCATAACAAAGAAACAGAATTTCTGGAGGATGAGGCCCAGAAATCAGGATTTTAAAAAGATTCCCAGGTGATTCTAATGTGCAGCCAAGGTTGAGAACCACTGCTATAGTCTAAGTAAAGTCAGGTAAGTTACTTTTTCTGAGTAAAATCTCAGGTCAGATGATAGAAGTTATACTTCATCCTGTAACCTTGATCTTTTCTATCATCCCCTTGGATACTTTTCATATAAGCCTATGTATTCCTAGTACCTCTCCACCCATAATGTAGAGGTACCTGCATTTCTGGGTTTGAGAAGTTTGAGTGAAAGAACAATTTCTAAATCATACAGACTATAATAAAGCAGTGAACAAGAGGTAGCCCTGTCAATACACCGTTTTGAATAAACTGAATGGATATACTTTGAGAAGCTGCTTATTTGCTCAAGTGACAGATGAGATCCAATTTTCCAATCTCTAAAATTGCTACCAGATCCTAAATTAGTCAATTACTCTTCATTTTATAGCAAGTAGCTACAATAAAATAATCCAAATAAAATTCCTGAATTAAAAAATTAAACTTTCGCTAAGAAGGTTGGCTCTCGCACAGTTGGAGTGAACCAGAGAGGACATCCCTTTCACCAGAGACTTCCTAACATTCTTAGAGGGAAAGAACCAGCCTTGCAGTTAGTCATAAAGAACCACAACCAAACTCATCAGTCAGTGTGAATCTAGCAACCTTATTAGTTTTTCAAGGTTATAATAGTTTTTACTAGGCAAAGCAAATAAAGCTTAGGAAAATATTCTCAACTAACATGCTCACTTTTAGAAAAGTTTGCCTCTTCTACAACAATGTTTAACCAATGTCATGGGATCCTTAAACTTATGAAAGTATTCACTCTTCCTTTAAAGAAGCAAAAAAAATGTTTTCTTGTCTTAGAAATCTTTAAGACAACCCCAATTCCACTTCCACATCTATCCCCCTCTTTTTCTCTTTCCCTTCTATCCATCTCCCCAATAATCTGTAACAGGGGTCATGCTATTTTATTTCTCTCTCACTTTTTTTTTCTTTCACCTATAGATTTTTAGTCTAGCAAATCAATCAAGCTTGTTTTCTCACTTAGTCAAGAAAATGAGTAAAACATGATGCTCTTAATTCAAGAAGAAATAATCACATCACCTTTCCTTTAAATGCCTATACAGCGACAATTTTTTTTTTAGCAATCATACATTCTTCTAACTTCTCTTTCTCATATGTCCATCTCATCAGAAGAGGGACAAAACCTACTATGAAATTTAGATATTTTTAAGTCAAATGGGCCTGTATTCAAATCCAGGATCTCCCCTACTTAGCAGGCTTTGGTTGATCCACCCAGGTGAAAACAGACATAGTCCCATAAACATGCTTCCTTTTCTTCTAGAGTTGACACCTAGAAGAACATTCCACTAAAAAGAGTCTAAAACTCTCTGTGTAAGAACATTCACCCAGCCATGTGCATCTTGAGGCACAAATAATTCCATATGAGCATTGACCTTCCTGCCTGCTAGCACAATCTATGAAAACCCTACCTGAGCTCCCTTTCCTCTTTCTCTCCCTCTACTAGAAAAAACACTTCTTTTGCTCTAAGACACAATTCAGAGAAGCATCTAGTCTTCCACAATAGAAAATTATGCCCACAGAGTGGGGGTGGGGTGGGGGGTGGGGGGAATGGAGGGATAAGGACACATATGTAATAACTTAATCAATAAAGAAATTTAAAAAAAAGAAAATTATGCCCACATATCTAGGTTTCCCATCATTCTAATACAATGGAGACACTTTACTAAGCTCCAGGCCCTTCAAGGAACATTACCAATGCAATATATCCACTTAAGTCATGATATGATAAAAAATCAAGAGCAACCAGAGTAATAGGTTCCTCCTCAAAGCTGCTATCCTGCAGCGACCTCAAGGGCTCCAAAATGACTTCCAGTAGTGAGGAGAGCTATTTCCCAGCATTTACATACTTTTCAATTCATGTAATAGGCATGTTAAAGACAGTGTTGATAGACTTTATTCTGCTGATACACATCAGTTAAATGTGTTTTATTTCCCTTCTGGGCTGAGTGCTGGCAGAGAATAAGACAATGAAGAGGTAGTGGTATACATTTCCAGGCCCTTTATGGTCAAGATTATGAAAGAAGGACTTTGACCGAAGAATGTTTAGGCTGACTATAATAGTTTTCATTTTAGTACATTATTGTTGCCATGTGTTTGCTGCTGTCTGGATTAATAAAAAAGCTCTGAAATATCTGCCTGCGTCCTTCATGGACTCAAGAGTTTCCATAAGAGAAATCACTTGGAAAATCACAATATTGCTCCAAATAAAATATTAACATAAAAAACTTGTTGAAATGTTGAGCTAAAATACTAAAGAATTATTACACAAATGTAATTTATGAGGGTCTGAGTGCCTTGGCTTCATAAAGGCTTTCCCATTCCCACTACAAGCCCATGTTTGCTATTGTTCTTCATACAACATTAATGCCACCAACCAGAATGAATTGGTTTGGGGGATGCTCAGAGTTCTGACAGAACAGATGAGAATGACAAGGAAAGAGTACTCTATGAGTAAATCCTGGATAAAGTACATATAATAAAACTATATCCAGCCCTTACAATTTTATTTAAAGAAATTAAAAGTATTTCTTTCTTGTGTATGAAAAATGTAGTTACATTTTCCTTCTTTCTATCCTCCTAATTGTAGATTGATTCCTAATGGAAGGATTTGGCCTTGTAACTGCAATAAGTTACCAGTAGTAGTAACTTGTAGAGTTAGCTCAACATTGGTAAAATAAATAATCTTTTAGTATCCATGAATTCTCTCCAATCTTAGAGCAAATCTTCTCACTAAGAAAACCTTCAACAGAAGAGATTGAATTTGTATTCAGGCCCTTTATTTCATCTTCACTTTTCAAACTTAAGGGCAGGTTGCTGTACTGATCCACAATACATGGAAACTGCACACTCAGTAAATGCTATGCTAACTCAATGGGACATTGCAATGTCCCCTGAGTGCCACTGCCTTTCCTATGGACCTGAAAATAAGTCATGTGTCTGGAGCTTTCAATGATCCCAAGACCTAACACAACCTGACTGTTCTTAAATATTGCCAACATCAAAGAAATTTTTATTTTTGCCAAAATTTTAGATTGAGTGAAGTTATCTATATCACCCAAGCTTTGTATCCTAAGATTCTTATTGATATTAATGTATATACTCTGTTGAAATATTTTGTTTATACAAGTAAGGTCTTTGTTTTTCCTAAGTCCACAAGAACTGAAAAAGGAGTTTTGCACTTAACAATTAAGTCAGCTTATCTATTTTACTTGCCTGCAAAGTAATTATATTTATACACTGGAGGGGAGGAAAGAGAGGTGGTTAGAAAGAAGGTCAAAATAAGAAATAGTTATAATAAAATGCTGTGATATGAAACCTTAATTTTATAAATGAGAATGCTATAGAAGAAAAAAGGTCAAGTGTCTTGCCAAGGTTACAAGGCTAAATTAGTCATTATAGCTGGGATCGGGGAGGTGGGAGGGAAATGCAGTCAAGAGCAGTGTGTGGAGAATCTGCTATTTAGTTAATGCTTCTGGAAGTGAACTAAGTGACTCATTTTCAAAAATAAAGGATGGTGAGAAGTTAACTGGCCTGTAAAATGGCAATAACAGGAATCTGCTTTGCCTGTATCATAACCTTGGCATAAAGATAAAAGGAGATAGACAGCACCTGGGAAAATGTTCTGTAAACCATAAAACACCTGTAAATGTAGTGTTCCGCCTACCAACCTTAACCTGCCTAATTACTCACACTTTCAGCGAAGTTATCTGCTTTCTTTAAACCATTAATCCACTCAGAGAACATCTGTTTATTAGACACCTATTATGTGTAAATCACTATATGAAGAGCCAGCACCAATACTAAAACAAGATAAAAGGACTCTCATTCTTCAAAGAGCTTATAGGTGAATTTCTAATATAGTAATCTAGTACGGAGATGAAGCATATGAATAAATGGCTCTCAACCATTTCCCAGTTCCTAATACCTTAGCCCAGTGGTTCTCAACCTTGGCTGCACATTAGAATCACCTGGGAATCTTTTTTAAATCCTGATTTCTGGGCCTCATCCTCCGGAAATTCTGTTTCTTTGTTATGGGGTGGGGCCACAACATTAGTAACAAACAGAATTTCCAGAAGACGAGGCCCAGAAATCAGGATTTTAAAAAGATTCCCAGGTGATTCTAATGTGCAGCCAAGGTTAAGAACCACTGCCTTAGCCCTTCATATAATGAAGGAAGGTTAGCTGTGGCAGGATCACAGGGAAACCAATGAAATTTTCATAGAGACACTGCTGCAAGACTGTGGGAAGGGTCTAATTAGCTTGAACCCGCATTGCTATTGAATTTGGGAAGAAAAAAATTAAATTAAAGTCAACCAGAAGGTTCTAACAACAGCCCATTCGTGAGACAGGGAGGAAGACCTTAGCCAAAGCAATAGCACCAGGAATAAAACACAAATTCGAGCAGGGGATCACTTTCAGTGAAAACACTCTTAACTGAAGAAGGGAAAGTAGATAGTAAGAAAGAGAGAAGAAAGAAAAAGAGAAGCAGTACATGAAGCAGAAAAAAGATGTGAGAAGAGAGGTTTCAGTAGAAATTACTTTTTTCCTTGAGTGCCTGCTTATTTTTTACTCTGTGCTGCTCATTGCATTGTAAAATTATCTGTGAGACTTTATTTGTGATAACTTCTTCCAAAGAGGAATTTTGTTAGGTTCTGTCAGAAATATAAGGTTCTGCAAGTCTGTGAACTCTTAACACTAAACGCTGCGCTTAAGGTTTTCTGGACTGCCCAGTTGATGTGACTGTGGATTACAATATGCTTGAGGGCATACCTGAGGTTATACCTCCTCAGGAATTTCCCTCTAGTCTGCTCTGCTTAGCATCAAAGCAATGTTCCTGTGGAATCTCCTGGAAGTAGAGAGAGGGTGTATTATCTAATTCATCCTAAACTGAATGAGGTAGCCCTTTGATTTCTGTCCCTCTCATCACAGGTACTGTCCAAAGGAAATTCCACTTTATAAATGGGTGAGTGCACTTAGAATTAAAACAGCCTGAATATGTGGCTTACCTCTCCCACTTTTCAGTAAGTATTAGCCTAACTGCTTACTATTTTGTTTGTTCTTCAATTATTTCAAGGATATTTATAATTTTTAAATCCTTATCCTGTATTTTTAGCTGTCCTCAATAGAAGATTTGACACAAATAATCTAGCCTACAATATTCCTGGAAATAACACAGAACAATGAATTCAAATCTCTATACACAAAAAGTATATGGTAAATTAAGGAAATATCTGGTTCAAAATCGGCTGGTAATAACAAGGAAAAAAGTATTAAAAATTCCTATATTTAGAAAAAAAAAGTATTTGAAAAGCTAAAAGTAACACTCATTTTGAGACAGGCCAGTAAACCAGGACAAGTGGAATAGGGAAACTGAGACAAACAGCTGAATAAACTGGCCAAGCAATTTATAGCCAGATACAAAAGGTCATCTCCCTAGAGATAACATCTAGACCTCAGCTGTATTTCAGCTCCAGGCTCAGAAAAGCAGCAAAACTAGGTGGGCAAAGACCAAACCAGATGCAATGGCTAACAACCCCCTGCCCTAGCACTGACCAATCAGTGGAGCCCAGGATACTCAAACAGCTCACATGGAAAACTGATGAATATTCTGCCAAAATACTCCCCTGAGACCTCCCTTCTAAGATTCCCTCCTACAAGAGAGAGATAAAAACCTCAAGACAAAGGACCCAACCTGCTCTCTCCCTCTGGGGAACAGACCTCACCATTCCCTGCCCCCTTCCCCCACAGGCATGCATCTCCAACTCTACGTGTCCCATGAGACTTGTAACCAGGGAAGCAATGGGCAGCTGCAGCTCCTCCCAGGTTAATCCCCTGAACCTATCTCCAAGGGCCCCTTTTCCCTGAATTCCCAGAGAGCTAAGGCAGCCCAGCCTCGGCTCTTCTGTTGCTTCATCTACCCCAAGCCCTTCCTTGTTTCACTGTCCCCAGCTTTAATAAACATACCCTCATAGTCACCTGGATTTGTGTTGTGAAATTTTACCTACACGAAGTCAAGATCCCACACACTACCAGCTGGCCCTAGGCAGACCTGCCAAGGGCCAGGTCCCCTGTCTGGTAACAATTTGATAGTTATAAAGTTATTTACCACCAAAAACAACTTATTTATTAGGCCATCGAGCAATGACTACACAGATAATACTCCTAATAATAATGTACATCACAAATCTCTTAAATTTCCAAAACAACATTCAACCAGAATAAACAAGAACAGATTTTTTTTTAAATCTTAAGTTCAGAAAGTGACCTGTTATACATTGTTTTCTAGGATTTCAATCACAAGCTAGAACAAAACAAAACAAAACAAAAACAACAATAACAAAAAATCTATTTCTCAATTGTAATTATAATGGTATAAAAAACAAAAGTTTTTGGAATGGTATTTTAATTTAACTGACACTAGTTCAAATTAAAACAAATATTTCAAAATGTCTGAACTCTTACTATGTTTATAATGGCATAAAATGATTTGAACAATCCTCCAAAACTGAAGTGGAATATGTGCTTTAGACTATCCAAGAAAGATTTAGCTGAAGTTTCAAGGTCTCATCAGTTATTAGTTCAAACTATCAGCCTAACAGAACTAAAAGGAAAAATGACACTATATTCATTATGTAATTTAAGTACAAAACACTGCCATGATAAATATTTGGAAATTCCAAGCTTTTATAAAAGCACATTTTATGTACAATATCAGCATTCATCCCTTTAGGGTGTACAATGTGGGCTGCCTCTGGGGGAAATTTATCTCATTTCATTTTCATTCTACATTCCACTTTTGAGTTGCCAACTAAATTGCTTCTTGGTTTATAGTATAGAAGACTTCATAATGTTTAGCTGGAATTGCTTACTTTTAAAGTATGCTGATAGAAAACCCATTGTGGTCTGAAATATCCTCACCAGATGTTTGGATGGATGTGAAACCAGCACATATCAAAAGGAGATCCAAAATACCATTAGCTGTATGATACATAGCCTCATACACTTAACAAGTTCAAGTAATGAGAGCACATTACAGCATTTTCAGGGAAATTGAACTTAGTTCTTACATTTTCTATTGCCAGGTACTCAAATTATATCCAGTCTTTCTTTGTCTCTCTCTGTCTTTCCCTGCCTCTCTCCCTCCCTCCCCTTCTTTCTATTTACTAATATCAGGATCTCCATAAGTATCAGGTGATAATGAGCTAAAAATACAGTTTAGGTACATTTAATATGACGGGACAATGGGACAGTTGGATATGGTTACCAAAATAGGCTTTCACAATACTGGTCTGAAAAACAGAACTTTAGTCTTATTTCTTTCCACACCAGTCAGACCACAACCTCGTGTAAGATGTTTAATGCCAAGCATTACACCTGAAGGAGGATGCAGATAGATGGGCTGTGTGGACAGACAAAATCAGGATGTTACAGGATCTGAAATCCACACAATGGGTAGGACAACTACAGAAAACAGGGTGGTGTGCCCATGAGGAGAGGGTCATGGCCGAGGCAGGGAGGAGGGTGTTTGCAAGGGAATAACAACCCTTTCCAAAGTAAGAGAATAGAAATGTAACAAAATAATTGGTTTTGTTTTATGTCAGCAATTCTCAACCTGTGGGTCTCGACCCCTTTGGGGGTCAAACGACCCTTTTACAGGGGTTGCCTAAGACCATCGGAAAACACACACACACACACACACACATATATATATATATATATATATATATATATATATATATTTGTGATTAATCACTATGCTTTAATTATGTTCAATTTGTAACAATGAAATTGGGGGTCACCACAATATGAGGAACTGTATTAAAGGGTCTTGGCATTAGGAAGGTTGAGAACCACTGTTTTACGTAAATTCCTAAGGCAAACACTAGAAACAATGGATGCAAAACAAACTACAGGAGACAGTGTTTCAAACAGAAATGTCTGAGGATGAAAGGGACTGCCATGACTACCAGTAGCAGTGGAGTAGTCTGCTCTGTCAAGGTGGACTTGTTCATTCTTACTGAGTGTCCCATGCACCTCTATACAACTAAGACTCTGCTGTTCTCTCTGAACCAGTTCCCTTCTTTGACCAGCTGGCAAAATATAGCTTCCATCATTCTAGCTCAGACACAGTCCCTTTCTGCAATTTTCCCTGATACTACCTGTTCCTCCAAACCCCTCCCATCTTTAGAAGTCATCATTCCCTCATCCAAGATCATGCAGCACTTTTTGTGTGCTTCTACTGTAATATTTACCAACACTAAAGTGTGGTAATAGGAGATAATTTTTTTTTTCTGGTACCTACATATGCCTGCTCTAGTGCTTGTCATGTTATAGGCAACAGATGTGTTTTGCAATGTGTATAATAGTCAAATACCAGATGCAGAGTCAGGTTGGATGACTTTAAGACACTGAGAGTCTATAGTTCTAGGAAATGTAGAGACATTTTTAAGGCCTCTTACCAGTGAAGACAGATATTCTACCACTGATATCCCTCCGGGTGAACATTAAAGAAAAAAAAAACTACAAGCACACCCTAAAATGAAACAGAAAGACTTAGAATCCAGTGCATTTCTCCAAATAGTAAAAACAAAGAGCTCATCCAGAACGCCAAAGGTAGAAGATGGGCATTTACACACTCTAGCAATAAGACCAACTTTTAATTTAATATCGATATAAATTATATTCTAAATAGAGCAGAATGTTTGGCCCTGGCTGATGTGGCTCAGTTGGATGGGCATCATCCTATACACTGAAGGGCTCACAGGTGAAATTCCTGGTTAGGACACATGCCCGGGTTTCAGCTCAATCCCCATTAGGGGTCATGTAGGAGGCAGCCAATCAATGTTTCTTACATGGATGTTTCTCTCTCCCTCTCCCTTCTTCTCTCTCTAGAATAAAAAATATATTTAAGGGGACATCTGTAATACTTTCAACAATAAAGATAAATTTTAAATATATATATATTTAAAAAGCAGAATGCTTGATGGATAAGGAAAAATACGGAAAGGTTTTCAGAGAAACATGTATATTATCAGATTATACAAATTTATAGAACAGAAATTCTTCATTATCCTATTTTCAGGGCTATATAGGAACCTGCTCATTAAATATGCCAAAACTACAAAATAAGGCAAAACAGGAAACCCATAGTCTCACCACCAACTCTTTTCTGATGTGACCAGTCTTTCCAGATGTAACTAAATGTATGCTAAAAGAAAATGTATGCTAAAAGAAAAAGAAGTCTACAAGACCACAAAACATTCTTTCATAGTTAAAAGATGACCAAAAAGAAAACCAACAAACACACAGAAATTATACAAATAAACAGAACAAAAACTGTATGGTGTATTTTTCTTTGTGCATTATGTACTATTTTTTATAAAATAAGAAAGAATAAATGATGAGAAAAAAAACATGGATTTGCCTTAAAAGAAACATCCAAGGCATGTGATATGGTCAGCAGACCCAACCTAATCCCCTAACTACAGGTAGTTATTAATGACTGTAATAATAGCAATTACAGAAGTCAGAGAGGGGATACAAATAAATAATAAAAATGCAAAAGAAAACATTTTAATCATAATGATAAATACAAAGTTAAAAATAATTCTGCATGATTTTTCAAATTGACTCATGTAAGATTATGCAGTCACTAAAATGCTGCTTATTGTAAACATATTTTTTATAAAATTTAATTATAAAATAACATACAAAATTGAATACCTATTATGATTCCATGTAAGTCAACTGACTAGCAAGAAAAACAAAACAGTACAATGTAGGTTCCAGTATTAAGATTTCAGGTAACTTTTTTCAGTTTTCCAAATATGCTATAATGCTATTACTTTTGTAACTTAAAAACAAAATTTCAAAGAAAAAATTTTTTTAAGACTTGGAATAATGGGAAAACAGTAATGAAGTTGGAATGGAGTTGTCATGAAACAATTTTGTGTCAATTCTCCACAATCTTCAAACTTCTGTAAAGTTTTTCATGATGTTCATATAGACAGGATAATAAAACACAGGCCCTACGAGAAACCAGGGAGGTTCTAACCGACTAAACGACCATGACCCAAGGTAGCTGAAAACCAACTTCAGCACATATCCACAGGAAAGGTTCTGCTGCATGCAACAAGGGATCCCTGCTCAGACATGTTCTGTTCACACATGTCAGCAAAGTGGAAACATGTTTAGAAAACATGCTGAGCACATTAGAAATGGATAATGCTGGAAATGATTGCAACTATACTAAACACTATGAAATAGAATAAAGCTTTTAAATTTGTGCAATCACTACAACTGGAAAAACTTCATTTAGGTCTATAAGATGGCAACTTATAAAAGGTGAATCTGAAATCCTCCACTATGTCCAAATACTGAACTATAAAAGCAGAGCAGCAGAAAACACAGCTAATGGGCCAAATAGCTGAGAAAAACTTGGGTATTTTATTGTCACTCAATAGCAAGGAATGACTACCAATAAAGCAAATATGATTCCAGACTGCACAAAAGGAGAAGATGGTAGCCTTGGAGTGGCACGTGATTTACTCAACCCACATTCTACACGGGACATTAGCACAATGAGCACGCAGAGGAAACAGGGGAGATTTAGGCTATATTCATTATCTTAAGTTGAAATTATATAAAAAGAGGGATAGGCACTTTGGGGTAGATTGGTGGTCTGGGAGAGCTAGAATCATGGATGGAGATAGAAAATAAGCATATGTGAATTTACTAGAGACCTTTCTGACAAGAAAGCAGTCCAAACACAGAGTAGGCTGCTAGTAAAAGCAGGTAGCTCCATGCCTGTGAGTTTTCAGACAGAAGCATAAATGAACTTATAGTCAGGGAAGCTATAAAAATGATTCTTGCACCACATAAAAGATAAAATTAGATTCCCTGTAAAATTTCTTCCAACTGCTAAATTCATGATTTGTTAAGCCAACTAGGTATGGTACAGGCACAACTATATAAACACTGAATATAAAGTAGATTCTCTATGAAATTTTCTCTCAAAATAAGAAAAATGGTTATTTCCTTTAGTGATTTGGAAACTGCAGAGCAGATGGCACACTCCCTCGAAACACTAAGCACATGTATCTCGCTTTACAACACAGCACAGAAGGTCAGGCATTCTACAGGAGACACTTGTTCACAGGTTAGTATCTCTGAAGTCAGTCTGTGCCTTACAATCCATGGTATCACACAGCTGCAAACAGCCAGAGGATGGTGTGCTGTGTAGTTGTCAATGTCTGAGCATGCGCACAACTGGTTATCACTGTCCATGCTGTCACTGTAAGTGGTGCACGCCATACCTGTAAGTATATTCTCATTTACCAATAAAACAAAAAGTGATTGTACACCAAAGGAACTAAAATACACACTGGGCACAACTTTAGTATTAACTTAGGCAAATCTTTGTCATTGGAGGAAAGTCTACAATTCCAATCTTCTTACAAAGTAACCAATTTATTTGGTATACAGTTTATTTGTGATATGTGCACAAGAGTAAAAAATGTCTTAATATATGTCAATCTAAATAATTTTTCAATAAGTACAAAAGTATTTAAATTGTATTTAACTGTATCACAGTTTAATAGAAAAACTTATCCTTTCCCAATGATACATAAAATAATGATGTATCTGAGAAAAACAGTGGTGTCTTCGATTCAATAAAATACAGTGTGTTTCTTGCAAATCTGGTGCATACTTTATATCACACAGTGCTTTATTTTTAATTTACCTGTCTTTTAATGAAATCTCAGAATTGTAGAGTTGGAAGGAAAGTTTGAGTTTATTTGGTCTAACTCAACCAAATGTATGAATGATTTCAACAATAAACCTAATGTATTGTATGACTTTGCGTTCATCTGGTCTATCAACCAAATGTATGAATGATTTCAACAATATCCCTCATGTACTGGAGGACTTTGTGCTCATTTGGTTAACTCAACCAAATATATGAATTATTTCAACAATATACCTAATGTACTGGATGACTACTTTTAAAGAACATAAAAGATTCCTAGCAACTGTGGAACCTAATAGAGAAAATATGCTACCCAAAAGAGAATTTCTCAAACAAATCACACAAAGCACCCCCTTTCTAAAGGGTCCAACCTCAAAAATAATTTAAGATTTATCTTCAGAGAAGGACACTGCAGACAAAGTTAGCATAGCAGTGACAAACTAGAAGAATGTATTTGCAACATATATAAGTGATAAGATTTATAGTAATTCCTATAAATCAGCAATAAAAATGGCAGAAGAGCTGAATAAACAAATGATAGGAAAAGGTATTTCACAGAAAGAAACACCAGAATATCTAATAACCATATAAAGTTTGACCCCATTATTAATCAGATATATGTAGCTATGACATTATATAATTGTTCTCTCATTTGTAGAATAAATGGATAGATTTTAATATTCAGTAAAGTAACACAGAAAGTTTATCAAAAAGAACCACCAAATAAATTCTTTTATAAGGTAAACTACAGGCCCAGTGCACAAAAATTTGTGCATTCGGGGGGAAGAGGAGGGTCCCTCAGCCTGGCATGTGCCCTCTCGCAGTCTGGGATCCCTCAGGAGATAACGACCTGCTGGCTTAGGCCTGCTCCCGGGTGGCAGAGGGCAGGGCGAATCCCTAGGTGCAGCCCCTGGTCGGGCTCAGAGCAGGGCTGATTGGGGAGTTGGGGCGCCGCCCCGTCATGCACAGAGCAGGGCGGATCGGGAGGTTGCGATGCCACCCTCAGTCACGCTCAGGGTAGGACCAATTAGGGGTTGGGGCACCGCCCCCTGTCACACTCAAGGCAGGGTTGATGGGGAGGTTGTGGCGCGACCCCCTGTCACACACAGAGCAGGGCCAATCAGGGGGTTGGGGCGCTGCCCCCTGTCACTCACAGAGCAGGGCCAATCAGGGGGGTGAGGAGCTCCCCCGTGTCACTCACAGAGTAGGGCCGATAGGGGAGTTGGGGCACCGCCCCCTGTCACATACAGAGCAGGGCGGATTAGGGGGTTGGGGCGCCGCACCCTGTCACACTCAGGGCAGGGCCGATGGGGAGGTTATGGCTCTACCCCGTCACACACAGAGCAGGGCCCATGGGGAGGGGGGGTTGGGGAGCCACCCTCTATCACCCACAGAGCAGGGCCGATCAGGGGGTTGGGGCGCTGCCACTGTCACACCCAGGGCAGGGCCGATGGGGAGGTTATGGCTCAACCCTGTCACACACAGAGCAGGGCCGATCAGGGGGTTGGGGCGCTGCCCCGTCACACACAGAGCCGCAGGGTGATCAGGGGGTTGGGGAGCTCCCCCCTATCAGGCACAGAGCAGGGCTGACCAGGGGGTTGGGGCGCCTTCCCCTGTCACAAACAGAGCAGGGCGGATAGGGAGGTTGTGGCTCCGCCCCCTGTCACACACAGAGCAGCAGGGCGATCAGGGGATTTGGGCGCTGCCCCCTGTCACGCTGATCCCGGTGCCGGGAGGCCTCACGGCTCCGCTGATCCCGGTGCTGTGAGGCATATTACCCTTTTACTATATAGGATAGAGGCCTGGTGCACAGGTGGGGGCCACTGGTTTGCCCTGAAGGGTGTCCTGGATCAGGGTGGGAGTCCCGCTTGGGTGCCTGGCCAGCCTGGGTGAGGGGCTGATGGCTGTTTGCAGTTGGTCACACACCCTTCAGGGTGGGGGTCCCCACTGGGGTGCCTAGCCAGTCTGGGTGAGGGGCTGAGGGCTATTTTCAGGCTGGCGGGTGACTGAAGCTCCCAACCTATCCTTTTTTTCTTTTTTTTTTATTCTGGGCCAGCTTTAGCTCTGAGGCTTGGCTCCAGCTCTGAGATCCCGGCTGGCTGAAAGCAGGTTTCTGGGGTTTTGTTTAGCTTCTATATTTGTAACAATGTTTCAAACTGCAAGCTCAGAGGCCGGCAGCGGCAGGCGGGGAACATTGGCTTCCTCTGTCACTGAAGCAAGCAAGCTTCATGTTCGCTTTAAGCTGCCTGGCTGCCGGCCGCCATCTTGGCTGGCAGTTAATTTGCATATCGCCCTGATGAGCCAATGGGAAGGGTAGCGGAGGTACGGCTAATTACCATGTTTCTCTTTTATTAGATAGGATATTCATTTTACAGTTAAAAATGATCAAGTTAATTTGTTTTTTAAATTAAGGTTTTTACATATCAGGTTGTTATGAAGTAGCATAATATCTGTCCAGAGAAATAAAATAGATTTTATAATTTCCAGATAAAAATACATATATTTAACTCATTTTTCTTTCCTTACCAGAACTTGTTTATATTTTAAAAAAACACAACACACTTGTAAACTTGGGCAAAGTTTAAGCACAATTCAGTAAGGGAAACACTCACTGTGTCTGTTTCAGAAACAAAAAATTTAATGTTAATGATGTAGAAACCACTACCATCAATGGTTTGCCAATGGCAAGTTGGGTAGCAGATATTACTAGATCGAGTGCAATTCAAAATCATTAATAGCAATGTATGGTTATTTCTAATAAATATTTCAACAGGCTTGATAGCTGTGAAGTTCACATGTTGCTCAATAATTTTAAGACTAATCAAAAGCGGGGCAGGGGTGGGGGGGAGGGTGGTGGAGAGGGGAGCATTCTCACTAGCCTGGGAACAGTAGAAACCTATTTGACCTGTGTCAGAGAGGGAGGTTCCCAACTCAGACAGAAGTATAACAGTTCTAAAGTACTCACTAAAAGCCCAATCAAGTCACACTGAATACGTGCCATGAAAAGCCGACATCAATTTTATACTTTAGCTGTGTACATAGACATCTAGAGCCCATTTAAGTTAGTGATTGCAAGTTTTATATTTCAAAATGTCTATATACTTAAGAGTCAAAGAATAAGTTTTAAGTTTTTTATCTTTTTTTTTAAATATATTTTATTGATTTTTTACAGAGAGGAAGGGAAAGAGCTAGAAACATCGATGAGAGAGAAACATCGATCAGCTGCCTCCTGCACACCCCCCACTGAGGATGTGCCCGCAACCCAGGTACATGCCCTTGACCAGAATCGAACCCGGGACCCTTGAGTCCGCAGGCCGACGCTCTATCCACTGAGCCAAACCGGTTTCGGCAAGTTTTTTATCTTTTTAACGAAAGATAGTTACTATAGACCAGTGGTTCTCAACCTTCCTAATGCCAAAATCCTTTAATACAGTTCCTCATGTTGTGGTGACCCCCAACCATAAAATTATTTTTGTTGCTACTTCATAACTGTAATTTTGCCACTGTTATGAATCATAATGTAAATATCTGATATGCAGGATGTATTTTCATTGTTACAAATTGAACATAATTAAAGCATAGTGATTAATCACAAAAACAATATGTAATTATATATGTGTTTTCCGATGGTCTTAGGCAACCCCTGTGAAAGGGTCGTTCAACCCTCAAAGGGGTCGAGACCCACAGGTTGAGAACCGCTGCTATAGACAGCCACATAATGTATACATATTGATGGACAAGTGAATCTATTTAATAGGTTTCATCTTAGTATTATTATCCTGTTTAAAATACAAAGAAAATAATGCTATTTGAAAGGGAAAGAAAAATATAAACTATACAACTTTGCAAGTTCCAGGTAATAAATGAAAAAAATTTTTTGCGAGAATACCTAGAAGTCCAAGAGGTTTCTACAGATCATTAAATTTTTGAAATCTCAAAATTCTGTATTTTTATATTTTACTAGAGGTCCGATGCACAAAAATTTGTGCACTCAGGGGTGGGTCCCTCAGCCCGGCCTATGCCCTCTTGCAGTCTGGGACCCCTCGGAGGATGTCCACCTGCTGGCCTAGCCTCACCCAGGCTGCCAGGCACCCCAGTGGGACCCCTACCCTGATCCGGGACATCCTTCAGGGCAAACCAGCCGGCCCCCACCCATGCACCAGGCCTCTATCCTATATAATAAAAAGGTAATATGCAAACTGACCCTAACAGCAGAACGACTGGAAATGACTGGTCACTATGACACACACTGACCAGCAGGAGGCAGATGCTATTGCTATTAATACATTGCTATTAATAGCAACCATACATGGCTATTAATGATTTTGAATTGCACTCGATCTAGTAATATCTGCTACCCAACTTGCCATTGGCAAACCATTGATGGTAGTGGTTTCTACATCATTAACATTAAATTTTTTGTTTCTGAAACAGGATGTTTCTCTCTCATCGATGTTTCTAGCTCTCTATCTCTCTCCCTTCCTCTCTGTAAAAAATCAAATTTTTGTGCATCGGGCCTCTAGTAAAATATAAAAATACAGAATTTTGAGATTTCAAAAATTTAATGATCTGTAGAAACCTCTTGGACTTCTAGGTATTCTTGCAAAAAATTTTTTTCATTTATTACCTGGAACTTGCAAAGTTGTATAGTTTATATTTTTCTTTCCCTTTCAAATAGCATTATTTTCTTTGTATTTTAAACAGGATAATAATACTAAGATGAAACCTATTAAATAGGTTTCACTCCCTGGGGGAACAGGCCCAAGCTGGCAGTAAGACATCCCTCTGGCAGCCCGGCAGCTCTCGGGGGATGTCCACTTGCCAGCTGGGAGCAGGCCTAAGCTGCAGTCGGACATCCTTAGCGCTGCTGAGGAGGTGGGAGAGGATCCCACCACCACCACCACTGTACTGGCAGCCGTCAGCCTGGCTTGTGGCTGAGGAGAGCTCTTCCTGTAGGAACGCACTGACCACCAGGGGGCAGCTCCTGCATTGAGCGTCTGCCTCCTGCTGGTCAGTGTGTGTCATAGTGACCAGTCATTTCCAGTCGTTCTGCTGTTAGGGTCAGTTTGCATATTACCTTTTTACTATATAGGATAGAGGCCTGGTGCATGGGTGGGGGCCGGCTGGTTTGCCCTGAAGGGTGTCCCGGATCAGGGTAGGGGTCCCACTGGGGTGCCTGGCAGCCTGGGTGAGGGGCTGATGGCTGTTTTCAGGCTGGCCACACCCCCTTTAGGGTGGGGGGTCCCCACTTGGGTGCCTGGCCAGTCTGGGTGAGGGGCTGAGGGCTGTTTTCAGGCTGGCCAAGCCCCCCGGCGATGGAAGCTCCCAGCCTCTCCTTTTTTCTTTTTCTTTTTCTTTTTTTATTCTGGGATTTATTTACTTTCTATAATTGAAACTTTGTAGCCTCGAGAGGAGCTCAGAGACGGCCAGGGCGGCAGGAGGGAAGCCTCCTGCTCACTCCAGCTCTGTGGCCACGGCCGGCTGAAAGCAGGAATATCGGGTTTATTTACCTTCTATAATTGAAACTTTGTTGCTTTGAGTGGAGCTCAGAGCCCAACACGGCAAGCGGGAAGCTTGGCTTCCTCCATCATTGGGGCAACCAAGCCTCCTGCTTGCTCCAGCTCCGTGGCTGCCGGCCGCCATCTTGGCTGGGTTAATTTGCATACAGTTGCTCTGATTGGCTGGTGGGCGTGGCTTAAGGCATAGCAAAGGTGCCGTCAATTTGTATGTTTGTCTTTTATTAGTGTAGATTGTTACTGGAAGGTATATACATAAACCTCCATTGGAATAATGCCTGGTTTATTGTTTTTGAGAGAGAACAAAACAGATGGTTCCAGTCACACTCTTAAATAACTCTCTTAGTTTACACCTACCTACTGAAGGGGGTGGTGGTATGACTAATGGCTAAGAGGATGTATGCTGCAGAAAAGAGAAAGAGGGTGGTAGTTTAAATAAAAAATGGACAGGTAGAGCAGTGAGGGGTAAAACTAAATGTAAATTATGTTTGGCTTTAATGTAAGATTTTTAATGTTTTATTAGTAATAAATCTACCTTCCCCCTCTAAACT
This sequence comes from Myotis yumanensis, assembly GCF_028538775.1. Taxonomy (NCBI): domain Eukaryota; kingdom Metazoa; phylum Chordata; class Mammalia; order Chiroptera; family Vespertilionidae; genus Myotis; species Myotis yumanensis. The sequence goes on along the minus strand of NW_027223753.1, from coordinate 94,936,686 downwards.
GCTGTCACAACAAGTAGTAGTGGCCCCTGACAAATTCTTGAAATCTTTGACATCATTGTTACACAGGAAAGGCTCTGAAAGAATTTCAAGCAATCCTGTCATATATCATACTTTGAAAAAGCAAATGAGATGCAATGGGTAGAGAAGATTTAGCTCTGAATAAAGAGTAAGAAAGTTCTAACTTCAATCCCAATTCTGCCCTACATAACCTAGCTCTGACCCGGGACAACGCAAAGCAAGGAGCTTATGTTCTTGAAAGTTAGTTATCCACTATGTAAAATGAAGGAATTAGATCAGGATCTTTCAGTTACAAAAAGGTAGTCACCAGTCTACCAGGTTAAAATTGCAGAAACAAAACAAATTCAAATAAATACATTGTTGTCATCAGTTATAGCCTATAATTAATTTTCAGGCATTTTCTAAATTTACTACCATAGCTTAAGAAAAAACAAACAAAACAAAAAACTTCAATAAGCTACCAAAAGCATGAGAAAACAATATAAAGCTGATTAAATACTTTTTTATATTAGCAAAAACAAATAAGCTAGGATTATATTAAGAAAATGACACAAGTTATTTTTAGAACTGCTGCTTAGATAACAAAAATTTTGTCACAAGAAAGTAATCTATCTGAAAAATGTTTAGCTTTCATTGAAGATGGCAAAAGTTAAAAAACAATCTAAGAATTTGCATGTAATTTATAACTTTGTTTGTTCGTTTGTGTTTGGGTTAATCTTCACCCAAGGATATTTTTCCATTGATTTTTAGAGAGAATGGAAGGGAGGGGAAGAGACAGAGGCAGAGAGAAACCTCTATATGAGGGGGACACATCAATTGGTTGCTTGCCACATGAGCCCCAACCAGGGTGGGGGATCAAGTCTGCAACCAAGGTACATGCACTTGACTAGAACCGAACCCCTTCAGTCCAAGAGCTGCTACTCTATCCACTGAGCCAAACTGGCTAGGGCTTTATAACTTCATTTGGGAACAAATTCTGAAACTCTTAAGATAATTGTATATAAGAAAGGTAGAGAAAATTCTAAGTTTTACATGATTGCTTGAATTATACTTATAGCAATCCCTGAACAAAACTTTTAAGATTTCCACAAGTCATATAAGAAAACTTATAAAAAGCTCAGAGTAATTATTTTGGAAGTATGCTACTTGGGGCAAGGCTGATAATAAGTTCTAAAAACACATTTGCTACCTTGAATGCATGAAATGCCACTAAATGGAAAGCAAATCTAGATGAGTTAAAAGTAACTGAATCTATGCTATTTATTATAACATGATGTTGAAGAAATTTTCACTTGGGAATATAATATTTAAATATTATAAAAAATAAATACTATGACATCTAAAAGAAAAGAAGACATGGTTTTATTAGTATGTAGTATTTTTCTCTGACTTTTATAAACTCCATAAGTAAACGGCAATTCTTTATTCAAATAATAAATTAACAAAAAATAATGTCTTGAAAATTAAAACTTTTGGATTTTTTTTAAATGATTAATTTGGGCCGTGCCAGTGCAATTATAATGTTATTTTTTAAAGTTTCACTTTGTTTTCTGAAATCATTGTCTATATTTAACCACTACATTTCATATTATAAAGTCCCATTTAGCATTTAGTAGAGCAGCCAATACTGATAAGTGACAAACTCTATTATTATCCTACAAATCAAACATACACTTTAAACTTAACTATTCCTCCAAACAAGCCCCTTCCCCCAACCCCTGACCTTGCAAAAGCAACAACAATTCATTAAATAGAAATTTATGGCAAGTTGTACTGTAATGAAAGTTACTTACAATATTTAGAAGCTTAGTTTCCATAATTACAAACTGTATATTCAATATAGTCAGGGCATAAAATAGGTTTGTTTACTTTTCCCCGATAAACATACTTGGGGCACATAAGATTCAATTGCAATTGTCTAAAAGTTTTAAGAAATAAAGATGTAACTACTAAAGTGAAATGTAGAAAATAAAATGACATCTATATTTACTTATATACCTCAGAATTATCTTATAAAAATGCATATATGTAAAAAACTAGCAGGCATTATTCAAAAAGCCAACTTATTTTATTCATCCAAATTTCTATTTTACAGAAAATATTAACATACCAATTTTCTCTAGATATGACATTATGACATTCCCATGGCTAGAGTGTGATTGCTTGAATTACACTTAGAAGTAATCCCTACACAAAACTTTAGTCTGTATTTTCTGACAAAATGGGATAGAATGCTTTTTCCATCCCAGAGTTTCCACTATTCTGTATGAAAATTTTAAAAAGGTATAAACCTAACTTAAATGATTTCAAATCATTGAGAAAACCATTATGTACTAAAATCTTTCCATTGATTCTTCCCAGAAGTTTGGATTTTAAGATAAATTGTTTGAATTTGTCAACCCTAGTTTTTATTAACACATTTAGATTTGACAAAACGCATAATATATATTGATAAGCATAATACCACTGCAAAAGCATATCAAGTAATTTTAGGGTTGAAAGAGATTTTAGAGAACATATAACCTAACTCCTCCCTATTTCCCAAAGTCTCACACACTATTTTAGTGATAAGGAAACTGGGCCCAGAGAAGTCATGTCTTTTTTTTATAAGTTTTGCTTTACATGACTAAGAAGACCAGAATTCTGAAAAGTCTAATTCCTTTCATTTCTTATCATAAAGAAGAAATACCCTGTACTGGTATTTACAGTGTTTTACATTTCAATATATGGATCACAGATATAATGTCAATGAGGTCAAAATAGTAGATTATATAACTAAAACTAAGCTAAATAAATAATACATATAAATTGTCAATACAGTGAATACTTAGCTCATGAGTCAACCATGTAGTTATCATTTAGATTTAATACAAATTTCTAAGAGATAAATAATTTGAAATTTTTCAGACATTAGCCATGTTTAAGCATGTTTTCTTAATGAATTATATGTTCTGACAATGAGTGTTTTCATAATTATAGTGATATTTCATTAAAATACCTGTATATGCTACAAACTATTTTAATTTTATGAACTTCTATTTATAAAATCTAAAGTCCACAATACAATTTAAATAAACTATAAATTATTCAGTAAGGAATCTGGTATGTGGCCGCAAATATGTATTTAATACAGATGGAAGACTGCCATTAAAAAGTAAATGACAGCAACAAAATCTATAAAACTGAGAAATCAAGCATCAGGTCACAGAGATAATATTTTTAAAAAACACCCCCAAAAAGCATGTGGCTAGAACACTACACAATTGTCATGTGCTAATATTTGGAACTAAGATTACTAGAGTGAAGAAAGTTAAATGTCCCTACAAGAAAATGACAACAAGACAAGTGAAATGTTCCTGAAAAGCAAAGGCAAGCATTAAATCTCTGAACTTGATTGTTATTGTTGTACACATAGAAATGTAATTGTTATCCAGAGAACTGATTTCACTAAAATTTTTCAATTGTATTAATATTTTCTTTAAGAATGTATGAAAATGAGTAAGATGAGTCAAAACTCTTTGTAAACTTTTATTTTATTATAAAAATATATAAATAACCTACAATGTTTCTATTAAATATTTCATGAGCTAATGAGTTGAGATTAACACTTCTTTTTAAAAAATGTGAGTGTTAAGAAGTCAAATTTTACTAGGAAGTTTTTGTCAAAAATACTAAATGAAATTTATGATACATTATAATTAATGAGCTTATCCTGATTTGCAATTTAAAATCTCTGATCAGATAACTGTGTAACTGGGATATTTATGTTGTCAGTGAAAATACATCTTTTCGAAAATGATTTACCTATAAATTCTTTCAGAATTAGTGTGGCAGAAACGCACATGCACATCACTCACACACACACACACACACACACACACACACACACACACACACACACACACATACACACAGAGGAAATTCAATGAACCTTGTCAAAAGAGAAAACTCCAGAAAAAAATGACAAGTTAATCTTTCATACTTTGGAGACTTTTGTGTTTTATGGATTGTCTCTGGACCCTATGCCAATCAAGTTGCACCACCAAGACTCATCACCATAAAAGTTGTTCAACTTCATAAGTGGAATCCTCAAAAAGAAACTGAGAGGGGAACAGGGGATTCAGGAACTAGATACAAAAGAATCTCCCATAAAATAAGAGAGCACATCAAATATATATAAAATAATCCCTCAAGTGTTCAATCCAAAAATAAAAATGCAACCTGTAAAAAAGAAAAAGAAATTTTTTAAAGAACAAATCTAAGGCCAAAATTGGTCATTAGGACATTTATATTAATGTTTCCACTGATTATTAAACTTCATAAAATCAAAATATGCTTTGGGATTATAGTCTCTCTCATCTATTACTTTAAATAATTTAAAAATATTTATATATTTTAAAGTATATAACATATTTAAAATATTTTTATCAGATTACTTTAAAGAGCAAAATTTGGGCATAATAAGAAAGAAAAGCTAAGAATTATAAGCACAAACATTTTAACAGTACATTAACAAACAACAGAGTGCACTCTATTTTACTCATCAACTGGAATGCTCCTTAATTAATTACATGAAAGTTAACACAATTAGGAAAAAAACTCAAGATGCAAGATATCATTATATTATTGTGGAAATTTTCAAATAGCTACGATTTAGTCATTTTACCAATGTAAAGCCATCACAAGTTACAACTGGTTATAAGATGCCAATAAAATAACTGATATAAATTCTACTTTTCTAGTTTAAACAGTGTATCTAAAATTATTTACAGAGTGCAATTCTTTCTAAAATCCATCTAAAAGATTATAAACAAATTAAAAAAATTGTAATTATTAAACATTTAGTTGTTTACATAAAATATTTATAGCATTTTAACAAGGAAAGTTGATATGCCAGTGCTAATAATATTAAGAAAAAAAGTTTTAAACAATGTTCTTCTGTTGAATTTGCCTGCTTCAGACATGATTCTTTGAAACCAAGCTATTGGAGGAAGTGGTGTTGCAATACTGTCCTTTTTATAAAAAGTGTGGTAGTGAAAAGGTCACATAAATAATCTGCATGATACTATCCTATTAAGAAAAAGTGCAAAGTCTAAATCTAATGACTGCCAAAGAGGAACAAAAAGTGTAAGAGAAAAAGTATGCTTCACCTGCAAAACATATTGTATTCTGGTTAAAAGTTGTTTTCAAAGAGCATATGTTAATGTAAAACAAAAAATATGTGTCAATATCTATTTCTAAAACAAATATATTTGACATATTAAATGATCTATAAAGAAATTTATATGTAACTGTGACTAATTCACACACATTATGCCTTGGTTTGAAGAATTACATGATGTTGAAAGTTCATCTTATAAAATTCCATTTACTTAATGAAACTGAAAGTCCACACAATCAAAGATAACTACATATTTAAATAAAATTCAAATTTTGATTAGTTCACATTTTTCTCAGTTCTTATGTTTACACAGCTCATACTCCAAAAAAATATTAGAGTAACACAGGCCTGTGTGTGCTTACAAATTGAAGTCAATACAATAGATTATTTCAAAAAGAAAAACAGAACGTATATATGTGTGTATCTTCTTTTTCTGCTGATATGTAACAAAGTACAATCATTCAATCATTAATAAGTAACAAGCAGCAGCCGAAATATGTTTTATGCTTCATTATAACAACATTGAGGCCCATTACTGTGCACAGCAAATGGGGCTGGAAACCGCCGCACCCCTGGCAAACCACATTCCCCCCTAACCTCATTTGCTGGGAGCAGCTAGAGAGTGCACAGCAATATGCTCTCAAATAAGCCTTTATTAAGTATGAGAAATAAATTATATTAAGTGTTATTTTTTGAACCCAGAAATGAGGGAAAAGGTTGTTAAGATATCAAATTTACTAAAAAAATAATTATGTGAGAAATAAGCTGCTGTCACAGAGAGACTTGCCAGACATTGCACTTGAGCAAGTTGTTATACACACCTTTGGAATCAATTCTGTGACACAGAGATTAGCCTGTGGAACTAAATCGCCGGAGAGTCGCTCAGAAAAAAACTAGAGGGTAAGGGAAATGTTTCCCTGAACTCTATTACATTACTCTAGAGATATTAAGAAGTTCTTATGCTTCCAAGTATAAGATACTGACATGATTCGATAGTTCAGAACATGTTAGAAATTGCTTTTTTATAACATGCTCCCATAGCTCAGATTTCTGATACATACGATTTCACTTCATTAGATCCTCATGTATGCAATTCTACCAAATTCAATTTTAAAACTTGAAGATTACTTTGGAAATTTGCAGGAAGCCACAAACATACATTAAATATTAACTACAATGACTGTCATATTTTATAGTGCTTATGTCATTATTTCGGAATGGTAATTAAGAAACAAAATGACTTGTTAATTGCAAATGTAGTCTAAATAAATACATTTATACTTGTGTGCTTAATAGCAAATCCGGCAAGGGGACCAGACCATAATAGACTGCAGTTCTATTTTCTAAAATGCTGACATTTGAGCAAATGTTCCCATGGAATGTTTGCCTGCTTTGGGGACTGACATTTCCTCTTTGTAGCTTGCTTAACAAGGAGACGTGCAGGCCAAGCTCTCCAGTCCCCACAGGCAGCAGGCCACTATACTTGCTGCTGCCACTTGTGCAAGGTTTCTCTTTTACTTCCCCCTTTCCCACCCACCGCCAGCTCTTTGCTGGCTCTTTATTTTGACATGCATATTATCTTGGCTGATTTCTATCATCTTACAGGAGTGGATGACATACCTTAAAAGATTAAGCCTCCCCACCTGGGATTTGTCCAGAAATTATAGCTTCTTGTAGCCTTCTTCATTCTCCTATATTCTTGTGTTATCAATAGTGGCTTTCTTATTTTATGTTTAGCCACAGAACACAGGCAACTCTGTTAATAGAGGTCAGTTTATATTGTCACTCATCTTTCATTACAACTACAAGGTTGACTTCCGCTGTCTTGTAACACTTTGCTGCCATCTACACGTAGAAAAGAGCACAACACTCTTCTAAGCACCAGAAATTTCCTCATTCCAAAAAGAATCATGTCTCTAGAGCAGCAATTCTCAACCTGTGGGTCGCGACCCCTTTGGGGGTCGAACGACCCTTTCACAGGGGTCGCCTAAATACATCCTGCATATCAGATATTTACATTACGATTCATAACAGTAGCAAAATTACAGTTATGAAGTAGCAATGAAAATAATTTTATGGTTGGGGGTCACCATAACATGAGGAACTGTATTAAAGGGTCGCGGCATTAGGAAGGTTGGGAACCACTGCTCTAGAGTCTAGACCAGCCGTGGGCAAACTACAGCCCGCGGGCCGGATCCGGCACGTTTGAAATGAATAAACCGAAAAAAAAAAAAGACCGTACCCTTTTATGTAATGATGTTTACTTTGAATTTATATTAGTTCACACAAACACTCCATCCATGCTTTTGTTCCGGCCCTCCAGTCCAGTTTAAGAACCCATTGTGGCCCTCGAGTCAAAAAGTTTGCCCACCCCTGGTCTAGACAGATGACAAGGGGAGCTTCAGGAATAATTTGCTTCCCCACAAAAATGTAGAAGCTTACCAGAAATTTCTATTTATTTCTCTGTGAAGCAACTTTTTAAAATGGAAAGAGTACTGAAATGCATTATTTAACATAAAGGCAAACCAATACTTTTTCTATTATTATCCTACCTAATAATAGACAAAAATGGTAATTGACTGTACCTTCGCTATGCCTCCCATAGGCTAATCAGTGAGATATGCAAATTAACCACCAACAAAGATGGTGGCTAATTTGCATACTTCAGGCAGGGCGTGGGTGACCCCAGAAGCTGCCTGCCTGCCGCCCATGATCGGATCCAGTCCCGGGCCGCTGGCCGGCCCCGTAAGCCCCAGAAGTTGCCTGATATGGCAGTAACTCTATCAGTAAGCACTCTGAAAGTCAGTGGCATAAATGAATGCACTAATTAAAAGACAGATTGTGAGGGTGAATCAAAAACAAAACCCACTTTAAAAATAAAGACTCATATAGATTAAAAGTAAATGAATTAAGCTGCAGCCTGTTTTGCTCAGTGGATAGAGCATTAGCCCGTAGACTGAAGGGTCCCAGGTTAGATTCCAGTCAAGGGCATGTACCTCAGTTGCTGGCTTGATCCCCAGTCCCTATCAGAGCATGTGCAGGAGGCAACCAATCAATGTGTCTCTCCCTTTCCCTTCACTCTCTCTAAAATTCAGTGGAAAAATATCCTTGGGTGAAGATTAACAAAAACAAAGTAAATGGATTAAGTAACATTAAAGAGATTATAAGAAAAATATATTCCAAATTTTGTTAGTTGTATAATGGTTATGTTTAAATTATTAACACCTAAGAAATTGGGTGAAGGGTACATATAATATGCTGTAGTATTTTATAGTTTTTTTAGATGTATGATATTATTTCAAATTAAAATATTAAAAAATTAAAAATTAATAAAATATTAATTGAAATGTATCTGCATTACATGAAAAATCTCCTAATTGCTTCTAGCATAACTTATTAAATTGTGCTAAAATTTACAAGGGTTCAATTAAAAAATATCTTAATTCTAAATAGTATAATAGAAAATATATAATAGTGTAGTTATAAGCACTTATCTGAAAATAAAAATTTAAAGAAGTGAATTTAAAGAAGGGATTAGCCAAAGAAAATATATGCACAACCCATGGACACAGACAACAGTATGGTGATGGCCAGAGAGAAGTGGGGGGCAAGAGCTGGGTAGAGGGGGCACAAAGGGGGAAATAGGGACATCCTATATAATAATTATAAAAGGCTAATATGCAAATTGACCGAACGGCAGAATGGCCAGTTGCTATGATGCACACTGACCACCAGGGGTCAGATGCTCAATGCAGAAGCTGCCCCCTGGTGGTCAGTGCACTTCCATATGGGGAGTGCCACTCAGCCAGAAGTTGGCTCATGGCTGGCCACCGCAAAGGTGGTGGCAGGAGCCTCTCCCACCTCCGTGGCAGCACTAAGAATGTCCAACTAACGGTTTAGGCCCGATCCCTTGGGGGCCTAAGCCTTTAGTCGGACATCCCCCGAGGGCTCCCTGGCTGCCAGAAGGATGTCTGACTGCAAGCTTAGGCCTGATCCCCTGGGGAGTGGGCCTAAGTCAACAGGTGGACAACCCCCAAGGGGTCCTGGACTGCAAATTGGCGCAGGCCAGGCTGAGGGACCCCCTGAGTGCACAAATTTTTGTGCACTGGGCCTCTAGTCATTATATAATTTTTCTTAAAAATTTTAACTAATACTAATATGGCAACTTCTACAGTCAAAATTGAAAAAAAGGTAACAAGAAAAGTGGAAGTTTTAAGTCACTTAAATAATTACAATAAAATGAATGTTTGCAAAATTACAATCTAAGTATCTTGCTAAATAATTTGATGAAATGATCAAGCCAAAACACTTTCATAATATTTAATATAAAGTAAATGTAAAGCAACCAGATAGAAAGCATTTTACTTACATTATTTAAACTACAATAACTCAACTATTATGACCTAATAGTCAATTAATCTCTACAAACACCCAAGTGCTTCTCTTCCAGGGAAGATGAGAACTATATCGGAACACTAGAGAGCCTTTCAACCTCCCGTCCTCACAAATGTAGGTGTCAAACAAACAAACAAACAAACAAGAACACTCCACTGGGAACCTTAAGCAAAACAAACAAACAAAAAAAACCTCTACTAAACCATTTAATAATTAATTACACAGTAAAAGTAAAGATTGATATTTCCAATCAGGACTAATGATGTGTTAACAGTCCTAAAGAATGCCCCTTAAAGGCTTATTTTGTCAATACTACTGATTTCTAAAACACTTTTTACTATTAAATAAAACGGCGCCAATAAAATATATAGGAGTGGGAGTGGAAAGGAGACTCAGGAAAAGGTTTTACTCTAGCATAACAAACAAAATGAAAAGCTCACTGGCTGCCTTCCTTCTACCAGTTCACCATTTACAATAACTACATAATTACTATCAACACTATGTACTTACCCTAGTATAACAAGCAAAACCAAGCCTACATGCATATTACTTGTAAATAAAGCAAATTTCAATTCTTCATGAATGATTTTTTATTAACATCCCTAAATAATGTACACATTATGTGAACATTACAAAAAAGAGTAACATAATGAAATCTACTAATCTCATACTAGAATTTTTCAAAATATGAACATATAAATTAAGGCAATTTTGTTATAATTTATTTCTTGTTGGTACTGGTAAGGTATCCAGTCAATGATGAATAATGTAAGTTAATTAAAAAACTTATGCATTAAATTTCTTTGAAATAGAAAAGGTTTCGTTTTATTTTATTATACCAACTTTAAGGATCCAACTTTAACAAAAAGAATTTTATAAATTACACTTGTATGAAGAGGATTAAAAGAATCATATTTGAGACCAAAACTTATTAGGTGTTTTAAATTCTTAAATATGCATACAAGTTATTGTTATTTCTTGTGTGGTTGTGTGGTTTGTTTGTTTTTATTGTTGTTGTTGTAGTTGTGAGGGGGATAGTCAACTAATCTCTACAAACACTCAAGTACTTCTTTTCCAGGGAAGATGAGAACTATATCGGAACACTAGAGGAACTTGTGGTACTAAACAAGTTATTATTTATGTCTACATTTTAATGTTTGCTAGTTACATAGTATTCTAATCTAATTGGGAATCCAAAAACACTTTCCATTCACCATTAAAAGTCCAAGACAAATAGTTTCACTCACAATACATTCATTAACTTACTATTTGTTTACTATTTGTGTTTATAAACATACCTAGAAATTGATATTAAGATAAACATGTATATTTAGCTATTTGCATTAATTTTAGCTTAATTGTTGCAAAGCTAAAATAACACTTTGGATTTTATTTAATAAACAAGTCACTATTGCAAGTGGAATAAAAGTACAAAACCTAACAAACATACCTTTGTGTGGTCCACTAATTATAAGTAAAATTCCAGACATTATTAGCTGTTATCAAAATTACAATACCACCTAGATCTAATAAAACCAAGCAATCTGTTTGAACAGGGAGAGGAGAACTTTCATAGAGTGTTCTCTCTCACATAAATCCTTAATGGACTATAAAGAACTTTTAAAGTGGTTTTAGATTTGAATTCAATTGCTCCAATCCATAACAGACTTCCAAGAAGAATTTGGGCCAGATGACACATGGGACCCACCAGCCATGTACAGTCCCACTTCACCCTCATGGGTATAAGACTAAAAATGCTAAATTTCTTACTAAGAACCATAGGCACAGATGAGCCATATTTACAGTAGTGCAGCTTATGCATTGTAAGCACAAACATCAAATTATTAAATGAAAATATTTTTGTATTGTTTGCCTTGTAATAAACTAAAGTAGTTACCAATTTTATTAAATATCATAGGCACTGTGCCTGCACGATCAATCAGAAAGAAATGGAGGTTTGGAGAACAAAAACAAGAAAAAACATGTCATTCAAGCTGTCTATCTAGGGAGAATGAAAACACCCAATATTTGCTCCATTCACCTTGTCCACTTCACCTATAAGAGAGCTAATTTTCCCAGAAACAGACACATTACTGCATACATGGATATTAGGTCTAAATGCAAACACTCCTTATTAATACTCATGTTCTCAAAGTTATACTCACTGTTCTTTACCAAGTAAAGCCTTCCACCCATAAGTACCTGCATAATTTCAACATTAATAATTTGCTAACAAATTAGAGTGATTTTGTGTTGCTCTGAGCACATTTAAGAATTACCTATGAAAATATAAAAATTAATTTTAAACTTCATAAAATATATAAACCTGTATTAATCCATATATATAACTAAGTTAAATAAGCTATCTTCAGAGACCCAACATGAAGTTATAATGGGTATATACTAATATGTGGACAGAAATTTATTTGCAATATTACAACAAAAATATTTATTTTTAAATCTTAAACAGGTTAACTGACAGTATAGTCATATAAGAGTCTTGGCAATTTCTTTTTAAAAAGTAAGTATACAAATAGGAACAAATTACTCATTCTGGTTATTAAGCTATTGATTCTTCTGATTACATACGTAACAATTATTTGCCTCCCACAGCTTTTAGGGAAACATACTTACACACCAGGACAGTGTAGGGACTCATTATAAAAACTGTATATTGAATTGAACTATCCTAACAAAAAGATTGTGATTCTTCCTGATGAGTTAGTATTATGGATTTCTATGCGCCCTATATACTAATTTTAGTTTAGTATTACTGACATGTTAACATTACACCTTCCACTGATGTATTTGGGGATCTTCCTAGCTATGCAAACACTATTCATATGGTATTAATTATAACCAGTTCACTCCAGCAAGGAAAGAACAATGTTTTTAACTCAAACCTAAACATTACCTCACTGTAATAAGTAGTGGGAATGACAAGAGAGGTAAAACCTCAAACATGGGAGTCTGTGTTATCTTCCCCTCATATTTCAGTGAAATCCCCTCCCCCTCTCCCCCCATAGTCTTCTCTGATTAGCAGTATGACAAGAAAACCAAGCAGCCTCAGATGTGGGTTCCAGCCTAGATAGTGGGCTCTGTGGCTCATCAATGGAGTTCCAGGCAGTCCTTTGTGAAGTAAGGGCCTGAGCTGGCTAGTCGCCAAGATCTCCTTCACCTCAGAATTCTATGGTCCATTTAATAAAAAACCAAGGCTCCAAAACATCCTTTTCCCCTTCATAGTATGTCATAACAAGTTAAAGTTTCAGTGGCAGGATTTTGAATGAGAAAAAACATTCTTGCATAAAATTTCAAACAGCAGATGCTGCAAAGGGCAGGCCTCTGCACTTTAACTAACAGTGTTACCTTAGCACATTCATTTCTCCAGATAATCTCCTCATGTTAGCCTAAATTAGAAGCAGAGAGCACACAGGGTTTGGAGAGAGGTAGGCGGGGCAGCAGAGTAGCCAATTTGCATTTCCTGCACCCTTCAGCCCCAGCTCCTAGGACATTTCTTTGCTAGCCTACTTTACTCCCTTGGATGGATTGTCAGCTACTCCCAGGAGAACTGCTGTTGTAAAAAGGATGGTCAGGACAGCCTTGCTGGGAAGCTGACATTTAAGGGAAATTAGAAAAAATTAACAAGTAAGTGGATACCTAGGAAAGAGAATTACCACCAAAAGCAAGTAGAAAGGCCCACAAGACCCACAACCTAAGGTGGGTCCTCATTTTACAGATGAAAAGATGGAAGCTCAAGAAGGCTGAGCACTCTGCCAGAGCCTAGCACGTGACGGGGCCAGGATCTAAAGTTTTAGGATGTGTTCTGGGAATTCCAATGTGCGCCCCTGATAAGAGAACTCTGGCCTATACTACAGTGCCTCATGAAAACTGTCCTCCCTTCTGCCCATGACAGAGTCACCTACTCCAACACTCTTCCCAGCATTCTGTATCTGTGAGTGTCTGTGCATCAGACCCTGGTGAAAGGTAGCAGCCAGAGTGGATGAGAAGATAGGTGTACTCACACAACTTGACTAAATGAACTCTAACAAGCAATTGTGTGGGACATGGAGTGAGAGTCTCACCCAGATTTAAGAATGCTCTGACAATTACTTTTCTAACATCAACTATGCCCCTGCCTCATCCTCATTTTCCTACTCTACTCACACCTCCCTGTCCAGCTCTCTAGGATCCAAAGTAAATACAGGAATGAGCAAGGACACAGAAGAACAGTCCTCTCTGCTGTTTGCTCTAGGTTTTTAATAGGCCACCCCCTTGCTATAATTATACAGTAAAGGGTCACACTGTTACAATTTTATTTTGTTCTATATCTGGGTTATTCAGGCACTAACCAGATGTTCAACCTAGGCACCTACCCTTCCCCACCATAAGTAATTCTCCCAATACATTTAGTCACCTACCCCACCCACTCCCTTCAATTACAGCAGCCACAAGAGGTTTAGGCTTCCGGGAGATAAATATGGGAATAAGCGCTTCCAGCTATAAATTTCGTCTCTCAGGACCGACCAGCCAGGAAAAGGCCACTGGAGATGACAACTTTGTAACTAAGGTTACAACTGTTCAGTCCCCTTCCCAGGGGCCACTCTTCAATTCTCATACATCTTTTTATTCCCAGCTTCATTCCTGGTCTGGCTTTTCTGTCTCATCTCTGCCTGATTTTGATTTTGCCTAACCACTACTTGGCTCATAATCAGCTCTGCTTCTTGCCTAGTTTTCTAGGCTGGAAGTACCACTATGAAGACAATTTAGATTCGGCTCCTTTCTGCTTCCATGTTCAGAATTTGCTAAATGGACCCATACAACTAGAGTAGAAAATCCCACGTCCACTCACTCAGGTATGCCCCAATTTACCTTCTGCGCACTTATGCCTCCTCGCTATCATGAAACAAAATTAAACAGATAATTTATATAGAGTTGAAAAGGAAAGTAAAAAAAAGATAATTAGAGAGTTAGAAAATGAAAGAAAAGTACAGAATTATTCAATTTGAATAAGACAAAGTTAAAGGAAGACTGAATAATGGTTTTCAACACTGAGAAGGAATTGGAAAATCAGAGGAGTAAATGACTTTCTCTCTCTATAAAAGACACCAGGGAAAGAATAAGCTTAAGAAGAAACTTAGATATGCAGAGAAAGAAAGTTCCAGTCCTAAATTGGACAGTAACCAGTTTGTGACTTTGAGCAGGCAAATTCATTTACAAAACGAAAATTATATTAAATTCTGTCTAAAGTTCCTTTTAACTCTAACATTTCATGATTGCATAAATTTCGTTCTTTGAAAAAAATAAAGGCAATTCCAACATGGCATTATGAGAAAACAGGGAATAACATGGAACCGCATTTACTCTGGAAAGATCTCGTTCAACACTAGGACTTCAAGAGTGATGTAAGATAATCAAAGAAGTTGTGAGGGATGGTGGACACATCAAAACCATGACAATGAGGAATGCTGAAGAAATAAGAAATTTAAAATAGAAACTATTAAAAAAAAACTATTATTTATACAGGGGGGAAAAAAAAGAACAATAAAGTAGGCTCCAAAACATTTCCCCATCAAAATGGGCAACACTGTACACTGGATAATTTGTTCCTACTTGCATGATGTCATCATGCGAGGTTTAACTACTTTTAATAATGAGTGCATTTCAGTCACCCCTCACTTTTTCCCACATAAGATCGAATCAGCCTCTCAATGGCCTATACTTCATGAGTCATAATTTTTCTGTTTATGATTCACAAAATGTCTTCAGTCAGTATTTCCCAGACTGCTGTGAGTTTATTCCAAGAACCAATTTCATCTCCATTGGCTTCCTACAGGAAACCAGACCAACTTCCTATTATTTTATTTTCCTTACTTTTAGCATACCATAGCCCACATCAAATTAACTGGAAGTGAGAGTGATAGAAGACTTCACTCTGTGCAAAGAGAAGCCAACACAAACAATGCCCAGTCTAGAAGTCACAGATTCAAAAATAAATAAAAAATGTGCTATTATTAGAACCTTCTTTCAAAAGAGTTCCAAACTAAATAATAAGAAATATATTTTAATTAAACTTATTACAAGCATTTCACTGTAGGAAAGAACTTTTTTTTAAACTATTGTCTATGAATGCAGTAAATCCAACAAAGCTAACAAATATACAGAAATTAATTATAAAAAATAAAATATGTATTTTCCATCCTATTCCCTAACAAGCTACCAGGAGAACAGGCAGACACAGCCCAGTGCACAGAGCCTGGGAGTTGTGGGGACAGAGAGACGTCTCCAGAGCAACCTGGCAGTCAGTCCATCTTCTCCAGCTGCCTATGCCAGCCCCTGCCACATCTACTCCTCCATGACTAAGGATCAATCTGACTTTACACCACAGCAAAAATAGTGGCAGGAACATGGACTTTTAAACGACCTCTGACAGTGGCTTGTATTCATGCTATTCTCCTAAAACACTAGGAGTGCCCGAGTAGTATTTACTCTCATGGACTACATACTGCTCAGAAAAAGATTTGAATGGGAAGAATTTGGATATAAATATATATTGCATTCTCCTTAGTTTATTTCTTTTCTCATCATCCTGATTGTATGGATACAGTTTTAGGCTTTAAAAGCTCACAGAGTCATTAACTGATAAGAAACAGGGTTTTACCATGTCAAATTCCAAAGATGATACATAAAAGGAAAAAGGCCTAAGAAGAATGAATTTAATGCAGATATTACATGTGGAGAAACCAAGAAACCTGAACATTGGAGCAGTAGTTTTCAAAGTGAAGTCCCAGACCAGGAGCAGCCTCACCTGGGCAGTCCTAGAAAGGAAGGTCCTCAGACCCACTCCAGACATACTGAATCAGAAGCTCTGGGGAAGTGAGTTTCATCATATTCTCCCTTCCTTTCCCAAGAAATTTCTAGAAAAGACTCTACTCAATTTATATTTCCCTCACAACCCCATACCCTCTGTATTCTGGCTCCTCTTGCAGGGTATTGCTAAAATTGATGTCATTTTAAAAGACACCAATCATCTCAAACCAATGATTGTTCCCTGTGCCTCCCTCTCCTAGACCTATATGAATTACCTAGCACTGTGGACATCCCCTCCTGCTTGAAATGTCCTAATTCTTTTACTTCTATGACACAAGTCCACCCTCCTGCCTCTCCATCTCTCACTTGCTGTCATTGGGAACTACTCTTGCTCCTTCCACAATACAAATACATGCATGTCTCAAAGGTTCAATCTTCAATCTTCTATTCCTTTTTTTAGCTGCTGCTTTGGCATCTCAAGAACATCCAGAAATGAATTTACATCTCTGTACCTGAATCTCTCTCAACCCTCTCAAATTACTCTAAATGACCTCATGACCTGTTTCCCCTGAATGTCCTTCCAGTACAGCCAATGGAATGTATCCAAGAGGGAACTTCTCATTTCCTGATTCCAACAGTTCCTCCCTGAATGCCTGGTTCCCTGCACACTTAAGGATCATGGTCCCCATATCTTGCCAGCAGAGGGATCAACTCTACCAGGCAACCTGTTTCATCCTCATCATTCCCATTTCTCATGCCACCATCTTCATCCAACAGCTTCCTATGTCTTCTGAAGCCCTACCACAAGACTTACCTATAAAGCTCACCTCTGATTCTATTTTCCCCTGTTCAAAAACATGTGGAGATTGCCCAAATGCAGCCCAACTTTCTACCTAGCCTTACCTCACATTTATCCTCAACAAACGTTTTGCTCAGCTAATCTAGAATGCTCAGCATGTTATAAACATGTCCCAAGTTTCCTCACTTCTGACTCTTGGCCTTATATTACTACCTCCATTTTAAATATCAGTTTCCACTAACTATGTCTATAAATTTCACTCCCCAACTCCTCCTTAACAACATGCATAATTCCCTCAAACTGAAGTTCTCTTTCACCTGTCTCTATAGACCCAAATATTTATTACTAGCCTCTGTCACTTGACACCATGCACCCCTACAAAAGGTGAGACCCTCCACAACAGAAGTGGGTTTTACAGATCTTTGTGTCCTCCACTCTACCATGCATGCAAATATTTGTTCAAGGGCTAAATGATCTTAAAGCCAAAGTTCATACTCAAGTACCATTTCTGCCACTTAACCAGCCTTTGGGAGTAGGTGAAACACAGTACAAACAGATAAACTTCACATACATAGCAACTTAGGAGGAATCAACTCAATCTCCTATGCTTTCTATACTTACTGCAGTATTAGGCTCACTTCAAAGTAAGGAAAGTATGTCAGATTTTTTGAACTACAAAAACATTCTAGAAAAAGATCGGCTCACTTATTACCACAATGGAAGAAGGGAGTCTTTCTATAAATAAATCTTTATAAAATTTCCTTCATCTCACACCATGTCAGTTTACAGTTTTCAGAGGTGATAAACTATCTGAAATCCCAAAGGAAACTTCCTGATCTGAAGGAAGTTAAATAACGGAGCATTCATTCCAAAACATTCTATTTTGTCTGGAAGATACTCTCATGTTTGATCAGGAAGGCCGAGCAACTAGATAAATTATAATGTGAAAGATGGATTGCTTGCTTCAGTTAGGGATAAGTAATTCATTCCTGCAGTGATAGTCACTGCTTCTCTAGGGACAGAGGAGTGATAATCTCTCAACACATGGTGTGCAGGATACTCTCTGAAAATGAGAGGATACATTTAGAGTCATTTAGAACAATTGCTCTGTTCTAACCTTGATACCTTTCACAAATCAAAGCTTAAGCCTGGATACAGTACAGAATCATTAGAGATTAGAAAGGGGTTAATTTTTTTTCCCCTAAAACAGCATAGACAAGAAGTGTTTTTATTGATTGGTACGTAGCCACCCTTCAAGGTCCGTATTTTAGAGAAAAAGTATAAGGATTTATACTCAAGTTTTAAATTTGATATCAATTACAAAACACAGGGCTTACCACTGTGTTTCTCTATATTCTATACCTGGTTTCATTTTATCTAATTCATAATTTCTCCCTTAAAATAGCAGAGATATAAAACATGCATATAGCTTCCATTCTGTCCCAAATTGGGATATGGAGAAATAGCAAACAAATAACAAATTACCTTAAATACTTTCTAAAATAAGACTGCTGAATTCATTCATCAAACAGCAAAAAATACTGATAGAGTTTCTGGGCTGTTTTAGAGTTAATTTGCTTTTATTTCAAAGTTCCACTAACTATTCTGATTAAATAAGTATCTAAATAGACATCATATCATCCCTGCCTTCAGATTTCACTCACTCAAGTGAGCACCAGAGTTCAACAACAAAAACTTGACTGAAACAAACTGCTAGAACCCTAGGGGTGGGCTGCTCAGGTTTACTGCAATTTGTTCCAAAATAAAAAACTAAAGAGAGGTAGGTATAATACCGGAGAAAAGAAATCAACATTAGCTGTATCATACTGGGGTGACAAGAAGCTAATAAGATTTTCTTCCAATGATTTTTACTACTTATAATAAAACATTTAATTTCATTAATTTAATATATTATCAAAACTCAAGAATACTATTTTCTCAGCCAGTGATATAACCACTACCAAAAATTAATATTAAAATAGAAGTTTTATTAAGTTACATTTTCCAACATTAAAAAAAAAACTTCATCTACAATGTAATTTCAAATGGCAGAAAATACATCCAAGTGGGGTTTATAACCACAAGACCAACCCAAAATAAATGAGTGAGTATTGCTATTTTAACGTTAGTAGTAACTTTGTATTATATTGTTCAATAACAGAGAATGTACTTAAAAATGTATTAGTATTTCTATTAGGATTAATACTTAAACTAACATTAATGATAAAACTTAGGATTATGATTGTATTACTGCATTAGAAACAACAAACAAAAAATAAAACACAGACTAATTCAGGAGCACAGCCAGCGAAACCATGACAACGGAAAGGGCTTACTTTGACATGGCTCTGGGCACCAAGGTTGTAGATCTCAGTGGGCTTTACTTCATTGATGATCTTTACAAGGCAGGTGCTGTCAGTGAGATCACCATAGTGTAACTTCATGTCTTTAGGGTTCAAAAACATAGCATTAGATAGAAGAAAATGACATAAGCCCAATTTTTTTAAATATCAAAGTTGAAATGCATATTCTTAAAGTCTGAAAACCAGACTGGTTCCAGAACAGCAAAGACTTTAAAAAGTGAAATATTCGTATTTGTTGCTGGTGTCCCTACAGGATTTATAAAAACAGACTAACTTTTAAAAAAAATCACATTATGACAGATGTTATACAATTAACTATGGCTTCCAGGTGATTGTAAGGTATGCTACCTAAGAGTGAGATTCAGACAAAAAAAAAAAAAAAATCTCGCCCTAATGTGCATACTCTCTAAAAAAAATCAAACACACTAATAAAAGTGAAGACAGCTATGTTCATATACTTTATCTAGCAATTTTCAAGTACTTCATAAGCATCAATCCTTCAGCCATCCATGAAATGTGTGAAGTAGTGACATAGGTGATTAAAGGACAACTAGCCTATTCTAACCCTAAATCTAAGCATATCCTTACATTGACTTCATTAGTCAAGGACACACATACTAGTATATGGATGATTTGATAACTTGATCTTTTCATTATTTTTATACAATATTGATTTATGTCTAGATCCATTGGCAGTACCATTCTGTACTTTGCATAAAAATAACAATTTTAAGAAGTATTAATGAATAACCTAAATATTAAGATTTACTAAGGACAATGAGGTCATCATCCTGATGATGTCACTACTCATACAAGTAACCCAAACCTTCAAATATTCCAGGCTCTGAGGTAAATATGAAATCAGTTATGGTTTAAAGCTGACTGGATTATCCCTGCTAGCTGGAAAAACTGGACAAGTAAAATAGGATAAACTAGGAAGCTAAAAATTGCCATGTCCTAGTCCCAGTTCTGTCTTTTACATGGTGTGTGGCCTTAATAAAGTGACAACATCTCTCTGCCTCCATTTACTTATCTGTAAAATGATCTCATTCACTACCTTGGGAGCTGCTGGAAAGATCACATGAGAAAACACAGTGACTATGCCATGTAAATCCTACAGATACATCCTGGCAATTTCAGTAACAAAAATAAAAAAACAACTGTAAATACTGACAATGATCTACACAGCAATTAAATACAGTTTTTATTGCCATTTGGTTTGGGACATGTCTTTAAAATTAAATAAATGTACGAAGGTTGTTTAACATAATTACATTGGAACAAATATAAAAATCAAGAATATTCCAAAACTATGGAGCTGGTCTTACTTGAGGGGATACGAACACCTGGAGAAGGGTGATCAAAGTCATGTCTTCTCTTGGTCTCTAGAGTGGCAAGACCTGACTAACATCCTTGTAACAGCCTCACCAAGATGACAATGTGACCCGGGGCCAGCAAGCAACAAAGGGTTTTCAAAGACTGCAGATTGCATTCATTACAGGTAATTTACGATCAATAACTACAACTTCGTGGGCTTTGAGAAAAAGGACATTAGAAAATACCTCTAATATAGGACGTTATAGAAAGAGATTTTAGAAAAGACTATTACTTACTTCCTTCAATATGAGCTTGGGGGTTCTTATACAGATGTTCAATTCGGCCAGTATTGAATGAACTGGATCTCCGTACAATTCCATGAACCTGCATTTTCATAGTGTGGGACGATATGAATAAATTATAAATGTGCAATGAAGATTAAAGAGCAATTCAGAGTTCTTTTGCTAATATTTAGCTTTGCTATATATATATATGCATATATATATATATGTATATATATATATATGCATATATATATATGTGCGTGTGTGTATAACTATCATTTACAAAAATTATTTTTGCATTATTAAAAAAGTCCCACTGCTTCCATTCCCCGCAACCACTGCACTCCAGCCACTGTGCTCTACCTCCATCTTCGTCAGTGTTTTCACTGCCAATCTCAAAAAAAGTAATCAGATAGTTACGTGATTTCACAGCAAGTGCTCAGTGGTAGATACTCAAATGTCTCCTTTTATAAACACACATGTACAGCCTTACTGCTGACAAAAATATCTCTTACATTTGAAACTGAAGACAGACCATGTGAGTCCATATCAGTAAAATAGCCTTGCAACCTCTTTAACACAGAACAGGAGGCCAAAAGGCTCCAAATACCACCACATCTGTTCAGTGTCCTTGGACCTTTGTACCTTACACCTATTATACACACACACACACACACACACACACACACACACACACACGTATATATATCTGGGTCCACAAATATAATCAGAGAGCAGTTGCTGTGTGGAAAAGTAAGAAGCTAATAGATTGGGGACAAAACTTATGTACTACTAAAGACATACAGAAAATTCAAATAAAGAGAGGACTTTAAAAAATATTTATCATTGACTTAACCATGATAAGTGTGAGGGAGAAAAAGTCATTGGAAAAGTGCATACCTGTCTAATACTGAAGAAAAGACTATTTGTATCTGATACATAAGATAAATTGTTCAAGTTCTGGTACCACTTCCTTCTTGTGTCAGGATTGCTCCCTTTCTGTTGCCAATGCTAACAGCAGCTATGTCACTATCTGTGCAAGTTTCAGTTCCACTGGTGGCAGTTTAATTCCTTCACTTATTTCAGAAGTGTTCCTTCTAATGCTGGGTAGTATCATTTGCAGCTGAATACACTTCTATATTTTAACTCACTTCTATATTTTCTGTCTATTCCAAACAAAAACTAATCTTTGGCATGACTCAAATATCCCAAGTGCAGCAGGAAATGATAAGCACATAAGACTTCTTTCAAATAGAAAGAAATGCCATCATCATTTTACATGGCATATATGAGAAACTGACATCTAAAAAAGGATACCACACTGCCACAATCAATAATTCTGTTGGTTAGTTGCTTTGTAGTCAAAGACAAACGCATCCATGCACCTATTTTCTAAAAGAACTACACCAAAAAAATTGGTAAACCTGAAAATATTTTAAGAAGGAAACATCACAACCTTGGTTGTCAAGAAGGTAGAATCTAGGAAACATTAAATTGAGATGTGGGTATACATATCTATTTCTTAATTTAGAAGTGAAGAAAATAACATTTATATTAAAGTTGGGGTTTATTCTACTTGAAGGTCTCTAATTTTTCCAATTATTATTAACTAGAGGCCCAGTGCACGACTTCATGCATGGGGGGGGTGGGTCTGGCCGGCCCACCCCAATGGGGGCCATCGGGGCCGGGCCAGTGGGGGGAAGGGGCAGCAGGAGGTTGGCCGCCAGCCCCACCCCCAATTGGGGCCCAAATGAGGCTGGACCAGTGTGGGGGCACACGGGAGGTCAGCCAGCCCCATACCCAATTGGGGTGTGGGGGGCCAATCAGGGGAAAGGACAGCTGGAGGGAGAGGCCACGGGTGGTCGGCCGGAGAGCCTCGCCCCTGATCAGGGTGTAGGGACCGATCAGGAGCTAGGCCAGCCAGGGGGATGGGCTGCAGGAGGTTTGGGGGGGCAATCAGGGCCCCCATCGGGCCAGTTGGCTGCCACAGTGCAGGTCATAGTGACCGGGTCGTTTCAGTAGTTCAAGTCATTCCACCGTTCTGGTCGCTGGCATATATATATATGGACTAGAGGGGCCTGGTGCATGAAATTTGTGCACTCGGGGGGACCCCTCAGCCAGCCTGTGCCCTCTTGCAGTCGGGAGCCCTTGGGGAAAGTCCATGGGGAGCGAGCCTAAGCCATCAGGTGGACATCCTTAGCACTGCTGCAGAGGTGGGAGAGGCTCCCGCCACCACCACTACGCTCACCAGCTGTGAGTCTGGCTTCTGGTTGAGCAGTGCTCCCCCTGTGGGAGTGCACTGACCACCAGGGGACAGCTCCTGCATTGAGCGTCTGCCCCCTGGTGGTCAGTGCACGTCATAGCGACCAGTCATTCCACTGTTTGGTTGATTTGCATATTAGTCTTTTATTATATAGGACTAGAGGCCTGTTGCAGGAAGATTCCTGCAAGAATAGGGCTTCCTGCCCCACTTGCTTCCCTCCCATCTCCGCCACCCCCGCTTGCTTCTCCGCAGCTTCGCTCCCTTCTGCAGCACTTAGCTTCCTTCTACACTGTCTTCAGTCTTCGCTCCGCACCTGCATATGCAAATTAACTGCCATCTTTGTTGGGTTGATTTGCATAGTTGCTCTGATTGGCTGGTGGGCATAGCGAAGTGATGACCAATTTGTATGTTTCTTTTTTATTAGTGTAGATTACAAAGTTGAACTGCTCTACAAATTTAATAAATGTTGTTTAATAAAAAACAAGTTCACAAATGTACTTATACAGAGCAAAATTTGTGTTTACCACCAAAGTTATTTCTGAAATATAGATTTTTCAGTTTCATTTCATTGGATAGAGAATAATTTAAATGTTCTAAAAACAGATAATTTAAACTTGACAATGAAAAACACAATAAAAATATGGTTTAGTCTATTTTTTCTCTTGATTGTTTAATTCTGGGTAAGTCACATATTGGAACAACTCAAAGAGAAATGCCACATACAAATATATTGTATATAAACATATAAGCTCTGATTTTTTAAAAAAGTAAATAATATTGATGGATTCAGTATGAAAATCAGACAACTGCACAAAGTTACAGCATGTAAACAATACAAGTGTGACATTAGAGCATTAAGCACTAGTGTTTTTTGTGTATCTTTTTTTAATACCAAATAATGTGTTTTAATTTCCCCTCACTCCCAAATTTTGGTGTATGTATACAGGGAAAGAAAGACTTGCCAAATGCTTAATCCATGATAGCATGTGTTGTTCTAAGAACTATGAAAGCTAAGTCTGTCCACTTTTGAGACAGGTGAAATGCAAACTTCAACACAAGCCAAAATGTGTGCAAACTGGATAATCTCATTAAGAATTTGAGATTAGTGGCTTTCTCTTTACATAAGGGATGTAAGTGGGGTTTTTTTTTTGTTTGTTTTTATAAAGATTTGGGGGGGAAAGAGATGAGGAGTTGGAAAACCAAAGTGAAAAGACAAATGAGCTGCATGTGACTCCCTATAAACTTAATCATAGTCATTATTAAATTTTGGCAGTTCAAAAACAAAATATAATTTTGAAAAACTGAGATCTTAAAATAAATGGAAGTACTTTGACAAATAAATTTAATGTCCCATTTAACTAAGAGATGAAAAAGAAAACTTCAAGCTCTCTCGGTGTCAAAACAAAGTTGGTTTGACTTAAAAACCTAGAGTCTGTAATAGTTACAGAAATCCTTCCTTTCTTTTTCCCTTACTTTCTTCCCTCCATTTCTTTCTTCTTCCAACCAAGAAATCCATTTGTTTATTTATGTAGTATTTCATATAGTCAAAAATATAGAAAATTTTTACCACTGGATTTCAAATTCTTCAGTATCTAGATTTTTCTTGGAGGCAATAATGCCTTCTAGGTATGTTTAATGTCACTTGTTTGGTTTTTTTTGTAAAAGTAAAAGTTTTGTGGGTAACATCAACAGCTAACATGTACATGGCAATGACTATGTGCCAGACACTGTTGTTTATAGATATTAAAATACCTGATCTTCACAACAACCTTCCTATTATTACTCCAATTCTACAGAGGATGCTGCCTGTGACCATGCAGCTTGTAAGTGGTCATGTTAAAGGGTGGGTGGGGGTGGGTGGGGCCCTGGCTGGGAAGCTCAGTAGGTTTGAGCATCATCCTGCACACAAAAAGGTTGTGAGTTTGATTCCTGGTTGGAGTGCGCATGGGAGGCAACCTACCGATGTTTCTCTCTCCCTTCCTCCCTTCCTTTCTCTCTCTCTCTCTCTCCCTCCCTCCCTCCTTTTGTCTCTCTCTAAAATCAATAAACATATGTATCCTCTGGTGAGAATTAAAAAAAGGAAAGGATGGATATGGCCCATCATGCTAACACTCAGTATGGTTTCAAAATGAAACCATAAAAAGCTTTTTTTCACCACAAATTCTAGGATATCCAACAACCCAGAAAAGTATTTCAGAGATTGTCACAGATCAAGAATGGAATAGCAGAAACTCCATATCCTAACAAATAATTTCTCAGAGATAGCAATTACTCAGTCTTTTATATCCCATTTTTGTTCTCCTGATCTCCCTAATTATGATACCTTTCCTGGAAGTGAAACCCACAATTCACCTATTCTTTAACTTCTTATATGTGTTGACGTAGTTGTCACCCAATTATTTAATATAGGTTGTTCACATATTCCCAGATAAATTTTACCTTTTAAAGGATTTAATTCTGTCCTTCATTTATCTGGTTTCTCTCTGTATTTGTGCAGTTTACATTCAATATTATTTTGCATTAGTTTCAGGTGAAAAAAAATATGCTGCTGGCTCACTGCAAACAATGACTCTAGGAAAGCACTGGAAACTAGAATGCAGTTTTGTAAGAAGCTTCACTTCTGTCAGTTTTCCTTGTTCCCTTATTATGGAAGGAATATAATGTGCACAGGGCTAGGATCCTAGGACATGTAACATCCTGCCTTCCACTAATGCTAAGTAGTGAACTGTACTAAGGAGCCTTCTACAAAAACTGTAGCACCAGGCACTGTAGGACTCTGTTACTCCCATAACCATAAGCCCCATAGACCCCACAGAACTCCTCTGGACTGTCTACCACAGACTGTCATACTGAATCTTTATGATAACCTTGGGGAAAAGAATGCCTAACAGCCCCATCCAGGGGGAGGGACTAAGCCTTAGAAAGGTCCATTGACTTGCCCAAAGCCCCAGAGCCAACAAGTGGCAGAGGAAGGTTAGGACACAGGTTGTTCAGCACCAGGATCAACTGGCTTCCTCTCCACAGAAAGCTGAGCAACCTCATTCCCCTCCTTCACTCTGAGCTAGTTGACAGAGTATAAAACAGAATTATCCCTTTGCTCTTCAACAATGTGTAGAAATAAACACAAAGTTTTTTTTCTTGTTTTGTTTACTGGCCCCTGTTGCATATTTTTTATTTCCTTATTTTTAATTTTTTAAATTTTATTTTGCAAATAAGGACTACATTCAGTATTGGTTTGTATAGTTTCAAGTGTACAAAATAGTGGTTAGACAATCATATAATACTAGAGGCCCAGTACACGGATTTGTGCATATTGAAAGGAAATTCATTAGAAGGTGGCCAGCAGGGCAGGACTGGGCGAGATGGGCTGGACACGCCCTGGAGCCAACCTCCCACGGTCCCTCCACTGCATCTGTGGAGTGAGTGGGGTCCCTCTGGCAGATGGGGTCCCTCGGCCTGGCCTGTGAGGATGGGGCTGAAACCAGCTCTTCAACATCCCCCAAGGGGTCCCAGAGTGCGAGAGGGCACTCTGCAAAGTTGCTGTGGTACAGGGTGAGCAGTAAACCAGATTCGGGGCTGACAATCCCTCAGCAAGGGCTGAAGGTGGAATCTCCCGGCCCCGTGAGGAATTGGGCTCCCTCCTCTCTGTTTCGAGGTGGGTCACCCGAGAACCACTGCTGCCAAGTCACTGCAGCTCGGCAGCTCCTGCATTGAGTGTCTGACCCTGGTGGTCAGACCAAGCCATTACGACTGGTAGATGGGTGGAGGAACACTTAGCATATTAGCCTTTTATATATATACTAGAGGCCCAGTGCACAAAAATTTGTGCACTCGGGGGGAGGGGAGTCCCCCAGCCCGGCCTGTGCCCTCTCGCAGTCTGGGACCCCTCGGGAGATAACAACCTGCCGGCTTAGGCCTGTTCCCAGGTGGCAGAGGACAGGCCCAATCCCTAGGTGCAGCCCCTGGTCAGGCTCAGAGCAGGGCCAATTGGGGAGTTGGGGCGCCGCCCCCAGTCATGCACAGAGCAGGGCAGATCGGGAGGTAGTGATGCCACCCTCAGTCACGCTCAGGGTAGGGCCGATTGGGGAGTGGGGCACCGCCCCCTGTCACACTCAAGGCAGGGTCGATAGGGAAGTTGCGGCATCACCCCGTCATGCACAGAGCAGGGCCAATCAGGGGGTTGGGGCGCTGCCCCCTGTCACTCACAGAGCAGGGCCCATCTGGGGGGTTCGGGCTCCGTACTCTGTCACACACAGAGCAGGGTCGATCAGGGGGTTGGGGAGCTCCCCCCTGCCATGCACAGAGCAGGGCCCGGCCATCAGGGGGTTGAGGAGCTCCCCCCTGTCATGCACAGAGTAGGGCCAATAGGGGAGTTGGGGCACCACCCCCTGTCACACACAGAGCAGGGCGGATCAGGGGGTTGGGGCGCTGCACCCTGTCACACTCAGGGCAGGGCCAATGGGGAGGTTATGGCTCTACCCTGTCACACACAGAGCAGGGCCCTGGGGGGGGGGGGGGGGGGGGGCGCCGCACCCTGCCACACACAGAGCTGCAGGGTGATCAGGGGATTGGGGCGCCTTCCCCTGTCAGGAACAGAGCAGGGCAGATAGCGAGGTTGTGGCCCCGCCCCCTGTCACACACAGAGCCACAGGGCGATCAGGGGGTTGGGGAGCTCCCCCCTGTCACACACAGAGCCTCAGGGTGATCAGGGGATTGGGGAGCTCCCCCCTATCAGGCACAGAGCAGGGCTGATCAGGGGGTTGGGGTGCCTTCCCCTGTCATGAACAGAGCAGGGCGGATAGGGAGGTTGTGGCCCCGCCCACTTTCACACACAGAGCTGCAGGGCGATCAGGGGGTTTGGGCACTGCCCCCTGTCACGCTGATCCCGGTGCCGGGAGGCATATTACCCTTTTACTATATAGAATAGAGGCCTGGTGCACGGGTGGGGGCCAGCTGGTTTGCCCTGAAGGGTGTCCTGGATCAGGGTGCGGGTCCCCACTGGGGTGCCTGGCCAGGCTGGCTGAGGGGCTGAGGGCCGTTTTCCAGCTGGCGGGTGACTGAAGCTCCCAACCACTCCTTTTTCTCTCTTTTTTTTTTTATTCTGGGCCAGCTTTAGCTCTGAGGCCTCGCTGCTGAAAACACTGATACAATGTTGCGGTCAGGCTGGCTGAAGCCCGGCTGACTGAAAGCCGGTTTCTATGGTTTTTTTTTAGCTTCTATATTTGCTACATAGTACATAGTTGCTTAGAGTTGCAGCTGAGAGGCAAGTCAGGCGGGTAACTTTGGAGTCCACAGTCACTGGAGCAAGCAAGCCTCCCTGTTCGATTCAGTGCATGGCGCCGGCCGCCATCTTGGCTGACAGTTAATTTGCATAAGGATATGCTGATTAGCCAATGGGAAGGGTAGCGGTCGTACGCTAATTACCATGTTTCTCTTTTATTAGTGTAGATTAGAGGCCCGGTGCACAAAAATTTGTGCACTCCGAAGGGGGGCGGTCCCTCAGCCCGGCCTGTGCCCTCTCTCAGTCTGGGGCCCCTCGGGGGATGACCACCTGCTGGCTGAGGCCTGTTCCCCAGGGGATTGGGCCTAAGATGGCAATCAGACATCCCTCTGGCAGCCTGGCAGCCCTCGAGGGATGTCCACTTGCCAGCAGGGAGCAGACATATGCTGCAGTCGGACATCCTTAGCGCTGCTGAGGAGGCAGGAGAGGCTCCCACCACCACCGCTGTACTGGCAGCCATCAGCCTGGGTTGTGGCTGAGCAGAGCTCCTCCATGTGGGAGCACACTGACCACCAGAGGGCAGCTCCTGCATTGAGCGTCTGCCCCCTGGTGGTCAGTGTGTGTCATAGCGACCAGTCATTCCCAGTCTTTCTGCTGTTAGGGTCAGTTTGCATATTACCCTTTTACTATATAGGATAGAGGCCTGGTGCACAGGTGGGGGCCGGCTGGTTTGCCCTGAAGGGTGATCCGGATCAGGGTGGGGGTCCCGCTGGGGTGCCTGGCCAGCCTGGGTGAGGGGCTGATGGCTGTTTGCAGGCTGGTCAAGCCCTCCCCCCCCCGTTGGGGACCCTCACCCCATGGAGGTTTGGCCAGCCTGGGTGAGGGGCTGATGGCTGTTTTCAGGCTGGCCACACCCCCTTCAGGGTGGGGGTCCCCACTGGGGTGCCTGGCCAGCTGGGTGAGGGGCTGATGGCTGTTTGCAGGCTGGCCAAGCCCCACCACCAGTGGGGGCCCTCACCCCATGGAGGTTTGGCCAGCCTGGGTGAGGGGCTGATGGCTGTTTTCAGGCTGGCCACACCCCCTTCAGGGTGGGGGTCCCACTGGGTTGCCTGGCCAGTCTGGGTGAGGGACTGAGGGCCGTTTTCAGGCTGGCCAAGCACCCCGGCAACGGAAGCTCCCAGCCTCTCTTTTTTTCCTTTTTGTTTTTTATTCTGAGATTTATTTAGTTTCTATAATTGAAACTTTATTGCCTTCAGTGGAGCTCAGAGGCGGCCAGGATGTGGGGGAAGCTTGGCTTCCTCCATCACTGGAGCAACCAAGCCTCCTGCTCGCTCCAGCTCCGTGGCCACGGCTGGTTAAAAGCAGGTATCTGTGGTTTATTTATCTTCTATAATTGAAACTTTGTTGCCTTCAGTGGAGCTCAGAGGCAGCTAGGATGGGCGGGAAGCTTGGCTTCCTCCATCACTGGAGCAACCAAGCCTCCTGCTCGCTCCAGCTCCGTGGCTGCTGGCTGCCATCTTGGTTGGGTTAATTTGCATATAGTCTCTCTGATTCGCTGGTGGGCGTGGCTTAAGGCGAAGTGAAGGTGCGGTCAATTTGCATGTTTGTCTTTTATTATATTAGATACTTCACAAAGTGTTCCCCACCCAAATATTTCTAGTAGCCACCTGGCACCATATTTACTACACTATTATTGACTATATTCTCTGTGCTGTATTTTAAATCCATATACCTATTTTGCAACTACCCATTTGTACTTCTTAATCCCTTCACATTTTTCACCCTGTCACCCAACCACTTTCCTCCATGGCAAACAGTCTGTTTTCTGTATCTATGTGTCTGTTTCAATTTTGTATGTTCATTTATTTTGTTCTTTAGATTCCACATATAAATGAAATCACATAGTATTTCTCTTTCTCTGATTGTCTTATTTCACTCAGCATAATACCCTCTAGGTCTATCCATGTTATCACAAATGGTAAGATATCATTCTTTTTTTTTTTTTTTTTTTTTTTTGGTAATCCTCACCAGGGGATATTTTTTCCATTGATTTTTAGAGAGTGGAAGGGAGGAGGAGAGACAGAGAGGGAGAAACATTGATGTGAGAGAAACACATTGTTTGGTTGCCTCCTGCACACACCCGACTAGGGCCACAATGGAGCCTGCAACCGAGGAACGTGCCCTTGACCAGAATCAAACCAGGAACGCTTCAGTCCAAGAGCCGATGCTCTATCCACTGAGCCAAACCAACTAGGGTTCATTCTTTTCTATGGCCAAGTAATATTGCATTGTAAATTATATATATATATTTGTATATTCACCACTTCTTTAAACTCTTATCTACTCATAAGCCCTTGGGTGGCTTCCATACCTTCGCTATGTAAATAACACTACAATAAACATAAGGGTGCACCTATTCTTTTGCATTAGTGTTTTGGGTTTCTTCTAATATATACCCAGAAGTAGAAACATGGGGACATACGTCAGTTCCATTTTTAATTTTTGAGGACTCTTCATATTGTTTTCTACAGTGGTTGTACCAGTCTGCATTCCCACCAACAATGCATTAGGGTTCCCTTTTCTCCATATCCTCACCAACACTTGTTCTTTGTTGATTTATTGATGGTAGCCATTCTGACATGTGTGAGGTGATATCTCATTATGGTTTTCATTTGCATTTCTCTGATGATTAGTGATGTTCAGCATCTTTTCATATGTCTATTGGTCATCTATATGTTCTCTTTGGAGAAATATCTATTCAGGTCCTCTGCACATTTTTTAATTAGACTATGTGTGGGTTTTTTTGTTTTGTTTTGGTTTTTTTTGGTGTTGAGTTGCATGTGTTCTTTATAAATTTTGGATATTAATCTCTTATCAGACATATCATTGGTGAATATCTTTTCCCACTCAATAGGTTGTCTTGTTTATGGTTTCCTTCGCCATGCAATACCATTTTAGTGGGATGTAGTTCCATTTTTTTATTTTCCTTTTTGTTTCCCTTGCTAGAGGAGATATATCAGAAAAATTACCATTAGAAATGTCAGAAATTTTACTTCCTATGTTTTCTTCTAGGGGTTTTATGATTTCAAGTCTTATATTTAAGTCTTTAATGGATTAAGTCTTTAATCCATTCCAAGTTTATTCTTGTATGTTCTGTAAGAAGGTGGTCTAGTTTCATTTTTTTGCATGCATCTGTCCAATTTTCCCAACACCATTTATTAAATAGACTGTCTTTATCCCACTGTATGTTCTCACCTCCTTTGTCAAGTATTAATTGATCATATAGGCATGGGTTTATTTCTGGGTTCTCTATTCTGTTCCATTGATCTATGTATGATTTTATGACAGTACCATGCTATTTTGTTTACTATATCTTTCTAGTACAGTTTGGTATCAGGTAGTGTGATACCTCTGACTTTGTTCTTTCTCAAGATTGCTATACTACTGGGTGTCTTTTATAGCATATAAAATTTTTAATTATGTTATAGTTCTGTGAAATATGCTATTGGTATTTTGATAAGGATTGCATTGAACTATAGATTGCTTTGGGTAGTATGGACATTTTAATAGTGTTAATTCTTCCTACCCATGAGAATGGTATATGCTTCCATTTATTTCTGTCTTCTTCAATTGCTTTCTTCATTATTTTATAATTGCCCAAGTACAAGTCTTTTATCTACTTGGCTAAATGTATTCCTATGTATTTTTTTTATTTAATTGTAATTGAATACTTAGTTTGTGTACTTAGTTTCCCTTTCTAATGATTAATTATTGATATATAAAAATGCAACCAATTTCTAAATACTTCTTTTGTATCCTGCTACTTTACTAAATTCCTTTGTAAGTTCTAGTAGTTTTGGGGTGGAAACTTCAAGGTTCTATATATACAGTATTATGTCATAGGAAAATAATAACCGTTACTTCCTCCTTTCTAATTTGGATGCCTGTTATTTCTTCTTGTTGTCTGATTGTTGTGGCTCTGACTTACACTACTTTATGGAATAATAGTAGTAAAAGTAGACAATCCTGTCTTGTTCCCGATCTTAAGAGAAATGCTTGTAGTTTTTGCCCATTGAGTATGATGTTAGCTATGGGTTTGTCATATGTGGTCTCATTATATTGAGATATGTTCTCTCTATTCCCACTTTGCTGAGAAATTTCATTATAAATGCGTGCTAAATTTTATCAAATGCTTCTTCTGCATCTACTGATATGATCATATGATTTCTATCCTTCATTTTGGATATGTATTGTATCACGTTAACTGATTCGCAGATATTGTACCAACTTTGTGTCCCAGGAATAAATCCCACTTGATCATAATGTGTGATCTTTTTCATGTATTGCTGAATTCAATTTGCTAATATTTTGTTGAGGGTTTTTGCATCTATGTTCGTCAGGGACATTGGCCTATAATTTTCTTTCTTTGTAGTGTCTTAATCTGGTTTTGAAATTCAGATAATGTGGGTCTCCTTGTAAAATGAGCTTGGGAGTCTTCCCTCTTGAATTTTTTGGAATAGTTTGAGAAGGACAGGTGTTAGTTCTTCTTTGAATGTTTGGTAAAATTTTCCCATGAAGTCATCTGGTCTAGGACTTTTTTTATAGGCAGTTTGTGTGTATGTGTGTTTGTGTTTTGTTGTGTGTGTTTTTTTTTATCACTGCTTCAATTTCCTTAGTTGCAATCAGTCTGGTCAGATTTTTTTTTTTTTTTTTTGTCTTAATTCAGTTTTGGAAGATTGTATGTTTCTAGGACTTTATCCATTTCTTCCTGAATATTCAATTTGTTGGTATAAAGTTGCTTGTAATATTCTCTTATAATTCTTTGTATTTCTGTGGTGTCAGTTGTTACTTCTCTTTGATTTCTGATTTTGTTTGGGTCTTCTCTCTTTTTTTCTTGATGAGTCTAGTCAAAGATTCATCAATCTTGTTTATCTTTTCAAAGAACTAGTTCTTGGTTTCATTGACGTTTTGTATTGTTTTTTTAGAGTCTATTTTATTTCCACTCTCATCTTTATTATTTACTTCCTTTTATTCACTTTGGGCTTTGTTTGTTTTTCTTTATCAAGTTCCTTTAAGTGTAAAGTTATATTGTTCATTTGAGATTTTTCTTGTTTCCTGAGGTAGTCATATAATACTATGAATTTCCCTACTAGGACTGCTTTCACTGTCCCATAGATTTTGGGTTGTTGTGTTCTCATTTTCATTTGTATCAAGATATCTTTTGATTTCTTCCTTGTTCTTGTTGTTAACATATTCATTGTTTAACATATTATTCTGCCTCCGTGTGTGCTTTTCAGTTTTTTTCTCTTAATTGATTTCTGGTTTCATACCATTGTGGTCAGAGAAGATGCTTGGTATGATTTCAACCTTCTCAAATTTATTGAGACTTGTTTTGTATTCTAACATGTGATCCATCCTGGAAAATGTCCCTTGAAAAGAATGTATATTCTGTTTTTGGGGGGGTGAAATGCTCTGAAAATATCAATTAAATCCACCTGATCTAATATATCATTTAAGGCCACTGTTTCCTTGTTGGTTTTCTGTCTAAGATCAATCCATTGATGTCAATGGGGTATTCACATCCCCTACTATGACTGTATAACTTTCAATCTCTCCCATTATGTCCATCAAAATTTGCTTTGTATATTTAGATGCCCCTATATTGGGTGCAAAATGTGTACAAGAGTTATATCCTCTTGTTGGATTAATCCCTCAATCACTATGGAATGTCCTTTTTTGTCTTTTATTATAACCTTTGTTTGAAAGTTTGTTTTGCCTGATACAAATATACCTACCACAGCTTTTTTTGTTGTTACCATTTCCATGAAATATATTTTTCCATCCTTTTACTTTATCTGTGTGTCTTTCATTCTGAGGTAGGCCTCTTGTAGACAGCATATAAATAGGTCTTTTCTTTTTTTTAATCCTTACCCAAAGATATATGTGAGTTTTTTTTAAATTGATTTTAAAGAGGAAGGAAGAGAGAAAAAAAAACATTGATGTGAGAGAGAAACATGTGAATGGTTGCCCCGTACTCACCCTAACCGGGGATCAAACCTGCAACTTAGGTATGTGTCCTAACCAGAAATTAAACCCACAACCTTTTGGTGTATGGGACCATGCTCCAACCTAGCCAGGGTGGTTCTTGTTTTCTTATCCATGCAGCTATACCATGTCTTTTGATTAGAACCTTTAATACATTTACATTTAAAGTGATTATTATAGGTATGTAGTTATTGCCATTTTATTCTTTATAATTCTGTTCCTCATTTCTCTGTCTTTTTAAAGAAGCAAATATATAACATTTTAAAGGGTGATATTCTATAAAACCTGACAATTCTTAGTGTTTTCCTCATCATGAGTGACACCTATAGATATTGTATAAATAATGAACTAGGGTTTGATCCATTCTCTTTATGCTCTCCTTAATGTTTAATCTTGATTAAAATTCAAGAAACTATCAAGATTAAAAACTGTAACTTTAAACCTTCAAATAGAGTCTCTTCTCAATGAGAACTAGACCAGGGATGAAGCATCCCTTCACTTTTTCATGTGAAAATAGTTCATTCAAAACATGACTACTAGTAGATGGGAGGATTTCAGGGGCCAAATTAGGTGATTATGTCCAACAGCTTCGGACCTACTGTGTGAAGTCATACAAGGTATTTAATACAGACTAATCAATCTATTAATACATGACATTCCTTTTCAAGTTGTTTGCCAACGTTATGTTTTTGCTTTAAGATTAGCCAACCTTTTTATACCTTTACTTTGTTGGTTGTTGTTTTCTTTGTTACTAAAAAGGAGTAAAGGGGTATATTTAATTGTGCTATTTTAACTCTCTATAGAGTTTATTCTTGCCCATGCAGGCCCATCATCCCTACCCAACCACCCATTTACTCTTCAACTTGCCTCCCTCCAGCTGACTGTTGCTTCCCCATTTTCACAATAAAAAATGACCTTGCTATGCTAGCTAGTTAAAGTCTGCCCCTTTGTTTTCTAAGAAGAACTCAGCCTAGGTATTGTCTATTCATAGAATTTGTAGCTCTTCTTCCCAGTGTTTATTTGCTCCTGCTTACACATTGCTGCCCCAAAGTATATTGTTTCCAGTTACTTCTGAGCCTAGTGATATTCCTTATACAAAGGCCAGATTCAAAATCAGATGAAAGCTCAGAGAAGCAAGTCCCCACAAATTATCTTATGATTTAATTATCTCATCTGAATCTTTAGGTGCACTGGTTCTCAAACTGTGGTACCCAGGAGGGCAGCATCAGTTACAACTAGGTGCTCGTTAGAAAGGCAGATTCCAGACCTTTGAGTCAGTCATCTGTGTTACAAATGGGCTCTGGAAGATTCTGATGCACATTGAAGATTGAGCACATGTTGAATTAGAAGTCTATGCCCACCCAAAATTGCTGATGTTGACCCTGTCAATGCAGGTATGTATCTTACTCTTATCCTACTACATGCTATTTAATAATCCTGTTATTTTGCTCATGGTCTTGAGCAATCAGGGACTGCTGCTGATAATTCTGGAAATTTTCCAATGTAGCCTCTTCAAAAAATCACTCTCATATTTACTTTGACCTAAGACAGAAAAATAAAGCCTGTTACCATCAGATTCCTTTCAATATTTCTTCTCCAATTTGATCAATCTCTTAAAACTGCAGACAGCAGCCTATTAAAATTGAATACATTTTGGATAAACACCTTTTTACTCCCTCTCATTCATACATAACACATTTCCCCTGTGCTATGAGGAGGAATCATTTCTGGTTATGCTTTGTAGCTCTGTATTGTCTATAATACTTCTTTATATCACATTTGAGAATCTCACTCCTCAACCTCTCTTTTCTTGCCAATCATTGTTCCAATGATTCATGCCACCCATTGACTGTGACTTGCCAACTAGGCCTTCTATTGTCTATCCTTATCAGAATCACATCTGCTCTTAAAATTTCAAATGCCAGTGGAAGACAAACATTTGAGAATGTTTACCATCCACCACATCCAGAGGAACCACATGACTGATCACTAGTCCACAGGTCTGAATATTAGTCCACCATCTATCACAAAGGCCAGGCCCGATCACCAGTCTACCACCTATCACAGACATCAGGCCCCAACACTAGTCCACCATCTATCACAGACACCAGGCCCCATCACTAGTCCACCATCTATCACAGACACCAGGCCCCATCACTAGTCCACCAGCTATCACAGACACCAGACCCCATCACAAGTCCACCAGCTATCACAGACACCAGCCCCATCACTAGTCCACCAGCTATCACAGACACTAGACCCCATCACTAGTCCACCAGCTATCAAAGACACCAGGCCCCATCACTAGTCCACCATCTATCACAATCACCAGGCCTGATCACTAGTCCACCACCTGTCATAATCACCAAGCCTGATCACTAGTCTACCATTTATCACAGACGCCAGGCCCCATCACTTGTCCACCACCTGTCATAGTCACCAAGCCTGATGACTAGTCTACCATTTATCACAGACACCAGGCCCCATCACTAGTCCACCAGCTATCACAGACACCAGACCCCATCACTTATACACCATCTATCACAGATACTAGGCCCCATCACTTGTCTACCAACTATCACAGAGATCAGGCCCCATCACTAGTCCACCATCTGTCACAGACACCAGGCCCCACCACTTATCCACCATCTATTACAGAGACCAGGCCTGATCATCAGTCCACCACTTGTCATAGAGCCCGCCATACCTCACAAAGCCATTCCCTTTTCTCTGGACTAGCTACAGACACTCCTTGTTCCCACCATCCTCATCTTAAGTCTCAGTCTCCTGTGTCCACCTTGTAAGTAGACCCTAACACCTATGCAGTCCGAGGATTCTTTCTGATGTACCACCTCTCTCTTCCATAACTGTGATGACTATAATGTGGTTCAGGGAACACTACCTCGAAATAGGGCATCTTGGCATATTGAGTAATTTAGTTTGAAGGAATTTTAGGAAATGGCAGAAGCAGGATGGTCACTCTGACCTTCCCCCCGCCCTTGTCCCGTGAAGCAGTCATAGAGCCCTCATGTAAGAGGTGTTCTCTCTACACGCAGAGAAGAGGAGCATCCTTATCTCCAAAAACAAGAGTACATCTAGAAGAATCCTAACAAATAGACCTTGCTAGGTTTCCCCCAGTGTACTACACTTACCTGGCAATCCTCGACCTACCATACATCTCCGTGACTGTCCCCACTCCATCAAACCTAACATAAAAATACTTAAGTTTCATTGTTTCTCATATCTTCAGTTCCTCATGAAAGCTTCCTGTCATGTAAAACTTTTATTAAATAAATTTGTATGGTTTTCAATTTAATTTTCAGACCCAGCCAGGGACCCTAGAAGGGTCGAGGAAAAATTTTTCCTCCTCTACATTAAACTGACAAAGACAGATTTACAGGAAAAACTTCTGTCATTTTCTCAGACTCCTTCATCTAAAATATCCATTATGTGAAGGTGCCAGATTTTGGAGTAGCGTGTCCTGAACTCATGAATTATTACTCAGCGCCTTCTCTTTTACTCGATACACAACCTCTCTAGCTACCAAAGACCCCTTGTTTGTCCAAGGTCTCTCTGCCACGCCTTTCCTTTTAGATTTACTGAAAGATTATGTTAATCTTGCCAGAATAAAAACCAGTCTGGCCTGGCTGGTGTGCTTCAGTGGTTGAGTGTCAACCCATGCACTAAGAGGTCACCAGACAGATTCCTGGTCAGGGTGCATGCCCAGGTTGCAGGGTAAATCCCCAGTAAGGAATGTGCAGGAGGCAGCTGATGGATCAATGTTGGTATTTCTCTCTCGCTGATGTTTCTATGTCTCCCTCTCTTTTCCTCTCTCACTAAAATCAATAAAAGTATATTTTTAAAAAACAGTCTGCACCTAAAAACACTCTTCTGTACAATATATAATCTATTCTAAAATCTGTTGCTCTTTAGAATATGTATTTATCACTCAATTATAGCAGGAATCTATGTATATAAATATATGTGTACATGTATAATACATTCATAATTACATGGCCTTATTTTCATATTATTGTAAGATACAGAACTAGCTATTAGATAAGGGTACAAAAGGTACTAAACATATCTGATATTACTTCTTAAAGTCTAAAAGTCAAGGCTCTCAGAAAAGATTACGAGTTAAAGTAATAAAATAAGTTTCCTTTCCTTCAAATGCTTTTGGCAGTTAGTTGCCAAATTCCTTGCTGGTGTTTGCCCATTTGCCTATAGAGCGATGCAACTCCAATTGGGATAAACAGAGAATCCAAAATGATTAATGTAAAAACTCCCAAATCAGGCCAGGGCATATGGATCACTGTGCAGGTTTTTGTTCTCTGTATAACATGAATTTATATAGATATACATATCTGAAAACTGGTTTTTTAAAAGGTAAGGCATATACACAAAGCTATATCAAATTTAAAATACAGTACCCTTGCTTCTTTTAAAGAAAGCAGGAAGTGTTGAAGGAGAAGAAGGAGGAGAAAAAGAAGACAACAATAATGATGACGATAGCAGCGAACCCCAAAGTTTCAGCTTCCATAAATTATATGGCTACCTTTCAGAAAGCAAAAATCTGTAAGTGTTAATTTTTCATTTACGCTTGCCGAAGATCAACTTGGTTTTTATTGCTCTGTGTAATTTCCGAATTAAGTGACTTCACTGTGAGTGGAACTTTTTTATGTAGCACATCACATCATAAATTAACCCAAATGATGTTATAGTTGTTAGCTTACACAGGTTGCTGCTTTATCTTAGAATGTGGGAAGCGTGCAGAGCAGTTAAACACTAAGGAACAGGGGAAGCCACCAGTGCTCACCAGTAGATAAACAGCACAATGAGCTGGCATGGTTACAAGCCAAAAGGCACATTCTTCCCCTGATTATGATTTGTTATCAGAGTTTCAGTGGAAAACATGCACAGGAGGACGGCAGCAGAGGAAGCGGGAGGCCACTGTGTCCGAGTGACTCCACCAGCCTGTGCTTGCTCACTGAGTCACTCACCTCATAGCCTTTCTCCAGCAGGAACTCAGCCAAGTATGAACCATCCTGGGAAGAGAAGGAAAATTGAAAAACGTCAGGCCCATCATGGCCAGTCAAGAAGGCAGGCAAGACTAGGAGTTTTGAGTAAAGCGTTTAAGAGGTTCTATAAACTTAAATTATGAATCATGGCAAATAAAATAAAAGTAATACAGATGAAGATGGTAAACACTAAAAGGTGTCCCACTGTTGACGTTATTTCATTTGAATGCACAGTAAAGTGTTATCATTGTCATACTCACAGAGAAAGAAGTTAAAATCCAGGGGATTAACATGGGACTAAAGAAAGAACATGACACTTCAGAAGTAGATGGATTTAGAGTTAGGTTTGGCCACACTGGTGTCTAAAACAGCAAATTTCAAGTAATGTGCTCCAAGAATTTTTAAAATATGCAGTACCTATTTAGTCTGGGTCACTAAACTCTTTTCCCTTAGATTGTCAAATAAAAAAATGGCAACAGCCAACACAATAGCCATCCTGTATGAATGAATCAAAATATACCTATTTTTTTGACACATCAGCAAAAGAATTTTTGCCACATAATTTCAACAATTAGTTTATATGCCATGAGATAAAAAAGCTTGAAAATCACGCATGTAAAATATACAAAATATGTGAGGCAAAGAAGAAGGCTTTGGTAAAACAAAACTCTAATTCTGAGAGTTGCAAAAGGCATCTCTGGGAAAAGGATGAGAAAGTAGTTATAGAGGTTTGGGGAGAGAGCAGTGTGAGTGTGAAGAGGAGGCAGAGAATACCAGGGTGCTGACATCATAGAAAAGACACCTTGGTGGAGAGGAGGAAGGAGAGCGCCTTTGCAGGGAGGCCTTCCAGGCACAGTGAGAGTTTGCTTCTAATCCAAGAATTATGTAAAGTCACTAAAGAAAGGATTTTGAAGTGGGAGTCAGGGTGATAGGGTGGTAGACATGATCAGATTTGTATTATTATCACTACATATATGTGTTCATGCACACAAACTTAAAAGAAAGTTGTTTATCTTTTTTATCCTATATAATGAAAGCCTAATATGCTAAGTGTCCAGTCATCCAGTTGTCCGGTCAACCAATCAAAGCATAATATGCTAATGATATGCTAAGGCCACTCAACTGCTTCCTATGACATGCACTGACCACCAGAGGGTAGACAGTCGACCGGTCGACCAGTCTCTATGACATGTACTGACCACCAGGGGCAGATGCTCTGACGGGTAGGTTAGGTCCAGACGATGGGGACTGAGCGAGATGGGCCGGACATGCCCTTAAGCCCTCCCGCGGTCCCTCCCCGGATGGCCAACCTCCCATGTCCCCGGCCCCATTCGTGCACAGGTGGGGTCCTGAGGCCTGGCCTGCGCCCTCTTGCAATCCAGACCGAGGGCTTCCCCCTCTCCCCTGAGTGCATGAATTTCATGCACCTGGCCTCTAGTAAAATAATAAATACTTAATTTGTATGCATCTTAAATCATGCAGTTAATCTCTACATTAAATGAGGGTGTCTAGCCTGGCCGATGTAGCTCAGTAGGTTAAGTGCTGTCCTGTGCACCAAAAGGTTGCCAGTTTGATTCCCATCCAGGGCACATACTTGGGTTGCAGGTTCGATCCCAGGTTGGGGCATGTACAAAAGGCAATCAATGGATCTCTCTCTCTCTCTCTTTATCTCTCTCTCCCTCTCCCTCTCTCACTCTCCCCCTTTGTCTTTCTAAGCATGTCCTCTGGTGAGGATTTTAAAAAGAAAAGTACATACGGGTGTCTGACTAAACACAGGGATTTTCAATCAGTTTTTTATAATTCTTTTAAATTTTTCTGAGTAAGAATGGTCCATTTAAACTAATATATTCCATGTGCCACTGGCAGGTACAGAAAGTATGAGAAATCGCCATTCTAGAGGTTCTATAAAAAGTCACCAGCCTTGCTCAGAAAATGAATTGCATAGACATTTTGCAAGCAATCCTGCAACTGCTCTTCTGCTTTTAGTCCAGGTAGGTCCTCTCCATCCCATCCGGATGCACAGAAAGATGGGAGGCTCCAACTACTAGAAATTTGTTTACTCAAAAATAGCTGGGAATATTCAGGTTTTCTTTGATTTCCTCTGTTTAAAAAAGCTTAGCCCTGGTCAGTGGTTGGAGCATTGACCTGTGTACCGAAGGGCAACAGGTTTGATTCACAGTCACGGGCATGTACCTGGGTTGTGGGTTCCATCCCATGTGTGGGAGGCAACCAATGGATATGTCTCTCTCACCTCAATGTCTCTCTCTCTCTCTCTCTCTCTCTCTCTCTCTCTTCTCTCTCTCTCCCCTTCCACTCTCTCAGAAAAGCAATGGGAAAAATATCCTCGGGTGAGGATTAAAAACAAAGAAACAATAAACAACAACAACAAAAAAGCTTAAAATAATCCATTTAATTTCAAAAGTTCCTATCTAATACACCAGGGAAAAGAAAAGGCCTTATTATTACCATTATTTGACTTGGAGACACCTACAAGTCCTGGAAAATGACAGGACTGCCCAGAGGATGTTTATTACTTAATTCAGAAGTCACGCATAAATTTAAGCAGGATGACCAGGCAAGGCATACAGGGACATACTCTGTGGCTCACTAAAACATCCAGCAGATTTTCTTCTGACTTTTTGACGTAAATATTCTGGTTTGGCAGACTCAAGTGGAGAAAAAGAAAAGTAGTTTGGCATATTCCTTTCCTTTCAATCTTAAAATATACACAATTGCATAATTTTTATATATCCAATATGCAAACTAAATCAGATGAGAGGGTTAAGTAATTCTGACCAGGACAAGCCGGGTCATTCTCCATGATCATCGGAAATGTGAGAATAGTCACTAGTCTTACAAATTGATCAATAAGAAAACAGCTTAATAGAAAAAGCATTTACAGTACGATGACTACTTTTATGTTAAGTGGAAAAGCCTAAGAAGTATGTATTTTTGTTTTATCTTGTTGGTGTTATCATTTTGAAGCAAACAACACCAAACTTTTCATGTTTCATAATTTCTCTTGGAATAAAAAGTTAAAATACTTTATGGTCTAACACAGTTGCACAGAAGGTGTTGGTTTTCTTGTCTTTTTTGAGGCAGAGGTGAAAGTGCTAGAGGCCCATGGGGGCAGGAGAGCTGTGATTATGTAGAAGGCTGATGTGAAACAGACCTGACAAGACTGAACCCTGTCAATAAGGTCTTGTTCTTCTCACCCAGGCCACATCTCAGACTTTCCAACTGCGCTGGAACATTCTGAACCAGTAGTGGCATGCGCTTCCTCTTCACTTCCTTGCCAGGCCTCCCAAGTGATAGGGCCTGGGCAGCACAATGAGTGGGAAGTGGAGCA
Organism: Myotis yumanensis; assembly: GCF_028538775.1. Classification (NCBI taxonomy): domain Eukaryota; kingdom Metazoa; phylum Chordata; class Mammalia; order Chiroptera; family Vespertilionidae; genus Myotis; species Myotis yumanensis. The sequence continues at coordinate 94,893,643 of NW_027223753.1, read as the reverse complement.
CAGCAAGGCCTCCTGGTCTCTGTCCCAGGGCGCCCAGTGGGCCTCCCTTCGTCCTCTCCCCAGGTCCCTGAGGGGACTATGCTTGGAGACACGGAATCTAAACAGACAAGCGTCCCCCAAGCCAGAAGGATTACTGTTTCTAACTCCTCTAGAAGAACAGGGTTGTTAGACTAATGACTAATGTCATGGTAACTGAGAACCTGCAACCAACACTAAATTCTCACACCCAACTCCTCAGAAAGCAAGGAACTCATGGACTAAATTTCCAACTCATTCGCTATGAACATAATTAGTCTGATACAAATTCCAGCCTGGGTTCAATCCCTGTTACAGAAAACTTTAATTGGAGAAATAATATCCCAATTGTGACTCTTAAATTTAATTTTGCACGTGGTTATTAAGAGTATCCATTTCATATTAAATGCTACATAGTTTTAAGTAATCACCATGGCTTTAACATTTTCAAGACAGAAATATTTTCTCATTTTTACAAGAACTCGGCCTAGAAGGCAAGCTGCCATTTGGCATCTGAGATAACTAAGGCACATGGAGGTTAGCCAACTTGCCTAACATCACACTAGAGACGAAGCCAGGATGAGAATCCACATCTCCCATTACTTTGACCTAGGAAACAGCCTCCTTCTTCACCCTCTTCTCTACATGGGACATACCAAAACACATTTGAACCCAACAAAATAAAATAATATAAGTGTATTCATTTTAAACCAAATTGATTTAGTCATTTTCCAGTACAGAGTATTTTTATGGATTAAACAGTGCTTCTAGTTTTAATCAGGTGACCCAAACTCAGAGACATCTTGTAATTTTAGAACAGGGCACAGCGTCTGAAATTTCTCAGATCTCATTGGGCACATGCACTACTTAGGGAGCAGTGTAGTATTGTTTGGAGGTGAACTTCAATTGGTGGTAGGTGTATGTTTTGGGCTCTAGAGCCAAGGGGGCAGGGCCACTGCCCAAGGTTCAAAAGGACCAAATTTAGGTGTGCCTGGTATCTATAGTCCCTATACTTAGGTATCTCTGTTTACCTTTCACAAGTACTCAGAAATGTTCCAGATAAACAGCCATAAAAATTAAGAGTAATTCCAGCAATTAATTGGATTGTCTGTTTTCTTGGTATTGAGTTGCATAAGTTCTTTATGTATTTTGGAAATTAACCCCTTATCAGGTATATCATTGGCAAATATGTTCTCCCATACAGTGAATTCCCTTTTCATTTTGATGCTGGTTTCTTTTGATGTGCAGAAGCTTTTTAGTTTGATATATACCCATTTGTTTATATTTTTCCTTTGTTTCTCTTGCCATAGGCATTGTATCAGTGAAAATTCTGCTACATGAAATGTCTGATATTTTGCTGCCTACGGGTTCCTCAAGGATTTTTATGGTTTCACAGCTTACATTTAAGTCTTTTATACATTTTGAGTTTATTCTTGTGTATGGTGTAAATTGGTGGTCTAGTTTCACTTTTTTGATGTACCTATAGAATGTTCTCAACACCATTTATTGAAGAGACTGTCTTTATTCCAACGTATGCTCTTTCCTCCTTTGTCAAATATTAACAGCATAATGGCACATGATCTCACTTATATATGTGGAATCTAATGAAAAAAAATAAACTGATGAACAAAATAGATCCAGAGATACCGAAGCATGCAACAGACTGATGTATTTCAGAGGGAAGGGGGAGGGGGGTATAGGAAGAGATTAACCAAAGAACTTATACCATATATGCATAACCCATAGACACAGACAATAGTGTAGCCAAGGCCTAGGAAGTGGGGGAAGCAAGGTGGAGGGGGTCAATGTGGAGGGAAAAAGGGACATCTGTAATAATTTCAACAATAAAGATAAAATTTTAAAAAGGGGGGAGTAATTCCAGAAATTACCTAAATCATATCTTGGCTGCAGTATGAAAACTACCTTAGACTTCACATCTATAAAAAGCTGATGGACAGAAGTTTTCCCCTTCTCCCAATGGCCACAGAAGACTGAAAAAGCATAAACAACCCTCATCTCAAACCCACGTCCAAACATGTGTGTGCCAGGTAGACTACCTTCCTGCAGAGAAGACTAGCATTTCTCCTCTCTCATCAAACATGGATGAACTTACAGCCCAGAAGGACAAATGAGCACGATACTTTTTTCTATGCAATTTGAGATTGTGGACTCTCTGAACTGCATACTAAATTATACTGTATGTTTCTGCCTAAGCACCTTTTGGCAGCTTCTTTGAATAGAATAAGATAAGAAGTATTGGGCTAAAGAAATCATGCCATAATAAAATGAATTTCTTTGTTTAGTTCATCTCAAGCATCAGGAAATAGAATATTTTCTGTAAGAAGAGAAAGCACTAGCTTACACCACCTTTTATGCTCCCTAACTCAATGCATTCTAATTACTCTAAAATAAGCATCTTTTTACAGAGGCAGAGCTGCCTCAAACTGATTGTCAAACTGCAGTGGGAAGGCCAGAGAGAGTTGGGGGGCAGGAGGGAGGGGAGTAAGAGATCAACCGAAGGACTTGTATGCATGCATATAAGCATAACTAATGGACATAAGACACTGGGGGGTAAGGGAGGGTAGGGGTTTGTCAAGGGCGGGGGGGAAAAAAGGACACTTATGTAATACCCTTTGTAATACTTTAAGCGAAAAAATAAAAATAAAAAAAAATAAAAAAAATAAGCATCTTTTCAGCTAATTGCAATTACAGTAAAAGTAATCTATTATCTCCAATAAGAAAAATGCAAACACCTAAATAAATAACAGAGGGTGCTGTTTTGATTTAAAATTAAAGTTACCAAAGGGAAGATTTGCCATTGTAGTGTGAAAAGCCCAGAGGCAGACTATATTTGAAAAGTGTTTTAACCTGGCTCATGTTTGTAACACAAATCATTGAATAAAATTTCTGTCACACTCAAAGAATTTAAAAGACCATAGGGATTAATTAATCCAACTCTCTCATTTTACAGATCAGGAAATTGAGATTCAAAACAGAGAAATGTTTAGTGTACAGTCACAGTTAGAAAGCAGCACACGCTGTATCCCCACAAAGAACAAGAAGGAACAATAACAAAAAGCAGGTCTCCGGATTCCCAGACTTCAGAATTTTTCACTAAATATACAAAGAAAAGATCTAAGACGAAGACACTGGTTGAATGTCTACAGTTCAGAACCAAGTAAAACATACCTTGCATTACCAAGTGAAGAAAAAGAACATAGCCACTAATTATCAGGAGAGTGATAATTAACTGATTGACTGAAAGACAAGCACACCATCAATATGTAAAACATATAAATAACTCCCATCTCCTGTATTCTTCAAAGTTGAAAATTATTTTCTCAAAAACTGACTTCTACTTTCTTAGATTAGCCTCCTAGTAGATAGGAGCACAGCAATTCAGAAACATGATCAACAAGCTCTAAACAATAAAGAACTGATGGTGCCAGCAATTGAGATAGTCTTTCTGTAACCACTCCTTCGTGCTGAATGTTTGCCAGGGAGAGAGCCCTTCAAGCTCAGTGGTTGCACACACACCTTATATCCACATAGCAGGAAGAGAGAGCGGCTCTGCTGCCAAACTCTAGACCTGCCAGTAAATCATGAGCTGGAAGATCATCTTACATATTGGTATGCCATTGCCCTGAATATTTCCCCACAGACATGCTCAATTGCAAAAAAAAAACGGTAGCCCTGGCCAGTGTGGCTCAGTTGGTAGGAGGGTCATCCTATACATCAAAACGTCATGGGTTCCATTCTCCATCAAGGCACATGCCTAAGTTGAGGATTCAATTGGGGCACATGAAGGAGTCAACTGATTGATGTTTCTCTCACATTTATGTCTCTTTTTCTCTCCTTCCTTTTCTCCAATCTCTCTCTCTCTCTCTCTCTCTCTCTCTCTCTCTCCCTCTTCTCTCTCTCTCTCTCTCTCTCTCTCTCTCTCTCTCTCTCCACTTTCTTCCCTTCCCCCTCTCTAAACATCAATGAAAATGTGCTTGGGTGAGCATTTTAAAAAGAAGGGAAAAAAAAGACTGTAATTTTAAATCTTATGTCCATGGTAAAATCTTTAAAATATTTACATGTGAAAAATATCACAGAGGAAAGAAATGATCCAAGTTTAATTTTAGAAAATATTTCCGCAATTTGATAAATTAAAAAATGATGTTTTTCTTTCAATTTGGGATTAGTATTGAGAATGAAAAGTATTTTTTATATTTGTGACCATATATTTTATTCCTTCTGAAAATTATTTATTCTTATATTTTATACAGTTTTCTAGTAGCTGTATTTTGCTAACTGATTTGTTCTTATAAGTATAGAACATATATAAAATTTACTATTTTTTATCTCCAATAAAAGCCACTCAAAAATATTTTGAAACAGGTTAGCAGATGTTCAATGGAAGAACTTCCATAATAACCTGGTTTAAAATGCACATTTCTTTCAGTTTGCAAATGGTCATTGTAAACTCTGAGTTTAAATGGGAAGTAAGAGGACAAGCACCACAATGTAAGCTCCAGGTACATTTGTACAACCCAGCATTCTTAACACCATTCATTTCCACATAGTAAAACACATTTCTGTAGTTTAGGCAAATGCTATAAAGAAAATGGGCTTAAAGGTTAAAATAACAGAGCAGAAAGTTAACAGTTTTTAATAAGGTATAGAAAGATAATTTTTTAATTGATTAGGAGGGCAATACACAAACATATATTTCAAACAGTCTCAAAAATGTTTTAAAAACCTCAAAAGTAAGTCCAGAGACATTTATTAACAGTCTGCATGTGTGCAGACATATCAAGGGTGAGCTAACCTGTTCATCTCCACATAAATAAAAGCATGCTTAAAGAATACTGCACCCACTGACTTACTTGCCTATTTAAATGTAATCTCCCTTAGCCTGAACCTCACGTGTTTTTCTCTCTCCCACTCTGCCATTCTTGACACTCATGCTGAAGTTTTTATCCCTCAGAGGAAAAAAAGTCTTAAAATGACCTATTAGTAGTACAAAATATGGTGATAAAAGTAATAATAATAAAGGTAAATACTTGTGCAGCATTGAGGATATGCCAGGCATGTTCCAAATGCTTTATTATCTCTACTTTATAAAGAACAACCTGAGATGAACTGAGACCAATAAACTTCCTAAGATCTCAATAGCCAGAGCAAGGATTTGAAATATGTATGTGCTTGTGTGTGTGTGTGAATTATTTCTACGGCAATTTGCTTCACTAATGGGATCAATCACTCCATAATGATGGGCCTATAGGTGTTTTAACATAAAATGTGGTCTCTATAGAATTTATTAACAATGCAAAGTGTCCCAGATTAATGAATATCAAACACTCCCTTGGGTCATAGGTGTTACAGAACAGAGGACAGGAAGGAAATTAGAGATTTAGTCCCTGCCCTATTGATCTGAGAAGTATCTGGGAAGCCAGGCATTTCCTAGCCTTGATAGTTATTTCACAAGCATTAGCCAACCCTCAGAAGGAAAGTATGAGAATATTAACCTGGATAGCTAATCAAGGTGTTTTACTATCTGGAATACCAGTAGATGCATTAGTCATGAACAGAGGATAGTGAGGCTGTGTGCATTAAAAAAAAAAGCTATGAAATACTACCATACTTATCTATTCTCTACTAGAAGGCACAGTGCCCTGGAAAATAAACCACCACAGGTGAGCATGAAATCAAAGTGGGAAAAACACTAAAAATACAAGAAGCACAATCCTGTGGAAATCCTCCAAAAGATCCGCCCACTGGCCAGATAAGTGCTGGTGTGAATAACTCCTTTCACATTTAAAATAATATGCTAACTGAAAGTTTTTAAACTCAGGGCTCCAAATACATTGACACAGACTTATATAGAGCTATAGAGAAGTTAATAATAAATTACTGATAAAATTTATGCTTAAAAATAATTTCTTGGCTCCACCAAAAAAACTTTTAGAAATGATAAATTAATTCAATAAAGTAGCAGGATACAAAATTAATAGTTAGAGGTCAGTTGAATTTTTATAAACCAACTAGTGGCCCAGTGCACAGATTCATGCACATTGAAAGGAAATTAATTAGAAGGTGGCCAGCGGGGTGGTGGGGCGGGACTGGGCAAGATGGCCAGACATGCCCTGGAGCGAACCTCCTGCAGTCCCTCCCTGGCTGACTGCAACTGGGGTGGCGCTGTGGCTCAAAGAGCATCTGCAGTCACCACAACTGGGCAGTAAACCAGATTTGGGATGACAGTGCCCCAGAAACAACATAACCCACTGCCAAAGGTGGAATTGCGTGGCCCCGAGAGGAATCAGGCTCCCTCCTCTCTGGTTCCAGGGTACATCACCTGAGAACCGCCGCTGCCAAGTCACCACAGCTCGGCAGCTCCTATGTTGAGCATCTGTCCCCTGGTGGTCAGTGCGCATCAAACCTACTGGCTGGTTGGATGGTCGCTTAACCTTTTATATATATAGTTAATGAACTATCAGAAAAAAGAATTTAGAAAACAATCCCCTCTACAATTGCATCAAAGAAAAAATATCTATAAATAAATTTAACCAAGAAGGTAAAATACCTATACTTGGAAAACTATAAGACAGTAAAAGAAAAACTGAAAACACAAATAAATGGAAGAATACACCATGCTCATGGATAGGAAGGTCATTAAAATGTCCATACTACCCAAAGCAATCTATAGATTCAATGCAATACCTACGAAAATACCAATGGCATTTTTCATAGAACTAGAACAAATAATCCTAAAGTGGATCCACAAAAGACACCAAATAGTCACAGCAATCTTGAGAAAGAAAAAAAATTTGGAGGTATCACACCACCTGATATCAAACTGTACTACAAGGCTAGAGTAATCAAAACAGCATGGTACTGGCTTTAAAACAGACACACAGTTCAATGAAACAGAACAGAGAGCCCAGAAATAATCCCACACCTATATGGTCAATTAATTTCTTACAAAGAAGGCAAGAATATACAATGGAGTAAAGACAGTCTCTTCAATAAATGGTATTAGGAAAACTGACAAATGCATAAAGTAAAATGAAACTAGACCACTTTCTTACCATATGCAGAATACACTCAAAATGAATTAAAGTCTTAAATGGAAGACATGAAACCATAAAACTCCTCGAAGAAAACATACGTAGTAAACTCCTAATACTTATGACTTATCTAGGATATTTAACTATATTTTTTTAGATTTAGATCATACATTTAGAAAAGGTTGAAAGTATTTTTTCTACCAAAACACTAGACTTAAAATTCAGATAAGCTATCATCTTTTAATTGATATAGTTAGCCCACCAGTGTGGCTCAGTGGCTGAGAGTCGACCAATGAACCAGGAGGTCACGGTTTGATTCCCAGTCAGGGCACATGCTCCGGTTGTGGGCTCAATCCCAACTTGGGGGCATGCAGGAGATAGCCGATCAATGACTCTCTTTCATCAATAATGTTTCTACCTCTCTCTCCCTCTCCCCTCCTCTCTGAAATCAATAAAAATATTTTTAAATAGATGTAGTTAACCCAACCTTACATTATAGCACATGTTTTTTAAATTATGTTATTTCTATCAAAATAATATGTCATATTTCTATAATTCCTTATGACTGCTAAGTACTCTAAAATATTTTCCCCTTTATATCTCACAACACCCTGATGAGGTAGCTGATATTATCTCCATTTTTCTGTATTAGAAAACTGAATTTGAAAAGAACTCCTTTGTTCAAGGTCATAGAGCTAGTTAGATAACTAAGCAGAACATGAGACCAATTTGTCTAACCCAAACTATAGTGTTATTTCCACAATACTTCTCCTTCAATCACAATAAAAGTGTTTCAATCAAAACTAGATGCCACAAAGGGTTTTTTTTTTAAGCTTTTCAATGAACTAATAATGTATATGAAACATATTGTTTGGTGCAAAAATACCATCAATTACTTTTGCAATAATCCACTATTAAGAATGATTACCTAAAATAATCTCTCCTTCAAACAAAATGATCTTTTGTATGGATGTACAGTAGCCCCGCCCCCCCCTTATCTGCTATTTCACAGACATTCCTTTTGTTTCAAGATAGAAAAGAAAATCGTATATTGGAGTAAATATTACAGAAATATTTGTAAAACTCATCCATGACTCTACCAATGAATGCTGGCAAGAACCCAAGATCACTGCCTTCTCTGTCTTCTCTTTGATTCAGCAGGTCTGTAAACTGGCATTGATTCACAGATTTCCATGTGTTGATGGAACAATTTTAACTTGGAATCTATGACACTTTTCAGAGTTTGTTTCAGAATATAGTAGAAGGAAGCAATAAGAGAAAAAACAGTTTCTTGTTTTCAAATTCTAGTAAGTGTGGATAGTTGAACTAACATAACTGCAGTGTTACCTGTTGTGACAAAAATTGATTTATTCCTATCCATCTAAAATTCTTCTTTGACATATGTAAGACATTCAAAGATATCCATGCTACAAATTTGGTAGTTTAGACCACAAATTAACAAGATTTCTTTGTAAATGTTTTAATCTTTTGAGACAAGGGTATCTCATGTGTTTACCTGGCAGCAACTCATATGTCACACAACTAGTGTACAGCTAAAGGGAAGTACTTGAAATTCTTCAAAATTCAGATAAATTAATCTTTGATACTGTTAGAAAGACCTTGTATTCTACAGGCAATTGTTTGGTGATTTAATTATATGCTTTGAGATTTTGTAAAACATATCTTTGTGTTTTCTCATAATTTTCTAATAAAACATCAGTAACTAAAATTATTTATTTTGCCATCTCACCACCTAAAAATGGTTATCACCCTGATGGTGTAGCTCAGTTAGTTAGAGAATCATCCTGATATCCTGGATACTCCAAGGTTTCAGGCTTGATCCCTAGTCAGGGCACATATAAGAAGCAACCGATGAATGAAGATTTTTCTTTGTTAAATGGCATTTAAATATCCTTCCTCCTATCTAATAAAAGAGAAACATGGTAATTAGCCGTACCTCTGCTACCCTTCCCATTGGCTAATCAGGGCGATATGCAAATTAACTGCCAGCCAAGATGGCGGCCAGTAGCCAGGCAGCTGACGCGAACAGGGAGGCTTGCTTGCTCCAGTGACAGAGGAAGCCAGGTTCCCCGCCTGCCTTGCCGGCCTCTCAGCTGCAACTCTAAGAAACATTGTAACAAATATAGAAGCTAAACAAAACCCCAGAAACCTGCTTTCAGTCAGCCAGGCTTCAGCCAGCAGGACTGCAACATTGTTTCAAATACAGAAGGTAAACAAAGGCCAAAAACCTGCTTTCAGCAGCAGAGGCCTAAGAGCTGGAGCCAAGCCTCAGAGCTAAAGCTGGCCCAGAATAACAAAAAAAGGAAAACAGGAGAGGTTTGGAGCTTCAGTCACCCGCCAGCCTGAAAACGGCCCTCAGCCCCTCACCCAGACTGGCCAGGCACCCCAGTGGGGACCCCCCCACAAGGGGGTGTGACCAGATGCAAACAGCCATCATCCCCTCACCTATGCTGGCCAGGCACACAAGCGGGACCCCCACCCTGATCCAGGACACCCTTCAGAGCAAACCAGCCAGCTCCCACCCGTGAACCAGGCTATTCTATATAGTAAAAGGGTAATATGCCTCCCAGTACTGGGATCAGCGTGACAGGGGGCAGCGACCAAACCCCCTTATCGCCCTGAGGCTCTGTGTGTGACAGGGTGCTGCACCCCAACCCCCGCCCCGCACGGGCCCTGCTCTGTGTGTGACGGGGTAGAGCCATAACCTCCCCATCGGCCCTGCCCTGAATGTAACAGTGGCGGTGCCCCAACCCCCTGATCGGCCCTGCTCTGTGGGTGATAGAGGGTGGTGCCCCAACCCCCTGATCAGCCCTGCCCTGAGTGTGACAGTGGCGGCGCCCCAACCCCCTGATCTGCCCCAACTCCCCTATCGGCCCTGTCTGTGAGTGACCGGGGGGGGGGAGCTCCTCAACTCCCTGATTGGCCCTGCTCTGTGCGTGACAGGGGGCAGCACCCCAACCCCCTGATCGGCCCTGCTCTGTGCGTGACAGGGGGTGGCGCCACAACCTCCCCATCAACCCTGCCTTGAGTGTGACAGAGGGCGGTGCCCCAACCCCTCACACAAGATGGCCGCCCCCCATGTGGTCAAACATGGCCAGCAGGGGAGGGCAGTTGTGGGTGACCAGGCCAGCTGGGGATGACAGTTAGGGGCAACCAGGCTTACAGGGAGGGCAGTTGGGGCGATCGGGCCTGTAGGGGAGGGCAGTTAGGGGCGACCAGGCTGGCAGGGGAGGGCAGTTGGGGGTAATCAGGCCGGCAGAGGAGCAGTTATGGGTCGATCAGGCTGGCAGGGAAGTGGTTAGGGGGCAATCAGGTAGGCAGGCGAGCGGTTGGGAGCCAGCAGTCCCGGATTGTGAGAAGGATGTCTGACTGCCAGTTTAGCCCGATCCCCCAAGGGGTCCCAGACTGGAGAGGGTGCAGGCTGGGCTGAGGGACACCCCCCCCCCCCCCAGTGCACGAATTTCATGTACCGGGCCTCTAGTAACTTATAAAAGGGGGAAATTTGGACACACACAGACCCACACAGGGAGAACATCATGTGAATATGAAGGCAGACACTGAGGTGATGCTTACAGAAGCCAAATCGCCAAATATTGCCCAAAAACCCACCAAAAGTAAGGTACTGGAGGCTAATTCCAGAAGGTCAAGAAGTTCATCAAAATGCAAGCAGTTCATCAAAAGATTGATGGAACCTTGAGGCTTCAGCAGGGCTGAATACATATTATTGTCTACTGGAACAGCCGAAAGCATTTCCCCAAAACTGAATTTAAATAAATAATTGCCTGCTGCCAAACAGCTGAGGGCATTTTAATCTACATGTTATTGCCTCCTGCTGGCCAAACACCTGAACAGCTGAAGGCAGTTCCCCAACCTGACAATGCCTACTGTATACTAAACCTTGCCTTTGATAGGTATATCTACTTTGCTATAGGGCAAAATGTGGGAATAAAAAGAGCCCTGGGTCCGGAGATAGGGAGAACTTAGCTACTACAGCTAAGCTTCCTCTGGCTCCCTCATGGATTACAAATTCATATTATATTTCTAGTCTCTTTATTAATTTACATGCAGCACCTTCTTCACATTCCTGAACCCTTCTAGATGCTGGGAAAGACCCCTGGCATAAGGGGTGAGTCTTGGAGCAGATTCTCTCTCATGGCCCTCAGAAGGAACCAACCCTGCTGACCCCTTGATCTCAGACTTTTAGCTTCTAAAACTTTGAGAAAATAAATTTCTGTTGTTTAATTAACCCACCTGTGGTACTCTATTGTGGCAGACCTAGCAAACTAATACAAGACCCAAAAGAATGAGGAGTGGCAAACAAAAGGTCAGACAGTCCTGGGGTATAAAAGTTTAGAGAAGAGTTTCTGCTCCTTGCACTTCTAGTTGGCTGTCAGGAAATTCCAGGTTAAAGCCAACCCAGCCCTTTCTCCCCTGCTCTGCCTGCAGGCCACATAATCCCTCCTTTGGGCTCCATAATCCGTCCTCCTTGAGCTTCACACAGGCTGCTCCCTCCTCCTCAATTCTCCTGACCATCCCTGTCTCTCACTTGTCCACTCAGTGTAACTCCCATAACTCTAGATGTCAGTTCAACAATCATTTCTTCAGAAAATCCCTCCTGATCTGCTCCACCCTGAGACAGATGCCAGAAACACTCAAAGCACACAGTTCTCTCCTGCATAGCTAAGTCACATGTTTCATTATGAGTCAGTGACAATGTATTACATGCCTTCCCCACTGGACTGTAGGACAGGACCATGGCTGCTCTGCTCATCACGATCCACACACTCAACATGCTCACAGGATCATAACACAGCAACACACATTTGCTCAACAAAGTAAAACTCAATGTCTTTGAGCTTCTAATCTCACAGGTCCTAAGCCCCAATAGACTGCAACTTATATGTCAAAACTGTCTTATTCATCAATTTGGCCTCTTTGTCTAAAAACAAAAAAGTACAATCACTGCCAATCAAAGAGCACTAAAGACTTTTGTTGTTGTTGATTTTGAGAGAGAGAGACAAACTATCTCGATTTGTTGTTCCACTTATTTATACATTCATTGGTTGACTCTTGTATGTGCCCTGACCAGGGATCAAACCCATAACCCTATCAGAATGATGCTCTAACCAACTGAGATACCTAGCCAGAGCTATAGACTTTCTCGTGAGCTCTTACTTAGGGTGCTTCTCAGATTCGCAGCTGCTGTCCCCTTCAACCCACCTCATCTGGTCACTGCCCTGGTCTCCCTGCCTCCAGTGTCTACTCTAAACCATCTTCATACACCCCCCACACAAGGGCTGTGTTACTCTTACATGAAACTCCTACAATGAAATTTAAGGAGAAATCTAACAAGTAAAAGGTATTAACACAGAACTGTCTGGCTTCAAGGTGGGGGTTGCTGTGGAGGGATTTAGGAGAGGCGAGTGTCCCTGCTGTGCACTTAGCCTCCCACTCTCCTCTATGTCATACCCTCTACCCCCAACCCCTCAGCAAACCTTGATGAATCTCCTGGAAACCTGGGGTTCTTCAAAACAGCTTAGAAATCATTGGCCCATCTGATTAAAGTTAAATTTCTAGTAAAGAGCTCAAAACTCTCAATTAACTATCAGCTCCATTCCCCAAAACCTAACCAGATAAAAATGTTTTTAATGTGGGCATTTCATACCCTGATTCCAATCTTTCCTGCCATATGATTTTTTTTTGTTGTTCATTCATGTGTCAAATACTTGTTGATGTTCCAGGCAGAGGGTTACAGAGATAAACTTTATCCTTCAAGAAATGAAAATGCAGTAGACGGGAGAACTGTGTTGATATATGTAATAAGAACAGTGATAATAAAAATAACAGGCAATATTTATCATAGGCAGGACTGATATAAATATGCTATAAGCATCAGCCTTCTGAACAACTCTAACAATCAGTAGGATCTGACTGTTATCCCAATTTTAAGAATGAGGAAACAGAGTCAGCTCACACAACTAGAAAAACCAAAAGCTTATGTTGAAGATGTATTAAGCCCCCATTTTTGTAGCTGCATTATTTTAAAAAGTCAAGACATGGAAATAAACTAAGTACCCATTGATGAATAAATGGATGAAGAAGTTATGATACACACACAGGGAAAGAATTCAGACATAAAAAAAAAGAGGAACCCTTGCCATATATAACAACATGGGTGGACCTTGAGGTATTATGCTAAGTCAAATAAATCAGATAAAGATAAATGTTTGATTTCATTTATACATGGACTCTTTAAAAAAAAAAAAAACTAACCCAAGTTCATAGAAAAAGATATTAGACTTGCGGTTACCAGAGGCAGGGGATGGGGAGAGTGAGATTGGATGAAGGTGGTCAAAAGGTACAAATGTCCAGTTATGAGATAAAAAAGTACTAGGGATGATGTAACCTGATGACTACTACATTTAACACTACTATATGATTTATATGAAAGCTGTTAAGAATATAAATCCTAAGAATTCTCATCACAAGAAAAGAAAATATTTTTTTTTATCTATATGAGATGATGTTAACTAAACTTACGGTAGTCACTTCACATTATATGTAAGTCAAACCATCATGCTGTACACCTTAAACTGATACAGTGTTGTATGTCAGTTAGACTTCAATAAACTTATAATATTTTATATCATAGACTAGAGGCCCAGTGCACGAAATTCATGCACTCGGTGGGGGGGGGGGGGGGTGAAGTCCCTCGGCCCGGCCTGTGCTCTGTCGCAGTCTGGGAGCTCTCAGGGGATGTCCATATGCCTGCTCACTGCTCCTTAGCACTGCCGCAGAGGCGGGAGAGGCTCCTGCCACTGCCACTGCGCTGACCAGCTGTGAGCCCGGCTTCTGGCTGAGTGGTGCTCCCCCTGTGGGAGCGCACTGACCACCAGGGGTCAGCTCCAACGTTCAGCATCTGCCCCCTGGTGGTCAGTGTACATCATAGCGACTGGTTGTTCTGCATTTGGTCGATCTGCATATTAGCCTTTTATTATATAGGATTATCAAATGATTTCTCAACAGAAACTATCAGACCAGAAAAGAGTGGAAGGAAATTTACAAAGTGATGCAAAGCAAGGGACTGAATCCAAGAATACTCTATCCAGTAAGGCTATCATTCAAAATTAAAGGAGAAATAAGAAGCTTCATAGACAAAAAAAAGGTTAAGGGAGTTTATCACTACCAAACCAGCAATGCAAGAATGCTAAAGGGACTGGTGTAAAAAGAAGAAATAAAAAGGTAAGAAAGAACACAGGCACAAAAAATAAAAAATGGCTACAAACAAGTACTTTTCAATAATAACTTTAAATGTAAATGGACTAAATGCTCCAATCAAAAGACATCGAGTGGCTGAATGGAAAAAAAAACATGACCCATATATATGCTGTCTAAAAGAAACTCACCTCAGAACAAGGGACTCACACAGACTGAAAGTGAAGGAATGGAAAAATATCTTTCATGCAAATGGAAATGAAAAAAAAAGCTGGGGTAGCAATACTTATATTTGACAAAATAGACCTCAGAGTGAAGGCCATAACAAGAGATAAGGATGGCCACTTCATAATACTAAAGGGATCGATACAACAAGAGGATATAACCCTAATAAACATATATGCACCCAATGCAGGAGCACCCAAATACATAAAAAAAAACTCCTGGAAGATATCAAGGGAGAGTTCGACAACAATACAATCATAGTAGGGGACTTTAATACACCACTGACATCACTGGATAAATCCTCTAGACAAAAAAACAGCAAAGAAACAGCAATCCTAAATAACTCACTAGATCAGATGGACTTAATGGACATCTTCAGAACATTTCACCCCAAAGCCGCGGAATATATGTTCTTCTCAAGTGCACATGGGACATTTTCAAAAATAGACCACATATTGGGTCAAAAGCAAAGTCTCCCCAAATTCAAGAAGATTGAAATCATACCAAGAATCTTCTCAGAGCACAAAGGCATAATAGTAGAAATAAACTACAATAAAAAACAATCCAAAATACTAAAACACTTGGAAGCTGAATAGCACGTTATTAAATATTGGTTGGGTTACCAATGAGATCAAAGAAGAAATTAAAAACATCCTGGAAACTAATGACAATGAAAACACAACAATCCAAAACCTAGGGGACACAATGAAAGCAGTCCTGAGAGGGAAGTTTATAGCTCTATGGGGCTACCTCAAAAAACAAGAAAAAATGGTAGTAAATCACCTAACTCTACAACTCAAAGAATTAGAAAGAGAGCAACAAGAAAAGCCTAGAGTGAGCAGAAGGAAGGAGATAATAAAGATCAGAGCAGAAATAAATGACATAGAGACAAAAAAAAAACAAAACCAACAATACAAAAGATCAATGAAACCAAGAGCTGGTTCTTTGAAAGGATAAACAAGATTGATGAACCTCTAGCCAGGCTCACCAAGAAGCAAAGAGAGAGGACCCAAATAAACAAAATCAGAAATGAAAGAGGAGAAATAACAACAGACCTCACAGAAATACAAACGATTGTTAAAAAATACTATAAACAACTCTACTCCAACAAACTAGACAACCTGGAGGAAATGGACATATTCCTAGAAAAATACAACCTTCCAAAACTTAATCAGGAAGAATCTAAAAATCTCAATAGGCCAATAACTATGGAAGAAATCGAAGCAGTCATCAAAAAGCTTCCAATAAACAAAAGCCAGGGGCCAGAGGGCTTCACAGGGGAGTTTTACCAAACAGTCAAGGAAGAACCTATCCTCCTCAGACTATTCCAAAAAATTCAAGAGGAAGGAACACTTCCAAGCTCATTCTATGAAGCCAGCATCACCCTATTACCAACACCAGATAAAGACAACACAATGAAAGAGAATTATTCTCTTTCAGGCCAATACAGGGCAATATCCCTCATGAACATAGATGCCAAAATCCTCAACAAAATCTTAGCAAATCGGATCCAGCAGTACATCAGAAAGATCATACACCATGATCAAGTAGGATTTATCCCAGGGATGCAAGGATAGTACAATATCCGCACATCAATAAACGTGATACATCACATAAACAAATTGAGAGAAAAAAACCACATAGTCATATCAATTGATGCAGAAAAAGCATTTGACAAAATCCAACACCCATTTTTGATAAAATCTCTCAGCAAGGTGGGAATAGAAGGATCATACCTCAATATAATAAAAGCCACATATGACAAACCCACAGCCAACATCATACTCAATGAGCAAAAACTAAAACTATTTCCCTTAAGAACAAGAACAAGACAGGGATGCCCACTCTCACCACTCCTGTTTGACATAGTATTGGAAGTATTAGCCACTGCTATTAGACAAGAAGAAGAAATAAAAGGCATCCAAATTTGAAAAGAAGAAGTAAAAATCTCCTTATTCGAAGATGATGTGATATTGTACATAAAAAACCCTAAAGACTCCATCAAAAAACTATTAGACTTAATAAATGAAATCGGCAATGTAGCAGGATACAAAATTAACGCCAAGAAATCTATGGCATCTCTATACACCAATAGTGAACTTACAGAAAGAGAGACTAAAAAAGCAATCCCATTTACCATCACACCAAAAAAATTAAGATACCTATGAATAAACTTACCTAAAGAGGTAAAAGACCTTTACTCAGAAAACTACAGGAATTGAAAAAAGAGATAGAGGAAGACATAAAAAGATGGAAGAACATACCATGTTCTTGGATTGGTAGAATCAACATCATTAAAATGTCCATACTACCCAAAGCAATCTATAAATTCAACCCACTCCCCATTAAATAAACAACGGCATATTTCACAGACCTAGAACGAACTCTCCAAAAATTCATCTGCAATAAAAAAGACCCCAAAAAGCTGCAGCAATCCTGAGAAAGAAGAACAAAGTAGGTGGGATCTCACTACCATATATCAAGCTGTATTACAAAGCCACTGTACTCAAAACTGCGTGGTACTGGCACAAGAACAGACATATAGATCAATGGAATAGGATACAAAACCCAGAAATCGACCCAAACCAATATGCTCAATTAATATTTGACAAAGGAGCCAAGAGCATACAATGGAGTCAAGACAGTCTCTTCAATAAATGATGTTGGGAAAATTGGACAGATACATGCAAAAAAATGAAACTAGACCACCAACTTACATCATACACAAAAATAAACTCAAAATGGATAAAGGACTTAAATGTAAGATAGGAAACCATACAAATACTAGAGGAATCCAAAGGCAACAAAATCTCAGACATATGCCGAAGCAAATTTTTCACTGATACAGCTCCTAGGGCATTGGAAACTAAAGAGAAAATAAACAAATGCGACTACATCAAAATAAAAAGCTTCTGCACAGCAAAAGAAACCATCAACAAAACAACAAGAAAGCCCACTGCATGGGACAACATATTTGCCAATGTATCACCAATAAGGGTTTAATCTCCAACATTTATAGGGAATTCATACAACGTAACAAAGGGAAGATAAACAATCCAATCAAAAAATGGGCAAAGGACCTAAATAGACACTTTTCAAAAGAGGACATTCAGAAAGCCAAGAGACATATGAAAACATGCTCAAAGTCACTAATCATCCGAGAGATGCAAATCAAAACAACAATGAGGTACCATCTCACACCTGTCAGAATGGCTATCATCAACAAATCAACAAATGACAAGTGCTGGAGAGGATGTGGAGAAAAAGGAACACTCGTGCACTGCTGGTGGGAATGCAGACTGGTGCAGCCACTATGGAAGACAGTATGGAGTTTCCTCACAAAGTTAAAAATGGAACTCCTATTTGACCAGTGATCCCACTTCTAGGAATATATCCCAAGAAACCAGAAACACCAATCAGAAAGGATATATGCACCCCTATGTTCATAGCAGCACAATTTACAATAGCTAAGATTTGGAAACAACCTAAGTGCCCATCAACGGATGAATGGATTAGAAAACTGTGGTACATCTACACAATGGAATACTATGCTGCTGTAAAAAAGAAGGAATTCTTACCATCTGCAACAGCATGGATGGAACTGGAGAGCATTATGCTAAGTGAAATAAGCCAGTCAGTGAAAGAAAAATAGCACATGATCTCACTCATTTATGGATAATAAAGACCATTTTAAACTGATGACAAAAAATAGATTCAGAGGCAGAGCAGCATTAAACAGACTGTCAAACTACAGCAGGAAGGCTGGGGAGGGTTGGGGGGGAGTAAGAGGTCAACTGAAGGACTTGTATGCATGCATATAAGCATAATCAATGGACACAAGACACTGGGGGGGTAGGGGAGGCTGGAGGAAAGTCAAGGGGGAAAAAAAGGAGACAAATGTACTACTCTTTGTAATAATTTAAGCAATAAAAAAAGATTATATTATAGTTTAAATTTTAAAGCAATAACTGATAACATTAGTGTCAATCAATTTGCAATGTGTTTAATTGCCTCTAAAATCTAAAAAGCTTAAAGGTAAATGAAGCTTGGGGAATAAAGAGGTTTTCTTGAAAAAAAAAAAAAACATGAAAGAGAAAGTCACTGGTATATCTGGTATACCATTAACTGAAACTGATGGACCCAAATGCAGAAGAAAGTAGAGTTCCATTTTGCCTTGTATTTATTGAGCTAATTCTTAAATTCAGAATGTCTATGTTTCCTTGATATGTTAGAACCAAAGAAAGAATTTGGAATGATGTAAAAAGCCATTCAGAAAACTCTTTAGTTTTGATGAAATCTAAAATAAGTTACCACTTGGCCAAATTGCAGAAGTAATGCTCTGAAATAAATTATGAAGATAATCAAAAGGATAATCCTTAAAACTCTGACACAGCAGACTCTGCCAAAATTAGAAAACCAACCTCACAGAGATGTATGCTGAGAGTCCCTAATTTTGGTGCACGTAACAGTGGTTGCTAACCCAGAAAAGATGCATGAGATTCAGAATCTACAGTTTCCAGTGACTTAGTCCAAAAGTATTAGATATTTTTAAAATATTCCAAAAGGAGAAGGGAAGACCTAGACCAGTGATGGCGAACCTATGACACACGTGTCAGAGGTGACACGCGAACTCATTTTTTTGGTTGATTTTTCTTTGTTAAATATCATTTAAATATATAAAATAAATATCAAAAATACAAGTCTTTGTTTTACTATGGTTGCAAATATCAAAAAATTTCTATATGTGACATGGCACCAGAGTTAAGTTAGGGTTTTTCAAAATGCTGACACGCCGAGCTCAAAAGGTTCGCCATCACTGACCTAGACATAAGATGTCTATAACTTTGAGACCCTAAAACTAATTCTCTCTAGTTTGGCATTAAGACATCGGAAACCTCTGCATCATTCCCAGATCAATCATACTGGAGTCCCCTACATTTATCAATTTAGCCCTCTCTCCCCACATATATGCATGCCATCACCATATATGAAATGAGAATAGCAATCCTGTACTTCTCACAGACATCCAATTCTTAAAGAGATGTTTACAAAGTAGATCATGGTACAGAATACAAAACTTTTCTCTAAGAGCTTAAAAAACATATAAAGACTAACCATGTCTAGTAAATAAATGCTTTAGAGAAACTCCACTGGGCATACTAGATAATTCAGCAACTTAGAAACTAAAAGTAGTTACATTTCATGCATAATGAAATAGATGTGTTGCTAACAAGATGTCTTAATAAAATATTTACATATTGACTCATATTTTAAATATGTTAGGAGTATTCCCTATTTAAAAGAATCCTGTGTAAAAACTTCTATAAAGGCAGTTGTATATTAGACATTCTCAAAATGGGGCACCTCTACCATAGAACTAAGCTCCCTGTTTCAGTCCAGTGTTTTGAAACACATTTTTACTATTCCTGGAAGCACTTTCACATTTTTGTCAGATGTTGAATGAGCAACAGGGTAAATAATGTTTCAAAAGCATTTTTAGAGTAGTAAAACCTTAAGTTCCTTGCTAAAGAGGCGATCCAAAATAAATTAAATCCTGTGTGACTAAGCCGAGTGTGGTAAATTCTGATTTGTAGTGTGAAAACCTCCAGTTAATAGATCTATTCAGTGACTCAACATGCCACTTCGAAGTCATAAGTAGGCAGCTCGGTAAAAATATAAGACTTGAAAGCATCCCCTGGTCTCTGGGCTTGTGTTCACATCTGAGAAGTTGGTAGATGACAGTAAGGTTTCTCAAAGAGTTCTTGTCACACTCTGGTGTGTTGCATCAGTTTTGTCAGAGGTAAAGTTTAGGGAGCTGTGCTTCCAGAAAAGCCCAAATCTGAGTAAGTCCATGGGAGCAACATTCATGGATGTGTAGAATATGGTAGAAAAACAGGTTAAGAAACTGCTCGTGTAGATTATACTGGAACCCTTCAAATGTAACACTTATAGTGGGCCATCCAAAGCACCATTGCAACAGTTGTGAATCATAAAATAGACTTGGAGAGGGCCTCAGAGATCAATTACATCTAATTACTTCACTGGTGCAGAAACAAAAACCTTGACAATATTATATATGATTAAACAAACAAACAAACTGTTCTTTTGCTTGCCTCAGTATAAGGATGTTACAGGCTTTATATTAATTAACAAGAAAAAAAGTAGGTAATTATTTTCTTATTGGGAAAAAAGTCACTGAAGAGCCAGTGGTTTGGTTTGAAGAGATAATTTGCTTAGTTAATTTCATTAAAATGAATATAAAGACAACAAGATGTGTTACCTTTTTATTTATTAACCAAACTGCTACCAAATATTGGGTCATTTATGTATTTCCTTCTGTTTGGAAACCTATAGGTCAGTGATGGCGAACCTATGACACGCCTGTCATGGGAACTCATTTTTTTGGTTGATTTTTCTTTGTTAAATGGCATTTAAATATATAAAATAAATATCAAAAATATAAGTCTTTGTTTTACTATGGTTGCAAATATCAAAAAATTTCTATATGTGACACGGCACCAGAGTTAAGTTAGGGTTTTTCAAAATGCTGACACGCCGAGCTCAAAAGGTTCGCCATCACTGCATAGGTGGACAGTAAAACCACCACAAAACTTGGAAGAACAGGCACACACAGTGATGTGTACACAAGGATTATGTCAGTCACCTGAATTTAGGCCCATTAAAAAATGCAGTGTGGAGTACAGCAGCTGTCCCAACACCAGCAGCAACAGGGATGAAAATGTTCCCACGCCAGCTCTCCTGAATCTAGTCTATTTTATGCTCTTACGTGGATTCAAGGAAACAGAATTACTATTTAAACGTACATTTACAAAGAAGCCTTTAAAAAGTGTCAAAATAAATTACTTTAAAGTGTTTTTCACCAATACGCCTCCAGCTCTCCTTTTCCTATTTGCTGTTCCATAGAACCCGACTGTGACTATATTTAACTAATTTTACAAGCTGTGGGGAGATTGAGCACACAAGGCAGACCCCAGCCAGAGCTGTGTGCATTAACTAAGTCCCAAGGTTTTCTGATTTAGGAGTTTTCTTTTCTTTTCTTTCTTTTTTTTACGTGTCTTAAAATTATCTTATATCCTGAGAACAAGAAGAAATACTTAGAAGACCCTTTATCTAGATTTGTATGTATGTTGAGCCCTGAAATTTATTTTTTATTAATAACAGCAGGTGCTCAAGGCAAACACTGGCATGACACAGTAAAGTTTGTGTTTTATTATTTCTCAAAAAAATGCTGGTTTCCAACCAGCACATAATACTAAAGAAGAATAAATAATTTGTCTAATGATTTTATTTTACAAACAGGTATAAAAATATTAAGTATTAGGTAGAAACTGACTATGAATTCAAAACTTCCTGCAGATTTGCCTGAGGGAGCGGGTCCATGGAGGAGGGGTAAGGGAACATCTTGTAATATTTTCAACAATAAAGATAAATTTAATAAAAAGTAAAATTTTTACAAAAGCTTCCTAAGATTTGAAATAAATTAATAGGGATCCTCTGAGTGGAATCCCTCTCTCTGAAGTCCACTTTTCCCACTAATATAAAACTATCTCCAGGGAATTCCAGGGAACTCCAGCATGCAACTAGCTTTACTAATAGTTGATTACATTGTCCTGTGGAAAAACCACTTGCTGCTTTGGGCTTTAGTTTTCCCATCTATACAACTAGAACTGTAACGCAAAAATAATCTCTGAAATTATTTTCACCTATAAAAAGCAATTGTTTCAGATTAACAATTCATAATTGAAACTAAGAAATATTGAATAGATTGATTCTTTCTGCAAACTTTTTAATATATTAGCCATATATATTGAGTCTGATCATTCGGCAAATTTTAAAGTGCTATGGTTAAGCTAACATTTCTAAATATATCAATACCTCTTCCATTAATTATTATGTAATATCTAATATAAGCCACCTCGATTCCACAAAAAAACAGATCATAAAGTTTGCAGCTTCTAATTAGTCTGAATATTTAGCAATTTTGAATATGAATATGATTGGACTGCTTTTACACTAAGTTTCCCTTAGAGATGCTTGAATAGTTAGTAATATATTGGGATATTTTGAGATAATGTATTTGTAATGTTTTGTCTATAAGGAAAAATTAGCTTTAAAATATTTAATTTTATTTTTATTGAAGAGTGACAAATGGAATTATAACTTTGAAAAGTTACTGTCATATAAGTATGAATGCATCAGAGTGAATTCTGAGAATAAATTTTACAGTGTATATGTAGGACAGTCTTCTTCTGGCTACATGATCTAGTGTGAATAAGCTGCATCATTTTTTTGAGACCATAAAACTCGGAAGATTAATTCTATCAGCATGTGAGATAATGCATAAAAAGCTCTTAGTATAACCTTTAGTTCACAATAGTCATCATTATTATTACATGTAGTATTATTTATTAAACACTGCCATTAAAATACATAGAAAAATATGTGCATAATATTATTCATCGAAAACTGCATTTTCCAAATTTTAATCAATCTCTCTCATTCTTTAAGAATTCTAAAATTTATACACTCTTTTTTACTTTTCTTTCTAAAATGATTTTGCTTTGTCTTTAACCTTTTTCTAAGCAAATGTCAAACAGAAAATTGGGTGAGTAATTTTTTCCTAAGATAAATTAAATATGTAACTATTAATTTAAAATGAACTTCTCAAAATATTTATGTTATCTTTCCAACAGTTTTGAGAAACACTGAACTAAACTGGCATTTCCAAGTTAAACCTCACATCTTTTGTCAGAAAGTTCACAATATTTAAAGGCCACATACAAGCTGACTGGTCAATGTCATAAATAAAATTTTCTAATAAGAAAATATTAATGTTGTAAAAAAATACCTAAATCTAATATTTTTTCTTCTTATAATTTAGCTTTATTTCTTTAAGAATGGTACTTTAAGTCCCTTTATTAGAAAGAAAATTAAATTCAAGAGTACCTTCCTAAAAAGGCTATTTATAAGCAATTTAAGGCACTCAAAATACTTTATTGGTCAATTTGGAAAGTATTTGAAAGACTAAGAACTGCTACTAGTGAATGTAATTAGATGAGAAAGTAAAAGATAAAAATTATTATTTTGCAGATGATATAACTGTATACCTAAAAAACAAGATTCAATTCTTAGTCACCTGTTTGTAAAATTGTTATTCAAAATCAAGAGTTTTCCTATTTAAAAATAATATAAAAGAAAATTATACTGTGGGAAATATCCTATTTATACTAGCAACAAAATTTGAAAACTTAAAGATAAGGCTAACAAGATATTAATAGGAACCATATACTAGTAAAAATGCTTTAAGCTCTTCAAAGATGTATAAACAGAAGGTATTTTTAAACACTGAAAGACAATCAATCCTTGCTCTTGGATTATAAGATTCAACATTATGAAGACATCTGTACCCTAACTATCCTTAAATTTGATTCAATGCCAGGGTATAAGCTTTGGACAGAAGGTGACAAAACGATATGCTAGAGTCAAATAAGCATTTAAAAATAACCTGGAAATCCTGAAAAGATTAGTAGAAGGAGTGGAATGCTATCATGAAAATTATATATTATGAAAAGACATAATACAAGTAGAGAGACAATAATGATGCAATCAAAACCTAGATATAGTCCCAAATGTATACAGAAATGTAGTATAAGATAAAGCATATTTCAACCAATGAAGAAAATATAGATTACTAAATAAATGATGCTGGGAAATAGCATTTTAAGAAAAATTAAAGCTATAACTCTACTTCATTCTTTACACAAAAATAAATTTCAAGCACAACAAACAAAAGTTAAAAATGAACTCTTAAAAATAATAGAAAAAGCATGCATAAATGTATTTACAATCTTAGAGCAAGGAACAGATGAAACAGAACACAAAATCCAGATCATAAACAAAAACATTGATTACTTGACGGACTACAGAAAAATTAAAATTTCTGTAAGTCCAAAAATACCAAATAATTAAAAAGCAAATGAGAAAATGGATGGGAAAAAAATCTTCTATATAACAAAAGAGCTAATGTCCTCATATACAAAGAATATGACTAAGAAGAAAAACAAACAGTCCAGTAGGAAAAAAAAAAGGCATAGTTATGACTAGACAATACACAAAAAACATGTAAAATGGGCAATAAATATATATCCAAAGATATTGACCCCTACTCAAAATAAAATAAACATAAATCAAAATGAGATATCAATATCATACTTTTTACCTAGTTACATGTATGTGTGTGAACAAAGATGTTTATTCTAACAAGGGGCAAAATTGTATGAAGAGTTAGTGTAACATTCATGCAAATTTTAAAAGAATATGTACTGGCACATGCATAAGAATATTTCTGAAAAGATGCACTAAAATGTGTACTCTAAGGGGAGAATACAGCACTAGAGTAAATGTGATGAGAGGGACTTGCTATACAGTTTGCTTTTTGCCTTGTCTGTATAATAGTTTTGCATAAAACATAAGAAAGCATTTATTAAGACTGCTTTTATAGTTTTTAAAGTGAGTATTCTCTATACTTCCCAAAGATGCATACAACTTCAAGTCATAATCACATTTACTGAAAAGTTAAACAGGAGGATTTGATATTTCACAGTAGATTTTAGACACAAAAGTAGGATAAAACAAAGTATATTTAGTCTTTCCTCTTGAGATGTTGACCCCGTTAACATTTTTCTGGACTTAAAAGAAAAAAAAAATGGCTTGTAGTCAATGAAGGAAAAATACCACATGATCTCACTCTTTCATGGATAATTAAGACCATTACAAACTTTTGAACAATAATAAATACAGTGGCAGAGCTGCCTCAAACCGATTGTCGGACTTCAGTGGTAAGGCCAGCGAGGGTTGGGGGACAGGAGGGAGGCTAGTAAGAGATCAACCGAAGGACTTGTATGCACCCATATAACCATAACTAATGGACATAAGACACTGGGGGGTAAGGGAGGGCAGGGGCTTGTCAAGGGTGGGGGGGAAAAAAGGACACTTATGTAATACCCTTTGTAATACTTTTAGCGAAAAAAAAAAAAAAGACTGGAAACCCTGTCATCTCACCTGCCACCTGTGTAACCCACAGCAAAGCCTTCGAAATTTTTAAACTTTCTAAATGTGGGAACAGGGCATTATAATGATATATTTCTTATAAATTTGTTTTGAGAATTTAAAAAAAAAATGGCTTGTGATTATACAGTGATCCTATTTGGGAAATCTTTTACCTATTTCAGAAATTCTTTTCAATATCAAAATGGCATATTAATTACATTTTCTGTTCTGATTGTTGTTAGTACTTTTCATTAACTAACACAAAAAATAATGTTTGAAAAGCACTCCTATACTCAACATTAAATTAAAATACTGGGAGTGGTAAGTATCTAGAATTCTGATTCTGGCACATAAAACTGAAAAGAAAGTCAATGGCCACAAGTATGCACCAACTCTTTCTCCAACTTAGATTTAGTAAAAGACTTTTTTCCACCTAAACTTAGACTATTCAACTTCCAAATATTTGGTGTCTGGTGCCACCCAAAACTACTTATCTTGATTAATCCTAAATTTATATTATTAGACTAATAATTATATCAATAAATGTATGCACTGAAATATAATTATATTCATGATCAGAGTAAAAGCTGGATTTTTCAAAATATTTATCACTTAAGAACCTAAATTTCTGGCCAGACACAACCCTACGCTAAATTTTATCTAATTAAAAGTGAATTTTAACTAGTTAAAGGTGAATTCAATAAAATCTTCTAATTGACCAAATAAGTCAATTCCCAGAGTACTGCAATAGGCTGAAAGGTTAAACTGTATGAAATATATTCAACAGTTTACCTACAGTTTTTTACCTATTTCATATAGCTCAACCTAATATTAAACCTTAAAAAGGCTGATTACTTTAATCAATTCTTTCACAACATTTCTTTAATTGTTTGAACTCATAATATATGCAATCATACTTTATTTTTGAAACACGTTTCCCAAACCAGAGGTGAGGTTCTTCCTTATGGGATGCTTAGTCTCAGGTCCTTCCATAATACAGGCACAAGTACTCAGTAAATGTTGTCAATGTAAAACAAACAAACAAAACAAAAACAACTAACTGCTTTAGGTAAGGCTTTATATGCTTTATATAATACTAGAGGCCCAGTGCACAAAATTTGTGTACGGGGGTGGGGGCTCCTTCAGCCCGGCCTGCACCCTCTCCAATACGGGAACCCTCGGGGGATGTCCTACTACCTCTCGAAATCCAGGATGCTGGATCCTAACAACCCGCTGCCTGCCTGCCTGCCTGATAGCCCCTAACCACTCTGCCTGCCTGTCTGATCACTCCTAACCACCTCTGCCTGGCTGCCTGATTGCCCCTAACTGCTCCCTTGCTGGCCTGATCGTCCCTAGCTGCTCCCCTGCATGCCTGATCACCCCTAACCACCTCGGCCTGCCTGCCTGATTGCCCCTAACCACCTCTGCCTGCTGGCCTGGTTGCCCCTAACTGCTCTCCCCTGCTGATCTGATCACCCCAACTGCTCCCCTGCCTGCCAGATTGCCCCTAACCACTCTGCCTGCCTGCCTGATCACCCCTAACTGCTCCCCTGACGGCCTGGTTGCCTGTAACTGCTCTCCCCTGCTGGCCTGATTGCCCCTAACTGCTTTTCTGCCAGCCTGATCACCCCTAACTGCTCCCCTGCCTGCCTGATCGCCCCTACCTGCCTCTGCCTGCCTGCCTGATCATTCCTAACTGCTCCCCTGCTGGCCTGATTGCCCCTAACCGCCTCTGCCTTGGCCCCCGCCACCATGGCTTTGTCCAGAAGGATGTCTGGAATGACATCTAGAAGGTTGTTTGGCTGTCTGGTCTAATTAGCATATTATGCTTTTATTAGTATAGATAATGCAGCCCTAGCCAGTTTGGCTCAGTAGATAGAGCATTGCCTGTGGAATGAAGGGTCAAGGGTTCAATTCCGATCAAGGGCATGTACCTTGGTTGTAAGCTTGATCCCTGGACCTGTTCGGGCCTTATGTGGGAGGCAACCAATCAATGTGACTCTTTCACATCAGTCTCTCTCTCTCTCTTTCTCTCTCTCTGTCTCTTCCCCTCCATTCCACTCTCTCTAAAAATCAATGGAAAAATATCCTCAGATGAGAATTAACAAATGTGTATGGATAACCAAGTTTATCTTTGCTGTTTCCCAGTAATTATATTTAACAGATGAAACATAAAAGGAAACAAAGCACAAAAGGACAATGATTTTTTTGTCTCTTAATTTGACAATTAATAAAGAGATCAAAAAATTGGTCAGTTTCCAAAAATTAAGTAGGTTCACAGACTGACTTGAAAGGCTATTAGCATTTGGGTGAGTGTCTTCTGTGGCTAAACCTTGTGACCAAATACCCACAATTTATTTTGGACCTCTCTTATCAATGGTCTCCCTATTTGAAAGTAAGCACTTGCTTGACTCCTTACCACCAATATATGAGAGCTCTCAGCCTTTCAACTAATTGCATCTGACGAACAAGAGAAAATTCATGTGTCCTAAGCAGCAGATAAGAACATAACTTGTTTTAAATTTTTCAAATGCAGGCACCATTTTCCAAGGAGTTCCTTATTAATGGAGCTTGTGGGGATACCATTTCCTTAAGAAAAATGCATTGCAAGAAGAATAGCCATAATGCTAATTTCCTCTTTAGCAACAGGTTCAGCAAGCTGTTTTCCTTTAAGTGGAAGGTAAGAATCATTGTTTCTGCTGAAAGGTGTTTTTAATCAGGTTGTGAAGATTTTATAAATGTGAATTGACACTTATGTATATGAAACCAAATACAATGGCCATAATTTGAAAAAATATTTTAAACCAACCTATTAACAAAATCAAACTGAGCTAAAAAGGTTCAAGAAGGTGGGATACTTACAAGTTGTTGCCAAATGTTAAAAAAAAATCTAAATAGATGATTTAGTGTTTTCTTCCTTTAGATCTTTTCAATCAATACCATTTTCTGCCCCAGAGCTTAGAAAATTAAATATACTATTCAGTACCTTAAAAACTGATTCCCATGTATTTGCAAGTTGTGTGTCATCTGAAAGATAAATACTAGGGGCAGAGAAATTTCCAATCACTCGAAAAACATATTTTTGAGGTAACTCAATTATATGTATGTTCCTATTACTGTAAACTGGAAAAAAATATTCTTACTTTAAAAAAATGATACTCAAGGAAACCTGATCAAGATTTCTGAGCCCTAGAAGGGAAGGGCCCCAGCTCTGCAGTGTTATTCCAGAGCATATGCTCAATGCAAATGTGAAGTAAATGAGAATTCGGCACACAATGAAATACTGACTTGCATGATAAACTAAAAAGTCTGTGGTTTTTTAAAATACAGTCTTAGAACATATATTTGATAACTATTAAAATAAGACTATATTAACACTTTAGTTTTCTAAAAAAACAAAACACTAAAAATGTCATAATGTGACCAACAAAGTAAATTACTTTTTCTTATCCTACTCAGGTAAGGAATACAGGATATGTTTCAAAACATCACTGTAAAAAAAAAAAATATTTGGGGGTAAATGTTATTTTTGTCTCTGTGCATGAGAACCTTCTAATTTCTACCCTGAATGTGCTTCCATTTTCTTTACAAACGCCAAATATCAACCCATACTTTCTTCAATGTCCTATTAAAATGACAGGAAAGTGTTAAAGAATACTCAAGGTTTTAAATAACAGAGCTAAATACCACAGCTTTGCATACATTGCTGAACTTGCAGAGGAGAATATCAAACTATCACCAAACTATTATTATTAAAGGAAAACATAGAACTAATTCAGGTTTTATTTCTACCAGTATATATAATAAAAACTTTTATTCCTTCTAATTTCAGAGGGATTTACCTTTTTGGAAACTTCCATAATGAGTGATAAACCCACTAACAACTCTATTTGTAACAGCAGCACAGCACAGATTGTCTGAAGACTCAATCCATTCCAGAGCAGAGCTTCTCAGACTCTACTGTGTATCCAAACAATGTGATGTCTTGTTAAAATGCAAGTTCTGATCTCAGGGGATTGGGAGAAGCCAGAGACTGCATGTCTAACAGGCTCCCAGGGACACTGTTCATCTGTGAACCATACTTAGGGCAGGAAAAATCTGAAGAGACCTCCCCTAAGACAAGTGCTAAAGTGTTCAGGTGCATTGAAATTCTTTGTCTTCTTTCTGAATGGAGACATTATGATATGGTCATTTTGTGGTACAATGGGCGCTATCAGTCTCAGATGCATTTTAAGTGACCCAGGAAATAAGAAGGTGGTAAAAACTCAAGTGCTGCCTCAGCCCACTGACCAAGGACAGTGTTCTGACTACAAGATCACCCATCCCCCTAGCTAGTCTCAGCACACAAATGTTGTCTTGACCAGAGATGCCAGTGCTCATCTCATAGTGTGAGTATTTGTGCTGCCAAAAGGAAAGACAAACTTGCCAAAAAAAATCAGGGCTTCAGCAATTCAGAACTGCAAGCCATTACACATCTTGCATCACTCAGAGATGAATGGGAACACTTGCAAAAGTATTTCACCATGAGCCTGTTTTGTGAGAGAGCCACAAGGGGGAAAAACAGGAATTTTTAAATTCCTTTATTACCCAATACAATTATGTATTTCAGCCTAAACTAATGCTGGCACTGTTGAGCAGGATTCCTTCATTCCACAAGGGTAAAATGAGAAGCAGAACAAATAGACTGTCTATGTTAGCCTTTCCATGTGTATCTAAGAGAGACATCTCTGTTTGGAAATGGGCATTAAAACCTGCCTGGCTGATACAGTTCTGATTCACTATTGTCTTGAAGATGGTAGCTGAAACAAAAACAAACCTCAGGCCCCAAACCACATCAATATCTCCCTCCCCTTTGAAAGCTCTATTCTTTCTTGTTCAGCTCCCACAGTGGCCTTTTTATCACCCGGCTGGTTCCAAATTTTATTTTCCCTTCACAGTACTAGTAATATTGAAAAACACATGCACACAATGACTTATATGTATCCATAGTGGAAACACAGAAATCAACAGTCTCTGGGAGGAAGTACTTAGTGTACGGTAAGAAAACACTTTCTGAAGTATGATGAGAATAGAACACAAAAGTAAAGTACAGTGGGGCCTGACTTACGAGTGTCCCTACTAACGAGTTTTTTGAGATACCAGCTGTCTCTCGGCCAATTTTTTGCATTGAGTTGATAGAGTAATTTGAGTTAACGAGCTCCTTAACGAGCTCCTTAACAAGCTCGGTCTCGGAACGAATTAAACTAGTAAGTCAAGGCCCCACTGTAAAACCAAGTTCTGTGACAATTGTGGTGGTTGGTTTCCTGAAAAAAAAATGAATTGAAAGTATTAAGCAAAATTTCCAATTGACTTCAAATACATACCATCTAGACTAAAACAGTACCTAAACTAAACTAAAACTAAAACGGTACCTCCCACTTGATAATGCTTCAAAAGACCTTAATGTGGGAACTTCCACACTTGGAAAGAATCACAGATCACACATGTCCCTCCTCAGTACAAATTTCCATTGGAGGCCTGTGACCATTTGCTGCTAAAATCATTGCTCTGACCTTCCTTCACCAAGGGGGAAAATAGTAGGAATAAGGGCTTAGCAAAATCCCTTCTGATTACTCCCCTTAACCTCCATTCAAACTAGTATACCCAGACAAGCTAACTATAGTTTTTCCTTGTCTTACTGGCATAAACAATGCTTCTTTCCCTCACTATGCCCATCTTAACTAATTCTCTGTCCTGCTGGAGGTAATGAAGTCCTTCACAAGTCCTTAGCTGTTTGTGACAAATACAGCTGCTTATATCAAGAATATTCCAGGTACTCCTACAAGAAAGAAATAATCAAAGTAATCTGGAGGAAGGATCAATGATTATATGCCCTGGGTAAGCAATAACAAACAGGTACTTATTAATGTTTATATATATATATATATATATATATATATATATATATATATTCATTTTCCCCTCAATAGTGCAGAATTGTGACACTTTACAAAATACAACCAAAAGCTCTCTACCACCTGTTAAGATAAACCAAGCCCAACTTTGTGGATATATATTAAATGTAAGCCAAAAAAATGTTTAAAAGTTCTTTGTACACATATGCAAATATCCAGTTTTACAGCACCATGTGTTTATCATCACAATGCACAGAAGTGTAAATGAACAAAAAAGAAAAAATTATTTGACTACAAATATAATCTAATCATTTTATAGTTAACTAGAGGCCCGGTGCACAAAAATTTGTGCACTCGGGGGGGGGTGGGGAGGGGGGGTCCCCCAGCCCGGCCTGTGCCCTCTCGCAGTCTGGGACCCCTCGGGAGATAACGACCTGCTGGCTTAGGCCTGCTCCCGGGTGGCAGAGGGCACGTCCAATCCCTAGGTGCAGCCCCTGGTCAGGCTCAGAGCAGGGCTGACTGGGGAGTTGGGGTGCCTCCCCGTCATGCACAGAGCAGGGCGGATTGGGAGGTTGCGATGCCACCCTCAGTCACGCTCAGGGTAGGGCCAATTGGGGGGTTGGGGCACCGCCCCCTGTCACACTCAAGGCAGGGTCAATGGGGAGGTTGCGGCGCCACCCCCGTCACGCACAGAGCAGGGCCGATCAGGGGGTCGGGGCGCTGCCCCCTGTCACTCACAGAGCAGGGCCGGTCAGAGGATTGGGGGGCTGCCCCCTGTCACTCACAGAGCAGGGCCCATCAGGGGGGTTGGGGCTTCGTACCCTGTCACACACAGAGCAGGGTCGATCAGGGGGTTGGGGAGCTCCCCCCTGTCACGCACAGAGCAGGGTCGATCAGGGGGTTGAGGAGCTCCCCCCTGTCACTCACAGAGTAGGGCCGATAGGGGAGTAGGGGCACCGCCCCCTGTCACACACAGAGCAGGGCGGATCAGGGGGTTGGGGCGCTGCACCCTGTCACACTCAGGGCAGGGCCAATGGGGAGGTTATGGCTCTACCCTGTCACACACAGAGCAAGGCCCGTGGAGGGGGGTTGGGGCGCCACCCTCTATCACCCACAGAGCAGGGCGGATCAGGAGGTTGGCACGCTGCACCCTGTCAAACACAGAGCTGCAGGGCAATCAGGGGATTGGGGAGCTCCCCCCATCAGGCACAGAGCAGGGCTGATCAGGAGGTTGGGGCGCCGCACCCCGTCACACACAGAGCAGGGCCGATCAGGGGGTTGGCGCACTGCACCCTGTCAAACACAGAGCTGCAGGGCAATCAGGGGGTTGGGGAGCTCCCCCCTATCAGGCACAGAGCAGGGCTGATTAGGGGGTTGGGGCACCTTCCCCTGTCACGAACAGAGTAGGGCGGATAGGGAGGTTGTGGCCCTGCCCCCTGTCATACACAGAGCCGCAGGGTGATCAGGGGGTTTGGGCGCTGCCCCCTGTCACGCTGATCCCGGTGCTGGGAGGCATATTACCCTTTTACTATATAGAATAGAGGCCTGGTGCACGGGTGGGGGCCAGCTGGTTTGCCCTGAAGGGTGTCCTGGATCAGGGTGGGGGTCCCCACTGGGGTGCCTGGCCAGTCTGGGTGAGGGGCTGAGGGCTGTTTTCCAGTTGGCGACTAACTGAAGCTCCCAACCACTCCTGGTTTTCTTTTTTTTTTTTTTTTTATTCTGGGCCAGCTTTAGCTCTGAGGCTTCACTGCTGAAAACATCGATACAATGTTGCAGTCCGGCTGGCTTTTAGTCCGGCTGGTTTCTGGGGTTTTGTTTAGCTTCTTATTTGCAACATAGTACATAGTTGCTTAGAGTTGCAGCTGAGAGGCCCGCAAGTTAGGCGGGGAACATTGGAGTCCGCAGTCGCTGAAGCAAGCAAGAGTCCCTGCTCGCTTCAGTGCATGGCTGCCAGCGCCATCTTGGCTGACAGTTAATTTGCATAAGGATATGCTGATTAGCCAATGGGAAGGGTAGGGGTCGTACGCCAATTACCATGTTTCTCTTTTATTAGTGTAGATAGGAGGTAATATGATCTACTTAAGACTACATATTAATATATCTTTAAATAAATTTTAAGGCAAAGTACTATATCCCCCCCCCAAAAAAAATGTATAATAGCTTTATCTCTACAAATTGCAGCTTTCTTTAAAAAATGCTACATCTGGACTCCGAGAAGAGAGAATTTTGCACAGTTACTCTTCACTAGAAGAAGAATGACAACCGCAGCTGACATTCATGGAGAGTGTCCACGTGCTGTGCACGCACGTAAGAAACACAACTTCTTTCATCTAATCTTCACTAGGGCCTGATGAGGGAGCACCACTAAGATCCCAGCCAGAAATCATCTCAAATAAAAAGAAGTCAACCCATGTCTGATGCCAAACTCAAAATCTATTATTTTACATATTTTAAATGAAGTCTTAAGGCAACTCCATTTGCTAAACCAACACAGATTACAGATATTCTAATAAATATCACTCCTTAAATATGTACTGTTAGGCATTCTTCCAACCTGAATAAACAAAGACCATACCTTGCAGCTCTTTGAAACATTTTTTAAGCTTAAATTGATTTGTTATCAACTCTTTCAGACTCACAGAGCTGCAAGAGAAGACCTCAAAGGGAACTGACAGCAGTGATGCACAACTCGTGTGTTCTGAAGACAAGACACTAACCTATGGTGTCTGTCTCCACTGTCAAATGGGAATGAGTCAGGACCGAAGCAGAAACAGCACCACCAGTGGCATTTTCACTGACAGCTACCTAACATCTAAGCACATGCTGAAAATAAAACTTTAAAAAAAGAAGAGATATGAAACAGTGTCCTGGAGCCAACTCTGTAATTACAGAAGACCACTGTTCCTTGAGACATTTTTAATAAACTTTGTCAAAAGTATTATGATAAGATAATTTTAGAGTATAATCTTTAATTCTATGTACATTTTAGTTTCAACTCATGGACTGAAACAAGCTATTTAAATAGTAATAAAAAACATGAGAGGCAATAGGTATTCACAGAGCACTCACTATATCCACTATCCCAAACATTAAGAGTACTGGGACACAATTTATACACAAGGCAGATAGAACAGTACCCTCAGGGAGCTTCGAAGTGTTTCTTTAGGATTTTATTTCCACTTGGATGTACTTGAGGATCTGGAAATTCACTTTCAACATCATAACAAAGCTGTGCTATGAAGCCCTGACCCAAAGGCGGCTGGAAAGACCCCCAGTTACCACCATGACCCTTGGACCAACTTCTCCAGGACAGAAAAAGAATCCATGTCGGCTAGCTGGTAAAAAGATAAAGCACCTCAATGGAGAAACCAAAGAAACCTTTTACACAAAGTTACCATTTCCCAAACTCTCCCTGAAACCCAAATAAGGGCTAAGGGTTGGGTTTCAAAGGACTTCCTGGTTGTGACTCAGGCTGCTAGAATCAAAAGAAAGCCAAGACCTCCACCAAACATGTCACTAATGACAAGTGTCACTGTCAATAAACTCAAAACTAAGATTTGCCACAGATAAGCTATAAGACAGCTAATTCACTCAGGAAAATCAGTTAGCTGGCTCAGTGTATGTGTTTTATACCACAATATAGTCACCTAGAAAAATAATATTCTGCCAAGGAAAATCTTAATGACACAGGAAATTGTCTATGCCTGATAAGGTCACTGCTTTCAGAGACACAATCTCTTGAGACTAAATTGGCCCCAGAGCCACATCACACGATATATATTCTAGTGCTAATTTTAAAAAAATAAAAGAGGTCCATTTTCCAAGGATGGAAAGCACAACTAACTAACTGTGGGTGCCTAGGCTCTTAGAAATGGTTCTGCCTAAGCTGTGTGACCTTGGAATTTTAAGCAAGTCAGTGTAGAGAGGCCAGTTTTCACACTGGTGAAAAGGAACTAATTGGACAAGTTCAGTGGTTCTCAAATTCTCCTCTCGTGGAACACCAGTTTTCCACAAAGTAAGACTGGTTTTCTGTAGCTAAAATCAAATAATAAACATTTGTTCTCAAAGTCCTTTCCCATAACTTTTTTTCTTATACCTCTGGAGCTTGAAACTATCTGTTGCTATGAGCTAGCAGAAATTGATTGCTAACAGATAAGAATAGGTTTGTTTTGTATATTACAACCTCATGTATTTAGGGTTGGAATTTTAAACTTCATACTTAAAGTAATTATATTTATTGCTAGTAAAATTATTCGTGGTTCAAATGACAGAAATAAAGACACCAGGTTATTCATGTTCTGCCATACACACACACACACACACACACACACACCCCCATACACACTCATACACATACCTTCCTGATGCTCTGCTACATGACCAACTTTGAGACTCACTAGATTAGTAACATCTAAAAAGCAGTCCTGGATTGAGAAAAGACAGCAGCTATGGATGTGTCCTCCTAACTCACACTGCTTCCCAGAGGCCTGAAATTCCATCCTGATCTCTAGGTTCTGGGACCATTGCAATTTCATGTCACTCCTGCCATTCTGTGCCTGTACTCATCCATTTCTATCACCCAACATGTTCTATGACTACATCTAAGAATAAAAAATTAGAGGACCAACAGCCTATCAATTACACAACAGGCAAGCATCTCAGCTCCTCAAGATTCTTTACCTGGAGGGGTGACCCAAACCTCCATTCCTGAGCCATTGTAGTCCTGCCTGGATTGGGTTGTAGTTTTCCACAGAGTTTATACAGGGCATGATAATACTAAGCAATGCTCTAAGGCAATGGTTCTCAACCTCTGACCCTTTAAATATAGTTCCTCATGTTGTGACCCCAACCATAAAATTATTTTCGTTGCTACTTCATAACTGTAATTTTGCTACTGTTATGAATCATAATGTAAATATCTGATATGCAGGATGGTCTTAGGCGACCCCTGTGAAAGGGTCGTTCGACCGCCAAAGGGGTCGCGACCCACAGGTTGAGAACCGCTGCTCTAAGGGATCTTCTGTATTCCTTACCTCCATTGTGGAGTAGTATTACAATTTTCCCATGGTAGTCAGGATAAATCACTCCAGCTAACACCTAACTCCTTCTTTGCCTGTGAATCAGAGGCATGAAGAGCCCAAAGTGATCAGGTAGCTATCTTAACTTCCAGTGCAATGTGATTATTGCTGTAATGCCTAGTGGAAGCATTCTTCCCTCTGGAACTGAGACCTCTAGGCTGCATAGCATAGTCACAAGAACAGAAATAAAATATGTTGCTAGTAGGTCATTAGGTTATTGTAATAGTGAGTGGGTGCCACCTCCATTTCCATGGCTTGATTCCTGGACCTGTGAACCCTAGATATGGAAGAAATGGCAGTGCGTGGTAGACTCTGAATCAGAATGCACACAGCATTCTGGAGAACATGGCCCCAGCCCTGCAAGGCACCTAGCTAGCACTCTGAGTCTTCAGAAGGCCATTCCAGCTTTTCTAGCAAGCCAGCTGCTTCACAGCAGTGGGAACATGCAGAATTCATTGAATTCCATGAAGACTGGCCCACTGCTGCATTTCTTTTGCTGTGAAGTGAGATCACTGATCAGAAGCAATTCTGTGTGTAATACCAGGACAGTGGATACAGCACTCTTAATTCATGAATGGTAGTTTGGGCAGAAGCTTTGTGTGCAGAAAAGACAAATATGAATCCAGAGTAAGTGTATATTCCAGTAAATGTTGCCCCTTCCACAAAGGAAGCAGTCCAGTGTAATCAATCTGCCACCAGGTAGCTGGCTGATCACCCAGGGGAGTGGTGCTATGCCAGGAGCTCAGCGTTAGTCTCTGATGCTGGAAGACTAGGCATTTAGTGGTGGCCATGGCCAGTTCAGCCTTGGTGAGTGAAAATCCATGTTGCTGAGGGCATATGTAACCTCTGTCCCTGCTCCTACTGTCACTTTTGCTCATGAGACCATTGGGTAATAACAGGGGTGGCAGAGAAAGAAGCTGACAAGTATTCACAGAATGGGTCATTTTATCCACATGATGATTAAAGTCTTCCTCTGCAAGTTGGGGGAGAGAAGGCAGTGTCACTGAAGTAGGACCACAAGTATTTGGGTTTCTTCTTCATGTAACTTTTTTATGCCCTCTACACCATCTCAGCCCAATCTTATATAAACCACTTCCATCGGATGATGGAGTGCTTCTGTGCATGCCCAACTCTACTGCCTGGTGGGTCAGATAACACCCAGCTCAAATTGCATGGTACCTTGGTAGGTCTATGGGTAGGTGTTCAGTCTCTACTAAGGTCCAATAGCAGACTAAAGGTTGGTTTTCATATTTCTCAAAAGGAGAGGAGTTGTCTGTGGAAGATGGCAAGGCTTTACTCTAAAATCCTCAAGGTCTATTCATCTATATGGGTCTGCCAAAGGTGATAGCACCGTATCTTTTACTGACATTTCAAGTTCCAGTGGACCTGTGAATCACATGGCTCAAGGGGTAGAGCAGCTTGCATGGAAGACTGAACCTGTTGCAGAGCTTCCTTCTGTTCTGGGCCCCACTCAAAACTAGCAGTTTTTTGGGTCACTCAGTAAAAGGACCAGAGTATTACACCCAAGTGAAGAATATGTTTTCTCCAAAGTCCAAAGAGTCCCAATAAGTGTTGTGCCTTTTATTGGTAGTAAGAGGGGCCGATGCAACAAATTCTTCACCTTAGAAGGGATATCTTGACATGCTCAGACCACTGGGACTCTAGAAATTTTTCTGAGGTAGAAGATGCCTGAATTTTAGTTGGATTTATTTCCCACCTTCTGACACCCAAATGTCTTACCAATAAGTCAGAATAGTTGCTACTTTTCCACTAGATCCAATCAGAATAATGAAATCAACATAATGGGCCAGTGTGACTTCTTCTGGAAGGGAAACATGATCAAGATCCCTGCCAACTAAATTATGATGTAGGGCTGTAGAGTTGATATACCTCTGAGATAGAACATTAAATGTGTATGCTGGCTGGCCAGCTGAAAACAAACTGCTCTGGTAATCCTTATTGACAGTTCAGGAGAAGAAAAAAAAGCATTGGTCAGATTAACAGCTGAATACAAGAGAATGTGTTGGTTTGCTCAAGTAATGAAACCACACCTTGTACAGCAGCTGCAACTGGAGTCACCACCTGGCTAAGCTTACAATAATCAATTGCCATTCTCTAAGATCTACCTGTCTTTTCCACAGACCAGATAGGCAAGCTGTATGGGGACAAGACTGCAACCACCACCTCTTCATCTTTCAAGCTCTTGATAGTGGCACTACTTTCTACAAGGCCTCCAGGAATGTAGTGTTGGTTTTGGCTTACTATTTTCTAGGCAGAAGCAGTTCTAGTGGCTTCCACTTACCTTTTCCACCTTAATAGGAGGAATTGCCAGAAAAGGAACTAAATGAAGTGGAGGCATGAAATATGTCAGAAAAATAATTCAGAATAAGGGTCATATAGTTCATAAGCCAGATGGATGAGAAAATCAACAACCTATGTAAGAATCAGGAGGAAATATGACCTGGCCGGTTTGGCTCAGTGGATAGAGCATCGGCCTGCGAACTGAAAGGTCCCAGGTTCAATTCCAGTCAAGGGCACATGCCCAGGTTTTGGGCCCGATCCCCAGTGGGGGACTTGAAGGAGGCAGCCGATCAATAATTCTCCCTCATCATGGATGTTTCTATCTCTCTCTCCCTCTTCTTTCTCTGAAGTCAATAAAAATATATTTTTTTTAAAAAAGAATCAGGAGGAAATAAAGAGTGATACAGCTACAATTAAAACCAATATGGATGTTTTTAACAGTAGGCTAGGAGAAGCAGAAGACCAAATAAGCGAATTAGAAGACATGGAAGCAAAACACATCCAATCTGAACTGCAATTGGAGAAAAAAATCAAAATACAGGAGGAGAGCCTGTGGGAGCTTTGAGACAACATGAAATGAAGCAACATATGTATCATGGGGTGCCAGAACGACAAGAAGAGGAGCAAGGGTTAGAAAATCTATTTAAAGAAATAATGTCAAAAAAATTCCCCGATTTGTGAAAGAAAAAAGTCACACAAGCACAGAGAGTCCCAAACAAGATGAACCCCAAAAGACCAACACCAAGACACTTTGTAATTACAATGGCAAACGTTAACAACAAACAGAGAATCTTAAAGGCTGCAAGAGAGAGACCGAAAGTTACTATCAGGGAGCTCCCATTAGTTTATCAAATGATTCCTCAACAGAAACACAACAGGCCAGAAAGGAATAGAAAGAAGTATACAAAGTGATGCAAAGCAAGGGACTGAATCCAAGAGTACTCTATCCTGCAAGGCTATCATTCAAAATTGAAGCAGAAATCAGGAGCTTCACAGACAAAAAAAAAAAAAAAAAAAAAAAACGCTAAGGGAGTCTATCACTATCAAGCCAGCAATGCAAGAAATGCTAAAGGAACTGGTGTAAAAAGAAGGAAAAAAGAGGGAAGAAGGAACACAGCCACAAAAATAAAAATGGCTACAAACAAGTACCTATCAATAATAACTTTAAACGTAAACAGCCTAAATCCTCCAATCAAGACAACAAGTAGCTGAATGGATGAGAAAACATGACCCATATACGTATATGCTATCTACAAGAAACCCACCTTAGAAAAAAAGACTCACACAGACTGAAAGTGAAGGGAGGGAAAAATATCTTTCAGGTGAATGGAAATGAAAAAAAAAAGCTGGGGTAGCAATACTTATATCTAACAAAACAGACCTCAGAGTGAATGCCATAACAAGAGATAAGGAACGCCACTTCATAATACTAAAGGGATCACTACAACAAGAGGATATAACTCCGGTAAACATATATACACCCAATGCAGGAGCAACCAAATACATGAAAAAAATTTCTGGAAGATATCAAGGGAGCGATTGACAGCAATACAATCATAGTAGAGGACTTTAATACCCCACTGGCATCACTGAATAAATCCTCTAAACAAAAAAATCAGCAAAGAAACATCAATCCTAAATGACTCACTAGATTAGATGGAATTGACATCTTCAGAACATTTCACCCCAAAGCTACAGAATATACATTCTTATCAAGTGCACATGGGACATTTTCAAAGATAAACTACATATTGGGACACAGGCAAAGTCTCTTCAAATTCAAGAAAATTGAAATCACATCAAGCATCTTCTCAGATCACAATGGCATACTATTAGAAATCAACTACAATAAAAACAATAATAAAAATTCAAACACTTGGAGGCTGAATACCATGCTATTAAACAATGATTGGGTTACAAAGAGATCAAAGAAGAAATTAAAAACATCCTGGAAATGAATGACAATGAAAACACAACAATCCAAAACCTACTGGACACAGTGAAAGCAGTCCAGAGAGGGAAGTTCATAGCATTACAGGCTTACCTCAAAAAAACAAGAAAAACTGGTGATAAATTATCTAACTCTACAACTTAAAGAATTAGAAAGAGAGCAACATGAAAAGCCCAGCATGATAAGAAGAAAGGAGATAATAAAGATCAGAGCAGAAATAAATGACATAAAGACTAAATAAATAAATAAATAAATAAAAATGATCAATAAAACCAAGAGCTGGTTCTTTGTAAGAACAAACAAGATTGATGAACCTCTAGCCAGGCTCACCAAGAAGCAAAGAGAGAGGACCCAAATAAACAACATAAGAAATGAAAGAGGCGAAATAACAACAGACCCCAGAGAAATAAAAAAGATTGTAAAAAAATACTATGAACAACTCTACTCGAACAAACTAAACAACCTAAAGGAAACTGACATATTCCTAGAAAGATATGACCTTCCAAAACTCAATCAAGAAGAATAAGCAAAATCTCAACAGGCCGATAACTAAGGAGGAAATTGAAGCAGTCGGAAAAAAAGCTTCCAGCAAACAAAAGCTTGGGCCAGATGGCTTCACAGGAGAGTTTTACTAAACATTCTAAGAAGAACTAAAACCTATTCTTCTCAGACTATTACAAAAAAATCAAGAGGAAGGCATACTTAGAAGCTCTTTCAATGAAGCCAGCATTACCCTAACCCCAAAACCAGATAAAGACACCACAAAGAAAGAGAATTACAGGCCAATATCCCTGATGAACACAGATGCTAAAATCCTCAACAAAACTCTAGCAAATCATATCCAGCATTACATTAGAAAGATCATACACCATGACCAAGTGGGATTTATCCCAGGGATGCAAGGCTGGTACAATATCCGCAAATCAATAAATGTGATACATCACATAAACAAATTGAGAGACAAAAATCACATAAACATATCAATTGATGCAGAAAGGGCATCTGACAAAATCTAACACCCTTTCCTGATAAATACTCTCAGCAAAGTGGGAATAGAGGGATCATACTTCAATATAATAAAAGTCTTATATGACAAACCTACAGCCAACATCATACTCAATGGGCAAAAACTACATCCATTTCCCCTAAGAACAGGAACAAGACAGGGATGCCCACTTTCATCACTCATCTTTGACACAGTACTGGAAGTGCTAGCCATAGCACTTATTTATGTCTCAACCCATTCTGCAGAATTATTCACGTAGTGAAGTATAGATACTATGGGCAGTCATATGGCTTTATCACCACAGTTGTCATTTTCTTGAGGCAGTGA
Source organism: Myotis yumanensis (assembly GCF_028538775.1). NCBI lineage: Eukaryota > Metazoa > Chordata > Mammalia > Chiroptera > Vespertilionidae > Myotis > Myotis yumanensis. The sequence continues at coordinate 94,851,488 of NW_027223753.1, read as the reverse complement.
GAACAAAAGGGAAAAATTCAGCTTTCATATTAGTTTTATTTTCTTTATTTTCTAAACTATATTTGTTTGCTAATACCTTTTTTTCTTACTAAATTCAAACGATGAAAAGGCCAAGATTAATTATCAAATTTGGGGTTATCAACTAAGACTAGCTCCTGGTTAGGAGGACAAGTGAAAAAACAGGTTAGCTCTGGTATACCAGGTGTACCGGTTAATAATGCAGATTTTGTAATCAAAGAAAACACGATAATTTCAAGAGAAACATCAAAAGTGCTTTATTCAAAGTAATGTCCATTGCTAGCTACACATTCTCCCCATCTTTCAGGTAATTTGTGGATACTGTCCCAATAGAACTTTTCTTGTTTTGAGGCAAACCATTTAGAGACCCAATTTTCCACTTCTTCGTACGTTTTGAAGTGCTGCTCAGAAAATGCGTGTGCCATCAATCAGAACAAGTGGTAATCTGAAGGAGCAAGGTCTGGTGAATACAGGGGTGGGTTAATACTTCCCAGGCAAGATCCTTTAACATGTTTTTAACTGGTTTTGAACTGTGTGATGGTGCATCATCATGAAGCAAAATTACTTTGCTGTGTCTTCTGGCATATTCTGGTCATTTTGCGATCAAAGCATGGTTCAAACTGATTGTTGTCGGTAGCAATCAGTATTAATGGTTTTACCTGGTTTTAGAAGCTCATAATACACCACACCTTCCTAATCCCACCAAATGCAGTGCCTTGTCTTCTTTCCAAAGTGCCTTGCAGTCTATGTTGATGGTTGACCATGGATCAACCCATGATTTTGTGCATTTGGGATTCTCAAAATAAATCCACTTTTTATCACCAGTCACAATTCGATGCAAAAAAGACTTTCTTTCGTGCCGTTGAAGCAACATTTTACTGATGACTTTCGGTTTTCCATTTGTCTTTTGTTCAGTTGATGTGGCACCCATTTTCCTTCCTTTAAAATCTTTCCCATTGCTTGTAAATGATGTAAAATTGTTTGCTGAGCAACACTTAATCTTTCTGCAAGTTGTTTTTGAGTTTGACACGCATCTTCATCCACTAATGCTTGTAATTGTTGGTCTTCAAACGTTTTCAGTTGACCTTGATGTTCTTTGTCTTTCTCATCAAAATCATCACTTTTAAAGTGTTTAAACCAGTGTTCACAAGTATCTTGATATAGAGCATGTTCACCATAAGCTTCCTGAAGTATATGATAACTTTCAGCAGTACCTTTCTTCAAAATAAAGTAATGAATTAAAACGTCCCACAAATGCTCTTTTTTTGGCACGAAATTTGACATTTTTAAGCGTAAAAATGTCTATGGTATTAACACCTTCAGAAAATTTGACATATGAAATTTTGAAGCTTGCTGTCAATACAACAAAATAGCATACATATCAAATCGCATATACATCAACATATGTGTAACTTTATCTATTAAAAAAAATCCTCACTATTAACCAGTACACCTAGTATACACCTTTCTCTGCAGCATTAACATCTTCCCAGACAGATCCAGGTGTTTTTATTTGGTCTGGGCTCTGTAAGGTGAGATCCTTATACAGTGGGGCTTTGACTTACGAGTTTAATTCGTTCCGAGACAGAGCTCATTAAGGAGCTCGTTAAGGAGCTTGTTAACTCAAATTACTCTATCAACTCAATGCAAAAAATCCGCAGAGAGACAGCTGGTATCTCAAAAAACTCGTAAGTCAAGGCCCCACTGTATTCTTCTTTTATTTCCTTGAGAGAGGTCCTTTGATATTTTGAAATATGCCTGTTTTCCACAGTGGCTGCACCAGTCTGCATGCCCAGCCTCTGGCCTCTTTGCCTACTTTGGTAGTCAGTTTTGACAGTTCTTTGGCTTTCATTGATTTAATCCTGCACCTCTAAACAGTCCTGAAGTGCCCCCGCCACTGTCATTCAGACCTCAGATTGAGAGGCATTGCTTAGCTACTTTACCTGCAATTAACCTGTGCTTTATGCTTGTCCTTTGTCAAAAAATTGTGCCACTATTATAGTGTATCTTTCTCAATTTTAAGCATGGTCACATGGCTGTGTCACCTTAAATTTTATTGAATTTAATTGATTTTATTTACTTGGACAGTTAGTCAAAATTTCGAAGTTGCCCTAACCGGTTTGGCTCAGTGGATAGAGCATCAGCCTGCGGACTCAAGGGTCCCAGGTTCGATTCCGGTCAAGGGCATGTACCTTGGTTGCGGGCACATCCCCAGTAGGGAGTGTGCAAGAGGCAGCTGATCGATGTTTCTCTCTCATCGATGTTTCTAACTCTCTATCCCTCTCCCTTCATCTCTGTAAAAATATCAATAAAATATATTAAAAAAAAATTTCGAAGTAGAGAACCTTAAAATATTCCTCCCACCCCTTTGCCCCCTAAAAACGGCTTAGCTGAAGTCACACAGCCAGTCAGAGCCCAAACCTCTGACTTCAAAGTCTGTTTTTTTAAGCACTGTTGCATTGCCTTATTGTAGTTCTCCAATGCTTAAAAATTTAATGGTCAGATAGCATTTCAATATGGGCCTTGATACTGCAACTTCTTGAAATCAGATTTTAAAGATACTTTTACATTTCTTGTTATAAAGAACAACTGCCTCTTTCTGCGAAGGAGTTATCATGAACTTAAGTTGGAATCCTATATAATAAAGAGGTAATATGCAAATTGACCCTCACGCTATAATGCCGTCCTGGCATCCACTTTGTGCGGCTTCTGCTGGGGTTTCCGTGGCCCCACGTGTGCGCTGCGAGTGCAGGGCCTGGCGGCTGCTGCACACAGCTCAAAGGCGGGGCATTGGGGTGGCACTCCAGGACTCGGGGCTATCCCACAGCGTGCCGGCCACGCGGGGCGGGACTCCGGGACTCAGGGTGGTTCCATGGTCGGGGCGGGGAGAGGTGGGAGGGGTACCGGGTCTTTGCTCAGCAATTCAAAAATCACTTGCTTATGTTATTACAATGTAGGACTGGGTCAGTACCTTAAGAATAGCAAAAGTGCTAATTAATGGAACTCGGCATAAGTCTGTCTATTCCGTTTAGCTGATTCCTAAAATCAGGCCAAGGGCATTTTAAAGATTTCCATTAAAGTATCTGAATACCTGAATATCTGAAACAACTTGGATAGAGGGGAACTGTAACAAGTCCTTACAGTTACTTCTACGGAAACAATGTGTTAGCCAGCCTTTCTATAATAAATTAAACAGGTGAGGAGAAGTTCAGCTCTATATTTGGTTTCCCCTCTAGCTACTTTCAAGCATTTTCTATAATACACACTGAAGACCATTGTTTAGTTTTGTTTACTAATTTAAAAGGGAAAAAAAATCCATTCTGTCAAGTAAAACTAAAAACCACACAACCACCTATATAGAAGGTATATCAAGATCTGACTAATCAAGGTGCAGGACTGAAATCACTTGTGGATATGTACTAGTACTCTCAAGTTGCTGATGTTCAAAACCAAATGGGCAACTAAAAAAGTCTTTACTTTGGTATTTCACAACTCACAAATAAATATATATACCAGTACTGTATATATATTTACATATGATATATTTGATAATTTAAAGTGAAGTCTGTTATTAAACATTAGTAAAACTCTGTTTCAAAACAATAAATTTTTTTTTTAGTTTGAAAAATTTATTGGTATTTTAGTAAAGACATTCATCTCAGTTATTTCTCTCTCCCATCTTGACCATAGGCTAATATTTCATTTGAGTCAAGAAAAGAATATGCAGGAGAGGGATTTTATTTTAACAATAAAATAAACAAAAATGAAAAGTTTGCCTACATTAAAGTGAGTTAAATTCATGTATCTTGATATCATTAAATCAAGTAGGTAAGAACTAATAGTTATTTATACATTTCCATTGTTTTACTTGGGACTTACTCTAATAAATGAAAGTGAACAAAGTGGTAGGAATATATACAGGCTGCTTCTCTGGAATTACTACTTTTTAAAAGAGCTGAGGGATTAGTTACCACCATTAAGCCAGTCTGAAACTGCCTGAAAATTTAACATTGTAAGAGTTTTCAAGGAAATCATTATATCGCATTTTTCTTTTATCTATGACTATGCCTTTAAAGATGTGTTTAATCGTCACATTAAAAAAGAATTCATATACAATACAAAAGTACAAAAACAAAACAAAACCCTAAAACACATAGCTCTAACAAAGTATATGTGGTCAAAGATTCCATAAAATGCTTGAAGATGCATTTTCTTTCCTTCTATTTTCAATATCAAAAATGTGCTTTTAAGAGGCCATTGGTTAATATGTATACACTTAAAATAAACCATTTTATTGTATTAAATAAGAATTCCTATAGTTAAGTACAAATCAGAATGGAATTCACAAATTAGTAACTTAAGTGGTATGACAAAATTACAGAAAATGCATCTTTCTCATTTCCATCTTGACACAATGTTGTTTTTTTTGCTGTGTTACCTTTTAAAAAATAAAAACAGCCAAATACAGTGGGGCCTTGACTTACGAGTTTAATTCGTTCCGGGACTGAGCTCAGCTCGTTAAGGAGCTCGTTAACTCAAATTACTCTATCAACTCAATGCAGAAAATCGGCCGAGAGACAGCTGGTATCTCAAAAAAAACTCGTTAGTCGGGACACTCGTAAGTCAAGGCCTCACTGTGGTTAAGTTTTATGTACATTTAAAAATTTTGGTGGTGGTTTGTATTTTAAAAGAAACAGCTTCCTATGACCTGCCTCAAGTCTGGTGGAAAAGCTTACAAGGAACTAAGCTAATAACAAAAACCAAGAGAAGCACATTTAAAATACTGATTTACTTCGGTAGCAGTTGTTCTTTGTAGACTAATGAAGGCAGACAAGACCCATTAAGGTGAAGTGGGCTATATCAAATACTCAACAGTTTACATAAAATTTAAAAAATTTTCTTTTAAAGAGCTAAGCCTCTGTATCCACTGATAGCAATGCAATATCTAGTTTGACTTGAAACAAAACAAATGCCCATTAGGGAAAAAAGCAACATTTTAATTTTATCCAATTCACTTTCAGTCAATACTCCAGTAACATTTTCCTCCCAATATAATACTCCCTCTTTATAAGGCTGTTCCTGGAAGCCAGAAAGTTTGGGTTAATAAGGGAGTTAAGTTAGAGTAATTGCAGTTTTAAAAGACAATAACTTTTTTGCTTCCCTCTTAATGTGCTAATAGTTGTGTCTAAAAAATATGCAATTCTTAGAAAGGTACCATTTCTGACTTTTTTAAAATTATCTGTAACCTTTGGAAACTAATTATGTGAAACTACAAAATTAGCAAATGTCTTGAAATATGTATGTAAAACATAAATTATGTCTAATTTCAAACTCTCATTTATTAGTGTGCCACTCAATCTTAAAAAAAATTTTTTTTAAAAAAAGGTGGTTCCAAAGATAGTCTTATATCATTCTTTAAAAAAGAAACTGTTCCTTTTAACTTTACACCCATCCCATGCCCCAATTTCAAAACATATCATTTAACGGTCTTGGTCATGGACATTTCCAAGATGAGATTTTATATTTCACTCCCATATCAGAAAACCCATGCTTTCCTTTATTAAAGGAGTTTGGTCCTACTGATGTTGGTGTATCCCTTCCGATACCTTTCATCCTCATCTTTGCTTCTGGGGGCATTTCCTCTGGTTCACTATCTTCATCTTCATTAAAAGCTGCTGCTACTGAAAGGGTTTTTGGAGCAAGAGTTGGAACAGTTTCTTTAGGTTTACTTGATCCAAGTTAGATGGATATGGATGAGGCTTTCGTTGTCGTCTGACTACCTATGGCAAATCCAAACTTGGATATCTTTGTAGGCTTTGTTGGGAGGTCTGCAGCTTCTTCTTCAGCTGATCGCTTCTCAGCGCTGTGACTGGAACTTTCTCCTCCATTACTCAGGAGGCTCCAGCTCGCTGTGGCTTCTCCCAAAACAATAAATATTTTTAAAACTTTGCCAGCTCATTTAAATATCCTAGATTCCTGCTTTATATCTTACTACATATCATGTCTGCTTTATTAATTTAGCAATGACATTATTTGTTCCCAAGTCAAGTTCACAAAAGAACAGATGAAGAAGTTGGGTTCAGCTGGTTCTCTCCGCACTGGGGCAGGAGGGAAGGGCAGCTGGTCAGGGGGTAAAGCATTCCTGACTCGGGTGAAGGACAGACCTTTCATGTTTTCAGATTCTATTTCAGCTCCACCCTACTGGTCTAAAACGAAGTCACAGTAACTAGCAAGACCTATAGAATACCTGTGAAGCAAGTTCCATTCTTTTTATTCATCACTTGACAAGCATTCATAGTTCTTTGGATTTGACTCACCTATGGCCCCATTAGTCACAGTCACAAGCCTGACTCTCATCCAAGTACACCTAAGCTACTCCTTGGAGAGGTACCAAGCTGTTACACAAAATACAAAGTGGAAAAAGCACAGAAATGTCTCGCATTTTTGTGTCATGAGAGCTACAGTGCTATGTGCTTGCTATCCATCACTTCATTTAATCCATTCACAAGCCTATGAGGGCAGTGCCATCATTATTCCCATTTTTCAGAAGAGAACACTGAGCTCAGAATGAAGTTAAGAAGTCTTTGCCTATGATGAAATGTGAAACAAATAAAATAGTAAAGATTTAAACCGTGGGCTGTGACTTTTATCTGCCTTTCTTTCACTGTAATTGGTGATACCACTAGTGGATATATACCAGTATTCTATAAAATGACATCCACATTAGGGGAAACAAGCTGAAATTGCTTCATTCAAAGGAATTATTATTTTTAAATGTTCTCAAGCCCAGCTGGTGTGGCTCTGTGGTTGAGCATCAACCTATGAACCAGGAGGTCACGGTTCCATTCCCAGTCAGGGCGCATGCCTGGGTTGCAGGGCTTGATCCCCAGTGTGGGGCATGCAAGAGGCAGCCAATTAATGGTACTCTCTCATCATTGATGTTTCTATCTCTCTCCCTCTCCCTTCCTCTCTGAAATCAATAAAAATATATTTTAAAAAATAAAATGTTTTCAATATGGTCAATTATTAAAGAGCAGAATATTATAGACTAAAACCAGCACCCTCATTTTAGATTCACTGAGTTCAATTCTTGCCTCTAAAAACAATGCCCACAAGGGATTTGCTCAGTAAAGCAGAAAAATAAGGTCTCCAAGATCCTTGCAGAGCTTCCAGCTTAGCATTGACATAATCAGCACCCTAATCCTGGTTGATTCATAACTGACAAATTAACTTGTTATACACTCAGGCTGGTCTTTCTTAGGCTGACAGCGTGCCCCATTCTCAGAGGCAACATATCCATCTCCAAAGAAGAGGGAGGATATAAAGTGATGGGGGTCGTCTGGCTGGTGTGTTCAGTGATTAAGCATCAGTCTATGAATTAGGAGGTCACGGTGTGATTCTGTCAGAGCACATGACCAAGTTGTGGGCTCGATCACCAGTAGGGGGCAACGGATCAATAATTCTCTCTCATCATTGATGTTTCTCTTTCTCCCTCTCCCTTCCTCTCTGAAATCAATAAAATATATTTTTTAAATAATAATAAAATAAAGTGATGGGGGTCACAGGGGAATGGGGCACAAGAGCTCCTGCACTATATACAACTGAAATATGGATTTGATTATTTTACCTAAATGTTCAGAATTCTCGCCTCAAACACAAAGTTCAATTTAGCTAAAACTCATCAATAGTCAAACAGAAGTAATTTTAGCTTTTCCATATTTAATATTTACTTCCAACCAAAAGTAATTTAAAGCTGCCTATAAAAAATGATATCAAGAACCTTCTTTTAGTCTCTACAGAGGCCTCATTGAACTGTCTAAAACTATTCTATAAAGGTCACAAAACCAACCACCCCTTAAATTCCAAAATAAATGCTCTGCCTTGATATGAATTGGGTTCATTACTGAGGTAGGAAAAGGTAGTAAGAGGTTTCAATTCTTATTCTTTGCAACAATAAAATACTTTCCAGGTAATTTCAATGATAAAGAATTCGAAAAATAGTTATTGACCTATTTACAATGGTTGAGATTCTTTACTATGTGATGTAGGGGTATCTAGATGAGCTAGTCTAGGTTTTCAAGTTTAATGCCCAATAATAAGGATAAGCCAATAACCAATTACGGTAACTGGAACATACCGCAGGGGATTCTAAGGCGATGGCAGCTCATCTGGTAAGGAGGAACCAGGAAGTCTTCCTTAAATTAAGTACCTGACATTGATCTGGGCCATGACAAACTGAGAGAGCAATAGGGTGGGGCCCCAAGCAGAAGGACACCATTCCCAGGAGGAACAATGTAGGTTTGTGAGAAAGGTGAGGCAGGGTGAAAGAACAGTCAATCGTCTATAAGGCCAAAGCTGTGATATACAGAATGAGATAAAACTGTGATGACATTACAGAAGGGCTTGAATACCAGGCTAAAGCATTTAAGTTTATTCAACATCAGTATGATACTCTAAGAAAACAGACCTCATATTTGTATAAACTAGTGGAGAAAACTAATTCCAGTAAAGTCAGTGAGAATGCAAATCCCAGGTGAGGGTCAATGAGAACATGAACAGGAACTACTGAGAAGGACTGCTCAGAAAAAAAATGGCAATAAACTGGTCTGATGGAAAAAAAATGAGCATAAAATCATTCAAAGGGATCTGATGTTTTAAGTCTGGGTAGCAGGGCATAAATCAAGCTAATAACAGGAGTTGGGGTGAATGGGTGGGTGGTCAGGGTGTAGATGTTACCTTTTACTGGTGCTGACTTCAAGATTTAGAGAGAACACCCAGGTGAAAATATCAAATGGACTAGAACGGCGAGCAAATCTTATCTTTGGAAGGTTAGTTTTCCAGTTCATAATGATGAGTCCCCAATCTTTATGACTATCAGAATCAACTGGGGAGCCAACTCAAACCAAAGACTCCAGGCCCCACCCTAAGTATACCTGGACAGGACTCAGAAATGCAAGTTATTTAGAAACCAAGAATGGGAACCACTGCTCTATGGCATGCTGCTCACTTTGCAGTTCATAATCTCCTGCCTTTACAGTTCTGAATATACTTCCAGAACATATTCACTCTGATGGCATTTGCAGAATATGAAATAAGTACACTCCTTTGGAAGACTGGAAACACTTTCACATCTGAAAGTAATTATTTCTCAGTCTATATCCCACTGGTTACAGGGAATGGCTTTGATATTCTACTACATAAGTGATGGTTTAGGTCTACAAATATCAACCACTACAACACAGAGATCAATTCTGCTCAAACATTTTGTAACCAAGCTAACTCCTGACTCCATTACTACTGAGCTGATGACAGCGTGTAGCAAGCAGTTCTCTTTTTAAATGATGGAGCTCAGTGAGATTATGGGATAACTTACATAATCAAATGTAAATCTTTCACAAACTTCAAAAACTTTAATATGTATTTCAATATACTTCTTTTTCTCTCCAAATCTTCCCACTACTCCTATCTCCGTTTCTCCTCAGGTTTAAGACAAAGGAGAAATCATGAAGCTCAGGAAGGCAATTTGGCCAAATGAAAATATTCAACTGGCAACTTTTATTAAAAGCACAAAATGTGCCCAGCTCTGTTTCTCAGTGGTTTACATCTACCTATGAACCAGGAGATCAGAGTTCGATTCCCAGTCAGGGCACATGCCCAGGTTGCTGGCTCAATCCCTAATAAGGGGTGTGCAGCAGGGAGCAGATCAATGATTCTCTCTCATCATTGATGTTTCTCTCTCTCTCTCTCTCTCTCTCTCTCTCTCCCTCTTCCTTCCTCTCTGAAATCAATTTATAAAAATAAAAATAAAATAAATAATTTAAAAAGCCCTAGCCAGTTTGGCTCAGCAGGTAGAGTGTTGGTCTGCAGACCGAAGGGTCCCAGGTTCAATTCCAGTCAAGGGCATATGCCTTAGTTGCAAGCTCCTCCCCAGCCCAGACCCTAGTCAGGGTGCCCGTAGGAGGCAACCAATCAATGTGTTTCTTTCACATCAATATTTCTCTGTCTTTCCCCCTCTTTTCTACTCTCTCTAAAAAAATCAATGGAAAAATATCCTCAGGTGAGGATTTAAATAAATAAATAAATAATAAAAAAATAAAAGTACCCTAAAAAAAAAAAAGACAAAATGCTTTTTATTTTGTATTTTATTCCCAGTGATAATAACCATGGAGGAAGAAAAAGAGCACGATGGAATGAAAACCTGATATTACAAACCATGGGAATTTTATTTCAAATATTTTTATTTATTTCAGAGAGGAAGGGAGAGGGAGAGAGAGATAGAAACATCAATGATGAGAGAGAATAAATGAACGGCTGCCTCCTGCACATCCCAAACTGGGGATTGAGCCCACAACCCAGGCATATGCCTTGACCCGGAATCGAACTGTGATTTCCTGGTTCATAAGTCAACCACTGAGCCATGACAGCTGGGCTTCTTAAATATTTGTAATTTAAAAAAAGCAAACTTGGGCCCTGGCTGGTGTGGCTTAGTTGGTTGAGTGTCACACCACGACCAGGAGCTGGCCAGTTCAATTCCTGGTCAGGGCACATGTTCGAGTTGAGAGCTCGATCCTGGGGGAGCGGGAAGTGGGGGGGGCATCACGTGTTGGAGGCAGCTGATTGATGTTGGGCTCTTATATTGGTGTTTCTCTCTTTCTCTAAAAATCAATAAACTATTCTTTTTAAAAAAACACAAACATAGTTTAATATGAGAGTAACTCTAACACCATTTATTGCTGGTTTTCTCTTTTGGTTAAAAAAAAGGTAAAAGACTATTACACATTCACTTTCTAGACATTGTGCTGCCCAGCCAATGTGGCTCAGTGGTTGAGCATCAACCCATGAACCAGCAGGGGGCTCAATCCCCAGTGGTAGGCATGCAGGAGGCACCAGACCAATGATTCTCTGTCATTACTGATGTTTCTATCCCTCTCTCCCTCTCCCTTCCTCTCTCAGAAAACAATGAAAACACATTCTTAAAAAATAGACATTGTGCTGTCTTTACACAGCATTTCTTTTGTTTTCCTTTTTATTGAATTTGTTGGGGTGACATTGGTTAACAAAATTACACAGGTTTCAGATGCACAATTCCACTGTGTTGTGTGTTCACCACCCTAAGTCAAGTCTCCATCCATCACCATTTATCATTTATCCCCCCATACTCTCCTTTACTTCCCCTACCATAACCCCCGATCCGCTCCCCCCTCCCCCGCCCCCGCCCGGCAACACCCCTCCCCGGCATTCACTACACAGTTGTCCATGTCTATGAGCTTTCTTTTTTCTTTTCTTTTTTCTTAATCCCTTGACCCCTCCCCACCCAGCCCTCCCAATCCCCACCCCAGACAGTTGTCATTCTGCTCTATAAGTCTGTCTCTATTTTGCTTATTAATTCAGTTTGTTCTTTAGATTCCACAGATGAGTGAAATCATGTGTCTTTCTCTAACTGACTGATTTCATTTAGCATAATGCTCTCCTGGTCCATCCACACTGTCTCAAAGGATAAGATTTCCTTCTTTTTTTACAACTGAATAGTATTCCAGCATTTCTCTTCTAATTCTTACAGCTACCTTATTATGTAGATAATCTCATTATCCTCATTCTACAGATGAGAATGCCCATGCTTGAATAAGTTTTTGATCGGGTTCTCACTTCCTGTAAGGGACAAAGTTAGAATTCCCACCCAGTGATTCCTGATGGCAGTGTCCTCTTGGCCGTGATCCTAAGGACCTGGCACATCATGGGAGAGAATGCAAAGGTAGGAGGAATAAAGCTTATCTTTGAAATAATCCATACATGGTTTCTTCTCTGGATCTCACCTGTGATCAAATTACCTCCCCTCCCCTTATACTACATGGACATATACTGTCTGTATTTTCTCACACACATGAATGAGCTCCCTCAGGAAGGAAACACATGTCATTCATTCTGCACTCTGTGGCACTTATCACTGCCTGAAAGATAGGTTCTTAACAGTGTTGTTGAATAAACACAGCCAAGTAATTTGCTAGGGACATACCACTGGCTCTCACAGCCTACGTTCCCATAGCCCTAAGTGGGTTTTGAAAATTTAGGACGGCATCCTGGTTGACACAGCCATTGGGGGATGCTGCTGCTTAGAGGGTGGAATCCTAGAGGTACATCAATGCTTGGGACGCACAGCCAAAGATGGTCTTGTGTCCCTCATAACTTTCAAAAGTCCTGCTGTATATTTCTTTGCAGAAAAAGAAAAATTTTTCTCATTATCTGAGCAGAGAACCTAACAGGTTTTTACATAAGCACAAAATATGTGTTACAAAGTATGTGTTAAGGAAAACTACTATTTTATTCCATATTTAACCAAATTGAACCATTTCAAAAAATGACACCAATAGCATGCCCAGAGAATTTGCTGAGTTGGCACTGCCACCATGGATTTTTGCCATCTGTAGCCCTCATGTCTGGGATTCTATGTTAGGTGCCCATATCTGAGTGCTTCCCCCAATGTCCTCATGCAGCAGCATCTACACATTTATATACAGAAACACACATTCTCCTTACAAAGTGCTTTTCTTTTATTTCTTTTTTTGATTGTAGTAAAAACATTATATGGATATAAAAAAATAACATGTCAGTTAAGATGTTATCCATGAATTTCATTTTAAGATTGTAAAACTGCCGAAACCGGTTTGGCTCGGTGGATAGAGCGTCGGCCTGCGGACTGAAAGGTCCCAGGTTCGATTCCGGTCAAGGGCATGTACCTGGGTTGCGGGCACATCCCCAGTGGGAGATGTGCAGGAGGCAGCTGATCGATGTTTCTCTCTCATCGATGTTTCTAACTCTCTATCTCTCTCCCTTCCTCTCTGTAAAAAATCAATAAAATATATTTAAAAAAAAAAAAAAAAAAGATTGTAAAACATCAAATACACATGAAATGGCCACAAAGACTCCTGAAATGGTGGAAACTTAGTGAAAGTACTAAAAAAAAGTACATAAATATTACTTGTTTTTCTCAACATGATGCAAGGAAAGCTAGGTAAGTAGTTCCCCACCTTACCCAGACATCACCTCCACTTTGTGAACAGTTTGGACTGTGTTCATATGAAGGGAGGCACCTACTAGTATTGATCAAGGCACTTGTGTATTCTATGCTTCAGTTCTTTTCATATCAAAAGCTTAATTTAAATACTCACTGAAACTTCTGAAGCAACAAGCAAAACTAATTTTAAAAGTTTTAAAGCAAAAGGAAATGGCATTAAAATATTTATAATGCAAAAAATCGTGAAAACCTTTTAAAGAAATATGAAAAATAAAGTTGGGGAAAATATGCTTCACAATTCTTATTTTTGTTTTGTTAATTCTCACCTGAGGATATTTTTCTCATGGGAGGGGGGAGATACGTGCCCTTGACCGGAAATTAAACCCATGACCCTTCCATCTGCAGGCCAACTCTCTAACCATTGAGCAAACAGCCAGAGGCTTCCCGATTCTTAAGGTCAAGTCCTTATGGGATATTTTTTAAACACACACATACACAACTGATTAAATACAATAAATATTACGTCTGAAAGTATTATAACACTAAACTATATCTTTAAGCATTTTCTACCAATTTTGCTTCATTGTCAACTTGCTCTGTATCTCTAATTTTTTTATCGTTATGATAAAAAAATTTTATTTTTATAACAAGCTACCAGTATAAGTAAAAGATAACTAGAATTAGAAAGTGTTACATATGCCCCAGCCAGTTGGCTTAGCTGGTTGGAGCATCATCCCGTACACCAAAAGATTGCAAGTTGGGATGTGTCTGGGAGGCAACCAATCAATGTTTCTCTCTCACCCAGATGTTTCTCTCTCTCTCTCTCTCTCTCTCTCCCCCTTCCTCTCGAAAATCAATATAAATATATCCTTGGGTGAGGATTTTTTTTTAAAGTGTTACACACACACTTTGTTGTTGTTTTATTCCCTAATCATGAAGGAGGAGAAAACATACATACAGCTTCCTCTACACTGTTCACAAACAGTAATAGTGGTTTTTTTTAATCACATCAATTTCCTTGACAAAAATCAATACCTTAACAAAGATTCATTGTTTAAGACTCTTGGTTACCACATGGCTAACCATATACAGAACGGGAAATTCAGTGTAGTCTACTGAACATATATCAAAATTTCAGACACAGTAAACACTGCTTCTGACCAACTGCAGTAAAATGATGCTCATGTAAATGCTACTTTTTAGTCGCAATCACTCCTTAAACAGTCTTTGGAATTATCAGCCTTCACTTCACTAAAAAAGACAGGAAAATATTATGTTTACTAATATCAGTAAAGACTTTCATTTCCTTTTTGAGGTCATTATACTTACCTGGAGTTAACAAGACTAAATAAAATTGTAATAATTTTAAAACATGTATTCAAAAACAGTTCATCTTTTCTTCAGGAAATGTCTAACTGAATTTTACCTTTTTTTTCCTTTTCCTGGTCTGTAACAGAAATGATACTACCTTTGTCTAAAAATGTTGAAACAAGAAAACTGGGCATTAAATTTTTGAAGAAGTGCTTTATTTTACACTATGCATTAAGCTTATCAAGAAAAAAAATCTTACTTTCAGGAAATCTGTGATTGAAAAATAAAAAATACAAGAACTCCTCCCCCCAAAACAAAAATAAAAGATGCTGTGTCTTGATTTGCTAAAAAAGCATATATCCCATGAGTTACTTTTACTTAAAGTTTATTGTACATATATTCTAAAATGAAACAAATATTTTGGCATTTTAATCCTTTTGTCTAATGTAAGTGGAAAGCTACCGAACAACTTCCTTCTCACTGAATAAAATAGACTTTTAAATTCTTTGGGGGCAATAATAAATTCACAAAAAAGTATGTGTTGATTTCTCAGGTATTGTGTGTCTCTCAATTTCCTACAGAATAAGGGCATAAAATAAGAAATATAAACCATGCTGACAGTTTAAATTTCAGAAGTGAAATTAAATACCCATTTATCTTATTTGTAACTGTGGACAGTATATGAAAAAATAAACAGATTTAAAAATTATCATGATATTCTAAGATGACAATGTGGGCACTTATTTCAGCCAAAAATAGAAAAAAATGTTCAAGCTTTTGTGTAAATCTAAGCAAAACACAGCATTTGGATCCAAAAATTTATAAATGCTAGTCAGTGACACAATTCAAACAGGCCACCTTTTGCTTTAACAGTCTAAGATTGTGTGGGGAAAATAAACAGTTCTGACAATGGGTTTTACTAAATGGTCTCTCTGAAGTACAAAGCAGCAAAACTTCAGTGCAATGATCAAGGACTAAGAAGTGCAGATGCTATGTACTTGAGCCACCTGGTGGTTTATTGCCCTCACTGCACTAGGCACACAATCTTGGATTCTACATTGTTTTACTTTTAGTGCCAAGACCCAAGAGAATTTAAACTTACCAAAATGTAGTAACAGTGTGGGTCACAAGGCACAACTCCACTCAGAAGCATTGTAAAAACTTCATTGATGCTAAACTTGGACATCACTACTGAGAATGTAGCATGGCAGGTTTTTGTCTTTTGAACAGCGCTTGCCACCTACACTAAGTGATGAATCCAAAACAAATTCAAAGTAACTGTAGACCACAACAGACTTGCCTGTGGCTTATTTACATCTTGCCTAGGTCTGAGCAGTTCAGAACACAGCAAATATAACTTCTAACAGGACACTGTCCTAACTGTTGGCAATAGATGCTCAGAGATAACAGTTTAAAAACAGAACATTTAAAAAGAGGTATATTCTGTTAACAAGAGAAAACTTAAGAATACCAATCTTTATGACTCTCTGTTTGACATTATATTATGTCAACTAAAAGAAAACTCAAAAAGATTCTTAAGGTGCTCAAAGTTTTATAAGAGCAAAATATGCCCAAAGCAAATTTTTATCTTAAAATATAATAGCCTAGCAGCTAGAGAACATTCGACAATAGGCATGATAATTCTAATGATGATAATGGTGAGAATTACATAAAACTTGAATCTAAATGTATATCTGCCAAAAAGTCAGTGACAATTTAAGCCTTTTAACTAGTGAAAGGGTCAGGGAGGTGAATGTGTCCAGCAGCAGTCCAATGCCCTTCCTAGGAGAAGCAACTTCCTCAAGTTTCAGTTATCCCTTCAATGAAGAACCAATAAAACTCAGCATGAAAGAAAAGCTATTAACAAACTTACACATGCATTATAACCACTATTTCCCATTAATGATTTTATTGGGAGGTGTACTAGGCATGGCTTCAGAGGCTCCTCATCCTCACTCAAAGTGCTCTACGTTACTGACTCATCCCAGTGATTCAAGGCCGCACAACTTGCTCAGTGGAAACACTGAATGAATAGAAGTCTCAAAGGATCGCTGTATTCCTCTTCTAGCTCAGATTCTTAGTGGAGGCTAGGCTGCTATTAAAAGACTAGTTTCCTGAGGAAGGTAGATAGTTTCGGGAAAAGACCATTTGGCTGAAAGGTAGAGGCTCTCTTGCCAGCTGTTTCTCCAGCTCCCTGTGTGGTCTTGAGTTAAGTTGCTAAACCTGACCACGTCAATGGCCAGGTCTATAAAAATGACTACATTTCCCGTAAAAAACCCTGCCTGGTTCTGCACCATTTGCCTTCATAAGGGAACACGGCAGCTTGAGACGCTCTGGCTTTGCTGTGAACACATCAAAAGGTGAGACGTGGGCTCAAGACCATGGCATGGAACATTTCTTCAGTACAAATAAAAGTGTCCCATTTCCTTGAAGTGCTCTAACAAAGGACAATATGGCTTTAGTTTTCAAAACTTCCTAATTCTAGCCCTAGCTGGTTTGGCTCAGTGGATAGAATGTTGGCCTGCGGATTGAAGGGTACCGGGTTCAATTCCAGTCTAGGGCACATGCCCAGGTTGCGACCTCAATCCCCAGTAGGGGGTGTGCAGGAGGCAGCTGATCAATGATTCTCTCTCATCATTGATGTTTCTATCTCTCCCTCCTTCTCCCTTTCTCTCTGAAATCAATAAAAAATATACATATATGAGGTATAGGAAGATGGCGGCATAGGTAAACACCGGAGATTGCCGCCATAAACAACCACTTCAAATATACAACTAAAAGTCGGAACGGACATCAACCAGAACCACAGGAAGGCTGGCTGAGGAGAGACTCTTCAACTAGAAGCAAAAACAACAGCATTCCGACGCTCAGAGGAGGAGTAGTGTGGAAAATTTAAAGGTACGGTGGTGTGGTGGTGAGGTGGTGCGCGCGCAAAGCGGGCTGGCGGCTGAGGGCGCGGTTGTCGTTTTCAATCAGGAGTGAGTCTCAGACTCTGGGCTACAGATCCGGTCGAGTCTCTAGGGACCCAGACTCAAACAGGAGAAGCAGGACTGTCTGGCTACGGTCCCTCCGAGGTTTGCAGCAGTTGTGGGGACAGAGAGGCAGAGCCCCTAGGGACGGACTGAGAGCGGCCATAGCGGCTCCCTCCCCCCACCCTGTTGAGCCCGCCCCGCCCAGGCCCTGCGCACAGCCATTTGCCAATTGCCTCAGGCAAAGGCTGGATTAGCGCCTCCCCAGAAGACAGACGTTTTCTGCTCAGCTGATTCCTACAGCCAGTCGGCCTGGTGGTCAAATCCCTCTAGTGTTAACTACAACAATTAAGGCTTGGCTAGAACAAGACTGTGCACAGAGACCACAAGGGGGTACACCAAGAAAGCATAAAAGATGCGGAGACAAAAAAACATGACAGAAATGGAGGATATGGAGCTAAGAATCGCAATTTTGAGGGCTTGCCATAAATTTGTGCAGAGCCTCACGAAAACTAATGAGACCCTCGATGCTACGATAAAGAAATTAGAAAGTAAGCATACACGGACTGAAATAAAGAATATTATACCCAATAGCAGACCAGAGGAGCTCAAGAATCAAACCAAAGATTCGACAAAAAACACCCAATTGGAAAAGCAAAATGAAAAAAGAATCCTAAAGTGTGAAGATAGTGTAAGGAGCCTCTGGGACAGCTTTAAGCGGACTAATATCAGAATTATTGGAGTGCCAGAAGATGAGAGACAGCAAGATATTGAAAACCTATTTCAAGAAATAATGGCAGAAAACTTCCCCCACCTGGAGAAAGAAATGGACTTACAGGTTCAAGAAGCGCAGAGAACCCCAAACAAAAGGAATCCAAAGAGGACCACACCAAGACACATCATCATTAAAATGCCAAGAGCAAAAGACAAAGAGAAAATCTTAAAAGCAGCAAGAGAAAGAGGCTCAATTACCTACAAGGGAATACCCATACGACTGTCAGCTGATTTCTCAACAGAAACTTTGCAGGCCAGAAGGGAATGGCAAGAAATATTCAAAGTGCTGAATACCAAGAACCTACAACCAAGATTACTTTATCCAGCAAAGCTATCATTCAGAATTGAAGGTCAGATAAAGAGCTTCACAGACAAGGAAAAGCTAAAGGAATTCACCACCGCCAAACCAGTATTATATGAAATGCTGAAAGGTATCCTTTAAGAAGAGGAAGAAGAAGAAAAAGGTAAAGATACAAATTATGAACAACAAATATGCATCTATCAACAAATGAATCTAAGAATCAAGTGAATAAATAACCTGATGTACAGAATGAACTGGTGATTATAATAGAATCAGGGACATAGAAAGGGAATGGACTGACTATTCTTGCGGGGAAAAGGGGTGTGGGAGATGCGGGAAGTGACTGGACAAAAATCATGCACCTATGGATGAACACAGTGGGTGGGGAGTGAGGGTGGAGGGTGGGGTGGGAGCTGGAAGGAGGGGAGTTATGGGGGGAAAAAAGAGAAACAAATGTAATAATCTGAACAATAAAGATTTAAAAAAATATATATACATATATAAATATATATTATATATTAAAAAAAAAACCAATACTTCCTAATTCTAGGTGCTACCATGCAATAATCAGCACTGTGAAAGAAGCAATGGCACTGCTTTTTCCTCCTTAATACCATTTTTAATGAGATATAATTGACAAATGAGTTATATTAGTTTTAGGTGTTCAATGAAAGGGAGTTGAAAGGTGCAAACTTCTAGTTATAAATAAGTCCTGGGGATGTACAGCATGGTGACTATGGTTGACAATACTGTATTACATATTTGAAAGTTGCTAAGACAATAGATCTTAAAAGTTCTCATCACAAGAAAAAAAAATGTGCTTATGTGCGGCAATGGATGTTAACTAGACTTACTGTGGTGATCGTTTCACAATATATACAAATATTGGCACTGTTTTTCTATGACAAAGTAGGGAAAACAAAGAAAAATACTCTGTAAAGAAGTCATCTTTCTCTTAGTCTCTCCTCAATCTGCAAGGCTAAAAGTAGATGTAAGTTTCAATTACTCAATCATTTCTTCAAGAAGTTATTAAGAAATTACAAGGGTATTACTGGGAGGATGTGAGCTTTAGAGCCAGAGGCCTGGGCTCCAATCATAGCTCTGACATTTACCATCAGAAAGAACCTTCCTGTGCCCATCTGTAACCAGGAAATATTGCACATCACCCCACATGCTCATCACCCATACAGCTGAGGGGAAGGTAGGTGGAATATACTAAATTTAGCAGCCACTGGAAGCTGAAACCAAGACTGGCTGAGGAAAGGAGGAACAAAGAATGCAGAACTTATACCTGGAGCTAGAGAGTTAATTTCTTGACCATGATGAGAAATTGGGGGATATATATATATATATATATATATATATATATTCCTAATAGATTATGTTTCCTGAAAAGGGGGCTAACTTGTTAACAGTCTCATCACTGCTTACCTCATAATAGAAAAAAATACTCATTAGGAAATGGTATATGTCCAGAATGCAAAGAGCGACTTGGAGGGCCCTGCGATAAACTAACATACTTTACTTCTGCTTCAATTACACAATTTTCAATCTGTTTATTTTTCCTTTCTACAATATGAAAGCATGACAGGACTCTTTAATGAGTAGAAGGTCCAAGGTTATATCAACTTTTAATCCTACCCCAAAGATCACTGAATTAGAAATATAAAGAATGAGGGAACTGCCCTGGCCAGGTGGCTCAGTTGATTGGAGCATCGTCCCATACACCAAAAGACTGCAGGTTCGATCCCTGATCAGGGCACATACCTAGGTTGCAGGTTCCATACCTGGTCAGGACGCCTATGGTATCTCTCTCTCTCTCTCTCTCTCTCTCTCTCTCTCTCTCTCACCAATACAAATATATCCTCAGGTGAGGATTAAAAAAGAAAATGAGGGAATTAAGCAATAAAGAAAAGTACAGCTTCGGGTAAGAACTAAGTAAAGAACATTTTATTTTACTGATATAATGTATTTTACAGAATCAGAAAACTATGATTGACTGTGTAAAACTGGAAAATATTATAACTATTATAACTTCTATACCACATCAGACTTCCCATCAATTTCATGAAAAACTAAGTATTAAAAAAAACACACACACAACTAAGTACTGTACACATCTTGGTGTCTAGAATACAAAGAGCAAAGGTCATGGATCCCAAATCAGAAAAATTATTACTAGTCTATAAGATGCCTTTAGCCTGTCTACAACGATTCTCAGTTAAAATAGGAAGAGACAGAAAAAGCCATTTATGGAGTCTATAATTCAGGTAGACATTTGCCATTGCTGCCCTAAAGAGAGAAAATATATCCTTATTCACAAAGTTGAATCCTTAATTTCTAACAATCTATTCATGTCAAATGCAATTTCAATTTTTTAAATATTCAAAACTGCAATTTGAAAAGGAAATTTCCTATATCATTTAAAAGACTTTATAAAATAAAACTCTGTTCATTTTTTTATTGGTCATACTGGATAAATAATTAGTTTAATTTACTTTGTGTTTTTAACTTTCCTGTCCACAATACATGGTGTTGTTTATTTAATAATTGAGATTTCCCTAAAACCAATTTAATGAAAAAGTTCTAATTTTATGGATGGCAACAAAAATTAATGTTAAACTAAAATATCTCCGTTAGACTTTAACAGGAACCCAAAATAAGTTAACTCCCTGGTAAAACAACTTTAAGTCAACTAGAGAGCTTCGTAAATGTAAATTATGGAAGATGTCACTCCAGTGACTTCCCATGTCAACTGGAATACAAAATTCAACACAATCCATCTCCTGCTTACTTTTTGCCCTCATAGGGCTCTCTTCTCTCCCCTCCACCCTCTACCTTCACCCTAGCACCTCCTCCAGGGCACTGGCTCCTTCTCTCCATTTTCAGTTCTTAATGATACCTTCTCAAAAGGCCGCCTTACCAACAATCTAATGCAGTACCCCAACCCCAAGCCCAATTTACTCTCTATCCCTAAAATTTTATTCATGGTATTTATCATATGTTGAAATTTTCTTCATTTATTTCAGTCTCATTCAAATATACTAGTAAAAATCCTTGATAGTAGGACTCTAATCTGCCTGTTCACCACTTTTCAGCAGTACCTAGAAATAATACCAAGCACAGAGCACATACAGCAAGTATGAGCTGGGAAGTCTGAGAATTATGGCTTTCCAAAAGATAAAGGGCAAAAAAATCGGAAAGCATATAATAAATGCTATTCTAGCCCATAGCAGATTAGAAATATTATATAATTGTGTTACACATATTAATGCTATCATTTGTACCTTACTCTAGGTACAAATAGCTCTAGAATACATTCATTCATTTATTAAACAAATATTTATTGCACACCTTCTATGTGCCAGACAGCATTCTAGGGCAGTAGGGTTTCCAGCAAGAAGTATAATCAAAGTCCCTAAACTTGGAAAGTTTACACCCTAAATAAGGGAGATGGTATAAACAAACACATGTCAGATGATGCAAAGTACTATAAAGAAAAATAAAATAGGAAAAGGGAGTACATGGGAGGACATTGGTATTTAAAACAGAATTTAGAAACAGCCTCATGAGAAGATGGCAACTTACCAGACATGAAGGAAGAGAGAGAGCAAGCTATGTGGGTATGTGAGCTAGAAAGATCCAGGCACTTGGGACAGCAAATGCAAAGGCTCCAAGCTGGGAGTGTGTTGATGTATCTATCCATAGAATAACAAGGAGGCCAGTGTAACTGAGGTGAGCAGGGGACAAGTGGTGGAAAATAAGGTCAAAGAAGCAGGAACTATTTCCTGAAAGGCTTTAGCATGTCATAGCAGGCCTTTAGCTTTTTCTGAGTGAGGTGAGAAACACAATTAGTCTACAAGGAGGATTTGGGGGAGGGGATGACATGACCTGCCTTACACTTCACAGAAAACAGATCACTGAGAGCAAGGGTTAGAGCAGGAAAACTAGTTAGGAATCACTGCAGTAGAAGTAAGGGTCTTTGCTATGGACTAAGTGCTTGTGATACATAGTACTTACTTTAATGACTTAGAAACCTTTGTTTTTTACAAAAGCAAAAGCTTACAAATAACTACGATTTCTAGGCCATTAGCGTGCTATTAAACTAAAAAAAAAAAAAAAAAGACATTTTTAGATACACAATGCAAACCCTAATCATAAGAAAAAATGAGTGGCTAATTAATATCAAACAAAGTAGACTTCAAAACAAGGAATACTGCCCTGGCCAGTGTGACTCAGTTGGTTGGGTGTTATCCAGTGCACTGAAAGGTTGCAGGCTCAATCCCTAGTAGGGGCTATGTTTAGGAAGCAACAGATCAATGTTGTTATCTAACATCTATGTATCTCTCCCTTTTTCCTTCTCTCTTCTTCCTCTCTCTCTAAAAATCAGTAAACATATTTTTTATTGCATTTATATGTTGTCAATAGTTTTCTTTTAAAAAGGGGGGAATATTATCAGGGATAAATAGAGACATTTTTAAATGATAAGCAGGTGACTTCATCAAAATAACATAGTAATCTTTCTTAATGGAGTACAAGCCCAATGACAGGGCTTTCCATACAATAAGTGGAAAAAAAAGATGTATGAATTATACACTAGAGGGAGTTGAAACAGCCTCTAAGAAGCACCTGTACAGCTTTTTAGTGTAGCTGCTTGGGCTGAGAACCCCAGATTGGAGGAACCCAGATCACAGGCTATGACCTGTTTTATTCTAAGCTGGGGAGACAGCACTTTCATGCTCCAGGATCTGCTGCCCTATAGATCCCACGAGGATCCACAGTTATATAACTTGGTGTCCATGTTCTAGTTTGTCCTCAGGTCAGTGGCAGGCCTGGCCATTCCCCACCACAGCACACTAAATTAAAGCTAGGCAAATTCTAAAATGAGTGAACATAACAGTGACCACCTGAAATCTTGAAACTAAATTTTATCTTGAGCCATACGATGCTGTTATTTATATGGGTCAAATGGTTAACTTGAAGGATTGAAAATGCCAGAGGAATAAGTGGATAGACATGCTCCCAGGACCAAACCTGAATTACAATTAAAATACACACACACACAAAAAAAAATCCTCAATAATCAACTGCAGACTAGCTGGAGAGAACCTTGATAACCTAGGACAGAAAGTGTAAAACGCATAGAGACTGGTAGGAATGGCAGAGGTCTGAGAGGACGGGCTAGGCTCCCACAGACAGCAGCTGAAGTTCTGGAGAGCTATCTCAGCTGTGGGGGGTTGCCACTGAGAACTCTGGGGTCTAATCCCTAAGCTAGAGACCCCCAGCAGAGAGCACCAGAACTGAGAAAGGTGCCCACATAACATATGGCTGTGAAAAGCAGCAGGGTTGCTGTCTGCCAAGGAGAGGCAGCCAATGCACAAAATGTCATGTGCAGCCACTCACCTTGGACTCTGGAAGAGAGAGGGCAGAGTGGACTGTAGCTGTGAGAAGAAGAAGCTAGGTTTCCTGTGCTGAGTCATTCCCTCACACTGTGGAGGTCATCTTCCACAGCCAGACCTTTGCTATCCAGGTGGTTTTTGCCTGGGGGGAAGACAGTTGATCCACCCTATTGGAAAACCCCTTGCCTCACCCTGTGGAGTTTCTGAGGCCCATTAGGAGACTGAGAATAGCAATTACCCTCCAGAAAGAAGCAAATGCCACACCCTATTGGAAAACCAGTTGCCCCACCTGTGGATGATTGCCTGAGGCTACTCAAGACTGAATCCAATTAGTCTACAAGTAGAAGCAGGTCCCTGGAGGCTTTGGGTAGTTGCCTGGTCTAATTAGGCAGAAACAGCATTTGAACCTGTCCTACACTACAGATTGGGAGGTATGGCAGATCTACCTAGTACATAAACACAAACACAAATAGGCACCCAAATTGGAAGACAAAAGAACCCCCCAAATGAAAGAACAAAAGAATTCCCCAGAAGAAGAGATAAATGAAATAGACATAAGAAATTTATCAGACATAAAGTTGAGAATAATGATGGCAAAGATGCTCAACAGCATGAGAAAAGCTGTAAAACTTATGAAGAATGACATAGCATTACTAAAGAACACAGTGGAAGGAATACACAGCAGATTAGGAAAAGCTGAGATTCGGATCAGTGAATTAGAACAGCGGTCACCAACCTTTCGGACCTCACGGACCATCAGTGGTCTGTGGACCCCGGTTGCCGACCACTGAATTAGAAGATAGGGTAGAAAAAATTACACCATCAGACAACCAAAAAGAAAAAAATTAAAAACACAAGAGCTTAAGGGAGCTCCAGGACAACATGAAATGTAACAATATTCACATAATAACTATACCAGAAGGGAAAGAAAGTGAGCTAGGGATAGAGAATGTGTTTGAAGAAATAATGGGAGAAAACTTCCCTAATCTGGTGAAGGAAAAAGTCACATAAGTCCAGGAAGCACAGACAGTCCCAAGCAAAAAAAATCCAAACAGACCCATGCCCAGATGAATCATAATTAAAATGCCACAAATTAAAGACAAAGCGAGAATCCTAAAAACAGCAAGAGAAAAGCAATTTGTTACCTACAAAGGAGCTCCCATAAGGCTGTCAGATGATTTCTCATCAGAAACTCTATAGGCCAGAAGGGAATGACATGAAGTACTCAAGGTAATGAAAAGCAATGACCTGAAAGGGCTTCCCAGACAAAAAAATGAGTAAAGGAGTTTATCACCACCAAACCAGCACTATAAGAAAATGCTAGAGGGACTGCTGTAATAAGAAGAAACAAAGAGAAACATAGGCATACAGAATTAAAATGGCAATAAATTATCAATAATAATCTTAAATGTAAATGGATTAAATGCTCCAATTTAAAGACATAGGGTAGCCAAATGGATAAAAATATACATGACTCAAATATATGCTGTCTACAAGAGACCCACCTCAGAACAAAAGACTCACACAGGATGAGAGTGAAGGGATGGAAAAATTTTCCCACACAAATTGAAATGAAAATAAAGCTGGGATAGGAAAACTCATATCTGACAAAGTAGAATTCAAAATGAAATCCATCACAAGAGAAAACAAAGGTCACTACATAATACCAACGGGATAAATCCAACAAGAGAATATAACCTGGTAAACATATATGCACCCAATATAAGAAAACCTAAATAAAAATAAATAAAAATCCTAGAGGAATTTAACAGAGAGATCATCAACAATAAAGTCATAGTAGGGGATGTTAACACACAGCGGAGTTCACTGGATAGATCTTCCAGACAAAAAATTAACAAGGAAAAAGTGACTCTAAATGATACACTGTATCACATGGATTTAATTGACATTTAGAGAACACTAGAGGCCCAGTACACAAAAATTTGTGCACTCGAGGGGGTCCCTCAGCCCAGCCTATTCCCCAGCCGCTCCCTGGGGGATCAGGCCCAAGCTGGCATTCAGACACCCCTCTGGCAGCCCGGCAGCCCTCGGGGGATGTCCACTTGCCAGCGAGGAGCAGACCTAAGCTGCAGTCGGACATCCTTAGTGCTGCTGAGGAGGCGGGAGAGGCTCCCGCCACCACCGCTGTGCTGGCAGCCATCAGCCTGGCTTGTGGCTTAGCAGAGCTCCCCCTATGAGAGTGCACTGACCACCAGGGGACAGCTCCTGCATTGAGAGTCTGCCCCCTGGTGATGAGTGTGTGTCATAGTGACCAGTCATTCCCAGTCGTTCTGCTGTTAGGGTCAATTTACATATTACCCTTTTATTATATAGGATAGAGGCCTGGTGCATGGGTGGGGGTCGGCTGGTTTGCCCTGAAGGGTGTCCCGGATCAGGGTGGCAGCCCCGCTGGGGTGCTTGGCCAGCCTGGGTGAGGGGCTGATGGGTGTTTGCAGGCTGGTCACACCCCCTTCACGGTGGGGGTCCCCACTGGGGTGCCTGGCCAGCCTGGGTGAGGGGCTGATGGCTGTTTGCAGGCTGGTCACACCCCCTTCAGAGTGGGGGTCCCCACTGGGGTGCCTGGCCAGCCTGGGTGAAGGGCTGATGGCTGTTTGCAGGATGGTCAAGTCCCCCCCAGTGGGGACCCTCACCCCAAGGAGGTCTGGCCAGCCTGGGTGAGGGGCTGGTGGCTGTTTTCAGGCTGGCCACACCCCCTTTAGGGTGAGGGGGGTCCCCACTGGGGTGCATGCCAGTCTGGGTGAGGGACTGAGGGCCGTTTTCAGGCTGGCCAAGCCCCACGGCAACGGAAGCTCCCAGCCTCTTTTTTTTCTTTTTTTTTTTTATTCTGGGATTTATTTACCTTCTATAATTGAAACTTTGTAGCCTTGAGTGGAGCTCAGAGCCGGTCAGGGTGGGCGGGAAGCTTGGCTTCCTCCATCGCCAGGGGCAACCCAAGCCTCCTGCTAGCTCCAGCTCCATAGATATGGCTGGCTGAAAACAGGTACAGTGGGGCCTTGACTTACGAGTGTCCCAACTAACAAGTTTTTCTAAATACAAGCCATCTCTCGGCTGATTTTTTGCTTTGAGTTGCGAGCTAAAATTTGGGTTACAAGCCAGCTTCAGATACCCCACTGCTAGTTGGCACAGCAAATGTCACAGTGAACACCACAACATCAGCCCAGCATCACGTGTCTCACTCGTTCACTTTATGATTTGACATACGAGTAATTTGAGTTACGAGCTCCATCATGGAACGAATTAAACTCTTAAGTCAAGGTCCCACTGTATCTGGGGTTTATTTATCTTCTATAATTGAAACTTTGTTGCCTTGAGTGGAGCTCAGAGCCAGCTGCGGCAGGCGGAAAGATTGGCTTCCTCCATCACTGGGGCAACCAAGCCTCCTGCTTGCTCCAGCTCCGTGGCTGCTGGACATCATCTTGGTTGGGTTAATTTGCATACAGTCGCTCTGATTGGCTGGTGGGCATGGCTTAAGGCATAGCGAGGGTATGGTCAATTTGCATGTTTGTCTTTTATTAGTGTAGATTTCACCCCAAAGCTGAAGAATATACATTCTTCTCAAGTGCACATGGGTCATTCACAAAGATAGAACAGATGTTAGAACACAAAACAAGTCTCTACAAGTTCAAGAAGACTAAAATCATATCTTCTCAGATCACAAGGGAATAAAATTAGAAATTAACTACAGTAAAAACACCCAAAAACATTCAAACACATGGAGACTAAATAGCATGTTATCTATAATAATAAAAGCATAATATGCAAATCGACCCAACAGCAGAATGACCGTCCTGACGTCTATGCTATGACATCCACTGGTGCCAGGCAAGCCAAGGCGGGTGCAATGTGATTAGTCGGGGGCCCGGCCATCACCCCATCATCGCCTCGCAGAGGGAGGCCCCAGGCTGCGGCAAGTGGGCACGGCCTCCCTCTGTGGGGCGCGATCAATCACCCCAAAGAGGGAGGCCCAGGCTACCCTGCAGTGGCACTGCAGTGGGTGGGCGGGGCCTCCCTCTGCAGGGGCAATCCATCGTACAGCCCCGGCCAGGTGGGCAGGGCCTACCACTTTGGGGCGATCGATTGCAGGGCTCCCAGACTGTGAGAGGGCACAGGTCGGTCTGAGAGACCTCCCTAAGTGCAGAATTTTTTGCACCAGACCTCTAGTTAAACAATGAATGGGTTACCAATGAGTTCAAGAAAGAAATAAAAAACATCCTGAAAACAAATGAAAATTAACACACAACAACACAAACTCTCTGGGACACAACAAAAGCAGTCCTGAGAGGGAAATTCATAGCACTACAGGCATAGCTTAAAAAAAATTAATATTGAACTATTTAACCCTACAACTTAAGAATTAAAAAAAGAACAATAAGAAAACAGTAAGTGGAGGGAAAAAATAAAGATTAGAACAAAAATAAATGACATAGAGACTAAAAAAAAACAATACAAAAAATCAATGAAACCATGAGCTGGTTAATTGAAAAG
Organism: Myotis yumanensis; assembly: GCF_028538775.1. Lineage (NCBI taxonomy): Eukaryota > Metazoa > Chordata > Mammalia > Chiroptera > Vespertilionidae > Myotis > Myotis yumanensis. The sequence continues at coordinate 94,823,198 of NW_027223753.1, read as the reverse complement.
ATAAACAAGACTGATGAACCATTAGCCAGATTCAACAATAAATAAACAGAGAGCACCCAAATAAATAAAATCATAAATGAAAACAGTGAGGTAACAACTGAAACCACAGAAATACAAAAGATTGTAAGAATATAGTATAATAAACTATATGCCAACAAGCTGGACAATGTAGATGAAATGGACAAATTTCTATAAAAATTAAATCTCTTAAAAGTGAATCAGGAAGAATCAGAAAACCTGAATGGGCCAATAACAACAGAAGAAATACAAGCAGTAATAAAAAATAAAGCACTGGTCTGAATGGCTTCATAAGGAAGTTTTACCAAACATTCAAATAAGAACTAACACCTATACTACTCAAACTATTTCAAAAAATCCAAGAGGAAGGAACACTTCCAAGCTGTTTTTATGAGGCCAGCATTATCCTAATTCCTAAACCAGATAAAGACACTACAAAGAAAGCAAACTACAGGTCAATATCCCTGATGAACACAGATGCTAAAATCCTCAACAAAATATTAGCAAATCGGATACAGAAATATATGTAAAAGATCATACACCATAACCAAGTGGGATTTATTCCAGGATGCAAGGCTGGTACAATAGTCACAATTCAATAATCATGATAAATCACATAAACAAATTGAAAGACAAAAAACACATGATTATATCAATGGATGCAGAAAAAGCATTTGACAAAATCCAACACCCATCTACACTAATAAAAGAGAAACATGCAAATTGACCATCCTTCTGCTATGCCCACCAGCCAATCAGAGCGATATTCAAATTAACCCAACAAAGATGGCGGTTAATTTGCATACACAGGCACAGAGCTAAGACTGAAGACAGCGTAGAAGGAAGCCAAGCACTGCAGAAGGAAGCAAAGCGGCGGAGAAGGGAACGGAGCTGAGGCAGTGGAGACGGGAGGAAGCAAAGTGTCAGAGAAGGGAGGGAGCAAAGTGGTGGACATGGGAAGAAGCAAGGCAGCGGAGACGGGAGGGAGCAAGGCAGTGGCTCCCAGAAGATACGGGAGGAAGCGAGGCAGCGGAGATGGGAGGGAGCGAAGCGACGGAGACAGGAGGGAGCGAGGCAGCAGAGAAGGGAGGGAGTGAGGCAGCGGAGACAGGAGGGAGCGAGGAGGCGGGAGGAGGTGGGCTTTGCTCCCTTCTTTGCTTTGCTCTGGTCTCAGGAAGCCCTATTCTTGCAGGAATAGGCCCGAGGAAGCCCTATTCTTGCAAGAATCTTCCTGCAACGGGCCTCTAGTCTATACTAATAAAAGAGTAATATGCTAATTAGAGCGGGAGACCTTCCGGAGATCTTCCGGACAAAGCCATGGTAGCGGGGCTGAGGCAGAGGTGATTAGGGGCAATCAGGCCGGCAGGGGAGAGCAGTTAGGGGGATCAGGCCGGCAGGAGAGGGCAATTTGGCGTGATCAGGCTGGCAGGCAGGGGCAGTTGGGAGCCATTGGGCAGGCAGGGGAGGGCAGTTGGGGGTGATCAGGCAGACAGTGGAGAGCAGTTGGGGGCAATCAGGCCGCAGGGAAAGGCAGTTGGGGGTGATTGGGCCAGCTGCGGAGGGCAGTTGGGCGTGATCAGGCAGGTAGACAGAGGCAGTTAGGGGTGATCAGGCAGGCAGGCAGAGAGGTTAGGGGCAATCAGGCAGGCAGGCAGGTGAGGGGTTAGAAGCCAGCAGTCCCAGACTGTGAGAGGGATGTCCGACTGCCGGTTTAGGCCTGATCCCTGTGAGATCAACTGGACATACCCTAAAAGGTCCCCGATTGGAGAGGGTGCAGGCTAGGCTGAGGGGGGCCCACCCGCCCGGGGCCACTAGTTTTTGATAAAAACTCTCAGCAAAGTGGGAATAGAGGGAGCATATCTCAACATAATAAAGACCATATATGACAAAGCTATAGCAAACATCATACTCAATAGGCAAAAACTAAAACCATTTCCCCTAAGAACAGGAACAAGACAGGGATATCCACTTTCATCACTCTCATTTAACATAGTACTGAAGTCCTAGCCACAGTGATCAGACAAGAAGAAATAAAAGGCATCCAAATTGGAAAGGAGGAAGTAAAACTCTCATTATTCACAGGTGACATGATACTGTATATAGAAACCCATAAAGACTCCACCAGAAAAATACTAGATTTAATAAATGAATCGGGCAATGTAGCAGGATACAAAATCAACACCCAAAAATCGATGGCTTTTTTTATACACCAATAATGAATTCTCAGAAAGAGAAACGAAACAAACAATCCCACTTATCATTGCAACAAAAAAATTAAAATACTTAGGAATAAACTTAACCAAAGAGGTAAGAGACCAGTACTCAGGAAACTACAGGACGTTGAAAAAAGAGATAAAGGAAGATACAAACAAGTGGAAGAATATATTTTGTTCATGGATTGGTAGAATCAATATCATTAAAATGTCCATACTACCCAAGGCAATCTACAGATTCAATGCAATCCCTATTAAAATACCAACAGCATATTTCACAGACCTAGAATAAACACTACAAAAATTTATATGGAACTAATAAAGATCCCAATAGCTACAGCAATCTTGAGAAAGAAGAACAAAGTTGGAGGACTCACATACCAAATATCAAGTTAAAATACAAGCCATCGTAATCAAAACAGCCTGATACTGGCACAAGAACAGGCATATAGATCAATGGAACAGGACAGAGAACCCCAAAATCAACCCATGCCATTATGCTCAATTAATATTTGACAAAGGAGGCAAGAACATACAATGGAGTCAAGACAGTCTCTTCAATAAATGTTGTTGGGAAAATGGACAGACACATGCAAAAAAATGAAACTAGACCACTAGCACCATACACAAGAATAAAGTCAAAATGGATACAAGACTTAAATGTAAGTTGTGAAACCTAGAAGAAACCATAGGCAGCAAAATCTCAGACATCTCTAGTAGCAATAGGTTTATGGACACATGTCCTAGAACAGTGATGGCGAACCTATGACACGCGTGTCAGAGGTGACATGCGAACTCATTTTTTTGGTTGATTTTTCTTTGTTAAATGGCATTTAAATATATAAAATAAATATCAAAAATATAAATCTTTGTTTTACTATGGTTGCAAATATCAAAAAATTTCTATATGTGACACAGCACCAGAGTTAAGTTAGGGTTTTTCAAAATGCTGACTTGCCGAGCTCAAAAGGTTCGCCATCACTGTCCTAGAGCAAAGGAAACTAAGGAGAAATAAACAAATGGGACTACATAAAAAAAAAAAGCCGAAACCAGTTTGGCTCAGTGGATAGAACGTCGGCCTGCGGACTGAAGGGTCCCGGGTTCGATTCCGTTCAAGGGCATGTACCTTGGTTGCAGGCACATCCCCAGTAGAAGATGTGCGGGAGGCAGCTGATCGATGTTTCTCTCTCATAGATGTTTCTAACTCTCTGTCTCTCTCCCTTCCTCTCTGTAAAAAATCAATAAAATATATTTAAAAAAAAAAAAAGCTTCTGCACATCAAAAGAAACCATCAACAGAAGGGAAAGGGAGCCAACTGTATGGAAGAACATATTTGACAATGATTCATCTGATAAAGGTTTAAAATATAAGGAACTCATACCAATTAACAAAAGGAAGACAAACAATTCAATTAAAAAATGGCAAAGGCCCAAGCTGTCTTGGCTCAGTGGATAGAGTGTTGGCCTGCAGACAGAAGGATCTCAGGTTCGATTCCGGTCAGGGGCACATGCCTGGGTTGCGGGCTCGATCCCCAGTAGGGGACCTGCAAGAGGCAACCAATCAATGATTCTCTCTCATCATTGATGTTTCTTTCTCTCCCTCTCCTTTCCTCTCTGAAATCAATAAAAATAAAATAAATAAAATAAAATAAAATACTAGAAAAAAAATGGGCAAAGGACCTAAATAGACACTTCTCCAAAGCATACATACAGATGACCAAGAGACATATGAAAAAATGCTGAAAGTCACAGATCATCCGAGAGACGCAAATAAAACCAACAATGAGGTACCATCTCACACCTGTCATAATGGCTATCATCAACAAATCAATAAATGACAAGTGCTAGTGAAGATGTGGAGAAAAACGAACCCTCGTACACTGCTGGTGGGAATGCAGACTGTGCAGCCATTATGGGAAACAGTATGAAATTTCTTCAAAAATTAAATATGGAACTGCCATTTGACCCAGTGGCCCCACTTCTAGGAATATATCCTAAGAGACCCGAAACACCAATCAGAAGGAATGTATGCACCCCTATGTTCACAGCAGCACAATTTATACCAGCTAAGCTCTAGAAACAGCCCAAGTGCCTATCAGTAGATGAGTGGGTAAAAAAGCTGTGGTACATTTACATCACAGAATACAATGCAGCAGTAAAAAAGGATCTCTTACCTGCAAGTGGGACCTGGAGAGTATTATGCTAAGGGAAATAAGCCAGTCAGAGAAAGTATCACATGATATCACTCATATGTGGAGTCTAATGAACAAAATAAACTGATGAACAAAATGGATCCAGAGACACAGAAGCATCAAACAGACTGTTGAACCTCAGGGAAGGCGGGGAGGGTAGGTGGGAAGAAATCAACCAAAGAACTTGTATGCATATATGCATAACCCATGGTCACAGACAATAGGGTGGTGAAAGCCTGGGGTGGGGGATGGGGGTGGGCTAGAAGGAGTCAATGGGGGGGGGGGGGAACATATGTAATACTTTCAACAATAAATATTTTTTAAAAACCTACAATCCTCAAAAATTGTGTATTTCTGTATAATGTAGGCAATATATTAGATACGTATATTTATTACATAGAAAATCCATCACAGATGGATTTGAAAATTCAGATAAACAAATAGAAAAAAATCTTTTCATAATTATTATTGTGAATTTTCTCTCCACAATTGGATATTATACATATGGCATTAGTAATCTTCCTTTTTTCATTTAATATGAATTGTAAATATATTTATAGTCAATAAATGTATAACAAAACCTAAAAAAAGGTGGCACAGCAGATAAGAACAATAACCTGATAAAACTTCTAGTAACAAAAATATATATATAATTATAAAAAATTAAAATTTAGCCCTAACCGGTTTGGCTCAATGGATAGAGTGTCGGCCTGTGGACTCAAGGGTTCCAGGTTCGATTCTGGTCAAGGGCATGTACCTTGGTTGTGGGCACATACCCTGTAGGGAGTGTGCAGGAGGCAGCTGATCAATGTTTCTCTCTCATCGATGTTTCTAACTCTCTATCCCTCTCCCTTCCTCTCTGTAAAAAATCAATAAAATATATATTTAAAAAAAATAAAATTTAAAAAAAGGTTTACTTGAACATTGGTAAGTTCATATGATTTAACCTAGTAGATTTAAAAGAAACACAAATCATCTCAATTGGTGATGATTTCCTTGTTAACTATAGACAAGCACTTATAATCCTCAGCCTGAATTTTGGTGTAATAATTCAGCAGCAGTGATCTCATAGAACTATTCCTCAGGAGACGTTCTTAACTTCATGTGGACTGTGTGTTGGGTCCAAGCTCTTTTCATGTGTTCTTTAACACTCAGCTCAACCCATTATGCAGATGTTCCATGTAGTAATGAGAAAAAAAGTCAGATTGGCTCCAAAAATACTTTAAGTATTTTGAGAATGAAAAAGATATCATCTTTTTCAATGATTAAACCTTAAAGAGTAGTTTTAGGGGGAAAAATTTTTTTAAATAGTAATATTTGTTTGCACTCAATTTAGTATCTACTATGGGGTACTTTCCAATGCTATTAGAGTCAGCCATTATTATTACTAATTAATATAACCTTATAGTAAATAATTACATTATGGCAAAGTGCCAAGTTGCACCTAGCTGGCTCACAGTAACTTAGATGTGGACTTCAAACAGTCATATGAGACTATTGCTGTATTCTTAGTTGTCCTCTCTCTCTCTCTCTCTCTCTCTCTCTCTCTCTCCCTTTCTCTCTCCCTCTCCCCCCGTCCCCCATATATACAATACTAGAGGCCCAGTGCATGAAAATTCATGCACTGGAGGGGGGTCCCTCAGTCTGGCCTGCCCCCTCTCACAGTCCGAGAGCCCTCAGGGACGAGAGGCAACCCAGCGATCAGGGGAAGGTGACGCCCCATCACACCTCTGCTCCTGCCACTGCCCGCAGTGCAAGCCTCGGCCGGCCCTGGTTACCTGAGCCTTGGGCAGCCCTGGGCAGCTGGGCAGCCGACCGCTGAGGCTTGCCTGCACCTTGGGCCAGCCCTGGGTGGCTAGGGGACTGAGGGGCTGGGGGACTCTGGAGGCAGGCACGCAGCAAGGCTGGGCCCGCTTGGGGGCAAACCCAACTTTGCCGCATGCCTGCCGTCTGGCGGGGCTGAGGGGACTGAGCACCACCATCTTGTGGCTGTGGAAGCCAACATCTTTGGGGCATGGCAGTCAGTTAGCATATTCCCTCCTTATTGGCTGCGGGTGCCACCATCTTTGAGGGTGGGGCAGTCAATTAGCATATCCCTCCTTATTGGCTGTGGGCGCCGCCATCCTTTGCAATGGCATGAGGGTCAATTAGCATATTCCCTCTTTATTACATTATTAGGATTCTCTAACATGGGTGTCCTCAGATGTCTGTTTGCAACCAAATATTTGTTTAACTACCTCATAATTCTCTCTGTACCCTTTGACTGAGAGGACAGAGTTAATTGATGAAAACGAGGTATGGTAGGAATAGCCATGACAGCCAAGAGGCTCAGAGATTAGACTTGTGACTCACATCCTTCACAAAGGCAGAGAGGTACAAAAAGAGCTATTGAATTTAACATGGTACCAAGACTGTTATGGTTAATCTCAGTAGAATACACTGCTTCTGATCTGAAATTCTTCTCACTCTAATCAGAATGAGCTGTGCTCTTGGTTCTGGTTGGAGCAAAGGATGAAATGAAGAAGGTCCCTGAATCATTTGCACAGGCCTGGAGAAGCAATCTGGCTTTTAACACCTGACAGATTCTGCAGAGAGTCAGCGTGAGTTGAGTAGCAAAGGCCCCTGGATGAGGGCTGTGTACCCCCTTTGCCATAAGTATTCTGCTGTATTTTAATTTGAAAGGTTTCTAAGAAATGTTCTTGGTGTGTCTTGAATAGTTCATACTCGTTAACTTTATAGGAATGTGTGTTCATAGGAAGCCTGTTAATCAAATTGCCAATATAAATTACTTTTCCTCATTTCTGAAGGCTTGTCCAATTAATAAAAGGCTGATGCTTATGTACTAATTATTTGAGGCCACTAGGGGACTGAAGGGAGTTACATTTATTGATTCAATGTAGACTTTCCTGTCACTTTGAGGACATTTATTCAATTCTGAAATGAAAAATGATGGTGAAATTGGAAAAGAATATGTAAGAAAAGAAATTCGTGAAAAACAATTCCCCAATTTAAAAATAATACTGCCTTCCCTGTCAGACTCGGCTGCCAGCTTTTATTTAAACGTGTGTGCTCTGGTGGTGCGAGTCAGCGTGCAAAGTTCTGTATTCGCAGGAAACCAGGGCATTTATTATAGAGTTCCTGTTATTGACTTACTCTTAGACAAAATGCCAAGTTTCTTTAGACACAGTACAGTGGCCCCACTGTGGACGCTCTGTGTGAGTACTATTGTGACATTTAGGCTGCAATTTTTGTTTTATGTGTCAAGACTTTTTAAATGACTTTTAATACATCCCTACAGCATTTTCTGTAATGATTTCGAGAAAATGGTTGACTCTATAATGGATTTTTTGTGTTTTAAAAATTAGCATTTAACTGGTCTACCAAAGAAATATAAGTAGTGTAGGTTGATTGCAATGATTCTGTCCTGTTTCCTTCCTAGAAAACCTCACAGTGGCCCTTTTAGGTAGAGGGTAGTAGGTTAGAAGGCTGGGAGGCACAGAGGGGGAAACGTTTTCACAGTAATACATGAAATAAAAATGCTAAAAATGATGAGCCTATCAAAAGAAAGACAATCTAAGAAACTGGTTTTATCACTGGTTTTGACACTGTGTCAGGGGCTGTTATACATATTTACTACAAGCCTAAAACTATGATGACCATTTGTTTCCATAACAAAAATCAAGTCACAGTATGTATGTTTTGACAAAGAGCTTTTTCTAATCTAGACTTTTTTTATGGGTAAAGAAAAATAGTAATGACTAGTATGTATTGACCATTTACCCTTTGACCATTAGGTACTGTTCTAAACACTACTAACATACGTTTTGTCATTTAATTCTCCGAGCAATCACCAAGGTGGCTGGATCTCCATTTTGCAAATGAGGAAGTTGAAAATACAGCATAACTTGGCCAAAGTCACACTTATAATAATTGTCAGAGCTGAAGCAACTAACTCAGAGTTGTATGGTCTGACACACTATATCATTCATCCTCTGCTTAAGCCACCATTACATATAAAACTCCCTCATTAAAAAGTTCTCATCTCCCAAATCCAATCAATACTGTAGCAAATCCCATATATTCTGCCTCCAAAATACATTCTAAATCCGCCAAATTTTTGTAAGTCCTGAAGGATGTGGTCCTTGCATACATCAGAGAGCTTACCAAGGGCATTCTTACAGTGGTGGCTTTGCCTGTTGTTCCCTCCTGTATCCTGTCCCCTAGATCATTACATGGCTGATTCCTCTCCATTGTTTAGTCTAAGCCTTCGGGGATTTTGTGTATTCAGGAGGGCTTTTGCATGTGTGTGAGAGAGAGGTGGGTTTTTTTTTCCAGTTTATTTTTAAAGAGAAAGGAAAGGAGAGGGATAGAGAGATGGAAACAACAATGAGAGAGAAACACTGATGAGAGAGAAACATCAATCGGCAGCTCCCGCATGCCCCCAACAGGGGATTGAGCCCACAACCCAGACATGTGCCCTGACCAGGAATCGAACCAGGGACCTCTCAGTTTCTGGGTCAACACTCAACCACTGAACCACACTGGCCAGGCAAGAGAAGGTTTTTTATAACAATACTAGAGGCCCGATGCACGAAATTCATGCACTGGCGGGGGTGGGGGAGGGCCAGCCTGGCCTGTGCCCTGTCACAGTGCAGGAGTCCCACAATCGATCGCCCCAAAGAGGTGGGCCCCACTCACCCATCTGGGGCTCCTTGATGGATTGCCCCAAAGAGGTAGGCTGGAGCCGGGGGTCTCACCTCCGCACCGCGCGGAGCTGGGAGGCAGGCCCCCCAGGACCCCATGTGGAGGCCTCGCCATGTGGAGCCGGGACCCCCAGGCAGGCCTCGCCACACGGAACTTGGAGGAGGCGGGACCCCCAGGCAGGCTCCATGCCACGCACTCAATGTCAAGCACAGCCCCGCCCACCTGCGCACACCCCCTGTGCACGCAGCCATCTTGTTACAGCGTGAGGTCATTACAGCATGACGACCACTTAGGCTTTTATTAGTAAGGATCAATTTCCTTAAAAGAAATATAATACTATGCATGTGCTGTGTTACATCATGAGTCAGTTTTGGCAGATTCTCTTTTTCAAGTAAGTTTGTCCATTTTTCATTGAAACAGTTTGATGATAGAACAGAACATAAAAAGCACAGATCTCCAACACTGAAATCCGATTTCCCATCCAAAATGTGATTTCTTTTGTTATTAGATAGCTCTGGGTTCTCACCTCTGGTGGGCTTCACTGACTGGCAGACCCCAGGGATGCCTCTAAAGAAGCACATGACAGCACCAAAAGTTGTGCCCATTCCCTTGAGGGACAATCTTATCTCTTGCATGAATTCCTACATCTTTTTAAAAGTGCTTGTTTGTCAGTTCCATAGTAAATAAGGGAAAATAACTTGTGCAGAGTCCAAATGGTCATTTTTACCAACTTCAACCCCAACTAGCCCATCGTCATCTGGCCTACCTCATACGCACAGACCTCCATGTTTGTCTAAGTTACAAGATGCAGAAGATCATGGTTCTCAAACTTGAGCTTGCAGTTGAACCACTCATTAAAACACCGATTATTGAGCCTCACTTTTCAGAGTTCTCCTCAGGTCTAGAATGTGGCCCTAAGACTACAAACTATGAGATTGATGCCTATGTTGCCGATATGGGAAGCATATTTTAAGAATCTCTGCTTAAAGTTTTTCTAGGCTTACCTGTTTGGGATGAATGCAGCTCAGGTTCCTTAATCTGAGGATTTCCTTACTTGCAATCTGAATGAGTGTCAGCAGGGGCCATGAAGGCGAGATTTATAAACCACCAGAAGTCTGCTCAGTGGCAGTGTTCACAATCATGCATTAAGGTCAAAGACGACTATGAACACATGAGTTGCTCACAGTTAGGACTAAGTGTAAGGTAATAAGTCTGGTAGTAGTCAGACAACAGCTGGTATTGCTATTAATTACTAGGTTAAAAATAATCAAGGACCTACGTTCCTTCTATCTTTCTGGCTTCTATCCTCAAGTTTCCCTTATCATCCAAAATTGTTGGGCTCCAGACATCACATCCACATACTAGGTAATAGGAAAGAGGAAAGTAAGGGCTATAAGGGGCATTTCTCCAAATACCCTTTAACCAGTCTCTTCAGAAGTCACACAAAGTACTTCCAGTTATACTCATTGCTCAGAATTAAGGCATAGAGCAGCCGTGGGCAAACTACAGCCCGCGGGCGGATCCGGCCCGTTTGGCTGTTCTATCCAGCCCGCGGAGCCGAAAGAGCAGAGGGTTCTCTTGCTCTCCCCTCCGCTCCTTCACCAGCAGCAGTGTTAACATGGCAACATCGGGAAACACGGCTGCAGCTCCTTCTTCTGAGTGGGCGGATATAAATCCGCCCATTCAGTAGAAGGAACAACCTCTCAATCTTCCAGAGGCTCCTTGTAATGCCCGCGGAGGAGTCTACGGACATCACCCTGGGAATGCGTAGACACGTTATCATGGTGATGTAGGGAGACACGCCCCTGGAGAGCACAGTATCAGAGCCTTTCTGAGGTAAGATTAAGAGCTCTACTCAAACACAATTTTTTCCTGTTCCCACATTCTGTACATCACAATGACTTGTTAATAAAACAACAAAGACTTTCAGCTTTTAGGGCTTGTATCCACTGGTTTTTTTTCCCACTGCAGACGCGCGCAGCAGGGAAAAAGACACACAGAGGACATGTGACACTAGCCATGCTGCGGCTGCATTTTTTTGCTGATACGGATGCGGTATCAGTAACACTACCGTGGCCACTAACCGCATGTGTTAGCGGCAAAACAAATGCATTTTGCGCTGCGTTTGCTTCTCCCCCTTGCGCCTGTAAAAATCCGTGCTACAGGGCATTTGTGTTAACATGCACCATTGCACATTAGCATCAATGCAAACATGATGGAAACCTGTGTACCCTGCATTACCCCTAGCTGCGCTGCATTGCAGTACTGCACCACACTGCAACGGCAGCACGGCTAGTGTGAACGAACCCTAATTCAGTGGGTTGAACAAAAAGATTGTATAGAAATGTGATGAACTAAAGATTTTATTACAAAATTGCTTAATTTCAGGGTTTCAGAAGTAATTGGACAAATGAAAAACTGAAAATCAAATGTTCATATCTAATACTTGGATGAAACCCTTTCCTGGTAATGACAGCCTTAAGTCTTGTACTTATGGACATCACCAGATGCTGGGTTTTCTCCTTTGTAATGCTCTGCCAGGCTGTCACAGTAGGGGTATATATATAAATATCCTGCCATTTCCAGCTTTTAGTAAGAAAAACTGTTGCAATGGGCATTTAAAAGTGGCACTTGGTTGTTTTTATGGAGTCCAGTGGATGCAATCTGACATTGATAATAGGCTCTTTCACACTATGTGCACTGCGGCTGTTTTTTGCCAGTAACGGAAGTGCTAGTGGTAACTACTGGTTACCCATATTTTGCACTGCCCTAGCACCTCCCATACAAGTATGTCTGGAAGACACAGCAATGTGCAGCTATGTGTGTTACCATAAACAAAGGGCCTGTGTGAAAGATACAGGACATAAACTACGGCCCGTTTGGGGTACCGTCTTGGTACCATGTTAAATTCAATAGCTCTTTTTGTATCTCCACAGGTTTCCTATGGAGGAAAGGGGTTGTTCTCTATGGTCAGGGTGTGCCTCTGTCCCATGTCTGAACTTTTTCAGATGATTTTGTTATATATATATTTTTTAGAAGACCAAAAATGTTATAGTAGAGCAAATTTAATCACTTGTTTTAATACTTTACTGTCTTATTTTAGTAAAGAATTTAGTAAGAGAACTGTACTGTTGGTTTTAGCCCAATATTAAACATGAGTGGACCAAAGAAAAGGAAAGTGGACAGTGAATGCCGAGTGTTTAAGAGGGAGTGGACAACAAAATATTTTTTCACCGAAGTCCGATCAATGCCGGTATGTCTGAAATGCCAGGAAACACTTGCAGTCTTCAAAGAGTACAATCTCAGCCGTCACTTTGCCACAAAGCATAGCAACTATGCTAGCAAGCAGTCACCTCAAGAACGGGAGGCTACAGCACAGAGGTTGATGGCTAAATTACAGGCTCAGCAAAATGTCTTTCACAGACAATCTGCAATTCAAGAGACAACTACCAAAGCAAGTTTTATGCTATCATTCAACTTAGCAAAAGCTAGCAAACCTCTCTCTGAAGGCGAGTTTTTGAAAGAATGTATGATAGAGACAGCAGGTGTCTTGTGTCCAGAGAGCAAAGGCAAGTTTGAAAAACTCAGCTTATCGCGCAGGACAGTGACTCATCGAGTGGAACTGATTGATGAAGACTTGGCCAGCAAGTTAAATAGTAAGGCAGAGTTCTTTAAGTTTTATTCACTAGCATTGGATGAAAGTAATGACGTAAAGGACACTGCTCAGCTCTTAATTTTTATCCGAGGGATTAGTGACAATTTTGAAATTACAGAGGAGTTTTTAGCCATGGAGCCACTGAAAGGAAAAACACGGGGAGAGGACTTGTATGACCGGGTGTCTACTGTCATCGAGAAAATGAAGCTACCATGGAGTAAACTTGCTAATGTCATGACAGATGGATCTCCAAATTTAACTGGAAAAAATGTTGGACTGCTAAAAAGAATTCAGGATAAAGTGAAAGAGGCAAACCCTAACCAAGATGTTATTTTTCTTCACTGTATTATTCACCAGGAATCATTGTGCAAGTCTATATTACAACTTAATCATGTTGTTAATCCAGTTGTAAAGCTTGTTAATTTCATTTGAGCAAAGGGACTTCAGCACCGTCAGTTTATTAAGTTTCTGGAGGAAACTGATGCGGATCACCACGACTTACTTTACCACTCTCGTGTCCGCTGGTTGAGTTTGGGCAAAGTTTTCCAACGAGTGTGGGAGCTCAAAGAAGAGATTGGTGCATTTTTGAAATTAAAGGGGAAGTCTGACAAATTTACTGAGCTGAGTGACAAGAATTGGCTGTGTGACTTTGCATTTGCTGTAGATATATTTTCACATTTGAATGAGCTAAATGTGAAGCTACAGGGAAAAGATCAGTATGTACATGACATGTACACTAATGTGAAAGCCTTTAAATCGAAGCTGATTTTCCTTTCCAGACAAATTTCAGACAAAGTCTTCACTCATTTTGCCACACTAGCCACACAGAAGGAGACCATCCAAAACGTGAAGAAATACAGCAAATCACTGGATGACCTGCATGCAGAATTCTGTCGTCCCTTTTCTGATGTTGAAAAAATTGACCAGTCACTTCAACTGGTGGCCTGTCCTTTGTCACAAAACCCTGAAACAGCACCAGAAGGGGTGCAACTGGATCTCATCGATCTTCAGTCTGACTTTGTCCTAAAGGAGAAATTCAGCTCTCTTGAACTAAGAGACTTTTATGCTTCACTTAATGAAGCCACTTTTCCAAACATCTGGAGGATGGCACAGAAGATACTGGTGCTGTTTGGGTCAACCTATGCTTGTGAGCAGACATTTAGCGTCATGAACATCAACAAAGCCCCTCACAGATCCAGCTTAACTGACGAACACCTCAGATCTATCCTGAGAATAGCCACAGCAAAACTAACTCCAGACTTTGATGCATTAGCTAAAAAAGGAGACCAACAACACTGTTCCCACTGAAGTTGATGTTTTAAAGACGAAAAACCTTTCAACCCAGTCTACATTGCCATCTACATCTACGTCCCGGGCATAATTTGGAAGTTGCACTAAAGAAAATGTTTAATTTACTGTTTACACATTTTGTTCTTTTCTATTTGTTTTAGTTTAAAATTATTTTATTATATTTAAGTTTAATTTGAAAGGCTTTTGTACCTTTCCTTTGTTAGCCAATTTTATTTTGCCTTTGCCATCTTCAATATAAGGTATGTTATTGTGCTATGATTCCTCCATTTTTTGAAGTTTCAAATGATAATAATTAGTGTTTACATTCTTCTTGTTAAAATGTTTGAAATGAATAAAACTATTGAAATTAAAAAAAAAGACCGTACCCTTTTATGTAATGATGTTTACTTTGAATTTATATTAGTTCACACAAACACTCCATCCACGCTTTTGTTCCGGCCCTCCGGTCCAGTTTAAGAACCCACTGTGGCCCTCGAGTCAAAAAGTTTGCCCACCCCTGGCATAGAGTCAGAGTAACTGCTAAGGAAGTGAGAAAAAGGCATCCTTTGAGCACAAAGCTGACTCCATATAAAATAAGGATTGTGTTTATAAACAGGAAGAAAAGAATGGTAAATAACTAACTGGTTGTCTATGCCACAATGAGAAGAAAATATTGAGCTTATAATTAAGAGTTTTGAATTGTAATCAAACTTACAAAATGTATGTCAGACTCAAATCGCCTATTAGCTTATCAGCATTGTTCCTAAAACTGTTTCATTCCTAGCAGATATTCAATAAATATTTGTTGAAGGAATGAACACTATCCATGAGTACAATTTGTATACCATCTACACTAATAAAAGAGAAAGATGCAAATTAACCATCACTCCGTCACTCTGCTACACCCACAAGCCATGCCCACCAGCCAATCAGGAGTGAGTATGCAAATAAACCCAACTAAGATGGCAGCAGCCATGGAGCTGGAGCAAGCAGGAGGCTTGGGTTGACTCCGGTGATGGAGGAAGCCAAGCTTCCCGCCTGCCCTGGCCGGCCCTGGGCTCCGCTCAAGGCTACAAAGTTTCAATTATAGAAGATAAATCCCAGAAGAAAAAAAAAGAAAAGAAAAAAGGAGAGGCTGGGAGCTTGGGTCGCTGGGGGGCGTGGCCAGTCTGAAAATGGCCATCACCCCTAACCCAGGCTGGCCAGGCACCCCAGCAGGACCCCCCCACCCTGAAGAAGCTGTGGGCAGCCTGAAAACAGCCCTCAGCCCCTCACCCAGGCTGGCCACACCCCCATGGGGTGGGGGTCCCTGCTGGGGGGCTTGACCAGCCTGCAAACAGCCATCAGCCCGTCATCCAGGCTGGCCAGGCACCCCAGCGGGACCCCCACCCTGATCCGGATCACCCTTCAGGGAAAACCAGCTGGCCCCCACCCGTGCACCAGGCCTCTATCCTATATAATATGCAAACTGACCCTAACAGCAGAAAGACTGGGAATGACTGGTCACTATGACACACACTGACCACCATGGGGCAGATGCTCAATGCAGGAGCTGCCCTCTGGTGGTCAGTCGCTCTCACAGCGGGGAGCTCTGCTCAGCCACAAGCCAGGCTGATGGCTGCCAGTACAGCGGTGGTGGTGGGAGCCTCTCCTGCCTCCTCAGCAGCGCTAAGGATGTCTGACTGCAGCTTAGGTCTGCTCCCTGCTGGCTAGTGGGCATCCCCCAAGGGCTGCCGGGCTGCCAGAGGGATGTCTGATTGCCAGCTTAGGCCCAATCTCCCTGGGAGCAGGCTTAAGCCAGCAAGTGGTCACCCCCGAGGGGTCCCAGACTGCGAGAGGGCACAGGCCGGGCTGAGGGACCCCCTAACCCCGAGTGCACAAATTTTTGTGCACCAGGCCTCTAGTATAAAAATAAAAGTGATTCTCATATCAGACCCCTCCTTCTCTTCTGTGACGGGGGCCTTGGGAAGGTTCTCCTGGGATGACTGCAATATTCATATTGCTGGAAACAATTTTCTTTAGTACTAAGACTTGCACAGGTAAACTCCTCTAGGTAGGAAACATTTGAGAACATTTCTCTAAATAAAGTCTTGGGAATCAAGAAGTTAAGCACATAATTTGCCAACTGAGTAGCTTTCTTCCAGGAATGTAGGTGGGGAGAGGTGAGATGGTGAAGGTAGACAAGTATTTCCTTTCCCAAATTAGAAAGAACCATCCATCATCTTAAAAACGACCTGTTCTGTCTGCAGCTGTATCACAACATTTAACTAGCTTAAGAGCATTTACTATTCCCAGTTTTATGGATGACAAAACTGTCACAAATAAAGGCTGAGCAACTCACCTAGTGATAAATATTAAATCCATAGCAAAATGAAAAAGGAAGCTACTATTCTTGATCCCCAGTCCACATATATTTACAGTCACAGGAGAGCTACCCTAGAGTGCTGTTCAGGTGATGTATATACAATTTTCTCACTGCTTTACAGGGCCACAAAGAGGTGGCACTGATCACAGTCCACATATCTCAGATGCTTATAGGAACTGTCTACATAAACTCAAACATTTTCCTATAGATTGATAGCAGCTTAGACTGTGGAAGAGCTCAGAGTAAGCTGAAATACCCAAAGGGAAGTAAGCACTTTAGAAAATAGCATGTTCAAATTATGGTAATTTGAGAAACCACATTTTTAGAAAAACCATTTTTTACTATTTTCTTCCATAAAACCTGCACATTTCTGTTAAATTACTATCACTAACTGAATTCAAAGCCCTATAGAGTGGAGTACGTTAAAAAAGCTATGAAACAGGCATTTGAATACTTGCTTCCATCACCCTTACTTAAAGAAATAGAAGGTATCTTAGGTTAAGATGATCCAACGTTCTCAATAACATAGATGATGACTATGTAGTAGCTGAGGGCATAGACTAACATGACCCTGCAGTCCAAGGACCAGAGCAAGGACCTCACTAAACTAAATCTGAAGCTCAGTGTTCAAAACCCCTTCTGTTACTTCAAGATTACCACTACTGCCCTAGCTGGTTTGGCTCAGTGGATAGAGCGTCAGCCTGTGGACTTAAGTGGCCCAGTTTTGATTCCTGTCAAGGGCACATGTCCAGGTTGTTGGCTCAACCCCCAGTGTGGGGTCTGCAGGAGGCAGCCGATCAATGATTCTCTCTCATCATTGATGTTTCTATCTCTCTACCTCTCTTTTCCTCTCTGAAATCAATAAAAATATATTTTTTAAAAAAAGATTACCACTATGCTTGAATCTCCTTCTCCCTAGCTGTTAGTGACAGACTTGCTCCTTAACAGTGCAGGTCCCTGACCGAGTGTTCACCAGGCCATTGTAAAGCAGAAAAGAAAAGAAAAATTAAGATAATGTCAGATAAGCCCATGGCTCAATAATACTCAGATATCTTATAAAATCTTCTACCATTCAGATTACTTCCTAACTATTTTGGTGTTAAAATATATATATTTTAATGAAGGCAATGTTTAGTATTGGCCTATGGCAGCGTTTTTGTTTGTTTAATTT
Organism: Myotis yumanensis; assembly: GCF_028538775.1. Taxonomy (NCBI): domain Eukaryota; kingdom Metazoa; phylum Chordata; class Mammalia; order Chiroptera; family Vespertilionidae; genus Myotis; species Myotis yumanensis. Next base: position 94,805,591 of record NW_027223753.1, on the reverse strand, counting down.
TGGTTTTATTTTAAATATCCCTAGGTGACAAAATAAGAGCCCAGTACTGTTAACCCAGAATTAACATATACTTGGCAGGAAGGGGTAGATGCTGCTAAACCTTCCCTTCCAAATGGGATGTTTCTCATCTCCTCAGCTCTGGGACTAATTACTGAACTTCTTCCCTCTCTAGGGGGAGCATTCCCTGCACAACAGACCAGCTTAACCAAGACTTCCTAGATAACAGGCAGGTACCAATGCATATACATTCTGAGATTCCACAAGTGTCAAGTAAAATAATAACAGCCATGTTCAAATTTATATCTTTAACACACACATACACAAACATGTACAATTTTTTAAAAAATTAATTTGAGAAAAATGTCTACTGCTTATATACTTATCATTATCAAACATGCATTTAATAAATTGGTAAGTGGTTCTAAAACAGGGGTCCTCAAACTACGGCCCGCGGGCCACATGCAAATACAAATATTGTATTTGTTCCCGTTTTGTTTTTTTACTTCAAAATAAGATATGTGCAGTGTGCATAGGAATTTGTTCATAGTTTTTTTTAAACTATAGTCCAGCCCTCCAACGGTCTGAGGGACAGTGAACTGGCCCCCTGTTTAAAAAGTTTGAGGACCCCTGTTCTAAAATATAAGATAAAGAAACTTTAAAATTAAGAAAAATAAATAAATTCAGGAAAAAATATATCTTGGGGGTTTTAACACATGATTTATCACAATATCTAACACAATGCTTACGACAGATTCTTAAGCTATTTCAATAAAACAAGGGGTCCATGAGCCAAATGCCTGTTTTAACACTACTGCTGTGAGCCACATAAAGATAGACAGAACATATGCTCCTTACCCATCAGGACCCAAAAACCTAGTTAATATACATGAAAGGATTCTTATACAAAGTAGCCTGAACATATATAAAGGTGACATATTCTGTTATATATATAATTAGTAAAAAATAATAATAATTGTTCATTCCACACTGTAGAGAAACAAGAAGTTTCATATAAGTGAGTTTTCTAGCTAGTAAAGGTGGATAAATTTCGATCTTTAATTCTTATTTTATCATTAACATATGTGTATAAACTATTTCAAATACACATTTCTTATTTTCCACAGGTGGCGTTTTGATAAAGCAAGGTTTGGGATGGTAGTGCTGGGTTAGTGTTCCTAGTACAAGGTGCAATGTTGCCCCAGTTTCTTTCTATAACCCTCAGCTTCACCTACCTTAGCATACTGGTAAAGGACTAAATGAAACACTGCACATAATGTACTATGGCACTTAGCCTGGCACACAGTAAATGCTTAATACATTTTAGCTATTACTAAACAAAAGTGCAGTGGTTGGTGTTTGTTAACTACCAAGTTTCCAAATAAAATCCCAAATGTGTTTATCCATCCCTCCTCAGTGCAGCTCAACCCCAGGAATGAGCCAATGGATGGATGAGTTAGGAGTGAACAGGAGGGTCAGCACAGACCAATGAGAGATGAAAAGAAGTCAGCTGGGGATTTTTCTGAAGAGATTTTCTTACTCCTAAGAGAGAACTGTGCACACAGCCCACAAAAGGGTGCACGAAGAGTGTCCACCTCAGGTAATTAGAGAGGCTGAGCCACTGGGCCCTATAGGACACCTAGCATGCAAAGCCAAGGAAGCGGCCAAAATGCGGAGACAAAAAAAAACATGTCACAAATTAAAGAAATGGAGAAAAGCAAACTACTGGATATGGAGTTCAAAACCACGGTTATAAGGTTACTCAAGATTCTTCTAGAAACCTCCGAGAAATTTAGTGAGACACTCAAGGATATGAAAAAGGACCAATTACAAATTAAGCATATACTGACTGAAATAAAGAATAATATACAGAGATCCAACAGCAGACTAGAGGATCCCAAGAATCAAGTGAAAGATTTGAAATACGAAGAAGCAAAAAACACCCAACCGGAAAAACAAAAAGAAAAAAGAATCCAAAAATATGAAGATAGCGTAAGGAGCCTCTGGGACAACTTCAAGTGTACCAACATCCGAATTATGGGGGTGCCAGAAGAAGAGAGAGAGCAAGATATTGAAAACCTATTTGAAGAAATAATGACAGAAAACTTCCCCTACCTGGTGAAAGAAATAGACTTCCAAGTCCAGGAAGCACAGAGAACCCCAAACAAGAGGAATCCAAAGAGGACCACACCAAGACACATTATAATTAAAATGCCAAGGGCAAAAGACAAAGAGAGAATCTTAAAAGCAGCAAGAGAAAAACAGTTACCTAAAAGGGAGTACCCATATGACTGTCAGCAGATTTCTCAACAGAAACTATGCAGGCCAGAAGGGAGTGGCAAGAAATATTCAAAGTGATGAATAGCAAGAACCTACAACCAAGATTACTTTTCCCAGCAAAGCTATCATTTAGAATTGGAGGTCAGATAAAGAGCTTCACAGACAAGAAAAAGCTAAAGGAGTTCATCACCACCAAACCAGTATTATATGAAATGCTGAAAGGTATTCTTTAAGAAGAGGGAGAAGAAGAAAATGGTAACTATACAAATTATGAACAACAAATACACATCTATCAACAAGTGAATCTAAAAATCAAGTGAATAAAAAATCTGATGAACAGAGTAAACTGGTTAATATAATAGAATCAGGGGCATAGAAAGGGAGTGGACTGACAATTCTCGGGGGCTAGGGGGTGTGGGGGTTACAGGAAGAGACTGGACAAAAATCATACACATATGGATGAGGATAGTCGGGGGGGGGCGGTAAGGGCATGGGGTTGGGTGGGAACCAGGTGAAGGGGAGCTTTGGGGGGAAAAAAGAGGAACAACTGTAATAATCTGAACAATAAAGATTTATTTAAAAAATAAAAAGAGAAGGAGATAGAAAGAGACAGGGACAGAGGCATCTCTTAAACCTTCATATATGGACACAGCTCATGAAAATGCTTCAGCCATCTGGCACCCTTTCATATCACATGTGGTTCACCTCTTTAAAAGTACTTGATAACAACCTAAAATAGTATTGTTTGTTTACTTTATTTATTATATGTCTGCCCTTCCTCAACTCCAGTGATAGGAAAGTTGTCTTTTGGGGTGCACATATAACTTCCCTCACCAGAGTACTTAATTACTGAGAGCAGGGGATCCATTGGCTCCTTCTGGCTTTGAATGGGCCTGAATATAATATATGCTCAACAAGTATAGGTTGAAGAAGTAATTAAAATGATCTTATTTCATAACAAGAATATTTGACAAAGTATCCGTTTTTCCAAATAACATCTGATTTTCAAATTGTTCTAATAGCATTATCAATTACTCTTTCTCCTACAATCCTCTAATTTGCATTTTAAACTTCAGACAAAACCAATTCAATAGTGATAACTGCCCTACATGTTTTCTCATAGGGCTTTAATGAAACCCATGCTTTCAATAAAGCAATAGGCTTTTTTTTAAAAAACTCCCCAAAAATATGCAAGGCTAAAAAAAATTTTTTCATGTTAAAATCAACTGTGTTATAGGATCAGAAAATAGTCATTAGTGAAAATAAGTCCAAAAGATTACTAGAAAATTCTAAACTCCCATAAAATATTCATTCCATTTGAAAACAAGACTACCAAGTTAACAACTTGAATCTCTTAGGTAAGCCACAGCAGGAACTAAAGTACCATACTCTTGTAAGACATAACACAAGCATTCCAAAATACAACTTTCCTGTCACTTTTCCCAGTTTAACCACTTAAAATTTAGTTAAACTTTCAATGACTGATCATTTAACCTATGAATGACAAAAAGGCTATGTAATAAAGCTGACAAGCTCAGAGGAACCATAGAGCAGGCCTGGCAAGTTCAGTGACAAATGTGACCACAGCACAGTCTGATCACAAATCCCTAACAGGACAGGTCAGGTCAGGTTGCCACATTCCAGGCCTACAGTTGCCATAGCAAAGGTCAACCTTTACTTTAAGTGAGTCCTGCCCACCACTGTTTTTATGCATCAAGGATAATACAGCTTTGAAATGTCAGAGTAATTTTCTTTTCCAGATTCCTTGAAGACACAAATGCTGGCACCAGAGCACAAGATCACCAGACTATGAGATTCCTCATTGTTATCTTATTGCCAATACCTTCTCTGTGTACTGCAAATGTTAAGTATTAACTACACTGTACTTGCCTACATAAAAAAAGCACATATCCCTCCATTTTGTATTTGTGGACAAAAAAAGGGGTTCTACAGAAAGTAATCACACAAGGTGATCTGATCATAAATCCCTAACTGGCAGGTCACGGTGGGTAGTGGTGCCCAAGGCATATAACTTCTTTAGTAAAAGGCTTATCTTTGCCTTCAGCAAGCCCTGTCCATGTTTCCATGCATCTAGGTTAACACATCTCTTTTCAGACCCCGCCTTCTAAAGCTTTGACCACCCATAAGAGAGCACATAATCTTGTTTACCATACTGTTATCTGATCCCCTTCTTGCTTTCTCCCACCTGGATGTAATCTTCCTCAGTTCCCTCCTTAACTCCAAATGCATCAAAAAACTGCAAACTATCCTTCTCTGGAGCATGAGTGAGACCTTGCCTTGGGCAACTGCAGTCAGTTTGTCGAAGATAATAAACTCATAATAATTTTCTAGCCCTGGCCGAGTAGCTCAGTTGGTTGGAGCATCCAAATGTATGCTAAAAGACTGTGGGTTCGATTCCTGGTCAGGGCACATACCTGCCTGTAGTTTCAATCCCCGGACAGGACCATACAAGAAGCAGGGAATAAATGTTTCTCTCTCACATGGATGTTTTTCTCTCCCCCCCCCCCCCCCCCGCTTCCTCCCTCTCTAAAATCAATAAATGTATCCTCAAATAAGGACCTAAAAAAAAAAAAAAAAAAAACTCTACTAGTTTGTCAACACTTTTCATCCAAACCTAGAGATTTCCCCACTTTGCTTTTTCCCTACTCCTTAAACTACCATCAACCGATTTCATATAACCTTCTGTTATGCCCAGATTTCAGGATCCCCAAAAAACCACATCAGGGAGCCAGCCATGTCCGATGCAAAAGCATAAGAGTCTTTATTCGAGCTAGCTCGGCTCCCTCACCTTGCTGACACAGCAGCAGGAAGCAGAGAGAGAGATAACTCTGTGTGGAGATGGGTTATATAGGCAGAGTTGGAGTAAGGGGAGGAGAAAGGACTGTGCTCTGCCGATTGGCCAGGCACAAGTCGGTGTCTTGTTCCTGGGTGTGGCTAGCAGAGGCTTAGACTTCCGGGAAGAAGCTCCTTGCCAAGCATGTGGCCAAGGTAAGATGGAGCACTTACCCTGGGGCAAGGTGGAGGGCGTAGCCCTTACCCTGGGGCAAGGTGGAGGGCCTAGCTCTCGCCCTTTCACTTCTCCTTACATTTTCTCCTTTGATTCTACATGTATAAAATAAGCTATAAAACTGCATTCTCTAGAGCATTTTCTCAGTCCTCTAAGATCCTCCTTCTGGGCATGTCCTCAAAATTTGGCTGGAACAAACTGCCGGGAGCCGGTCCATCCTTGCTGCTTGACACAGTCGCTGCAGAGAAGAAACATCTGCACAGCGTATGTTTCGGGGGACCTGGTGTATGTGGCATACTGTTCTTGATATGTTTGCTCCCCTTAGCGCTATGTGTTTTAACCAAGGTCACCTCTCCGAGAAAGGTTGTTTCCCCAGGTAGGGATTTTTCCCTGAAGTTAGGGAGGAGATAAAACCCCTTAACTAAGTGCCAGGTGGGTAGTTAATCATGCTTAAGCTACATAATCTTTACTCCCTGGAATGGAGATAAGAAACACTCTAACCTTTGGAATAGAAGTTGATAGGATTAAAATCAACTGGTATAAATACAGATGTAACAAGACAACAAAACACAGAACCTAGAGACAGGACTTGGCTGGAGATCCTAGACAGAACCTAGACACAGAACCTAGAGACAGGACCTGGCTACAGAACCTAGAGACAGAACCTAGAGACAGAACCTAGCAGGAGAACATGGCAAAAGATCCTGGAGAGAACCTGGCCACAGAACTTGGCTACAGAACTTGGCTAGAGAACCTAGACAGAACATGGCAGGAGAACCTGGATAGAACCTGGCTAGAGAACCTAGCTACAGAACCTAGCTGGAGAACCTAGAAAACCTGGCAATAGAACTTAGCTGGAGATCCTGGACAGGACTTGGCTGGAGATCCTATACAGAACCTGGTTGGAGTTCCTAACCAGAACTTCGCTGGAGATCCTGGAGGGAGAACCTCGCTATGCTGATGAACTGAAACCAGTTTCCATGTCATTCATTCTTCGCCGACTCCGTCCACACCTTTGGGGATCCCTGGACCCGTTGGGGTTGGACCCCAACAACAAACATAAAACTTTTCTACAGGTTTGCATGTTTCTTTATCAACAAACTCTTCCCTTTTGAATTACAGTTAATGTAATTAAATAAATAGAATTTCATGGGGAATTTCAATGTTACGATACCTAACATGTGTTGTATTGAGAACATATGTTGTATTTCTCTGTAATTTAACTGATTAAAAACCCAACAAGATGTGATATTTTGTGATGTAATAAACATAAGTTATACTACCTCTAACATGAACTTTTTTAACATCTGAATTCAATTATAAAATAGTAACACCTCAACTAACGAACTCTTTATATGGCTTGAATATTGTTTTCTTTTTTAAATATAATTGTATTGATTTCAGAGAGGAATGGAGAGAGAGAGATAGAAACATCAACGATGAGAGAATCATTACTCGGCAACCCTACGAGGCAGCACCTGGGAGACTACTGCTCAGAGAAGGCCAAGGAAGAGAAAAGAGGCCTCCTGGAGGCCACAGGATGGCCACACAAAGAGGCTTTCTCTTTGTTTTCATACATGTGTGCAATCCCATCACCTCTGAACCTTGGGAGGACAATCAGCGATAGGCTATGGAGGTGACCCTCCAGTTCAGACTGGGAGTAAGCAGTGGCAGGCTGAGCTTTGGGATAATTTTAAAGGCTGTACAAAATGTAGATGCAAAAGCATTTGAGATGAAGGAAAGCTAACTCAGCTCTCTCCAATAAGGCACGTGGATCGTCACTGAGAATAAATCTGAGTGAGGCTAGAACTCAAGCTTACGGGGATGGGGGGAGGGAGAACTGCACTCCCACTGTTCATAGAGTTTTGGGTTAAATTAAACATCTCATACAACCATTTGACAAATATTTATTAAGTTTCTAATATGTATAAAACACTGAGAAGCAGCATCACGCATAGACTTTTAATTTTTTATTAAAAGACTTTCAAAATGAAAATAAACCTGCCCTCAAGCACCTTAGAGAAATAACTGATTCCAGATTTGGAGCTGGAAAATAACATGGATAGTCTCGTCACACCAGAAAGCAATGAAGCAGACTACCAAAGCTGCATCAAAAGAATGCAGAGGCCAAATGAAACAGGTTTTCCTGGCCATAAATTAGGCAATTTGAGCAAGAAACAATGGACAAAACACATCAAAAACATTTAATTCCATGAGTTCACAGTGATACACACACACAAAAAAAAAAATGGTCACAACTGGAAGATGGTATAGACCAGTGGTCGGCAAACTCATTAGTCAACAGAGCCAAATATCAATAGTACGATTGAAATTTCTTTTGAGAGCCAAATTTTTTAAACTTAAACTATATAGGTAGGTACATTGTTATTAACTTAATTAGGGTATTCCTAAGGCTTAGGAAGAGCCACACTCAAGGGGCCAAAGAGCTGCATGTGGCTCGCGAGCCGCAGTTTGCCGACCACGGGTATAGACCAACTCATTTACAACTGGTAAAGAAAAAGAATTGGTAATTTATTTTGCTTTTCCTACACCCCAGGGTAAACAAATATTTACAAGTTTCACTTTTTAGAAGCATTTCAGCTAATCTATAAAGAAGGAATTACAGAATACATTTATAACCTCTAATAAATTACAAACGCTAATAAAATAATAGCTCCTCGTGAAGATCTCAATGGCTGCTATTAGGAAAAAAACAAAAAAAAAAAAACAAGACATTATATGCCCCCATTTAAAATATATATAAATACATATTTTTAAATTTTTTTTTTATTTCAGAGAGGAAGGGAGAGGGAGAGATAGAAAAATAAATGGTGAGAGAGAATCATCAATCAGCTACCTCCTAAACACCCCCACCAGGGATCAAGCCCGCAATCAGGGTATATGCCCTGACCAAGAATCGAACCATGACCTCCTGGTTCATATAGGTCAATGCTAAACCACTCATCCACACTTGCTGGGCTGCCCCTGAGGAGGAAACTGGTCTTGCAAGGCGTGTCAGGCCATAAAAACTGTGAACAATGCACTGCCCTGGGGGGGAGGGCGGGAGGTCGTTATCACTGGCCCCAGGACAGATCATCAGATATGGCCTGGGGACCCCCAACACGTGGGGGCCTCGGAAACATATCTGCAAGACAAGGACCCCAGTGGGATATATATAGACAGGCTCTCTGCATGTTTCTTCACTCTGATTTGGAAATTATTCCCTGAGTCCACTAGTGTTAATAAACGGGGTCCCTCCCTTTCTCTAGGAAGTGTGCTTGGTATTTCTTTGGTCTTTTATAACATTCCCTCTTATTAAGATTTTTTTATTGATTTTTAGAAAGAGAAGAAGGGAGAGGGAGAAAGAAACATTGACAAGAGAGCAAAAACATGAACCTGCCCCTCCTGAACACACCCCACCTAGGATTGAGATTGAGCCCCCAACCCAGGCATGTGCCCTGACCTGGAATTGAACTAGCAACCTTTCGTGCATGGGAGGATGCCCAACAGAGTCAGGCTGTCCAGGGCAACATTATATGCCTCTTAATGGAAGTACACAAGACAAACTATGAAGTGCTCTTGTGGTCACCACCCACCCAAAAAACCAAGAGTAAACTTGATCAAGCCTTTAAATCTAAACACCTATCTACAGGAAATACAAGGGATAAAAAAAAAAAAAAAAAAAAATCACAGGAATGAAATCAGCCAATGTCAAACTATGGAAACAAGACACAGCCAATGGTAGGGGTGGGTTGGGCGGGGGAAGCTAGGGAAGAAGAAAGGGAGACGGAGAGGGGGAGGGGGGAGAGGGAGGGGGAGGGGAGGGGAGGAGAGGGGAGGGGTAAAGGAAATAAGGACTGAAGAAAGGGAAATGAGGGAGGGCTGAGGAGATTAAAAGACTTAAGAGATATCAATCATGCCGAAACCAGTTTGGCTCAGTGGATAGAGCATCAGCCTGTGGACTAAAAGGTCCCAGGTTCGATTCAGGTCAAGGGCATGTACCTGGGTTGCAGGCACATCCCCAGTAGGAGATGTGCAGGAGGCAGCTGATGGATGTTTCTCTCTCATCGATGTTTCTAACTCTCTATCTCTCTCCCTTCCTCTCTGTAAAAAAATCAATAAAATATATTTTTTAAAAAAAGAGATATCAATCAATCCTATCTAATAAAAGAGTAATATGGGAATTAACCCTCACTCCATCACAAAGATGGCAGCAGCCACGGAGCTGGAGTGAGCAGGAGGCTTGAGTTGCCCCGGTGATTGAAGAAGACAAGCTTCCTGCCTGCCCTGCTGGCCCTGAGCTCTACTCAAGGCTACAAAGTTTCAATTATAGAAGATAAATAAATCCCACATACCTGCTTCCAGCCCGCAGGGTGGCCAGCCTGAAAACGGCCCTCAGCCCCTCACCCAGGCTGGCCAGGCACACCAGTGGGACCCCCCACACACACTGAAGGGGCTGTGGCCAGCCTGAAAACAGCCCTCAGCCCCTCACCCAGGCTGGCCAGGCACCCCAACGGGATCACCACCCTGATCCAAGACACCCTTCAGGGCAAACCAGCCGGCCCCCACCCGTAAACCAGGCCTCTATCCTATATAATAAAAGGGTAATATGCAAATTTACCCTAACAGAAGAACAACTGGGAATGACTGGTCACTATGACACACACTGACCACCAGGGAGCAGACACTCAATGCAGGAGCTGCCCCCTGGTGGTCAGTGAGCTCCTACATGGGGGAGCTCTGCTCAGCCACAAGCCAGGCTGACGGCTGCCAGCCCAGTGGTGGCGGGAGCCTCTCCCGCCTCCTCAGCAGCGCTAAGGATGTCCCACTGCAGCTTAGGCCTGCTCCCCGCTGGCAAGTGGACATCCCCCGAGGGCTCCCGGGCTGCCAGAGGAATGTCTGCCAGCTTAGGCCTGATCCCCCAGAGACTGGGCCTAAGCCAGCAGTTGGACATCCCCCAAGGGATCCCAGACTGCGAGAAAGCACAGGCCAGGCTGAGGGACACCCCGCCCCCCCCAGGAGTACACAAATTTTTGTGTACCGGGCCTCTAGTTGTGATATATGTACTTTATTTGGACCCTGATTCAAAAAAACAAATTATTAAAAACAATTATGAGACATTTGGGGAAATTTGCATACTGACAGATATTTGATCATATTGATGGCTATTAACTTATTAAATTATGGGACAGTATAGTTATTTTTTTAAGAGAATCATTTAAAGATATACAGAGGTCCTGGAATAACATCACTTCATTCAAAGTGGTTTCGTTATAACAATGGTAAGATGCTGTGGGAACTTGTTTATATCAATTAGGCTATGGTTTCATCATATGTCATTTTGACACGGTTAACTTGAAATGCAGGCAGATAGGGCAGGGATCCAGTGGAAAACAAAGGCAGGTAGAACATAGGCAGAGGCAGACACGGCAGTTTGAGCAAGCCTAATCACAGGAACCAACCATGCTGAAATAATAAAATATTTCTGGACTCAAAGCGGGAGGCATGGGAAACTAGGGAGGGCCTGCAGCAACAAGATGTATGAACGCATAGAAACAGAAAAGGATCAGCATAGGAACAGAGAAACAACACAGAAACAGGGAAAGTTCAGGTTTGTTGCTGGGCAAAAACCACTGAGGGAATCAATCAGGTGACAACACAGGCAGACATAGAGCAGGCTTGTAGCAAATATATACCCTTGGACTACAAGGCTTTAACAGGCAGCCCACTATTGGGTCTCCCTTCCCGTGTGGGGAGTCTGAATCTACTTGTAATAAATTATCCACACTTCTGCTTAAATCTTCTGGTCCACGAAGCTGAGATATGACCCCGGGAAAACACCTCAGTTCACTGTCCCAGTTATCAGCTTCATTAAAAGTAGCAAAAGCTATCAACAACATTACTAATATACAGAACTTAAAGTATACTACAATAAATAGATACACCAATATATAACTGTAATAATATAATGCCCAGAATTTACTGTAAAAAACATGGTGGGAGAGGGTCATGGAAAAATATAGAGCTACACATAAAATAAATTTTACTACAAGTTGATAATTGTAGCATCTAAGCTATAGGTATGTGGAGGCTCATTATACTACTGTAACTTCTACTTTAGTATATATTTTAAAATTTCTTTAATAAAACTGTCTTGAATCATTTTTTAATAAGGCAGAATATAAATAAAAATTTTAAATACTTGGAATTATTATAATGAATTTTAAAGAGGATTTTTAAAGTATACACTACTTAAAAGGACAGATCGTTAAATATTTTTAATTTCTAATTTTTTTAAATATATTTTATTGATTTTTCACAGAGAGGAAGGGAGAGGGATAGAGAGTTAGAAACATTGATGAGAGAGAAATATCGATCAGCTGCCTCCTGCACACTCCCCACTGGGGATGTGCCTGCAACCAAGGTACATGCCCTTGACCAGAATCTAACCTGGGACCCTTCAGTCCCCAGGCCGACGCTCTATCCACTGAGCCAAACTGGCTAGGGCTTTAATTTCTAATTTATAGTATTTAAAGTTCAGAAATGTGGATAATGTTTTAAAATTCTGTAAAGAGAATAATACCCTTTAATCATTTCACAGACTTATAATTTATTAATTATCATAAATAAATTATCAAAGTGATTACTGTCATTTATGATAATTTTTTTGAACATTTTAAGAAAACCATGATCTCCACTGGCTCTAGTTAGTATGAAACAGACTCCAACTTAATCAGAGGAACCTGCATGTGCCTCCAGAGTTTTGTGAACCTCAGATTACATAGAGGGGTATGTAAGTGTGTGTGCATGAAAGTGTGTAAATGAATGTGCAAGTGTACCTGTGCATGTGTGTGTAAGTATGCACTTGCACACACTTATTGCACTCATGTGTTTCCATGGGGAAAGATCCAGGCTTGAATCAAAAGGGTATGTAACCCAAGAAGAGTTAAAAAAAAAAAAAATGAACTCAGATGTGCTTATTGTCAATTCTCATACATAAAATTTTTGTCTCTAAAGATACAAGAGAATCACTAAAATCACACATATCCCTCTCCCACTACATTTAACACATGTTCCAAATACACTCAACTGCTTTAAGTGGGCTGAACAACTATGGCTGTTTATCACCTTGCCTTTCTTTTCTTTGTGCAGGTGCCTCTAACTGGCCTGACCTCTCCCCAGTCCCACTCTGCCAGCTAATTCCTACTCCTCTTTAAAGGAACTGCATTCAGCTATCATCTGCTCCCAGATGTCTCCCACTCCTACCACGGTGCCCCTGGGCCCAAGTTCAGTATTTACCACCACTCTTACTGTGCATAGGGACCTATGTAGGTAGTGTCTGTCTCTGCCATGATATTGGGAGCCCCAAAGGACACACCTGCCTTTAGCTGTTCACTGGGTACTGAGAGCCAGGCAGTCCCCACCCACTGCAAAGAGATGTCAATTAGAGGTGCCACTCCTGTCCCATGGCAGGTGTCTATGAGATGTAAGGACTAAGTAGGTAAGCAGCTCAGCACCATAAAAACACAGTAATCATTATAAGCCAGTTTCTCTGAAGCCCAAGCTGTGACATCTCCTAATCCACTAAAAGCCTCCTAAGCCTCTTGCTTCACCTCCCTTCCATCTGACTCTCTACCCTTTGCTTTCATCCTACTTTTCTTGTTCTCACCAACAATCCCAACCCCATCACTACAAAAGATGCTCTTCCCCTTTAGTTCTCTCTTCTGTATTTTTTTTACTTCCACTCACCTTAATCTCAACTATACCAAGAACTAAAGAGAATTGTTCCATGTGTTATCCCAGAATATAGGCCACAGTATATTTTTAATATACTGCAATGTATAATCCTACCTAATAAAGAAGGAATATGCTAATTGACCTTCACACTGTCACAAAGATGGCAGTGCCCACAGCCAATAAGGAGGGAATATGCTAATTGACTGCCACGCCCTCAAAGATGGTGGTACCCACAGCCAAAAGCTAGCTGGCAGGGGAGGACAGTTGTGGGCGATCAAGCCAGCAAGGGAGGGCAGTTAGGGGCAACCAGGCCAGCAGGGGAGGGCAGTTGGGGGCAACTAGGCTGGCAAGGGAGGGCAGTTGAGGGAGACCAGGCCTGCAGGGGAGGGTATTTATGGATGACTGGGCCGGCAGGGGAGGGTAGTTAGGGGTGACCAGGCCTGCAGGGGAGGGCAGCTGGGGGGAACTGAGCTGGCAGGGGATGGCAGTTTAGGGGCGACCAGGCTAGCAGGGGAGGGCAGTTAGAGGCAACCGGGCCAGCAGAGGAGGGCAGTTGGGGGCAACCAGGCTAGCAGGAGAGGGCAATTGAGGGCGACCGGGCCAGCAGGGGAGGGCAGTTGGGGGCAACCGGGCCAGCAGGGGAGGGCAGTTGGGGGCGATCGGGCTGGCAGGGGAGCAGTTATGCGTTGATCAGGCTGACAGGAGAGTGGTTAGGGGGTGATCAGGCTGGCAGGCAGACAAGCAGTTGGGAGCCAGCAGTCCTGGATTGTAAGAGGGATGTCTGACTGACAGTTTAGGCCCAAACCCAGCAGTCGGACATCCCCCGAGGGGTCCCAGATTGGAGAGGGTGCAGTCTGGGCTGAGGGACACACCCACCCCCAGTGCACAAATTTCATGCACCGGGCCTCTAGTCTATATTATAAAAGGCCAATGGCCGTAACACCGTAACGTCCAAACAACCAGTGAGCAGCACAGCTGGTCTCGGGTCTGGGGTCTCATGCGATTTCGCGTGCTGGGCCTCTAATATCATATAATAGAATATAGTAGCATATTGCATATAATACCATATTTTAATGTTGGGTAAAGACTTATATTTGTGGTTTGTTGTTTAATTTTAAAGGGGATATATATTTTCCCCAACCTGCTTTTTAACTAAGCATTTTACCAGGGTAAAGCAGGAGAAAGATATCCTAACCCTGGATTAAATGGTAAACACTAAACTACCTTTACAAAAATTTTGTGCCCTGCCTGTGTGGTTCTATGGTTGAGTGTCAACTTGTGAACCAAGAGGTCACCTGCTTGATTCCTGATCAGGGCACATGCCCAGGTTGTGGGCTAAATCCATGGTAGCGGGTGCAGGAAGCAGCCAATCAATGTTTCTCTCTCATTAATGTTTCCATTTCTCTATTCCTCTCCCTTCCTCTCTCTCTAAAATCTATAAAAAACATAATTTATTTTTAATTTTGCAAATGGCTCATAAAATGATGAGACCCTTATGAGGATTAAATATGCAAAGATCTCAGCACATTCAGGGCTTGGCACATATAAGCACTCAGTATATTTTAGTTGCTGTTATTGAAACAGGAATTTTAGGGGAACATAGGCAGGTTTAGGGAATTTTTAAAATTGGGGTCCATGGAAAAAACATAAGGCTACAAATGGGGAGAAGGTACATTTCCATAAGACAAGTGAGCAGCAACAGTTGCATTTACATAATACAAGGAAGCAGCAACAGGTATATTTCCATAAGACAAGGGAACTGGAAGTAGCCAAAAAAGGTCTATATTTACAAAATAAATAAGAAGGAAGAAAGCCCAGAAGGAATAGGAGGACAATGAGGGAGGAGGGCCTCAGGAGTCACTATAGTAACCAATTCGAAAGGGAATACTGACCAATCAGAGGGGATATCAGGACACAGGAACTACAGCCTTTATAAACCATGGAAACAGGAAGTCAGTGGGACCCTTTCCCCCTCCCCACATGGGAGTCTATTCTGTGGGACTCTTTCCCTCTCCCCATGTGGGAGTCTGAACTAGTTCTTCAATAAATCTCCACCTTTGCTATACAACCCTCTGTCCGTGGATTCATTCTTCAACTGCGACGGACAAAGAATCCAGGTTCCAGTCCAAAAATTTCGTTTCATTATTAATCCTAATAATAGTTAAATTATTAGTAAAATGATTTTCAGTGTTAATAACTGAAATTTCAGGGCAGTTTACTACTAGTGAGCTCACTGAAGTAAGGTGACTCTTATTCTTCCCTGAACTTGCCAACTCCAACAGGGCCATGCACACACAGGCTGCTCAAAGAATATCTTCTGAATGAATGGAGTCAGATGGAGCCAAAGCCTACCCAGAAACAAGAACCCTGTACATCCTCCTCTGAATGGAGGAAACACAAAATTAGCTTTGCTCAGGATAATAAAAAGCCAAGCAATATTTTTTAATAAAGATCATTTAGACTCGGGACTTACAGAAAACAAATACTCTCAGGTCTGTGGACTAAAAGGGCCACATGCTAACCTGACGAACTCAGGAAAGGCCTGAATGGCAGTCTTGCAAACTCAAAGACCTAAAGTAACCACAAAAAACGGTCTGAAATTAAACTTTAACTAAAAACAGTTATGGTGGGTAGTTACATCCTAGGCAGGTATCTTCACTAACTAGGTCAACCTTTACCTTAACTGAGCTTATCAGTCTTTTTGCATCCATAATAATATGCCCTTTGAAATGTCTTGGTAACTTGTAACTTCCCTTTTTCTGGACCCCTTGGGGCACAACCTAATGTGCTGGGCGCCAGGACAGATACCACAAATTCCTTCATTATCATGTTAATTGTTCCTGTACCCACCTAAGTATGTGTCTATCATTTTACTTTTTATCCAATCCCAGGTGTTTCCCTGCTTTGCTTTCTCCCACCTCTAGTCTATCACCAGTGGATTTCATGTAACCCACCTATGTCCCTTTCTTTTGATTGCAATTATAAATACAGATGTAACCTGCCAATCTCAGGGGCATTATCTCAATTCATTGAGGTTCTGCTTCCTGGCATATGTCGACAGTTTGGCTCAAATAAACTCACAAAAATTCTTTATAGGTTTCAGTGGTTTTTAAAGTTAACAAGTCAAGATCAGATCCTAACCAGAACCTAGCCAGAGAACATGGCAAAAGATCCTGGACAGAACCTGGCTACAGAACTTCACTGGAGAACCTAGACAGAACATGGCAAAAGAATCTGGATAGAACCTGGCTAAAGAACCTGGAGAACCTGGCTGGAGAACCTAGCGAGAGAACATGGCACCAGAACTTGGTTGGAGATCCTGACCAAAACTTGGTTGGAGTTCCTAACCAGAACTTCGCTGGAGATCCTGGAGGGAGAACCTCGCTATGCTGATGAACTGAAACCAGTTTCCATGTCATTCATTCTTCGCCGACTCCGTCCACACCTCTGGGGATCCCTGGACCCGTTGGGGTTGGACCCCAACAGAACTGGACATCCTTACAGCCTTTTAAATACTATAAACAAAGAATCACTTCCTCCATATTCTACAATTTAAAGCAAACACTAAGGCCAGTCTAGATGCAAAGGTTTTCAGTGGGCATGCCACTGTAATACAGAGTAGAGCAAGAAAGCACTGCAAATGGATCTGAAAGCAAACAAATTGGTCAACATAACATGTAAGAGGTTAAGAATATAAACAAGCATTGGATAGTATTGGCTAAAACATTTCCACTGCCCTCTATTTCAACCAGTAGCTCTGAATATTTTTAGAGAGCTTAAAAATGTACCACCCATTAGGAACTCACATAGAATTATTGACACTCTGAAGGAGTGTATCTCTCCTATTATACAGTACGTTTCTTATTAGTAAATCCTGTGTTTTATTCACTGGCATACGTCCAGTTATATTACTGAGAAATCATAGTCCTTTAATAAATGCTTTGATATTAAAAAAAAAAAATAAATAAATAAATAAATAAATAAAGTTAACAAGTCAAAAAAAATTGAGAAATGGTTTGTAAAACTCAATATTTACATATGGCCAGTGGGCATGCCCCTAGTCTCCTCAACACCTTTCACTACACCACCCTGCCTGAAACGGAGTGAAATGCTAGTCTGACTCGATTTTATTTTATTTTTTGTTAATCCTCACCTGAGGATATTTTTCCATTGATTTTTCGAGAGAATGGAAGGGAGGGGGGAGAGAGAGAGAGAGAGAGAGAGAGAAACATCAATGTGAAAGAGACACATCACTTGGTTGTCTCCAGCATGCTTGCAACCGAGGTACGTGCCCTTGACTAGGAATTGAACTTGTGACCCTTTGGTCCATGGGCCAATGCTCTAACCATTGAGAAAACAGGCTAGAGCTGACTCCATTTTGGGGGGCCTGTGTTGCTCCCATGACCTTCAGGCTAATTGCTCCTGCTTTAGGTACGCTAATCATTAGAGGAACTCTGCTTGGAGCTTGAGCTTTTACAAAAACAGCCTCTCACATTTTCTTTTCCCTTGACATAAAAATTCTCTACTTTAAAATGGATTTGTGGATTGAACCCCCCACTCCCCCCCAAATCTTCTCTATTTGGCGCCTTCTCAATCAGTAAGTTTCCTTATTCCAAACTGTGACATTTTGAGATTTGGCCTTCTGAAGCACCAGACACATGGAGTTTGGACTGGTAACATTCCCACTGGTGCTACAATCACCCCACCCAAAGTCTGATAAGTCCATTTTCTCACTTACCCTTTTTTTTTTTTAAATCCTCACCCAAGGTAGGGAGAGATGGAGGGAGACAGAGAGTGAAAGATAAATGATTGGTTGCCTCTTGCATGCGCCCCAACTGGGGATCGAACCCTCAACCTTTTGGTGTACCAGCCAATACTCCAATCAAGCCACACTGGCCAGGACATTTTTCCCTTTTTTTTTTTTTAATAGACATTTTATTTATTTATTTATTTATTAATATATTTTATTGATTTTTCACAGAGAGGAAGGGAGAGGGATAGAGAGTCAGAAACATTGATGAGAGAGAAACATCAATCAGCCACCTCCTGCACACTCCCCACTGGAGATGTGCCCGCAACCAAGGTACATGCCCTTGACCGGAATCGAACCTGGGACCCTTGAGTCCGCAGGCCGACGCTCTATCCGCTAAGCCAAACTGGTTAGGGCACATTTTTCCCTTTTTAAAAAACATCTGCAAGGGTTGGAATGGAAATCTCAGGGGGCATAAAGGAAAAAAAGTTAAAGGGTTATAAAGAGTTCATCTGAATACCAAGATATTCAGAACAATCCACTGGAAATTGAAAGGTTAAAGGAAAGGAAAGTGATAAATGACAACCAAAAAATCCCATTTTTCTATAAGGCAAAACAACATAAGTTCCCTCTCATCTTAGTTATAATGAGGAAAACAAGGGAGAGAAACATCTTGGCCCTGGAAATGCAAGATGAGGGCAAACCAGGCAGATCAGATCATTGAGACATTTAAAAAAAATTTAATTATATTCTGTTTATTGGGTTAAGAGCCCATTTTTGCCAGAAATCAATGATTAACATTTGCAAATAATTACACATCTTGGGATGGAGAGTAGGTACTTTTTATACTCTATCTCAGAGAATACAGGACATTTATAGTATCTTATTTTTATCCTTCCCATGTGATAATTCTTCAATATATTTTAATACACACTTTTGTAATTTTGAATCTTTTGTCTATTTTAACATGTGCATATATTAAAGAGTTTCAGATTATAAAATGCCATACAATTTACTGTAAACTATGCAATGGTCCAACAACCCTGCAATTAAGTGTTAATTATCCTCATTCAATAAATTGAGACACTGAGGTACACTGAGGACAAAGTTTATTCAAGATTACAAGGTCCCAAAATCTGACCTAAAACTAGAGCTCTTGGTCTCACACCACGCTGCTTTCCATTCGACTTTCCGCATTCTGTGCATTCTTCATTAGCATGTACTTCCTGTTAATTACCTTCATAGTTGAAATGTTATGGGCAAAAATAGAATATTGGGGACTAGCTATAATTATAAGAAATATTAATCATGCTCTATTAACTGTGGTTGCCTTGTTCTGATTGAAGAAAGGGCATTCTGCCCTAGCACGTTTGGCTCCATGGATAGAGCATTAGCCGGCAAACTGAAGGGTCCTGCATTTTCTATTCCAGTCAAGGTCACATGCCCCAATTGCAGGCTCAATCCCCAGTAGGGGGCATGCAGAAGGCAGACAATCAATGATTCTCTCTCATCAGTGATGTTTCTATCTCTCTCCCTCTCCATTCCTCTCTGAAATTAATATCTATACTAATAATAGAGGAATATGCAAATTGTCTGGGATGCCGTCACAGTAACAGTAACGACTGAACAGCAGGCTGTGTGGGGCAACCAGGCCAGCAGGAGGGTGAGGGACGATCAAACGACTGAACAGCAGGTTGCGTGGGGCAACCAGGCCGGCAGGGGGGGGGCAATGGGGGCAACCAGGCAAGTGGGGGCGGGGGCAGATAGGGGTGACCAGGCCGGCATGGGAGCAGTTGGGGGCGACCAGGCAGGCAGGCAGGTGAGCAATTAGGAGCCAGTGGACCCGGATTGTGAGAGGGATGTCCCAGATTGGAGAGGGTGCAGGCTGGGCTGAGGGGAACCCCCTCCCCCATGCATATATTTCATGCACCGGGCCTCTAGTATATATATAAAAGAAAGGACATGCTAACCTGGCTGGGAGTTGTGCACCATCCAGGACCTGGCAGTCAACCTTGGACCTGGGAGTCAACCTTGGAATACCATTCTCATTCAAGAACTGCCTAATATCATAGAAAGATTAACACCCTTATTACCCAAACAATGGAATCCTGCCCCAGCCCACACACCTCTCCCATACTGCCAACAGTATGCAGTATTGGAATAAATGCTCAGATATGATTCAACCCTGTATCTGTTTAATTGGCTCAAGTAGTGACAGGCAACCTGGACCCATTGGCTATGTAGTTTCAGTTAGAATAACTACCTTGTTAAAAGAGAACATCTAACTTCCCTACTTAACAATCCACATCTTTGGTTATGCAGGCTACATTTTAAAACATTTTAGTGAACATTAACAATTTAATTCTATTAAATTGCTCAAACTTAAATGTTCTATAGGTTTTCACTGAGATTATTTCACAGCCAAAATTATGTAAAGTCCCCTTAAAAAGTCTTCTAGATTAAAATTACTACAGCTATACTCTGAGGGAAATTTTAGGGCTCTTGAGAACAGTTTTTGTACTTGCCATGTGAAGACTCACTGAGAAAGTGAGACTGTCTTGTGAGTCCAACTACACTCAAGAGAGAGGTGCCCTCCTACCTCTGTGGCTCATCCCTGTCAGTCTGTCAGCTTTCAGAGTCCATCACTCTCACCACAATGAAAAATCAGTAAACATAAAAGACAGTACTGTCTTCTCATCATCAATTTAAAAGACAATTATTTGTTTGAAGCAAAAGAAAATAGTCTACATCTGAGGCAAGACAGGAAGAAATCAGGAAAATTCCTTGGCAAGTGGAATAGGGAAACTGAGACAGGTAGCTAATTTAAAATGGATTTTTAAATTAGTTACCTTGGGAGGAAACCAAGATGGTGGCATAGGTAAACACCTGAAATTGCTGCCTCGCACAACCACTTAAAAAATACAACTAAAAGACAAAACGGACATCATCCAGAACCACAGGAAGGCTGGCTGAGTGGAAATTCTACAACTAGAAGGAAAGAGAAAAGCACACTGAGACTCAGAAGAGGTGCGGAAGTAAAGTGCAGAGGTATGGAGGCACACACGGAAAGGGCTGGCAAATGAAGACGTGGTTGTCTTTTTCAATCAGAAGGGAGATACAAGCTCCCAACTGCTCTGAACTCCAGTTTCAGGCGAGTCTCTGGGGACCCAGACTCATACGGGGAGAAACTGGACTGTCTGGCATTGGGCGGAACTCGAGGGCAGCTTTCTCTAAGAGGTGCTTGCAGCGATTACCACAGGACACTGAGACCCAGGGCCTCTTAGGGCAGGGCTGAGGGTCAGCCATAGCTTTTTTCTCCACCCTGTTTAATCCCTGAGACCCCGCCCCACCCAAGCTGTGTGCAGAGGCTTTTGCATATGAATGGCCTGGCCCTTTGCAATCTAAAATTACCTAACAAACTGCAGCTGGGTCAGACAGACCCAGAACACCCAAAAGAAGGCCCAAGGCCCCACAGCAGCTTGCATTGCTTCACAGCTGGGCCTCATCTGGGCACCTCCAAACCCCAAACAAAGAAGAGCAATCTGCAGATCTCTCCATAGCTCCTGCTGGGTAGCCTCAGGCAAAGGCTAAATTAGCACCTCCTTAGAGATTCAAGAGCCAGTGTACCCAGTGGTCAGAGTGGGACCATCCAGATCACAACTCCACAGATCCATAAGGGACACACTCAGGGGGAAGACTCAGTGAGCAGCAAAGCCTCACTGAAGCAAGTCTTGCCCCAGAAGGGTGTCTCCAGCACAGTTGTTCTCCCACCATAGACACAGCTGATTCTCACAGCCAATTGGCCTGGAGGTAAATTCCTCCCAGTGATATCTACAAAAACCGAGGCTTAATTACAACAAGACTGTGTACAAAACCCACAAAGGGGTACACCAAGAGTGTCCACCTCAGGTAATTGGGGAGGCTGAGCCACTGGGCCCTATAGGACACCTAGCACAAAAAGCCACTCTATCAACACTGGGAGGCAGCCAAAATGTGGAGACAAAGAAACAGGTCACAAATGACAGAAATGGAGGAAAGCAAACTACTGGATATAGAGTTCAAAACCACGGTTATAAGGTTTTTCAAGAATTTTCTAGAAACCGCCAATAAATTAAGTGAGACCCTCGATAAATCTAGTCAGACCCACAAGGTTATGAAAAAGGACCAACTAGAAATTAAGCATACATTGACTGAAATAAAGAATAATATACAGAGATCCAACAGCAGACTAGAGGATCCCAAGAATCAAGGCAAAGATTTGAAATACATAGAAGCAAAAAAGACCCAACCGGAAAAGCAAAAAGAAAAAAGAATCCAAAAATATGAAGATAGTGTAAGGAGCCTCTGGGACAACTTCAAGCATAACAACATCTGAATTATGGGGGTGCCAGAAGAAGAGAGAGAGCAAGATATTGAAAGCCTATTTGAAGAAATAATGACAGAAAACTTCCACTACCTAGTGAAAGAAATAGACTTACTAGTCCAGGAAGCACAGAGAACCCTAAGCAAAAGGATCCAAAGAGGACCACACCAAGACACATCATAATTAAAATGCCAAGAGCAAAAGACAAAGAAAGAATCTTAAAAGCAGCAAGAGAAAAACAGTTAGTTACCTACAAGGGAGTACCCATATGACAGTCAGCTGATTTCTCAATAGAAACTATGTAGGCCAGAAGGGAGTGGCAAGAAATATTCAAAGTGATGAATAGCAAGAACCTACAACCAAGATTACTTTACCCAGCAAAACTATCATTCAGAATTGAAGGTCAGATAAAGAGCTTCACAGATAAGAAAAAGCTAAAGGAGTTCATCACCACCAAACCAGTATTATATGAAATGCTGAAAGGTATCCTTTAAGAAGAGGAAGAAGAAGAAAAAGGTAAAGAAAAAAATTATGAACAACAAATACATATCTATCAACAAGTGAATCTAAAAATCAAGTGAATAAATAATCTGATGAACAGAATAAACTGGGGAATATAATAGAATCAGCGGCATAGAAAGGGAGTGGACTGACAATTCTCAGGGGAAAAGGGGTGTGGGGGGTGCGGGAAGAGACTGGACAAAAATCGCACACCTATGGATGAGGACAGTGGGGGGGGGGGGGGTAAGGGCAGAGGGTGGGGTGGGAACCGGGTGGAGGGGAGATATGGGGGGAAAAAGAGGAACAACCGTCATAATCTGAACAATAAAGATTTACTTGAAAAAAAATAATAAAAACATATTTTTAAAAAAATAATAAAATAAAATAAACAAATAAATTAGTTACCTTATCTGACCTCAGTCAGATAAGGTAGTACCCTGCCTCACCTGTCTCCTCCTTACACAACCACTCCTTAAGCATTAAGCCCACAGAATAATGACGTTCTGAACAGCATCAGATAATCTCAGGAACAAAGACTTAGGTCTGTTGACCACACAGACTGAGTTTTGGTCAAACTCCAGATACCATCTGCGCGTAAGTTACGGTTTAGCTCCAGGCCCAGAGGAGCAGCAAAAGCAGAAAAGCAACGCCATGGCTGACATCAGGACCAGATGCACTGATCAACTACACCCCTACTAGTGCTGGCCAATCAGTAGAGACCACAACCCTGAACCTATAAGCTCATTTTGATGAATCAACATATTAAAGGACATACCTGGGAAGCTGATATATATTCTATTGAGATGCTCCCCTGAGATCTCCCCTGAAATTTCTGTCTTTAGAAAACAGACACAAACCCTTAAGGCAAAGGACCCAGTGCACATTCTCTCTCTCTCTCTCTCTCTCTCTCTCTCTCTCTCTCTCTCTCTCTCTCTTTCTCTCTAGCAGCGGTTCTCAACCTGTGGGTCACGACCCCTTCACAGGGGTCACCTAAGACCATTGAAAACACATATATAATTACATATTGTTTTTGTGATTAATCACTATGCTTTAATTATGTTCAATTTATAACAATGAAATTGGGGGTCACCACAACATGAGGAACTGCATTAAAGGGTCGCAGCATTAGGAAGGTTGAGAACCACTGCTAGAGCATGCCTGCACCTTCCTTCATCAGGCATGTATCTCTGCTCTCTTTCTCCTAAGCTCTAAGAGCCCTTCTTTTGCCTCTGTAACTTGCTTCTGAGTCCACACAGCCCAGCTGGCTCACTTCTGTCTCTGTGACTCTCTCTCTGAAAGGCAAAAGCAGCTTTCTGAGCAGCCTGTCCAAATCTTCTCTTCAAGTGTACTTTTTGTTTTGCATGCAAAATAAACTTCCTCTTGTGTTAAGAGTTCTTGGCTCTGAATTCTTTGTTTGCCAAACTCTAGAACAGAGGTTGTTGAAACAAGAGCCCAGATCACTGAAAACATACCTAATCAGCAACACAGAAAAGTTGACTCTGGGTCTACACTGCTACCCCCATATGTATCCAAATCTCACAAAGTTCTCAAAGAGGATTATCTGATGCATATGAAATACATTCGCTCTGACACTCAAATATAACTAACAAAGTCACAGGCTTCCAGTGACTCCTGTGAGATGAAGAAATGGGGAGGTAAAGGCAGGGGTAAAGAGAAATACTCCTGAACACCTATTTGGATTTTATGTACTTTAAACATTTAATTAACTCACCTCAAGCTAGTTCCCCACTCCTGAGATAGAGAAAAAGAAAGGCCAGGGCCTGGGCATAGGTAGGTAGTTTTATATAAGGAAGAAAGCAAAAAGGAACTAAATAGTAAGTTTAATAAACTAACTGGTAAGCTGAAGCAGGACAGCATTCCATGCTGGGAAACTACAACATAAAGAGCCTCTAAGTCCCAGAAAGGAAACAGGGGAATAGCAGCAGCAGGAGTCCTGGGTGCCAGGGAAGGGACAGTGACTCTAGTGGTGACCACCAGAGCAGGGATGGAGCAGTAGAGAGGAAGGGATTACCTAGTCTGGGGCTGGAGTTGGCAGACTACACAGAGGACAGCCCTACTTTTACAGCCGCCAGATGGAGCTGCTGTGGGGGGCATATAGCAAAAAGGATATAAAGTATACCACTGTCATGACAGCCTGTCTGTCAGTTATGACAAAGTAAGAGCAGCTACTAAGCTCCCAGATAAGAAAGCTATTCCACTCTCACCTAACAGAGGCCATTCGCAAGTATACCAGCATAGATCCAGACTCGCCCAGAGGGGAAACAGTGATAGCCACACACTTTGTTAATCAATCTGCCTCTGATATTCAGAAAAAACTACAGAGACTGGCACTAGGCCCCCAAACACCAATAAAGAACTTATTAGACATGGCTTTCTCTGTCTTCCACAATCAAGATCAAGTTGAGAAAAAAAAACAAACAAAGAAAAAAAGCACATCAACTTTTTGGCAGCTGCCTTAGGAGTGGCAGATTGACCTCAGGGAAGGCCCAAGGTCGCCCTCCCCAGAAGTTGCCAGGAGAGGATGTTACTCCTATAGGAACTTGGATCACTGGAGCGGACAGTGTCCTGGAAAGACCCAACACCAGCTAAGACACACCTTGACCCATATGTGAGAGAAAGGGGCACTGGAAGAGGAACTCTCCACTGTTCCAAGGGAAAGAGAGAGAGATCCTTCAGCAAATGGTGCTAGTGGACTGAAGAGGTCCATGGTTCTCAGAAGCACCCAAAAGAAACATCAAGATCAAAGGGGAAAAACCACAGGCAGTCCTTGATGTAGCAAGTAACCTATTCAATTTTTAATTGATATGGGAGCCACTTACTCTCTTTTAACTTCTTATTTTGTTCCTTTGTCTTAAAAAACCTGCTCCATTGTCAGGTCTAAATGCTTTACTGAGCCTCTCCTCTGTATCGGGGAGACATGTTAGTAAATCATGGATTTTTAATTATGCCTGAGTGTCCATGTCCATTACTAGTATTAGGAAGAGATTTTTTGGCTATACTAGGAGCTATTTTAAGCCTACCAGGGGTCCATGGTTTCTTTCTGGCTAGTCTATATCCCTTTTAAGAATCCCAGCCTTACACAGTCCCCGCCACACCAACATATGGTACCAAGTAGAACCCCAGGTTTGGGACAGCAAAATCTGCTCAACCAATAAAAATCTCTCTTAGGGACCATATTAAATTCCCATGTAAATGCAAGTAATCTCTCAAACCAGAAACCAAGCGAGGCATCCAGCTCTTCATAGATAAATTTTTGAAACATGTCCTTATAGTCAGTTCCATGTCATTCTCCATGGAATACCCCTATTTTACCTGTACTAAAACCAAATAGGGACTTTAGAATGATACAAGACCTTTGAGTCATAAATACGACAGTCTTTCTCTTGCATCCTGTGGTACCTAACCCATACATTATTCTAGCCCAGATACCAGATGACACAGCCTGGTTTACTGTCTTTGACCTTAAAGATGCCTTCCTTTGCATCCATTTACACCCAGAGTCTCAATTTTTATATGCCTTTGAATGGACTGACCCAACCACTAATGTAACTCAGCAGTTCACGTGGACAGTCCTGCCACAGGGCTTCAGGGATTGCACATATTTATTTGGCAACATTGGCACCAGAGAACTCAGGGAACTTACTTTAAATTCTGGGGTTCTCTTACAATATGTAGATGACATACTAATCTGTAGCCCCACCTTGGAAGAATCAAACAAAAACACCATCCAGGTCCTCTATTTCTTGGGAGAACAAAAATATCCTGCCAAGGCCCAAATTTCTAAACAAACAGTAACCTATCTTGGCCATGTCCTTAGCCCTGGTCAGTGAAAGTTGTCAGTCCAACATAAAGAGGCTATCTTTATCTAAATAAAAAAGCAGCTCAGCCCGGGTTTTGGCACCAAAAAAAAAAAAAAAAAAAGCAGCTCAGAACATTTCTAGGCATGGCAAGTTCCTGTTGAATCTGAATACCAGGATTTGGAGTCATTGCTAAACCACTATGAGTCCTTAAAAGGCTCTGACACTGATCCGCTTGCATGGGCAGACACACAACAGCAGGCCTTCAAAAAAATTAAGTATTTGATGACAACAGCCCTATCACTGGGGAATCCAAATCTCAAAAAGCCATTTGACTTATATGTAGCTGAGAAACAGGGTGTGGCCTTAGAAGTTTTTATCCAGAGGTTAGGGCCAGAAACAAGACCAGTGGCCCACTTTTCCAAACAATTAAACTCAGTGGTAACAGGATGGCCAGCATGTTTAAGGGCCATTGCAGCCACAGCCCTCCTAGTAGAAAAGGCCATAAAATTAACACTGGAACAGCCACTATAGGTCCTGAACCCACATCAAGTTCAAGGGGTCCTAGAAGTTAAAGGCCATCAATGGCTAACAGGAGGGTGCCTCACTAGACATATAGCAGGCCTTACTCCTTGACTCCCCTGAGGTGACTCGTATGTCAAACTTTTAATCTAGCATCCTCCTGCCTATGAAGAAAAAAGAGAAAATTTTACACTCCTGCATAGAAATAATAAAAAACATTTATTGAAGCAGACCTGATCTAAAAGACCAGCCACTAGGCAATCCAGATAAAGTACAGTTCACTAGTGGCAGTAGTTCCATTTTTCTAAAAATTTAAAAGCTGAACATGCAATAATAGACCTTTATCGGGTCATTGAAGTCCAGGCATTGCCTTCTAAAACCTCAGCCCAGAAGACTGAACTCATTGCCTTGACTAAAGCCCTACAGGTGGGAAAGGGAAAAAGAGTCAATATTTACACAGACTCTATGTATGCCTTCCTCATCCTGAAAGCCCATGCAGCAATATAGAAAAACAGGGACTCTTAACAGCAAAAAACTCCCCGATCCAACATGGCCAGGAAATACTCGCCTTCCTACAAGCAGTATTAGAACCTGCAGAAGTAGCTGTAATTCACCGTAAAAGGCATCAAAGGGGAAACACAGATATTATTACAGAAAATAACCTACCTAATACTGCAGCAAAAAGGGCTGCCTTACAATTGGCCCCGCTGCAGACTGGCCTATTTCCACATAATTCTGTCCCGCAACAGAGGCCACAATACACAAAAAAAATAAATGGCTGGGGTCAGAAACAAAAATATCAACTAAATCCTAAGCAATGGTGGGAATTAAATTACCGATTATTCCTCCCTCAAAACTCTCAATGAGAAATCATTCAGGGGCTTCATAATTCCTCTCATTTAGGCAGAGATGCAATGACCTCACTAGTTGATAGAATTTTTACAGACTTGGGCTCCACAGACTATAAAGAAAGTTACAAAGGCTTGCAATTTATGCTATACTAATAACCGGAGGAGGAAAGATTAGAACTCCTCCCCTCTTAACCCTCATCCAAAGACAGGGGACCTACCCAGAAAAAGACTGGCAAATAGATTTTACTCAAATGCCACTTTCTCGTGGAAACAAATACTTACTACAGTTTACTAATACCTTAATGGGATAGGTAGATGCATACCCTACTAAAACAGAAAAGGCCCAGGAGGTTGCTAAATTCTTACTAAAAGAAATCATTCCCCAATTTGGACTTCCTGAGTGATGATGGTCTTTTTTTTTTTTTCCAACCCTTGACTGGAATCGAACCCGGGACCCTTGGGTCTGCAGGCCAACACTCTATCCACCGAGCCAAACTGGCCAGGGCGATGATGGTCTTTCTTTTGTTCCTAAAATTATTCAACAAGTGTCCTCTACTTTGGATATACAATATCATCTCTGCACTAGCTGGAGACCCCAGGAAAAGTTGAAAGAGCCATTCATCAGAGACCTGAGAACTTACCTATCCCTCTTCTTGGACTAAGAGTAGCCCCCAAAGCTAATCTTAATCTCAGCCCGTTTGAATTATATGGGAGGCCCTTCCTAACTTCTGACTGTCTATCACACACTGAAACTCATGAACTTGCCAAATACTTAACTAACTTAGGAAAAGTACAAAAAAAAACCCTATCTGAATATGACAATGAAATTCTGCCCAATCAGGGCTCTGTCCCCACTTGAATTAGCCCAGGTGACCTAGTCTTTCTCAAAACTTGAAAGGAAGGCTTTCCGACTGACCAATATCAACCTAAGTGGAAAGATCCTAACTGCTCCCATAGTTAGGAGACTTCAAGGGATTACTAGCTGGGTCCACCTGTCCAGAATTAAACCTTTCTTCTGAGCATTTCTAGGAGAGTCCTGAAGAGGGAGCCCATGAGCACACCTATGACTGTCAACCCTTGAGGGCTTGAAATTTCTCTTTAAAAAAAGAAAGTCTTCCATCTAGAAGCTGTCACACTACAAATGACTCCACCACAAGGATGCCAGCTTGTCCAGCAGCACCATCCTCAGTGCCATCCTTTGGACATCCAGCAGGCTGACCTGGACTTTGCAAAAATCCTTCTTCCCTGCATGAGGACCTCCCTTTTTGCTCCTTTCTTCCTTTGACAGATAAGGAAAACCTCTAAGCCTTAAGATAGGCAGGACTATGCCCCTTTGACAACACAAAACAGTTACAGAAAACAGAGACCTTCACCCATTTATCCTTGTAAGATTATAAGGCTCTTGTTCTCTAGGGGGAGAAATGTTAGCATAGGTAGCTAGTTTTATAAGGAAAAAAGCAAAAGGGAATTAAATAATAAGCTTAAACTGAGAACCTAAAGCAGTTATCAGGACATCATTCCATCAAGCTTGCTGGGAAACAGATTACACAGGGGACTGCCCCCCTAGGAGACTTAATCCTCAGAAAGACGAGGATAGCTCCTAGAGGGAGGAAGAGGGAAAATTCCTCTGCTGTCCACATATGCAGGAGATATCAGATGACATAACAGAACTTTTGGAGATGGGTAACAAGAGCATAGACATAGAGGGGCAGTGCCAGCCCTGAAAATACTGGAAATGTAATAGGATTGGAGAGAGGGCATGAAACCTTAGCAGGTCCAGAAATAAGAATTGCTGGGAAGAGGGCCTGACTCAGTCCTAGGAAAATTCAGAAACTTGGGTTGGATGGCTTGAATGGTGCTTTGTTTTTTACTATGAACCAAGAAAATATATGGAGGATTAATATATAGGATTAATATCTTTTTAAAGAAGTTAGGAAGGGCCTCCCATATAATTCCCTCTTCTTTCTATTAATATATAAAATATATAGGAGCCTCATGGCAGTTGCTTCTAGAGCCTGCCCATCCTCTACATTCCCGAGAGCGTATTCATTCCCCTAACCCCAAATAAAATCTTGCCATCAAGTTTAAACTTTTCCAGGTATGTGCCCTTTAAAATCACCAGTAACAAAAGAAGCAAAAAGGTTCAACTTAAGAGTGAATCTCTGCCTGTGGTGAGTTGTTAGTTCTTGGGATTTTGTGTTTCCAAGGGGGAGAAGGGTGTTATCTCCAAACTTTAGGGACTCAAATTCTGACTCCACCTTCTGGTTGGGAGGGGTCCTATTCCTAACACCATCTGGTAGTGTCATGGTGTTTGTCTCCCTCAGCCCCCCTGCCATTTGTGGTGTCAGTTTTCATTATGATGATGATAGAATGAACTTTGGGATCCATCTTGGACAATTTTTCCTCCATCTTGGAACGATCTGGTTTTAGCCAGTACTTACTGGTGTTGACTTCTGTGACCACTGCTCTGACTTTCTTGCCCTGTGCTGGATTTGTTTTGTTTTGTTTGTTTTTTGTTTTTTTAATTAATTAATTTATTTATTTATAATCCTTACCTGAGGATATTTTCCCATTGATTTTTAGAGAGAGTGGAAGAGAGAGAAAAAGACAGAGAGAATATTGATATGAGAGAGAAACATCAATTGGTTGCCTCCTGCATGTGCCCTGACCAGGGCGCTGGCTGAGGAGAAGCCTGCAACCAAGGTACCTGCCCTTGACTGAAATTAAACCCGGAACCCTTTGGTCCGCAGCCCGACACTTTATCCACAGAGACAAACCAGCTAGGGCTGTTTTGTAATTTTTTTTTAAAATATATATATTTTATTGTTGATAGTATTATAGATGTCTTCCACTTCTCCCCCCTTTTACCTCCCTCCTCCCAGCCCCTACCCTCCGCCCCAAGTCTTCACCACCCTATTGCCCATATCCATGGGCTATGCATGTAAGTATATAAGTTATTTGGTTTATCTCTTCTCATCCTAAGGTGTTTTCTCTTTGATCCTGCTCGTAGGTGGGGGCTCTGGTGAGAGGATGTGGGCTCCTACTTCTTCATTCCACTTGTTGGAATTTTTCGCTAACTTCTTTCTATCCTGCCTCACATCCATTCAGTCAAAGGCAATAGCCCTGAAGAAGAGGGGGATTCTGCTTCCCCATAGCCTTTGGACTCAAGCTTCAGTATCAACTCTTTCTTGGGTCTCCAGCCTGCAGCCTGCCCTACAGATTTCAGATTTATCACACTCTACAATCACATGTCGCCCAATTCCTTTAAAAAAATCTCTCTCTTCTTGTAAATATAGAGCCAATTGGTTCTCTTTCTCTGGAGACCCTGACAAATACAGATACAGTGATTTCCAACATCAGAACATATAATGGCTGAATTACAAGGTGCACACACAGGGCAAAGGTCAGTGCTGCAAAGGCAGAAAGTGCTGATCACAAAGGGCCTGGACTCTAGGAGTTCACACTTCCCCTTGGGACAAGATGGAGCCGTTGGCGGTTTTAAGCAGAGGAGGGGCATTACCAGGTGATCATTTCAGCTAGAACTCACTGGCAGCAAATGAATGAAAAACGGAGAGGCTAGAGATAGACCAGGTAGGAGGTGACTGTCACAGCCCAGGTAGGATCAGGTGACCTAGTTGGGCAGCAAGAGGACCAGAAGAAATAGCTATGCAAACTGTGTTAGGGTATAAAATCAATAGGACCTGCTAGTAAAGACAGGAGGGTAAAGGAAGAAGAGAATAGGATGACTCCATGGTTTTTTACTTTGGCTCCTTAATATATTGTGATGCTGCTCTGAATCAGGATGAGAATCAGCAGAGAAATGAGTAGGAGGAAGTGAGAGCACAAATTCATCTTTGGACATGTGGAGTAAGAAATGATACCAAGGAAATACCTACATTGAAATATTGAAGCATTTGGAATTCAGGGTCTGGAACTCAGGAAACAAATCTGAGCTGGAAACAGAGCTTTGGGAATCACAAGAGAGGAGTACCTACAGCTCTAGGCACAGAAAGTGGGTAAGGGAACAAAGAGAGCTGGGAATGGGATCTTAAGATGTACCAACTTTCAAAGGTGGGAGAAAGAAGAGGAGAAGGTGAGGGGGTAGCAGTACTAACAGTGAGGTAGAAAACAAACCAGCAGATGGTAGAAAGTCAAGAAAAAGTGCCTTGCAATGACAGCAGGTGCCAAGAAATCAAGCAAGGCAAGGATTGAAGTTACACTGAGTTAGCAATGAAATGTTTTTGATGATCTTAGATAATAAGGTTTTAGGATATGATGGAAAAGTAATCAAGTAGAGTACTTAAGAGAAGAAAGTGGATATAGTGACTAAAGACACTTAGCTGTGAAACAAGGTCTATGGGAATAATTAGAGGAATAGCTTTTCTGAGAGCCCTTTGTAGAAGAACCCTAGAAACTGCCCATCCCTACTGACACAGTTGAAATATGATGTTGGAAATCTTGCAATACTCCAAAAAGTAGGAAAGTACTTTCAATTGGCAACCAATTGCTTCTTCATTTAAAAAATCTTAATGCTTCTTATAAGAGAAATACATTTATTCTACAAAGAGTTTATCAAGTAGTTTTAGCTATTTTACATATATGTTTCTAGTTACAGGAGCAAAAGTGATCAGTGGTCAAAAACATTTTGTATACAAGTCTGGTTTTTTGTCTCAGAACAAATGCTCATAAAGAAAAATACCATGAGCCCCAGCCGGTGTGGCTCAATTGGTTGAGCATCATCCTGTACACAAAAAGGTTGCTGGTTCAATTCAAAGTCAGGGCATATGACCAGGTTGCAGGCTAAATCCCTGGTCTGGGTGCATATCAATGTTTCTCTTTCTTTCTCCCTTCCTCTCTCTCTAAAATCAATAAAAATATATAAAAAACAAAACTAAACAAAACCCCAAACTCTTAAAAACTCTTAAAAAACAACAACAACAAAACCCCAGCATTTGTGGACTAACATCAAATACCTTAATAAAACATGTTTATTTGGACATGAAAAGAAGAATTAGTGAAGTATTCCTGTCAAAATTATAGCCTATCTTCAAAAAAAGAATTCTGGTGCAAGGTAGACTAATGTTCAGAACAGTTAATAGTAAAATATCAATGTGTACTTATTATGTGCCAGGCATTGTGTCCTTAACATGCATTATCTCATCTCACTTTCACCCCATGTGGTAGGTAGTGTTATTATCCCCATTTTACAAAAGAAAATCTAAGACACAGAGAGACTGAATACCTGCCTCACAGCCACAGAACCAAGAATTGGGAGAGAAGCCATCTGAACATCGGTGTCTCTATATAATTTCAGCCTTTCTCATATCGACTTTATTGAAGACAAAGGGGCAGAACAAATAGCCCCTTTACCATATACTTTCTCTGTTAGTGAAGGCCCTGCCCCTGCACCAGCTCTCTTCTGCGGTTCATTCTGGCTGGTCCCGTGCCACTCTGTGTGTGTCATGTCATCTGCTAGCCCTTAGGTTTTCCAGCTTGCATCCGGATCAGTGTGTTTGCTATAGACCAACACAGGTGGCCAATACCACACCTTACTTACACATTACACTAGGAATCTAAAGAACACGATTGTTGAAATTCAAACATAGAGTAGAATAAGGAAATGTTTCAAGGTTGAAATGAGAGGGATGGTATCAGGAAAGTGCCAGTTTTCATCTGGACCATGCCCTATAATATTATTAATGCTCCTTCCAGAACTATTTAAATACAATTACATTGTTTGCTTTTAAACTCTCCTAAGGTACAACTGCAACCGACAAGGCAATCAGTCACTGGAAGGCAAGGACTACCATTATAGCTCTCCTGCCCTCTCACTTCCTGGCATGTGAACTCTAATAATAAGCCCAGATAACAAGTTATTCCCATTCCAACCTTTGAAGGCCTGGGGCTGGGGGAGAGGGGGTGATATGTAATTGTGAGGGGAGACAGCAAAGGGAAAAAATGTAAAAAGAAAAAACAAGGCGGGGGCGGGGACAAAGAGCAAGAAGAAAGAAAACAATTATACAAGGGACAGTTTCTAAAAGATGATCCCCAGCCAGGTGAGCAGTTAAGATTTATACCCTGTGTTTATTTGTTTGTTTGTTTATTTACTAGTGCTTTCCAACATTTCACCATGTCTACAAAATACAGCACCAACTTTCAAGAGAAAATCAACTGAGAAATCCAAATAGAACCTCACCCTTGTGCCAGGTGAGGAGTCTCTATCTCCACCCACCGAGGATAGAGAGCAATCCCAGTTCTAGGTACTTGCCAACAACATACTTGATTTCTCTCAGACCTGGCCTTGGATTCAGAATCTTGGTTCTTGGGTAGTAATAATATAAATCCTGTGAAGTTAGAGTCTTTTCTACCCAAATGCAGTCCATAAACTTTGAAAGAATATGTCAGAGCTATAAGGAAACCTGTGAAATCATGATCACTAGCTGGATTGAGGAGTTAGTTTGCATATGATAACTGTCCATAAGAATAAAAGTGGGGGAGGGGAGAGGAAGAAACTTTCCCTTGCCCATCAATGTTCTTTTGGCAAGTGTCTAATAATTAAATCAGCATGAGAGTAATGAGAGGAATTAACCAAAATTAATTACATATGCACATATGGGAAACCCACATATATAAGAGGTTCAGAGAGAGAAAGGTAAAATGGTATACATACCGTATAGCATTCTGAGCCGAGGATGAGATAAAGCACATTGAGGCTTCAGAGGGGAGGAAGGTCACTTGCAGGACAATAAGAAAAACAGATAGGCGTTCAGTAATCAGAAGTTTGCCCTGCCTTATAGGGAGGTCATAAAAAGTTAACTCTTATTATGATCAAGGCCCCTAATTTCTATTCTTTCAGGGAAAGGTAAAAGTTTCTTATGAGCCAGAGGGTCTCGATTGCCTTCAGCTCAAAATAATTCACATACCAAAGTGGCACATCTTGCGGAGGCCTGTTCTAAACCTTTTAAGTACAACTAAGTTTTGCCTTTAATCTGTTTTATAGTGAAATTTAAATATTAATAAATCAAGTTAATAGAGTGCTTTCATAGAGACATCATTAACAAAAATGAACTGAAAAATATACCAAGAGCAATACCCCCAACAACAAAGGTAAACAACAACCTCCCAATCAGAATGAGCAGTAAACAAATATGAATATCTAAAATTGCAATCTTCAATCAACATCACAGAAATTCTTTAAAATTTTTACATATAACATATCAAAAATCACTGAACTCTGATTCTATTTGCATTTCTTTTTTTTTTCTTTTTCTTTTTTTAAATATTTTTATTGATTTCAGAGAGGAAAAGAGAGGGAGAGAGAGAGACAGAAACATCAATGATGAGAGAGAATCATTGATCAGCTGCCTCCTGCATGCGCCCCACTGGGGACTGAGCCCGGAACCCAGGCATGTGCCCTTGACCGGAATTGAACCTGGGACCCTTCAGTCCACAGGCCAATGCTCTATCCACTGAGCCAAACCAGGAAGGGCTCTATTTGCATTTATTTCCCTAAATTATATCATCTCACTGAAAATATAAAAACAAGTAACATTTGAACTAAAATACACAAGCATATGTCTATGATAATAGTAATAGAGGCCAAAAAGGTGCTACATGGGCTACCTGATTAGAAATCTTAAAGATAAGCTTTTCTTCACCCCTGAACCCAGAAGTGTGCTCCACAGTTCCCTATAGTCCTTGTACTCAATAAGTAATTTCTGACTCCTAAAGAAGCACTCAGGAAAGATTCCACATCTATAATAATAAAAGCGTAATATGCTCACTAAACTGGACATCCTTCTGGACAACCTTTTGGACGAAGCTGGGGCTGCAAAGGAAGCCTGGGTCCCAGGTGCCAGAGGAAAGCTGGGGGAAGGAAGGCCTACTCTTGCACGAATTTCATGCATCAGGCCTCTAGTCCACTATAAAATCTGTACCCTCTTCCAGTCCAATAGTATTTGCTGAAAAGCAGTAAAGCAAATAGAAACACTTTAGTTAAAACCGTGAAAAAAAGATAATGTTGGCCAGTGATTAGTTCTAAGTGGAGTGACTGAATTACTGGGGACGTTTATAAAAACAGTCAGTCAAAGGCCCACTCTAAATCCACTAAATTATACAGGGGAAGAACCAAGACTTTTCCAAGCTACTCAAGTGATTCTACCATACAACCAACACTGAGAGCTATTTAGGCTTTATAGACGATTCCTATTTCAGCTGCAAAGGTGAGTTTCTTTTTTTGGGTGGGTGAGGGGGGCGGTTAGTTTCTTTGGAGAGGGTTGAAATCAAAGGTCAAAACACCAAAAAGAGCCCTAGCTGGTTTGGCTCAGTGGGTAGATCTTTGGCCTGCAGACTGAAGGGTCCTGGGTTCAATTCCAGTCAAGGGTACATTGCCTGCGTTGGGGGCTCGATTCCCAGAGGGGGGCATGCAGGAGGCAGCCAATCAATGATTCTCTCTCATAATTGATGTTTCTATTTTCCTCTCTTTTCCTCTCTGAAATCAATAAAAACATATTTTTAAAAAATACCAAAAAGAAAGACAAAGTATTCTTTTGGTTGAACTCCAAATCTACAGTTACAGTGGATTCTGGTGAAAATTTCACTAATTCCTAGAGAGTGAACAGAGAAAAGGAACCTTAGCAGGAAACACCAAGATGGATGCAATAAGAGAGGTGATAGATTAATCAGGGTTGGAGCTGCAGAATGGATGGAAAAGACAGGTTTGTTTCCTTGGGATTCTGGAATAAAGGGCTGTTTTTCACAGGTACAGCTTGGGTCACAGTGGTAGCTGCATCTCAGTAGGCACACTAGCAAGTGAGAGAAAGGCAGAGCCAGGGCCCTCTGGGCATGACCACGTGTGTATGGCTGCCCAGAACTAACTAGCAGTTCCCCAAATGCAGGCCCTCACACATATTTCCATCTTCTCAGTTCTGGGCAGCATTTCCAGGAAACCTGGAAATCTGCACACTCCTGAACTTTGTAACTTGCAGTCTGGATGCTGGCGTAGATAAACACAGTAATCGCCTCCTCCTACAACCACATCAAAATTACAGTTAAACTACAGAGCAACCATCATTCAGAACTGCCTGAAATCGAGCTGAACGAAAAGTCCTACAACTAGGGAATTAAAAAAGAAGCCACATTGAGACTGGTAGGAGGGACAAAGACGTGGAACAGGCTGGTCCCATGCCTATATGTGACGGATAAAAATTGGAAGAGATATCTTGGCTGTAGAGGTCCCCCCTAAGGAGCAAGGGGTCCAAGCCCCACTCCAAGGCCCCCAGCCCAGGGTCCCTGTGCCAAAAAGACAAGTCCCCATAACTTCTGGCTTTAAAAATCAGCTGAGAGAGACAGAGGCTGCTAGAGTCCCAAGCAGTTCCTCGTTTTTTGTTTTTAATACTCACCCAAGGATATTTTTTTCCATTGATTTTTAGAGAGTGGAAGGGAGTGAGAGAAAGAGAGAAACATCAATGTGAGAGAGACACAGGATTGGTTGCTTCCCACACTCACCTGAGGGCCAGGGATCGAACCTGCAACCCAGGTACATACCTGCCCTTGACCGGGAATCGAACCCTCAACCCTTAGGTTCACAGGCTAATGCTCTAACCACTAAGCAAAACAGGCCAGGTTGCAGTTCCTCTTTTTCTTTTTAATTGATTTTAGAGAGAGAAGGAGAGGGGAAAGTGGGGGGAGAGAGAGAGAGAAACATCAATTTGTTGTTCCACTTATGCATTCAATGGTTGGTTCTTGTATGTTCCCTGACCAAGATCAATCCTGCACAGGGACTAACTCTGACTCACTCTCTCTGAGCTCCAGAGCTGGGACAGCAGCTTGAAAGTCACTAGAGACATATGAGAAAGTACTGAATGTCCAGCATCAGGGCAAGAGCTGGGGGGCAGTTTTCTCCCAGACAGAAGTGATGGCAAAGGCCATTGTTCCTTTGATAAGCACTCCCCCCACACAGCCAGCAGGAGGGCACAATATCTGAGACTCCATCAACCTGGCTCACACTGTTTACCCCATCCTGGTGATTCCCTGAGGTACTGCTCCAGCCAACTTCCTAGCCCACCCAAACTGTTTCCAGTGGCTATTCCATACAAATGGTCTGTCTTGGCTCATGTTTCGAGACTTTCCTAAAATCTCTCAAACAAGCAGCATTGGGTGCCAGTGTGTCCTACACCTCTTGTTAAGTGGCCCCAGGCCTCGCACTAGCAGCAGTCAGCCTTAGTTCATAGCTTGGCCTTTCCTGGGCACCTCTAAGCCCAGCACAGGAAGCAGCCATCTGCAGGTACTTTGTAGCTCATGCCAGGTGGCCCCAGGCAGAACACAAGTGGGGGGCTGATCTTGGCCTACACCTCCTGGGAGGACCCACAGCCAGCACATCCAGGAACAGCTTCAGACAACATCAAAACACCACCACCCAACCACCTCCACAAGTGACACACTCAAGGGGTAAACTCAGTAGCCATCAGAGCCCTGCTGAAGTAAGTCTTGCTCTGTGGGGTGAACCCCTGTACAGCTGATCCTCCAAGGTTCTCAGAGGTCAGTGGTCAGTGGTCAAAGCCAGTCCTCATGTTGTAGGCAGTGGGAATGGTACTAAATGTCTGAGCTGTGGGGTCAGACCAAACCTGCGTTCAGCAACCTTGGTACTTGAGTTCTGGCTAGGAAAGAATTCAGAGTCAAGACCCAAACTATAAGAGAACATTTATTTGATAAATCATAGAGGTAAAAAAGTAATTCCTAGCCAACCATTGTGGCTCAGTGATTGAGCGTCAACCCATAAACCAAGAGGTCGCTGGTTCAATTCCCAGTCAGGGCACATGCCCGAGTTGTGAGCTCGATCCCCAGTAGGCAGTATTCGGGAGGCAGCCAATCAATGATTCTCTCTCATCATTGATGTTTCCATCTCTCTCTCTCTCCCTTCCTCTATGACATCAATAAAAACATTTTTTTAAAGTAACTCCTAGAAAAAATTTGTTTAGGAAACAAGTTATAGAGGTAAAGGAAGGGCCCTTGCAACTTGGAAATGAGGAGGCTAATGTAACATGCCTGAGGGGGAGGGGTAAGAGGAAGGGGAAAGGATAGGGAAAGGCCTAGGCATGCTCCCAGAAGGGATAGCTCATTAGGTCCTCCTCCTAAGGGCTTTAAGGTTGGAGACTTTAGGGAAGGTCCCAGTGGAAGATCTCAATAGAAATTCAGTAGTTTTCCAGGTGTGCCCATTCAAGGTT
This sequence comes from Myotis yumanensis, assembly GCF_028538775.1. Lineage (NCBI taxonomy): Eukaryota > Metazoa > Chordata > Mammalia > Chiroptera > Vespertilionidae > Myotis > Myotis yumanensis. Next base: position 94,766,519 of record NW_027223753.1, on the reverse strand, counting down.
GTGATCTCCACTGATTGATAGGCCCACACCAGGACAGGAAGTCATTATTCATTGCAGCTGGTCCTGAGGTCAGCGTGGCTTATCTAGGCCTGGAGCTGAAATGCAATTGAGGCATAGATGGTATCACTAGGGAAGAGAAGTCAGGGGGTCCAAACCACATGACCAGCAATATGCTAGGGCCCAGTGATGGCGAACCTATGACACGCATGTCAGAGGTGACCCGTGAACTCATTTTTTTGGTTGATTTTTCTTTGTTAAATGGCATTTAAATATATAAAATAAATATAAAAAATATAAGTCTTTGTTTTACTATGGTTGCAAATATCAAAAAATTTCTATATGTGACACGGCACCAGAGTTAAGTTAGGGTTTTTCAAGATGCTGACACGCCGAGCTCAAAAGGTTCGCCATCACTGTGCTAGGCAGTGGTCGGCAAACTGCGGCTGGAGAGCCACATGCGGCTCTTTGGCCCCTTGAGTGTGGCTCTTCCACAAAATACCAATTTCTGCGCATGGGCCACGAAGTTTCAATCGCACTGTACCCGCACGTGGTATTTTGTGGAAGAGCCACACTCAAGGGGCCAAAGAGCCGCATGTGGCTCAAGTGCCGCAGTTTGCTGACCACTGTGCTAGGGCAAGGTCCCACCCTATAAGATATTGTCCATTGCTGGGCACCTGGGGATTTCCACCCTGATGACCTTCTGTAACTGGCCCATCAGCCTTGCTCTGCTCATGTCTGTCTAACTGCCTACCACACCTGCAGCTGATCAGCCTAGGGGTAAATTCCACCCATTGACTTGGTTGGAAAGTTTGTAAGGAGGACATTCCAAGAAAAGGGAAGTGTGTGGAAGGCCACCTGTGCTGCTTATCAGAATTCCAATTTAGGGGAGTGACGAAGGCAGTGCCCCTAATTACTCCTTGACCTTTCCAAACAAGTCTGTGCACATGCAGATCCCCGGGTGTTTATTGAAATCCTTATGCTTAAATCTTTGGGTGTCTTTGCTTAAAGGACACTATAAACACATGTGTCCTCCCAATATTACTTACCCTACTGATTGTATCTAAAAGATAAACTTTATCTCAAACAGCTGCTACAATAAAAGCCTAATGAGACAGGCAATTGAGGCTACCTGGTTCCTTGAGCCAGGTAATCCTTAGCCCTCTCTTTCACAGCAAACGTTGTGTCGGAGTAATCCATTCATCCCTCGCTCAGGGTCTGCTGGTCAATCCCAGCACAAGAGGAGGATGTACACAGCCTACAAGGGGAAAGCACACCTAAGGTGACTACCTTGGGTGATAGGGGAGGCTGTGACACTGGACCAGCCGTGGGCAAACTACGGCCCGCGGGCCGGATCCAGCCCGTTTGAAATGAATAAAACTAAAAAAAAAAAAAAGACCGTACCCTTTTATGTAATGATGTTTACTTTGAATTTATATTAGTTCACACAAACACTCCATCCATGCTTTTGTTCCGGCCCTCCGGTCCAGTTTAAGAACCCATTGTGGCCCTCGAGTCAAAAAGTTTGCCCACCCCTGCACTGGACCCTGCAGGACACCTACTACATTAGGCAACTACCAAGCCTGAGATGTAGCAACTCTACCTGATACACTGAAACAAACACATTTTGGGAGGCCCCCAAAATGAGGAGACAAAGAAACATGCCCAAATGAAAAAACAGAACAAAACTCCAGGAAAATAACTAAACAAAATGGAGACAGGCATTCCACTAGCTGCAGAATTCAAAACACTGGTTATAAGAATGCTCAATGAAATTAATGAGAACCTCAACAGCATAAAAAAGGACCAGTCAGAAATGAAGGATACACTAACTGAAATGAAGAATAATTTACATGGAATCAACAATAGAGTAGATGAAGCCAGGAATCAAATCAGCAAGTTGAAATATAAGAAAGCAAAAAAACACCCATCAGAACAGGAAAAAAAAGAATTAAGAAAATGAGGATAGCGTAAGAAGCCTCTACAACTTTAAGCGTACTAACATTTACATCATGGGGGTGTCAGAAGGAGAAGAGAGAGAGCAAGAAACTGAAAACCTATTTGAAATAATAATGACAGAAAAATTCCCTAACTTGGTGAAGGAAATAGACATACAAGTCCAGGAAGAACAGAGAGTCCCAAACAAGATAATCAAAAGAGGTCCACACCAGGATACATCATAATTAAAATGTAAAAGGTTAAAGACAAAGAAAGAATCTTAAAAGCAGCAAGAGAAAAGCAGTTAGTTAACTACAAGGGAGCTCCCATAAGACTGTCAGCTTATTTCACAACAGAAACTTTGCAGGCCAGAAGGGATTGGCAGAAAATATTCAAAGTGATGAAAAGCAAGGACCTACAACCAAGATTAGTCTAATCAGCAAGACTTTCATTTAGAATCAAAGGACAGATAAAAAGCTTCCCAGATAAGGGAAAAACTAAAGGAGCTCATCACCACCAAACAAAGTATTATATGAAATGTTAAAGGGTCATCTTTAAGAAGAAGAAAAAAAAGATCAGCCCTGGCTGGATAGCTCAGTTGGTTTGAGCATTGTCCTGATATGCCAAGGTTATGGGTTCAATCTCCAGTCAGGGCACATACAAGAGAACCAATGAATGCATAAATAAGTGGAACAACAAATCAATGTTTCTCTTTCTCTCTCTCTTTTTCTCTCTCTCTCTCTCAAATCAATAAAAAAAATTTTAATCAAAATATATACAATAAAATGACAATAAATACATATTTATCAACAATTGAATCTAAAAGTCAAAATAAATGAACAAGAACAGAAACAAACTCAGATACAGAGAATGTTTTGACAGTTGCCAGATGGGAGTGAGAGAGGCTAGTAAACCAGGACAAGTAGAATAGGGAAACTGAGACAGATAGTTAAATGGCCAAGCAGTTTACAGCCATCCAGTAAATCATAAAATCCTATCTTCTATAACCAAGGATATGTAAGAGTAAGTAGTTTCCACTTCTCCCCAACCAGAAGGTAAATAGCTTAAATCACTCTACTCAAGGAGATAGCAGAAATCCAATTAGTGCCATTTGCCAATCACACCCAAGAACAGATGAAGTTAAGGGCGGGAGGGAGGGGGGGGGGGATGTCCGGCCCTCGGGCAGTATAAGGCCCATGAAATCATTTGGTCTGGCCCTGCCAAGGCAACTGCAGGCAGGATTCAAAATTCAATAAATCTAGGAGCTTTTTTCATAGCAACATAAATTTATATTAAGTGAACTATATTAAGCGAATGATGTTATAAATATCCAAATGGCTTTGGCAGTAAAAAGGTTTCTACTCCTCAGTTAAGGCAATAAATCTCATTTTGGCACAGCAGAATAAAACTGATGAATGTTCTATTGAGATCCTGCCCTAAGACTACCCCGAAACTCCCAGCTTTTAAAAACCCTCAAAAGGAAGGTCCCAAAGCACGCTCGCCCTCTAGGCAGCACATCAACACCATTACCTTTTCCCTCTTCTTCCCCCACAGGCATGCATCTCCTAAACTCTAAGACCCCATGAGACTTGTAAAATAGGGGAGCATTGAGCAGTGGCAGCTCATCCCAGGCTAACCTCCTGAACCTGTCTCCAAGGCCCCTTTTCTTACGTCCCAGTGAGCTAAAGCAACCCAGCCCAGGTATCTCCTGTTGCTTCTTCTATGCTAAGCCCTTCCTTGTTTCACTGTCCCCAGCTTTAATACACATACCCTCACCTGGACTTGTGTTGTAAAATTTTTCCTACACAAAGTCAAGAACCCATACACTATCAGCTGGCCCTAGGCAGACCTGTCAGGGCCAGGTCCCTTTCCAGTAACAGGAGGGGGCTAAGAGGTATCGGTGAAAAAAGTAAAGGGATTCAGAGTACAAATTGGTTGTTACAGAATAGTCATGAGAATGTAAAGTATAGATAGGGAATACAGTCAATATTCTAATGACTATATAGGGTATCAGATGGGGGCAAAATTTATTGGGATGATCACTTAGTAAGTTATTTAATGTCTAATCACTGGGTGTACACCTCAAAATAATGTAATATTGAATGTCAACTGTAATTGAAAATTTAAAAAAAAAAAGAGCCATTGCACTGCCATGCGAGGCCCTCTCTCCAATGCATGGTAAGGCCTGTGAAGCATCTACACTGGGAAGCATAATACAAAAGGAAAGCAAGCAGCAACTTATACCTGCTGGTGCTGAACTTGGATAAAATATACCGTCCTTAATAGCAGAGAATTTGGGAAAATTCTTCTTCTGCATTTCTCCTAAAGAAAAAGGAAGGGCACCCAGCTGGTGTGGCTCAGTGGTTGAAAATCGACCTATGAACTAGGAGGTCACGGTTCCATTCCAGTCAGGGCATATGCCTGGGTTGCAGGCTCAAACCCCAGTGTGGGGCATGCAGGAGGCAGCCAATCAATGATTCTCTCTCATCATTGACGTTTCTCTCTCTCTCCCTCTCCTTACCTCTCTGAAATCAATAAAAATATATTTAAGAAGAAAAGAAACATGAAGGGTAGACATCTATTTGTGCTTGGCTTTTCTTAGAAATAAGCAACAAGGCTTTGTTAACTCAAATGCCACTCTGTATCAAGTGTTTATGATCTCATCGCTGACTTAAAAGGATCTATTTACAGTGGAAAAGTCAACAACACCTGCTATGCTTCTTAACAATTCTTCTGCCTCTCCCTTTCCTCTTCTACTTTATAAGCTCTCCCTCTTTCTTCACTGTCCACTCCAACCCCTCTCTGCATAGCTGAGCCCAGTTTTGAAAGGAAAACTGTGTTTAAGAGAGGAGCCTGCCCGGCTCCTCAGTGGCTGAGCACCAACCTATGAACCAGGAGGTCACGGTTCGATTCCTGGTCAGGGCACATGCCCAGGTTGCGGGCTCTATCCCCACTAGGGGGCATGCAGGAGGCAGCCAATCAATGATTCTCTCTCATCACTGATGTTTCTATCACTCTCTCCATCTCCCTTCCTCTCTGAAATCAATAAAAATATATTTTTAAAAAAAGAGAAAGGAGCCACTTGTTGCAGACTGCAATAAAAAAGCAGCCCTTCCCCACCCCACAGTAGTCATGCTTCAACCTGTTTGGCGGGCTTTTGAAATGGTGGTACTAACTGATCAAAGGCGCGTATGCTTTGACAAATCCTGCCAAAAATACCCTTGCAAAGCAACTATTTGAAATTTGTAACCCATTTCTCAAGAAGAGCACTCAGCTGAACACAAATTTGTTCCTGACATCCATAACATGTGTTATGAGTAACCTTAATAATATTTTTCTACATAGAATGGCTTACTCAGAGTACAGTGGGGCCTTGACTTACGAGTTTAATTCGTTCCGAGACTGAGCTCGTTAAAGGAGCTCGTTAACTCAAATTACTCTACCAACTCAAGCAAAAAATCTGAGGAGAGACAGCTGGTATCTCAAAAAACTCGTTAGTCGGGACACTCGTAAGTCAAGGCCCCACTGTACACTTAACCTCTGTGTTTCTTGGGGATAATAAGAAAACCATCTCAGTGGAGTGCTCTGTTGCTTCAGTAAGTTAATAAATGTAAACCCTTTGAACAATGCCTGGCACAAAGTAAATGCTCAATACATTAATCTATCATAATCATCATCACTATCATCAACATCTAGAACAGTGGTTCTCAACCTTGGCTGCACATTAGAATCACCTGGGAAGGATGAAGCCCAGAAATCAGGATTTTAAAAAGATTCCCAGGTGATTCTAATAAGCAGCCAAGGTTGAGAACCACTGATCTAGAACATCAATGTTACAGTGTTACCAGAACATGATGTTACTAGAACATCAATGTCATAAGGATGGTCATTTCTGTCTGTCTTGTTCACTGTTGAAACCTCGGTGCCTGACATATAGTTGACACACAAACATTTGTTGAATGAATTAATTATGGTTACTAGTACTTCTATTACTAAGTAGAGGGTGACTTGCATCAAAATGTAATTGCGATCCTGGCTGGTGGGATGCGTCATCCTGTGCACTGAAGAGTCTTGAATTCAATTCCCAGTCAGGGCACATACCCAGGTTGTGGGTTCAATACCTAGTCGAGGTGCATACGGGAGGCAACCGATCAATGTTTCTCATATTGATTTTTCTTTCTCCCTTTCTCTTCCTTTCTTTCTATAATAATAAAAAATATCCTTGGGTGAGAATTTTTTAAAAATGTAATTGCCTATGGGAGAAAATTAGGTATGGAAAAATAACTGCTACCTGGAAATTTAGAAGAGGTATGAAATAAAGAACTTCAAGAGAGAAGAGGAGAGGCTACTCTCAAGTTAAAGAAGCATCTTATCAGCTCAAACTAACCCACCAGAAGAAAAGACAAGTCAAAAGTATTTGCTGGCCCTGGCCAGGTAGCTCAGTTGATTAGGGCATCCTCCCGATATGCCAATGATGTGGGTTTGAACTCTGATCAAGGCACATACAAAAAGCAATCAATGAATGTATACATTAGTGGAACAACAAATCGACGTTTCTCTCTCTCTCAAAATCAATATTTTTTTTAAAAGTACTTGCTAAGGGCATTTGCAGCCAAAAGACATTAAGGTTTAGACAAGTTTCTTTGTCCATAGAGGTGCAAGAATCTAAAATAGGGGCCTGGCTGGCGAGTAGCTCAATGGTTGAGCATTGACCTATGAACCAGGAGGTCACAGTTCAATTCCCTGTCCAAGCACATGTCCAGGTTATAGGTTCAGTCCTCAGGAGTGGGCATGCAGGAGGCAGCCGATCAATGATTTTCTCTTATCATTGATGTTTCTATCTCTCCATCTCTTTCACTCTGAAATCAATTAAAAAATTGTTTTAAAAAATCTAGAATAGGGGACTTCTAAGTACCTAAGGAAGATCTAATCTGGGCCATACCAGCAAGGACAAACCCCACTCTAGTAAGGAAAGTAGCATTAGAGAAAGGAAGTAATGTATCTAAGGACACAACAAGCGAACTGGGAGCTGTAACTCAAATCAGTATACAGTTAAAAAGAGGGCCCTTGAGAACAATTTGTAGAGGCCACAAATCAAGCATCTCAGCTTCTTACCTGCCTTTCTCCACCAATGGAAAACTGGGATTATCCACGTGCTCATCAGGGCTCTGCAAGCTCTCCAGGCACAATTTTCATTCAGACATCCCATCATCCAAGCTGCGGTGTCTGCAACCTACCTGTTCCTGACTATCCCAAGAATTATCTACTGGTGCTTAGCCCTCCACTGAAAGACAGCAGTTTATGGGCAGAGAAAGTCACTTTGCTCTAAACACTTTCATCTTTTACTGTAAAAATCCTCAGAGAACTGAGAAAAAAAGCTGGGGAAAGGAGCCACCAGGAGTCTTCAACAGGCCTCAGAAAACAGAGCCTTCCTTCTACTCCCTTCCCCATCCTTATTCCAGGCTTCCACAGACAAGCTACTAATGTTAACTTCTCCTAGTGGATATGGTAAAGCACTAATCAAAATATACAGCAAGCAGCCTTTAAAAGCAGCGTATTTCTCAAAAGCAGTGAACTTCAACAGTTTGTCGACAAATTAGCCAACAGAGCTAGTCTGACTTGACAAGAGAGAGAAGGTCCTGAGAAAAACTTAGCATATTAAAGGTCTTTAGGCAAGTTCGAAGTTCTCCAAGTCTGTTTCTTGTTTGAAAAAATATAAATATGTACTACCTAGGGTTAAATGAGATAATTAATATAAAGTGTGTGGCACATTGCCTGGCACATGGTAATAATTCTATTAATGTCAGTAAAGTTTTTTCTGTATCCTCCCCGCAAATAATTATTTATCAGGTATCTAGAATGCTGTTAAAGGCAAACATTTTTGCCTCACTCCCTAATCCTAATTCTTTACAGGGAATCACAGCCTCAAAGAAAGCCATTCAGGATCAAAAGACTTTTAGTTCACCTGAAAATTGAGTAAGTAACAAAAATCACCCTTAATTTCAGCCTTGGAGTCCTGAAGCCAAACATGGAGATACGCAGCACTAGGTTTTCCCACATCACCCATGGAGAAGGTAGTGCTCAGTAAGCTTGGAGGCGCTGGAAGCAAGCGACCAGCTCAGGCCTTGCGTAAACTAAATTCTCTAAAGAATGTATCATCTAAAGTGAACCTCTTGCTTTAGTCCCTATATCTTATTAATTTTCATATGTAGATCAAATACTAAAGATTCCTATTTAATTACCCTAAACCTCTCAATCTTTTCAAACTACAAATATTTTATTATAATAAAATGTTAAATTTTATATAAAGTTACCATTTCCTTAAATATTAAAATAGATTTTATTACTTTTTCAGATGTACATTTATTATTATTCAACTTTATAGAACCCTATAATATACATTTTACTACTATATACCGTCTTTTATTCCCATTTTTCTGGCTCAAAGTAGTCTTTCTTGTTAGTTAAGGACAATGTTGGAAAGACGAGAACCTGGGATCTAATCCTAACTCCAGCACTAACTTACTGTGTAACTTAGGGAAGTCACACTTTCTCAGTCTTCTTTCCTCCTCTACAGAATGGTGGTAACTTAACTCCAGTTCTAAAATCACAACATGTAGGCCAAGAAATTTTTTTTTTTACTTTAGTGATTATGAGTACATAAACAGTAGGAAATATATCACACAGAAGTGAATACGTTATTTTTCCCCCTGAAATGGATATATTCCAAGTCTTTAAAATCTGAAATTATAACAAATCATTTCATCTCCTAAATTGCAACTTATCTGCGGTATATGCTATCCAATTCTCCCCAGTACCCTGATAATGTCTTGTTACTACCCAGCCAAACAGGAATGCATCACAACATTTTCTTTCAATTTCTACAGACTTCTACAATTTCCTGGCAAGTTTTCTCAATAAATATCAGTAACTAAAGGTTAATTTAATTATCCAATATTTTGAGTACCTACCTAACCTGTACCAGTTGTGATAGACGGAGAGATAAGTGATTAAGACACTTTTTTTCATATCCTCAAGGAATCACAATCCGTAAGGACACTGCACAGATACCATCACTCCAATCCTTCTCCTAAGCAGACATCACTAATCAACCATGGTCTCTCCCTTGAACTGGCTAGTCTTGGCTCGCGGATTCCATGTAGCCATTACCAATCACATGGGCTGGTTTTAACAGACCCATCACATTTCACTAAATCTCCATTACACAAGTGATGATTCTGATACCTATATTTGAATGTAGAAATTTGTGGGAAGCTGAATATGGCTTAGAAAGTAAAACCAAAAGAGGTAGTGTCCCTATCATCAAAAAGGGTAATATGCTAATTAGACCGGACGTCCTTCCAGATGAAGCCGGTGCCAGAGGGAAGCCCAGGTCCTGGGTGCCTGCAGGCAGCCGGAGGGAAGCCAGCCCAGGTCCCAAGTGCCTGCCGACAGCCGGAGGGAAGCAAGCCCAGGTCCTGCATGCCAGAGGGTAGCCGGTGCCGGCAGCAGGGGGAAGGAAGGCCTACTCTTGAAGAATTTCGTGCACCAGGCCTCTAGTCTTTTATAATTCAATTGAAGCATAAAGAAAACTGGGGAGAGGGTGGGAGGAATGGTACTCCTGCCAATTATCAATTACCATTTTCTAACATTCTAAATTAATCTATATATATAAAAGGCTAATATGCAAAGTGCCCCCACGGGAGTTTGACCGGGAGACCAGGAGTTCTATCACTCACTATGATGTGTGCTGACCACCAGGGGGCAGCGCAGAATGAAGGAAGGCCCTGGCTGGCAGCTTGCAGCCAGGGAAGGGAGGCCTTGGCAGGCAGCCAGAAGGAAGGCCCTGATCAGCCCTGATCACAGGCCAGCCCTAGGGACCATGCATGAATTTCGTGTACCAGGCCTCTAGTTCTGAAATAAAGAGGATGAAGTCTGTTAAGAACCACCTGAGTCTGAGAATCAGGTTATCCATTTTACATATGTTTCCTTTAAAGGCCAAGATTGTTTTATGGTAGCTAGAATAAACTCAAAAGAAACTAATGAAATTAGGAAAAATTAAAAGAACCAACAAGGCTATAAAATTAAAATTCTGAAACAAAGTAATATGGCTTAACTAATCTGACCTAATAACTTAGAGTCCAACTTTTTCATCTAACATAAGACTTAACAAAAATTTGTCTTCCAACCACAGATAAGTTAACTCTTCTTGACCATGACTGACATTCAACTATTTAAAGATAAATGCTTTGTTCTCCAGGCATCATGGTGCAAAACTCTAGAACTTCGAATTGGTACTAGTTTAAATGGCTGACCAGATCTCAACCACTTCGTAAGGAAAATCTAGGCCTACCTGCAGGTAGAAAGGACACACCATATTACATTCTTCCCAATTTAGAACACTATATTAACCTTACTACCAAACACACTTGACAAAGGATTCTACAATTCCCCCAACTTGTCTGCTCTCCTAACAGAGACCAGCTTAAAATAAATATTAGAAAAGGGAAAATTTACAAACACTAACCATTCAATTCTCTAACGTCTCCATCCACCAAAAAGTGTGCTTTCGCTGTCCATTAAAGAATAATAAAAGTGTCCTAGGAAGATGACTCTGTCTTCTTTAAGAAACTACTATGGAACTTATTGAGCATCATGTTATTCTGAGTCTGTTGTTTAACAGTTATCCTGCTGAGAGTTTAATACTAATAAAATGTTGCAATCACCTATCCATTTTGTCTTGACTGTCAAGAAGGTCAAAACTGAATTTTTTTTTAAATATATTTTATTGAATTTTTACAGAGAGAAAGGAAGAGAGATAGAGAGTTAGAAACATTGATGAGAGAGAAACATCGATCAGCTGCGTCCTGCACAACGCCCCCCCCCCCCCCCCCCCCCCACTGGGGATGTGCCCGCAGCCAAGGTACATGCCCTTGACCGGAATTGAACCTGGGACCTTTCAGTCCGCAGGCTGACGCTCTATCCACTGAGCCAAACCGGTTAGGGCCAAAACTGAATTTTATGCCCACCTGACAACATCCTCGGCTTTGGGTTTTGGTACACTACCTCCATCTTTCTATTGCCTTTTCTTCTTTTTATGATGGTTTATGTTTTTGTTTGTTTGTTTGTTAATCCTCACCCAAGGATATTTTCCCATTGGTTTTTTAGAGAGAGTGGAAAGGTGGGGAGAGGGAAAGAGAGAGAGGAACATCAATGTGAGAGAGACACATCGACTGGTGGCCTCCTGCATGTACCCAAACCCAGGTATATGCCCTTGACCAGGAATCGAACCTGTGACCCTTCTGTGCATGGGCCAAAGCTCTATTTCCTCCACACACCAGCCAGGGATAGTGCTGTGTTTTGTTATTTTTTATTGAAGTCACCTCAGAATTCTTTTGGAAATGAGCAAAGGATATAAATAATTTAGTAATTTAATTTCCTTCATTATTACTATTTATTTTTCCTCAGTGTCCCCTAAAACTCTCCCTTTTTTGTACTCTTGTGCATGCTGTTTACCCCAAACATAGTCCCTGCTATTTCTAGCATTCAATGACTTCTCCCAGGCTCCTGAGGTTGAATGAAGCATTCATTTGGCTCCTACCATACCTTGACAATACTGATTTTTTTCCATGTGCACTGTCTTTTCAAGTTCCTCAAAGACTATGAGATCCTAATGGAAAGAGAGTACATCTTACATATATTTATATTCCCAGCAGCATCAAAACAAGCCTTGCATGGGGCAGACACACAGTAAAGACATGTTCTGTTAATGGGAAGGGTAAGTTAGCATTTTTGAAAGCTCACTGGGTGAAACTATGTGGGAAGTAGGCTGAAAAGGAGTTTCTATCTTAAAGCAATTTACAAACCAAAGAACTAAGATAGTAAATTACCTATGTAGACAACAGGAATGGCATATATATAAACACACATAAAGTTCTCGGAATGGCTACTTTTGGCAGGATTAGTCAGCGTTCACAAAGTCTTTTAGTGCAATTCAAATGAATAAGACTATGAGGATATTCAGTCACAATTTAATGACTCCAAAGATGTGCAAGGCGACAGTATTCAAAGAACAGCAAGTACATTTCCATGGATGTAGTAAAGAACGACAAGCATCATTAGACAATGGAGGTGAATTTGGGGGACTGCTGACAGAGGGCCTAGCTGAGGCAGCAATGCAAAGCTAGGGACTGGGTTTTTTTTTAAGGTAATTTAATTAGGTAAAATCTTTGAAAATGATGCACAACTACTGTGTCAACAATCGATAGGAGAAAGAAAGCTAGACTATGAGGCCTGACAGTAAATACTAGTGATGCCAGTAAGTACTGGCTATCTGCACTCATTCTCAGGTGGGTATGTAGGACAACCCATTTAAGAGCCCATCTGGGCACAATGGCCATGATAGCCCTAAGGGCCAGAGCAGTGGTTTCTACCTCACCTTTTTGAATCTGAATCCTCAGAGTAAAACAATCTCTCTCTCTCTCTCTCTCTCTCTCTCTCTCTCTCTCTCTTACACACACACACACACACACACACACACACACACTCACAGAGCTGTAATTTCAATTGTGTGGCTTACCACAGAGGCAGTATAACAAAATGACCCAGAGCTACTCCTGGGTTCAAATCTCAGCTCTGACACTATTAGGTGTGCACTCTCAGGGAACATATTTAACTTTACTTAGCCAGATAAAAATTGTACCTTCCTCTTAGGTAGATATATAAAACGTTTAGCAGAATGAGTAGTTCAGTAAGCTCTCATCCAATATTATTTTTTAAATGGACAATAAGGTATGGATTTTCAGACCTCTTATATTTACTTCACAGTCCTCTGAAAATCCTTGATACCCAGGTTGGGAGTTGCTGTCTTAGAAGTAAATTCCATCAGCAAGGATTTATGTGGCAGCTACAATGTTCAGCATTGTGCCACGGCCTATAGAAGCCAACACAACACCCAACAAGTAAGGGGACAATGCAGAGGGTGGATGTTGGAAGGACATGGGATTGTTGCATAGGTTAAAATGAGACTAAAACTCAAGCAGGAGTTTAAAGTTGGAAATGCTATGCGGAGCCAAAGAGGTCTGGTCAGGGAGTAGCATGCTGAACATGTGCTTAAGGAAGACTACCCGTTGGCAGCCTTTAGGGCAAACTAGAGTAGGGACACATCTCTTACCACTCAGAAACAACCAGGAGTCTGGGCTCAAAGCTCTAAAGAAGGTTTCATCCCTAATCTGCACTGATTCATACTGCTGGTCACTTAAATTGGTTTAAGCCATACCACTGGTTACATTAACAGCTTAACTAATTTCTTCATAATACTTAGAAAAAAATATTACCTAAAACAACACATGTAAGCTTAGTAAATATTTGAGCTTCAGATTCAATCTAAGAAATTGGAAAAAGGGGAACTACCTGCAAAAGAGTCCTCAGCATTGGAAAAGGATAAACAGTATGTAGGCCCTTGCCTGAATCTAAGGGTTCCCATCCTCAACCTCAAATCCTTGATCTACCCGCCTCTCTCGCCAGTTTTCAAACATGTGTTTATTGTAATTACCTTAAACATAGTAAGATGCATGAATAACCAGAAATCAATCAGATATCCAGTAGTTAAAACTCTCTAATCTTTTTTGACTCTCCATCTGGCCAATTTCAACTTCTCTCTAATGCTAGAGCTTTGAGAGCAGAGTTTGAATCCCAACTGGGCATTTCCTAGTTGTTTGATGTCAGGCAAATCAAACTCCCATGCTTCGGTTTGCATATCTGTGAAGCGGGAATAACCTGTCAGAAAGTAGTTGTGAACACTAAATGGTTAATATCAGTCAAGTGACTAAAACATAATAAGCACAATATGTATTAGCTATTATTATCATCTTTATTACAGAGTAATATTGGCTACCACCAGATCTCCAGGAGTACAACTATCACATTTTTTCAACAAAAACACACGGGCAAAACTATTTCATTGTCACTGAATCGCACACAGCACAGCTAGATAAGAGGTAGTGGTCAGCCCCTACCTGTTGCAACACCTTTAAGAGATGACTGTCACAAACTGGCCTGCACATGACGCTCCAACATGCAGGAATGCTCCCCCTGAACTACCTCGGCCCAGAGCTCATTTCTCTGGAAACAGAACCCTAGCATGTGTGAATAGGAATCTCAGAAGTTCATGAAATTTAAAAAAGTTTTTGTGAGATATGTTGTTTTTTTTTTTAAAAAAAAAAAAGTATTTCCTGGGCTGTGACCCACAACACTACTTTGTCATTTTCTCTTTTCTATCTAGAAATCTGTGAGACTGAACCAAAACAGTAAGAAACTTCCTCCCCTGCTTCCCAAGCATTAGCAAGTAAGCGGCCCTTAGGTGACTCCACACTCATCTTCACAGATAAACGGTCCGCCCCCTCCACCACCCCCCGCCCCGGAGCACTAGGGTCCGGTCTGCAAAGAACTAAATTCCAAGTGCATCCTAGAGGGCTTGTAAAGACACGGCTCCCGTCGCCTGTGGACAGGGGAGAGGGGCGCCTTGCTCAGGTGTGAGGACCCCATCCCGTGCAGGACCCGCGCTCCCACACCCCGGGAAGACCAGAAACACTCAAAGCAGTGAGCACACTCCCACAGCCACATCTGTCCGCGACCTCTCGGGCAGCACCCGCCTTCCGAACCGCCCAGGAAACTGTTCCCGGAACGCGGGCAGCCCCGGCCGGCGCGAGGTGCACACGTGCCCGGCGGCAGCAGGCCCGGCTCGGCCCCGCCTCGCACTCACCTGGCCCGTGATGCCAGTGATGAGCGCCACCTTTCTGGGCTTGCCCATCTCGCCATCCCCGGAGCCCCGGGTGCTGGGGCAGCGTGCCGGAGCGTGTGCCATGTCTCCGCGAGGCGTGCGGCAGAGAGCAGGGCGGAGCGACAGGGAGCGCAGCTGAGGCAGCGGTGCCAGGGGACGTGGGAGTGTACCCGCGCGCAAGCTGCCTCGCCCGGCTGCAGGGAAGAGCGCACCGCGCGGCCAGCAGCCACAATCTGACAGGGAGCTCGGAGGCGGGTGGGAAGGGCAGGGGCGGGCCCAGCGGCGGGCGACGCGGCAGTGCGGCTGCAGCCAGGCGGGCGTGGCGTCATCCCGTAGGCCAGCGACGCTCCCGCGGCGCCAGCGGCAGGCCCCGCCCCCCGTCAACGGCCTTGCGGGAGGGGCGGGGCGCCGGAGGGCGGGGCTTGCCGCTGGGCTAATCTGCAGCCTCAGGAAAGGAAGTGATACTGGTCCAGCGCCTGGCTGAGCCCTGGGCCAGGGCGAGAGTGGGCGGGGTCAGCCTTCTACGGCCTGTACGTCACCATTTCTCCCTGTGTGGAACCCCCACGTCCTCTCCTTCTCCGTCCCAATGTCCCAGGAATCCTAATAAGAGCCCGAGGATGCGGGGAGAAACTATGAGCAGACGTTTCTGTTAGGAGAAAGCCTTGAATTCCAAATCTGGGTGTCACGGGGCCTGGGTCAAAGGCTTTGACAAATAATTTCTGGAAATTTGTTGCAATGTTTTTTTGATGAGTCTGGTTTTATGTTTCTTGAAGGTCACTAGCGTTACAAGACCCCTGAATGGGGATCACAGTTGTGGAGAACAACTAACCTCACCTCTAGCCTGGCTTTCTGGCTCTTTTCACATTTCCCAGAGTTCAGAGTACTGATAAAACACAATAAAGTCTCTGGCCCACACACAATAAGGAAATGTTGAAAATAATAATACAATAAGGAAATATTGAAAAGAATGCCGGATCAATAAACCTGAACGTGGCTAACCTCAAACAAAAATTCAAATGCAGTTTGGCTTCTATGGGCAGCCGTGCATTGAGCCAGGGAAGGAGCAGAGGTGACTGAGACACTGGAAGGACAGCAGGTGTGTGTACATAAGCAGTTGACTAGAATCCAGAGAGAATACCGAAACTTCCTTATCTCCACTGCTCTACTAATGACAGGCAAGACCATCACTTTAAATCACAAATTAAGTAATTAGCAGAGTGCTCAATCTAACACACAAATCAGACCTCAAATCCCAAAATCAGAAAATCTCAGTATTAAATTAAAAATATCTTCCCCGCTCTGGCCAGGTGGCTCAGTTGATTGCAGCCTCCTCAAAATGTATCCTCAGGTGAGAATTTTAAAAAACAATCTTTACCCCCTAAGCGCCTCGGAAATACTCCTTAGCTTTATAGATAGGCTTGTCTTTGATTTCACACCTTGCCTCTCCTCTGTCCATAGTATACAGAGAATAAGTGAATAAGTGTTACTTGCAGTAGCATAAGGCACCTCTGAGTGGTGAATGAAAAAGGCCTGGTGTAGAGACTGCACACTTCAATTTAGGGAAAATCACTGTAAGCAAGTAATGTCTTTGAACTCTACTAAATTACCTTAATAACTTATTTTTTATTTAATATTAAAGTGCTTTGAATTTGCAGATAAATCATTTAACATTTTCCCAAAAATTGCTGGGAAAAAATGGATATTCAGAGAGGACATGCCAACTTTATCCTGCAGCTGTGAGACTTCCTATCATGCTACTGAACACTGGACACTTGCCTGTCCTAGTAAGAAGAATGACAGTTGAAGACCCATAGAAAGAAAATTCATATTATTTATAGGGCCTGAAAATAAAATAATTGCAAAATATTGAGGTAAATGGTAGTTCAGAGATACAGTGGAAGATTTTTAAAAGGGGGATATTTGTCTTAAAAAGTTCTCTTGAAAAAAAGGTAATAAAAGGACAATATGTTTGTTTGTTAGGGTTGTCATAATAAAATACCCAGACATGGTGGTTTAACCAACTGAAGTTTATTTCCTCAGTTCTGAAGACTGAAAGTTCAAGATCAGTGTGGTTTCTTCTGCAGCCTCTCTTTTTGTCTCACATGTGGCCATCTTTATGTTCACACGGCAGTCTCTATATGTGTCTGTGTCTAATTTCCTCTTATATGGACATCAGTCATACTGGATTAGGTCCCACCCAATATTCTCATGTTAACTTAACTACCACTTTAAGAACCCTATTTCCAAATAGTCATATCCTGAGTTATTGGGGGTTAGGACTCTGACATATTAATGGGGGAGAGCAGGGGCAATTCAATCCATAACAGGCAGCTGGAGGGAAAGAAAGGTTTTTCTTTTGTGTTTTTTTTTTGGGGGGGGGGGGGGACAGGTGGGGAGGAGCAGAAAATGGGGCTGATTTTTCTGGTGAGATCCTCTTCCTGGTTTGCAAAAAGGCCATCTCGCTGCTCCTCACTTGGTGAAGAGATAGACATCTCTCTCCTATCTCCTCTTATAAGGGCAATAATCCCATCATGAGGTCTCCACTCTGATGGTCTAATTACCTCCAGACCGCCACCTCCAAATACAACCACAATGCAGGTTAAAGCTTCAACATGTGAATTTGGGGAGGACACAATTCAGTCCATTCTGGGGTCCGACCCCAGCAGGTCCAGGGATCCCCAAAGGTTTGGATGGAGTTGGCGAAGAAGGAATAACACAGAGACAGCGTTCAGTTGATCAGCAGCCTAGCCAGGATCTCTAGCCAGGATCTCCAGCCAAGTTCTGTCTAGGATCTCCAACCAAGTTCTGTAGCCAGGTTCTGGTCAGGATCTCCAGCGAAGTTCTGGCTAGGATCTCCAGCGAAGTTCTGTCTCTAGGTTCTCCAGATTCTCTAGCCAAGTTCTGTAGCCAGGTTCTGTTCAGGATCTTTTGCCATGTTCTCCTGCTAGGTTCTGTCTCTAGGTTCTGTTTCTAGGTTCTGTCTTCTGTTGTCTTGTTACATCTGTATTTATACCAGTTGATTTTAATCCTGTCAATTTCTATTCCAAAAGGTTAGGGTGTTTCTTATCTCCATTCCAGGGAGTAAAGATTATGTAGTTTAAGCGTGATTGTTCTTAGTTAAAGTGATTAACTACCCTCCTGGCAGTTAAGGGGTTTTATCCCCTCCCTAACTTCAGGGGAAAATCCCTACCTGGGGAAACAACCTTTCTCGGAGAGGTGACCTTGGTTAAAACACATAGCGCCAAGAAGGGGAGCAAACATGTTAAGAACAGTATGCCATATATGCCAGGTCCCTTGAAACATATGCTGTGCAGATGTTTCTTCCCTGCAGCGACTGTGTCAAGCAGCAAGGATGGACCGGCTCCTGGCAAGTCCACAGCATCAAACATTTGGTATGGTACTTAATATATTGAATAAGTTTTTTTACATCTTTGTTTTCCATTTCTTGAATTGAGTAGAGGCTAATTATTCAAGAATAATGCCTCTGCTTTCCCCTCCGAATTATCTCTTCTTTTAAATATTTCTTAGCTTTTCTCTTACAGAACACTTGCTAATCTTTCACCATACCACAGTTTGGAAAACCAATGATAATGGTTAGCATGCATTGAGTGAGCATGTAAGATGAGCCATATCTTACTTAATTCTATGAGATAAGTATAATAAGAATCCCTATTTTGTAGAAATTGAGAATCAAAAAGGTTAGTAAACTTTCCCTAGGTCACATTGCTAGTGACTGGTTATGGTAGATACCATGATTGGTTTTTTCAATTCCTGTTCCATATTCTATTTGGGAAAGCTGAAGTGCTAAAACCCACACTTCCCAGATCATTTTGCATCTAGCATTTTGGAAGCAAATTTAGTTCTGGCAGCCAGACATGTTCCCCCTTAATCTGGTGGTGGAAGTGAACGGAAGCCATCTTTTCACTTCTTTTCACACCGACCTGAGAGTTTTTGGCAACTAGACTCCAAGTTTGGGTCTAGTCACAAGTTTCATGAGTACACCCCAGTAGGGGTGGTGGCAGCATCAGTTTCCTAAATTCTGGCTTAGAACTATATGGCTGGCTTAGAAGTATGCCTTTGACATCAACAGACCAGGCTTCTGCTCCTCCTCTTCTTAGAAAAATTTTTTTTAACTGAAGTTTTCATTGAGATCATTGTAGATTATAAGAAATAACACAATGATATCCTGAGACCCTTTAACCCAATTTCCCTCATGGTCACATTCACAAAAACTACAGGGCAATATAACAAGCAGGATATTGACATTGATACAATTCACCAATCATATTCAGATTTCCCCTGTTTTACTTGTACTCATTTGTGCCTGTATGAGTGTGTTTAGTTCCATACTGTTTTGTCATATGTGTAGGTTTGTTCATCTACCAAAGTCAAAATACCAAATAGTTCTGACAACACAAGATATCCTTTTACAACTCCATCCCTTACCCCTGGAAAACATTAATCTGTCCTCCACTTCTAAAGTTTTGTCACTTCAAAATGTATTATAAATGGAATCACACAGCTTTCAGTCTTTTGGGATTGGCTTTTTTTTGCTCAGCTTACATTTCCTAGGTATTCATCCAAGCTGTGTATATCAATAAGTTGTTTATTTTTATTGTTGAGTAGTGTACATTTATGATGTGGATGTACCATAGTTTATTTAGCCATTCACCCATTGAAGAAATTCTGGGCTGTTTCCAGTTTGGGGCTATTACAAATAAACTGCTCTGAATATTCATACACAGATTTTTGTGTGACTGTAGTTTTCATTTTGCCCAAGAGTACCATCACTGGGAAGTATGGTAATTACATGTTAAGTTTTCTAAAAAACTGCCAAACTGTTTGTAATTGAATTTCTTACACTAAATTCCCTTCTACTTGAAATGCCTACAGTGGTTTCTGTGTTTCACTCACAAGCTGACATGGCACTACAGACAAAACACAAACTCCAAACTCAGGGCTCTTAACCAATATTGAAGGACCAATAAAATGGTTACTTGTATGTGTAAGTATGATTGATAGCGACACATTATAGCAGGTAAAATATTCAGTGGAGAAGTAGAGACTGCCCTCCACTTCAGAATTTATATCACTTTTCCAATTCAGGAAATAATCAAGATAGAAGTAGCAAATTTTTAAGTAAAATCTTATACTAGTAAAATCAACTCTATTGGATTTTGATGAGAAAAGTATGAGTCTCAACTGTCCCACTATGTTTCTCATTTATTTAGTTTTGTTTTGCTTTTTTAATATATTTTTATTGTTGATGGTATTACAGATATCTCCCATTTTCCCCCCTAAGACATAGTAT
Source organism: Myotis yumanensis (assembly GCF_028538775.1). Lineage (NCBI taxonomy): Eukaryota > Metazoa > Chordata > Mammalia > Chiroptera > Vespertilionidae > Myotis > Myotis yumanensis. The sequence continues at coordinate 94,746,492 of NW_027223753.1, read as the reverse complement.
AACATAACATAACAAGGGAGTGATATCCCATCACCTTTGACATATTTTGTTGATTAGAAGCAAGTCATAGGTCTCATATTTACTAAATGAGAAGGAAACCCACAAAGGCATAAATACCAGAGGTAGAAATTTTTTACCATAGGGTCTGGCCACCACACCCCATATTTGGAGTCCCCAAAATTAGATAGCTTAAACAAAAAATTATTATTTTCACTTATAGTTCTATGGATTGACTGGGCTCAGATGAGAAGGTGTCACTTAAGATCATTCTTATGGTTTTTGTCAAATGGCATCTGGGGCAGGAATCATCTGAAGGCTAGATTAGGCTAGAAATCCAGTACGGTTTCTTCACTCACATGGTTCATGCCTAAAGCTCAGAAGGCACCCAGGTTTTCTGTGCTGAGTCATTCCCTAATCCTGCAGAGGACATCTTTCTCCAGCAGACCTTCACCATCCAGGAAGCTTTTGCCTGGAGAGGGATAGCAATTGCTCCACCCTGTTGGAAAATCTCCCACCTCACCCTATGGAATCTATACCCTGTAGTGGTTGAGAGCCTGGGGCAAATTAAGACTGAATAATAACCAGACTGAAGGCACAGGCAGATTTCTGAGGCTTTGAGTCTTTGCCTGATCATCTCCTGGGTCCAAAGCTAGGAAAAGCAGACGTTGGTGCACACCTTGATCCATTCAAAAGGCACCCAGCCCCATCAATAGATGCAGAAAAAGCTTTCAACAAAATCCAACACCCAATTTTAATAAAAACTCTCAGCAAAGTGGGAATAGAGGAAGCATATTTTAATATGATAAAGGCCAGATACAACAAAACTACTGCCAATGTCATATACAAAGGGCAAAAACTAAAAGCATTTTCCCTAAGAAGAGGAACAAGATAGGGATGTCCACTTTCACCACTCTTATTCACATAGTTCTGGAAGTCCTAGCCACAGCAACTAGACAAGAAGAAGAAATAAATGGCATCCAAATTGGACAGGAGAAAGTAAAACTCTCATTAGTCACAAATGACATAATATTATACATCGAAAACCATAAGACTCCACCAAAAAACTACTAGATTTAAAAAATGAATTTAGCAATGTAGCAGGATACAAAACCAACACCCCAAAATTGATGGCTTTTTTTACACACCAATAATGAATTCTCAGAAAGAGAAACTAAACAAGCAATCCCATTTACCATTGCAACAACAAAAAAAATAAGATACTTAGGAATAAACTTAACCAAGGAGTCAAAAGACCTGTTATCAGAAAACTACAGGACATTGGAAAAAGAGATAGAAGAAGTATAAACAAGTGGACGAATATACCTTGTTTATCAATTGGTAGAATCAACATCATTAAAATGTCCATACTACCCAAGGCAATCTACAGATTCAATGCAATCCTTGTTAAAATACCAATGGCATATTTCACAGGGCTAGAACAAATACTCCTAAAATTTATATGGAATCAAAAAAGAACCCCAATATCTGCAACAATCTTGATAAAGAAGAACAAGGAAGGAGGAATTACAATACCAGATTTCAAGTTATAGTACAACTAGTGGCCAGGTGCACGAAACCCGTACACATTGAAAGGGAATTAATTAGAGGAAATATTTAATATTGCTATTTGCCCTTTCTCTATAATAAAAGTGTCAGAGATGAACAAAAATTAGTAAAATGTATATGAAAATCTTCCTCCTGTCAGAGTCTGGAGCACACTGCGGGACCCAGAGTCAAGTCCCTCCCACCCACGTGCACCTCGAAATTGTGCGAGACCCAGACCCGGCCGGCCCCCCCCCCCCGTCAAACCCCACCGGGTGGGGGCGCAGCCTCAGGGCCCCTGTCAAGCCCCTCTGGGTGGGGGACACAGCCTCAGGTCCCCCGGCTCACCCTCAGGTACCCCGGCCCAGTGCCGGAGAGGTGGGCATGGCCTGAGGTCCCCTGGCCCGGTGCCAGGGTGGGATGTGTGGCCTCAGGTCCCCTGGCCCAGCGCTGGGCAGGTGGCGCAGCCTCAGGTCCCCTGTCAAGCCCCGCCAGGTGTGGGGCACGGCCTCAGGTCCCTTGGCCTGGAGGCGGGGTAGGGGGCACAGCCTTAGGTCCTCCATCAAGCCCTGCCGGGCAGGGGGTGGTGCAGCCTGAGGTCCCCTGTCAAGCCCCACCGGGCAGGGGGCACAGCCTCAGGTCCCCTGCCCCAGCCCGGCACCACGCAGCCTCAGGTCCCTGCTGATCACTGGTTAAGGCTCATTATGGGAACCCTGCCTCCACTGTGGGCGCAGCCATCTTGTGTTATGGGAACCCTGCCTCTACTGTGGGTGCAGCCATCTTGTGACAGCATGACAGAGTGGGAGTCAATTTGCATATTACCTTTTTATTATATACAATGTCACCGTAATCAAAATAACCTGGTACTGGCACAGCATATAGATCAATAGAACAGAACAGAGAACCCAGAAATTGATCCAAGCCATTACACTCAATTAATATTTGACAAAGGAGGCAAGAACATACAATGGAGTCAAGAGTGTCTCTTTAATAAGTGGTGTTGGGAAAATTGGACAGATCCATGCAAAAAGATGAAACTAGACCACCAACTTACACCATACACAATAATCTCAAATTGGATAAAAGACTTAAATGTAACTCACAAAACCATAAAAATACTAGAAGAAATTATAGGCAGCAAAATCTCAGACATCTTTAGTAGAAATATGCTTACAGATACATCTCCTAGGGCAAAGGAAACTAAGGAGAAAATAAACAAATGGGACTACATCAAAATAAAAACCTTCGGCACAGCAAAAGAAACCATGAACAAAATGAAAAGGGTCCCTAGCCGGTTTAGCTGAGTAGATAGAGCATCAGCCTGGGGACTGAAGGGTCCCAGGTTCGGTTCTGGTAAAGGGCATGTACCTCAGTTGCAGGCTCCTCCCCAGCTTGGGCCCTGGTCTGGGCACATGCAGGAGGCAACCAATTGATATGTTTCTCTCACATCGATATTTCTGTCTCTCCTTCTCTCTTCCACTCTCTCTAAAAATCAATGGAAAAATATCCTTGGTTAAGGATTAAAAAATGAATAAATTAATTAATTAATTAATTAATATCATATAACAAATATATTATTTTAAAAAATGAAAAGGGAACCCACTGTATGGAAGAACATATTTGCCAATGATACATCTGATAAGGGGTTAATATCCAAAATATATAAGGAACTCATACAACCTAACAAAAGTAAGATAAATAATCTAATTTAAAAATGGTCAAAGGATCTAAATAGACACTTTTCCAAAGTGAATATACAGATAGCCAAGAGACATATGAAAAAATGCTCAAAGTCACTGGTCATCAGAGGATGCAACTTAAAATGACAATGAGGTATCCTCTCACATCTATCAGAATGGCTATCATCAACAAATCAACAAATGCCAAGTGCTGGCAAGGATGTGGAGAAATGAGAACTCTTGTACACTGCAGGTGGGAATGCAGATTGGTGCAGCCACTATGGAAAACAGAATGGAGTTTCCTCAAAAAATTAAAAATGGAACTTCCATTTGACACAGTGATCCCACTTCTAGGAATATATCCCAAGAAACCAAAAACACCAATCAGAAAGAATGTATGCACCCCTATGTTCATAGAAGCACAATTAACAATAGCTAAGATCTGGAAACAGCCCAAGTGCCCATCAGTAGATGATTGAATAAAAAAGCTGTGGTACATTTATACCATGGAATACAATGCAGCAGTTAAAAAGAGGGATCTTTTACCCTTTGAGACAGCATGGAGGGACCTGGAGAGTATTATGCTAAGCCCATCAGAGAAAGACAAGTATCACATGATCTCACTCATATGTGGAATCTAATCAACAAAATAAACTGATGAACAAAATAGATCCAGAGACATTGAAGCATGGAACAGAGTATGGAATTTCAGAGGGAAGGCGATGGTGGGTGGTGAATGGGAAGAGATCAACCAAGGAACTTGTATGCATATATGCATAATCTATGGACACAGACAATAGAGTGGTGAAGGCCTGGGTTGGGAAACAGGGGCAGGCGTGAAGAGGTCAATAGGGAAAAAAGTGGACATATGTAATACGTCCATCAATAGATATTTAAATTTAAAAAAAGCAAGTCATATGGACATCCCAGATTCAAGGACTGGGGATACACTAGAACATGAATATTCAGAGTTTTGGCTTATTGGAGGAGTCATTTGTGGACACTAATTATTAAAACCTAAAATATGTTAAGCTCAAAAATTAGCATGATTATTTCATGATTTCCAAAACTGTCACTCATAGACATGTTACTGAGATGGCCATCCAGATTCTAAATGGAATTTTGACTTGGCAGTCAATGCTATGTTGGTGCATTATCCACTGATTATTTAATAAATCCAGGCATCAAACATGCATTGTCACTCTGAAACTGCACAACTATGGCAAAGCATGGACATGAATCATCACATTACCTTCGATAGCTCAAGACCTAAGAGTGCAGTGCTTATCACAGGAAAGAGTCTGCTGAAAACTTCTGTAAAGGGTTTTTCTTCCTGAAAAGAAATAGACAATGAAAACTTGTTTTTCTGTTTTGGGGTTATTATGCGAAGGTATGATGCCTGGAATTGCAATATACATCTTGTGACTGTGAGGAAAAAGTCAAAAATTGTAGAGAAACAACTGAAAACCTTGACATAATGAGGAGTTATAGCAACCAGTCCAGAAATTTATCATCTCTGGCTTCTTATGTAAGACATTAGCTTCTTAATTTTAAACCACTCTAACTGAATATTCTGTTACTTACAACTCAGTGTACTCTTATTGATACATATCTCCAGGCCACCCAGCAGTGGAGAGCAAAGGAAGTTGGTAGCACAGAATGCTAATGGCTACTAAAAGCATATACTAGTAATCACCTGGCACATTGACAGGAGAACTAAGATTATATTTAAGGGAGTTTATCAATAATTATAAAAAAACTTGGTGTTGCCTCCATCTGTTCCACAGATTGTTACTAAACCCAAAATTAGAGTCAAATGACCTTTCTTGAGATAGTGTATTATTCTCTTAGGGTTGCCTTACTAAATTACCTCAGAATTGGTGGCTTAAATTAAATATATGTTCTCACAGGAGGCTGGAGGTCTGAAATCAAGGAGTCCTCAGAGTCATGCTCTCTCTGAAGGCTCTAGGAGAGGCTCTTTCCTTGACTCTCCTTTGCTTCCAGTAATTGCTAGTAGTCCTTGGTGTCCCTTGGCTTGGAGATGCATCACTCCAATCTCTGCCTGTCATCATGAAGCATTCTCACTATGTGTGTTTATGTCCAAATCCCTTCTTTGTATAAGGACACCACTCACTTTAGCTTTAGGGCCCACGCTATTCCAGTTTGACCTCATCTTAACTTGATTACATCTACAAAGATCCTATTTTCAAATAAGGTCAAATTCACAGAAGCCCAAAGTTAGGACTTCACTACATCATTTTGAGACTCAATTCAATATATGACAAGGTCTTTTAGAGAAAAATAAATAAAAAGTAATAAAACATCCATTTGAAGAAATGTTCAACTTAATACAAATTAAAACAAGATACTATTATATCATAAACTTTTGAAGAATTCCAGATTGGCTATTCAGTTTGGAGAACGGGCTGAAGACTTGGGCACTTTTATGCGCTATAAGTGAAAATATAAACTATTATTGTCTTTGTTTAAGGCAGTTTAGCAGCATCTGTTGAAACATACCCTCTGGTCCAGTATCTAGCATATTGCAGGCGTGCAATATTTGTTTGTTGACTTAATACAGGATTATTTTAGGCCCACACGGGTGGGGAATGTCTAACTCACGGGCCATGTAAGGCCCGTGAAATAATTTGATCTGGCCCTGAAAGGCATTAGGAGTGAGTTCATTAAATGTTTGAGCAAATATAATAGGCTAATTTTTAAGTTGATAATTTTGTATGGCCCAAGAATGATGTTATAAATATCCAAATGCCCCTTGGCAGAAAAATGGCTCCCCACCTCTGCTTTAGGGAATGGAAATAGCATGGACATTACCTTCAGATAGAGTTCAATTTTATCCCTGGCCTTGCTATTATTTACTAAGTAACTTTAAAGCAATTTACTTAACTTCCTTTTGAGCCAACTTTCTTTTCTAGAAAATATGTAATGGCACAAAAACTCAATTTCTTTAACATGACCCTTTCTCCTTTCTCTCTGTCCACTCCCTTCCTTGATTATTAAGGCCTTACGACATCAAACTGTCTTAAGAACAGAGCCTCAGGTCTGTTGACCATAGCTCCAGTCCAGCTAAAGAAAACATTTTGACTTCAGTGTGATTGCCAAGTTATAAAAGAATGACTTTATTCTCTCCCAAATGATTTCTTTGGCCACTCAAGAGAATTTCATTTCTTTGGTTACTTGATGCAACTTCTTTTTACATTCTCCTTCCTCGTCATCTAATCACCTCTCTATCTAAACCAGCCTTCTCAAATCTACTCTTAGGTTCTTTCCTTTTGTGCTGCCAATAGTTCACTAGTACCTTATTTAGAAATACATTCTCCACAGATTATAGAAATGTCTCCTATTATATGTTTCAATGTAAGAAACATTGAAAACCGTAGGGATTTTTTATGAGTTTATTTGAGGCAAAATTGATGACAATTGACAGGAAGCAAGATCACAAATGCTCTGGAGAATAGAAATTTCGCAGTTTCTTTTATGCATTTGAGAGTAAGAGGGAAATATCACATGAAGGTGGAAAAAAGCAAGACAAGGATTGCATTATAGGATAGTTAATATTATGTGCTCATTTGACAGTGATTATGTCTTAGTTAAAAGGTGTATTAACCTAGATGCACACAAAAAAATGGACAGGGCTTGCTTAAAGCAAAAATATACCTTCTATTAAGAAGTTATATGCCTGGGGCATGGCTACCATTCATGACCTTCCCAGTTAAGAATTTATGATCAGATTACATTGTAAAGTTACTTGCCATATAACTCAATTTTTGTCCACAATTTCCCTTTTTGCTCATAAATTAAACTAAAGGATGCATTGATGATCAACCTTTTGGTCAGATCATGTGGTCTCACAGCATTAGGAAGGCTCATTCCTAGGAAGTCTCAGTGTCAACATTGTATTGTTTAAACAGTGGACCATGGAATTTGGAAATTCCATAACCATGGACTGTGACTTGAGGTTAACTTTTTCCAAAAGGGAAAGGCAGGTAAATGAAAGGCAGTCAGGTCTTATGGCCCTCACTGCAAGACAAAATAACAAAACAAAAAATAAAATAAAAAACCCTTCACACCCTGGATGATTTCTATTCTGTGAACCATCATGATCTGAGTATTGCCATAACTCATTTTTTTGTATTTTTCATCTAGTATAACATTTATATAAGCCATAAAAAGAGAGTATTAACAGTTATTTTATATATGGTCAGTAATCATGAACAATTGGATTATATAGAGAAACCCAAATAACATGTATAACAATTATTATTATTAATACTAGTAGCCCGGTGCATGAAATTTGTGCACATTAAGAGGGAATTAATTAACAGAAATATTTTAATATTGCTATTTGCCCTTTCTCTATAATAGAAGTGTCAGAGATGAAAGGAAATTAGTAAAATGTATATGAAAATAATATATAAATTTATTGATAAATAAACAGTAACAAAAGGATATAACAACAGAGGCATGATATAAAAACAACAACAAAATGATATGAAAACAACAAAAACATGATGTAAAAACAACAAAAACATGATATAAAAACAACAGTGATGCAAACTATGACTGATAAAGTGATTAAACTTATTCTAATAGCTCCCTGTACACCACATTAAGAGTGAAAACACTTTCAGAGTGCTTGACTAATTTCCCTTGTGCTGAAGTATTTAGAACTTTAACTTTAACATCACATGCTCTTCGAACTCGAGAGAAAGCAACATATAACTGATCATGTGCGAAAACGGGTTCAGGTAGGAACATGCCCACTTTGTCTAGAGTTTGTCCTTGTGCTTTATTAATAGTCATCACAAATGCTGGCATCACAGGAAACTGTCATTGAATCAATTTAAATGGGAGGACAGTGTCAGATGGGGAGAAATCAATTCTTGGAATCAGAACAACCTCTCCCTCTGCAGATTCTGTTAATACTTTAGCTTCAATAATGTTAAGTCATAATCTTTTGATAATAAATCTGGTACCATTACAAAGACACCATTTACTATTGAGATTTCTCAATAGCATGATGATTGGACCCACTTTCAATTTTAATTTATGACACGGCATTCCCGAAGGAGTAATACTATTAAAAATTTTTTTGGGAAAATTTTCCTTTTCAGCATCATCTGTGGAATAAATGGAATCATCACTCAAATATGTGTGAAAATCTCCATCGAGTATATCCAAAATTTCTTCATTTAATTTTTGAACGTGCTCATTTTTTGGACAAAGAATTGCATGTTTAGATATATTTTTAATATTATCTATAGGTATAATATTTCCAAAGGTAGCTTCAATAATAGATCCATTACAAATTATTTCACAGGGGATTTCAATAATATCCATTCCTAAATGAAAACTGCTATCAAGTTTGCCATCTCCAAGTTTTACTAACCATCCACTATAAGCAGAATCCTCTGATCTCATATTTGTTGTAAGAGACAACTTTCTGAAACATCCCCAAACATTGCAGTACTTTAAACTCGTTTGTACTATGGCCGATCGCATAGCATGCGGTACAATACTGAGACACTGTCGAAAATCCCCTCCAAGAAGGAGAACTTTCGCACCAAATACAACATTCAAATTTCTCTTAGTAATCTGTCTATGGCGTTTATAGCATGACTGGATGCCATGGTGCATTCGTCAATAATGAGAAGTTGAGCCTTTTTAATAGTTTTAGCAACTTCACTGTTTATATTGAGTCTAGAAATTGAAGTTTCATTTAGTGCAGTGGTTCTCAACCTGTGGATCGCGACCCCTTTGGCAGTCAAACGACCCTTTCACAGGGGTCGCCTAAGACCTGCATATCAGATATTTACATTACGATTCATAACGGTAGCAACATTACAGTTATGAAGTAGCAATGAAAATAATTTTATGGTTGGGTCACAACATGAGGAACTGTATTTAAAGGGCCAGAAGGTTGAGAACCACTGATTTAGTGGAATGGGTAATTTATATTGGGAATGAAAGGTGCTTCCACCGAGAAGTAAATTTGCAGCAATTCCTGTAGACGCTGTGGGTAAAACCGTACTACCACGACCTCTAATAAAATGTACTAAAAGTTTATAAAGATATGCCTCCATGCTTCGAGAGCCAGTTCCTGCCTCAAACCTCGCCCTCCTGGGAAACAGCTCAGAGAGGGTGCAGCCCTAGGCAATGCGACCCAAGACTCAGTGAGTCCACACTCCGAGGGCGGGTTCATGCCTGAAACATTGCCGTCCTTGCGGGGAAACAGCTCAGGGAGGGTGCAGCCATTTCCAAGACAACCCCTGCAGGACTGACTTCCTTCCTGTTGGTCGAGCCTTGGGTGGTGATGTTACACCCAGGGTTTTTATATAAATAGATAATTAGCGGACAGATAAAGACAAATAAAATGGTTTCTGAGTTCAACATTAATCTGTAAACATACAGGCCTGTTGATGTCTTGGGATAGCTGTCTGCCTCTGGTGTCAGTAGCTTCTCATCCTTGGTAAGTCTTTGATGTTTGTAGACAGGGGGAAATGTTCATATACTCTTACCATACAACCCAACAATCACACTCCTTGGTATTTTCCTAGATAAGTTGAAAACTTACTGATAACTGGAACAGTGAGCTGAGGTTTTTTTTCCAGGATCATATCTTGCAATGCTGAAGAATGAACTCTGTGGACCAGAAGATTTGAGCAAAAGTGTGGAACATGTATTACAAGTAGATTCAGACTCCTTGCACGGGGATGCAACCCAATAATGGCCTTCCCGTGAAGCCGTGTAGTCCAGGGGTACATATTTGCTACAAGTCTGCTCTATATCTATCCAGGTTGTCGTCTGATTGATTCCTTCAATTGTTCTTTCCCAGTAATGGACCTGAACTTTCCCAGTTCCTATGAGTCAGTTTACCTTATTGTTGTAGACCCTCCCCAGTTTCATATGCCTACCACTCTGAATCCAAAAACATTTTGTTATTTATGCATGGTTAGGCTTGCTCAAACTACCATGTCTGCCACTGCCTATATTCCACCTGCCTTTGTTTTCCACTGGACCCCTGCCCTGCCTATGTGTCAGGCTAATTCCTCTCATTACGTCTACACAAAAACCTGCACATAGATCTTTGTTGCAGCTTTATTCATAATTGCCCAAACTTGGAAACAACCAAGATATCCTTCAATAGGTGAATGGATAAATAAACTTCCCTATATCTAGACAATGGAACATTATTCAGTGTTAAAAAGAAATAGGCTTTTAAGCCATGGTAAGCATGGAATAACCTTATTAAAGACATGGAGTAATGCATATTACTAAGTGAAAGAAGCCAATCTAAAATGGTTACATACCATATCATTCCAACTATATGGCATTCTGGTAAAGGCAAAACTATGATGATAGTAAAATCAGTGGTTGCCACTCTAGCCAGGTTGGCTCAGTGGATAGAGAGTCTGCCTGTGGATCGAAGGGTCCCAGGTTGGATTCTGGTCAAGGGCATGTACCTCAGTTGCTTGATCCCGGTTCTGGTTGGGGTGCGTGGGGTAGGCAACCAATTGATGTGTCTCTCTCACATTGATGTTTCCTTTTCTCTGCATCTCCCCCTCCCTTCCACTCTCTCTAAAAATCAATTGAAAAATATCCTTGGGTGGGGGTTAAGAACAACAACAAAAAAATCAGTGGTTGCCAAGGGTTGGAGGTGGGAGGGAATGAATAGGCAGAGCATAGAGGATTTTTAGGCCAATAAAAATACTCTATATGATATTATAATGATGGATGCATATCATTATACATTTACCCAAACCCATAGAATGTACAACACCAAGCATAAATCCTAATATAAACTATGGACTGGGTGTGATTATGATGTGTCAATATAGGTTCATCAGTTTTAAAAAATATATCGCTTTGGTGAGTGATGTTGATAATGTGGTAAGCTATGCATGTGTGGGGGCAGAAGGTATATGGGAAATCTCTATATCTTCCTCTCAAAAAAAGTGAAGAGCCTAAAAAACTAAGTAAAAAAAAAGGCTGATCCCAGCAGCAGCAGAGAGGCAATTGTCCCTCAGAGTCTCTAAGTGAAAGAAGAAAATTTTTGCTATTGTAAGAAAAATATAGAGGATGTCAAAAATAAAAACAATACATTAACCTCCTAGAATCCGCTCAGAGAAATAAAGGAGTTAGGGGGACTTGAGATCCCATTACTGCTGTTGGATTGAGAGTCACTCTGATGTTATTATTGTCTTCTTGTTGTTATTGCTACCCCCAAGCTTTAACTACCATCCACGCTAGGCTGTGTGGTCTAAGAAAATGAGAGATACACTTGTCATTTAGAAAAAAAAAAAAAAGATATTTAAAGGTTTAAAAAAAACTTCTTAAAGGTCCAGATGGAGAATCACTGGACATGAATTAATGGTTGTTGGGGTTTGTGAATGAGTACATGGGAATTTATTTAAAGTATTCTGTTTGGTGTTTTGTATTGTTTGTTTTTGTTTTTGTTTTGTGTGTATGTGTGTGTGTGTGTGTGTGTGTGTTTATAGATGCTGAAATTCTCCATACTACAAAGTTATAAACAGCACCAATAATAACTCTTCTGACATAGTGATAACTATTATGTTGGAGTAGCTTATCTTTTGTCACTCTCTTTCTTCCAGCATTGATTACTGATAGAGCACTCAAACAAGGATAACAGGGAATGAGCATCTAATGCAGCATATTATATTTGGTTTGGGGCACAACACAATCTTGTTCTAGGAAGCATTAGAAAAATTTGGCTCAAATTTGAAGCCTGAGTGGTTTCCTATCCTCCCTCCCACCACTCCATTATTTTGGAATAGATTCACCCACCAACTTACTCATGCAGTGAGAGGTGGCAGAGCTGGAACAGAGAAATGATGGTAGATTGCCTGCTGCCTTGAGAAGGTGGGGGATCTTTCTCACCAGGTGTGTTCATCACAAGGGAGCTGAGGCAGATGAGACCCTGCAGAACCTGCTCACAGAGTGAAAAAAAAAGTGAGGAGCCTTGTTCCTGCTTTTAGGCACTGTAACTCAGTGACTCCTCACCAATCACAGTCTGCTTCATCAAAATTCTTCCCTTGGAGTGAAGAAAGGTGTATAGGTAGAAGTCAGAAGTTTCAATAAAAATTTCTCCAAGGAAGAAGAAGGGGGAGGCTTGAACCAAAGTTCTGTCCATCCATGGGACCAAAAAAAAAAAAAAAAAAAGTGGAGCAATAAGTTTACCTAAGAAGAAATACTATCAGAAGAAACATGGTCTATTAGGAAGCAGCTCAGGAAAGCAAAATGTATTCCATAAGGGTACGGAAAATCTGAAGTTATGACCCTGGTTATAATCTCGGAAAAGTTCCTTGTCCTCAATTACCTCACAACGAAATGGGGAGAAAATGCTTTCCCTCAACTTCCACTCCTCTCTCTCTAGTTTTGGAGCCTATGAGAACTAAGGCACAGGCCTCCCCTCAAAGAGCTAAGGTCTTAGGGTGCTGGAAAAATATTACTGTTTTCTGTTCTTTCTAAAAATTTGAAATCTATGATCATTAAAAGTATGGTCTACCTCCTGATGAAGCCAGAGTTCCCTTTCAGTTATAATTTGCATGAATTTAAATCAACCAAGACACTAGCTGGCTTTAAGAGCCAAGATAGCACTGCCTGCTGAGCATTGCTGGGGAGGGGAGGGATGTTTCTGGTCACACTCCATTCTTGCCGCAGCTGGGATGGTTGGTAGTTGCCAGCGATGTAGGTTTTTTAAAACTTCTCTGCATGGAGTCAATCAGCAGCCAATATGTCCAACAGAAACAACAAGCTGCCCAGCAACCTGAGCAGTTATAGAACCTGATCAAGTGAGACTGGCCTACGTGGAGGACTTTCTACAGCAGTATAATCACTACAAATCCAATGTGGAGAATTTCAGATTACAACCAAATAAATCCAGCGAAGACTTGGCATAGCTGGTGATGTTTATGAAACAGATTGGTCACTGCTACCCAGAACATTTAAGTAACTTTCTCCAAGAGTTGAAAGATCTTGTCTCCTACAATCACCCTGTCTTGTATCCAGATCTTCTAATGACATTTTGCAAAGCTTTGATCTTGCTTAGAAATAAGAATCTCATCAATACATCAAATTGCTAGAACTCTTCTTCGAACTTCTGTGTTGCCATGCTTCTGGGAAAGATTTTATACATGGACTGATATCAAGAATACAAATGCAGCCCTAGCCAGTTTGGCTCAGTGGATAGAGCATCGGCCTGTGGACTGAAGGGTCTCAGGTTTGATTCAGGTCAAGGGCACGTGTCTGGGTTGTGGGCTCAATCCTGAGTAGGGGCGTGCAGGAGGCAGCCATTCAATTATTCTCTCTCATCTTTGATGTTCCTCTCTCTCTTTCTCTCTCTCTCTTTTCCTCTCTAAAATCAATAAAAATAGCCTATATAATAACAGGGTAATATGCAAATTAACCATCACTTCATCACAAAGATGGCGGCACCCATAGCCACAAGATGGCAGTATCCAGTCCTCTCAGCCCCATCAGAGTCCCCCAGTCCCGGGGGGTGGGGGTGGGCACGCAGCCTCTGAGAGCAGGCAGCATGAGCAGCCTGGCAGAATGCTTGCTTCACCCCTGCCGCAGAGGGCCTCTGGGCAGTGGGCACAGAGTGGCCGGGGGTAGGGGGGAAAGCTTGCGTCATTGTCCCAGTGACGAGGCAAGCGTTGTGTGCCCAGCCGCGGATGGGCCTCTGGGTTTCAGAGAGCCTCTGGGCAGCAAGCGTGGAGTGGCCAGGCCCCGCAGAGAGCTACTGGCACATGGATTCATGCGCAGGGCTACTAGTATTTTATAAAAAGAATATAAATGCAAAGCACAAGAACAATAAAGTGAATGTAGTGTTGCAGAATTTCATATATACCATGTTAAAAGACAGCAATGGAACTGCAACCAAGATATCTTTGGATATGATAATTGAAGTCTACAGAAGAAACATCTGGAATGATGCCAAAACTGTCCATGTGATCACAACGGCATGTGTCTCTAAGATCACCATGACACATGTTGTTGTTATGACATTCATCCTTGGGAAGGATGAAGAGGAGAAACAGGACAGCGACTCAACATCTGAAGATGAGGGACCAAACAGCAAGAGACCTGCAGTGCAGTATGCCACAGGGAAGAAAAGCTTCAAACACAAGAAAAGGTTGGAAAAGGCTATGAAGGTGTGCAAGAAACAAAAGGAGAAAATAAAAAGAGGTGTCTAACTTTTTAGCTATTCACTTGATTCATGATCCCCAAGATTTTGCAGAAAAACTACTAAAGCAGATAGAGAGCTCTAAGGAGAGGTTTGAAGTGAAGATGATGCTCTTGGACCTCATTTACAAATTGGTGGGAATTCATAAGCTTTTTCTCTTTAACTTCTATCTCTTTGTGCAAAGTTTTCTGCAACCCACCAAAGAGAAGTAAGAAAGATCCATCTGTTTGCCACACAAGCATCGCATCACTTAGTATTCAATCATTGCTTATGGTTGTGGCCAACAATTTTGTTATCCATAAAAACTCTGGGAAAACCATGACAGTGGGACTCAATGCTATGAAGGAGATAATAGCTCATCCTCTAGTTATGACTAAAGAACTTCTCCAAGACCTGGTTCAGTATAAATCACACAAAGATAAGAATGTTATGATGTCTTCTAGAACTTTGATTCAGCTCTTCCGAACACCAAATCCTCAGGTGTTACAGAAGAAATTCTGGGGTAAGTCTACAGAGGCAGTAGTACAAAAATATGGAGAATAAGATGCTAAAATTTACATTCCAGGAATATAAATTCTAGAAGTTAAAAAAGAAGAAGAGAATGCTGAAAACGGGTTGGAAAGTGAACATGGGTGGGAAAGTGCCCGTCTTAGTGAAGAGGCTGATGAGGATGGTGATTGGGTTGACGTGCATCACTCTTGCGATGAAGAACAGCAGGAAATCTCCAAGAAGCTGAACAGCAATGCCCTCGGAGAAGTGGAGACCAGAGCTGTAGCCCTCAGCACCAGCCAACTCAGGAAGATATCCAGAAAATCTGGCCCAAATGAGGAAAGAACTCAACTCTGTCCCCGGGAAAGCCCTAACTAGGAAATGCACTGAAATAGACAGTGATGAAGATTGCAGGAGTGAGTTACTCTCTTTGGGACATTGAACGCCTCGCCTTCATAAAAAACAAAAGTCTGACAAGGGGACAAGACTAGCAACTGCAATAGCTGGAAAAACAGACTGAAAAGAATTTGTGAGGAAGAAAACGAAAATGAATCAATTTTTCAGTCCCACAAATAAAGAGAAGAAAAAAAAAAGAACTTTATGATGATGCACTATAATCATAATGTCCACTCAAAAAGCAAGCATTCCTTCCAAGAAAAGCAGTTGGCACTACAAGATGCACTTTTGAAAAAGAGAAAAAGAATGAAGTAACCCAGACAAGCAAGTTTTCCATTCCAAGGAGAATTTGTGTCATTACTCTGAAAATTAATAAATCAAGAATGTTTACATTAAAAAATAAATAAATAAACTAAGACATAAATTGAACCAAACATTACTATTGCTTTTTGTTTTGTTTGTTTGGTTTTTGGATAATCCTCACCGGAGGATATTTTTTCCATTGATTTTTAGACAGAGTGGAAGCGAGAGGGAGAGACAGAGAAAGACAAACATTGATGTGAGACACATAGATTGGTTGCCTCTTGCATATGCCTGGACCGGTGGCTGGGGATTGAGCCTGTCACAGATGTATATACTCTTGATTGGAATCAAACCCGGATTCCTTCAGTCCTTGGGCCAGCGCTCCAACCATGGAGTCAAAACTGCTAGGGCTGCTACTATTTTATTTATATCCTAAATTAAGAATCTTACTGGAGCCCAGCTGGTGTGCTCAGTGGTTGATTATCTACTTATGAACCAGGAGGTCATGGTTCGATTCCCAGTCAGGGCACATTCCTGGGTTGTGGGCTTGATCCCCAATAGGGGGCGTACAGGAGGCAGCTGATCAATGATTCTCTCATCATTGATGTTTCTCTCTCTCCCTATCCCTTCATCTCTGAAATCAATAAAAGCATATATATTTTTTAAAAATGCTACTGGGAATTCTCTTTAATATTATATATCTTCCTGGTCAGTCCTGAAAATATACATAAAACTCATCTGCAGAGGAAAGTTGATTTTATGTACTTAAATTAAGCAATTAAATTTCAAATAAACAATATTGTTGCATAAAATATAAGTAAATAATAAATCTGATCTAAAATATGAAAATGAATACTTTAACATGTTTTTATTTTGTGTTTCTGATTAAATATGTGATACTATGATTTATAATCCTATCTAATAAAGAGGTAATATGCAAATTGGCCATCACTACAACACACAAAATGGCCGCCCATGTGATCAAAGATGGCCACCCCCATGTGGACACAAGATGGCCAGAAGGGGAGGAAAGTTGGGAGGGACCAGGCCTGAAAGGGAGGGCAGTTGTGGGTGATCAGGCCTTCAAGAGATGACAGTTAGGGGTGACCAAGCTGGCAAGGGAGAGAAGTTAGGGGTGACCAGGCCAGCGGGAGAGGGCAGTTAGGGGCAGAAGTGGTTAGAGGCAATCAGGCAGGCAGGCAGGTGAGTGGTTGGGTGCCAACAGTCCTGGATTGTGAAAGGGATGTCCTACTGCCCGTTTAGGCCCGATCCTGGTGGGATCGGGCCTAAACGGGCAGTTGGACATCTCTCAAGGGGTCCCAGATTGTAGAGGGTGCAGGCTGGGCTGAGGGACAGCCCCCCCCCCCCCCCCAGTGCACAAATTTTGTGCACCAGGCATCTAGTAAATATATAGTCAGTCAGATGACCAAAATACATTTCTCATATATATTTGGTCTTTATTCATGGTTCCTGGTTTACAGCTCCCCAAATCCTTGAAATTTCTTGACTAGGAAAAGCAATGGGAGCATCTTTTTTCATAATATTTGGTATATTGACCCTAGTTCCTGAAATAGCTTCAGAGCCATAAAAGTAAAATGGGTGTTCTGTTATACATAATAAACCACTTTCCACCACAACTGGGTTGATGATATGACTTTTGGAAAGCACTTAAGGATGGGTGCTGTCTGCCAGGAGAACCAACCATGAGTGGAAGTTTGGAATTTGCCATCACAAATGTGGCTGCAGTCCTGATGTGGCCTCCTGTGAGCTGCTCTAGCAAAATGATCAAACCCAAGGCAGAGGCCACTGCAAACTCCAATCTGAAACAAGTCGGTTAGAAGAACAGGTGACGACCTGGACTTTATACTGGTGTCTGTAGTTGGGGCAGGAGGAGCAGTCTTATAGGACAGGCCCTTAACCTAAGGGATCTGATGCTATTTCCAGGTAGATTATGTCAGAATTGAGTTGAATTGTAGGAAACCCATCTGGTGTCCAAAAATTTCTTGTTGGTGTGGGAAAACCCCTCCTTCACACATTGAAATTGTGTGACCAGAATCTTTAGTTGGTGGTCAGAGAAAGGAATTTGCTGGAATAGCTCTGGTTCAAAGAAACATGTGCTTATTAAGATTAAGGGTAAAAAGGAATGGGATGAAGAACCTTTGATCCCTGAATGGCTACTAGTCACAAAGAAATAAAATGCAGCCATGGACAGTGTTTCTCAGTGATTTGAGCATTGGTACGAGCATCAAAGGGTCTAAGGTTCGATTCCTGTCCAAGGGTAGATATCTCGGTTGCAGGTTCCATCCCCAGCCCCAGTTGGAACATGTGCAGAAGGCCACCAATCAATGTGTCTCTTTCACATCGATGTTTTTCTCTCTCCCCTGCCTGACTCTATCCCTTCCACTCTCTCTAAAAATCAATGGAAAAAAAACATTTTTGGGTGAGGATTAAAAAAAAATACTAAAAGAAATAAAATACAGTCATCATAGTAAACCTGCTCTAAAATCAAGTAGGTTTAGACATGAGGAAACAATTCTATTCTTCTTTTAATTAGCCTGGGAACTAAACTTTTGAACTTTGCAGTCCTGTGTCAATGCTTGCATATCCATTGAACTTTCAGATAAAACTCTGATCACCCTCTGAATACTAAGGTATGAATGTTCATGTATCCAGATCACCTGACATCTACCTAGCATCCATCATCCAGACTGTCTGATATCTGTCTGATAACCATGCTAGACCAATCCTAGGGCCAAGCATGCAGGGCTGATTATTTTCTTTCCTTTCTTTTTAGTTAATCCTCACCCAAGGAAATTTTTTCCATTTATTTTTAGAGAGAGTGGAAGCAGACAGAGAGAGAGACAGAGGGAGGGAGAGAGAGAGAGGGAGAGAGAGAGAGAGAGACATTGATGTGAAAGAGACACATCGATTGGTTGTCTCCCACATGTGCCCCAACCAAGCCTGAAACTGAGGTACATGCCTTTGACTGGAATCAAACCTGAGATCCTTCCATCCATGGGTAGATGTGGGGAAGCACAGGACTTGGATGGAATGTCTGTAAGGAGGATTTTTTAAAAGGTCGGGGGTCACTGGGGGGTCCTTGACAAAGGCGGCAACCCCTACCTTGACTTTTCCAAACAAGTCCGATCCCCAGGTGTTTTGCTAGGGTCTTTGTTTAGTCTTTTAGACCCAACCTTGTAGAAGCATGTGCTTTCTCAAGGATGCTTACCGTGCTGATTGTATCTAAAGGTTAATTTTAGTTCAAGCTATCCTATCTATTAAAAGAGTAATATGCAAATTGACCATCACTCCAACACACAAGATGGCTGCCCCCATGTGGTCAAAGATGGCCACCACAAGATGGCCTGCAGGGGAGGGCAGTTGTGGGTGATCAGGCCAGCAGGGGAGGGCAGTTGGGGTGGACCAGTCCTGCAGGGGAGGGCAGTTGGGGGGGAACCAGCCCTGCAGGGGAAGGCATTTGGGGGGAACCAGGTCTGCAGGGCAGTTGGGGGGGGGGGGGACTAGGCCAGCAGGCGAGGGCAGTTAGGGGTGACCAGGCTGGCAAGGGAGGGCAGTTAGGCATCGATCAGGCTGGCAGGGGTGTGGTTAGGGGCAATCAGTCAGGCAGGCAGGCGAGCAGTTGGGGCCCCACCGGGATCGGACCTAAATGGGCAGTCGGACACCCCTTGAAAGGTCCCAGATTGGAGAGGGTGCAGGCTGGGTTGAGACACACACACACACACACACACACACACACACACACTGTGCATGAATTTCGTGCACTGGGCCTCTAGTTGTGACAATAAAATCCTAAGGAGGCAGTCATTTGAGGCTTTTTTGGCTTCTTATGCCACTAGCCCCTTAGCTTCTCTTTCACAGAAACATATGCCAAGTAATCATTCATCCGTCGTTCAAAGTCTTCCAGTCAGCGCCAGCAGGTGGATGCTCTATCCACACAGCCAAATGGAATAGAGTAGGACTGATTATTTTCAAGAATGCACTTTTTACAGTAAGAACTCTTAATTTTTCTTTCTCCTGTGGAACACTTCTGGGGTCTTGCTTAGCTGTGTTTTCAGTTTGCAAACTCAGAGACCCTTGAATAAATCTTTATCATTTTGTTACTGTAGACAGTCAGCTGTAGTGCAGGCAGCTTGTAGCAGATTGAGCAGGGCCTGGCTGGTCACTTCAGAGGGGTGGACCATATGGGGGCTATACAGAAGTCATTGGCACACTGGGATCCAAGGGTGCCCCACAGACTCTAACTACTTCACCTGAATGTGCAGTGCCATGTCCACTGTGGGGAGGTGGGCTGAGGGCTGCGATATCTTCAGGCTTCCTGACAGCAGGACCTGCAGCCACTCCCTCCTCACTGACCCTGATACCAGTAGATAGTCAGAGAGCATTGGGGAGATTCCCCCATTGGCCAAGATGGTGCAGGGGCAAGTTCCTGCATTGAGCGTGCCAAAGGCTAGAAAGATGAATGGATAGGACCTGAGCACTCCAAAAACTAACAACACAATTTGATAGAAAAAAAGGGTCCCTTCCCTCCTTATCCCTGTAATAACCATTCGATTGAGCAGGAAGAGGAGATGGTCTTTGAGTCCACCATTCTCTAAGGCAGTGATGGCGAACCTTTTGACCTCGGAGTGTCAGCATTTTGAAAAACCCTAACTTAACTCTGGTGCCATGTCAAATATAGAAATTTTTTGATATTTGCAACCATAGTAAAACAAAGATTTATATTTTTGATATTTATTTTATATATTTAAATGCCATTTAACAAAGAAAAATCAACCAAAAAAATGAGTTCACGTGTCACCTCTGACGTGTGTGTCATAGGTTCGCCATCACTGCTCTAAGGTGTGAATGAACTTCTTTTCTTTTGCACAAGCACCTGTCTAACAAGTTTGGCTTTTGTTGTGGCAAGCAGCTGAACCTCCATTTTAGTTACAATTTATTTCTAGCTAAGCCTCCAGACTCTTTTAGAGTTTATCTGGCATCATTTATGGTATGAGTGAACTTTCAGCTGCACTGTGATCAGTTACTTATCCATTTCCTTGAGTTCTGTGAGCCATGCTAACCAATTAATTGAACCCAAGGAGGGGGACATGGTAACCTCCAATCTGTAACCAATCAGTCAGAATCATAGGTAATAACCTAGGCTTGTGTTTGGCATCTGAAGTGGAGGGTGGTCTTGTGGGAATGAGCTCTTAGCCTGTGGAATCTGATGTCTCTGGGACTAGTATCAGAATTAAGTTAAATGTTGGGACACCCAGCTAGTGTTGGAACTACCTCCCCACAACCACCACACTGGAATTTTGTTCAGAACATTTAATATGTCATCTAAGAGTAGTTATTGCAACTTGTAAAAAGCTGTAGCCTATCTTTTTAAAAATCGCTGGAAAAAAGGTCTCATAAAAGGCTAATTCATGACGAGAAAAGGGCAATGAGAATAAGTAAAAGGAAAAAGTTATAAAGCATTTATTCACTCTGCTATGCTGGAAACTCCACTTACATATGCAAAGTTTATATGAACTTCTTTGGAATCCAGCATAAACCTTTGATAGTATTTAGGAAAAAAGAATGAAAGAGCAAATGGAAAGAGTTTAAAGTGAATGGAAACTTTTAGTTAAACATTTCACACTTTCCTGTCTTTCTCTGCCTCTTGATTCAAAGCTCTAAGGCATGTAAACACTGGAAATTAATGTTTACTGCAAAAGCCTTCTTAGATTATACTAAATAAAAACCAAGTTCTTAATGAATTATGAAATTATTGAGAAAGAAGAGCACCTTAGAAGCTACCAGCTCTTCCAAAGCATGACTGTGCGTTTTCCTTCTTTTAACATGCCAGATCACATTGGGAAGATGTTCAATAAATGCTGACTAAATTGAGTGTTGATGAGAAACAGACAGTGCTGTTCTTTTACTTATTAGTTTTATTTTATGGGGATAGCTTAAAAATTTATCCAGTTAGATTATGACATTTAAATTTAGGAATGTTCTCCTCCTTCCTTCTTCCTCACTCTATTTGTGGCAACCCTTTCAGCGTATTGTATTCAATATTCCTCCCAGCTTAAAATACAAAGATTAGTATCCAGAATTGCTATAAAAATTTAAAAACAAAACAAGTGCTCCTATTAAAAGTCTTTAAAAGTCATCTTGTCAAGAGAAAAGATTCATTTAGTTAGTGTTCTCTTCAAGCCCAATAAAGGGCTTTGACAAAAATGCTGAGCAATTTTCTTCTTGCTAAAGTCCAAGAAAGATAAAAGGGATCTATATTTATACTTTGAACATTTTCTTTAGTCAACCTTTACTCACAAAATATTTGTGTCTACTACATACCAAACGCTATAATAACCAGCTCTTAATGCTGAGTTAGCTGCAGGAGTGAGCTACTAAAGGATGTAGTTTCATATGAATCATTACAGATCTTTGATGTAAAGTAAGATAACTCTCTATTCTGAAGGGGTGACAGGAAAAAAGGAAATGGAACTAGGTAAAACTCAAGGTGCTCTTTTTCATTCTAATTCTTACTTCATGCTAATCATAAGTCAAGATGGGAAAATCTCAGTCATTCTGACTTAAGAGGTGTTAAAAGATCATAAATTTTGGTTGGGTGAGAAAAAGCCTTAGACACCATTCTATTACCTATCCTTCCAGTAGTGAAATTAAGTGAAATACAATTAAACACTAGTGAAGAATAACATAATTGGTTTTATTGAATCAGTAATTGGATGTAATTCTACAATAATGATGAACCTAATGGTGAAACTTTTCTACCACTTAAAAACCCATCCTATCTAATAATAGAGAAACATGGTAATTAACCGTAACTTTGCTACCCTTCCCATTGGCTACTCAGCGAGATATGCAAATTAACTGCCAACCAAGATGGCGGCCGGCAGCCACGCAGCTGAAGCAAACATGAGGTTTGCTTGCTCCAGTGACGGAGGAAGCCAAGGTTCCCTGCCTGCCGCAGCCCAGCTCTTAACTCCAGATGCAACAATGTTGCAATTATAGAAGCTAAACAAACCCAGAAACCTGCTTTCAGCCACCAGCGGGCTCAGAGCTTAGAGTGCCAGTGATGGCAACAGAGTTTCAATTATAGAAGCTAAACAAACCCAGATACCTGCTTTCAGCCAGCCACAGCCTCAGAGCTGGAGCCGGCTCTCAGCTCCAGTGACAGCTATAGAAGGTAAATAAATGCCAGAATTTAAAAAAAAGAGAAAAAAAAGAGGCTGGGAGCTTCAGTCACCCGGCAGCCTGAAAACGGCCCTCAGCCCCTTACCCAGGCTGGCCAGGCACCCCAGTGGGGACCCCCACCCTAAAGGGGGTGTGACCAGCTGCAAACACCCATCATCCCATCATCCAGGCTGGCCAGGCACCCAAGCGGGACCCCACCCTGATTCGGATCACCCTTCAGGGCAAACCAGCCAGCCCCCACCCGTGCACCAGGCCTCTATACTATATAGTAAAAGGGTAATATGCAAACTGACCCTAACAGCAGAAAGACTGGGAATGACTGGTCACTATGACACACACTGACCACCAGGGGGCAGACGCTCAGTGCAGGAGCTGCCCTCTGGTGGTCAGTGAGCTACCACATGGGGGAGCTCTGCTCAGCCACAAGCCAGGCTGATGACTGCCAGTGCAGCGGTGGTGGTGGGAGCCTCTCCTGCCTCCTCAGCAGTGCTAAGGATGTCCGACTGCAGCTTAGGTCTGCTCCCTGCTGGCAAGTGGACATCCCCCGAGGGCTGCCGGGCTGCCAGAGGGATGTTTGATTGCCAACTTAGGCCCAATCCCCTGAGGAGCAGGCCTAAGTCAGCAAGTGGTCACCCCTGAGGGGTCCCAGACTACGAGAGGGCACAGGCCGGGCTGAGGGACCCCCTAACCCCGAGTGCACAAATTTTTGTGCACCAGGCCTCTAGTCCTATCTAATAAAAGACAAAAAGGGTAATTAACCATATCTCCGCTATGCTTCCCATTGGCTAATCAGCGAGATATGCAAATTAACTGCCAATCAAGATGGTGGCCGGCAGCCATGAAGCTGAAGCAAGCAGGAGGCTTGCTTGCTCCAGGGATAGGGGAAGCCAAGGTTCCCCGCCTGTTCCGGCCAGGCTCTGACCCCGAAAGCAACAGCTCCAAAAGCAACAAAGTTTCAATTATAGAAGCCAAACAAACCCCAGATACCTGCTTTCAGCCAGCCGTGGCCTCAGAGCTGGAAGCGCCAGTGACAGCAACAAAGTTTCAATTATAGAAGGTAAATAAATCTCAGAATAAAAAAAGAAAGAAAAAAAGGAGAGGCTGGGAGCTTCAGTTGCCAGCCAGCCTGAAAACGGCCCTCAGCCCCTCACCCAGGCTGGCCAGGCACCCCAGTGGGGACCCCCACCCTGAAGGGGGTGTGACCAGCTGCAAACACCCATCATCCCCTCACCCAGGCTGGCCAGGCACCCAAGCGGGACCCCCACCCTGATCTGGGACACCCTTCAGAGAAAACCAGCTGGCCCCCACCCGTGCACCAGGCCTCTATCCTATATAGGAAAAGGGTAATATGCAAACTGACCCTAACAGCAGAAAGACTGGGCATGACTGGTCACTATGACACACACTGACCACCAGGGGGCAGACGCTCAGTGCAGGAGCTGCCCTCTGGTGGTCAGTGAGCTACCACATGGGGGAGCTCTGCTCAGCCACAAGCCAGGCTGATGACTGCCAGTGCAGCGGTGGTGATGGGAGCCTCTCCTGCCTCCTCAACAGTGCTAAGGATGCCCGACTGCAGCTTAGGTCTGCTCCCTGCTGGCAAGTGGACATCCCCCGAGGGCTGCCGGGCTGCCAGAGGGATGTCTGATTGCCAGCTTAGGCCCAATCCCCCAGGGAGCAGGGGTAAGCCAGCAAGGTGGTCATCCCCTGATGGCTTCCAGATTGCGAGAGGGCACAGGCCGGGCTGAGGGACCCCCGCCCCCTGAATGCACAAATTTTTGTTCACCAGGCCTCTAGTGTTGTATAAATCTAGATCAGTTGTGTTCCATTGTAGAGAAACTATGGCCCATGTCGCTCAGTGGTTATACCAGCCTGCACACCAAAAGATCTCAGGTTTGATTCCTTGGCCCCAGGTGGGGTGTGTGTGGGAGGCAACCAATCAATGTGTCTCTGTCACATCAATGTTTCTTTTTTTCTCTCCTGTCTCTCTCCTTACCTCACTCCTTTCCACTGTCTCTGGGAAAGCAATGGAAAAAATATGTTCAGATGAAGATTAACAAAAAGCAAAAATTATAGCAACTATGAAAGTCTAGTTCAGAGACACTGCTAGACCCAATAGCTTCTTTAAGGATCCCTAGATGTTTAGGTTCTTTCAAAGACCCCATAATGGGTCACCAGGGTGGACCTGGAGGGACCACCCTCAGAAATGATCTAGAAATTATACTAGGTAGGTGTAAATGATTTTTTTTATTATTTTTGCCATTCTGAATTTAATCTGGAATGCCAGCATTAGGATTTAAAAACAAACGAACAAAATAACATCCAAAGATAAAACATAGAGTTGAACCTAACAAGCCAAGTTGGAAATGAGACTGGAGAGGAAAGTTAAAAATAGATAATTTTGGGTAGGATTTTCCCTTGGCAATTATTGAGACAGGATTTGAATGCAAGTATTTTATTTGGGAATTGTGAAAAATATCAGTAGGGAAGTGAGAAAATGTTACAAAGAATGGAAGGCAACCAATAAAGGGTGTGTTAACAAGCTAACTACTGCTGTAGTGACTGAGCCTAATCATGTAGGAAAACTTGGAAATAATCCTATATAATAAAAGCCCAATATGCAAATCGTCCCCTCGGCAGCCAGAAGATTGACCAGGAGTTTGACTGCTCGCTATGACGTGCGCTGACCATCAGGAGGGAGGCGTCAGCAAAGCGGCACTGGCAGTGGCCAGCAGTGGAGGCACTGCCAGCCCTGATGGGCCCCAACGAGAGTGGGACTGCAGTGGGATAGTGGAGCAGGTGAGCAGGCAGTGCCAGGCCAAGGTGGGTGCAAGTGGGGCCTGATCGCCCCGCCTATCGCCCTACAGATGGTGATTAATGGCAGTGGTGGGGGTGAGGCCGCTGCCCAGCTCCCAGGTGCTGAGGGACCAGGATTGGGGGGGCCCTGTTCCCGATTGATTGCCCCGCAGACGGGATGGTGGAGCAGGTGAGGGGGCAGTGCCAAGGTAAGGCAGGGTGCCAGGTGGGGCTGCAGGGCTTCAAGGCTGGGGGCATAAGCTGGGGCCCAATCCCCACAGGCCACTCTGAGGGACCCCACCTGTGCATGAATTCTTGCACTAGGCCTCTAGTATAGAATAATACCTCATTGTTATTTTACCAGGGCAAGGGAGCAGAGGTATTTATACTCCAATTTCTGTCAGTCTTGTTTGAAGATCCTTAGTATGTTTGGGGATGTAGACTATTTTTTCAAAAACAGATGGAGATGAAATATCTGGAGCATAGGAATATAGGCAGAGAATGAATATTAACTGCTACATAGTATATGTATTTATAAATGTTTTTCTGGAGATCAGTACCAACCCTAGCTTGTTCTTATCCCACCCAACAAGACAACAGTGTCAGGCTAGCAAGTGTTACTGAAAGTTTCAGCATATGAAGCAATAATTGTCAAAGCATACTCATTGGTTATAGAAGGAATTCAAGATTGAAAGCCTAAGAGCCAGTTAAGAGGATGTTGCTGTAGTGAGAGGAGTTAGAAAATAAACAAAATAAATAAGTAAAATATGTTAGAAAACAATAAGAAAAATAGCCCTAACCAGTTTGGCTCAGTGTATAGAGCGTCGGCCTGCAGACTGAAAGGTCCCAGGTTCAATTCCGGTCAAGGGCATGTACCTTGGTTGTGGGCACATCCCAGTAGGAGGTGTGTAGGAGGCAGCTGATCGATATTTCTCTCTCATCAATGTTTCTAACTCTCTATCCCTCTCCCTTCCTCTCTGTAAAAAATCAATAGAGTGTATTTAAAAAAAAAAGAAAAGAAAAATAGAGCACAGAAGGGGATAGAAGGTATCAGGAGGCTCTTGTAGACGGATATGATTCTAAATTGTATGGTTAGGGAAGGTCTCACTTTGAAGTTAAATTTCAACAGAAAGTTGAAAGAAGTAAGGGAATAAGCCATAAGTGTAACTGGATTTAAAGTGCTCAAGGCAAAGGGAAGACAAAAGCTCTGACTGAATGTTTGGCTTCCCCAGAGAAAAGAAAAGAAGGCAGAGAGGGAAGTATGAAGATCATGGTGGTGGGCAGTCTCCAAGGTGGCCACAGATTCCTGACTCCCAGAAGTCCCACCTTTGTATGATCATTCCCTTTAAGTATAGCTATACTTATTAAGTCATTTCTAACAAACAGAAAATGGCACCAGGGTTGAGTTGGGATGTGATTTCTAAGACTGTGGCTTCCATCTTGCACATCCTCTCTCTCTCTCTCTCTCTCTCTCTCTCTCTCTCTCTCTCTCTATCTCTGTTTTGAGTCACTTGTACTGTAGGAAGGCAGCTTCTATGGTGACAGCATCCTCTATGTCAGTGATGGCGAACTTATGACACACGTGTCAGAGGTGACACGCGAACTCATTTTTTGATTTTTCTTTGTTAAATGAAATTTAAATATATAAAATAAATATCAAAAATATAAGTCTTTGTTTTACTATGGTTGCAAATATCAAAAAATTTCTATATGTGACATGGCACCAGAGTTAATTTAGGGTTTTTCAAAATGCTGACACTCCGAGGTCAAAAGGTTCGCCATCACTGCCCTATGTAGAGGCCCACACAGTAAGATGAGGAGCTGGGGCTACTCCAGCCATCTTGCAAAGAACCGAAGCCTGCCAACAATCACATGAGTGGGCTTGGAAGTGGATCCTTCAGCTCTAATAGTGACTTAAGATGACTGCAGCCCTGGCCAATAAGTTGATTGCATCTCGTGGAAGACCTTGAACCAAAATTAGTCAATTAAGATCTTTTCAGATGCTGGTCATACAAAATTGTTAAATAATAGGCATTTATTTGAAACATTGTTTTCTACTGCCAAGTTTGGGGACTCTCTATTATACAGCAATAGATAACTAACACAGACAGGTAGAGAATTGTAGCCCATTCTGTGAGTTTGCCCTTTACTCTAAGTGAGAGAAGAAGCCATTGGAAGATTTGAGTAGAAGAGTAAATTATTGGCCTTACATATTTAAAAGGTCATATTGGCTACAGTGTTTAGAATACACTGAGGGGAAAGTAGGGAGCAGGAAGAAAAGTTAAGACACTATTTAAATAACCCAGGGTAGACATGATAATGTTGACTTGTACCAAGATGATAACAGTAGAGATGGCGAGAAGTAGTTACCCCTGGATGTATCCTATCTAATAAAGAGGGAATATGCTAATTGACCCTCACGCCATTGCAAAGATGGTGGTGCCCACAGCCAATGAAGGAATATGCTAATTGACTGCCCCACCCTCAAACATGGCAGCACCCACAGCCAATAAGGAGGGAATTTTCTAATTGACTGCCACACCCTCACAGATGGTGGTGCCCACAGCCACAAGATGGCAGTGCCCAATCCCCTCAGCCTCGCTGGGGTGTGCCTGCCTCCAGAGTCCCCAAGTCCCCTCATCCTCCCAGGACCAGCCTGAGGTGCAGACAAGCCTGGGATGGTGGCTGCCCAGCTTCCCAGGGCTGGTCCAAGGCGCAGGCAAGCCGCCCAGGGTCTCCCGAGGCTCAGGCAACCAGGGCTTGCCGAGGCTTGCGCTGCCGGAAGTGGCAGCAGCAGAGGTGTGATGGGGGCATCACCTTCCCCTGATCGCTGGGTCGCTTCCTGCCCCTGAGGGCTCCCAGACTGTAAGAGGGGGCAGGCCGGGCTGAGGGACCCCCACTGCAGTGCATGAATCTTCATATACCGGGCCTCTAGTCTACTTATATAAAAACCCTGGGTGTAACATCACGGCCAGAACCGCGACCAACTGGAAGTCAGTCAGTCCTGCAGGGTCATCTTGGAAATGGTTGCGCCTTCCCACAGCTGTTTCCTGGAGGGCGAGGTTTCAGGCAGGAACCCACCTCAGGGCAAGGTTTCAGGCAGGAACCTGCCCTTGGAGTGGAGCATGGAAGTGAAATGATTTGATCTATTATTGAAGCTACCTTTGGAAATACTATATCTATAGATCAGTGGTTCTCAAGGTTGGCTGCACATTAGAATCACCTGGGAATCTTTTTAAAATCCTGATTCCTGGGCCTCATCCTCCAGAAATTGTTTCTTTGTTATGGGGTAGGGCCACAACATTAGTAACAAAGAAACAGAATTTCCCGAGGATGAGGCCCAGAAATCAGGATTTTAAAAAGATTCCCAGGTGATTCTAATGTGCGGGCAAGCTTGAGAACCACTGCTATAGATAATATTAAAAATATATCTAAACATGCAATTCTTTGTCCAAAAAATGAGCATGTTCAAAAATTAAATGAAGAAAATTTGGATATACTAGATGAAGATTTTCACACATATTTGAGTGATGATTCCATTGATTCCACAGATGATGCTGAAAAGGAAAATTTTCCCAAAGAATTTCTTAATAGTATTACTCCTTTGGGAATGCCGTGTCATAAATTAAAATTGAAAGTGTTTGCAATCATCATGCTATTGAGAAATCTCAATAGTAAATGGAGTCTTTGTAATGGTACCAGATTTATTATCAAAAGATTATGACCTAACATTATCAAAGCTGAAGTATTAACAGAATCTGCAGAGGGAGAGGTTGTTCTGATTCCAAGAATTAATTTGTCCCCATCTGACACTGGCCTCCCTTTTAAATTGATTTGTTCACTGTTTCCCATGATGCCAGCATTTGTGATGACTATTAATAAATCACAAGGACAAACTCTAGGTAAAGTAGGCATATTCCTACCTGAACCTGTTTTCGCACATGGTCAGTTATATGTTGCTTTCTCTCGAGTTTGAAGAGCATGTGGCGTTACAGTTAAAGTTCTAAGTACTTCATCACAAGGGAAATTAGTCAAGCACTCTGAAAGTGTTTTCACTCTTAATGTGGTGTAAAGGGAGATATTAGAATAAGTTTAATCATTTTATCAGTAATAGTTTGCATCATTGTTGTTTTTATATCATGTTTTTGTTGTTTTTACATCATGTTTTTGTTGTTTTCATATCATGTTTTTGTTGTTTTCATATCATGTTTTTGTTGTTTTTATATCATGCCTCTGTTGTTGTTATATCCTTTTGTTACTGTTTATTTATTAATAAATTTATGTATTATTTTCATATACATTTTACTAATTTCCTTTCATCTCTCACACTTCTATTATAGAGAAAAGGCAAATAGCAATATTAAAATATCTCCGCTAATTAATTCCCTTTTAAAAAAATATATTTTATTGATTTTTTACAGAGAGGAAGGGAGAGGGATAGAGAGTTAGAAACATCAACGAGAGAGAAACATCGATCAGCTGCCTCCTGCACACTCCCCACTGGGGATGTGCCCACAAACAAGGTACATGCCCTTGACCGGAATTGAACCTGGGACCCCTGAGTCCACATGCCAATGCTCTATCCACTGAGCCAAACCGGTTAGGGCAATTAGTTCCCTTTTAATGTGCAGGAGTTTTCATGTACTGGGCTACTAGTCTTAAATAAAGAGTAATCAGGATTTGCTAAAGTATTATATGTAAGGAGGGGAGAAAAAAAGAAGTCAAAGATCACTTTAAGGTTTTGGCTTGAGCAACTGGAAGAATGGACTTGCTATTAATTGAGCTAGAGAAGACTGTTGGAGGGAGCAAGTTTGGATGGGAACTAGGACATGTCTGAGATGCCCTTAAGACATCTGAATAGAGCTATTGAGCACGATGTAGGATATTTAAGTCTGGGGTTCAGGAAAGAGGAATTGGCTGGAGCTACAAGATTAGAGTAATCAATCCACATATATATGACATATAAAGAGAACAAGTATAGATAGAAAAGTGTTGGCTGAAGGATGAAACCTGAAGTCTTCCAACATTAACAGGTTGGAGAAATGAGGAATGGCCAGTAGGGCAACATCAGGAGAGTGTGGTGTCCTGGAATCCAAGAAAAGAAAGTACTTTAAGGAAGGAGTAATCAACCATCTACTGCTCCTAATTGTTTGAATAAGATAAAGACAGAGAACTGGCCATTGGATTTAGTACAAGATGGTGAATAGTGACCTTGATGTAAACAGTTTCAGTGGAGTGGTGCTTGAAGTGAGCTCAAGAATGCACAAGGGGATAGGCATTTAAAACACCAAAGGTAAGGGTTTTTGAAAAGTTTTGCTGTAAAGGGAATGGCAGAAATGGAATAAAGACTAGAAGAAGACACAGGGTGATGTGAAATAATAGCAAATTTGTAGTGTGTGGGAATTTGTTAGGATAGAACAAATTAGTGATGTAGGAGAGAGAAGGGAGGTCCACTGGAGTGGTGTTCCTGAGTAGACAAGACTGATGACATCCAGTGAGCAGACAGGCATAGGCCAGTCTTAGCTAGGATCTCAGACCACTAACCCACACAACAGGACACCGGACGTGCACATAGTTTGACTTGGATGGTTTGTGGCAGTGGGCACTTGTGGAATTATCTTCCGTTTTCTCAGTTAAATAGACAGTAAGGTCTTTAAAAGTGAGGATGGGGGAGGGATGCTGGAGACTGGAGGAGAGGGTATGAGAGAGTCATTCAGGAAAGGAGAAATGTGAATAGACTTGGTAAATTGTATGGCAACACTAAGGGATCACTTGGTTAGTTATTTTGTATTTAAAGTAAGACCAGTCAGCAGATTTATGAGTTTTTCCTGGGTTGTGTTCAACTTCATGGTCTTGGCAGAGTGTTTGATTTAACTAGGACTGTGATTTTGGCAAGAAGGTATGACCAAACAAGAAAAGAGGGGATTGATTGTATGGAAGAATGTGCTGCTGGTGCTGAGCCATTGGATTAACCGTGACAATGAGAGAAGTGAGTAAATGAAGGCTGAGGGACAGCAAATGGTGGATGAATCAATGTATTGTGGGTCCTGGTGAGGTTGGAGTGCTAGAGGATGAGAGAAAGCGAATAGGAAACATTGTAGAGAGTGCTTGCTTGAAATTGAAATTATGGTGGGAAAGCAGGTTTTTTTTTGTTTTGTTTTTTGTGCTGAGAAAGTATAAGGTCTAATCATGGGAGCAGATATTTGAGGAAGAATGGAAGACAAGCTCTTTGGAGAAGAGGAAGGAACTTAGGGAGCCAGGGCATTGGATGAATTGTTGGATATGAGAATCACCAAATCATGTAGAAGTGACAGAGAGAGGAATGAGGAGGAGTGGCCTGGGGGTTCAGTCAGCAACAGTAACAATGAGAGCATGTGAGAGACACAGTCTGCCAACATGAGATTCAAAGCTGTGAGGACTCATGGAGGTAGAAAGGAGAAATCCACCCACCTACAGACCTACTGGTACAAAGGTGTGGCAGAGAAAACAGGTATCATCTGAGAGAGCTGCAGGGCAAGCAGTGACCACAGGTCAAGGCCAAGTCTCAGTAAGGTCCAGTGCTGAGCAACGGGAATGGGCATTTTACTGAGGATTGACTGTCTTACAGACCAGAGCTTCTCAAACTTCCATGTGCAGCCATATCACCTGGAGTCTTCTTGAAATGCAGATTCTGATTCAGGAAATCTTGGGCAAACTCAGGATTCTGTATTTCTAATAAGGTCCCAGGACATGCTGCTGCTGCTAGTTAGTGAACTTTACTTTGAATACTGAGGTTCCAGGGCTGCTCTTTTGTGTTAATAGTGTGTTCGCTATGGTTAGTAAGTACTTGAGGTGGGTCATAAGGGCAAAATACACAATGGATTTTGAGGACTTGGTACCAAAAAAAGAGAAAAGAAATGTAAAACATTTCACTAATTTGTATACTGATTATATACTGAAATAATATTGAAAAAAATATTTTGGATATATAAAATTAAAATATATTATAGATAATTTTATCTGTTTATTTTTACCTTTTTATTTTTTATTTTTATTTTTATTTTTATTTATTTATTTTTTTTTTTACAGAGAGAAAGGGAGAAGGATAGAGAGTTAGAAACATTGATGAGAAACATCGATCAGCTGCCTCCTGCACACTCCCTACTGGGGATGTGCCTGCAACCAAGGTACATGCCCTTGACCGGAATCGAACCTGGGACCCTTCAGTCTGCAGGCCGACGCTCTATCCACTGAGCCACATGGGAGTGGTCTGAGGAGCTTAAAATAATGAGAATTAGAGTTAGATAAAAGAATGTGTAAAGACTTATGGAGGTCAGATTCCAGAGGAGTGCTGGGCCTGTGTCACACTGATGTATAAAGGGCCAGGTGACATTAGACCCGATGATCCTGAGGCTAGTGGCAAGGCCGAGGCTGAGAGAGGTGGGCGCAGGGGCCAAATGCAATGCCTGGAAACAGTGACACATTTTAACACCAAAGTAACTAAATATATTTCCACATTTCAATACTAAAATAACTGGAATCGAGAATGCCCAGAATTTACAGAATTTGCTTGGAGCTAACCAGGTGCCATAGGTCCCAGGACAGTACTTACTTAATTTGAAATAATATGATCTACAGAGAAGGTCAATAAGGAGTCAAAAAGTTCTCAAAGGTATTAACCATAAAACACCACGTTGAAGAAGATTGGAACCATTTTTTTAAAAAAATAAAATTAATAATAATACCAAAGAAAATTCTTTTTAAATATATTTTTGTTGTTGATAGTATTACAGATATTTCCTACTTTCCACATCTATACCCCCTTCCTCCAAGTCCCTAAACCCCCACCACCAGCTCTTCACTACCCTATTATCTATGTCCATGGGCTATGCTTATTATTGTATACGTTCTTTGGTTTGTCTCTTCTTGTCCCCCTAACCCCACATTGAGGTATGTTAGTCTGTTCCATGCTTCCATGCTTCGGGTCTTATTTTGTTGGCCAATTCATTTTGTTCATTAGATTCCACAAATAAGTGAGAGCATGTGATATTTGTCTTTCTCAGATTGGCTTATTTCACTTAGCATAATATTTTCCAGGTTCATCCATGCTGTCTAAAAGGGTAAAAGATCCCTCTTTTTTATAACTGCATAGTATTTGATAATGTAAGTGTCCCACAGCTTTTTTATCCATTCATCTCCTGATGAGCACTTGGGCTTTTTCTTAATCTTACTATTGTAAACTAGAGGCCCAGTGCACGAAATTTGTGCACAGGAAGGGGGTGGTCCCTCAGCCCGGCCTGCACCCTCTCCAATCCAGGACCCCTTAGGGGATGTCTGACTGCTGGTTTAAGCCTGATCCCTGCAGGATGGGGCCTACACTGGCAGTCAGACATCCCTCTCGAAATCTGGGACTGCTGGCTCATAACTGCTTGCTTGCCTGCCAACCTGATCACACCTAACCACTCTACCTGCCTGCCTGATTGCCCCTAACCACTTGCCTGCCTGCCTGATCGCCGCTAACTGCCTCTGCTTGCTGGCCTGATCACCCCCTAACTGGTCCACTGATGGTCTGGTCACCCCCTAACTGCCCCTCTGCTGGCCTGGCCATCCCCTAACTGCTCCCCTGCCAGCCTGGCCACACATTAACTGCTCCCTGCTGGCCTGGTCGCCCCCTAACTGCTCCCCTGTCGGCCTGTCTGATTGCCTCTCACCACTCTACCTGCCTGCCTGATCACCCCTAACTACCTCCTATTGCCGACCTGATCTCCCCCTAATAGGTCCCCTGCTGGTCTGGTCACCCCTTAACTGCCCCCCTGCTAGCCTGGCCATCCCCTAACTGCTCTGGCCACACCCTAACTGCCCCCCTGTTGGCCTGGTCACCCGCTAACTGCTCCCCTACTGGCCTGCCTGATCTTCCCAAACCACTCGCCTGCCTGCCTGATCACCCCTAACTGCCTCTGCTTGCTGACCTGATCGCCCCCTAACTGCCCCCCTGCCGGCCTGGTTGCCCCCTAACTGTCCAGAAAGAAGTCGGACATCCAGAAGATGTCCGGTCGACCTGGTCTAATTTGCATATTACCCTTTTATTAGTATAGATAATGCTTCTATGGACATAGGGGTGTATCTATTCTTTCTGATTGGTGTTTTGGGAATTTTAGGATATATTCCCAAAAGTGGGATCACTGGGTCAAACGGAAGTTCCATTTTTAA
The DNA here is from genome assembly GCF_028538775.1 of Myotis yumanensis. NCBI lineage: Eukaryota > Metazoa > Chordata > Mammalia > Chiroptera > Vespertilionidae > Myotis > Myotis yumanensis. The sequence continues at coordinate 94,711,674 of NW_027223753.1, read as the reverse complement.
TTTTTTAAGGAAACTCCATTCTGTTTTCCGTAGTGGTTGCACCAATCTGCATGCCCACATACAGTGAACTAGTATTCCTTTTTCTCCACATCCTTGCCAGCACTTGTTGTTTGTTGATTTTTTTATGATAGCCATTCTGACAGGTGTGAAGTGATATCTCATTATAGTTTTAATTTGCATTTCTCTGATGATTAATGACTTTGAGCATTTTTTTCTTCATATGTCTTGGCTATTTGTATGTCCTCTTTGAAGAAATGTCTATTCAGGTCTTCTATCCACTTTTAAATTGGATTGCCTTCCTTTTGTTGAGTTTTATGAGTACTTTATATATTTTGGATATTAACCCCTTGTCAGATTTATCTTTGGCAAATATGTTCTCCCAAACAGTGGGTTCCCTTTTCATTTTGTTGATGGTTTCTTTTGCTGTGTAGAAGATTTTTATTTTGATACTAGTGGCCCAGTGCATGAAATTCATGCACTGGGGTCCCCCAGCCTGGCCTGTTCCCTGTCACAGTGCAGGAGCCCTGCGATCCATCTCCCCAAAGAGGTAGGCCCCATCCATCCATCTGGGGCTCCTCGATGGATTGCCCCAAAGAGGTAGGCCGGAGCTGGGGGAGGCCTGCAGACCCATGGGTTGGACCAAGGCGAAGGCCTGCTGACCCCTGGTGCAGGTCTATGGAGGCCCCCGCCGCTGCCCTGTCCCCTGGCTGGGCCACAGTGGAGGACTGTGAACCTCCATGCGCCTGCAAACCCTAAAGCCGAGCCTATGGCAGAGGGGCCTCTCCATGCACCTGTGGACTCCGGTCGGGGCTGCAGCAGAGGGGCCTCTCCATGTGCCTGTGGACCCGCGGCACAGGCACACAGAGAGGCTTCTCCGCCGTGGCCCCACCCCCATCCCTGATGCTGCAAGTCCCCACCCAGCTGTGCCTGCTGCGCACGCAGCCTGCTGATCAGTCATTACTGTGACACCATCCCAACCAATTTGCATATTACCCTATTAGTGTAGATAGTCCCATTTGTTCATTTCCTCCTTAGTTTCCTTTGCCTTAGGAGATGTAATAAACATATTGCTATAAGAGATGTCTGAGATTTTGCTGCCTATATTCTCCTCTAAGATTTTTATGGTTTCACTACTTACATTTAAGTCTTTTATTCATCTTGAGTTTATTCTTGCATATGGTATAAATTGGTGGTCTAGTTTAATCTTTTTGCATGTGTCTTTCTAGTTTTCGCAGCACCATTTGTTGAAGAGACTGTCTTTATTCCATTGTATGTTCTTGCCTCCTTTGTCAAATATTAATTGACTGTAATGGCTTGGGTAAATTTTTGGGGTCTCTGTTCTGATCCATTGGTATATGCCTGTTCTTGTGCCAGTAGCAGGCTGTTTTGGTTATAATGGCTTTGTAGTAGAGCTTGATATCTGGTATTGTGATCCCTCCAACTTTGTTCTTCTTTCTCAAGATTGCTACAGCCATTCAGAGTCTTTTTTGGTTCCATATAAGTTTTTGGAGTATTTTTCAAGTATGCCATTGATATTTTAATAGGGATTGCATTGAGTCTATAGATTACTTTGGGTAGTATAGACATTTTTAATGCTGTTAATTCTTCTAATCCATGAACATGCTATATTCTTCCATTTGTTTATTTCTTCTATTTTTTCAATGTCCTCCTGTTGTTTTCAAAGTATAGGTCTTTTACCTCCTTGGTAAGTTTATACCTAGGTCTCAACTTTTTTGTTGCAGTGGTAAATAGGTTTGGTATTTTTAGTTTCTCTTTCTGAGAATTCATTATCTATATATATAAAAGCCTAAGTGACGGTTACAACCAATCGACCAGTCGACAAGTTACTATGGCTTGCACTGACCACCAGGGGGCAGACGCTCAATGCAGGAGCTGCCCACTGGTGGTCAGTGTGCTCTCACAGCCAACCTCCCACAGTGGGCCAACCTCCTGCAGTCCCTCTTCCCCCGTGGACTGGGCAAGACTGCCCCCATTGCCAGCCAGGCTGAAGGATCACACCCGTGTACGAATTTGTGCGCTGGGTCTCTAGTTGGTGTATAAAATGCCATATATTTCTGGACCAAAGGAAATTCTTTACAGAAAAGCCATTGACTAGTACTAGAGACATGTACAGGTGAGAAACTGATCAAAATATGTGAAAATAAATTCCTCTCTGGCTATTGACTATAGACCTTCCTCAGTTCCTTGTGAAAGGGCCTCTCCATAAAGAAGCTCATAACATGATAACTGGCTTTCTCCAGACTGAGTGGTCCAGGAGAGACAAAAGAAAAGAGAGCAAGAGAGAATGTCCAAGATAGAAAACAATCTTTTATAACCTAAACTTGGAAGTGACATACCATCACTTCCACTATACCTTATTGGTCACTAGGCCAATCCTGGAACAATGTGACACAGGACTGCCTAGGATATAAATTCCAGGAGGCAGGGATCCCTGGAGACTATCATGGAGGCCATATACTACAGGGTGCATTCTCAAAAATATTGAGAACACTCAACCAGAAAAGATTACCTTTATATCTGTGAATCTAACATATATGCTGAGATAATATATTAAAATACTTATCACAGTACCTGCCATTCTATATAATAAAAGAGAAACATGCAAATTAACTGTCCCTCTGCTATGCTCAAGTCACGCCCAGAAGCCACGCCCAGAAGCCAGGCCCACAAGCCAATTAGGAGCAGGTATGCAAATTAACCTAACTAAGATGGCAGCGGCCATGGAGCTGGAGCAAGCAGGAGGCTTGGGTTGCCCCTGGCGATGGAGGAAGCCAAGCTTCCCGCCTGCCCTGGGCTCCACTCAAGGCTACAAAGTTTCAATTATAGAAGATAAACAAATCTCAGATACCTGCTTCCAGTGGGCATGGCCTCCGCCAAAGGAGGGGCTCAGAGCCTGGGTTGCCCCAGACCTGGGCTCTGCTCAAGGCTACAAAGTTTCAATTATAGAAGATAAATAAATCCCAGGAAAAAAAAAAGAAAGAAAGGAGAGGCTGGGAGCTTGGGTTGCCAGGGGGGCGTGGCCAGCCTGAAAATGGCCATCAGCCCCTAACCCAGGCTGGCCAGGCACCCCAGCGGGACTCCCCCACCCTGAAGTGGCTGTGGGCAGCCTGAAAATGGCCCTCAGCCCTTCACCCAGGCTGGCCATACCACCATGGGGTGAGGGTCCCCACTGGGGGGCTTGGCCAGCCTGCAAACAGCCATCAGCCCCTCACCCAGGCTGGCCAGGCACCCCAGTGGGGACCCCCACCCTGAAGGGGTGTGGCCAGCCTAAAAATGGCCCTCAGCCCCTCACCCAGGCTGGCCAGGCACCCCAGTGAGATTCCCACCCTGATCCGGGACACCCTTCAGGGCAAACCAGCCAGCCCCAACCCATGCACCAGGCCTCTACCCTCTATAATAAAAGGGTAATATGCAAATTGACCCTAACAGCAGAATGACTGGGAATGACTGGTCACTATGACACACACTGACCACCAGGGGGCAAACACTCAATGCAGGAGCTTCCCGCTGGTGGTCAGGCGCTCCCACAGAGGGACCTCTGCTCAGCCACAAGCCAGGCTGATGGCTGCCAGCACAGCAGTGGTGATGGGAGCCTCTCCCGCCTCCTCAGCAGCGCAAAGGATGTTCGACTGCAGCTTAGGCCTGCTCCCCTCTGGCAAGTGGACATCCCCTGAGGGCTCCCAAGGCTGCCAGAGGGATGTCTGACTGTCAGCTTAGGCCCTATCTCCCAGGGAGCGGGCTTAAGCCAGCAGGTGGACATCCCCCTAGGGGTCCCAGACTATGAGAGAGCACAGGCCGGGCTGAGGGACTCCCCCAAGTGCACAAATTTTTGTGCACCAGGCCTCTAGTGTATTTATACTGAGTAAATGATAATTTCCTCATTTTCTGAATAATATCATGTTAGATAAGAAAAATTATACTAAGATAGTTTTGTTATATTATTTTTAATGTCAAGATAATTCACACAAATAAAAGAATGTTCTTATTATTTTCTCTCTCTTCATTTCAGGGGTGTGGGTTTACAAACCATAATCAGCAAGATAGGGTAGGTAGGATAGAAGTCAAATTACAAAGGGAGAGAATATACCAACTACAGACAGTCCTCAGGTTACGTTGGACTCGACGTACATCATTTTGTGGTTATGTCGCCATCTCCCATTTATTTATTAAAAAAAAAAAGTTCCATCATTTTGTCATATGTACATATGTGCTTTATGTTTTTTATTATTTATTTTCCACAAGTAATAGTCAGGAATTGTTATCTTTCATTTAAATTGGTTTTTTTTTACTGTTTCACTTGATTACTGCTGTGTATGTGCTCCATGTGAGTGACATAGGTGCTTATGTAGGTGGGTTCTGACTTATAGCGAAAATTGTGTTACGTCACACCATAGGAACCGATCTCCAGCATAACCTGAGGACATACTGTACCTCTTGTCTTTTTCAAGGGTGGACTTCCAAACTGCAGCAGGCTTCATCTCTCACAGGTGGGAAAAGAGGGTAAGCATCAGGCATCAAATGCAAAAGCAGTTTAAAATTGTGGCTTTTACTTGGGACAGGAAAATTCTAAGGGCTGTGTGAAAATATATATTACCATGTACTGATAAAATGTAAGAACTCAAAGCAAAACTTCAATCTTCAGAAAATGAGGTAAAATGAAGTTTGCTGGGTAAGCTTAGTTGTGTTATTATTTGAGTCCTTCAATGAAATTGAAAATAATACAGTGGCAGTTCCATTTTTAATTTTTGAGGAAACTCCACTGTTTTCCACAGTGGCTGTACCAGTTTACATTCCCACCAACAGTATACAGTGGTTCCCTTTTCTCCACATCCTCACTAACACTTGTTATTTATTGATTTATTGATGGTAGCCATTCTGGAAGGTGTTTTTATTTTTTTTATTTTTTTTATTTTTAAATATATTTTATTGATTTTTTACAGAGAGGAAGGGAGAGAGATAGATAGTTAGAAACATCGATGGGAGAGAAACATCGATCAGCTGCCTCCTGCACATCTCCCACTGGGGATGTGCCCGCAACCCAGGTACATGCCCTTGACCAGAATCGAACCTGGGACCCCCCAGTCCGCAGGCCGACGCTCTATCCACTGAGCCAAACCGGTTTCGGCAATGGAAGGTGTTTTTAAACAATAGATTTGACAATAAGCTCAAAGGAATAGATGGTTAATACTTAAAGAAGTATGATTTAAAGGTACTTAATTCTAGTTGATGACAGTAAAGAAAATTTCCTCAACTGCAGAAGAAGAATACTCTTTCATGGTGACAGGGTGTTGGAAGCCACCTGTGTACCCAGCATTTGACCAGTGAGTAGGTGAAAGGTGCACATGAGGTCCATGCAGCACTGCATGGCAATTAGAAGCAATAGATTAAAAATAGCAATGTGGATAGGGCTTAACAACAGTGTTTTCTGAAAACAAAGTAAAGGAATAGAATTTTATATATAGCAATGCCATTTACATAATTAAAGCAACACAGCACTGCCGGGAGCCGGTCCATCCTTGCTGCTTGAATAAATCGCTGCAGGAAAGAAACATCTGCACAGCATATGTTTCAATGGACCTGGCATATATAGCATACTGTTCTTAATATGTTTGCTCCCTTTAGCGCCATGTGTTTTAACCAAGGTCACCTCTCTGAGAAAGGTTGTTTCCCCAGGTGGGGATTTTTCCCTGAGGTTAGGGAGGGGATACAACCCCTTAATTAAGTGCCAGGCGGGTAGTTAAGCTACATAATCTTTACTCCCTGGAATGGAGATAAGAAACGCCCTAACCTTTGTAATAGAAATTGACAGGATTAAAATCGGCTGGTATAAATACGGATGTAACTAGACAATAAACATCAGATCCTCATCAGTTCCTAACCAGAACTCCAACCAGAACTTTGGCTATAGGTCCTGACTAGGCTGCTGATCAACTGAAGGCTGTCTTCGTGTCATTCCTTCTTTGCCGACTCCGTCCACACCTTTGGGGACCCCTGGACCTGCTGGGATTGGACCCCAGCACAGCACATTTTATAAGAACACATACACACAGCCCTGACTGGCTTGGCTCTATGGATAGAGCAACAGCCTGTGGACTCAAGGGTCCCAAGTTCGATTCCGGTCAAGGGCATGTACCTTGGTTGCGGGCACATACCCAGTAGGGAGTGTGCAGGAGGCAGGTGATTTATGTTTCTCTCTCACTGATGTTTCTAACTCTTTATTCCTCTCCCTTCCTCTCTGTAAGAAATCAATAAAATATATTTTTAGAAAAAGAACACATACACACAAACAATACACATTAAAGGGAATAAAGTGATTGACAATGGGGGAAGGACAGGCCATAGTTATGCTAAGTGTCCAGTCATACAGTTGTCCATTCAACCAATCAAAGCGTAATATGCTAATGATATGCTAAGGCTGCTCAACCACTTGGTATGACATGCACTAACCACCAGGGGGCAGATTCTCCAACTGGTAGGTTAGCTTGCTGCTGGGGTCTGGCCAATCAGGACTGAGCTAAATGGGCCGGATATGCCCTGGAGACCTCCCATGGTCCCTCCCCAGCTGGGCTACCTCCTGTGTCCCTCCCCGACCCCAGTTGTGCACCATTGAAGTCCCTCGGCCTGGGGTGCACCCTCTCACAATCTGAGACCCCTCAAGGACGTCGGAGAGCTGGTTTTGGCCTCATCCTGCAGATCAGGCCAAGGGACCCCACTGGTACACGAATTTGTGCACTGGGCCTCTAGTCCTTTATAATAAAAGGCTAATATGCAAATTGACCAAACGGCGGAATGACTGGTCACTATGACACGCACTGACCACCAGGGGGCAGACACTCAGTGCGGGAGCTGCCCCCCTGGTGGTCAGTGTGCTCCCACAGGGGGAGCACAGCTCAGCTAGAAGCTGGGCTCATGGCTCCTGCCTTTGCCGCAGCGCTAAGGATGTCTGACTGATGGCTGAGCAGGCCTAAGCCATCAGTCAGACATCCTCAGGCCGGGCTGAGGGACACCTCCCTCCCACCCCCAAGTGCACAAATTTTGTGCACCGGGCCTTTAGTAAGGGAATAATAAGCCTTACAGGAACCTATGATAGAATTAAAGGCTATAAAAACCCACTGGGGAGGCTCACCACTCTAGCAGTGGAGTCGGGAATCTGAAGAGTGGTGGCTACTTTCTTAGTGGCAGGAATGGAGGTGTTGCACTGCTGTCTTGGACCCAGTGGGAACAGTAAGAAGTTCTTTGAGATGATGCCTTGGACCTTGGGCATTCAGAGAATGGAGCCATCTGATTCACCTATCTGCCAATAACCCCACAGATAACAGAGGTTTCAAACTGGCCATTGAACCTACCTGTCACCTTGTCGACCTCAGCCACATTATCTGGTTGAATGCATGGTCCTTGGAGTCAATGATGTGATTGCTGGTGGAGCATTTCTTCAGCACATACAGGTCCACGAATTCTCTGGCATCGTTTTGATGTCAAGGGCATGCCTGCTGCCACTATGAGCACGTCTGCCAAAAGCTTGGGCAGATTTCTTCATTGTTTCATACCATGTCTGTTCCTTGGAAATATTATGTGTGTAATTTAGGCGCTAGAGTAACGGGCATGTGGATTTTAAGTGTACTCAGTCCGTGACTGTAAAATAGACATTCAGAAAAATGTATTTTTTTCTTGTTTTTATCCTACAATTTATTATTTTGAAAAAATTAAAATATACTAAAAAGTTGCAAGAAAAGTGCAACTGATAACCTATGCCCTTTATTTAGATTTATTGCTTAGTAACATTACTTTTTAGTACTGTATTTTAAAAAAAAACTTAAATTAGACTTACAGAAAAGTTGTAGAAATATGAGAATTCCTGTATATCTTTCACCAAGCTTTCCCTAATGTAAATACCTTACACAACCATATACAGTTATCAAAATCAAGAAATTGATTCAGTACTATTAATTAATTCAAGGTTTTATTTTATTTTTGTCAGTTTTCTCACTAGTGTCCTTTTTCTAGTCCAGGATCCAAACCCAGGATCCTGTTGTGTATTCAGTTGTCATGTCTCTGTAGTCTTCTCCAACCTGCATAGTTTCTTAGTCTTTCTTTGCCTTTCCTGACCTTGACATTATTGAAGAGTACTGGACAATTTTTTGTAGAATGTTTCTCAGTTGAATTTCTGGTGTCTCCTCATAATTAAATTAAAATTATGCAATTTGGGCAAACACACACACATACACACACACACACACAAACAAAAAAACACTGGGCCCTGGCCCGTGTGGCTCAGTTGGTTGGGCTTAGTCCTGCGCAACAGGAGGTTGCCCATTTGATTCCTGATCAGGGCACATGCTCGGGTTGGAGGCCCAGTCTCCTGTAGGGGACATGCAGGAGGCAGCAGAAAAATGTTGCACTCTCACACTGATGTTTCTCTCTCTCCCTCTCCCTTCTTCTCCCTCTAAAAATCAATAAACTATTTTTTAAAAACAAAAAACTGACTGGGATGCAAAAGGAAAATGAATTATGCTAAAGAAAAAATTTGAATTTTCTCATTAGAATTTTTGTCAGATTTTATTTGGAAATTTTAAATACATTCAATATTTAATACTTTCCTGAATACTCAGAATTTAATTTTTATTTTAGTAATATAATACAAAGAAAATGTAATAAATTTTTCACAAAGTCCCATGCAGATACCTTCTCATCATCCCTTCCCATTTACCTAGCACATGGAAAACTCAACTGTTATCCATTATTGTCATGAAGTTGATGAAAGGGTTAAGGAGCACCAATGTCCTTTGGTTGTTAGACAGAAACTTGACAGATGCCTTCTGCTCCCTACCCTTCCATAAAGCAGCCCTAGTTCTATGTTGGAAATACATTACATGAATGTTCTGGTTATGTTTTTTTAAGGTTTGATGGTATTTTTTTTTCTGCAAATCTGCTACCCCTGCTCTCCTGGTCACTCCTGATGTGATTGAGCAGCCTAGTCTCATGGCCTCTCCCCAGGGCTGCCTGAGGCAATTGGGTTTTCATGAATCTTACTGTCTATGTAATTCCTGCTTGGCTGCTGCTGACCTATTCTCCCAGCTCTAAGGGTAAGGGCCCAGCTTTCTGAGAACCTATAGCTGTTGGAAAACCCACCCCTCTTCTCCATGGTGTACACATGCTCTATTCTGCCAGGAGTGGTTAAAACAAATACCCCTCATTTCCTTCTTTGGCTAGGAATGTTCTCTTTTCTTTCCCACTGGGTCTCTGGCAGTAAATGTGCTGTCTCTGCATAAAGAACCATTTATTGCCCTAGCTGGTTTGGCTCAGTGGATAGAGTGTTGGCCCATGGACTGAAGGGTCCTGGGTTCCATTCCAGTAAACGGTGTGTGCCTCTGTTGCAGGCTGGACCCCAGGCCCTGGTAGGGCACATGCGGGAGGCAACCAATCAATGTGTCTCTCTCACATCTGTGTTTCTCTTTCTGTCTCACCCGCTCCCTTCCACTCTCTCAATGGGAAATATCCTTGGGTGAGGATTAACAAAACAAAAGAAAAACAAAAATCATTTATCAAACAGTGGTGACTACACATTAGAATTGCCTGGGGCCCTAACCGGTTTGGCTCAGTGGATAGAGAGTCAGCCTGCAGACTCAAGGGTCCCAGGTTCGATTCTGGTCAAGGGCATGTACTTTGGTTGCGGGCACATCCCCAGTAGGGTGTGTGCAGGAGGCAGCTGATCGATGTTTCTCTCTCATTGATGTTTCTAACTCTCTATCCTTCTCCCTTCCTCTCTGTAAAAAGTCAATAAAATATTAAATAAAAAAAAATTGCCTGGGAAGCTCTAAAAGCATACTAATGCCTGGGCCGAACTCAGACAGATGGAATCAGAATTGCTAAGGGTGGAGTTTGAACATCGGGAGATTTTAAAAGCGCTCCTGATGATTCTAATATGCAGCTAAATGTTGAGATCCACTTTTTTAAGCTCTACATTTGAAACTAAAAAATTAGTTTTTAGTTGACAACTTTGAAAAATTAAAATTTCAATCTTCACATCAGTGGCATAAGATTACACTTTAAAATCCTAATAAAAAATTTTCAAAGGATGAAATTTTTTGCTTATCAACAGTCTTTCTCTCATCTCTAGATTTTGTAGAAATCCTTGGGAAATTTTTGCATGCCTTTCTCACTGCATACTTGCAAGAGAGACACAGTAAATATAACTATTCCAAGTTAATGCCAGGGTAGAGTCAGATGGTTAAAGACATTCCTTTTTCAATTAATTCATCCCATTTTAAAAATTTATTCAATTCTTTTGTTAAATTTGTCATCATTTTATTTCATGAATACCTATTGACCACCAGATTATATGCAAGAAAGTATTCTCACATATTGTGGAATAAAAGATGCTTGGGACACTGCTGTGGTCTTCAAGGTGTTTTTAGTCCAACTTTTCACAACAAACTAAACACAAGGTGGTTTATAATTCCTTGAGAAAGGATCAAAGTTATATAATTCAGGACTTAGTAGAGATGAAGCTCAAATTAGGCTGGGATCACATTGGAGAAGGTCTTATGTCAATAGCTTACACTTCACAAGCAATGAAGAGTTTACGAAATGAGGTGATTGGTGTGGTAGCATGACAAAGTGGGGTTTTAGGATATTAGTTCCTGGATGAGTGGTGAGTTATGCTAGGTAGAGGATAGTCTTAGTCAAGGCACAGAAACCAATAAGAAGACTACTTAATATCTAGGTTGGTGTGAACTAAGTAATAAGGGCTGGGCAAACTCATCTCTGGTACAAAAAAATTAGGATAGTGGTTACTTTGGGGAAGAAAAGTGGGGAGTTACTGGGAAGGGACATGAGGAAACTTTTTTTGGGTGCTATATCTTGATAGGGATTTGGGTTAAAGGGTCTATCTATTCATTTGTAAATATCAGTAAATGTATGCATGAGATTTGTATGTTAAATCAGATCTAAGTTTTATCACAGAAGAAAAACTGCCAGCAAATAACTCTAGTTAATGGCATACATACAAAAATATTTAGAAGGAAGTGTACTTATGTCTGTAATTTACTTGGAAATGTATAAAAAATTAATGGATGGAAAGTTATGTATTAAAGCAAGTGTAGTAACATGTTCATAGTAGAATCTAGGTGGTGGGTATAAGGATATTTGTTATAAAATTCTGTCAAATTTGCTATATGCTTAAATTGTTTCATAATAAAATGTAGGAGGAAAAGGGTTTGAAGCAGAGGAGAAGGCTAGTGGCATTTTATAATTTGTCATGAAAGAGCTTGGCATACAAAATTGAATGTAAAAAACGAGGAACATGAAGAAGTTACCAAAAACTTAAATGGTCAGGATACCAGAAAAATAAATGTACTACTCTTATTAATAGGAACCATTTATTGAGCCCCCAAGTGTGTGCCAAAAATTGTGGTGTTTTACATAGTTTGTTTCTCATCTTCATAACAACTCTATATGGAAAATAATATTATATTCATTTTAAAGATAAGAAAACAAATGCTCAGACTAGTTAAGTAATAAAAGAAATAAGGAAGTTAGGAAGAGTTAAAGGAGGAAGATGATGAGTATAATTTTGAGATGAAAGAAGGACATTTAGGTGGTAATATCTAATAGGAAGTTAGAAATGTATGATTCAGTACAAAGAATATGCCAGAGATATAGACTGTGCAATTTCATAAACTCAAAGACTCTCAGAAGCCAACAAAACAGAGATATCTGCGGAGAGATCATTGAAAGTAGGTAGGCAAATAAAACTCTGAGCAGTGGTGATAGAAAGAGAAGAGGGATGAAAATAGAGAAATTTGGAGAATGTCCACAACTGGAATAGAAAGAATAAGGAAACTAGAAAAGTATACATGGCCAGAGTATTTCCTAGTACCTATTCTGTTGGGGGAATAGACGGGGTAGGACTAGGAGCTCCAATTGGCAATTTTATGTCTCACACTATGAGATGGAGCAGTTCTTTCTACTCCCTCCTGACTTATGCTTGGTCATTGAGACCAGTGAACAGTTCAGATTTGTGACTCATCTACATTTTAGCTTATCACCTAGTGAAATTTCCCCTCATTCTTCTACTTGTTTGTTTGGGTTTTTTTTCTAACCCCATTTCCCAATAATTTGGGACCTACCTGTTATGACTCCCAAATGGACACTAGGGATCTTCACTTAGTAACTTGATGTACTCGTACCTCAGCCCCAACTCCTGACTATGGACCTGGGACAGGATAAAGGTGCCTGTGACTGTGACTGGCTAGCTGCAAGCCTTTGTGATGAGGCTATGATGCAATCCCTGCTGCTGTGTCATAGTCAGAATTGTAGTGGCATCGCTCATCACTTAACTAGTCCTATCCAATCATATTTTGACCATTTACACTTTGAATTCTTTTTTATTCCCACAATATCTACACTAATAAAAGAGAAACATGCTAATTAACCATTATTCTGTCACTCCGCCACTCCGCCATTCCGCTACACCCACCAGCCAATCAGAGTGACTATGCAAATTAACCCAACAAAGATGGAGGTTAATTTGCATACGCAGGTGTGGAGCGAAGCCTGAAGAGGACTGAAGATGGCCGCAGCCATGGAGCTAGAGCAAGCAGGAGGCTTGGGTTGCGCCCGGCGATGGAGGAAGCCAAGCTTCCAGCCGGCCCTGGACTCCACTCAAGGAAGGGCTGGGCTCCACTCAAGGAAGGGCCCCCAGCCCGCCCTGCTGGGCTGTGCTCAAGGAGCTGGAAAAAAAAAAAAAGGAGGGGCTGGGAGCAGCCGTACGGGAGAAGCCAAGCCTTGCTGCTGTGGCTGGACCAAAGGCCTGGGTCCTGGGTGCCGGAGGGAAACTGGTGCCGGCAGCCAGGGGAAGGAAGGCCTATTGTGCGAATCTTCATGCAACGGGCCACTAGTTTAACATATAAAAGAAGTGGAGGTAAGATGGTTGCAGAATGGTGCATTGTGACAATCTGAGGGAACAGATGTGAAGATGATGAGCAGCAGTCTTGGCTGATACGGAGGAGACATAGAGAGATAGGAGCCAGGTAAGGTATTTGAAGATTGCAATCAATTGTTGTCTGACTTACTAAGTGTAAGACCTGATATAAATATTCACAAAATTTCTACCATCAATTATTTAAAGACTAAAAAAAAAACACCCCTTTTTTTAGAGAGGAAGGGAGAGAGAGAGAGAGAGAGAGAGAGACACTGATGTGAGAGCAAAACATCAATTGGCTCTCTCCTGTACCACCTCACTGTGCCCTGACCAGGAATCAAACCGGCAACCTTCTTGTTCATGTAATAATGCCCAACCAACTGAGCCACACCAGCCAGGGCTGTTGTTCCACTTATTTATACATTCATTGGTTGCTACTTCTATGTGCCCTGACTGGAGATTGAACCTGAAACTTTGGCATATCTAACCAACTGAGCTACCCAGCCAGGTGTATTTTGAACTGTAAGTATCCAAAAGAGAAAAGTACAAGAATGGTTCCAAAACAACATTTTAATAAATAATGACTGTAAGTTATTTAAAACTAGTGAAAGATAACAAAGAAAGCTTAGATCCAAGCCTATAAACCCAAATCAGGATAAATTTTTAAAACTACACCTAACCACACTATAGTCAAACTGTTAAAACCAAATGAAAATCTTTAGCATAACTATATTAAAAAGGCACTATACTTGCAAGAGCAACAAAAGACTGATAATTGAGTTGTGAGATGAAACAATGGAAGTTGTAAGACTTCTAGAACAACATTTGAAAAGTACTAAATGAAAATAATTGCCAGTCTAGAACTCTACACAAATTAAAACTATTCTTCAAAAATGAAGGCAGCCCTGGCCAGTGTGGCTCAGTGGTAGAGCATTGGACTGCACATCAGAGTTGAGAGTTCGAGTCCTGGTCAAGGGCACATACCTGGGTTGCGGATTCATTCCTCACCCCCAGTGTGTGCAGAAGGCAACCAATCAATCTCTCTCCCTCTCCCCAACCTCCCTTCTACTCTCTCTAAAAATCAATGGAAAAAAATCCTTGAGTGAGGCTTAACAAAAAATAAATTTTAAAAAATGAAGGCAAAGTTAAGATATTTTCAGACCAATAAAACTGAAAATATTCATCAGTAGCAGATGTGCACTAAAAGAAATACTGAAGGGAATTCTGCAGAAAGGAGAAAATAGTACTATACAGAACCATGGAAACACAGGACAATAATTAAAGAAAATAAAAAAGGATAATAAGGGTAAATATTAATAAATATTGACCATATAAAGCAATAATTTAATGTCTTATGAGAACTAAAATATGCAGAATTAAAAGGACTGAAATAAATAAGTATAAATGCAGAGATGTATAAAACAAATGTTCAATAGAAATAATAAGAAAACAAAAAATGTACTATTGGAAAAGAATAATAAAATTGATAGAGCCTGTAGTATGCCTCTATGAATGAAAGGCAAAGGTACAAATTTCCAATATGAAGGGGTAAAATGGGACATCCCTGAAGTTCTACAGATATAGTAAAGATAATAAGGAATAGAATGAATAAATATATTCTATTTACAACTTTGATGAAATTAAAAAATCCCTAGGAAAATATAGCTTACCAAGTGAACACAAGGAGAAATAAAAATTCATGTCTATCCTAAAAATGAACTTATAATTAAAACCATTTATTTACTTATTTTTAATATATTTTTATTAATTTCTGAGAGGAAGGGAGAGGGAGAAAGAGATAGAAACATTAATGATGAGAGAGAAACATTGATTGGGCTTCCTGCATGTGCCTCAACCAGGGCTGGGGAGAGAACCTGCAACTGAGGTATGTGCCCTTGATGGGAATCAAACTTGGGGATCCTTCAGTTCCTAGACCAACGCTCTATCCACCAAGCCAAACAGGCTAGGGCCAAAGGATTTATTTACCCTCCAAACAACTTTCATATATATCATGCAGCAGTGGCTACTGCAGTCATCATTTTGTACATTACATCTTTAGTACGTATTTATCTTATAACTCGAAGTTTGTGCCTTTTGACTACCTTCACCCAATTCCCCTGCCCCCACTCTACCTCTGGCAACCACAAATCTGATCTCTTTTTTTCCACGAGGTTTTCTTTTCAGGTTTCACACGTAAGTGAGATCATACAGTATTTGTCTTTCTCTCTCTGATTTAATTTCACTAGCATAATGCCCTCAAGATTCAGCCATGTTGTCCCAAATGGCAGAATTTCCTCATTTTCTATGGCTGAATAATAGTCCACTGTATATATGCCACAAATGTCTTTATCTGTTCACACATTGATGGACACATAAATTGTTTCCATACCTTGGCTATTGTATATAAAGCTGCTATGAACATGGGGATGCAGATACCTTCTCCAGATAGTATTTTTGTTTCCTAATAAAGCTTTAAGAAAAAGGCTTAGAAGAATATTTTTTATGACCTTGAGGTTGGCAAAGAGCTCATAAAAAGTACCAACCATATAAGGAAAAGTGATAAATTGACCTATATTTAAATTAAGACTGTCCTGGCCAGGTAGCTCAGCTGGTTAGAGCATTGTCCCAATGCATCTTTGGTCAAGGCACATACAAGAAGGAACCAATGTTGTGGGGTGAGAGGCAGGGGCAGGCTAGAAGGGGTCAAAGAGGGAAAGGGGGAGACATGTAATATTTTCAACAATAAAGATTAAAAAATAATAAAGGAAGAAAAGAGAAAAATAAAAGTAAACAGTGGCTCAGCCAGCTGGTGTAGCTCAGTTGGTTGAGTGTTGTCCCATGCACCAGGAGTTCGTTGGTTCAAGTCCTGGTTTGGGCACATGCGGGGCTTGCAGGCTCGACCCCCCTAGGGCATGTGTGGGAGGCAGCTGATGGAAGTTTCTCTCTCATCGATGTTTCTTTTTTTTTTTAAATGTTTTTATTGATTTTAGAGAGAAAAGAAGGGAGAAGGAGTGGGACAGAAAGATAGAAACATCAATGAGAGAGAAACTTCCATCGGCTGCCTCCTGCATATCCCCTACTGGGGATTGAACCTGACACCTGGGCATGTGCCTTAAGCAGGAATTGAACCAGGGACCTCCTGATTCATGAGTTGATGCTCAACCACTAAGTCACACAGGCCAGGCTAATTGATGTTTCTATCTCTTTCTCCCTCTCCCTTCCTTTCTCCGAAATAAAAAACATTTTTTTTTATTAAATAAGAAACTTTTTTTAAAAAGAAGTAACCAATGAATGAATAAATAAGTAGATAAACAAATTAATCTTTCTCTCTCTCTCCCATCCTCCTCCTCTAAAAAAAATTAATCAATAAATAATAAGTTAAGAGCAACAGTTCCTCAAAAGATAATATTATGAGAGTGAGAGGCAAGCCACAAACTTAAAGTAGATATTTGCAGAGTGCATACCTGGCAAAGGATGTGTAACTTATAACAGATATAAAGATGCCTAAAATCAATAAGGGCATACAGGCAATGTAGTGAAAAGTCCAAATGAAAGCTGAGGGTGAAACTGGCTTTGGAAGCTATTGAAATAAATATCTAGGACCAAGATGGAGCTACTTCTGCTTGGGGTGCCATGTCAACAAACTGAAACTTAGATAACTTTTGCGTCTCTGTAAATGCTTTGCCTGACTAGAAATGCAGTATATTGAGTCAGCCAATCCCAACACCAAGCCAACTCTGAGCCTTTCCACCCTGAACAAAGTAGATTGTGTGACCCAGCCAATCAGATATTTTCTAAGCTTCTTTCTTGCCTTCCACCCACTTGCAGTTCTCTGAAAAAAACTGTCCACTTCATAAGGTGTTAATTTTTTTTATCGCCTAAATCCGTGGTCGGCAAACTGTGGCTCTTTGGCCCCTTGAGTGTGGCTCTTCCTAAGCCTTAGGAGTACCCTAATTAAGTTAATAACAATGTACCTACCTATATAGTTTAAGTTTAAAAAATTTGGCTCTCAAAAGAAATTTCAATCATTGTATTGTTGATATTTGACTCTGTTGACTAATGAGTTTGCCGACCACTGGCCTAAATTATCTTATTTTATTATTTTTTAAAGCAAAGGTCCTCCAATAACAGAGAACAAAGGAGATTATGGTGAAGCCAGAAAGTGTCCCTGGGGTGACAGGGTGAGGAAAAGGAACCTCTTATGGAAGGAAATTCAGTTCAAGGATTCAAGTTGGCTTGAAAATCACCTAATTTAATGTAATCAAGCTTCAGACTCAAATCCCTTTGCTGCACCCACCCTTATGTGGTCACACTGTACTTTAATGTGGAAAGAAGATCGATTAGATGGAGTTTCATCTCTATACTTCTGTAAATTACCCTGCTTCTGCTGAATTCTCCATCTAACTCCATCTTTCTTCTTCCCAATCAATGTGGAACACAGCTGTTTTGGGTGTTGTTTTAACTTGCCACAAATGTTTGCTGACACATGGCAGATGTATAGAGAAGTCTTTTATCACAGTTGTTTTTTTTTGTGTGTGTTTTTTTCTGGGAGGAGGGAGGTGGAGGTAATCAGGAGAATTATAAATGAGTGCAAATTATTAGACTTCCTTGTTCTAAGTTCTGTTAAAAAGAAACAACAGGTCCAAAATGGCATAACTTGTGCTAAGCCCAACCAAGACTTTATACCTAGCCTGATTGCAGTTTCAGGTGCACCCAGGAGTGGAATTTTAAACCAATTAGCCTGGAGTTTCCTGGTGTGGATGAAAGGGGCACAAGCTGACCTGACAAGCTCAGGGAAGGCCTGCATGACAGTCTTGCAAACTCAAAGACCTAAACTAACCACAAAGGATGGTCTGAAATTAAACTTTAACTAAAAGCAGTTATGGAGGGTAGTCACCTCCTAGGCCGGTATCTTCACTGACAAGGTCAACTTTTACCTTAACTGAGCCTATCTGTCTTTTTGCATCTATGATAACATATCCTGGAAATGTCTGGGTAACTTGTAACTTCCTTTTTTCAGGACCCCTTGGGGCACAACCTAATGTGCAGGGCGCCAAGACAGATATCACAAATTCCTTCATTGTTATTGTTATCATATTAATTGTTTACTGTTAACTATCCTGCATCCACCTAAGTATCTTGTTACCTTTTATCCAATCTCAGGGATTCCCTCCCCCTTTGTTTTCTCCTGCCTCTCTAATCTATCACCAATGGATTCCATGTAACCCACCGATGTCCCTTCCTTTGATTCAATGTATAAAAATAGATGAGAAACTGCCATTCTCTGGAGTACTATCCCAATTAGTTGAAATATTGCTTCCTGGCAATTGTTGACAGTTTGGCTCAAATAAACTCACAACAAATTCTTTACAGGTTTCAATATTTTTACGTTAACACTGGTTAGCACTAGTGAGGTAATTTGCCTGAAAAGACCCACTGCTTTTCTCTAAGGGAAGGTGATCCTGCCTGAAATAATCCACTCTTTTAACTTTGTTGTCATGCCTGGCCGGCATGGCTCAGTGGTTTAGCATTGGTCAAGGTTCAATTCCTGGTCAGGGCATGTGCCCTAATTGTGGGCTCAATCCTGATTGGTAGCAGCTGATCAATGATTCTCTCCCATTATTGATGTTTCTATCTCTTTCTCCTTCTCCCTTCCTCTCTGAAATCAATAAGATATATGTAATAAATAATTTAATTGATTAAAAAATAAAAACACCTTTCTTGTCCTGGACAGTTTCTGCCTCTGAAAGCCTTTCATTTTGTACAGTGCCTTGGAGTACCTTTCTATTTACTAGACATGCTGCCTGATACATGACTTGTTCAATAAAGCAAATTAGATATTAAATATACTCATAATTGGCCGAAACCGGTTTGGCTCAGTGGATAGAGCGTCGGCCTGCGGACTGAAGGGTCCCAGGTTCGATTCCGGTCAAGGGCATGTACTTGGGTTGCGGGCACATCCCCAGTAGGAGATGTGCAGGAGGCAGCTGATCGATGTTTCTCTCTCATCGATGTTTCTAACTCTGTATCTCTCTCCCTTCCTCTCTGTAAAAAATCAATAAAATATATCTAAAAAAAAAAAAAAAAATACTCATAATTGAATTTTTGTTCTTTAACAGTCCTCAACTCCCATCTCCCCAACCCCCTTTTTCACTGAGGGTTCCAACTTTCTGGGCTGCAGAATCCTGTCCTTTTTTCTCTTTTCTAGGAAACTCCAGATTCTTTATCATGCTCTCCCAGTTTCTCACTCCCCTGATTTTCCAATCACTCCTAGGGCTTGTCTGTTACCAAATGACAGAAGTGTTTCCCTAAGCAAAGGAGAGGTCTCTAGAGCGGAATTTGGGGGCTAGCCTAAAAATAATTCTTTAAAACCAAAATTGAATTCCTCTCTTCCCAACCAAGTTCTTGCACCAAGATATGCATTTCTCCTTCCTTAGAATTTGCCAGGAAGTTCACACTGCATTACGTAGATTCAAACTCTCATTGTTAGTGTCCCTAATTCGAGTTTCTGCCCCCGTGTGTGTTGAAATTAAGAAACATCCAAATACGTAAAGGATTTTTATACAGTTTATTTGAGTCCAAACTGATGTCATGTGCCAGGGAGCAAAATCTCAAATGCTCCAGAAATAAGTATTGTAGCTTCTTTTATTCATTGGAATATAAGGAAGAAACTTAAGGAAAATATTGGATTACAGAATAATTAACAAGATTATGTGCTCTCGTGAGTGTGGTGACAATTTATTTCAAAGGTGCCTTAACCTACATGCATAGAAACAATGGACAGGGCTTGCTTAAGTCAAAGATAAACCTTTTATATGCTCTGGGCAGGACTACTCACTGAGAACTCACCATGACCTGCCCAGTTAGGAATTTATGACCAGATCACCTTGTGAGATTACTTTCCATAGAAACCCTCCCCTGCCCCTCCTCCCCCCTTTTTTTGGTCTACATTTTCCCCTTTTGGTAATAAATCAAACTAAAGGATGCATTGATGATCAACCTTTTGATTCAATAGTGTGATTGTTACCAGACAGGACTGGGCCTGGAGTGGGTCTGCCTCAGGCCAGCCTATAATGTATGGGTTCTTGACTTTCTGCAGGAAAGATTTCACAATATGAGTCCAAGTGATTTTAAGAGTACATTTATTAAAGCTGGGGACAGTGAAACAAAGATGGTCTTAGGATAGAGGAAGCAACAAGAGCGAGCCTAGTCAGGGTTGCTTTGGCTCACTGGAAAAGAGAGAAAAGGGGACCTTGGAGACAGGTTCAGAGGGTTAGCCCAGAATGAGCTGACACTTTCCATTGCTCCCTGGTTCAAGTCTCATGGGGACCCTTAGAATTCACAATATGCCTGCCTGTGAGGGAAGAAAGGGATGTGCACAACCTCCCAGGAAGGAGAGAGCACCCAGGGTCCTTCATCCTGAGGGTTTTAAAGGCTGAGAGTTTAGGGGAGGTCTTAGGGCAGGATCTCAATAGAATATTCATCAGCTTTATGCTAATGGGATAAAATGAGTTTATTCCCTGTCCTTGGGTATGGTTGATACAAATGGCACTAATTGGATTTCTGCTCTTTATCTCCCTGAGTAGGGTGATTTAAGCTATTTATCCTCTGGCTGGGGAGAAGTATAACCATTTATTCTTAAGTGTCCTTGGTTAGGGAAGATAGGATTTTGCAATTTACTAGATGACTGTTGCTGGGGTCCAATCCCAGCGGGTCCAGGGGTCCCCAAAGGTGTGGACGGAGTCGGCAAAGAAGGAATGACACGAAGACAGCCTTCAGTTGATCAGCAGCCTAGTCAGGACCTCTAGCCAGGATCTCCAGCCAAAGTTCTGGTCAGAGTTCTGGTTAGGAACTGATGAGGATCTGATGTTTATTGTCTAGTTACATCCATATTTATACCAGCCGATTTTAATCCTGTCAATTTCTATTACAAAGGTTAGGGCGTTTCTTATCTCCATTCCAGGGAGTAAAGATTATGTAGCTTAACTACCCGCCTGGCACTTAATTAAGGGGTTGTATCCCCTCCCTAACCTCAGGGAAAGATCCCCACCTGGGGAAACAACCTTTCTCGGAGAGGTGACCTTGGTTAAAACACATGGCGCTAAAGGGAGCAAACATATTAAGAACAGTATGCTATATATGCCAGGTCCATTGAAACATATGCTGTGCAGATGTTTCTTTCCTGCAGCGATTGTGTCAAGCAGCAAGGATGGACCGGCTTCCGGCAAATTCCCCCTTTTTTATTTTTTAAATGATAGCGCATGCAAATCAGCGGCCACCTCTCAGATTGGGCTGTTTAAGACTCGGAAGAAGACTGGCAAACAATGACAACAAGCATAGCTATAAATATAGTGGATGAAGCACACAAGGAGCCCCGTTCCTTATGAGGTTGCCGGCCTCTTCAGTCAAGAGATTTCAGCTGTCCTCAAGTTGTTGGTTTGGTTGGCCTTGTTGGTCTGGCTAGCGGGCGGCATCACTGGCGACGGGCTTCCCGACGTGTCAGCGAGTTGAAGGGCTGCATCAAAGGGTCCATCAGGGCCGTGCTTGATGGTGGTGTCGGTGTCCAAGGAGGAGTAAGCTGTGTCCTCTGGGTCAGCTGTTATGGAGGATGGAGGGTAGTAGAGAGAAAAAGAAAAGAAAGCAAAAGAACTACAAGGCATGGAAGTGTTTAGAAAAAAGAGGAAGTAGAAAGGGAAGAAGGCAGCATCCTGCTCTAGCCCTTTCTTTCAGCTGCCCTTTTCCCTGTGGTCCAAGGTAGAAATGGGAAACAAGTCCTGTTGCAGTGAAAGGGAAGCTGCTGTCAGCCAGGTCTCTTATCTAGGTACTGATCTCAGCTGGACCAAGTCTCTTTCTGTTCCCGATCTGAGCTGGGCCAAGTCTCTATTCGTTATCTGGGTCCCTATCTGGGCTGGACATGGGAAGCGAGAAGCAGCGATGGGGGAAGGAGACCTTCCTCAGAAGGGGCGAGTGTTCAAGCCCCTGCACCATTGGGGAGGTGAGGATCTGTGCCCCACCTCTGTTGAACCCCAAGTTCTCTCCTACTGGCCCCTCTGTGACTGTGCCTGTCTTAGGTTGTTCCTCCCTGAGGAATCTTACCCGTCTTTGACTAACCAGCCAAGCTCCGGGGCCAAGCAGGGTAATGTGAGGTTCAGTTCTGTCTCCTTGGTAGTCTATGTCCCTCTGGCCTCCATGCCCAGCATCTGCCTTTGGATCCCCTCGCCTGCTGGCGGGGTCCCGGCATTGATCACATATCTTGGGGAACCCAGGTTTCTTCTCCAGAGAGAACCCAGCTCACTCCATTGGGCGAGAGACATATCCATGGTACCAGTCACCGTGACCTCAGCATTAACAGAGAACTCAGGCAACAGCTGTGGGCAATTGGATTGTAAGAAGAGGGTCCCTCTTGACACAAGGGTCAGAGGGGCCAATACAGGAAAAAGGAGAGTCCCGGGACAGGGCTTTCTCAGCCCAGGATGTCAGGCTCTTGGCACAAGACAACTCCATGTATGGGACATATACCAAACATCCATAGTCACGGCATAAAAGGGAGGTGCCCTTCCTGGAACAGTAGGGTAGGGAGATTCTAGAAAAGGCTGTGTTCAGGAGAGAAGGAGAAAGGCCAAAGAACCAGCAAACAAGTAGTTAGATTTTAAAAAAAGGAAAAAGGAAAGGAGATGTGGGGCAAAGCTGGAACATAAGGACAGACAAAAAGGGGGCACATGTGATCCTTCCAATGGACAGGTGGTTCCAGCTCAGGGCTGCACATCTGCTGCAGACCGGCACTGGTAAGGTGTGCTAGGGTGAGGTGGAAACGGAGGGCGGTGAGACATAAGGTCGGACTAGACGGTCTGGAATCCACACAGGTGAGTCTGTGTCCTGTGGAAATATACAAGCATATCCTCTCCCCCGGGTTAAAAGTACATCAGGTCCCTTCCAGGCTCCTGTAAGCAAGTCTCTCCATTTGACGAGGACTTTAGGTTTAGTTAGATCAGGGTTCCAATGCCTGTACATCGGGGAATTTCCCTCAGAATCTACATTTAGTATATTAATTACAAATAGAGTATGTTGTAGAACATGATGAGGAGAGGAATATTTAAACTCATTTTCTTGTAATTTTTTAATTTGTGTTTTTAAAGTTTGGTGAGCCCTTTCTACTATTGCTTGGCCTTGAGGATTGTAAGGTATTCCTGTAGTATGTGCGATGCCAAATGTAGAGCATAAGTTTTTAAAAGCTCTAGAGGTATAGGCAGGCCCATTGTCTGTTTTAAGTGCCCTTGGTATTCCTAGGTAGGAAAAACATTGGAATAAATGTTGACTTACATCTTTAAAGGCTTCTCCTGTACGTGCAGAAGCAAGGATAACATGAGAAAAGGTATCAATACAAACATGCACATAGCAAAGTTTGCCAAAAGATGGGACATGAGTAATATCCATCTGCCATAAGTCACAGGGTCTAAGTCCTCTAGGATTAACTCCAGTAGCAGGGCTAGGAAAATGAGTAGGACAATGGCCGCAGTCACGCACAATACTTCGAGCAGCTTCTCTAGATATGCGATAATATAGACGGAGAGCAGAAGCATTTTGATGATGAATGGCATGAGACCGCCGGGCTTCTTCTAGAGCTGTACAAACTACTGGGCGAGTTAGTAGATCCGCCTGATAATTTCCTTCGCTTAAGGGTCCTGGTAGGCAGGAATGAGCTCTAATATGTCCAATATAGAAAGCCTTTTCTCGTTTATGAATGTAAGTTTGTAGCTGAGTTAACAAAGAGAAAATGGCTGTTCTTCCTTGTGGGAGAGAGGCGGTCTCAATATGAGGAAATAATTTAACTATATATTGAGAGTCAGTGTACAAGTTAAAGGGAACCTGTTGCAATTGTTCAAAAGCATAAATGACTGCCAAAAGCTCCGTTCTCTGGGCTGACGTCTCTAGGGTTTGTTGAACATGGGTTATTGAGTCAATGATTGTTACTGCCCTACCATTAGAGGAGCCATCTGTGAATACTAAGGAGGCAGGAGGTGATAATGGCTCTTCTGAACATTTAATAGGAAATATAAACGGATGTAGGGAGAGAAATTGCAATATAGGTGATCTTGGCAAATGATGTAAAATTTGTCCTGGAAAGTTACCTATAGCTATTTGCCACTCTTCTTCAAATTGTAATAGTGTGTCTAATTGTTCTCTTTTATAAGGTATTATTATCTCAGTAACTTCTCTTCCAAAGAGTTCGATACTGCGACGTCTACCTTTGATAATGAGAGTGGCCACTAGGGAAGGATAGGATGGTACAATCTTCCTAGGAGTGACAGGTAAATGTATCCATTCTAATGGTCCTTCCTGCCATAAACATCCTGTAGGAGTATATTTAGTGGCTAGAATAATTAAGGCCCAAGATTTAGAATAATCTAGATACTGTAGTTGCTGTTTATTGATGGCTTGTTCTATTTTTGCTATAGCCTTTTCTCCTTCTACAGTTAATTGTTGGGGAGACTTAGGGTTAGAATCTCCCTTTAAAATGTCAAATAGAGGTTTTAAGTCAAGAGTGGTTATTTTTAGATATGACCTGACCCAGTTGATATCACCTAATAGTTTCTGATAATCATTTAATGTGTTTAAATGATCTTTTCTTAATTGTAAAGGCTGATGGGTGATAGTAGAGGTATGTAATATTCTGCCTAAGTAGGAAAAAGAAGGTTCAGTCTGAATCTTTTCTGGGGCTATTTTTAGACCATGTTCTTCTAAAGCAAGGACGGTCTGAGTAAGAATTTCCTGTAAAGTAGCCCGATCTTTATGAGCTAGTAAAATATCATCCATATAATGAATAAGATATAGATCTGAAAATTTCTTTCTAATAACTTGCAATGCCTGATCTACAAACTTTTGACATAATGTAGGACTATTTTTCATCCCTTGTGGGAGAACCTTCCATTGATATCTCTGATAAGGCTGTTTAAAGTTTTCTGATGGTATGCTGAATGCAAATCTTTGACAATCAGCCGGGTGAAGAGGTATAGTGAAAAAACAATCCTGTAAGTCAATAACAATAACACAATACTCCTGTGGAATTGCCACAGGGGAGGGCAATCCAGGTTGTAAGGAGCCCATATCTTCCATGGTGTCATTTATGGCTCTTAGATCTTGCAAAAGTCTCCACTTGCCTGATTTCTTTTTTATTACAAATATAGGTGTGTTCCAGGGACTATTTGATGGCTCTATATGTCCCTCTGCTAATTGCTGATCAATTAATTGTCGGGCTGCTGATATTTTCTCAGATGTTAAGGGCCATTGCTCGACCCATACTGGTTGTGATGATTTCCAGACTATGGGATCAGCAGTCCTATGGGCAATGGCTCCAATTATAAATCCTGTCGAGGAGTGTGAGGTATTACTCTCTTTTCCTAATCCCTTTTCTGGATTAAATCCCATGTGCAGCATCTGTGATGTTACTCTATCACTGGGGCTATATAATAGAACTCCCATTTGAGACAAGATATCTCTTCCCCATAATGTAAAGGGGATAGTCGTAATTACATAGGGACAGAATGTTCCTGAATGTTGATCTTCATCAGCCCAAGTAAAAATCTGAGAACTCTTTTTTACATTAGATGCCTTGCCTAGTCCTACTAGGGAAGTGGAGGTGGTATGCGTGGGCCATGAAGAGGGGCAATCCTTCCCTGCTATGCAGGAAACATCTGCTCCTGTATCCAATATACCTTCAATTGGTTTTCCCTGAATTTGTAAAATTTTTGTAGGTCTAGTAGCATGGATTTCTTGTATCCAAAGTGCTGCATCACTAGATCCAAAGCCTCCGGCCCCTCTAGCTTCCTGGGTAACAGCTGTCCCTATTTTATGTATTGGTAACAGGAGTAATTGGGCAATTCTCTGGTTGGGCTGAATCTGTATAGTTGTGGTGGGTGGGGAAAGTAAAATCTGTATTTCTCCTGTGTAGTCTGCATCAACAACTCCAGGGATGACTAAGATCCCCTGTAACGAGGTGGAGCTCCGCCCTAATATTAATCCTACAGTTCCCTCAGGCAGCGGCCCAGACACTCCTGTAGGAATGGCTGCTACTGGCGAGTCTGGGGTTAGTATTGTGTGGGTGGTTGAATGGAGGTCCAATCCTGCACTGCCTGGGGTTGCTCTGAAGAGGTCACTGACGGATTGAAATTTGCAGCAGAGGGGTTGAGGGTCGATGCCCCTATTATTGCAGGGGCCTGGGGCCGGCCCCTTCTCAAGTTTCCCAATTGAGGTGATGGGATATAACCTCCTTGGGAGCGATTTGTAGAATTTAAAGGCCGACCATTTTTATGGTATTTCGATCTACATTCCTTTGCCCAATGGAATCCTTTCTGACATCGGGGACAAACGGTTTTTGGAGGATTAATATTATTCCCTGATGTATTTCCAGGCTGTCGAGGAGCTTGCCATCTGGCTTGAGTATTATTATTTCTATTTGGGCATTCTCTGCTAAAGTGCCCAGATAAGCCACAAGAGTAGCAGTTCATATTTCTTTTATTACCTGTATTATTGCTGGCTTGTCCTATGCCCTGTACATAGTGAGGGTATGTCTCCCCTTTGAGAGCTGCAGCTATAGCTACACCCTGTATAAATGCTGGACTTACATCAGCACACTGTTTTATAAAATCATTTATACTTCCCGTTCTGCGAATCGGCCTTAATAAAGCCTGACAGGTATTATTAGCATTTTCAAAAGCCAGTTGTTTGATTAGGATATCGGCAGCCTCTTCATTTTTGATTACTCTCTTGACTGCCTGTATGAGGCAAGAAAGGAAATCCTGATATGGTTCCTCGACCTTCTGTTTAATCTCTGTAAGGGAGGTTGTTTTTCCTGCTGTATAAGGTAGGGATTTCCAGGCATTTACTGCACAACTGGTTACTTTAATAAGTGCCTCTTTGGGCATATACATTTGCTCCTGAGCCGTGTTAAAATCACCTTCTCCTAATATCATGTCTAGGGTTACTCCTCCTCTGGATTTTTTGCTAGTGGCTACAGCTTTCTTAGCAAGATCGTCATATTCAGTTTTCCATAATAAGTAATTGCCTCCTGAGAGACAGGATTTACAAACCTGTGACCAATCATAAGGAGTCATCCATTTATTGGCTAGAGTTTCTACCAAGGTTAGTGTGTAAGGAGCTAGGGGTCCATATTCAGAGCAGGCCAATTTTAATTCTTTAAGTATTTTGTAAGGTATAGCCTCCCAGGTGGGGTTTTCGTCCTCATCAAACTCATTCTCATATGCAACTGGGAAGCAGAGTGAGAACTCAAGATCTCCATTAGCTTCAGCTTCTCTTATCACCCTTTGAAATTTAGACATGGAGCTCCTAGGAGCTGCAGGACCTGGTTTAGGCTTCCTTTCTAATTTAGGGAGCCTGTTTTGAATGGGAGGGCCTCTCTCCTCTCTACTGACTGGAAAGGAACAATGATCATGTTTATGATATTTATTCTCCTTCCGATCAGTAGGCATAGCTAAATTGCTCTTAGATTGAGCTGGAGACAATAATGATGTGTCCTCTCTAGGTGGATCCGAGGGACTATTTAAAGTTTGAGAAATTTCAATAATTTCTGCCTCTGGTGCCAAGGTGCACGAATTGAATTCCAGAGGGAAAAGCTTTTTGCTGGGACCTTCTCAGATCCATGGTAGCTGTAATAGTTCATTAATTGCTTTCCTACTTTAGTCCAAGTTTCTAAATTAACAGTTCCATCCTCAGGAAGCCATTGACATACATCTTCTATAAAACTTTCTGTCTGACTGGGAGTAACCTTAACTCCTCTGCTAGCAAGCATATGCGTTAAAACATTAATACAGACTCTTTTTTCTTTAGACTCAGTATGACCCATCTTGTCAATCTAAGTTCTGTACTAACTACCTGCTTACCCTACTTATCCTCTATAGGAGGGGTCTGCAGTACCCTACGGTGCAGTCCTATCCGTCCCAAGTACTTCCCAAGTACGGGGGGACTTACCTTTTGGCCCCAAGTTGGGCGCCAGTTGCTGGGGTCCAATCCCAGCGGGTCCAGGGGTCCCCAAAGGTGTGGACGGAGTCGGCAAAGAAGGAATGACACGAAGACAGCCTTCAGTTGATCAGCAGCCTAATCAGGACCTCTAGCCAGGATCTCCAGCCAAAGTTCTGGTCAGAGTTCTGGTTAGGAACTGATGAGGATCTGATGTTTATTGTCTAGTTACATCCGTATTTATACCAGCCAATTTTAATCCTGTCAATTTCTATTACAAAGGTTAGGGCGTTTCTTATCTCCATTCCAGGGAGTAAAGATTATGTAGCTTAACTACCCGCCTGGCACTTAATTAAGGGGTTGTATCCCCTCCCTAACCTCAGGGAAAGATCCCCACCTGGGGAAACAACCTTTCTCGGAGAGGTGACCTTGGTTAAAACACATGGCGCTAAAGGGAGCAAACATATTAAGAACAGTATGCTATATATGCCAGGTCCATTGAAACATATGCTGTGCAGATGTTTCTTCCCTGCAGCGATTGTGTCAAGCAGCAAGGATGAACCGGCTCCCGGCAGACTGTAAACTGGTTGGCCATTTAACTATCTGTCTCAGTTTCTCTATTCCACTTGTCCTGCCTTGCTAGCCTGTCTCATGATCTCACAGCACTAGGAAGGCTAATTCCTAGGAAGTCTCAGTATTGACATTGTCTTGTTGATCATTGGCAATGGGGAAATACTTTAATTGTAGAAATAAAGATGGATTAATGGTTGAGGGGAGGAGAGAAGACAGAGGCATGCCACACTACAGAGAAGCTGGTGACCCTGTAAGAAGAGATATAGCTATAATTCTCTTTTATTTTAAATTCCTTCCATATCAAAAATTATTGACTCAACAATCTGAAAATTAAATATTGAAATTACTCATTTTGTATTTTATTTTTTTTGTTAATCCTCACCTGATGATCTTTACCCATTGATTTTTAGAATGGAAGGGAGGGGTATAAGACACACAGAGAGAGAAACATTGATATAGGAGAGATACATAGATTGTTTGCCTCTTGCATGTGCCCTGACCAGGGCTGGGGATTGAGCCTGCAATCGAGGTACATGCCCTTAACGGGAATTGAATCAGGAACCCTTCAGTCTGCAAGCCAATGCTACATCCACTGAGCCAAATTGGCTAAGGCTATGTCAGTGGCTTTTTTATACACCAATAATGAATTTTCAGAAAGAGAAACTAAATAAGCAATTTTATTTACAATGGCAAAAAAAATCAAAATCAAAATCAAATACTTAGGCATAAACTTAACCAAGGAGGCAAAAGACCTGTAATCAGAAAACTACAGGATGTTGAAAAAAGAGATAGAAGAAAATATAAACAAGTGGAAGAATATACCTTGGTACAATCAACATCACTTAAATGTCCATACTACCCAAAGCAATATACAGATTCGATGCAATCCCTATTAAAATAACAATAGCATATTTCACAGATTTAGAACAAATACTCCAAAAATTTATAAGGAAACAAAAAAGGCCCCAAATAGCTGCAGCAATCTTGAGAAAGAACAACAAAGTTGGAGGGACGACAATACTAGGTAGCAAGTTATAGTACAAAGCCACTATAATAAAAAAAGCCTGTTACTAGCAAAGGAACAAGCATAGACCAATGGAACAGAACAGAGAATCCAGAAATTGACCCAAGTCATTATGCTCAATAAATGTTTGACAAAGGAGGCAAGAGCATACAATGGAGTCAAGACAGTCTCTTCAATAAATGGTGTTGACAAAATTGGACAGATACATGCAAAAAGATGAAACTAGACCACAAATTTACACCATATACAAGAATAAACTCAAGATGGATAAAAGACATAATGTAAGTCGTGAAAGCATAAAAATCCCAGAAGAAACCATAGGCAGCAAAATCTTAGACATCTCTCATAGCAATATGTTTACCAACACATCTCCTAGGGCAAAGGAAACTAAGGATAAAATAAACATATGGGACTACATCAAAATAAAATGCTTCTGCATAACAAAAGAAACCATAAACAAAATGAAAAGGGAACCCATGGTATGGGAGAACATATTTTGCAATGATACATTTGATAAAGGATTACTATCCAAAATATATAAGAAACTCATACCACTTAACAAAAGGAAGACAAACAATCCAATTAAAAAACGGGCAAAAGGCCTAAATAGACACTTCTCCAAAGTGGACATATAGACAGCCAAGAGACAAATGAAAAAATGTTCAAAGTCACTGATCATCAGAGAGATGCAAATTAAAATGACAATGAGGTATCCTCTCACACCTGTCAGAATGGCTATCATCAACAAATCAACAAATAACAAGTGCTTGCAAAGATGTGGAGTAAAGGGAACCCTAGTACACTGCTGGTAGGAAGGCAGACTGTTGCAGCGATTATGGAAAACAGTATGGAGTTTCCTCAAAAAATTAAATATGGAACTCCCATTTAATCTTGTGATCCCACTTCTAGGAATCTATCCTAAGAAACCTGAAACACCAATCAGAAAGAATGTATGCACGCCTATGTTGACAGCAGCACAATTTACAATAGCTAAGATCCGGAAACAGCCCAAGTGCCCATCAGTAGATGAGTGGATAAAAAAAAAGCTGTGGTACTTTTATACCATGAGTTACTATGCAGCAGTAAAAAAGAAGAATCTTTTACTTTTGAGACAGCATGCAGGGACCTTGAGAGTATCATGCTAAGTGAAATAAGTCAGTCAGAAAAAAAACAAGTATCACATGATCTCACTCATATGTGGAATCTAATTAACAAAATAAACTGATGAACAGAGAAGATCCATTGACATGGAAGTATGGAACAGATTTGGAAATCTTGGAGGGAATTTTGGGGAGGGTGGGTGGGTGGAAGGTAATCATCCGAACACGTTGCATGAATATATGCATAGCCCATGGACACAGACAATTAGGTGGTAAAAGTCTGGGGCGGAGGATGGGGGCAGGCTGGAGGGAGTTAATGGGGCAAAAAGGGTACATATGTAATACTTTCAACAATAAAGATTAAAAAACAAAAGACAAACAAACAAAAAAGCCTCAAGGCAAAGGATCCATGGAATGCTCCTACTAGAACACAGACACCTTGTATATCTGCTCTCTTTCTCCTACATTCTAAGGGTCTCCAGGAGACTTGCAACTAGGACAGTAGCAGCTCATCCAAGGCAGCTCATCCCTGTCACTGTGACTTTAACGTCTCAGTTTTTTTTTATGTAGCCCAGCCTGGCCCATTTCTTTCTCATAATGTTTCTAAAAATCCAAAGCAGCCCTGTCTAGGCACTCTCATATTGCTTCTTCTATCCTAAGCCTTCCTTCATTTAGGTATCCCCAGCTGTAATAAATGTACTCTCAAAATCACCTGGACTTGGGTTATGCATTTTTTCCTGCACAAAGTTAAGAATCCACACACAACTGGCCTGCCCAAGGTAGACTTGCTTCAGGCCTGGTTCTTGTTAGGTAACAGAAGAACCAAAGTGTATTATACTAAGTGAAATAAGGCAGACAGAGAAAGCCATATACCTTATGATTTTACTTATACATGGAATCTAAAAAACAAAATAAATGAATAAACAAAACAAAATTGAAACCCATAGATAAAAAGAATAAGTTGATGGTTGCCAAGGAGGAGGAGGGTGGAGGATGTAAATTTTTAAAAATTGTGAACAATAAATAAATAAATAAATAAATAAATAAGATTGATAAATGTAAAAAAACATTATGATCAGAAGGAAAAAATAAAGATGGAGACATACAGCCCTAGTTGTTTTGGCTCAGTGGATGGAGTGTCGGCCTGTGGACTGAAGGGTCCCGGGTTCAATTCCAGTCAAAGGCACATGCCAGGATTGCAGGCTCAATCCCCAGTAGGGGGTGTGCAAGAGGCAGCCGATCAATGATTCTCTCTCATCATTGATGTTTCTATCTCTCTCTTCCTCTTCTTTTCTCTCTGAAATCAATAAGAATATATATTTTTTTAAAAAGATAGAGACATACAGAGGGAAAATGATGTGAAGACAAGCACATAGAGAGAATACCATGTGAAGATTGGAATTTTGGTGCTGTAAGTTAAGGAACTACCAGAGGTTAGGCAAGAAGCATAGAATAGATCAGTGGTTCTCAACCTTCCTAATGCCGTGACCCTTTAATACAGTTCCTCATGTTGTGGTGACCCCCAACCATACAATTATTTTTGTTGCTACTTCATAACTGTAATTTTGCTACTGTTATGAATCATAATGTAAATATCTGATATGCAGGATGTATTTTCATTGTTACAAATTGAACATAATTAAAGCATAGTGATTAATCACAAAAACAATATGCAATTATATATGTGTTTTCTGATGGTCTTAGGTGACCCCTGTGAAAGGGTCGTTTAACCCCCAAAGGGCTCGTGACCCACAGGTTGGCGACCACAGGTTGAAAACCACTGGAATAGATCCTTCCCTTGGTCCTTCAGAGGCCTCAGTTCTATTTTAGCTCCAGGCTTAGAAAAGAAGCAAAATCAGACAATGGCTGACGTTGGACCACCTGCATTGACTAATGACTCCCTGCCTTGGCCCCAATCAATCAGTAGAGACCACATCCTGATAGACACACCTGGAAAGTTGATCAATATTCTACTGAGATCCAGGAGAAATCCCCACTTTTAAAAGAACACAGCACAGCTCTCTCTATGAGGCACTCTACTCCTTTCCTTATCCTCCTCCCCCAAGACCAATTTTCCTTGTCTCTCTCTTTTCCCTAAGCTTTAAGGATCCTTCTTTTGCCTCTGTAACTTGTTTCTTGATCCCATTTCTTTTACGGCTCACTTCTACCTCTGTGACTTTCTAAATCAACTATTTCTTATAGTTTGAAAAAAAAAAATAAACATGAAGTCTAAGTCATACAGAAAAAAAATAATGAAGAAACTATGAGAGCTATTTGATCAGAAGAACAAAAATAAGGATAATAGGTAAATGAGAAGGGGAAGAGAGAAACAAGAGGGGGGAGAGCTTATGTTAGAAAAATAAAAGCTGAGAACTTCTCAAATGTGGGGAAGGACTTTGATATGCAAGTTCACCAAGTTAATAGAACACCTTATTTTCTCAATGCAAAAAGACTCTCTCCAAGAAACAGTGATAAAGAAAGAATCTTAAAGGCCAATAGGGTAAAAAAGGAATTAACCACAAAGAAACTACCCATTAAGGCAATAGCAGATTTCTTCGCAGAAACTCTACAAGCAAGGGGGGAGTAGAATGACGTATTCAAACGGTTGAAAAATTAAAACTAGATGGTTTGGCTCAGTGGCTAGAATGTTGGCCTATGGAATGAAGCATCCTAGGTTTGATTCTGGTCAAGGGCACATGACCAAGTTGAGGGATCAGTCCCCAATGGGGGGTGTGCAGGAGGCATCCAATCAATGATTCTCTCTCATCATTGATGTTTCTATCTTTCTCTCCCTCTCCCTTCCTCTCTGAAATCAATAAATATATATATATATATATTTAAAAAGTACACCATAGGAAATATAATCAATAATCCTATCTAATAATAGAGAAACATGGTAATTAACTGTAACTTCGCTACTCTTCCCATTGGCTAATCAGCAAGATATGCAAATTAACTGCCAACCAAGATGGCGGCCGGCAGCCAGGCAGCTGAAGCGACCAGGAGGCTTGCTTCCTCCAGTGAAGGAGGAAGCCAAGGTTCCCCGCCTGCCACACCCCAGCTCTGAGCTGCTCTCTAAAAAACAATGTTACAATTATAGATGCTAAAAAAACCCCAAATACCTGCTTTCAGCCAGCTGGGATCTCAGAGCTGGAGTCGCAACAAAGTTTCAAATACAGAAGGTAAACAAAGCCCAGAAACCTGCTTTCAGCAGCTGAGGTTTCAGAGCTGGAGCCGAGCCTCAAAGCTAAAGCTAGCTCTCAGCTCCAGTGACAGCCATACAAGGTAAATAAATCCCAGAATAAAAAAAGAAAAGAAAAAAAAGAGAGTTTGGGAGCTTCAGTCACCTGCCAGCCTGAAAACAGCCCTCAGCCTCTCACCCAGACTGGCCAGGAACCACAGTGGGGACCCCCACCCTGAAGGGGGTGTGACCAGCTGCAAACAGCCATTATCCCCTCATCCAGGCTGGCCAGGCACCCAAGCGGGACCCCCACCCTGATCTGGGACACCCTTCAGGGCAAACCAGCCGGCCCCCACCCGTGCACCAGGCCTCTATCCTATATAGTAAAAGGGTAATATGCCTCCCAGCACTGGGATCAGCGGAGCCGCGAGGCCTCCTGGCACTGGGATCAGTGGAGCCGTGAGGCCTCCCGGCCTGGGATTAGTGAAGCAGCGAGGCCTCACTGCCCCTGTGTCAAGCAGAGCAGCAAGGCCTCCCAGCACCGGGATCAGCGGAGCCGCAAGGCCTCCCAGCACCAGGATCAGCAGAGCAGCGAGGCCTCCTAGCACTGGGATCAGCGTAGCTGTGAGGCCTCCTGGCCCCTGGAGCAGCATGACAGGGGGCAGCGCCCAAACCCCCTGATCGCCCTGCGGCTCTGTGTGTGTGACAGGGGGCGGGGCCACAACCTTCCTATCCACCCTGCTCTGTTCATGACAGGGGAAGGCGCCCCAACCCCCTGATCGGCCCTGCTCTGTGGGTGACAGGGGGCAATGCCCCAACCCCCTGATCCGCCCTGCTCTGTGCATGACAGAAGGTGGCGCCGCAACCTCCCCATCGACCCTGCCTTGAGTGTGACAGGGAGCAGCGCCCCAACCCCCCAATTGGCCCTAACCTGAGCATGACTGATGGTGGCATCGCAACCTCCTGATCGGCCCTGCTCTGTGGGTGACAGGGGGGAGCTCCCCAACCCCCCTGATGGGCCCTGCTCTGTGCGTGACAGGGGGTGGTGCCTCAACCTCCCCATCGACCCTGCCTTGAGTGTGACAGGCGGTGGCGCCCCAACCCCCTAATCTGCCCTACCCTGAGTGTGACTGAGGGTGGCATTGCAACCTCCTGATCCGCTCTGCTCTGTGCATGACAGGGGGCGGCGCCCCAACTCCCCAATCGGCCCTGCTCTGAGCCCGACCAGGGGCTGCGGGGCAGGCACCTAGGGACTGGGCCGGCCCTCTGCCACCCAGGAGCGGGCCTAAGCCAGCAGGTCATTATCTCCCGAGGGGTCCCAGACTATGAGAGGGCACAAGTGGCACTGAGGTACACCCTCCCCCCACCAGTGCACAAATTTTTGTGCACCGGGCCTCTAGTCCTATCTAATAATAGACAAACATGGTAATTAACCGTACCTCCAACATGCTTCCCATTGGCTAATCAGGGTGATATGAAAATTAACTGCCAACCAAGATGGTGGCTGGCAGCCAGGAAGCTGAAGAGAATATGAGGTTTGCTTGCTCCAGTGATGGAGGAAGCCAAGGTTCCCTGCCTGCCGCCAACAGCTCTGAGCTCCTGAAGCAACAGCTCCAAAAGATACAATGTTTCAATTATAGAAGCTAAAAGATGGTGGTTAATTTGCATATACCAGCTGCAAGAGAAGACTGAGGCCAACATGGAGGCCAAGCGGTACAGAAGGAAGCTATGTAGAGCCCGCAAGGACAGAAATGGAGCCAAGGCTGCGGAGGTGGGAGGCGGGAGGTGGGAGGGCAAGCCCAGCCACAGCGGCTGGGAGCGGAAGGGGCAGCGGCTTGGAGGAGAAGGGGCAGTGGCTGGGAGGGGAAGGGGCAGTGGCTGGGAGTGGGAGAGCAAGCCCAACCACTGTGGCTGGGAGCATAAGGGGCAACGGCTTGGAGGGGAAGGGGCAGCAGCTGGGAGCGGGAGGGCAAGACCTGCTGCAGGGGCTTGAAGCGGGAGCGAAGCCTGCCTCAGCGAGTTTCGCTCCCTTCTCTGCTTTGCTTCAGCCACAGGAAGCCCTATTCTTGCAGGAATATTCCTGCAACGGGCCTCTAGTCTATATATAAAAGCTTAAGTGACCATTCCACTGTTTGACCATTTGACCAGTAGCTATCATGTGCACTGACCACCAGGGGACAGAAGTTCAATGCACAGGCATGGAAACACAAAACAGACTGATGAGTCTCAGAGGGAAGAGGGGACGGGCGAGGTGGGAAGAGATTAACCAAAGATCTTATGTGCATATTAGAGGCCCAGTGCATGAATCCATGGGGTCTGTCAGCCTGGCCTGCAGAGATCAGGCTGAATCCATGCACTAGGCCTCCGGCATCCCCTGAGGGGTCCTGGATTGTGAGGGAGAACAGGCCAGGCTGAGGGACTCCACCGGTGCACAAATCCATGCAGGGGGCCTCTAGTATTGGAATAACTGTGTATGATCAGATGGGTATGAGATTTATCAGGATGATCACTTAGTAAGTTATGTAATGTTTAACCACTGTACCCCTGAAACCAATATAATGATGTATGTCAACTGTAATTAAAAAAACAACAACAACCTTGCCAACCAAGAATACTTTACCTGGCAAAATATGAAAGAGAAATGAAAGCCTTTCTAGACAAACAAAAGCTGAGGGACTTTACCATCACTAGAAGTGCCTTGCAAGAAATGCTTAAATAGTTCTATAAGCTGAAATAAAAAGACAATAATTAGAGACATGAAAACATATGAAAATACAAATACTTTGGTAAAGATGAAAAATAGGCAAAATGTAACTCTATGTTAAAATGATGCATTAACCAATAGTATAAAGTTTAAATAAAACTATTAAAAATGACTATAGCTACTATACTTTGTTAAATACATGGCATAAAAAGATGTAAATAGTCCTCCTATACATTTAATATTGCAATTTCATTGCAGAGTATGTCTCTGTTAAAATCACAGGGCAGAAAGGACTGTTTTTCAGTTTAGGATCAGTAAAGTATGACTTTAAGCCAAATAGGGTCATAAGAGACAAAGAAGTTCATGATATAATGATAAGGAAGTCAACATATTGAAAGGTGTTTTTAGGGGTAAAATAGGCAGGTTTAAGTAGTTCTAGAAATAAAGAAGGTCAATGGGGAAGGGCTTCAAAGGTGGGGGCTGGGAGCTGCCAAAAGGCATACATTCACAGAATAAAGGTAGAGACAGTCACTGATTCACAGAATAAAGGGAGAGGAAGACACTCATTCACAGAAGATAAGGGGAAAGCCACAGGGGGTAGAAAAACAAAAGGGAGAAAGAGGAAAACAGATTTTCACAGAGAATTGAGAATCCTACCACAAGAGGGAGAGAAAAGGAGGGGGATCCCACTTGGGGTTTGAGTTCTGAAGCTACTATAATGACCAATCAGAGGGGATGTCAGGACACAAAGAACTGCAGCCTTTATAAAGCTTAGGGAAGAGGAACTTAGTGGGACTTTGGAACCCCCTCCCCCATGTAGGAGACTGTGCTTGTTTCCCAATAAATTTCCACCTTTTCCTATACCACCTTTTGTCCATGGCTTCATTCTTTGAATCCATTTGGACAAGGACCCAGGAAAGAAATCACCTTTGCATCCTGCCCGGAGGAAAAAACCACGTGTTTTAGTTTAATTTCCATGTTTCAATATCAATAAGCTATAACAATGGTAAATACATTATACACCCAATATTGAAGCACCTAAAAACATATTAAGTAAATAATAATAGATCTGAAGGGAGGGATAGATAACAATATAATCATAGTAGAAAACTTTAATACCCCATTATCAACAATGGATAGATCCTCCAGACAGAAAATCAACAAGGAAACATTTGAATTGAAATGTACTTTACTCTTTATAGACATATATAGAACACTAGAGGCCCGGTGCATGAAATTCATGCATGGAGGGGGGGTGTCCCCTCAGTCCAGCCTCTACCCTCTTCAATCCAGGACCCCTTGGGGGATGTCCAACTGCCAGTCAGACATCCCCCTCAGAATCTTGGATCGCTGGCTCCTAACCACTCACCTGCCTGCCTGCCTGATTGCCCCTCACTGCCCCCCCCCTCCCACCAGCCTGGTCACCCCTAACTGCAACCCCCTGCCAGCCTGGTTGCCCCCAACTGCTCCCCTCACTGGCCTGGTTGCCCCCAACTGCTGCCCCCACTGGCCTGGTTGCCCCCAATTGCCCTCCCCCCCCTCCCACCGGCCTGGTCACCCCTAACTGCCCCCCCTGCTGGCCTGGTCGCCCCACGCAGCCTGCTGTTTGGTTGACCGGTTGTTTTGGTCGTCATGGTCACAGCCTTTTTCTATATATAGATTCCATGTATCAGCAGAAGAATCTTCATTCTTCTTCTTTTTTAAAATATATTTTATTGACTTTTTCACAGAGAAGAAGGGAGAGGTATAGAGAGTTAGAAACATTGATGAGAAAGAAACATTGATCAGCTGCTTCCTGCATATTCCCTACTTGGGATGTGCCCACAACCAAGGTACATGTCCTTGACTGAAATCGAACCAGGGAACCTTGAGTTCATAGTCCGACGCTCTATCCACTAAGCCAAACTGGTTAGGGCAGAATCTTCATTTTTCTTAAGAGCACATGGAACATTCTCCAGGATAGAATATATGAAAGGACCCAAAACAAGTCTTAGAAAATTTGAGAAAATTGAAATCATTGTTATGCCCAGATTTCAGGATCCCCAAGAAACCACATCAGGGAGCCAGCCAGTCCGATGCAAAAGCATAAGAGTCTTTATTCGAGCTAGCTTGGCTCCCCCACCTTGCCGACACAGCGACAGGAAGCAGAGAGAGATAACTCTGTGTGGAGACGGGTTATATAGGGGGAGTTGGAGGAAGGGGAGGAGAAAGGACTGTGCTCTGCCGATTGGCCAGGCACAAGTCAGTGTCTTGTTCCTGGGTGTGGCTAGCAGAGGCTTAGACTTCCGGGAAGAAGCTCCTTGCCAAGCACGTGGCCAAGGTAAGATGGAGCACTTACCCTGGGGCAAGGTGGAGGGCGTAGCCCTTACCCTGGGGCAAGGTGGAGGGCCTAGCCTTTACCCTGGGGCAAGGTGGAGGGCCTAGTCCTCGCCCTTTCATTCCCCCCTTTGTCTTGGAACTTCCGGCTCAATCATGAGACGGACTGCATTTCTATTCCACCGTTGCTAGAGGCCCGTACTGGGCATATCTTAACAAATGGTCTGGTGGAAGGGAAATAAACCATTTTAGCTTTAACAACTTCTATTGAAATAGGATTTTTCTTCTTAAAATTCCTCCATGGCTATCAAAAAGCCAAATCAAGATTAATTTATCTACTGTCCTGATGTTTGCATAAACACAACAAGAATGGTAACTGACTACCTTTGCTGGAATCTCATGGTTGAATCTTAATATGCCCCGTAGGGCCAGGAAGCCACTCCACTCAGCTGCCATCAGGCCCGCCTGCAGTATCTGCTGAGTTAGGTGAATCCCTCACCTGTAGCAACTCCACCTGAGCCCACGCTCTAGGCTTTAAGGCCCATCTCAATAGCCCTCCTACTTGTTGCGGCCCAGAGTGTGTGGGGGTTCCGCAGGGACGCAAAGGCATCTTTACTGCTCCCCTTCTACTCTTACCAACTGCCAGTGATGGTAGGGCATCTGCCTGACACTCCAGCGCCAGCCATCTTCAGGGCTTCCAAGCAGGTTACTAGGCTTTCTTCGTGGCATTCTTACTGGCTTCAAGTCTTTAGAGCTCAGACAGGGCTCTTTAAAACATGATACTCCAGTCAAAGTTTTCCGTTAATAAAACCACTATTAGGAACCGGTCTTATTGAATCTATGCAAAGAAATGTATTGCCATGTTAGCATTGCCAAATTTCAGAGGAATTACATAAGAAGAAAGACATACTGATCTACTCTAAGATTTTCTGACTTTCCTTGCTAATTCCTTTTCATGGATTTAAAACAAAACAGCAACTGTTGGCATTAAACTTTCTTTCTATGCATAACCATGCCTTAGACCTTTTATTCCAAACAGGCCTTTCCCAGGTTTCTACAGTTGAGGTTTGTACTACCCCTGACATGGGCATGGTTTCGCAGGCCTGCAAGACAATATACAGGCTGCCAACCATCAACTGTCTCTCAACAGAGACCAAAACCTGATGGGCACCCTTCCCTGCCCAGTTGAGCACCTGCCCTCTTGGCAGCCAGACACCCTCTACTCTTGGGGTTCACCCCACACAGTCCCCTTCCAGGACAGCCAACATACATTCAAACCTGCAAGAGAATCAAAGGTCAATATAACATATCAATACAATGAAACATAATATTGGCATCATGGCCGCTTCAGGCAGCCAAATTCTACTAATGTCTATTCTTGACCTTCCTATGAATTGTCCTTATCTCTTTGGAGCCATGTCCATGAAGATGCGGCATCATCTCAGTCTATTACACAGTATTGTGGGGGCTCCCGGTAGCAGGAGTGATCGCGAGCAATGTTACCAGCATCAGGCAGGTCGAGCATGCCGTAGCTTGAGCTTGAGCGGGTTGCGTTGATCTTGATTGACGCTCCATTTGGGGACGAAGTCTTCCCGGATCACAGATGGACCCAGGTTGCGACGCTGTCTACCTTGAGAGCGGTGGGGGTCGTCAGCACCACAGTGTAGGGACCCTTCCAACATGGTTCGAGGGTCTCCTGGCGGTGCCTTCTGTCGTAGACCCAATCTCCTGGTCTGTGCTGATGAGGAGTTGGGGTTGGGCTGGTCTCGTACAGATTCTAGGGCCCGTTGCCTTCCTTTCACAGGCAGGGGGAAGGGCCCATGAAATCTCTGCCCTGAGGAACTGTGAGCCCCACCCTTAAATGTCCCAATCAGACTAGAAAATCCACAAATACCTTTTAAATCTACCCCAGAATTCCAAAATCCCAACCCAGCACAGAATATCACATAGCAAATCAAAGTTCCCAGCAAACAAACAGACAGAGATGTTTACTAGTTAGGCGGGCCGATTTAAATCTACCCCAGAATTCCAAAATCCCAACCCAACACAGAAATATCACATATCAAATCAAAGTTCCCAGCAAACAGACAGATGTTTATTAGTTAGGCGGGCCGATTCCACCTCTGACAGAGAGCAAGCGCCCTTAGGGAAAGATCCCAGTGGCCGCTCAGGGTACTTTGCTATCGGTCAGAGCACTCAGCCTCAAAGAAATCAAGCCTGTGGGTTTTTCTTTTTTGCTTTTTTTTTTTTTAGACATAAACAGAAATTTCACTAGCTAAACAATTTTCAATAAAGACAGATAACATTTCCCATTAAAAACTTTGAATCGAAAAGATAGAGGGGAGACCAAGATGGCGGCGTAGGTAAACACCGGAGACCGCTGCCGCAAACAACCATTTCAAAAATACAACTAAAAGACTGAACGGACATCACCCAGAACCACAGGAAGGCTGGCTGAAGAGAGACTCTACAACTAGAAGGAAAGAGAACAGCAAATCGAGGCTCAGAGGCGGCACAGTGTGGAAAATACAAAGGTACCGAGGTGCGCGCGCAAAGTGGGCTGGTGGCTGAGGGCGCGGTTGTCGTTTTCTGTCGGGAGTGAGTCTCAGACTCTGGGCTCCAGATCCGGGCGAGTCTCTAGGGACCCAGACTCAAACGGGAGAAGCGGGATTATCCGGCATCAGTTGGAACCTGAGGGCAGCTTTCTCTCCGAGGTTTGCAGCGGCTGCCGGGGTTCTGAGAAGCAGAGCCTCTGGGAACGGGACTGAGCGTGGCCATAACTGCTCCCTCCGCCCGCCCTGTTGATCCCGCCCCGCCCAAACCCTGCGCACAGCCATTTGCCGATCGCCTCAGGCAAAGGCTGGATTAGCGCCTCCCCAGAAGGCAGACGTTTTCCATACAGCTGATTCCTATAGCCAGTCGGCCTGGGGGTCAAATCCCTCTAGTGTTAACTACAACAATTAAGGCTTGGCTAGAACAAGACTGCGCACAGAGACCACAAGGGGGTGCACCAAGAAAGCATAAAAGATGCGGAGACAAAAAAACATGACAGAAATGGAGGATATGGAGCTAAGAATCGCAATTTTGAGGGCTTGCCATAAATTTGTGCAGAGCCTCACGAAAACTAATGAGACCCTCGATGCTACGATAAAGAAATTAGAAAGTAAGCATACACGGACTGAAATAAAGAATATTATACCCAATAGCAGACCAGAGGAGTACAATAATCAAACCAAAGATTCGACAAAAAACACCCAATTGGAAAAGCAAAATGAAAAAAGAATCCGAAAGTGTGAAGATAGTGTAAGGAGCCTCTGGGACAGCTTTAAGCGGTCTAATATCAGAGTCATTGGAGTGCCAGAAGATGAGAGACAGCAAGATATTGAAAACCTATTTCAAGAAATAATGGCAGAAAACTTCCCCCACCTGGAGAAAGAAATGGACTTACAGGTCCAAGAAGCGCAGAGAACCCCAAACAAAAGGAATCCAAAGAGGACCACACCAAGACACATCATCATTAAAATGCCAAGAGCAAAAGACAAAGAGAAAATCTTAAAAGCAGCAAGAGAAAGAGGCTCAATTACCTACAAGGGAATACCCATACAACTGTCAGCTGATTTCTCAACAGAAACTTTGCAGGCCAGAAGGGAATGGCAAGAAATATTCAAAGTGCTGAATACCAAGAACCTACAACCAAGATTACTTTATCCAGCAAAGCTATCATTCAGAATTGAAGGTCAGATAAAGAGCTTCACAGATAAGGAAAAGCTAAAGGAGTTCATCACCGCCAAACCAATATTATATGAAATGCTGAAAGGTATCCTTTAAGAAGAGGAAGAAGAAGAAAAAGGTAAAGATACAAATTATGAACAACAAACATGCATCTATCAACAAATGAATCTAAGAATCAAGTGAATAAATAACCTGATGTACAGAATGAACTGGTGATTATAATAGAATCAGGGACATAGAAAGGGAATAGACTGACTATTCTTGGGGGAAAAAGGGGTGTGGGAGATGCGGGAAGTGACTGGACAAAAATCATGCACCTATGGATGAACACAGTGGGTGGGGAGTGAGGGTGGAGGGTGGGGTGGGAGCTGGAAGGAGGGGAGTTATGGGGGGAAAAAAGAGGAACAAATGTAATAATCTGAACAATAAAGATTTAATTAAAAAAAAAAAGTTGAAATAAAAAAAAACAAAAAAAACTTTGAATCACCACAGGAGAAAATAAAACAAAACAGAAATAAACAAAAACACTTTTACACAGGCGCATGCCACATTTACAGCACAAAATACCAACAGATAACCTAGTTTGATTAACATATTATCTAGAGCCCTTGGGTAACCTGGGTTAAACTTAGGCGTGTTATCTAAATTACAGTCCTGGGTCTCCAGAACACTGAGTTGATAAGTTAACTGGAG
Organism: Myotis yumanensis; assembly: GCF_028538775.1. Lineage (NCBI taxonomy): Eukaryota > Metazoa > Chordata > Mammalia > Chiroptera > Vespertilionidae > Myotis > Myotis yumanensis. The sequence goes on along the minus strand of NW_027223753.1, from coordinate 94,668,435 downwards.
CCCTCCGATCCTGGGACAGCTGTGCTGTCCCTCCCAGGCAAAGGATTACTGCTATCAGTCCCTTTTAAAAACTTTGACATATTAAATAAATCCGAGAGGCAAGCACACTTCCTGCCCCATAAAACTCCGCCTTAAAGCTCCACCCTTGACTAAATCAGAGGGAGGGGCCTTTGCTGTTTCAAGATGGCGGCCCCCAGGGGAGCGGCAAGTCATGTGGCTGACATGGCGGCTGCCAAGTCATGCAGCCCAAAATGGTGGCTGTCTACACTTTTTTTTTGCAAATCAGGATCAATAAGCAAAGGCATTTAGTTACCAGAATTACACAAATTTTCCCAATTCAATCCGAACCTTAAACTTTTAGCTGGCAAGTCAAAATATTCAGCATTTCTCAATCAGTCTAGAATCTAGCTAGCATCCCTTTTTTTTTTTTTTTTTTTGGGTAAATGATCAGTCTTGGGCTCCATCCTGCACATCTGCAAAGAGACTCTAGCTCAAAACTCTATCCAAAATCAGACAGTGCGCGCATTAGTTTTAAGCCAGCTTTTCTCTCTACACGTGCACAGAAATCCCAGACGCATTTACTTGGGGAGGGGGTGACCTGTTTTCACAGATCCTCACTCAGATGCCCACCTGACCGAAGTCGTGGAGCCACACAAAGGAGGGGAGAGGGCAGGCCCCCTCCCTCCACACTCACACACTTTCACCAGACATTCACTCAGAGTTTAAACAATAACAACTTCCCAACTCCTGAGGGAGCTCTACAGCCTCCCCCAATCTCCTTGAAATGATCAATCACAATACCCAAAGGAGCAGTCTGAGTGCGTCCCATAACATCCGTCCAGTAATTCTACAGAAAACAAAAACACAGACACAGACAAACAGGGCCCCAAAGAACAGCCTTCCAACTCCATGGAAGCAACTAGACGATGGCCTTATGCCAAACCGGCGGGAGTGACCCGCCTCGTCTCAAATCCGCGAGAGGAATACACATCTCTCATGAGGGGAATACACATCCCTCAAATCCGTGAGGAGAATACACATTCCTCGTGTGGAGCAGAACGTCTTCTAACTCTCGCCCGCCTGTGGTCGTTCACGGCGCGTCCGCCTGGACCCCTCAGGCACAGATTCCAGAAGTGAGCTCACACAGGACAGATAAAGAACAAGTCCCTGAACAGAGGCAGTAGAAAACTGCCTAGGAATGCTTCTCTTCTACCTTTTTTAAAAGATAGGCCAGATTCGAACCCTTAGCCAGTCCAAGTTTTGACGGTGAGTACCATCTAGAAGCCATTCCTCCAGATACAGGAAAAGTCCCTTAGAGATAACATATATCACACAGAACAGAATACACAACACACAGACACTTACCGCAGCCAGTCAGACTCTACGGATTGGGGGGGGGGGGTCCCTCAATGGTTTTGGGGATCCCGGACGAGCCCCCAAATGTTATGCCCAGATTTCAGGATCCCCAAGAAACCACATCAGGGAGCCAGCCAGTCCGATGCAAAAGCATAAGAGTCTTTATTCGAGCTAGCTTGGCTCCCCCACCTTGCCGACACAGCGACAGGAAGCAGAGAGAGATAACTCTGTGTGGAGACGGGTTATATAGAGGGAGTTGGAGGAAGGGGAGGAGAAAGGACTGTGCTCTGCCGATTGGCCAGGCACAAGTCGGTGTCTTGTTCCTGGGTGTGGCTAGCAGAGGCTTAGACTTCCGGGAAGAAGCTCCTTGCCAAGCACGTGGCCAAGGTAAGATGGAGCACTTACCCTGGGGCAAGGTGGAGGGCGTAGCCCTTACCCTGGGGCAAGGTGGAGGGCCTAGCCTTTACCCTGGGGCAAGGTGGAGGGCCTAGCCCTCACCCTTTCAATCATACCACCTATTTTGTCTGGCCACATTGGTATAAAACTAGAAATCAATAACAAAAGCAAAGCTGGAACATCTACAAATATGTGGAAACTAAAAAACACATTTCTGATCAACCAAAGAATCAAAGAAGAATTCAAAAGAAAAATGATCTCAAAACAAATAAAAATGGAAACACAACATAGCAAATTCTATGTGATGCTGTAAAGGCAGTTCTGAAAAGAAGGTTTATAGTAATAAATGCATATATTAGGAAATTAGAAACATCTCAAATAAAACTAACTTTACACCTCAAAGAATTAAAAAAGGAAGAACAAAATAAGCACAAAGTTAGAAGAAAATGAAAATAATAAAGATTAGTGTGGAAATAAGTGGTATAGGAACAAGAAAAACAATAGAAAGGATCAATAAAACTAAGAGTTGGTTCTTTAAAAAGATTTTAAAAAATAGACAAGTCTTTAGCTAGAATAGCCAAGGGAAAAAAAAAGAAGACTCACATAAATAATATTAGAAAAGAGAGATGCTACAGAAATACATAGGATCATAGAGACTACTATGCCAATTATATCTCAACACATTAGATAACTGTGAATAAATGGGTAAATTCCTAGCAACACACAACCTACCAACATTGAATCTGGAAGAAATTAAAAATTTGAACAGACCAATGACAAATAAAGAGATTGAATTAGTAATCAAAAGCCTCCCAACACAGAAAACACCAGGACCAAATAGCTTTACCGGTAAATTTTACCAAACATTTAAGAAAGAATTAATGCCAATCCTTCTCAAACTCTTCCAAAAAATTGAAGAGGAAGAAACACTTCCCCAAATTCATTCTATAAGGCCAGCACTATCTTGGTATCAAAGGTAGATAAGGACCCTACAATAAAATAATATGATAGTCCCTGATATATCCCTGATAAATATAGGTGCAGAGAATTATGAACAAAAAATTAGCAAACCAAATTCAAGAAGAGATTAAAAGAATTATACACCATAACCAAGTGGAATTTATCCCTGGGAAGCAAGGATGGCTCAACATACACAAATCAATATATGTAATACATGACACTAATACAATGAAAAGTTAAAAATCACATAATTATTGTAATAGATGCAGCAAAAGCATTTGAAAAATACAACATCCTTTCATGATAAAAGCCATCATAGGTATAGAAGGAACATACCTCAACATAATAACAGACATATGCAACAATCCCACAGCTAACAATATATTCAATAGTGAAAAACTGAAAGCGTTTCCTCTAATATCAGGAACAAAAAAAGGATGCCCAACCTCATCACTCTTATTCAGTGTAATTCTGGAAGTCTTAGCTTGAACAAGTAGGTAAAACAAAGAAACAAAAAAACATTCAAATTGGAAAGAAATAAGTTAAATTGTTGCTATTTGCAAATAATACAATTATATACAGAGAAAATCCCAAAGACTCATCCATAAAGCTGTTGGAACTAACCAACAATTATGGTAAAGTTCCAGGATATAAAATCAATATACAGAAATGTGTTGTATTTCTATCACTAGTGATTTTCAACCTTTTACATCTCAGGGAACAACATAAACCAATAACAAATATCTGCAGCACACCAAAAAATATATTGTATTTTTTGCCAATCTGACAAGAAAAATAGGATAAAATATTGATTCATTCACAACTGGACTTGTGTTGGTGGTTGCTATTTTTTTTATTTTTTATTTAACAATCTAAGGGAAAAGAGTTCAGTGCCCCTGACTAAATAGTCAGGTATTGCATGTTTTAAAAAATTCTTGCAGGACACCAGTGTGTCACTGCACACTGGTTGAAAATTGCTGCTATCCTATATAATAAAGAGGTAATATACAAATTGACCTTCATACCTCACAAGATGGCTGCCTACAACCAGGTCGGCAGGGGGGTTAGTGAGGGATGACCAAACGACTGACAAGCAGGCTGTGTGGGGTGACCAGGCCAGCGGGGGGGGGGGGGGGGGGGGGGGGGGGAGGGGCAGTGGGGGTGACCAGGCCAGCAGGGGGGGCAGTTGAGGGCGACCAGGCTGGGGGGGGGGGCAGTTTGATGTGACCAGGCAGGCAGGGGGGCAGTAAGAGGCAACCAGGCCAGCAGGAGGGGGTCAGTTAGGGTCAACCAGGCTGGCGGTGCAGTTGGGGGCGACCAGGCTGGCAGGGGGGGGCAGTTAGGGGTGATCAGGCTGGCACACAGAGGCAATGAGGGGCGATTAGGCCAGCAGGGGGGTGGGCAGTTAGGGTTGATCAGGCAGACAGGCAGGTGAACGATTAGGAACCAGTGGTCCAGGATTGTGAGAGGGATGTCTGACTGCCAGTTTAGGCCTGATCCCTAAACCAGCAGTTGGACATCCCCTGAGGGGTCCCTGATTAGAGAGGGAGCAGGCTCGGCTGAGGGGACCCTCCCCCCCCGGCCCATGCATGAATTTTGTGCACCGGGCCTCTAGTACACTAATCAGTAAACATTTAAAAAGCAATAAAGAAAAATATCCCATTCACACCTGTTAGAATGGTTATCATCATGAAAACAAGAGAGTAAGTGTTGTCAAGGATGTGGAGAAAAGGTGAGAATAATTTGATTCAGCCTCTGTGGGAAATAATATGGTGGTTCCTCAAAATATCCTGTTTTAAAAGTTTTTTTAAATAAACATTTTAAAGTTCCATTTATGTAAAATTATTTTACACTTGGGCTCTAATCTACTTTCATATTTTATGCTTTTTATTTGTTCCATCTATTTAGTGTATCCTTTTCCTCTCTTGCCTTCTTTTGGAATATTTTTATCATTCTATTTGCCTTCTTCCTGATTTATATATTATTGTTGCAAGTATTTCAATCTTGCTATTCATTGTCATTATTTGGTTATGGTTTATTTAGGCTAACCAGATATTAATAACTGTCTTTGCTTTTTATTCTTACTTGCACATCAGATCTTCCATTAGGTTATTTTCTTTTGCTTGAAGTATATTCATTAACATTTAGAAAATATAAGATTGGCATTTATTTTCTTTTAACACATTGTTTTCTGATTTCCATGGTTGCTATTGGGAAGTCTGCTTTCACTCAGTATTTTGAATGTAGCTGCTTTTAAAATGTTCTCTATATTTCACAATTTTTATTAGGATTTATTTTCTCATTGTGATTTATTTGAAGCTACATGATAATTCTTTTTACTTAGCAGGCTTCTTGAATTGGTAAATTGGTGGTCTTTCATTAGTTCTAGAAAATTCTGTTATTCCTTTCTTTTATTCTCACTTTGCTCCCTTGGAACTCCAATTAGACATCTTAGAGCTCAGTTCTAACCCCTTTTCCATATTTTGCACCTTTTTGTTTCTCTACGCTACATTCTGGATACTTTATTCTGACCTATGTTTTAATTTACTAATTTTTACTCTGCAATAGATTTGAATCTTTTGTTAAATATATCCAACAAATTTTTAAAGTTCAGTTTTTCTATTTCCATTTATTATTATACTAGAGGCCCAGTGCACAAAATTTGTGCATGGGTGGGTTCCCTAGGCCTGGCTGGCAATCAGGGCCAGGCCATAGAGGCTCAAAGGCCCCAATGGGGTCAGGAGAGGAGGTGACGGCTGCTGGGCTGGGCGCAGAAGAAACGGATGCCTGATGCCGCCACTGCCACCATGCAGTTCCCCACCTCCTCCTTCCCTTGCCACCACCACTGTGGTGGGCGGGCGGCAGGCCGATTGCAACTTGCCAACCAGGGGGAGGGACAGGGCTCAGCAGGTTGGCCACCAGCCCTTAGGAGGGAGCAGGCCCTCGGCCCCCCGGGGAAGGGGCTGAGTACGCCACCACCACCTTCGGTTCCACATCCCAGCACGGGGCCCGGCCCCAATTAGACAATCAGGGCCTGTTGGCTGGGGGGAGAGACTGAGGGAGATTGGCTGGCCGGGGGAGGTTGGCTGTGGGAGGGCACTGACCACTAGGGGGCAGCTCCTGCATTGAACATCTGCCCCTTGGTGGTCAGTGCATGTCATAGCAACTGGCCATTGAGGTCATTTGGTTGTAACGGTTGCTTAGGCATATATATATATATATATATATATATATATATATATATATATACTAATGGCCCAGTGCATGAAATTCGTGCACTGGGGGCGGGGTGGTGTCCCTCAGCCCAGCCTGCACCCTCTTCAATCTGGCACCCCTTGGGGGATGTCTGACTGCTGGTTTAGGCCTGATTCCACAGGGATCGGGCCTAAACCGGCAGCTGGACATTTCTCTCACAGTCCGGGACTGCTGGCTCCGAACCACTCACCTGCCTGCCTACCTGCCTGATTGCCCCTAACTGCTCCTGCCTGCCAGCCTGATCACCTCCTAACCACTCCCCTGCCAGCCTGATCAACACCTAACTGCTCCCCTGCTGGCCTGGTCACCCCTAACTGCCTCCCCTGCCGGCCTGGTCACCCCTAACTTCCCTCCCCTGCAGGCCTGGTCCCTCCCAACTACCCTCGCTCCCCTGCAGGCCCGATCACCCCCAACTGCCCTCCCCTGCTGGCCTGATTGCCCACAATTGCCCTCCCCTGCCGGCCATCTTGTGGCAGCCATCTTGTGTGAGGATGTGACGGTCAATCTGCATATTACCTTTTTATTATATAGAATACTAGAGGCCTGGCGCACAAAATTCATATGCAGGTATGGTCGCTAGGCCTGGCCTGAGATCAGGGCCATCTTCTCCAGCTGCTGGCAGCCAGCCTCTCCCCCCACCGCCACCCACCCCCAATTCCCCATTCGCCATCAGGTGATTGGAGCCTGCTGGCTCAGGGGAAAAGAGACCAAGAGGTTGGCTGACAGGTCCTGATCAGGCAGCTCTAAGGATGTCCGGCAATCAAAGCCTCCTGGATGGAGGAAGCTCCTATGTTGAGCATCTGCCCTTGGTGGTCAGTGCGCATTATAGTGACCTGTCTTTTCACCGTTTAGTCCATTTGCATATTACCTTTTTATTATATAGGATATACATAACCCATGGACATGGGCAATAGAGTAGTGAAGACCTAGGGGTGGGTGGATAGGGGCTAGGGGAAGGGAAGTAAGGGGGGGAATGGGAGAGATCTGTAATACTATCAACAATAAAAATATATTAAAAAAAGATACTCATCACATTTCTAATCACATGTTTAATGTCTCTTTCCCATTGTTCAAGCTTCAAGAAGGTAGAACTGCAATCTTGTTTCTTTATGTGTTCCTAGCACCAAGGACAGTGCCTCACACATAATAATTATTTGTTGAAAGAGAATGAATGAATAAGGACAACTTTCTTTTTCTGGGTAATTCTTATTCACTTAGTAAGGACCAAGGCCAGATGTTATATCCTCCAGTCAAACCTGATACATCTTTGGATCCTTAGGGCCTAGTTTGGAACTTAGTACATGATTCATATCTTATAAAATAAAAGGCTAATATGCAAATCGACCGAATGGCAGAATGACCAATCGCTATGATGCGCACTGACCACCAGGAGGCAGACACTCAATGCAGGAGCTGCCCCTTGGTGGTCAGTGCACTCCCACAGTGGGAGCACTGCTCAGCCAGAAGAAGGGCTCACAGCTGGTGAGTGCAGCGGCAGTGGCGGGAGCCTTTCCCACCTCCATGGCAGCACTAAGGATGTCTGACTGCTGTCAGTCGGACATCCCCCAAGGGCTTCCAGACTGTGAGAGGGTGAAGGCCAGGCTGAGGGACCCCCATCCCCTGCCCTGAGTGCATGAATTTCATGCACTGGGCCTCTAGTGCATAGATATTTGTCAAATAGTAATAAACTCTTGGCCAGGAGTTGATAATTATTGAAACTGAGTGATGGATATAGAGCAGGATTCATTACACTGTTCTTTCTCCTTTCATCTATATTTTCAAATTTTCAATAATAAAAAGTGAAAACATTTATATTCATCTAAAGCAGTGGTTCTCAACCTTCCTAATGCCGCGACCCTTTCATACAGTTCCTCATAAATTATTTTCGTTGCTACTTCATAACTGTAATTTTGCTACTGTTATAAATCATAATGTAAATATCTGATATGCAGGATGTATTTTCATTGTTACAAATTGAACATAATTAAAGCATAGTGACTAATCACAGAAACAATATGTAATTATATATGTGTTTTCTGATGGTCTTAGGTGACCCCTGCGAAAGGGTCGTTCGACCCCCAAAGGGCTCGAGACCCACAGGTTGAGAACCGCTGATCTAAAGTCAAGTGAAAGTGTAGTCAAAGATGATCTTGAGATTTCTGGCTGAAGCAAACCAATAGATGGTGGTGCGGTTCACTGGGGTGGATGAAGTGGAGCTGCAACCAGACTCGAATATGCATGTGCATGGGCTAGCTTGGAGAGGGTTCTTTTCCACCCCAGTGAAAGTTCTTTGAAGGTCAATAACGGGGATGAAAGAATAAATTTTGGATTCAACACCTTTAGTTTTAATTACTTGAAAGCATCTCCAGTCAGCTGTGCAATAGTTAGCACCTACAATAAATTAAAATCTCTGCCTTAACCAATGAGCTATGAGAGGGTTTCTGGATGGTAACCTTCCCCCTCGTGATCCTCAGTGGCCTCTGGGGCACTGATCTGACTGACCACTGGCAACTGTCCTGCTATGTAGGAAATCTGCAATAAATACTGTGCCCCACTTGTGCTTCTTTCACACTTCTCATCCATACTCTCCCTTTCTTCTTTACCGCTGTTTTATTTCAACTGGGGAGCAATTTATTAACATCAGCGAGGCCTTGGTGGGTTCACAGCTTTATGTTCAGCAGCAGGTAGCTGTCAAGAAAATTCTGGTTCCCTTTTGACTTCACCACCTTCTGACTGCAAGTTGCTTGACCTTTCTGAATCTCAAATGCTGCCTCTGAAAAATAAGGCTAACAATCGTGTTGACTTCACAGGACTGATGCAAGGATGAACTCAGGCAAAGGGTTCAACACAGAGCCTGGCACAGTGTGAGCGGTTGATAAACAGGAGCTATTATTATCGCCAGTGCCATGTCCTCCTTGGCTCTCCACCTGGATGTCGGGAGAGCTGCTGCAGGAGTGGAGCAGGCTGCCCTCCCCTGCAGCTGGCTCCCGCCCAGTGAGTACATGGCCGGGCTGGGATGCGGGGAAGGTCCCACAGGCGTGCAGGAATGACTCTGGGCCAGGGTGTAGGGTGGCGCTGGGCTGGGCAGGGTCCGCAGAGACTGGGCTGCACTGTGGGACCTGGGAACCCCATGTAGGGTTGGCGGCTGGCATGGGGGTGGGGCCGGGGGCTCACCTAGGCCAGAGGGTCCCGCTTGCAGCCCCAGCTTCCTCGGCCTCCTGCCGCTGCCCCCACCGCCCCGGCTTCATCCAGAAGGAGTTCCAGAAGGTCATTCGGCTGTCCGGTCTAATTACCATATTACCCTTTTATTATAATAGATAGATTATTTTTTTTTATTTTTATTTTTTTTTAGATTTACCAGGTCACTTTTTAAAAATATATATTTTTATTGATTTCAGAGAGGAAGGGAGAAGGAGAAAGAGATAGAAACATCAATGATGAGACAGAAGCCTTGATCGGCTGCCTCCTGCATATTCCCTACTGGGGATCAAGCCTGCAGTGCAACCCCAGCATATGCCCTGAGCGGCAATTGAACTGTGACTTACTAGTTTATAGGTCAATGCTCAACCGCTGAACCATGCTGGCTGGGCCAGGTCACTTTTTAGAGGATTCTATTTCCTGCACATATTATTGTTAAGCATGGTGAACATGACTTTTATAATCTATGGCCTATTTACTTATGGCTGATAACTGGCATTTTTTGTGGTGTTATACACTATGAGTTTCCAAATTCTTTTTTTTTTCCTCCCTATAAGTGATGACGTCTTCTCTCATTTTTAGAACTTTTTCGCTGAGCAGATATAATGCTGCTGCTAATTCCCTCGGCATTTCTCTTTCTGAAAATAACTGAAGTTGTCACTCCACTGGCTGCCTGATATGCTTTAAAAAAATTACTTGCTTTCACTTCCCATCCACTCCCACCCTTCTCTCCCCTACAGCCTGTTTAACTGGAATTATGAACCACAACTGCAGGGAAGTAAGAACACAAACCAACAGTACCTCACTGGCTTCCTGTGCCTGTGCCTTTAGGCACATCCTGAAGGAATATCCTTTTCCTAAAACATTGCTTCCCTGTCTTTCTTTATTCCCAGGAACACATTAGGGTGAGTGTTTAGGACTGACATAGGCTTTGCCTGGAGGGTCTTCCCAAGTCAACCAGGTGGATTGACTGGATTTTCCTGTGTTGTTGGTGTTTTCAAGGACAATGGGTAAACTACAAGAACCTTGGAGGAGGGGCCTTATAACCACGATTTATGCTGTTTGTTTATTCATTCATTAAAAAGAATATTTATTTATCTCCTACTAAGCCCAGTTAATATACATTAAACTCTTAATACCTGGTACATAACTTGTGTATATAAGTAGAAAGTCCGACCACTTGCTATTATTATTCACAGCACCTTACTTTCCTAGCCAGGTGGGAGCTCCTGGTGCTGGAAATGCCTTTGACTATAACCTAGACCCATAAGTAGAGGGGGTGTATTAAGGCCATTCTCTCCTAGATGAATCTCAGCTTAACCCTGTGGCTCTTCAAGGCCAACACCAAGGAGCTGGGCATGCAGGTGAGTCTATGGGTGGACAAGTTGGTGCAGTGCTTACTGGGGTCTGGCACCTTATGCAGCCGCTCCCCCTGAAGCACTATGGGAGGAACCCCTGCCAGCCTGGGGAGTCTATTTGCCAGTGATTGGCCACATGACTTGATGGGCCAAGGTGAGGAAGGAGCTTTCGGGTCCTGCAGAGGGGCAGTTAGCAGCAACCACTACCAAGGCCATGGTCTGGAGGAACTAGGGCAGCATGTGGTGTTGGAGGAGGAAGATGCTGTGAGTCCTCGGGAAAGGAAGAGCAAGCAGGCACAAAGAGACGGTGTCAATCCACACAGGAAGCCCAACTCTCAGATTTTATTTCTAAACTATGGCTGTTTCAAGATTGTCAGACCAGATAAGAGAGTGTATAGGTGTGGTGCATTTCTGGCACTAATAAGGTTTATTTCATACAACTCTGTTGAAAATGCTAAAAAATTTTTCTCTCGTTGAGTAAAAGCAATCTATATCAGACCTGTTCAAAATCTCATCATCTCTGTTCTCCAAAGAGAAGACACATTGAACTAAGGAGGCCTCATTCACAGGAACTGCTACTGTTGCAATTTAACCTGGTTATGAATAACAGGAAAGGAGCAAAGGCATGCCACTGCGCAGCTTTGCCAGGAAGCTGCAGTTTAACACTCCCCAGGAAGCCATCTGTCCATTTCCCACAGATCACTGGAGAAAGGGACTAGACAGGGGAAGAACAGATGCATGCCCAGTAAAGCACAGGTGAATAGGAAAGTTACTTATTTGTCAGTCACACCTGGGAACAGGTCATTGGCCAGAATAGTCATGCCCACTGCAAGCATGGGGAGATTTGAGATATTTAATCTCTTAAACAAAGGAGTTCCTTCTCTTGTTGCTCTTGCTTGCTTGTGCTTGACTCCTGGCCTGTGGGCCTTTCACGCTCCTGCATTCACCCACATGGCCCACAGCCATGTGGATGGTACACACAATGGACTAATGGACTACAACTAACTTAATGTTAAACTGGACTTGGCTGTAATATGGAACGGAAATTTTGGACACTGGCTTTGCTTCTAGCTCTATTGAATACCCAGATGTACTTCTTCCAGGACTGAATTAAGGGAAATGGGACTTTGGAAACTCAAGGATGTAATTCCACACAAATAAAAATCTCACATCCTCCTGTGTGAGTCTCAAGATATTACAAGGACCCCACCCCAAGCACCCAGTGGGGAAAGGGATACCTCAGTTCCACTGATAACAGAACTGTGTGGCCACTGCAAAGACAAGAGATTCTCCTGTGGGAATACAGCTTTAAATACTAGTACGTCATGTGACAGCAGTGTGACTTCTATAGGGCACCTCAACTTTTCTTATAACAGACTGTATTGCTTTCTTTTGTGCAACTTAGCTATGACTGGCCCTGAAGAATGGATTAGGCTATTGTCCTTTTGGTAGATTGTATAACAATTGTACAATATGAATAGAATAAAATAAATAAAACAAATGATCAAAACTCAATACTGGAGCCTAAGGCCCTTGAAGATTGGCTGAACTAGTCACACAGTACACGCAGGCTATCCCACATTCCATTCTAGTTCATCGCAGGTCAGCAGCCTCTACCACTGCTGGTGGTGCGGTGGGGAGAACAAGGTACAAAAGATTCTCAGTTGAAAAGGGATCACACTCCTAGAGTCTTGCTGTAGTCTTGTTACAGGGCTGCTCCTCAGGGTTTGCTTCTATTTGTCAGCATTCTCTACCTTTTTTTCTCAGAGTTGGGTAAGACTCTGGAGATTCAGTGGGGCATCTGAGAAGTGCCTAGTGCACTAGTAACTCCAAGGAGATGCAGCAAGTGAATGATTGCAGAAAGTAAGCACCTTAGAGGCTTTCACTTGGTAATTCCATCTGCTCAGCTCTGGTTCTCAGAATGTGGTCCTAGACAAGAAACACTAGCATCACTAGGGATTCTGGTCCCCACAGCAATCTGGTTGTAATAAGTCCTCCAGGTGATTCAGATTCTAAAGTTTCAGTATAGTGTGAAAGAAAAGTGGGCTGTAACCACACAGGATGGTTAGGTTACAAATTTCTAATGGGCAGATGATTGAGGGGGTGGGGTGGAGGTGGAGGCAAGGAAGGGGAAGAGTCACGTTCTAGGTCTACAGCTTCCTTAGCACACGTCAATCTTAATTTAAGTGAGCCCTGTTCATGGCTCTTATGCGTCAAGGATGACATAATTTTAAAATTTCAGAGAAAATTTTCTTTTTTAAGACCTCTAGAAGGACCAACTGCAGGCACCAGAGCACAGAACCACAGGACCCCTCATTGCTATCTTGTTCCCCGAATACCATCTCTATGTGCTGTAACTGTTAATTGTTAACTACCCTGCTCCCATCAATGTAAAAAAAAAAAAAAAAAAAGCACGATTCTCCATTTTTCTTTTTATCCAGTCCTAGAGATTTCCCAGCTTTGCTTTCTCCCACCCCATTAATCAACCACCAAGAGATTTCATCTAACCCTCCTCACATCTCCTCCTTTGATTGTAACATAAAATAAGCTTAAAGTTGCCATTCTCCAGAGCACATTCTCAGTTCGTTGAGATCTTGCTTCCAGGCATGTCCTCAAAATTTGGCTGAAATAAACTCTTATAAAATTTTCCTTTAAGTTTGGATGTTTTTTCATTGACAGTAGTCACTTTAATCTCTTTTTTGGTATTGTTCCTTTGCCTGAAAAAGTCCATTTTATATCCTCCTAATGATATTTAGATATTCATACTTAGATGTTTCTCCAAGACGCTCTTTTAAGAATAGAAAGAAGTCAATAAACTTTGGCTGTTAGACAGGGTTATGTAAGCCTCAAATCCAGCTTAGGACTTGTTTTTATATAGCCCTAGAAATAAGAAAGGTTTTACATTTCTGAAAGGTTGTTAAAAATAAACAACAACAAACAAAGAAAAATAGATGACAGATACAGTATTGCTCTCAAAACATAAACTATTTACTATCTGGCCCATTAGAGAAAAACTCTGCTGATCTCTTAAGTGATGACCCAAGAACCTTATTAATTTAACTTAAATGGGCACATTGTTTCTTTGAATGTATTCTACATCCAAATCCATGGCAGAATCAATGTTTTCCTCAAAAGCAATGCTATGCTTTGCTGTGCTTTTCTGTTAGAGATATTGAAACTATGAACTGCTTTTAAGACTGCCTATGCTCTGGTTGGAGAAGAACAGCCACCGGGTATTTCACTCTCAATGGACAAATACTTATTGAGAAGACACAACACTGAACAAAGTTAAATTTGCCTTGAGTGCTTAAGGATGCATTAGAAAAGTCTGATGTGTAAATGGATAGCTTGAGATGATTGTGAATGATGGGCTTTAGGAACACAAATAAGGGTACATTTATTTAATATTCCATTATAGGGATGTACCCTCACTTATTTATCCTGTGCTTTGATGAAGATATTTTGGTTGTTTTTAATCTTTTCTTCTTTCTATCAAAACAGTGCTGCCATGGCTACACTTGTACATAGTTCATACACATAGGACACATTTCCAGGAGCAGAATTGCTGGTTGAAGGCTCTGTGCTGAGAGACTGAACATGCCAATGGACAATGGCCCAACCATTGTCTATGTGAAAGTAGAGCTCTGGCCCATAACTGCAGCAACCAGCCCAGGAAGCCTACCAATACCCTCTGCTGCAATTGACCAAAAATGGCCAGGACTTGATGAATAACTGACAGCTTCCCTAACTTTTGTCCCTGCTTCCAATTGAGGACCAATCAGAGAAATTTAAATTTGCACCTGTAACCAATCCCATGGGATGCTCCACTTGTAGTTAGCCTAACTCCAGCTTCTCCAGGCCCACAGCTTCTGATCAGGGCACACCTGAAGACTTCCCTTTATTCCACTATAAAGTTTTCCCTCTCCTCTGGCTGTCTTTGAGTCTCTGCCAAACACAAGCAGTGGAGGCTGACTCCTTTCCTATAGCAAGTTCTGAATAAATAGGCTTTATTTGTCTTATCAGGTTGGTCTTTGTTTATTTCCACAGTTACACTGAAGGTTCCTCTGAGACATGGCCTGCACTGGCTGTGCCATGGGCCCAGTGTTCAACCAGGTGTAGGGCCCCACCCTTGTAGCTCACAGTCACAACATTGTAATTAGCACTGGGTTTCAACTTCACTCTCTCTGCATTAAGTTCTTTGGCTGTTTAATCTCAAGTTCTGTTATTCGTTCCCAATTTTGGGGCATCCCTGGTATAGTCAGGTCATTCTGTTTTATCCCTTTTTGCTATATTTTGTGATACTTTTTTGTGTTGTTGTGTTGTCATAAGGAGAATAACAAGGTAGAACAAAGCATGTGCCCTATAAGCCTATTGTGGGAGCTGACCTCCCAGGTGGTGTGTTTGCGGTTCTCATCAGATCAGCATAACCCTGGGACAACTTTGCTGTGGGTCACCAATAAAACTGAATAAGGTTCTCGTTTTGATTTTGTCTCCTGAGAATTTAGCTTTGATACAGAGAGAGTTTTCTCCCTGTTTTCTGCCTTCTGGGGGCATAGAATGTGGGGTCTGTATTTGGAGGCAGCGAACCATCAGGCAGGTGCACAAAAATGTTCCTACCGACTGTTGCCAGCTCTCATGGGGTCACCTTAAGTCTAAATTGTCTCCTCTATTTGGGTTGAAAATTTGCATATTATTACCTGCTGCTTCTTATACATACTCTCTTTACAATGTTCATTCTTGTGCCTATCTTTCTATAAATGTTATAACTTCACCACAGGTGATTTGAACCTTCACTGGCCACTCTGGGGAACATTTGTTTCGAATATCATGATTTCTTTGAGAAGAAGTGCTGGAGGCTAAGAATAGTAGTTAGCATAATAAATGTGAGAAGTTTGTCAGAAGGCTGATGGACATCTTCAGCAGGGCTGAAAATCTGCATATTATTACCTGCTGCTGGACAGCTGTAGGCATTTCCCCTAACCTGATAATCTTTTCCTGTTTACCAAACTTTACTTTTGATATGCCTGTTTGCATTCCTAAAGGGCCAATGTGTTTTCTAGCAAATAAAAAGCCATGGGTCCAGAGATTCAGGGAGCCACCCTGCTAGAGTGTGAAGCCTCCGCCTGGTTTCCCCATATGCATTCTAAGTTTATATTTCTTGTCTTGTCTCTATTCATTTATGTGTAGCCCTTCTTCAGATTCCTGAACCCTAGCTGCAGAAAGACTGCGGCATTTATGGCACCCGAATAGGGACATCTGGAGAAGAAGATTATTCACCTGAACGAAGGAAGAGGTTCACTGGTAAAGGTGGGGATCACCGGTAAAGGTGGGAATCACCAAAAATTCGGTGGGGATATTCACTGTGCATAAAAGTTTGCACCAGCTTTGGAATTCACAATCCAAAGAGGGTGAGGATGTCTTTTTCAAGCCAGGCCATAATGGGGAAGAATTCGGTTAAAAGGCAAAATTATAAAGAAATTGAAATATCAAAAGGTACTTTCTTAAATCAGGCTCAAGGAAAAAGAGTGCCCTTGTTATATTTAACTATGTGGGGTCTTGTTCAAATTGCAAAATGCCTAATTCATAGGGGATCATAAGTCTGTCAGAACTAAAAAGGCCCTGGATCATCAGCCTCTAGTGTGGAGAGACTTAGTAGCTAGAGAGAGTGGAGCTGTCAGCTTTCTCGAAGGGGAACACTCTGATGCTTTGTTTGAAAATTACCATATGATGCCTTGGGAGGCAGAGTTTAGCTAAAATAACTTTAAAGGTAGTCAATCCTATGGAGAGAAATTTCCAGGAAAAGAACTGTGATTTATTAGGTCTTGTCTATATGTTTGTTGTTCTGTCATTTTTATTTGGTTTAATGTGTTTGTTACTAGTCTATTAAGCATGCCTTTTGTTATGCCCAGATTTCAGGTTCCCCAAGAAACCGCACCAGGGAGCCAGCCGTGTCCGATGCAAAAGCATAAGGGTCTTTATTCAAGCCCGGGCTTGGCTCCCCTACCCTCCTTACTGACGCAGCAGCAAGTGGCAGAGAGAGAGCTAGCCCTGTGGGAAGAGGGGTTTTATAGGGGGTTGGAGTAAGGGGAGGAGAAAGGACTGTGGGCCCTGCCGATTGGCCATGCGAAAGTCGGTGTCTTGTTACACAGGCTGTGGTCATATCTATGGTGCGCACTTCCCTTGATTGTCATTGGTTAGTTTAAAGAAGTCCTGGGTGTGGCTAGCAGAGGCTTGGGCTTCCGGGAAGAAGCCTTGCCGAGCACATGGCTGCCCAAAAATGGAGGATCCAGGGTAAGATGGAGGGCGTAGCCCTTATCCTGGGGTAAGATGGAGGGAATAGCCCTTACCCTGGGGCAAGATGGAGGGCGTAGTCCTCACCCTTTTGCCAGAAGCCGGTCCATCCTTGCTGCTTGACACAGTTGCTGCAGGAAAGAAACATCTGCACAGCATATGTTTCAAGGGACCTGGCATATATAGCATATTGTTCTTAATATGTTTGCTCTCCTTAGTGCCATGTGTTTTAACCAAGGTCACCTCTCTGAGAAAGGTTGTTTCCCCAGGTGGGGATTTTTCCCTGAGGTTAGGGAGGGGATACAACCCCTTAATTAAGTGCCAGGCTGGTAGTTAAGCTATGTAATCTTTACTACCTGGAATGGAGATAAGAAACGCCCTAACCTTTGTAATAGAAATTGACAGGATTAAAATCGGCTGGTATAAATACGGATGTAACAAGACAATAAACATGAGATCCTCATCAGATCCTCATTAGTTCCTAACCAGAACTCCGACCAGAACTTTGGCTGGAGATCCTGGCTAGAGGTCCTGACTAGGCTGCTGATCAACTGAAGGCTGTCTTCGTGTCATTCCTTCTTCGCCGACTCCGTCCACACCTTTGGGGACCCCTGGACCCGCTGGGATTGGACCCCAGCATCTGGCGCCCGAACAGGGACACCTAGGTAAGTCCCCCATACTTGGGACGTACTTAGGACAGATAGGACTGCACCGTAGGGTGCTGCAGACTCCTCCTATAGAGGATAAGTAGGGTAAGCAGGTAGTTAGTACAAAACTTAGATTGACAAGATGGGTCATACTGAGTCTAAAGAAAAAAGACTCTGTATTAATCTTTTAATGCATCTGCTTGCTAGCAGAGGAGTTAAGGTTACTCCCAGTCAGATAGAAAGTTTTATAGAATATGCATGTCAATGGGTTCCTGAGGATGGAACTGTTAATTTAACAACTTGGACTAAAATAGGAGAGCAATTTATGAATTATCACACCTTCCATCCGCAGGACGAGAAGGTCCCGGAAAATACCTTTTCCCTCTGGAATTTAATTTGTGGCATCTTGGCACCAGAGGCAGAAACTATTGAACTTTCTCAAACTTTAAATAGTCCCTCGGATCCACCTAGAGAGGACACATCATTATTGTCTCCAGCTCAATCTAAGAGCAATTTAGCTATGCCTACTGATCGGAAGGAGAATAAATATCATAAACATGATCATTGTTCCTTTCCAGTCAGTAGAGAGGAGAGAGGCCCTCCCATTCAAAACAGGCTCCCTAAATTAGAAAGGAAGCCTAAACCAGGTCATGCGGCTCCTAGGAGCTCCATGTCTAAATTTCAAAGGACGATAAGAGAAGCTGAAGCTAATGGAGATCTTGAATTCTCACTCTGCTTCCCAGTTGCATATGAGAATGAGTTTGATGAGGACGAAAACCCCACCTGGGAGGCTATACCTTACAAAATACTTAAAGAATTAAAATTGGCCTGCTCTGAATATGGACCCCTAGCTCCTTACACACTAACCTTGGTAGAAACCCTAGCCAATAAATGGATGACTCCTTATGATTGGTCACAGGTTTGTAAATCCTGTCTCTCAGGAGGTAATTACTTATTATGGAAAACTGAATATGATGATCTTGCTAAGAAAGCTGTAGCCACTAGCAAAAATTCCAGAGAAGAAATAACCCTAGACATGATATTAGGAGAAGGTGATTTTAACACAGCTCAGGAACAAATGTATATGCCCAAAGAGGCACTTATTAAAGTAACCAGTTGTGCAGTAAATGCCTGGAAATCCCTACCTTATACAGCAGGAAAAACAACCTCCCTTACAGAGATTAAACAGAAGGTCGAGGAACCATATCAGGATTTCCTTTCTCGCCTCATACAGGCAGTCAAGAGAATAATCAATAATGAAGAGGCTGCAGATACCCTAATCAAACAACTGGCTTTTGAAAATGCTAATAATACCTGTCAGGCTTTATTAAGGCCGATTCGCAGAACGGGAAGTATAAATGATTTTATAAAACAGTGTGCTGACGTAAGTCCAGCATTTATACAGGGTGTAGCTATAGCTGCAGCTCTCAAAGGGGAGACATACCCTCAATATGTACAGGGCACAGGACAAGCCAGCAATAATACAGGTAATAAAAGAAATATGAACTGCTACTCTTGTGGCTTATCTGGGCATTTTAGCAGAGAATGCCCAAATAGAAATAATAATACTCAAGCCAGATGGCAAGCTCCTCGACAGCCTGGAAATACATCAGGAAATAATATTAATCCTCCAAAAACCGTTTGTCCCCGATGTCAGAAAGGATTCCATTGGGCAAAGGAATGTAGATCGAAATACCATAAAAATGGCCGGCCTTTAAATTCTACAAATCGCTCCCAAGGAGGTTATATCCCATCACCTCAATTGGAAAACTTGAGAAGGGGCCGGCCCTAGGCCCCTGCAATAATAGGGGCATCGACCCTCAACCCCTCTGCTGCAAATTTCAATCAGTCAATGACCTCTTCAGAGTAACCCCAGGCAGTGCAGGATTGGACCTCCATTCAACCACCCATGCAATACTAACCCCAAACTCGCCAGTAGCAGCCATTCCTACAGGAGTGTCTGGGCCGCTGCCTGAGGGAACTGTAGGATTAATATTAGGGCGGAGCTCCACCTCGTTACAGGGGATCTTAGTCATCCCAGGAGTTGTTGATGCAGACTACACAGGAGAAATACAGATTTTACTTTCCCCACCCACCACAACTATACAGATTCAACCCAACCAGAGAATTGCCCAATTACTTCTGTTACCAATACATAAAATAGGGACAGCTGTTACCCAGGAAGCCAGAGGGGCCGGAGGCTTTGGATCTAGTGATGCAGCATTTTGGATACAAGAAATCCATGCTACTAGACCTACAAAAATTTTACAAATTCAGGGAAAACCAATTGAAGGTATATTGGATATAGGAGCAGATGTTTCCTGCATAGCAGGGAAGGATTGGCCCTCTTCGTGGCCCACACACACCACCTCCACTTCCCTAGTAGGACTAGGCAAGGCATCTAATGTAAAAAAGAGTTCTCAGATTTTAACTTGGGCTGATGAAGATCAACATTCAGGAACATTCTGTCCCTATGTAATTACGACTATCCCCTTTACATTATGGGGAAGAGATATCTTGTCTCAAATGGGAGTTCTATTATATAGCCCCAGTGATAGAGTAACATCACAGATGCTAGACATGGGATTTAATCCAGAAAAGGAATTAGGAAAAGAAAGTAATACATCACACTCCTTGACAGGATTTATAATTGGAGCCATTGCCCATAGGACTGCTGATCCCATAGTCTGGAAATCATCACAACCAGTATGGGGCGAGCAATGGCCCTTAATATCTGAGAAACAGGTTCCCTTTAACTTGTACACTGACTCTCAATATATAGTTAAATTATTTCCTCATATTGAGACCGCCTCTCTCCCACAAGGAAGAACAGCCATTTTCTCTTTGTTAACTCAGCTACAAACTTACATTCATAAATGAGAAAAGGCTTTCTATATTGGACATATTAGAGCTCATTCCTGCCTACCAGGACCCGAAAGCGAAGGAAATTATCAGGCAGATCTACTAACTCGCCCAGTAGTTTGTACAGCTCTAGAAGCCCGGCGGTCTCATGCCATTCACCATCAAAATGCTTCTGCTCTCCGTCTATATTATCGCATATCTAGAGAAGCTGCTCGAAGTATTGTGCGTGACTGCGGCCATTGTCCTACTCATTTTCCTAGCCCTGCTACTGGAGTTAATCCAAGAGGACTTAGACCCTGTGACTTATGGCAGATGGATATTACTCATGTCCCATCTTTTGGCAAACTTTGCTATGTGCATGTTTGTATTGATACCTTTTCTCATGTTAGTCTTGCTTCTGCACTTATGGGAGAAGCCTTTAAAGATGTAAGTCAACGTTTATTCCAATGTTTTTCCTACCTAGGAATACCAAGGGCACTTAAAACAGACAATGGGCCTGCCTATACCTCTAGAGCTTTTAAAAACTTATGCTCTACATTTGGCATCGCACATACTACAGGAATACCTTACAATCCTCAAGGCCAAGCAATAGTAGAAAGGGCTCACCAAACTTTAAAAACACAAATTAAAAAATTACAAGAAAATGAGTTTAAATATTCCTCTCCTCATCATGTTCTACAATATACTTTATTTTTAATTAATATACTAAATGTAGATTCTGATGGAAATTCCCCAATTTACAGGCATTGGAACCCTGATCTAACTAAACCTAAAGTCCTCGTCAAATGGAGAGACTTGCTTACAGGAGCCTGGAAGGGACCTGATGTACTTTTAACCCGGGGGAGAGGATATGCTTGTATATTTCCACAGGACGCAGACTCACCTGTGTGGATTCCAGACTGTCTAGTCCGACCTTATGTCTCACCACCCTCCATCTCCGCCTCATCCTAGCACACCTGACCAGTGCCTTTTTAATATGACTATTTGTTTGTTGGTCTTTGGCCTTTCTCCTTCTCTCCTGAACACAGCCTTTTCTAGAATCTCCCTACCCTACTGTTCCAGGAAGGGCACCTCCCTTTTATGCCGTGACTAGGGGTGTCTGGTATATGTCCCATACATGGAGTTGTCTTGTGCCAAGAGCCTGACATCCTGGGCTGAGAAAGCCCTGTCCCAGGACTCTCCTTTGTCCTGTATTGGCCCCTCTTACTCTCATGTCAAGAGGGACCCTCTTCTTACAATCCAATTGCCCATAGCTGTTGCCTGAACTCTCTATTCATGCTGAGGTTGAAGCCTCATGGTGGCTGGTACCATGGATCTGTCTCTCGCCCAATGGTGTGTACTGAGCCCTCCCTGGAGAAGAAACCTGGGTTCCCCAAGATATGTGATCAATGCTGGGGCCCCACCAGCAGGCGAGGGGATCCCAAGGCAGTTGCTGGGTGTGGAGGCCACAGGGGCATAGGCTACCAAGGAGACAGAACTGAACCTCACATCACCCTGCTTGGCCTCGGAGGATGGCTGCTTAGTCAAAGACGGGTAACATTCCTCAGGGAGGAACAACCTAAGACAGGCACAGTTGCAGAGGGGCCATCAGGAGAGAACTTGGGGGTCAACAGAGGTGGGGCACATATCCTCACCCCCCCAACTATGCAGGGGCTTGAACACTCGCCCCTTCTGAGGGAGGTCTCCTGCCCCCATGGCTGCTTCCCGCTTCCCATGCGCAGCTCAGATCGGGACCAAGGTAAAGACAGAGACTGGCTGACAACAGCTGCCCTCTCACTGCAACAGGACTTGTTTCCCATTTCTACCTTGGACCACAGGGAAAGGGGCAGATGAAGGAAAGGGCTGTGTCAGGATGCTGTCTTCTTCCCTTTCTTCTCCTTCTTTTTTCTAAACACTTCCATGCCTTGTAGTTCTTTTGCTTTCTTTTCTTTTTCTCTCTACTACCCTCCATCCTCCATAACAGCTGACCCAGAGGACACAGCTTACTCCTGCTTGGACACCAACACCACCATCAAGCACGGCCCTGATGGACCCTTTGATGCAGCCCTTCAACTCGCTGATGCTTTGGGAAGCCCGTCGCCAATGACACCGCCCACTAGCCAGATCAACAAGGACAACCAAACCAACAACTTGAGGACAGCTGAAATCTCTTGACTGAAGAGGCTGGCAACCTCCTAAGGAACGGGGCTCCTTGTGCACTTCATCCACTATGTTAATAGCTATGCTTATTGTCATTGCTTGCCAGTCTTCTTCCGAGGCTTAAACAGCCCAATCTGAGAGGTGGCCACTGATTTGCATGCGCTATCATTTAAAAAATAAAAAAGGGGGAATTTGCCGGAAGCCGGTCCATCCTTGCTGCTTGACACAGTTGCTGCAGGAAAGAAACATCTGCACAGCATATGTTTCAAGGGACCTGGCATATATAGCATATTGTTCTTAATATGTTTGCTCTCCTTAGTGCCATGTGTTTTAACCAAGGTCACCTCTCTGAGAAAGGTTGTTTCCCCAGGTGGGGATTTTTCCCTGAGGTTAGGGAGGGGATACAACCCCTTAATTAAGTGCCAGGTGGGTAGTTAAGCTATGTAATCTTTACTCTCTGGAATGGAGATAAGAAACGCCCTAACCTGTGTAATAGAAATTTACAGGATTAAAATCGGGCGGGCATAAATACAGATGTAACAAGACAATAAACATGAGATCCAAATCAGTTCCTAACCAGAATTCTGACCAGAACTTTGGCTGGAGATCCTGGCTAGAGGTCCTGACTAGGCTGCTGATCAACTGAAGGCTGTCTTCGTGTCATTCCTTCTTCGCTGACTCCGTCCACACCTTTGGGGACCCATGGACCCGCTGGGATTGGACCCCAGCACCCTTTCACCTTTAATTTAATAAGAAAGGATGCCTGGACAGCCAGGCCAGTTGCTAGTTTTCCCCAGAGTGAACAGGATGTGTAAGGGTGGGGAGACACATGAGACAAAAGGAGGTATAGATAAAAATTGGCAGAATTCAAGGAAGATGTCTGGATTTCTGTACTTGTAGAGAGAGAAAGCTGGCTTAAGAGAAAAGCACGCACCGTCTGATTTTGGATAGCTTTTGGGCTGAGCTCAATCTCTTTATGGATACTATAGAATAAACCCAAAACTACTTTCCTCAGAAAGATCCTGAAAATGACCCAAGGAAAAAATACAGGCCAGTTTTAAGCAACAAGATTAGTGTTTCCATAATAAAGGGCAGTATTTGAATAATAATGGACCGCATTCCAAAGTTAACCTGAAGGCCACTGAAAGTCAGTAAGTTAATCTCTATTACAGAATTTGCCAAAGTAAATGCCTTGGATAATAATAATTGGCTTTAAAATCTCAAAATTGTTGAAACATGGATAAATGGATGTAACTAAAATAAAGAATTTGTGGTAGAGCTTTTCAGTGATAAGTATAGGTATATTGATGGAGGAGGAGGAGACTGGTCTTATTTCCTGGGGCAATGTTATCTCTGAGGAAAGAATGTGACAATTTTACATTTAAATAGCTACAAGCCTATTTGCTTCCCTGCTTCCTCCTCCTTTTGTCAGCCAAAAACATAGTTTTCCAAAGTCTATGGCAACTTGGAGCTTTGGAGTTTGCTAAAAAAATGATAAAAATTTATTGAATATCTAGGTATTTTCAAATGACAAAATTCTGAAATATTAATCTGAATTTGCCTCGTATGAAAAATCTAGAAGACAAAGTTGAATGTATTAATTAAATATGTCTTGCATTTTATTTGAAATATATTCTTAAAAATGTAAAGTTATTATTAGTCTGAGAAATGCTAAGTATTTAACTTGTCAGCTAAAATTTAAGGCTTCTAAGAGTTTAAAGTTCAAATTAAGTTGGGAAAAATCATATAGTTGTGATAACAAAATGCATAAAGTATAGAAATTTATTTTTGAGAAAATAATTCTTATATTTTCTCTGGAGAAATTAGTAGTTTAAAATACATTGTAGTCATTATATGTACTACGTATGCTAAAATTTCAACCTAGGTCTGATTGAAAAAGAGGATTAATTCTATTGGTCTGAACCAAATTTTTAATATAAAAACCAGTTTAAATTTAATTGATATCTTTTAGAATAATTATAAAAAGTATATAATATAATCTTTAGAATAATTATAAAAAGTATATAATAAATATAATATAATATAATAAATACTTTTTATAATAATTATAAAAAGTATATTTTATATATATATTTGATGATCTTTCCAAGTTAAATTTCAAGACTTTAACTGAGAGATGACTTTGGAACATTCCAAGGGCCCTGGAATGATTCAAGGGTTTATTCTCTCTTAAAATATTTTTTAGGCTGATCTAATATACTTGAAATCATGTGGAAAGCTTTATCAAATAAAAATTAATAAATATATTTTATTTATATACATATATTTTAAATGTTATAAAGGTTTTAACCTCTAAGGTAGGGCAAGGCGAAGTTGTTCAATATTTCTTCAGCAACGGAATTTTAAAAACAAAAGCAAACAAAAGCCCTCAGTTAGCCTGCTTTTTAAAAAAATATATTTTATTGATTTTTTACAGAGAGGAAGGGAGAGGGATAGAGAGTTAGAAACATCGATTAGAGAGAAACATTGATCAGCTGCCTCCTGCACAACCCCCACTGGGGATGAGGCAGCCTGCTTTTTAAATAGGCTAGGGCAGTGGTCGACAAACTCATTAGTCAACAGAGCCAAATATCAACAGTACAACGATTGAAATTTCTTTTGAGAGCCAAATTTTTAAAACTTAAACTATATAGGTAGGTACATTGTTACTAACTTAATTAGGGTACTCTTAAAGCTTAGGAAGAGCCACACTCAACAGGCCAAAGAGCCGCATGTGGCTCTCAGGCTGCAGTTTGCCGACCACGGGCTAGGGGAATGGAATGTCATCTGTACTTCATAGGTCAAACATATAAGTTTGCTTTTTTAATAAAGATGCCTACTTTAATTACTTAATAAATTAGCTTTTTAAAATATAATCAAGGTCTCATATAAAATCAGTTATATGAGAACCCAATGTTTTTATAATTGGCTTTAACAAAGGCCAAGGTAAAAATTTACATTACTGAGACATCCCATGACCCCTCTGTGTATGCAAATGAACACTAGCTAAAAAGAATGCTGTTTAAAAGTAAATTTTAAGCTTAATTAAAAAAGAGAAATTTTAAAATCTCTTCCACTACTATTTACAAGGTAAACTGAAGTTTATTATTCAAGCATTAAATCTGATCATTAATCAGTCACCATAAGTAAAAAGAGAGTCACTTGAAATATAGGCATGACAGTATTGGCCAACACCTAAAAAGCAACCAAGTTTGTTGCTCAGTTTAAAAGAAAGGGAAAAAGTTTTTAAAAGAAACTTCCTAAATGTGGCCTAGAAATTACTCTGGAAGGAAGTAAGGGGAAATGCCCTTCAGATATCTAGAACACTATAGTTAAAAGTTAATATATTAGGCCTGAAAAAGAAAAGAAAATGATTTGCGTTTTTGCTTCCCTAAACAAAGGTTTTGTAGATATATACAAAGACTGATAGCAGAAATGTAATTAGTGTCGTTTGCTGTCCACACCCAAAGACAAATAAAGTTAGAAAATAAGCCTTATTTCAGACTAATTTAAATTGGAATATTGAAATAAATAAATATTCAGGGGAACTTAGTTGTACTAGGCAGGAAACTATTCCTGGAGCATTAAGTAATTTTTTACTAATGGTTCATCTCATAGTAAAGCTGCTTATTATGCAATGAATTCAGAGCAGTCATACTTCTGCACTAAGAATTGAATTAAAAGCTATCAAGGCTGCATTGCTCTATTTCCAAAAGCCTCTTAATATTATTTAAAACAAAAAAGGGGGGATAGTAATCTCCTGTAAGTAAACTACATCAAGCCTTAATTACTTTACATTTTTTCACTTTGAAATTTTTTTCACTTGTAATGCTGATGGCAAGAAGCCCATGAAATTACACTGTTGTCAGAATAAGCCAAAGGAAAATAGTTTGGCAAAATGAAAAGATCAAGTCTAGTTTAAGGAAGGATCCCTTTATTAACCTGTGGTTGAGAATATGCTTGTATATTTCCAGAAAACTCCTCCAATCCTGTGTGGATCCCTGCAACAATGGATGCAAGAGAGGAACTGACCAGACTACTCCAGCCATAGATGGTGGTGGTCCCAAGCAACACGCTGACGAGACAGAGGAAAAACAGTCAAGAGATGGGAGATGGTGAAGATGCCTTTCCATGCTAGCGGTCATCAACTGTGCATTGGTACAGGTTGCCCTGGACCAACCAAAGAAGGTCGGACCTGCATTGCCATTGCTCACTGTTTGTCCACACTCCAGAACTAGAGTATCATTGCTGTCATGTCACAGGGGATAGTGATTGGTAAAGGAACCCATAAAAAACTTGGACAGTGATTGGAAAGGGGACTCAAAGAACTATTGGCCCAGAAAGAAGCTTGCTGTAGACTGATTCCTTTGATGCCTGGCAGCAATTTAAAAGGACATAAAAGAACTCAATTCTTTCTATTGAACTTAAACATTTTAAAAAGACCTGAGCTCTGCAAATGGCATACATTCTTGTTAAATTTATAAAATCAAAAAAGGGGGATATGCTGGTGGCTAAGAACAGTAGTTCGCATAAAAAATGTGAGAAGTGCCCCGGCTGGTTTGGCTCAGTGGATAGAGCATCGGCCTGCAGACTGGAGGGTCCCAGGTTCAATTCTGGTCGAGGGCATGTACCTTGGTTGCAGGCACATCCCCAGTGGGGGGTGTGCAGGAGGCAGCCAATCGATGTTTCTCTCTCATCGATGTTTCTAGCTTTCTATCCCTCTCCCTTACTCTCTGCAAAAAAATCAATAAAATATATTAAAAAAAAATGTGAGAAGTTCGTCAGAAGGCTGATGGACATCTTCAACAGGGCTGAAAATATGCATATTATTACCTGCTGCTGAACAGCTGTAGGCATTTTCCCTAACCTGATAATCTTTTCCTGTTTACCAAACTTTACCTTTGATATGCCTGTTTGCATTCCTAAAGGGCCAATGTGTTTTCCAGCAAATAAAAAGCCATGGGTCTGGAGATTCAGGGAGCCACCCCTTTAGTGGGTGAAGCCTCCTCCTGGTTTCCCCAAATGCCTTCCAAATTTATATTTCTTGTCTAGTTTCTATTTATTTATACATAGCCCTTCTTCAGATTCCTGAACCCTAGCTGCAGAAAAACTGTGGCAAAGAAGACAAGGGAATAATATTTCTCAGGCTCAATGGGCAGCATTTTTGGTTGGTATGCAGAAACGTCCAAACAAAATTGAGTAAAAATGGATTCATTAAAGATTCTTTGACCAATGCTAATGAGCAATTAGGCAAAATGAAGCAAGAACAAACTACTCATTTTGATATCAGCTCTCACTTCCCTGATTTCCCTTCTGACTTCTTCCTTTTGTGCCTCAAACAACTCCTCCCTCATCTTCCTCTTGTCCAGACTCCCTACCTTTTCCAAGTAACTCTCCCAACATCCAAAGTGCCAGTTGCCTCTAAGTATTCATCCCTCCCATGAGTTAGAATTTGAACCTTAAAACTGAGCTGAATTAAGAACAATAATAAAAGATTTTCCTAAACTCAATAAGACCAACAAATATTTGCAGAAGACTGAATAATGCTTTTGGGGCCATATGTGATCTAGGATTATCTGACTCATATCAATTTGTACACATGTTGTTCAGGAGCTCAGATACTGAATCCTGGATGATAAAAGCTGATAGACTGACCTGAAGAAAAAAAAAAAAGGGATTTACAGGATTCCTCTTTCCTCAATAAACTTGAGGGTTAAGAAAAGGCCAAATATGTATGTTAGAGTCTCTTAAAAGTCATACCTGAAACATTTCCAGTACAAAACTACTGGACCATAATTTAATTATGCAAACAAACAAAAAGATGAAACTATAGGAGAATTTTAGTATAGATTAAAAAATTCCTTTGGACAATATTCAGGGGTTAAATAAGATGCTGACAGTACAGCAGAGTGCTCATCTCATTTTGTCAACAGAGTTGAGCCTGAAATTGAAAATCTAATATTCAAACAGAAATTAGAATGGGAACTAGCCCTTTAGCTGGACTACAGCATCTGCCAGAACATTCTGAAGGGGCTTTAGATAAAACATGAGACAGGATCCAAAGTAAACTTGCCTGGCAGATCACATAGCTAGTGAACAGCAGCAGTCTTGAGGAAGCTGTACAGGCACTGGAGGGTGAGTGGGTCTACTACCCCCACCAACCACCTACTGACAAGGACACTTGTAGATCTTGTAAGCTGGAAAAAAGTCCTCTCTCTCTCTCTCTCTCTCTCTCACACACACACACACACACAAATAAAGACAAAGAAAAATCCCCCAATTTAGATAAATGAGGGTACTCCAAAGAGGGGAAAAGGGCTCAGTAGCCTGCCATATCTTTAAACACTCAAGGTGAATTATCTGTAAATATAGACGGTTATCCTTATCAGTTTCTGGCAGTTTCTTTTACTACCAGATACCTTTGCTCAATCTTTCCTCAGAGTAAACAGAGGTGGTAGCCATTTCCAATAACCCACAGTTTTCCCTATCTCCCAGCCCTTAGCTATAATCCTGCCCTCAACTGAAAAGCAGTCCTTTCTGCCCTGTGATAGAACCCCTGCAATTTTATTGGAAAGGCTTACTCTGCAAGTGGAGGGATTATTTTTTGACATCCCAGAGGACTCCTCTATTACAATAAAGTTGTATTGGCTCTGACCATAATTATGCCCCTGTATCATATTTGATGTAGACTCCAGACAAGGCTCAGAAGTCATGCAGGTTTGGGGAAAATTTGCTTTATGACTTAATGGAACACTTTGAACTGTTAGGAGAAAAATAATACATATAATATTGTCAGTAGTAGCTAGTATAATATGTATACAACATCCCAATAAAAATATTTGTCAATATTTGGTATCATTACATTTAGTGTAAAACAAAGAAATATTGAGAGCCTAGTAGTCAATTGAGAAAAAGTCCTAAACTTACATTTTGAGAGAGAGGTTTATATTTTTACTAGCTGCTAATTGTGAGAATGTCTCACTAGGGTTGATTACAGCAAGGTTGGTTTTTTCCTCTTTGTGATGCTGTGGGACAACATGGCCAACTCTTAGCACTCACTGCAGACACTCAGACAGACGGTGGGCCTGCCTCATTTGGAAGGCCCAGCACTGACTTCTCAGCACAGCTGACTGTTGCTGGAGGAGAAGGCAGGCCCACTGCTGTGCATTCCACACATTGTCCCTGAGACACCAGAATCCAGACTTAGCATCGAAAAAGCTGGTATGTCAATGTTGGAAATTGATTCATCAAAACAACAAAACAACACTGTGCAGGCAAAACAGATGGGGCAGGCAGTATCCAGCCCACTCTGCACTTAGGGCCATGGTACTTTGCAGGCTTCATTCACAGCTTTTGGAGACCTAGAAAGCTTTCCCAGGTGCACTTTTCTCCTTCCTCCCTGTTGTACTTACTGTTCATATTGGTGAGTTAGCCCTCTCTAGGCAAGCTGTGTTTCCTGTGTGCTAGTCTTGTCTCTGCACTTGCCCTTGCTCTGTATTCTCTGTGTCTGCTCCCCTACCCCAGGTCCCAGCCCTCAGCACCACCCTCCACCCAATCATTTGGGGACACTTTGCAGTCCTCTTTGTCTCCTTCACATTCCTCCTCACATCATCAGTCACCAAGTCTTACCCATTTTGTAGACCAAATGTTTTCACATCTACCTCTTCATCCCCAGGACAACATTGCAGATCCAAAGAGGAGCCTTACCATTTCTCTAAGCCACATCTGCGCGTGTCCCTTACAAGTCTATCCTCCACTCAGCCACCACTATGATGTAATTGTCACATAAACCCAACTAATATCTCCCCCATTGAAAGCCTCCAGAATGCCAACAGAGAAAAGTTCATGATAGGCCCCCACCTATCTCACCCAGCCTGGCCTCCTGACATCCTTCGGGTCCTGACATACATTTTCATGGGGCCAGCACCTTGTACACCCACACGGTACGTCATCTCTCCACTGGGAATGCCACTTCCACCCCTTTGCCAGTCTCACCTTTAAGGCTTGCTTGTGGGTCCTCATAGGCAAAAGGACCTCCCCTGGGCTCCCACTGCACCTCAAACATTCATCAGTCTGATTATTTCTTTTATTACATTGAATCTATCTGTTTGCTGCCTGATTTCTCATTTGTCAGAAAGCTCTTTGAGGGCAGGGCATGTAGCTTATCTATTTTTAAATTCCTGGTGCTAGCACAGGTCCTGGTATACAGCAAAAAGTTGATGATTGTTGTTCAACTGAACTGTTCAGCACCATTGATCTGACCTCAGTGTTGCCTCCCCCTACAGCTGCTGCCATCCTGGCCTTCAAGTTTCTGAAGGAGTGCCTCCTTCACCTAAGGAATGTTATGAAATGAATGTTCCTCCAAAACCTATATGTTGAAGGCCCAACCTCCAGTAAGACTATATTTGTAGAAAGGGCCTTAATGGAGGTAATTGAGGTTTAATGAGGTCATAAGGGTGGAACCCTGGTCCAATAGGATTAGTGTCCTAAGAACAGACACCACAGGGCTCATAGTGACTCAGGGTAAACCGCATCAGTTCTCTAGTTTATTCATCTGTAAAAAAGGAGGATTGGATTGGATTGGACAATATTAAAAGTCCTTCTGAACTCTAAGTCAGGGCCCAGCACTCAGGCATACTCATTCAAGTTTTATTCTTCATTTCTGAAAATCAAGTTTCTGAGAATATTTTTTACTGTATTGCCAAGTCAAAGATAAAATAGTTATTGAGCGAGTTTGTTATTTTATGTCATTCCTTCTAGCTAACTACTTTGCAGAATATCCTATAATCCTGGTGAAAGGGAAGAAAAAGAAATCATGAAGCGAAATACACATTTCATTCTTAGTTCTACAGATTAGTTCATTAATCCCTCAAATATTTACCCACCTCCTAATGCTCCTTTGTCCTGGCCTCGGGGGAGCTCACTGTACAGTTCAAAGTCTGAAAGAAAGGGAATCTTTCCTTTACAAGCCTACAGTGCTAATGATTTTTAAAAATTACAAATTTTAATTTAAATGGGAAGGTTTTAAAAATTTAAGTGAAAACTCACTAACACTGAGTTTTAACTAAGGCCTTTACTAAAAAGCATATGCTGTGGTTTGTAAGTTGTATTGATGTTTCTGGCTGTTTTCTTTCCAGCACACCGTTCTTCACTCCCATTGTTACTAACAGGGTCTGGGCCTGGAGCAGGTCTGCCTTAGGCCAGCTGGAAGTGTGTGGGTTCTTGAATTCATGCAAAAAAATTTTTCACAAGAGTCCAGGTGAATTTTGAGAGTATGTTTATTGATGCTGGGGACAGTGAAACAAAGGAAGGGCTTAAGGTGGAAGAAGCAGCAAGAGAGAGCCTAGGTTGGGCTTCTTTGGCTCCCTAGAAAGAATGTAGGAAGGAAGTGAGCCAAGGTGGGGCTGCTGTTAGTTCACTGGGAAGTCAGAGAAAAAGGGGGCTTTGGACACAGGTTCGGGGGTTAGCCTGGGATGAACTGCCACTGTCCACTGCTCCCCTGATTGTAAGTCTCATGGAATCCCTTAGAGTTTAGGAGAGAAACAGCAGAGCTACAAGGCATGAGCCTGCTCTAGTGAGAGTGCACCGTGGATCTTTTGAGGCTTTTTATCTGTTGGGGTCCAACCCTAGCAGGTCCAGGGATCCCCAAAGGTGTGGACGGAGTCGGCGAAGAAGGATCTCCAGCTAAGTTCTATTGCCAGGTTCTCTCGCTAGGTTCTCCAGCCAGGTTCGGTCACCAGGTTCTCTAGCCAGGTTCTCCAGCCAAGTTCTAGCCAGGTTCAGTCGCCAGGTTCTGTCCAGGTCCTTCTGCCATGTTTTGTCTCTAGGTCTCCAGCCAAGTTCTGTAGCCATGTTCTGTCCAGGATCTTTTGCCATGTTCTCTTGCTAGGTTCTCTCTCTAGGTTCTGTCTCCTGTTGTCTTGTTACATCTGTATTTATACCAGTTGATTTTAATCCTGTCAATTTCTATTCCAAAGGTTAGGGTGTTTCTTATCTCCATTCCAGGTAGTAAAGATTATGTAGCTTATTCTTAGTTAAAGTGATTAACTACCCACCTGGCACTTAGTTAAGGGGTTTTATTCCCTCCCTGACTTCAGGGAAAAAATCCTACCTGGGGAAACAACCTTTCTCGGAGAGGTGACCTTGGTTAAAACACATAGCACCAAGAAGGGGAGCAAACATATTAAGAACAGTATGCCATATATGCCAGGTCCCTTGAAACATATGCTGTGCAGATGTTTCTTCCTTGCAGTGACTGTGTCAAGCAGCAAGGATGGACTGGCTCCCGGCATTTATCCTTCTTTGGCTGGCAGGATCCTAGAACAGGTCTCAGGGAAGAGTCTTAACAGAACATTCATTAGCTGTCCAGGTGTGTACTTCAATACATTGATTCATTAAAATGTGTGTATAGAGGGGTCAGGCAATATTTTAAGTTTAGTTTTTTTCCAAAGAATATCATTGAAGATGGACTGGGACTGAGGCCAGTCTGCCCTGGGGTTTTCTGGAATGTATAAACCATTTACTCCTAAGTGTCCTTGGTTAGGGAGGATAAAACCTTGTGATTTACTAGCTGCTATAAGTTGCTCAAATTGTTTGGTCTTAATTATTTTGTGTCAATTTCCCTTATTCTACTTGTCAAGGAATTTCCCTGGCTTCTTACTATCCTGCCTCACCCTTACCACACCCAGTCCACCAATAGTCAGCATTACCAGTGTCTTTGGGGCCAAATTTTCTCATCCTAGGTCCAGGATTTTTATTTCCTAACTAGAGGCCCGGTGCACAAAAATTTGTGCACTGGGAGGGGGGAGGGGGGTCCCTCAGCCCGGCCTATGCCCTCTTGCAGTCTGGGACCCCTCAGGAGATAACGATCTGCTGGCTTAGGCCTGCTCCTAGGTGGCAGAGGGCAGGCCCAATCCCTAGGTGCAGCCCCTGGTCAGGCTCAGAGCAGGGCTGATTGGGGAGTTGGGGTGCCGCTCCCTGTCATGCACAGAGCAGGGCAGATTGGGAGGTTGCGATGCCACCCTCAGCCACGCTCAGGGTGGGGCCGATTGGGGGGTTGAGGCATTGCCCCCTGTCACACTCAAGGCAGGGTCGATGGGGAGGTTGCGGTGCCACCCCCTGTCATGCACAGAGCAGGGCCCATCAGGGGTTTGGGGAGCTCCCCCCTGTCATGCACAGAGAAGGGTCGATCAGGGGGTTGAGGAGCTCCCCCCTGTCATGCACAGAGCAGGGCGGATCAGGGGGTTGGGGCACCACCCTCTATCACCCACAGAGCAGGGCTGATCAGGGAGTTGGGGCACCACCACTGTCACACTCGGGGCAGGGCTGATGGGGAGGTTACGGCTCTACCTCATCACACACAGAGCAGGGCCTGTGGGGGGTGGGTTGGGGCGCCACACCCTGTCACAACAGAGCAGGGCCCATCAGGGGGTTGGGACGCCTTCCCCTGTCACGAACAGAGCAGGGCGGATAGGGAGGTTGTGGCCCCGCCCCCTGTCACACACAGAGCTGCAGGGAAATCAGGGGGTTTGGGTGCTGCCCCCTGTCACGCTGATCCCGGTGCTGGGAGGCATATTACCCTTTTACTATATAGGATAGAGGCCAGGGGTCCTGCTGGTTTGCCCTGAAGGGTGCCCTGGGTCAGAGTGGGGGTCCCCACTGGGGTGCTTGGCCAGCCTGGATGAGGGGATGATGGCTGTTTGCAGCTGGTCACACACCCTTCAGGGTGGGGGTCCCCACTGGGGTGCCTGGCCAGTCTGGGTGAGGGGCTGAGGGCTGCTTTCAGGCTGGCGGTTGTTGACTGAAGCTCCCAACCGCTCCTTTTTTTCTCTTTTTTTATTTTATTCTGGGCCAGCTTTAGCTCTGGCTCTAGCTCTGAGGCTTCGTATCTGGTTTGTTTGTCGTTCTATAATTGAAACAATGTATAACTTCAGCTCTGAGATCCCGGCCGGCTGAAAGCTGGTTTCTGGGGTTTTGTTTAGCTTCTTATTTGCAACATAGTACATAGTTGCTTAGAGTTGCAACTCAGAGGCTGGCAAGTCAGGTGGGGAACGTTGGAGTCTGCAGTCACTGGAGCAAGCAAGCCTCATGTTCGTTTCCAGCTTCCTGGCTGCCGGCTGCCATCTTGGCTGACAGTTAATTTGCATAAGGATATGCTGATTAGCCAATGGGAAGGGTAGCGGTCGTACGCTAATTACCATGTTTCTCTTTTATTAGTGTAGATAGGAGCCCAGCGCACAATTTGAAATTGCGTGGTGCTGCCCACCTTTGAGTCGCTGGTCCAGCCCTGCCTCATTCTCCGGGCCCCACAGCAGCCACAGCTGCTGCTGATCAGGCCCTCCCCCATCACAGGTGCATGGAGGACCCTGCCGCCTTGCCCCCAATGCTGTGTGCGCAACCTCATCCTATCCAATATACCTGTTATGGCATTCCAGTTAATTAGCATATTTCTTTATTATATGTATATAGATTGTAATAATTTATCTAATATCAGCCCTGGCCTGTTTTGCTCTGTGATTAGAGCTTTGGCCTTCAGACTGAAGGGTCACAGGTTCGAATCCAGTCAAGGGCATGTAGCTTAATAATAAATTCTACTGTATAGCTTAAAGTAAGGCCATCTAAACCTGTAGAAAAATTTTGTAAGAGTTTATTTGAGACAAACATGCCTAGAAACAGATCTCAAAAGACTGAGAAAAATGTTTCTCAGGACAGTCACAATTTTTTATACATCTGGAATTAAGGAGAGAACATAAAGAAGATTACATGATGGTGGGAGAAAGCAAGTCAGGGATTGCATTACAAGATATTTAATAAGATTTCTAGGGGCCCAGTGCATGAATTTGTGCTCCTTAAAAGGAACTGTGGGCCTTGAGGCTGTGGTAGGTACAGGGGCACCCATTCTCTGCTCCCCTGCCTGGCCCCCTCCTACTGTGGCCCCCGGCCCTCTGTCTGCCGGCAGCTCCTCCTGCTGCTGCTCCCATGCACTGATGGTGCTGGCCCCACTCGATCCTGCTGATGGCGCGGAGTGATTGGGGCTGGTGCCAGCAGTGGGTGCGAGCGGTAACTGCTGCCCCAATCGACCCTCAGGAGCAGGGAGAGGTGGAGGAGCCCTCAAGGGTGATCAGGGCTGGCAGCCGCCACTTGCACCTGCTGATGGTGCCAAGTCATTGGGACCGGCGCTGGGCACCAGCAGCGTGTGCAAGTGGTGGCTTTGGCGCTGGTAGCGGGTGCGAGTACCGCGTAGAGCACAGGAGCAAAGAATTTTCAGTAACCACCGGAGGCTTGCCCCAATGACAGTGACCAGTGCCCACCTTGGTCTGGTGCCCCTGCTCACCTGCTCCACCATCCCACCTCAGCCAATGCCCAACATGTTTTGCACACTCCCCCTTATGGTCAACGCACATCATAGCAACTGGTTGTTAGGTTGTTCTGCCTGTTCTGCCATTCAGTCTATTTGCATATTAGTCTTTTATTATATAGGATGTGCTCTCTTGAGGGTGGTTATGCTTCCAGGGGGTCTAAAAAAGAGGTATTTTAAAGGAGTGATGATCTAGATGCAAAAAAATAAGCACTGGATAAGCTTTAAACAGAAAAATCATTTTAATAGATAAATTTAGAGTCTATTTTTCTTTGAGTCTTTATGCATTTTTCCTAAGTGTCATACGTCCCATGATGGCATTTATTCTCTAGCAACTTGTTGGCAAACTACAGCCTATAGTCTGAATCTGGCCTGCTACTCATTACTGTACTACTCTTGAGACAAGAATGGGTTTTACATTTTTTTGGGGGGTGGGGTGGGGGGGGTGTTTACATTTTAAGAAATGGTTATGTAAGTACCCACATAATATCCTTAGTTTTGCCTCTTGACTCTCTCACAGCCTAAAATATTTACCATCTGACCCTTTAAGAAAACTTTTCCAACCCTTCTCTACTTTACAGGGATAAAGAACTCAATCTGGCCTTTCAACAATGCCTACTGGAAGGATAATGTACAGCAAACCTGAAAACTTTGGTAATAAAAAAGACTGAGAAAATTCAAAGACGGCCTGGAGTATTTTAATGTTTCTAACTCCCAATGTGAACTTGTTTTTCTCTCATGCATATCTTGCTCTGTATGTTTGCAGGAAAATACCCATGTAGTTCCAAAGCTCTTTCCTGGGCAAGGTAAACAGTGGTGCTTTTCTAACTAGGAGACAGATAAAGTATATATCCACTGGATAAATAAGAGTTGGAAATGAAAGACTATACATGGAGCCAAGAGAAATAGATGGATCATCAGGGTTTTCAAAGGGAGTTCACAAGTAATCTCTGCTAGGATGGAGTAATATCTTTGAAAGTTTCAAAACACAGATAAGATGAACTCATTTGTATTTCTTGTGAATTACTGTTGAAACGATCAGAAGCGCCAGTCAGGTTTAGGCTGTTTTGGTATAGCCAATACCACCACCTGCTGGCATAATTGAGGAAGGCTATTTGGGTCAACATTGTCTTTTATAGTAACTACCAGTATGCTTTAAAAATAAATCACCTGTCAGGATGGTGCAAAGTTCTAGTATTTAAAAATCCAGTGTCTGTTCTTTTCTTTGCCAATGACTTACCCAGAAACGTGCTGTATGTGTGACCCTTTAAAAAATATGAGTGCAGATGTATTGAGATTACATATAGCTACAAATAATTTCCAATATACTTATGGAAGTTATAGGAGTTTTAAATCGTTGTGTTGCTAATTTTTTTTTTTTTGTAAATACCCCTGGTCCAAACTTTAAAAAAAAATTAAAGTTATGGGGGTGCTACTTGTCAATAAGGTCATATAGGCTTCAAGTATACATTTCTAAGATACATGATCTGTATATTGCATTGTGTTCCCAACACCCAAAGTCAAATAGTCTTCTGACACCATATATTTGACCCCCTTTACCCTTTACTATTTCCAAACCTCCTTCCCACTGATAACCACCATACTGTTGTCTGTGTCTATGAGTTTCAATTTTGTATCCCTCATATGAATGAAATCATATGGTTCTTGACTTTTCCTGTCTGATTTACTTTGCTTAGCATAATATTTTCAAGGTCCATCCATGTTGTTGCAAATGCAGCATTTCATCTTTTCTTGGGGCTGAGTAGTATTCCGTTGTGTATATGTACCACATCTTTATCTAGTCCTCCATCGAAGGACACTCTGGTTGTCCCCATGTCTTGGCCACCATGAATAATGCTGCAATGAACATAGGGGTGCACATATCTTTGCAAATAAATGTTAGGAGTTTTTCAGGTAGATACTCAGGAGAGGCATTGTTGGGTTATATGGTAACTCTATTCTTTATTTTATGAGGTGCCGCCATACTATTTTCCATAGTGGCTGTACCAGTTTACATTTCCCCCAGCAGTAAATGAGGGTTCATTTTTCTCCACAACCTCTCTAACACTTGTTATTTCTAGTCTTGTGGATAATGGCCACTCTAACAGGGGTGAGATGGTATCTCATTATAGTTTTGATTTGTATTTCAATGATTGCTAGTGAAGTTGAACATCTTTTTAAATACCTGTTGGCTGTTTTTATGTTTTCTTGGGAGAGGTGTCTGTTCAGGTCCTCTGTCCATTTTTTAAAAAAAACATATGTTTTTTTAATTTTTTTTTGAGAGAAAGAGAAGGAGAGGGATAGAGAGATAGAAACAGCAATGAGAGAGAAACATTGATCAACTGAAAGCCCCCTGAGGATTGAGCCCACAACCTGGGCATGTGCCCTGACCGAGAATCCAACTGTGACCTCTGATTTATGGGCCAAAGCTCAAACACTGAGCCACACCTCTGCCCTTTTAAAAAAAATCTTTATTGTTGAAAGTATTATACTGTATATGTCCCCTTTTCCCTCCTTGACCTCTCCCAGCCTGCTAATGCCCCCACTCCAAGCCTTCATCCTACTGTCTGTGTTCCTAAGTTATGCATATATGCATACAAGTTCATTGGTTGATCTCTTCCCACCCGCCCACACTCCCCTGCCTTCCTTCTGTGGTATGATAGTCTGTTCCAAGCTTCTATGTCTTTGGATCTATTTTTGTTCATCAATTTATATTGCTCAATAGATTCCATATATGACTGAGGTCATGTGATATTTGTCTTTCTTTGACTGGCTTATTTCACATAGCATAATGCTCTACAGGTCCATCCATGCTGTAGCAAATAGTAAGAGTTCATTCCTTTTTATAGCTGTGTAGTATTTTACAGCTGTGTGTAGATGTACCACAGGTTTTTAATCCACTCATCTGCTAATGGGCACTTAGGTTGTTTCCAAATCGTAGCTATCATAAATTGTGCTGCTATGGACATAGGGATGCATATATTATTTCTGATTGGTATTTCTGATTTCTTAGGATATATTCCTAGAAGTGGGATTACTGGGTAAAATAGGAGTTCCACTTTTAATTTTTTGAGGAAACTTGATAATGTTTTCCACAGAGGCTTCACCAGTCTGCATTCCCACCAGCAGTGCATGAGGGTTCCATTTTCTCCACATCCTCGCCAGCACTTATGTGTTGATTTGTTGAGGATAGCCATTCTGACAGGTGTGAGATGGTACCTCAATGTTGTTTTGATTTGCATCTCTCAGATGATTAGTGACTTTGAGCATGTTTTCATATGCCTCTTGGCCCACTTTGGAGAACTATCTATTTAGATCCTTTGCCCATTTTTAAATTGGATTGTTTGTGCTCCTTTTGTTAGTTTGTATGAGTTCCCTATAAAATTGGAGATTAAGCCCTTATTGGATGTATCATTGGCAAATATGTTCTTCCATGCAGTGGGCTCTCTTGTTTTATTGATGGCTTCTTTTGCTGTGCAGAACCTTTTTATTTTGATGTAGTCCCATTTGTTTATTTTCTCCTTAGTTTCCATTGCCCTAGGAGCTGCATCTGTAAACATATTGCTACTAGAGATGTCTGAGATTTTGCTGCCTATAGTTTATTATAAGATTTTTATGATTTCATGTCTTACATTGAAGTCTTTTATTCATTTTATTTTATTTTTGCGTATGTTGTAAGTTGGTGGTCTAGTTTCATTTTTTTTTTTGCATGTATCTGTCCAATTTTCCCAACACCATTTATTGAAGAGACTGTCTTGACTCCATTGTATGCTTTTGCCTCCTTTGCCAAATATTAATTGAGCATAATGGTTTGGGTTTTTTCTGGGTTCTCGGTTCTTTTCCATTGATCTATACACCTATTCTTATGCCAGTACCAGCCTATTTTGAGTACAGTGGCTTTGTAGTACTAGTATAACTTGATATTTGTAATTGTGGTCCCTCCAACTTGGATCTTCTTTCTCAAGACTGCTGCGGCTATTTGGGGTCTTCTTTCATTCCGTATACATTTTTGGATAGTTTGTTCTAGGTCTGTGAAATATGCTCTTAGTATTTTAATGAGGATTGCATTGAATCTGTAGATTGCTTTGGGTAGTGTGGACATTTTAATAATGTTGATTCTACCAAACCATGAACACAGTTTATTCTTCCACTTATTTAAATCTTCCTCAATCTCTTTGTTCAATGTCCCTAGTTTTCTGAGTACAGGTATTTTACCTCCTTGGTTAGGTTTATTCCTAAGTATCTTAATTTTTTTTTTGTTGCAATGGTAAATGGGATTGTTTTTTTAGTATCTCTTTCTGAGAGTTTATTATTGGTGTATAAAAATGCCATAGATTTCTGGGTGGTAATTTTGTATACTGCTATGTTGCCAAATTCATTTATTAAATCTAGTAGTATTTTGATGGAGTTTTCAGGGTTTTCTATGTACAATATCATGTCATCTGCGAATGATGAGAGTTTTACTTCCCCCTACCAATTTGGATGCCTTTTATTTCTTCCTCTTGTCTGATCACTATGGCTAGCACTTCCAGTACTATGTCAAACAAGAGAGATGAAAATGGGCATCCCTGTCTTGTTCTTAGGGGAAATAGTTTTAGTTTTTGTTGTTGTTTTTTAAATTAAATCTTTACTGTTCAGATTATTACAGTTGTTCCTCTTTTTCCCCCCCATAGCTCCCCTCCACCTGGTTCCCACCCCACCCTCTGCCCTTACCCCCCCCCCCCCGCCACTGTCCTCATTCATAGGTGTACAATTTTTGTCTAGTCTCATCCCGCACACCCCACAGCCCTTTCCCCCCAAGAATAGTCAGTACACTCCCTTTCTATGCCCCTGATTCTATTATATTCACCAGTTTATTCTGTTCATCAGATTATTTATTCACTTGATTTTTAGATTCACTTGTTGATAGATGTGTATTTGTTGTTCATAATTTGTATAGTTACCTTTTTCTTCTTCCTTCTTCCTCTTCTTAAAGGATACCTTTCAGCATTTCATATAATACTGGTTTGGTGGTGATGAACTCCTTTAGGTTTTTCTTATCTGTGAAGCTCTTAATCTGACCTTCAATTCTGAATGATAACTTTGCTGGGTAAAGTAATCTTGGCTGTAGGTTCTTGCTATTCATCACTTTGAATATTTCTTGCCACTCCCTTCTGGCCTGCATAGTTTCTGTTGAGAAATCAGCTGACAGTCGTATGGGTACTCCCTTGTAGGTAACTGACTGTTTTTCTCTTGCTGCTTTTAAGATTGTCTCTTTGTCTTTTGCTCTTGGCATTTTAATGATGATGTGTCTTGGTGTGGTCCTCTTTGGATTCCTTTTGTTTGGGGTTCTCTGTGCTTCCTGGACTTGTCAGACTATTTCTTTCACCAGGTAGGGGAAGTTTTCTGTCATTATTTCTTCAAATAGGTTTTCAATATCTTGCTCTCTCTCTTCTTCTGGCACTCCTAAAATTCGGATATTGGTATGCTTGAAGTTGTCCCAAAGGCTCCTTACACTATCTTCATATTTTTGGATTCTTTTTTCTTTTTGTTTTTCCGGTTGGGTGTTTTTTGCTTCTTCGTATTTCAAATCTTTGACTTGATTCTTGCGATTCTCTAGTCTGCTGTTGGGTCTCTGTATAATATTCTTTATTTCAGTCAGTGTATGCTTAATTTCTAGTTGGTCCTTTTTCATAACCTCGAGGGTCTCACTAGATTTCTTGAGGGTCTCACTTAATTTATTGGCGGTTTCTAGAAAATTCTTGAAAAACCTTATAAGAGTGGTTTTGAACTCTATATCCAGTAGTTTGCTTTCCTCCATTTCTGTCATTTGTGACCTGTTTCTTTGTCTCTGCATTTTTGATGCTTCCCTGTGTTGATAGAGTGGCTTTCTGTGTTAGGTGTCTTATAAGGTCCAGTGGCTCAGCCTCCCCAATTACCTGAGGTGGACACTCTTTGTGCACCCCTTTGTGGGCTTTGTGCACAGTCTTGTTGTAGTTAGGCCTTGATTGTTGTAGGTATCACTGGGAGGAATTGATCTCCAGGCCAATTGGCTGTGAGAATCAGCTGTGTCTGCAGTGGGAGAACTTCTGTGCTGGAGACACCCTTCTGGGGCAAGACTTGCTTCAGTGGGGCTTTGGTGCTCACTGAGTCTGCCCCCTGAGTGTGTCCCTTATGGATCTGAGGAGTTGTAATCTGGATGGTCCCACTCTGACCACTGGGTACACTGGCTCTTGGATCTCTAAGGAGGTGCTAATTTAGCCTCTGCCTGAGGCTACCCGGCAGGAGCTATGGAGAGATCTGCAGATTCCTCTTCTTTGTTTGGGGTTTGGAGGTGCCCAGATGAGGCCAAGCTGTGAAGCAATGCAAGCTGCTGTGGGGCCTTGGGCCTTCTTTTGGAAGTTCTGGGTCTCTCTGACCCAGCTGCAGTTTGTTAGGTAATTTTCAGATTGCAAAGGGCCAGGCCTTTCATATGCAAAAGCCTCTGCACACAGTTTGGGTGGGGCAGGGTCTCAGGGGATCAACAGGGCGGAGCAAGCAGCTATGGCTGCTCCTCAGTCCTATCCTAAGAGGCCCCGCTTCTCAGTGTCACGGTAATCGCTGCAAGCACCTCTTAGAGAAAGCTGCCCTCGAGTTCCGACCGATGCCAGACAGTCCAGTTTCTCCCCGTATGAGTCTGGGTCCCCAGAGACTTGCCTGGAACTGGAGTTCAGAGTGGGAGCATGTGTCTCCCTCCTGATTGAAAAAGACAGCCGTGTCCTCAGTTGCCAGCCCTTTCCACGTGTGCCTCCGTACCTCTACACTTCCACACCTCCTTTGAGTCTCAGTGTGCTTTTCTCTTTCCTTTAAGTTGTAGAATTTCCACTCAGACAGCCTTCCTGTGGTTCTGGATCATGTCGTTTTGTCTTTTAGTTGTATTTTTGAAGTGGTTGTCTGAGGCAGCAATTTCCGGTGTTTACCTAATCCGCCATCTTGGTTTTCTCAATAGTTTTAGTTTTTGCCTTTGATTATAATGTTGGCTGTAGGTTTGTCATATAAGGCTTTTATTTTTTATTATTTTTTAAAATATCTTTTTATTGATTTCAGAGAGGAAGGAAGAGAGAGATAGATAGATAGAAACATCCATGATGAGAGAGAATTATGGACTGGCTGTCTCCTGCAAGTCCTCCACTGGGGATCGAGCCCACCACCCAGGCATGTGCCCTTGACTGGAATCGAACCTGGGACCTTTCAGTTCGCAGGCCAAAGCTCTATCCACTGAGCCAAACCAGCTAGGGCATAGTGGAGAAAAATTAGAAAAATAGGGTGAAACTTTAGCCACTGTTGGCAGCTTTCATTAAATGCTTCTTGGAAAGTAAGTTTAATATTGTTGGCTAAAGTGAGGGCCCAATTCACTGCATTTAAATTTATTCTCCATAGTCATAGAATACCATTATTTTAATGGAGTTACATTGATTTAATCATAAAGGTACTGATGTTTATGTTTGTATGTATGCTTTACAGAAAACATTTACTTCCCAATAAATGTGCTGGGAACCACATGTTTGATTTTGAAAATAAATTTAGCTGAATGTTTTTACTACTGCCTCTGGAATATGACTGTATTTGACATTACTTCTGCATTAGTTTTTTAAGAATAAGGGCTAAATGAAAGAAATACATATAAGCACCATTTGTCATAATAAGCCAAATGCTTTTAAAAGTGGGGGGAAGGTTGACTTA
Source organism: Myotis yumanensis (assembly GCF_028538775.1). NCBI lineage: Eukaryota > Metazoa > Chordata > Mammalia > Chiroptera > Vespertilionidae > Myotis > Myotis yumanensis. The sequence continues at coordinate 94,624,915 of NW_027223753.1, read as the reverse complement.
GGAAAACTTCATGAAAGCATACATTTTATAATTTTTAGATCAGTTAAAATATATAAATCAACGCAAAATGATAATACTGCACTTAAAGTTTCCAACGCATGTACTTTGAAGAGTAGCATAATTAGCCAAAACCGGTTTGGCTCAGTGGATGGAGCGTCGGCCTGCGGACTGAAGGGTCCCAGGTTCGATTCCGGTCAAGGGCATGTACCTGGGTTGCGGGCACATCCCCAGTGGGAGATGTGCAGGAGGCAGCTGATCGATGTTTCTCTCTCATCGATGTTTCTAACTCTCTATCTCTCTCCCTTCCTCTCTGTAAAAAATCAATAAAATATATTTAAAAAAAAAAAAAAAAGAGTAGCATAATTAGCCAAAGACAGGTAAATCTATATTCCTAGGTGGGATTTTAGAATTTCAAGCTGCAAAACAAACAAACGAACAAACAAAAAATCAAACAGAAAATTTCCCAACAACTCTCCGCCAAAATTATTAATTATAGATTTATACTTTAACTTTTATAATATTGCAAATTGGGATAGATAACTAAAAGTATGTTCATATGAGCACACAAATAAAATATTTTGGTTAAAACAGATTTTTGGTTTGTATCTCTAAGGCAACACAACTTATTTTCAGCAATGCTGTCTCCTTGGACTCTAAGTACATTTTAAGAATCTCGGAGAATAGCCCAGCGTTTCTTACTTAGTGGTTTCTTCTAGTTGGAGTGCTTGGCATTTGTACTTCTTTATAAATTAGTTGCAACTACTGCTCACTAAATGATCATGTCCAGTTTTTGAACTGAGAGATACTGTAACAGCCACCTGAACCACCTGACCCAACCTTTTTGTTCCCAGAAATGGAGGTCCTGAATGGTGAAGCAGTCTACATTATCCAAACATGTTTCTAATTGAGTCAGGACTAGGATGAAAGTTAAATACATAGTGGGGGTGTCCTGACTGAATGAGCACTAAAACATTTTTTTACACTGTTTTTCACACATTAATGGGTTCACTTTGTTTCCACTATATTTAAAAACAGTCTTGTCTGGCAGTGTGACTCAGTGGTTGAGCATCAACCTATGAACCAGGAGGTCATGGTTCGATTCCAGGTCAGGGCATATGACTGGGTTGTGGGCTGAATCCCCAGTAGGGATGTGCAGGAGCAGCCAATCAATGATTCTCTCTCATCATTGATGTTTCTGTCTCTCTCTCCCTCTCCCCTCCTCTCTGAAATCACTTAAAAATATATTAAAAATAAATAAATAAAAATAGTCTTTTGGGTCTATAAATATATATATTTTAAAAATTTTTCTGTTGATGTATAACATATAAAGTAAAAACCCAATAAAGTCCATATGATTTCAAAATGAGAGCCTTACATTAAAAGATGACCTCACAACAAGACCCTGTTGCTCCTTCTAGCAGTTAGATCTGCTTAAGGACGAGGAGGATGTGTGCTGCTGCTGGGTAAGGAAGAGGAGGTAAATTCCTGAGATCTCTGTCTACTCCTGAGTAATACCTCCTGCTCTCTTTACTGTCCATAGGACTGGTCCCAAGTGATGAGCCCTTCTAGTCATTTGTTTTTTCGTTCATTCATTCCATTCAGTATCTGCTATGTTTATTGAGGGCCTATTATGGCAACATCTGTGTTAAATAATATGTGGCAAGAGAAAAGAGGAGAGATGAAAGAAAAAAGGTGCTTTTATATATTTTTTAATCCTCATTTTTCTTCTTGTGGGTATTTTTACTCCTCCCCCCCTTCAAGCAGACCAGACTCTGAGGTTTCCTTGCCTCTTTTCTTCTATTTGGCATTATTCCCCAGAGTTCTTTTCTGCTCAGAAGCAGAAAATGTTTTATTAGGGACTCCTGAGACATCATATTTAGATGCATAGAAAAAGCAAACTTAGGAAAAGCTGGCATAGTATATTTTCATATGAAGTTAATATGGATCAGCCCATGAGTGACTGGCTGCATTTTTATCACAACCCTTTAAATATATATGGCGAGTCTTTTTTCCTTCTCAAAAATGTGTTTTAGTAATATAGATTAATTTAAAAATTAAGTTGGTTGATTGTAATAGACTCATGACTTATCTCTGTTTATCTGAGATCATTACTGTAACTCACCTACATTTTTTGTCTATACTTTGGTGTTTCCAAGTGTAAATTTAGTTGAGAAATATCAATCTGATAAAACCAAACAGCATAAGGATGTTGCTAATATCCCAAAGTAAACCACAAAGTAAAGTAACATAAATACTTAAGAAAACCATTTTGCTTAAAACTATTTGGAAATTTATTATCTCATAGAATAAAAAATCTAGAGGCAGGCACTCAGTATCATTGTGAAAAAGTCAGGTTCTTTCTAGTCTTCCCCACTGCCATCTATAGCATTGTAGGAGATAGAATATAATGACCCCCCAAGATATCTATGCCCTCATTCCTAGAGCCTGTGAATATGGCGTCAAGCAGTTTATAGCAGGAAGTAACTTTATTATTTTTTATTTTTATTTTTTTAAAAATATATTTTATTGATTTTTTACAGAGAGGAAGGGAGAGAGATAGAGAGTTAGAAACATCGATGAGAGAGAAACATCGATCAGCTGCCTCCTGCACATCTCCTACTGGAATGTGCCCGCAACCCAGGTACATGCCCTTGACCGGAATCGAACCCGGGACCCCTCAGTCCGCAGGCCGACGCTCTATCCACTGAGCCAAACCGATTTCGGCTGTTTTTTTATTGTAAATAAAAAATTTTGTCTGCATGTTTTAAGCAAATGAATTCATTGCAGAGTGGCATTTGCCATGGCCCACTGTAAACAAAATGTTTATGTTACAGCATACAAGCTGGTCCTGTGACTGTCTACAGACCAAATTAACAGATGACATGTAACAATCATGCTAATTATTCAGAGATCAGAAAAAGATGCTTTAAACATTTTATATCCTAACATTATGTATTACTTGTATCTAGACATATATAGACAGATGTCACTGAGTTGTACCTATGTTTTAGGAAAACTGTTGGGGTTATAAGGGTTGCTGTGCAATGTAGCTCAACTTTTAAAATCTATTTACAAATAGTGGAAAATAGGCTCAATGTTTTTGCACAGAACAGTTGATTTTTGAGAACACAGTAATGATGTTAAGTGGGTGGTGCTGGAATACCCTGAACAGGCCCCTGATCTGCAGGTGTGCCACCGCCCCTCCTGTGCCCCACATTTCTTGCCCAGCCTATCGCAGTCACCTTCTGACTGGTCTTTCTACTTCCATTACTGTTTTCTTAGCCTCTTTGTCATAAAGCAATAACAGGGACTTTTAAAATTGTGGTTAAAATATACATAATGTAAGATTCATGAGTGTAATGATTCCTTTTTAAAATGTATTTTTATTGATTTCAGAGAGGAAATGAGAAGGAGAGAGAGATAGAAACATCAATGATGAGAGAAAATTATCGATCAGCTGCCTCCTGCACACCCCACACTGGGGTTTGAGCCCACAACCTGGGCATGTGCCCTGACGGGTAATCGAACTGTAACCTCCTGGCCTATAGGTCGATGCTCAACCACTGAGCCACATCAGCCCGGCTGTAATGATTTTTAAGAGTGCAGTTAAAATTGTGGTAAAATGTACATAAGATTCATGACTGTAATGATTTTTAAGTGTGCAGTTCAGTGGCATTAAGTGCATTCATGTTATTCTGCAACCATCATTACTATCTGTTTCTAGAACTTCATGCACCCACGAGCCCACCCCTCCACAGAGCCTTCCAGTTATGCTTCTAGTTAGCCCCACAACAGGGAGTGTGCTCTGGGGAGGCACTGGATACAGTGTGGCTGTGAGGACCCAAGGAGATGATATAGTTAGGGTGCTTCAAAAAGCTAATATTTGTTCAGAGAGGGGCAAGGTTGGCTATCTATTATTTTCATCTTTAAAATATACCATATAAATTGAACAATAATAGATACAGAGGCAGAACTGCCTCAAACAGATCGTCAAACTGCAGTGGGAAGGCCGGGGAGGGTTGGGGGACAGGAGGGAGGGGGGTAAGAGATCAACCGAAGGACTTGTATGCATGCATATAAGCATAACCAATGGACATAAGACACTGGGGGTAGGGGAGGCCAGGGGATTGTCAAGGGCTGGAAAAAAAGGAGACATATGTAATACTTTTTGGAATATTTTAAGCAATAAAACAATAAAAAAAAATTAAAAAAAAATAAAATAAAATATACCATATAAATTAAGCTTATTTCCAAATTTCTAACCATCTAAGGCATAGATTCATGACTAAGACAGACTGACTATAAATGACAAGAGCTCAGTGTCACCGACAGTCCCACTCTAGAAATATTAGTAATGGAAACCACTTCAGACCCATCAGAATGGTAACAATTAGAAGAATGGATGACCCAGGCATTGACAAGGATGTGGAGAGACAGGGTGTGGCTAACTGGTACAGTCACTCTGGAAAACCTTCAGTTTCTTTGTGAAATTAAGTGAGCATCTGTCCTCTGACCAAGCATCCCACTTGCAGTTGTATAATGTGCTCCTTTCACAACTGTGCACTGTGGCCCTGATGCAAACCCACACAATGAGCTGCTGGACTATCGGGGGAGCGGTCCTTCTGCCTGACAGGTGTTCCGAAGATCTGGGTCCATCCCAGCAACAGTGCCTGAAAAAGAGAAGAAATAAAACTAGTGCATTTCCGGTACTGAAAAGGAAAGCTGTCGTGTCATTGAGAGATCCTCAAATCCTGGTGGACCCTGTGAAGGGTCCGAAGCTGTGCCTCTAGGAAGCAGATCTACGGAGAGAATGCAGGAAGGGTGTCTGGAGGATTGAGTGCTTAGAACCACAGCCCTGGGAAAGTGGGTGATGGAGACTGTGTGGACTCAGCACAGAGGGAGTGTAGGAAGCTGCAGAGCATCTCTCACTTGGAGGACCTCACTCGCTGCAGCAGGAGTCAGCTGCAGGGTGAGGGCCCAGCTCAAAACGGTGCTGGGTGGGGAGCAGTGAAAACTAGTTCAGCAATGGAAGTAGCCAGCTGGCCACTGACAGGGCTCTGTGGTAGAGCCTTCCAGGATCCCTGGATGATCCAAGAAAGGACAAGAAAGTACATGGTTGGGATCCTGGAGTTCCTGATAATCTGTAGGTGGAGGCTTGAGCTCATTCTATTGAATCAGGAAAAGTAGAGTAAATGAGGCAGCACCTGCAGTAGTAGGCCAAGCATTGCTGAATAGTTCCTGTGTGCTGCCTTCATTTAAATTTCCATTTCCTTACTAGGTTCTGACTTTTTCAAAAGCAGAGTCCAACTTTTATTCTACTTTATATCTCCATTACTTGTCACAGAATCTGTAACATAGCAGTTCTCAGTAAATGTTAGCTGAAGGGGTAAGCAAAGGGAAAATGCAGATGGCAGACACCGGTGGACCTTGTGGCGGCCAGAAAAAGGCAGGGGAGAGCAAATGGAGTCTCAGAAATTAAGGCAGGATTCCCTAAAGCCCTCCCCACCCCTCTTTCTCTTTAACAGCAAGATCTACATCCTACATCAGATTACTTGCTCAGAAACCTGGTGAGAGTCAAGTTACTATTTCCAGAAATCCCTCTTGAAGAAACAAAATGTAGGGAAAACTATTGATAGAAAGTGATGATTATTCTATAGAATACCAATTCTACAGAATACCCATTATTTGTTTTGACAAACCTTGGAAGTTTATCCACCTCAAAGAGCACTTTTAACTCAGGTTTCATGCTGACCTATTCTGATCTATCCAACTTTTATTTGTGGAGTTGTTACCAATAAAATTCTGGTTAGATCATGTATAATGATTGGACATGGAGAAACAAATTACCCACATTCCAAGAGCTGTTGCATATAGTAGGAATTTGACTCACATATTTTTATTGGTTTACTAGAGGCCCTGCGCATGAAATTCGTGCACGGGTGGGGTCCCTAGGCCTGGCCGGAGATCAGGGCCGATCAGGTTCTCTGCATCCCCACCTCTTCCTTCCCTCACCGCCCACACACCAACACTGTACAGTTCCCCACCTCCCTGCTTCCCTGCCTCCCTGCCTCCCCCCTTCTCCTTCCCTTGCCACCGGCTTCCTTGACCATCCACCCCTGGTTCCCTGTCCCAGCCCTGGGCCTAGCCCCAATCAGGCGGCTGGGGGGAGGGACCAGGAGGTTGGCCAGCAGGTCCCATCAGCATTTGGGGCCTGGGGGCTGGGGGCAGCTCTTGTGTTGAGCATCTTCCCCCTGGTGGTCAGTGTGCATCATAGTGACCACTTGTTCTGGTTGTTCCATTATAATGGTTGCTTAGGCTTTTAAATATATTGATTTCCTTGGAATAGAATGTTTTCTTACTTTTTTATTTATAATTTAAAAAAAATTTTCCCCCGCCGAAACCGGTTTGGCTCAGTGGATAGAGCGTCGGCCTGCGGACTGAAGGGTCCCAGGTTCGATTCCGGTCAAGGGCATGTACCTGGGTTCCGGGCACATACCCAAGGGGGGATGTGCAGGAGGCAGCTGATCGATGTTTCTCTCCCATCGATGTTTCTAACTATCTGTCTCTCTCCCTTCCTCTCTATAAAAAAATCAATAAAATATATTTCAAAAAAAAATTTTCCCCTTTCTTTATTGATTAAGGTATTACATATGTGTTCTAATTCCCCCATTGTCCTCACACCACACCCCCCACTCATGCCCTCAACTGCCGGAAGCCGGTCCATCCTTGCTGCTTGACACAGTCGCTGCAGGAAAGAAACATCTGCACAGCATATGTTTCAATGGACCTGGCATATATAGCATACTGTTCTTAATATGTTTGCTCCTTTTAGCGCCATGTGTTTTAACCAAGGTCACCTCTCCGAGAAAGGTTGTTTCCCCAGGTGGGGATCTTTCCCTGAGGTTAGGGAGGGGATACAACCCCTTAATTAAGTGCCAGGCGGGTAGTTAAGCTACATAATCTTTACTCCCTGGAATGGAGATAAGAAACGCCCTAACCTTTGTAATAGAAATTGACAGGATTAAAATCGGCTGGTATAAATACGGATGTAACAAGACAATAAACATCAGAACCTCATCAGTTCCTAACCAGAGCTCTGACCAGAACTTTGGCTGGAGATCCTGGCTAGAGGTCCTGACTAGGCTGCTGATCAACTGAAGGCTGTCTCCGTGTCATTCCTTCTTCGCCGACTCCGTCCTCACCTTTGGGGACCCTTGGACCCGCTGGGATTGGACCCCAGCAACTGGTGCCCAACGTGGGGCATGAAGGTAAGTCCCCCCGTACTTGGAACATACTTGGGATGGATAGGACTGCACCGTAGAGTGCTGCAGACCCCTCCTATAGAGGATAAGTAGGGTAAGCAGGTAGTTAGTACAAAACTTAGATTGACAAGATGGGTCATACTGAGTCTAAAGAAAAAAAGACTCTGTGTTAATCTTTTAATGCATCTGCTTGCTAGCAGAGGAGTTGAGATTACTCCCAGTCAGATAGAAAGTTTTATAGAATATGCATGTCAATGGGTTCCTGAGGATGGAACTGTTAATTTAACAACTTGGACTAAAATAGGAGAACAATTTATGAATTATCACACCTTCCATCCGCAGGACCAGAAGGTCCCGGAAAATGCCTTTCCCCTCTGGAATTTAATTCATGGCATCTTGGCACCAGAGGCAAAAACTATTGAACGTTCTCAAACTTTAAATAGTCCCTCGGATCCACCTAGAGAAGACACATCATTATTGTCTCCAGCTCAATCTAAGAGCAATTTAGCTATGCCTACTGATCGGAAGGAGAATAAATATCATAAACATGATCATTGTTCCTTTCCAGTCAGTAGAGAGGAGAGAGGCCCTCCCATTCAAAACAGGCTCCCTAAATTAGAAAGGAAGCCTAAACCAGGTCATGCGGCTCCTAGGAGCTCCATGTCTAAATTTCAAAGGGCGATAAGAGAAGCTGAAGCTAATGGAGATCTTGAGTTCTCACTCTGCTTCCCAGTTGCATATGAGAATGAGTTTGATGAGGACGAAAGCCCCACCTGGGAGGCTATACCTTACAAAATACTTAAAGAATTAAAATTGGCGTGCTCTGAATATGGACCTCTAGCTCCTTACACACTAACCTTGGTAGAAACCCTAGCCAATAAATGGATGACTCCTTATGATTGGTCACAGGTTTGTAAATCCTGTCTCTCAGGAGGCAATTACTTATTATGGAAAACTGAATATGATGATCTTGCTAAGAAAGCTGTAGCCACTAGCAAAAAATCCAGAGGAGGAGTAACCCTAGACATGATATTAGGAGAAGGTGATTTTAACACGGCTCAGGAGCAAATGTATATGCCCAAAGAGGCACTTATTAAAGTAACCAGTTGTGCAGTAAATGCCTGGAAATCCCTACCTTATACAGCAGGAAAAACAACCTCCCTTACAGAGATTAAACAGAAGGTCGAGGAACCATATCAGGATTTCCTTTCTCGCCTCATACAGGCAGTCAAGAGAGTAATCAATAATGAAGAGGCTGCTGATATCCTAATCAAACAACTGGCTTCTGAAAATGCTAATAATACCTGTCAGGCTTTATTAAGGCCGATTGGCAGAACGGGAACTATAAATGATTTTATAAAACAGTGTGCTTATGTAAGTCCAGCATTTATACAGGGTGTAGCTATAGCTGCAGCTCTCAAAGGGGAGACATACCCTCAATATGTACAGGGCATAGGACAAGCCAGCAATAATACAGGTAATAAAAGAAATATGAACTGCTACTCTTGTGGCTTATCTGGGCACTTTAGCAGAGAATGCCCAAATAGAAATAATAATACTCAAGCCAGATGGCAAGCTCCTAGACAGCTTGGAAATACATCAGGAAATAATATTAATCCTCCAAAAACCGTTTGTCCCCAATGTCAGAAAGGATTCCATTGGGCAAAGGAATGTAGATCGAAATACCATAAAAATGGTCGGCCTTTAAATTCTACAAATCGCTCCCAAGGAGGTTATATCCCATCACCTCAATTGGGAAACTTGAGAAGGGGCAGGCCCCAGACCCCTGCAATAATAGGGGCATCGACCCTCAACCCCTCTGCTGCAAATTTCAATCCGTCAGTGACCTCTTCAGAGCAACCCCAGGCAGTGCAGGATTGGACCTCCATTCAACCACCCACGCAATACTAACCCCAGACTCGCCAGTAGCAGCCATTTCTACAGGAGTGTCTGGGCCGCTGCCTGAGGGAACTGTAGGATTAATATTAGGGCGGAGCTCCACCTCGTTACAGGGGATCTTAGTCATCCCAGGAGTTGTTGATGCAGACTACACAGGAGAAATACAGATTTTACTTTCCCCACCCACCCCAACGATACAGATTCAGCCCAACCAGAGAATTGCCCAATTACTCCTGTTACCAATACATAAAATAGGGACAGCTGTTACCCAGGAAGCCAGAGGGGCCGGAGGCTTTGGATCTAGTGATGCAGCATTTTGGATACAAGAAATCCATGCTACTAGACCTACAAAAATTTTACAAATTCAGGGAAAACCAATTGAAGGTATATTGGATACAGGAGCAGATGTTTCCTGCATAGCAGGGAAGGATTGGCCCTCTTCGTGGCCCACACACACCACCTCCACTTCCCTAGTAGGACTAGGCAAGGCATCTAATGTAAAAAAGAGTTCTCAGATTTTAACTTGGGCTGATGAAGATCAACATTCAGGAACATTCTGTCCCTATATAATTATGACTATCCCCTTTACATTATGGGGAAGAGATATCTTGTCTCAAATGGGAGTTCTATTATATAGCCCCAGTGATAGAGTAACATCACAGATGCTAGACATGGGATTTAATCCAGAAAAAGAATTAGGAAAAGAAAGTAATACCTCACACTCCTCGACAGGATTTATAATTGGAGCCATTGCCCATAGGACTGCTGATCCCATAGTCTGGAAATCATCACAACCAGTATGGGTCGAGCAATGGCCCTTAACATCTGAGAAAATAACAGCAGCCCGACAATTAATTGATCAGCAATTAGCAGAGGGACATATAGAGCCATCAAATAGTCCCTGGAACACACCCATATTTGTAATAAGAAAGAAATCAGGCAAGTGGAGACTTTTGCAAGATCTAAGAGGTATAAATGACACTACGGAAGATATGGGCTCCTTACAACCTGGATTGCCCTCCCCTGTGGCAATTCCACAGGAGTATTGTGTTGTTGTTATTGACTTACAGGATTGTTTTTTCACTATACCTCTTCACCCGGCTGATTGTCAAAGATTTGCATTCAGCATACCATCAGAAAACTTTAAACAGCCTTATCAGAGATATCAATGGAAGGTTCTCCCACAAGGGATGAAAAATAGTCCTACATTATGTCAAAAGTTTGTAGATCAGGCATTGCAAGTTATTAGAAAGAAATTTTCAGATCTATATCTTATTCATTATATGGATGATATTTTACTAGCTCATAAAGATCGGGCTACTTTACAGGAAATTCTTACTCAGACCGTCCTTGCTTTAGAAGATCATGGTCTAAAAATAGCCCCCCAGCATGGATGGAACTGGAGAGCATTATGCTAAGTGAAACAAGCCAGTCAATGAAGGAAAAATACCACATGATCTCATTCTTTCATGGATAATTAAGACCATTACAAACTTTTGAACAATAATAAATACAGTGGCAGAGCTGCCTCAAACCGATTGTCGGACTTCAGTGGTAAGGCCAGGGAGGGTTGGGGGACAGGAGGGAGGGGAGCAAGAGATCAACCGAAGGACTTGTATGCATCCATGTAACCATAACTAATGGACATAAGACACTGGGGGGTAAGGGAGGGCAGGGGCTTGTCAAGGGTGGGGGGGAAAAAGGACACATATGTAATACCCTTTGTAATGCTTTAAGCAATAAAAAAATAAATAAATAAAAAAATAAAAAAATAAAAATAAAAATAGCCCCAGAAAAGATTCAGACTGAACCTTCTTTTTCCTACTTAGGCAGAATATTACATACCTCTACTATCACACATCAGCCTTTACAATTAAGAAAAGATCATTTAAACACATTACATGATTATCAGAAACTATTAGGTGATATCAACTGGGTCAGGTCATATCTAAAAATAACCACTCTTGACTTAAAACCTCTATTTGACATTTTAAAGGGAGATTCTAACCCTAAGTCTCCCCGACAATTAACTGTAGAAGGAGAAAAGGCTATAGCAAAAATAGAACAGGCCATCAATAAACAGCAACTACAGTATCTAGATTATTCCAAATCTTGGGCCTTAATTATTCTAGCCACTAAATATACTCCTACAGGATGTTTATGGCAGGAAGGACCATTAGAATGGATACATTTACCTGTCACTCCTAGGAAGATTGTACCATCCTATCCTTCCCTAGTGGCCACTCTCATTATCAAAGGTAGACGCCGCAGTATCGAACTCTTTGGAAGAGAAGTTACTGAGATAATAATACCTTATAAAAGAGAACAATTAGACACACTATTACAATTTGAAGAAGAGTGGCAAATAGCTATAGGTAACTTCCCAGGACAAATTTTACATCATTTGCCAAGATCACCTATATTGCAATTTCTCTCCCTACATCCGTTTATATTTCCTATTAAATGTTCAAAAGAGCCATTATCACCTCCTGCCTCCTTAGTATTCACAGATGGCTCCTCTAATGGTAAGGCAGTAACAATCATTGACTCAATAACCCATGTTCAACAAACCCTAGAGACGTCAGCCCAGAGAACAGAGCTTTTGGCAGTCGTTTATGCCTTTGAACAATTGCAACAGGTTCCCTTTAACTTGTACACTGACTCTCAATATATAGTTAAATTATTTCCTCATATTGAGACCGCCTCTCTCCCACAAGGAAGAACAGCCATTTTCTCTTTGTTAACTCAGCTACAAACTTACATTCATAAACGAGAAAAGGCTTTCTATATTGGACATATTAGAGCTCATTCCTGTCTACCAGGACCCTTAAGCGAAGGAGATTATCAGGCGGATCTACTAACTCGCCCAATAGTTTGTACAGCTCTAGAAGAAGCCCGGCGGTCTCATGCCATTCATCATCAAAATGCTTCTGCTCTCCGTCTATATTATCGCATATCTAGAGAAGCTGCTCGAAGTATTGTGCGTGACTGCGGCCATTGTCCTACTCATTTTCCTAGCCCTGCTACTGGAGTTAATCCAAGAGGACTTAGACCCTGTGATTTATGGTAGATGGATATTACTCATGTCCCATCTTTTGGCAAACTTTGCTATGTGCATGTTTGTATTGATACCTTTTCTCATGTTATCCTTGCTTCTGCACGTACAGGAGAAGCCTTTAAAGATGTAAGTCAACATTTATTCCAATGTTTTTCCTACCTAGGAATACCAAGGGCACTTAAAACAGACAATGGGCCTGCCTATACCTCTAGAGCTTTTAAAAACTTATGCTCTACATTTGGCATCGCACATACTACAGGAATACCTTACAATCCTCAAGGCCAAGCAATAGTAGAAAGGGCTCACCAAACTTTAAAAACACAAATTAAAAAATTACAAGAAAATGAGTTTAAATATTCCTCTCCTCATCATGTTCTACAACATACTCTATTTGTAATTAATATACTAAATGTAGATTCTGAGGGAAATTCCCCGATGTACAGGCATTGGAACCCTGATCTAACTAAACCTAAAGTCCTCGTCAAATGGAGAGACTTGCTTACAGGAGCCTGGAAGGGACCTGATGTACTTTTAACCCGGGGGAGAGGATATGCTTGTATATTTCCACAGGACGCAGACTCACCTGTGTGGATTCCAGACCGTCTAGTCCGACCTTATGTCTCACCGCCCTCCATCTCCGCCTCAACCTAGCACACCTGACCAGTGCCCGTCTGCAGCAGATGTGCAGCCCTGAGCTGGAACCACCTGTCCATTGGAAGGATCACATGTGCCTCCTTTTTGTCTGTCCTTATGTTCCAGCTTTGCCCCACATCTCCTATCCTTTTTCTTTTTTTCTTAATCTGACTACTTGTTTGCTGGTTCTTTGGCCTTTCTCCTTCTCTCCTGAACACAGCCTTTTCTAGAATCTCCCTACCCTACTGTTCCAGGAAGGGCACCTCCCTTTTCTGCCGTGACTGGGGGTGTTTGGTATATGCCTCATACGTGGAGTTGTCTTGTGCCAAGAGCCTGACATCCTGGGCTGAGAAAGCCCTGTCCCGGGACTCTCCTTTGTCCTATATTGGCCCCTCTTGCCCTTGTGTCAAGAGGGACCCTCTTCTCACAATCCAATTGCCCACAGCTGTTGCCTGAGTTCTCTGTTAATGCTGAGGTCACGGTGGCTGGTACCATGGATCTGTCTCTCGCCCAATGGAGTGAGCTGGGTTCTCTCTGGAGAAGAAACCTGGGTTCCCCAAGATATGTGATCAATGCCTGGGCCATGCCAGCAGGCGAGGGGATCCCAAGGCAGTTGCTGGGCATGGAGGCCATGGGGGCATAGGCTACCAAGGAGACAGAACTGAACCTCACATCACCCTGCTTGGCCCCGGAGGATGGCTGGTTAGTCAAAGACGGGTAAGATTCCTCAGGGAGGAACAACCTAAGACAAGCACAGTCGCAGAGGGGCCATCAGGAGAGAACTTGGGGGTCAACAGAGGTGGGGCACAGATCCTCACCCCCCCAACTATGCAGGGGCTTGAACACTCGCCCCTTCTGAGGGAGGTCTCCTGCCCCCATGGCTGCTTCCCGCTTCCCACGCCTAGCTCAGATCGGGACCCAGATAACAGAAAGAGACTTGGCCCAGCTCAGATCAGGACCCAGGTAAAGACAGAGACTGGCTGACAGCAGCTGCCCTCTCACTGCAACAGGACTTTTTTCCCATTTCTACCTTGGACCACAGGGAAAGGGGCAGATGAAGGAAAGGGCTGTGTCAGGATGCTGCCTTCTTCCCTTTCTTCTCCTTCTTTTTTCTAAACACTTCCATGCCTTGTAGTTCTTTTGCTTTCTTTTCTTTTTCTCTCTACTACCCTCCATCCTCCATAACAGCTGACCCAGAGGACACAGCTTACTCCTCCTTGGACACCGACACCACCATCAAGCACGGCCCTGATGGACCCTTTGATGCAGCCCTTCAACTCGCTGACACGTCGGGAAGCCCGTCGCCAGTGATGCCGCCCGCTAGCCAGACCAACAAGGCCAACCAAACCAACAACTTGAGGACAGCGAAATCTCTTGACTGAAGAGGCTGGCAACCTCCTAAGGAAGGGGGCTCCTTGTGCGCTCCATCCACTATGTTTATAGCTATGCTTGTTGTCATTGCTTGACAGTCTTCTTCCGAGTCTTAAACAGCCCAATCTGAGAGGTGGCTGCTGATTTGCATGCGCTATCATTTAAAAAATAAAAAAGGGGGAATTTGTCGGAAGCCGGTCCATCCTTGCTGCTTGACACAGTCGCTGCAGGAAAGAAACATCTGCACAGCATATGTTTCAATGGACCTGGCATATATAGCATACTGTTCTTAATATGTTTGCTCCTTTTAGCGCCATGTGTTTTAACCAAGGTCACCTCTCCGAGAAAGGTTGTTTCCCCAGGTGGGGATCTTTCCCTGAGGTTAGGGAGGGGATACAACCCCTTAATTAAGTGCCAGGCGGGTAGTTAAGCTACATAATCTTTACTCCCTGGAATGGAGATAAGAAACGCCCTAACCTTTGTAATAGAAATTGACAGGATTAAAATCGGCTGGTATAAATACGGATGTAACAAGACAATAAACATCAGAACCTCATCAGTTCCTAACCAGAGCTCTGACCAGAACTTTGGCTGGAGATCCTGGCTAGAGGTCCTGACTAGGCTGCTGATCAACTGAAGGCTGTCTCCGTGTCATTCCTTCTTCGCCGACTCCGTCCTCACCTTTGGGGACCCTTGGACCCGCTGGGGTTGGACCCCAGCACTCACCCCCCTGGTGTCTGTGTCCATTGGTTATGCTTGTATGCATGCATACAAGTCTCTGAATCTGTTTTTGTTGATCGGTTTATGTTGCTCATTATAATCCACAAATGAGTGAGCTCATGTGATATTTATCTTACTCTGACTGACTTATTTCACTTAGCACAATGCTCTCAAGCTCCATCCATACTGTTGCAAATGGCAGGAGATCCTTCTTTTTTACAGCAGTGCAGTATTCCATTGTGTAGATGTACCACAGTTTTTCAATCCACTCACCTGCTGATGGGCACTTAGGCTGTTTCCAAATCTTAGCTATTGTAAATTGTGCTGGTATGAACATAGGGGTGCATATATACTTTCTGATGGTTGTTTCTAGTTTCTTGGAATACATTCCTAGAAGTGGAATCATTGGTTCAAATGTGAATTCCTTTTTTAGTTTTTTGAGGAAAGTCCATACTGTTCTCCACAGTGGCTTCACCAGTCTGCATTCCCAACAGCAGTGCACGAGCGTTCCTTTTTCTCCACATCCTCTCCAGCACTTGTCATTTGTTGATTTGTTGATGATAGCCATTCTGACAGGTGTGAGATGGTACCTCGTTGTTTTGATTTACGTCTCTCGGATGATTAGTGACTTTGAGCATCTATACTAATAAAAGGTTAATATGCTAATTAGGGCAGACGTCTTCTGGGTGTCCATCTGGACAAAGCCGCAGTGGCTGTGAGGCCTGGGGTTCAGGCAGCCTTGAGCCCTGGTGGCTGCGAGGCCCAGGGCTCATGGCAGCTGTGGGCTCATGGCAGCCGTGAGCTTAGGCAGCCATGGTCTCATGCAGCTGTGAGGCTCGGGGGCTCAGGCAGCCATGAGCCCCGCTGGCTGGCAGTGGCAGCAGCAGCGGAGTGATGGGGGTAGCGTCTTCCCCTGATCAGCCTGTCAGTGGGACATCCCCTTAGGGCTCCTGGACTGTGAGGGGGGCAGGCCGGGCTGAGGGACCTCCCTACCCCCCAGTGCACAAATTTTTGTGTACCGGGCCTCTAGTATTTTCATATGTCTCTTGACCTTTCTAATGTCCTCTTTTGAAACATATCTATTTAGGTCCACTGCCCATTTTCTGATTGGGTTGTTTCTCTTCCTTTTGTTAAGTTGTATGAGTTCCCTGTAAATGTTGGAGATTAAACCCTTATCGGAGATAACATTGGCAAATATGTTCTCCCGTGCAGTGGGCTTTCTTGTTGTTTTATTGATGGTTTTATTTTGCTGTGCAGAAGCTTTTTATTTTGATGTAGTCCCTTATGTTTATTTTCTTTTTAGTTTCCATTGCCCTAGGAGCTGTATCGGTAAAGATATTGCTCTGGCATAAGTCTGAGATTTTGCTGCCTGTGGATTCCTCTAGTATTTTTATGGTTTCCCATCTTATGTTTAAGTCCTTTATCCATTTTGAGTTTATTTTTGTGTATGGTGTAAGTTGGTGGTCTAACTTACAGTTGGTGGTCTTACTTTCATTTTTTGCATGTATCTGTCCAATTTTTCCAACACCATTTATTGAAGAGACTGTCTTGACTCCATTGTATGCTCTTGCCTCCTTTGTCAAATATTAATTGAGCATAGTGGTTTGGGTCGATTTCTGGGTTCTCTATTCTATTCCATTGATCTATATGTCTGTTTTTGTGCCAGTACCAGGCAGTTTTGAGAACAGTGGCTTTGTAATACAGCTTGATATCTGGTATTGAGATCACCCCTACTTTGTTCTTCTGTCTCAGGATTGCTGCAGCTATTAAGGGTCTTTTTTTTATTCCAGATGAATTTTTAGAAAGTTCCTTCTAGGTCTGTGAAATATGCTGTTGGTATTTTAATGTTGAGTGCATTAAATCTATAAATTGCTTTGGGTAGTATGGGCATTTTAATGATGTTGATTCTACCAACCCATGAACACAGTATATTCTTCCATCAGTTTATGTCTTCCTCTATATCTTTTGTCAGCGTCCTGTAGTTTTCTGAGTAGAGGTCTTTTACCTCTTTAGTTAAGTTTATTCCTAGGTATCTTAATTTTTTGGGGTGCAATGGTAAACGGAATTTTTTTTTTTTTTTTTTTTTTAGTTTCTTTTTCTGTGAGTTCATTATTGGTGTATAAAAATGCCATAGATTTCTTGACATTAATTTTGTATCCTGCTACATTGCCGAATTAATTTATTAAATCTAGTAGATTTTTCATGGAGTCTTTAGGGTTTTCTATGTACAATATTATGTCATCTGTAAATAATGACAATTTTACTTCTTCTTTTCCAGTTTGGATGCCTTTTCTTTTTTCTTTTTGTTTGATCATTGTGGCTAGCACTTCCAGTACTATGTTGAACATGGTGGTGAAAGTGGGCATCCCTGTCTTGTTCCATTGTTAGGGAAAATGGTTTTAGTTTTTTTCCTGTTGAATATGATGTTGGCTGTAGGTTTGTCATATATGGCTTTTATTATGTTGAGGTATGATCTCTCTATTCCCACTTTGCTGGGAGTTTTTATCAAGAAAGATTGTTGAATTTTGTCACATGCCTTTTCTGCATTAATTGATATGACTATGTAATTTTTATCTCTCAATTTGATTATGTGATGTATCATGTTTATTGATTTTCAGATATTGTACCATCCTTGTATCCCCAGAATAAATCTCACTTAGTCATGGTGTATGATCTTTCTATAGTAATGCTAGATTTGATTTGCTAGAATTTTGTTGAGGATTTTAGCATCTATGTTCATCAGAGATATTAATTCTCTTTCTTTGTAGTGTTATTGTCTGGTTTTGGGATTAGGGTAATGTTGGCTTCTTAGAAAGAGATTGGAAGTGTTTCTTCTTCTTGTATTCTTTTTGAATAGTTTGAGGATGATAGATTTTATTTTTATTTATTATTTAAAAAATATATATTTTATTGATTTTTTTACAGAGGGGAAGGGAGAGGAATAGAGCGTTAGAAACATTGAAGATAGAGAAACATCAATCAGCTGCCTCCTGCACACCCCCTACTAGGGATGTGCCCGCAACCAGGGTACATGCCCTTGACCGGAATCGAACCTGGGGCCCTTCAGTCTGCAGGACTCTATCCACTGAGCCAAACCAATTAGGGCAAGGACAATAGGTTTTAGTTCTTCTTTGAATGTTTGGTTAAACTCCCCTGTGAAGCCTTCTGGTTCCAGGCTTTTGTTCGCTGGAAGTTTTTTGATTACTGCTTGAATATCCCCCATAGATTTTTTGATTCTTCCTGATTGAGTTTTGGAAGATTGTATTTTTATAGGAATATGTTCATTTCTTCTAGGTTGACTAGTTTGTTGAAATAGAGTTGTTCATAGTATTTTTTATAGTCCTTTGTATTTCTGTGGGGTCTGTTGTTATTTCGCCTCTTTCACTTCTGATTTTGTTTATTTGGGTCCTCTCTCTTTGCTTCTTGGTGAGCCTGGCTAGAGGTTCATCATTCTTATTTATCCTTTTTAAGAACCAGCTCTTGGTTTCATTGATCTTTTTTATTATTTTTTGTCTGTATGTCATTTGTTTTCACTCTGATCTTTGTTATTTCCTTCCTTATGCTCACTCTGGGCTTTTTTTATTGCTCTCTTTCTAATTCTTTAATTTGTAGAGTTAGAGAATTTATTGCTAGTTGTTGTTTTTGTTTGTTTGTTTTTGTTATTTTTTTTGAGTTAGGCTTCTAATGCTATGAACTCCCCTCTGAGGACGGCTTTCACTGTGTCCCATAGATTTTGGATTGTTGTTTTTTCACTGTCATTTGTTTCCAGGATTTTTTTTTAATTTCTTCTTTTATCTCTCTTGTAACCCAATCATCTATCTATCTATCTATATAAAAGCCAAGTGACCTAATGGCAGAATGACCAGAACAACCAGAACTAATGGTGGCTATGACATGCTCTGTGGCAGCCAACCGTCCTGATTGTGGGCGGGGCTGGCCAGCCAACTGCCCGTGGCCCCTCCCCCTGCTGGTGCTGCCCCTGATCACCCCCCCACCTCAATCACACTTCAGTGATTCTAAATAAGTAAATGTTCTCTAGCCTTCATAGACCAGGAACCTGAATGATGAGTGATCAGGAGGAAAAGAGCTCACGGTCTTGACTGTCAGTCAGGTGTCCAGGAGAGGTGCCCAGCACAACCACCATCTTTCTGTGTTCTCTCTCCACTGCTTACTACCAAACAGGGCAACCACATCACACCACTGCCTCTCTCTAGAGCAGTGGTTCTCAACCCGTGGGTCACAACCCCTTTGGCAGTCGAACGACCCTTTCACAGGGGTTGCCTAAGACCATCCTGCGTATCAGATATTTACATTATGATTCATACAGTAGCAACATTACAGTTATGAAGTAGCAACGAAAATAATTTTATGGTTGGGTCACAACATGAGGAACTGTATTTAAAGGGCCAGAAGGTTGAGAACCACTGCTCTAGAGGGTTTGTCAGCAGGGAACTAAACCACATTACCTGTCTAGGGAGAGGCTTAGAAATAGAAGCTATAAGTGTCCCTGACACTAAAGTGCCTTTGAAGCTTTGACTCATCCAAAAGCCAATAGGAAACCTGTATACACCCTGGAAAGATCTTTGACATTAATAACTCCCCCCGGCCAGCCCTGCCCCACGATCGCCTCCCCGCCCTGATTGGGGGTGGGGGCAGCTGGCCAACTGCCCATGGCCCCTACCCCGGGCCGGCCTTGACCCCAATCAGCCCCCCCACCCCCACCCCAATCCGGGGCAGGGCAGGCCAGCCAACCTCCCATGGCTTCTCCCTTGGCCTGGCCCGACCCCATCGAATCCTCCCGCCCCAATTGGGAACGGGTCAGCTGAACCCCACCAGTGCACAAATTCTTGCACCAGGCCTCTAGTTGTTTAATAGCATGCTATTTAGCCTCCAAGTGTTTAATTTTTTTATTGTTTTTATTGTAGTTGATTTCTAATATTATGCCAATGTGATCTGAGAAGATGCTTGATATAATTTCAACCTCCTTGAATTTGAAGAGACTTTGCCTGTGTCCCAATATGTGGTCTATCTTTGAGAATGTCCCATGTACACTTGAGAAGAATGTATATTCTGTAGCTCTGGGGTGAAATGTTCTGAAGTTGTCAATTAAGTCCATCTGATCTAGTGAGTCATTTAGGATTGATGTTTCTTTCTTTCTTTTTTTTTTAAATATATTTTATTGATTTTTTACAGAGAGGAAGGGAGAGAGACAGAGAGTTAGAAACATCGATGAGCGAGAAACATCGATCAGCCGCCCTTGCACATCCCCCACTGGGGATGTGCCCACAACCCAGGTACATGCCCTTGACCGGAATAGAACCTGGGACCTTTCAGTCTGCAGGCTGACGCTCTATCCACTGAGCCAAACCGGTTTCGGCTGATGTTTCTTTGCTGATTTTTTTTGTCTAGAGGATTTATCCAGTGATGTCAATGAGGTATTAAATTACCCTACTTTGATTGTATTGCTGTTGATCTCTCCTTTGATATCTTCCAGAAGGTTTTTTGTTTGTTTTTTGTATTTGGCTGCTCCTGCATTGGGTGCATATATGTTTACCAGAGTTACATCCTCTTGTTGTATTGATCCCTTTAGTATTATGAAGTGGCTTTCCTTATCTCTTGTTATGGCATTCACTTTGAGGTCTATTTTGTCAGATATAAGTATTGCTACCCCAGCTTTTTTCATTTCCATTTGCTTTAAAGATATTTTTGCATCATTTCACTTTCAATCTGTGTGAGCCCCTTGTTCTGAGGTGGGTCTCTTGTAGACAGCATATATATGGGTCATGTTTTCTCATCCATTCAGCCACTCAATGTCTTTTGATTGGAGCATTTAGTCCATTTATGTGTAAGGTTATTATTGATAGGTACTTGGTGATATTTTTATTCTTTATGCCTGTGGTCCTTCTTCCCTTTATATTTCTTCTTTTTACAACAGTCCCTTTAGCATTTCTTGCATTGCTGGCTTGGTAGTGATAAACTCCCTCAGTCTTTTTTTTATCTGCAAAACTCCTGTTTTTCCCTTCAATTTTCAATGATAGCCTTGCTGGATAGAGTATTCTTGGACTCAGACCCTTGCTTTGCATCACTTTGTATACTTCATTTCATTCTCTCTGGACTGATGTGTTTCAATTGAGAATCTATTTAATAAACTAATGTTTGATCCTTTTTTAACTACCTCTCTGTCTCTCTCTTGCAGCTTTTAAGATTGTCTCTTTTTTGTTAATGTTTATCATTGTAATTATGATGTGTGTTGGTGTGGGTCTTTTTGGGTTCATCTTGTTTGGGATTCTCTGTGCTTGTGTGACTTTTTTCTTTCCCAGATCAGGGAAGTTTTCTGTCATTATTTCTTTAAATAGGCTTTCTAATCCTTGCTCCTCTTCTTTTTGCTCTGGCACCCCTATTATACATATGTTACTTCATTACATGTTGTCCCAAAGTTTCCTTAGGCTCTCCTGCTTTGTAATTTTTTTTTCTCTAATTGCTATTCAGATTGGGTGTATTTATCTGCCCTATCTTCTAACTCACTAATTCGGTCCTCTGCTTCTTCTAGTCTACAGTGTTTTTTTTTTTTTTTTGTTTTTTGTTTTTGTAGCTATATCATTTTTTATTTCCTCTTGATTCTTACATAGTTGTTGATTTTCTCATCCATCCTGTTTATGAACTGTATGATCATTAATCTGAATTCTTTTTCTGACATATTTTATGCCTCCATTTCATTTAGTTCCTTTTCTGGCAATTCCTCATTTCCTTTCCTTTGGGGATTGTTTCTTTGTCTCCCCATTTTTCTATCTCTTTCTGGCCCTGGGCTCCCTGCTTGGGGTCCGAGGGGTTGAAGCCCCTAGCAGTCGAATTGTACTGGACTTGCTAGCCCCAGGGCCAGAAAGAGACACCTTTCTTGAGTTTCACACCTTTATTGTCTCTGCTCTGAATTTTACCCCCTTCTCCCACAGTTTTGATCCCTCAGTTATCTGTTTTCGGGGTTGGCAGGGTCGGGTGCACAGTTCCTCTGGTCTGTGACTCTCTGTGAGGGCCCAGAGCCCTCTGGCATGCAATTCGCTGTGTGACCTGAGGCGGTAAGTTGGGATGGTGCCCTAGGTCTCTCTGGCAGTGCACTTGAAGCATGGTCTTACGCCCTGGGGCTGGGCACACCAGGTTGCACCAGCAGCTCTGACTTGGGCAGGGGGTAGGGCACATGCTTGGTGACAGTTCTCTCTGTGCTGGGTGCAGAGCATGCAGAGATTAAAGGCTCTGTTTCTGCCAGGGGTGTAGCACACACTGGGCTGTGGCACTGTCTGTGCCAGGGGCGGGGTGTGCACCAGCCAAAGGTTCTCTCTGTGCTGGTGGCAGAGCGCACTGTCTGTGCTGGGGTTGGGGTGTGCACAAGCCAAAGAGTCTGTCTGGGCTGGGATGTAGCATGCACCTGGCTGTGATTTTGTATTGGGATCAGCATGGAGTGGGGAGTGGCGTACTTGTGGCTTGCACTCACAGTGTAGGGACCTGAAGTGTGGGATCCTGGGATGCTGGGTTTGGGCTCTGGCTAGGAGGCACAGCTTGGGAGGCCTGTCTGGTGCGCACTCACTGCAGATGTCTGGGACCCACGTCGCAGTACCATGCTGCTCACTGCTGCAGCACAGTGGTGGTTCCACACGAGTTATGGCTGGAAAACGGTTTCCTGCACAGGTCTGGGGGTGCTGTCCGAGGTTGGTCTGGATGTTGGTGTGGCTGCATTCCTGGCCTTTGTTGCTCCCCTCTACAAGATGGTGTGGGTTCTGTGCCAAAGCCGAGCTTGCCTGGGGGTGCCCACAGTGGTAGCAGGGTCTCCCCATCTTGGAGTGCCAGATCTTCCAGTCCCTGGGACTCCTATGATATCTATCTGTCCCTCACTCACCCACACACATACCACACATGTCCACACATGCCCCTCTCACTTCTTTATTCTGTCACACTCTCTTCCTCCCGGCAGTCCTGTCAGCTGCCATGTTGGATCTCGATTCATTTTTCTTTTTGCTCTTCTGGTTGAGTGTTTTTTGCTTCCTCATAGTTTAAATTGTTGAGTTGATTCTTGGAACCCTCTACTCCACTGCTGAATTCTTTATTTCAGTTAGTGTGCGCTTAATTTCTGACTGGTCCATTTTCATGTCTTTGACATTCTCACTAAGATCCTTGAAAGTCTGAGTCCCTTGAAGCTCTCATTAAGATCCTTGAGCAACCTTATAACCATTGTTTTGATCTCTGTATCCAGTGATTTGCTTTCTTCCATTTCTTTCATTTGTGACATGTTTCTTTATTTCTGCATTTTGGCTGCCTTTCTGTATTTGTTTCTATTTATTAGCTAGAGCTGCTATGTCTTCTGAAATTAGTATAGTGCCTTGTGTAGTAGGTGTCCTGTAGGGTCCAGCGGCTCAGTCTCCCTAGTCACCTGAGCTTGGCACTTTCGGTACACCACTGTGTGGGCTGTTTGCACATTCTTGTTGTAGTTTAGCTTTAATTGTTGTTGACACCACTAGGAGAAATTGAACTCCAGGCCAATTGGTTGTGGGACCAGTTGTGACGACAGTGGAAGAGCTGCTGTGCAGGAGACACCCTTATGGAGCAGGACTTGCTTTAGTGGGGATTTGGTGCTCACTGAGTCTGCCTCTTGAGTGTGTCACTTGTAGATGTGTAGAGTTGTAATCTGGTATGGTCTGAAGCTGTCCACTAGGTGCACTGGCTCTGGGACCTTTCTGAAGGCAAAGTCAAACCACTGCCTGGAGCCACCTGGCAATATCTACAAAGAGATCTGTAGATGGCTGTACTTGTATTGGACTTAGAAGTACCCAGGTGAAGCCAAGCTGTGAAGCAAGGCAGGCTGGTGCTACTTCCAGGTCTTGGTCCTCTTTTGATAGGTTTGAGGCATGCTGATTCCAGCTGCTGCTTTTTTGAGAGATTTTAGAAAATTCTGAAGCCTGAGCTGGGACAGGTCATTCACATGAAAAAGCTGCTGCAAACAGCTTTGGTGGGGCTGCAAATTGGATGTGGCGGAGTCTCAGAGAATCACCGGAGTGGAGCAAACAGTGTGGATCAGGCTGATGGAAACTCAGATATGGCTGCCAGTCAGCTCTGTGATGGGTGAGGCCCCAACTCAGGAACAACCCCTGTGAAGACCCCCATCTGGGAGAAAGCCATCATAGAGTTCCTGCCCTGGTGCCAGACAATGCAGTTCTTCCCTGTATGTCCCTGGGTCCCCCAAAGGAGCCCAGTGCTGGAGCTCAAAGGGATCGAGTCCAAGTAAGTTCATGTGCTGGCCCTTTAAGAGGAACTGACTGGGGCTCCAACAGCCTGTATGTCACTCAGCCACAATCCCAGCTAGTTTTTGCAGTCTGATGTTATGGGGACTTCTCTTCCCAGCAATGAAACCTTGGGATAAGGGTCTGGTCCCCCTTGCTCCTCATGCGAGTCCTCTGCAACCAAGGTATCACCCCCGTCCCCATTATAAAAATGGAATATGTGGGTGTTGGACAAGCCTGTTGCATGCCTCTACCATTCCTACCTGTCTCAGTGTGCTTTCTTCTTTACTTCTCTAATTGTAGGACTTCCATTCAGCCAGCTTTCAGGCAGTTCTGAATGATGGTTGTTTTGTATTTTAGTTGTAATTTTGACATGATTGTGGGAGGCAACTAGTACTAGCATTTACCTATGCTGCCATCTTGGTTCTCCTATATCAAGATATTTAATGTTTATACATTAAATTTCATCATCAAATTCCTCCTCTAGAAGCTAAGACTATAAATGCAAGAACTCATCCCTTTCTCCCTGGTGCCCAGAAGAGAGACTGGCATGAATCAACTCAGTGTTTTCACTTTCTCTTTCTTATGAAGCTAGTCTATCCTCAATATCAAAATCTCAAAAATTTCATCTAGGCCAGTTATTTTTAACCTTAAGAAATATCCAAATAAAATTCTTTTAAAGAAAAATATTTCTCACAGAGTCCCCCAGTTTAAATGACTTACTGTTGTAAGACTTAAATATATATAATCACACAACTGTGTATAAACTCCCCTCATTTATAAATTTTTAAAATTGATTTTTAGAGAAAGAGGAATGGAGAGAGAGAAAAACACGAATATGAGAGCAACACACCAATCGGCTGCCTCTTGCATGCCCCCTACCAGAGATCAAGTTCACTACCCAGGCATATGCCCTGACTGGGAATCAAATCAGAAACCTTACAGAGCACCAGAGGATGCCCAACCAACTGAACCACATGGGCCAGGACTTTACTTATAAATTTCATGAGTACATTATATAATTTTACATTCTAAGTATAAATTTATATTTAGAATGATTTACATATTAATCCTTTCAATGTGAATATTGTATTGACAATTAAGATTTGTTTATTTTTCCATTTTTAATTCCGTATAACCATTTTATGATCTTTGGAAAAGTGATTCTATTCTATCATTTCTCTATTTAAACTACTAGAAAATTTCCCTGAAGCACTCTGTTATCTTGTCTGGGCTTCACCTGGATCAATTCATTGTTTAGTTCAGGGATGGGCACATTATAGCCTTCAGTCTGTTTTTATAAATACAATTTCACTGAATAGGCCACACCCATTTACTTATGCATTGTCTGTGGCTGCTTTCATACTATTGACCAAACTGAGTGTATGCAACAAAAACTGAAAGCCCTGCAAAGCCTGAAATAGTCACTCTCTGGTCCTTTACAGAAACAGTGTGCCTGCCCCTCATTTCTATGATCAATCTGTTCTTTTATGAGTGCATTTAAATTAATGTAATACTTTTTGGCACTGATGTCCCCATGCTGGAAACAAAGATCAACAGTAATTAATATAAATGTTAGGAGTCTGGCAGAAGGCTGACCAGGACTCTTTTTGATATTCACAGTGTGAATATCTACATTTTATTACCTGCTGCTGACTCAATGGCCTAAAGCAAACTCCCCCAAAACCTGACAATCTTACTGTTTACTAAACATTACCATTGATATGTCTGTTTGCATTCCTAAAGGCAATTGTGTATTCTAGCAAATAAAAGCAGCTGGAAACGAGACTCAGAGAGAACTTGACTGCTATGGTTGAGTTTTCCTCTGGTTTCCCCCCGTATTAAAAAATAATATTTCGTCTTGTGTATCATTTGTGTGTCAGCTCTTTCTCCAAGCCTTTGAACCTGCTAAAGCCACGCTGGCCATGGACTTTCGCATCCCCATACAGCTCTGTGCAGAACTGAGTGTTGTTTTAAGATGAGGAGCTCATTTGTGGGAGGCATTCAATGATTTGGAATGTGTTTACAGATTATGGACTATTGCTTCTGAAGTAATTTAGATCACTTTACACTACCAGATGCTAGGTGTTTAACATTGATATAAAATTAGAGGGGGCCATTTACTGGTTAAGACAAGCTAATTTATTGAAGTATGGTACCTATTTGCTTTGTTTAACAATGGACAGGTTACTGTTATGCCCAGATTTCAATATTCCCAAGAAACCACATCAGGGAGCCATCCAATCCGATGCAAAAGCATAAGAATCTGTATTTCAAGTTAACTTGAGCTCTCCATCCACCAGACTCACCGACACATCGGCTAGCCAAGTGGCCAAGAGAGAGACCGAACCCCTCCCAGAGACCGGTTATATAGGGGGGGTTGGAGTAAGGGAGGAGAAAGGACTGTGCTTTGCCGATTGGCCAGGTACAAGTCGATGTCCCGTTCCTGGGTGTGGCTAGCAGAGTCTTAGACTTCCATGAAGAAGCTCCTTGCCCAACACGTGGCCAAGGTAAGATGGAGGACGCAGCCCTTACCCTGGGGGAAGGTGGAGGGCGTAGCCTTCGCCCTTTCATTCCCCCCTTTGTCTTGGAACTTCCGGCTCAATCATGAGACGGACTGCACTTTTATTCCACCGTTGCTAGAGGCCCGTACTGGGCATATTTTAACAAATGGTCTGGTGGAAGGGGAAGAAATCATTTTAGCTTTAACAACTTTTATTGAAATAGGATTTTTCTTCTTAAAATTCCTCCATGGCTATCAAAAAGCCAAATCAAGATTAATTTATCTACTGTCCTGATGTTTGCATAAACACAACAAGAATGGTGACTGACTACCTTTGCTGGAATCTCATGGTTGAATCTTAATGTGCCCCGTAGGGCCAGGAAGCCACGCCATCCAGCTGCCATCAGGCCTGCCTGCAGTATCTGCTGAGTTAGGTGAATCCCTCACCTGCAGCAACTCCACCTGAGCCCATGCTCCAGGCTTTAAGCCCATCTCAGTAGCCCCCCCTACTTGTTGCGGCCCAGAGTGTGTGGGAGTTCCGCAGGAATGCAGAGGCATCCCTACTGCTCTCCTTCTACTCTTACCAACCGCCAGTGATGGTAGGGCATGGGCCTGATGCTCCAGCGCCAGCCATCTTCAGGGCTTCCAAGCAGGATACCAGGCTTTCTTCGTGGCATTTTTACTGGCTTCAAGTCTTTAGAGCTCAGACAGGGCTCTTTAAAACATGATACTCCAGTCAAAGTTTTCCGTTAATAAAACCACTATTAGGAACCGGTCTTATTGAATCTATGCAAAGAAATGTATTGCCATGTTAGCATTGCCAAATTTCGGAGGAATTACATAAGAAGAAAGACATACTGATCTACTCTAAGATTTTCTGACTTTCCTTGCCAATTCCTTTTAATTGTTGGCATTAAACTTTCTTTCTATGCATAACCATGCCTCAGACCTTCTACTCTAAACAGGCTTTTTTCAGACTACCCCTGACATGGGCATGGTCACAAAGGCCTGCAAGCAGTACACAGGCTGCCAACTGTTAGCTGTCTCTCAACAGAGACCAAAACCTGATGGGCACTGTTCCCTGCCCAGGTGGGCACCTGCCCTCTTGGCAGCTAGGCACCCTTTACTTTTTGGGGTTCACCCCACATAGTACCCTTCCAGGACAGCCAACATACATTCAAACCTGCAAGAGAATTAAAGGTCAAAATAACACATCAATACAATGAAACATAATATAGGCATCATGGCCGCTTTAGGCAGCCACATCTTCTGCTACTAAACATGTGATACTAAAGTCTATTCTTGACCTTCCTATGAATTGTCCTTGTCTTTTTGGAGCCATGTCCATGAAGACGCAGGCATTATCTAAGTCTATTCAATGTTACCAGCATCAGGCAGGTCGAGCACGCCGTAGCTTGAGCAGGTTGCATTGTTCTCTATCGATGACGAAGTTTTTCCGGATCTCGGATGGGTCTGCTGACCAGACGTGGATGTGATGGACCCAGGTCGCGACGCCGTCTATCTTGAGAGCGGTGGGGGTCGTCAGCATCACGGAGTTGGGTGTAGGGATCTTTCCATCGAGGCTCCAGGTGGTGCCTTTTGACGTAGACCCAATCTCCTGGTCTGTGCTGATGAGGAGTTGGGGTTGGGCCAGTCTCCTGGGTGGCACCGAGGCACGGCCAAATGTCCTCGTGCGCCCTCTGGAGCTCTCTCAAGGAAAGAGACAATTCTTGCAGCAAGAAAGTCAGTACATTTGACCAGCTTCATTCCCGCCCATCTTTACAGATTCCAAGGCCCATTGTACTGGCCTGTATTATTTAATTCAGCACAGGCAGGGGGAAGGGCCATTAAATCTTTGCCTTGAGGAACTGTGAGCCCCACTCTTAAATGTAAATACCTTTTAAGTTTACCCCAGAATTCCAAAATTCCAACCCAGCACAGAATATCACATAGCAAATCAAAGTTCCCAGTAAACAACAGAGATGCTTATAAACATCAAATAAACATTTATACTTACACCTTTTCAGTGAACAAGTATTTTTACAGCCTTGGGCTCTTGAGCAGATAACAGGGACACCGTCCAAGTCCCCTGATGGGGGCCTGACAGGAACAGATGTGGGGGTCTTCCCTTTCCCACATCCCAGGACAGGATTCTTGACCTATGTCTTATTCAGATAGAAACGGTTTTTATCACATACAAACAAACAAATCCAAAACCAAGAAAATCAAGGCCAGAAGTACCCTCTGATGTTTTAGGGGTACCAAGGAAGGATAAGTTAGGCAGTGTCCAGCCCTTCTCACAATCCACCACCAGTGACCAGTTCCAGCTTACTGGCCTATTATTCATTTAACATTTCTTTCCTCCCATCACACCAAAGCCATGCTTTCCAGTTAAAACTTTTAGCCTTAATTTTTAGGTGACATGTAAATAATTAACATTCCTCAGATTAACAATACATTCAAATTTAACAACAAAGATACATATTTAAGCAATAAGGACAGATCAATTTACAGAAACCAGTTTCTACCTGAAATAATCGTACTTTAGAAATTAGATTACTGCTATCAGTCCCTCTTAAAGACTTTGACATAACCTTTGATTGTCCTTAGTTTAAGGAAAGCAGGGTTTTCTAGATTTAAGAGATTAGTTTAAAAATAAATCCTCGAAGCAAGCACGCTTGCAGCCCCATAAAACTCTGCCTTAAAGCTCCACCCCTGAGTAAATCAGAGGGCAGGGCCTTTGCTGTTTCAAGATGGAGGCCCCCAGGGGAGCGGCAAACCATGCGGCCAACGTGGCGGATGCCAAGGCTTGGAGCCCAAAATGGTGGCTGTACCAATAAGCAAAGGCATTTAGTTACCACAATAACACAATTTTTCCCAATTCAATCCGAACATTTCTTTGTCAGGTTCATCTCTGCCATTCTTAAGGCCAAAACAGTCTCGGGTTTTTATTCTGTACACAGCAAATGGTCAAGTTCAGCTCAAAACTATGCACACTCGTTTTTAAACTGGTATTTTCCCTTTACACGTGCACAGAAATCCCAGATGCATTTTAAAACTTTTACATTTCTAGCTGGGGAGATCTCCATGGGAAGAGGCCAGCTCGCATCCAGAGCCGCCGCCGCCCCCGGCCTCCCGGGTGTCCGGCCCTCAGGCTCCGCGGGGGACCTTCCCCCGACCCGATGCCGACTGGGGCCTCGCTGCTCCCGCCTCCAGTGAGCGACGCGCCGGCCCCGCCCCCCGTGCTCCACCTGGCTCCACTCACTCGCCACAAGCCCGGGGCCAATGCCGGCCAACGCAGGCCGCCGCTGCCGTTGCCGCCGCCGCCGCCAGGCTCTGCGAACGAGCTTGTCCGCGCCTGGCCCGAGCCCCCAGGGCCGCCCCCCGAAGGCGCGCCGCCTCCCATGGCGCCGAGTGCAGGCCCAAGCTGCGGGGCTCGGGCTGCCTGGGCTGCCGCCGCCTCTCCCGTCTCATCCCCGGGGTGCGACCCCGCGCACGACTCGGCCTCGGCGCGAGCCACAACCCCGGCAGGACTGGGGCGGGGAAGGGGACCCCGTCGCTGCGACAGGCCCCGCGACCCCAACCCTTTCGACCGTTGGCCGCGTGCGGCGCGAGGAAGCTCCCGAATGGGAAAAACCGTGGTCTCGGGGCCTCTCCCAGGCTGCGCCACTCGGGCTCCAGCTCCGGCCCAGCACCCGTCACCGACCGGGCCGGAGGCCGAGCCCCCAGGGCCGCTGCCACAGCTGAGCCGCCTGGGCCCGCGGCGCGGCCGGGCCCCGGGGCAGCCGCGCGCCGGCTTCAGCCTCCGCATCCAGGCGCATCTTTCCTTTCCTGCGGCCCGAGGCACAGTGATCCCCTGTCTTTATACTCACATACTTTCACCAGACATTCATTCAGAGTTTAAACAATCCATTCAATTCCTAACAACTTCCCAATTCCTGAGGGAGCTCTAAAGCCTCCCGCAATGTCCTTGAACTGATCAATCACAATACCCAAAAGAGCAGTCTGAGTCCGTCCCATAACATCCGTCCAGTAAGTCCACAGAAAACATAGAAACAGGCACAGACAAACAGGGCCCAAAACAGCCTTCCACTTCCATGGAAGAGACAGACGATGGCTTACGCCAAACCGGCGGTAACTACCCACCTCGTCTCAGATTGGGGTTTCTACAGACCTTCCGCCTTTTCGGAAGCAAAATTACACCCCTACAGATACAGATGGAGGATCGAGGCGTCCCCCGACTCCTCCCGCCCTTTGACCCCCTTGTGCGTCCACGGTCAATGTGGGCGATACAGATTTCAGAAGTGAGCTCACACAGAAAAGATAAAGCACACAGAACAGACAAACACAACACACAGACACTTACCGCGGCCACGCAGATTCTACGAATTGGGGGAGTCTCTACATGGTCTTGGGAACCCCGGGCGAGCCCCCAAATGTTATGCCCAGATTTCAATATTCCCAAGAAACCACATCAGGGAGCCATCCAATCCGATGCAAAAGCATAAGAATCTGTATTTCAAGTTAACTTGAGCTCTCCATCCACCAGACTCACCGACACATCGGCTAGCCAAGTGGCCAAGAGAGAGACCGAACCCCTCCCAGAGACCGGTTATATAGGGGGGGTTGGAGTAAGGGAGGAGAAAGGACTGTGCTTTGCCGATTGGCCAGGTACAAGTCGATGTCCCGTTCCTGGGTGTGGCTAGCAGAGTCTTAGACTTCCATGAAGAAGCTCCTTGCCCAACACGTGGCCAAGGTAAGATGGAGGACGCAGCCCTTACCCTGGGGGAAGGTGGAGGGCGTAGCCTTCGCCCTTTCAGTTACTTTGATTTTCTAAATTGTATAAGTCATCCCATTCGATTGAATGCCTTATTGATTGTAACGTGATTATCCCATTGATTGTGATCTTACTAGTTATCGAAGCACAGTCTTCTGTACCTGGGAAACAGGACAGCACAATTATCCTAAATTGTTTTAGTGGCCACAGATAATGTGTTCCAGTTGACTCAGTGGTCCCAAGACCAGGACAGTGCAATTACTTTAAATTGCCTCGATGGCTCTAGGTAATGAATTCCTGGCAACTCAGTGGACTCAAGACCGGAAGGCTCTAGATAAGGTGTTTCTGTCAATTCAGTGACCCCGAGACCCCAAACTACAATTAACATGCTTAATTCTGCTTCTGTAAACTGCTTTTTTGTGAATCAGGTTCCTCATTCCAAACCCTGAGATGTAATCAATACCTTTGTGATTTTTGCCTATATAACCCTGGAACTGTGACCGAATGGGTACTATGAGATTTGGGAATGTCCCCTCATAGTCCTGGATTGCAATAAATGTGACTCTTTAATTCGACTTCTTGAGGCGTCCTTCTGTGATTCGCGGGGTACATTACAACATTATGATTTATCTAATTTCCTCATTAATGTTATAAAAAGCTGTTTTCTTGGTCTCTGAGAAAAATGAACATTATTTAATAAAATTTTATTAGAAAGCTACTAGAGATCCAAAAATGAATCAGATATAGCTCTTGACTCAAAGTTTTGTAGAGCTAATTTGTAGGTCCAGTTTATTCCAAGATTTGGAATTCAAGATGTCTCTAATTCCCTATGTGGCACTAGATTGCCTTATCTTCCACACTCCCATGTTTCTATTGAAAACTGCTGCAGTGGAGGGAAGTGGTAAATAAAAGAGGGCTTGAGAAAAAAGGTGATTTCTTCTGTAGTTTAAAGAGAGGTATTTTAAATACAGGCTCTGAAACTAGAGAGGGTATGTATCCATCTTTTCATTCAACAAATATGTGCTGAGAGTTTTCTACATGCCAAGTATTCTGCTAAGTATTGGGGACCATTATGAATGGGACACACATGCTTCCTACCCTTAGGTAACTTCCAGTCTAGTAGGGCAGATGGCTTTATGTAAGTGTGGGGAGATATACCTGAACATCACGAGATCTTGCAATAGGGGGAACCTAGGTTAAATCATGGGGCAGTAAAAGCATCTTGGATGAAATCATATTTGAGCTAAGGTCTTGAATATATGTAGGGTTAGATAAACCAAGAGGACAGGAAGAAAATTCCAGTTATTGGAAACTTTCAAGCAATGAAAAAAAAAAATGATACCTATGGATATGTTGATCATATATCACTGAGATACTTGCAACTCTGCCTTTTACTTTTTTCTGTTTTGGCCTGGGATTCACATTAAAATATCTAAATGTCTCTCTAATAGTTCATTGCTCATTGAGGCATACTGACATTCAACTCTTACACTAGTTTTTTAGCCAGCACAGAAGGAAGTTACCCTTTGCCACCCACCTAGTTTCCACATAGTCACAAAAGTAATAAAGCAGACAGGCCAGTCTGTTATTTGCCAAACTGTCTTGTGCTCTGAGTTGTGATATATTGGCCTATTTCTCCTTCCCCCAAAGAAGGAAACTTTGCTCTCATATTTCTTTCTATGAGCAAGACAAATGCATACACATGTTTCATAGGAGTTTAAAAATGCTTAATTTCAAGAATGCTCCTAAATGATACATTTTCCCTTTTCCTAATTCAGATCAATTAGATACAGATGCCCTCAAATGAGAGTGGAAAAGTTATTTTATTCTGCAAGATTTTTTTTTTTAGAGGAAATGTATTATGAGTAAGATCTGTTTGGGCAGACCCTGTTTAACATCTGTGCGCATCTTTATTCATGACAAATCACATGCTATCTCTTTCCTGGAGCTGGCACAAGAAATTGGGTGGCTAGGGATGGGTATTTGCAAATGGGTTTCTTTAAAAGCACCTCTTTAGCCCTAGCTGATTTGGCTCAGTAGATAGAGTGTCAGCTTGTGAACTGAAGGGTCAGGTTCAATTCCGGTCAAAAGCACACGTCTGGGTTGTGGGCTTAGTCCCCAGTAGGGGGCGTGCAGGAGGCAGCCGATCAATGATTCTCTCACCATTGATGTTTCTATCTCTCTCTTCCTCTCTGGAATCAATAAAAATACATTAAAAAATAAAAATAAAAACACCTCTTTAAATGAAGCCTGTACTTAAGGTCCTTCTCCCTCGATAAGATTGTCCTGAGCCCATTCGCTCTATATCGCTGTGCATTCATCCTGGAAGGTGCATTTGGAAGCTGGGTGCAGATGGCATGCTTTCAGCTCCCAGTGTAGTTTTCTGCAAACCTGCCAAGGTCGCTTGGGAAAGTCATTTTATATATTTGGGCCTTAGTTTTTCATCTAAAAATGAGGTGTTTGTACCAGATGATCACTAAAGTCCCTTCTTGCTGCAACATTCTGTCAATGAATCTATGAAACGTGTTTCAAATTCCTGGACAGATGGCAATGGAGGTTAGAAGTTTATTTAATACAGCATTTTATGAAAAAAGTAGCATAATTACAAAAGCCCTTGAATGCTAGATACTGTCATTTAAGTCAACTGTTTGGTAATCATAATAATTTGATTTGGTTTCATTTTAAGGAAAATTGGGTTTAAGAGAAGGTTGTGAATTTGGGTGTAGTATCTAACAGATTACATCCCATAATTTCCCCCTCCTCCCCAAAGATCTTATCTGAAAGACCACTGTTCAGACCACCTGGGGCTTTTTACATGAGTATCATGTTATTCCCATTAAGCATGAGAACATGCAGCAATTATGTTAACGTTTGCATGTGGGGGAACTTCAACACATTTCACCAGGGAATGGATACCCAAAACCAGCTTTGAACCTGCAAACCCAGCTGGCCAACATGCCACAGGTGAGAACGTGCTAGTGAGAGGGTGACGACAGTGCTGACGCCATTAATTCATTTATCTTCAGGTACACTCAGGCAATTGTTCTGAGTTTCTGGGTGGTGAGAGTGTGACCCTCCTCCTTGGCACATGTAGGCAGTGTTGGCCAACAAGCATCTCCTTAGCCCCATTCCCAGTCTTCTGCCTTAAATACTTCTTTTTCCCCTTTCCATCTCATCTCCTTACTTTCCTACTTTTCCTTGCTTCTCAAATGATTCCTTCTTTGTTACAAAGCAATAAACATGGATAGATTAGAAAGAAATAGTAAAGATGTACTATTTTAATATTTGACAGTCACAGACATAGCCAGCATAATATAAAATGCAGAAAAACTAGTTGGCAACTTTTAGTCAATCTGTATACTTTCTTCGTCTCCCCAGATGTGTGCACATAAGTTGTGTGGCTATCTCCTTGTGCCATGTGGTAAGTATGAAGCTTTGATCATAAAAGATGGCATAAAAATGAGTTACCAGATTTTTGTTTGGGGTATAACTCTTTCCTATTTGTGCCATGAGCATCTGTCCCTCATTGCACACACACACGGAACATACACATGTATACCACAAGTATACACATGTGGACACAATCACATACCTAACACACATCACATATCTAAATACACACATACCTAACACACACCATATACCTCCAAAACATCACAAGACATACTCCTACAACCCGACTACACACTATACACATGTACATACATGGAATGCATGCACACACAACACATATCCTCTCTACATACAATGCACACAGACCACAATCCAACACTCTCTCATATACACATATGTACACACAGCACATATATAAACATGAACTTGTGTGAACACACCCACAGCTGGATGGGGAAAATCAGGCATCTCTGGAGAGACGCAGCCAGGAGGCCATAGGAAACATGAATGCTCCTGGGTTTAACTAGTGGGAGGCTCTTTACAAACAAATAGCTTTATAAAACTGTCTTTTCCATATTCTAAAGCTTGATAGCTTTTAAATGATGAAAAGAAGACATATTTGCCAGAAATCTTTTATTCAACAACTTGCTTGGTTTCAATTTCTCATGATTTTAAAACTAAGCAAAATACCCTTCTTCCCCATATACACTCTCACTGATGGCTGCTCCCATGCAGTTGGACACAAGTTGTGTCTGAGTTTGTGGCAATTGAGCAAGGAGATTTTCTGCCCTACCCAGCTGAGAAGGCCTTTTGGTTCAGCACTAACTTGTCTTCTGGCCACGCCAAGAAAGAATAAAGACGCCCAAGTGAGAAAACCAACATTCTCAACAACAGGCCAATAACCAGTTCATTGCAATGCCCTCCAGAGTGTTAGGTCTGATAGAATAATTGAATTAATACCTCCTCCCCTGGGAACTGACGTTTAGGCCTCTTCACAATGGACATCCCATTTGCTTAGACCACATTCTACTTGCTAAGACCATTATCTCTCCCCTCTGGAGTTTCCCAGAGCCTGGACCTGCACAGAGAATTCTCTGCCCAGAAAAAGCCCACCTAGAGTTATTTAAAAACCTCTGCTTCCCTGTCTTTGGGGGCTGGTGCCATTTGGGAGCTCAGCCCATCTGAGTATCCAGATGACCTAATAAATTTGTAATTCTTTACCCCTTTTGGCCTCATGCGTTCCTCCTTCGGTGACTCTAACACAGAGCACCTCCCACCCCCCCACCCCCGCCAGACAAGGCAGTGTGTTTAAAGAATCACCATGGTGATGATCCTTTCTGAGCATGAGTCACTTCTGTGTCTCAGGGACTCTCTGGCCTGTTTTAGCACATTTCCACTGGGTGTGGTTCACCTGCTAAGTGCAATGTGGCAGCAAGTTACTTGAAAACAGAAAAAAGCCAGATTTCTCCACCCTGGCTCACTTGTGAACCACTTAGATGGGTAATTGTAAACAGCTGCCCTTCCACTGTGAGAGAGGTTATTTAAAAAATGTCAAAAATAGCCACCCCTAAAAGCAGCCAGTTCATTTTTTGGTTCAAAAATGTTTGCCACCAAGAAGAGTGTTCCAAACATATACCCCAGATAACATTTCCAAGCAGTTCACTCAGGGCTAGCCCATTGTAACCCCAGTAAATAATGATGATGATGATGATGATGATGATGATAATAAAAGCTCATATTTATTGAACATTCACCATGTGTGGATCCACTGCTCTAAGTGTCATACATGTACTAACTCAGTGCAGCCTCACACCTCCACTATCCCAGAGGGGTAAGCAAACACCTGCATCATGATCTTCTTGAGAATTGTTAGGCCTTTGTCCATGTGAGGGAGGGCCCTGCTCTTTTTGTGTAGCAAGTTATTCGGTGAGACTAGAGTTTTTCTATAAAGAGTGCTCCTCTTAGAATAATACCCTCTAGGTCCATCCATCTGTCACAAAAGGTAAAATTTCCTTTTTTAATGGCTGAGTAAAAAATTCCATTGTGTAAATATACCACAGCTTTTTTATTTACTCATCTACTGATAGGCACTTGGGCTGTTTCCAGATCTTAGCTACTGTAAATAGCGCTGCAATGAATATAGGGGTGCATATATTCTTGTTAATCCTCACCTGAGGATATTTTTCCATTGATTTTTAGAGAGAGTGGAAGAGAGAGGGAAAGACAGAGAGGAATATCTATGTGAGAGAAACACATCGATTGGTTGCCTTCCACATGAGCCCTGACCATGGCCCGGGTCAGGGAGGAGCCTGCAACCGAGGTATGTGCTCTTGACTGGAATCAAACCCTTTGGTCTGCAGTCCAATGCTCTATCCACTGAGCCAAACTGGCTAGGACTACAATGGATTTTTAGACAGAGTGGAAGGGACGAGGAGAGACGGAGAGAAAGAAATATCGATGTGACAGAGACACATCAATTGGTTGCCTCCCACACACGCCCTGACAGGAGCCAGGAATCAAGCCTGCAACCGAGGTATATCCCCTTGACCGGAATCGAACCCAGGATCCTTCAGTCTGAAGGGCAACACTCTATCCACTGAGCCAAACTGGCAAGGGCTATTTTTTTTATTTTTAAACTTTTTTATTGAATTTATTGGGAGACATTGGTTAATAAAATTATGTAGGTTTCATGTGTACCATTCTATATCATCTGTTTATTGTATTGCATGTTCACCATCCCATGTCAACTCTCTTCCCATCACCATTTATCCTTCCTATACTCTCTTCTACCTCTATCCCTTTCCCTCTGGCAATCACCATACTGTTGTCTGTGAATTTTATTTTTCATAATCCCTTCACCTTTTTCACCTTACATTCTTTTGAATCAATGTTTGGGGTATCTTTGGATATATTTCCAGAAGTTGAATTGCTGGGTCATAAGGCAGTTCCATTTTTAATTTTTTGAGGAACCTCCATACCGTTTTCCACAGTGGCTGCACCAATCTGCTTTTCCACTAACAGTACATGAGGGTTCCCTTTTCTCCACATCCTCACCAACACTGTCATTTGTGTATTTACTGATGATAGCCATTCTGACAAGTGTGAGGTGATATCTCATTGTGGTTTTTAAAAAATAAGTTTTTATTAATTTAAGAGAGAGAGAAAGGAAGAGAGAGAGAGACATCGATGTGAGATTGAGGCATTGATTGGCTGCCTCCTGCACACCCTATACCTCAGATTGAGCCTGAAACCCAGGTAAGTGCCCTGATCTGGAATTGAACCAGAAACCTTTAGGAGCATGGGAAGACACTCAAGCAACTGAGTCACACTGGCCAGGGCTCATTGTAATTTTAATTTGCATATTTTTGATGATTAGTGACATTGAGCATCTTTTCATATGTCTATTGGCCAGTCACAGAAAGATAAATACCCTATAATTTCACTTACATGTGGAATGTAATGAACAAAATAAACAAACAAAATAGAAACAAACTCACAGATACAGAGAAATGACTGACAGCTGTCAGAGGGGTGGGGGAGGGGGTTAGGGGACAGGGTGGAATAGATAAAGGGATTAAGCAAAAAAACAACAACTCATAGACACAGACAACAGAATGGTGAGAAGCAAAGGGAAAGGAGGGTAGGGTTGGTAGAAGATGGTAAATGGGGGATAAATGGTAACAAAAGGAGACCAAACTTTGCATGGTAAATACACAAAACAATATACAGATGATATAGAATTGTACACCTGAAACTTATATAATTTTATTAAGCAATGTAACCCCAATAAGTTCAATAAAAATAAATAAATACTTCCAAAAAAGAAAAGAGTGCTCCTCAATTCATCTTGTGAAGTGATCTGAAAATTGAAAGAAAGTAAGGAAAGAGAAAAAAGAAAAGGGAGTGGAGGAAAAACGGAGGGAGGAGGAAAAGAAAGAAGGGAGGAGAAATGGAGGGAGGGAGGGAAAGAAAAAGAAGGAGGAAGAAAGGGAGGAAGAAAGGAAAGGCCTTAGAGTCCAATTCCAGGTTTGGGGACTATTACATGGGCTTGTCACTGTGGGACTTCTCAGAGCCTTTACTATTTCTCTGAGGAAGTCATCACTTGCAATGTTTATTTAGCACTTGCCATAGGCTGGGAGGTTTGGGGAAGATATATCTTAATAAAATTATTGGGTGTGTGGAAGTGTGAAAAGTGGGCAATGTTATGAAAAAGAAATAAAAAGGCATTTCTGAACCTTAGTGGATTTTAGTAAACATCTGCAAACTAACTAGCAATTTAATAAGCTATAAATCTTTGTCAACCTAAAAAGGGTGGATGTAACCAAGACACAAAAATTCATATAAATGATCAATGCTAAAAGTATAATAGTCTGTTATAACAAATAACGATGATGATAATGATAACTAGAAAAATGGTACATATGTAATTTCATTCCCCAGCCACTCTCTGAGGTAGGACAGAGGGTGAACTCATTTGACAAGTGACCTATCACAAAGTTTTTCACAATGTGACAACTTGCACAGAAACTGTCCCGTGGTCAGCAAACTTCAGCTGGCGAGCCACATGCGGCTTTTTGGCCCCTTGAGTGTGGCTCTTCCTAAGCCTTGGGGGTACCCTAATTAAGTTAATAACAATGTACCTACCTATATAGTTTAAGTTTAAAAAATTTGGCTCTCAAAAGAAATTTCAATTGTTGTACTGTAGATATTTGGCTCTGTTGACTAATGAGTTTGCCGACCACTGCTTTGGCTCAGTGGATAGAGCCTAGGCTGCAAACTAAAGGGTCCCAGGTTTGATTCTGGCCAATGGCATTTACCAGGATTGTGGGCTCAATCCCTCCCAGCAGGGGGAGTGCAAGAGGCAGCCAATCAGTGATTCTCTCTCATCATTGATGTTTCTATCTCGCTATCTCTTTCCCTTCCTCCCTGAAATCAATAAAAAAAAGAAACAAAAAACCCCACAAAACTATGATCTGTTAAAGAAGCATTGGAAAATCATATGCCACAATTTGTGTGTATAAGAGACTTGCAGTGGGGCTTTGACTTACGAGTTTAATTCATGCTGAGACGGAGCTTGTTAAGGAGCTTGTTAACTCAAATTACTCTATCAACTCAATGCAAAAAATCAGCCGAGAGACAGCTGGTATCTCAAAAAACTCGTTAGTCGGGACACTTGTAAGTCAAGGCCCCACTGTATAGTTTTTCTTGCTACATTTTCTCAATACCAAACATTGTCTTTTGATGTTAATGTTTACACATAAATAAAGCCTAATGGGCCCAAGGTGTCCAGGCACGTTTTTGTTTTCTTTTTTTTATTGTTCCACTTATTTATGCATTTATTGCTTGATTCTTTTTTTTAAATTAAATCTTTATTGTTCAGATTATTACAGTTGTTGCTCTTTTTTCCCCCATAGCTCCCCTCCACCCGGTTCCCACCCCACCCTCTGCCTTAGCCACCACCCCCCCCCACTGTCCTCATCCATATGTGTACGATTTTTGTCCAGTCTCTTCTCGAACCCCCCACACTCCTTCCCGCCCCCCCAGAATAGTCAGACCACTTTCTTTCTATGCACCTGATTCTATTCTATTCACCAGTTTATTCTGTTCATCAGATTATTTATTCACTTGATTTTTAGATTCACTTGTTGATAAATGTGTATTTCTTGTTCATAATTTGTATCTTTAACTTTTTCTTCTCCCTTCTTCCTCTTCTTAAAGGATACCTTTCAGCATTTCATATAATACTGGTTTGGTGGTGATGAACTCCTTTAGCTTTTTCTTATCTGTGAAGCTCTTTATCTGACCTTCACTTCTGAATGATAGCTTTGCTGGGTAAAGTAATCTTGGTTGTAGGTTCTTGGCATTCATCACTTTGAATATTTCTTGCCACTCCCTTCTGGCCTGCATAGTTTCTGTTGAGAAATCAGCTGATAGTCGTATGGGTACTCCCTTGTAGGTAACTGACTTTTTTTCTCTTGCTGCTTTTAAGATTCTCTCTTTGTCTTTTGCTCTTGACATTTTAATTATGATGTGTCTTGGTGTGGTCCTCTTTGGATTCCTTTTGTTTGGGGTTCTCTGTGCTTCCTGGACTTGTAAGACTATTTCTTTCACCAGGTAGTGGAAGTTTTCTGTCATTATTTCTTCAAATAAGTTTTCAATATCTTGCTCTCTCTCTTCTTCTGGCACCCCCATAATTCGGATGTTGGTATGCTTGAAGTTGTCCCAGAGGCTCCTTACACTATCTTCACATTTTTGGATTCTTTTTTCTCTTTGCTCTTCCCATTGGGTATTTTTTTCTTCCTCATATTTCAAATCTTTGACTTGATTCTTGCGATCCTCTAGTCTGCTGTTGGAACTCTGTATAATATTCTTTATTTCAGTCAGTGTATGCTTAATTTCTAGTTGGTCCTTTTTCATAACCTCGAGGGTCTCACTAGATTTCTTGAGGGTCTCACTTAATTTATTGGTGGTTTCTAGAAAATTCTTGAAAAACCTTATAAGAGTGGTTTTGAACTCTATATCCAGTAGTTTGCTTTCCTCCATTTCTGTCATTTGTGACCTGTTTCTTTGTCTCTGCATTTTTGATGCTTCCCTGTGTTGATAGAGTGGCTTTCTGTGTTGGGTGTCCTATAGGGCCCAGTGGCTCAGCCTCCCCAATTACCTGAGGTGGACTCTCTTGGTACACCCCTTTGTGGGCTTTGTGCACAGTCTTGTTGTAGTTAAGACTTGATTGTTGTAGGTATCACTGGGAGGAATTGACCTCCAGGCCAATTGGCTGTGAGAATCAGCTGTGTCTGCAGTGGGAGAACTTCTGTGCTGGAGACACTCTTCTGGGGAAAGACTTGCTTCAGTGGGGCTTTGGTGCTCACTGAGTCTGCCCCCTGAATGTGTCCCTTATGGATCTGAGGAGTTGTAATCTGGATGGTCCCACTCTGACCACTGGGTACACTGGCTCTTGGATCTCTAAGGAGGTGCTAATTTAGCCTCTGCCTGAGGCTACCCAGCAGGAGCCCAGCTGTGAAGCAATGCAAGCTGCTGTGGGGCCTTGGGCCTTCTTTTGGAAGTTCTGGGTCTCTCTGACCCAGCTGCAGTTTGTTAGGTAATTTTCAGATTGCAAAAGGCCAGGCGTTTCATATGCAAAAGCCTCTGCACACAGCTTGGGTGGGGCGGGGTCTCAGGGGATCAACAGGGCGGAGCAAGCAGCTATGGCTGCTCCTCAGTCCTACCCTAAGAGGCCCCGCTTCTCAGTGTCCCGGTAATCGCTGCAAGTACCTCTGAGAAAAAGCCGCCCTCGAGTTCCAACCAATGCCAGACATTCCAGTTTCTCCTGTATGAGTCTGGGTCCCCAGAGACTCACCTGGAACTGGAGTTCAGAGCAGTCAGGAGCTTGAGACTCCCTCCCAATTGAAAAAGACAACCGTGTCCTCAGTTTCTAGCCCTTTTTCACGTGCGCCGCGTCCTCAGCTGCCAGCCC
Source organism: Myotis yumanensis (assembly GCF_028538775.1). Taxonomy (NCBI): domain Eukaryota; kingdom Metazoa; phylum Chordata; class Mammalia; order Chiroptera; family Vespertilionidae; genus Myotis; species Myotis yumanensis. The sequence continues at coordinate 94,582,559 of NW_027223753.1, read as the reverse complement.
TTTCCGCGTGCACCTCCGTACCTCTGCACTTTACTTCCACTCCGCATCTCCTCTGAGTCTCAGTGTGCTTTTCTCTTTCCTTCTAGTTGTAGAATTTCCACTCAGCCAGCCTTCCTGTGGTTCTGGATGATGTCCATTTTGTCTTTTAGTTGTATTTTTGAAGTGGTTGTGCAAGGCAGCAATTTCCGGTGTTTACCTATGCGGCCATCTTGGTTTCTCTCTCCGGGCACGTTTTGTTCCTCTTTGTTGACAAACATCATTGTATTCACATTAATTTGACTGAGTTATTTGAAATAACTGCATTCTATCTCAACCTAACTTTCTGCCTTAGCACATTTGCTGGGGATAGAATTTAGGAATCAAAGCAAGAAGATGTCATGGGGACTCAATTATATATCCCAGAACACTCTTATGAAAAAACAAAAAGCTTCTTCATGCAAATAACTTCTAAATTATTATGAGCTATGGAGAAAAATAGATTCATGTGAAGTTGCTTATACTGTTATAGATATAAAGAAGGTATATCTATGGAGGAAATGAGCTGTCTATTCACCTCTCTTCCCTACCTGTCCCAGTCAGGTAATGTAAAAAACAAATTTGTATTTAAATGTTTACAACTTAGCTCATTTATTCCACAGTCTTGCCCAACCTCATTAAAAATAATGAAAAAGAATGAATGATTGTTGCCTAGTGATCAAGTTATGCAAACATGCAATCACTCTCCTGAACTCCAACATACAAATCAAGTAGAGAAGTGACAACCACAGTCAGAAGACCCCTGTCCCAACCTCCTAGCTCTGTAGAGTTGAGCTAGTCACTTAGCCTTGACATTTCCATTTCCTTATCTATAATCATCTATCCTATATAATAAAAGCCTAGGTGGCATCATGTCCTTGTGCAATGTCATCACAAGATGGCCACCACAAGATGGCCACCACAAGATGGCTGGCAGGGGAGGGCAGTTGGGGGCAACCAGGCCTGCAGGGGAGGGCAGTTGGGGGGGACCATGACTGCAGGGAAGGGCAGTTGGGGACAACAAGGCCTGCAGGGAGGGGAGTTGGGGGGAGGACCAGGCCTGCAGGGGAGGGAAGTTGGGGGGACCAAGCCTGCAGGGGAGGGCAGTTGGGGGGGACCAGGCCTGCAGTGGAGGGCAGTTGGGGGCCATTGGGCCAGCAGGGGAGGGCAGTCAGGGGTGATCGGGCTGGCAGGGGAGGGCAGTTGTAGGCTATCGGGCTGGCAGTGGAGGGTAGTTGGGGGCCATTGGACCAGCAAGGGAGGGCAGTTGGGGGAAATTAGGCCAGCAGGGGAGCAGTTAGGGGGTGATCAGGCTGGCAGGCAGAAGCGGTTAGCGGCAATCAAGCAGGTAGGCAGGTGAGCGGTTAGGAGCCAGCAGTCCCAGATTGTGAGAGGGGTGTCCAACTGCCTGCAGGATCAGGCCCAAACCAGCAGTCAGATGTCCCTCGAGGGGTCCCAGATTGGAGAGGGTGCAGGCTGGGTTGAGGGACACCCCCCCCCCCCCGTGCACAAATTTTGTGCACTGGGCCTCTAGTATATATATAAAAGCCTAAGTGACCATTATGATGGGACGACTCGATGACTGACTGGTAGCTATGATGAGCACTGACCACCAGGATGCAGACGCTCAATGCAGGAGCTTCCCCCTGGTGGTCAGTGTGCTCCCACAGCCAATCTCCTGCGGTCCCTCCCCCTGGCCGCCCTAATTGGGACTAGATGAGAGGGCCCCGATCGTCTGGGAGGGACCCCACCTTGCATCAATTCGTGCACTCGGCCTCTAGTCTATAATAATTAACTAAATATAAATAAAAGAATTTATAAAAATAGGCTCTATCTATATCACAGAATGTTTTTAAAGATCAAATGGATAATTAATTAAGTAGTGAGTATTCCACTCTGTCCCAAAAAATAAAAAGACTGTAAAGCAACTAACTCCATGTGTGAAAGTACTTTAAAACTGACTACAGATACGTAAAACAGTATTACCAATTAATTCAGTGAAAAGACAGAGTTCTAAAGAAGGCTAGAATGTCATATTTTGACCTTAGATATTGGAAAAAGCAATACAATTGTAAGCAGCCCCCAGTCACTCTGAGTTTTTTATTCTTTCTCCAGTATCACAGCAATTTACACTAGAATGTTTTATATCTTGGGTGCTAGGAGGGCTTTAAGATTTAGCATGGGAAAGAGCTACAGGATACCCAATATGTTATTCTACCAGTGCTCTGTGCTTATTGCAATGATGGTTTATCAATTAATTGATTATAATATTTGTTTAATGTCTATCTCCCCTATTGAGTTGTAGGAGTCATGAAGGCAAGGTTTATGTCTATTTTGTCTGACATAGTAGGTCCTCAAGAATGCTATTTGAATAAAGGAATAAATGAAGGAGTGACCGAGTGAATCTTCCCTCTCATGCTTCTTAATCAGCTGTTATCATCAAGGAAAGATAACTATGGTCAAAAGGAGGGAGGAAAAGGCCCAGAAAAGTACCAGGCAAGTAGAAAGAGTTCCCTGTCTTTGCATGTGCTTCTCCTGGCCAAATACCCTTCCTAAACTCTGGATAATGTACATATGTTCTGCTCATGCTCTGTTGAACTCAAATTATAGTATCTTGTTTCCCTTTCCAAACATGGAACTGGTAAGAATAGCTTTCTCAATAACTGTAGTCAGTGGAAAGACTGAGCAGTATAATCAAGCTGGTTGCCATTGAACCTTCAGGACAAGCAAATCAAATTGATAAAGCCTAGATTTTGTTTTCATGATAAAAATACATGGGTATATACACATCCTATATATGTGTATATGTCTACAAATGTGAATGGTTGAGTTGTGTCAAGGAATCAATAAGGAATTTACTAGTGGAGTAAATAGGGTTCTAATACACACACACACACACACACACAGTGGCAACTGGCTCTCCCAGATTTTAATTAATATATAATATATGCATTATCTTTGATTTATAATGAATAAGGAATGTCAAGGAGATAAGTTGGGGGAGAGAATATCATGATAATATTTCTCTTTGGGTAAAAAACTCCTATTTCACTAATTTTTTTCCGCATCAATAATATTGAGTAATTATACATAAAAAGATATATCTGATTTTTGTAGAAAAAATTTCCCCAAATTGAAGAAGTTAATATTCAGTTTTTTTAATTTTATTTTTATTGTTGAGAGTATTACAGATGTCCCCCACTTTCCTGCCTTAGCTTCCCTATACCTGGCTCCTGCCCTACCCCATGCCTTCAATGCCTGTGTCCATTTTCTATGCACATATGCATATAAGTGCTTTGGTTAATCTCTTCCTACTCTCTGCCCCCTTTCCCTCTGAGATCTGTCAGTTAGTGCCATACTTCCATGTCTCTGGACCTGTTTTGTTCATCAGTTTATTGTGTTCATTAGACTCCACATATAAGTGAGATTATGTGATATTTGTCTTTCTCTAACTGGCTTATTTTGCTTAGCATAATAATCTCTAGGTTTATCCATGCTGACTCAAAGGATAAAATATCCTTCTTTTTTTTACAGCTGCATAGTATTTCATTATTTAAATGTACCACAGCTTTGCTATCCACTCATCTACTGATGGGCTCTTGGGTTGTTTCCAATTTGGATGCCTTTTATTTTTCCTTCTTGTCTGATTACTGTGGCTAGGACTTACAGTACTATGTTGACTGGGTGGTGAAAGTGAACATCCTGTCTTATTCCTGTTCTTAAGGGAAATGCTTTTAGTTTTTTCCCATTGAGTATGATGTTGGCTATCGGTTTGTCATATAGGGCCTTTATTATCTTGTAATATAATCCCTCTATTCCCACTTTGCTGAGAGTTTTTATAAAAATTCTGTGCTGGATTTTGTTGAATGCTTTTTCTGTGTCAATTGATACAACCATGTGACTTTTATCCTTCATTTTGTTTATGTGAAGTATCACACTTATTGATTTATTAATATTACTAGAGGCCCAGTGCACAAATTCATGCATGGGTAGGGTCCCTAGTGGCTGCCAGCTGCCAGCTGGTGCCTCCCTTCCCCCAGCTGCCTGCTGCTGCCGCTGGCTGGGGCAGGGCTGGCTGGAGAGAGGGGCCGTGGGCAGTTGGCTGGCTGGCCCCACCCCCTGGTTGAACTCTGGGTCAAACTCCCAGTTGAACTCCTGGTGGAGGGGACAATTTGAATGTTAGGCTTTTATTATATAGGAAACCAGCTTTGCATCCCCAGAATAAATCCTACTTGGTCATGGTGTATGATCTTTCAAATGTATTGCTGGATCCAGTTTGCTAATATTTTGTTGAGGATTTTAGCATCTATGTTCATCAGGAATATTGGCTGGTAATTTTCTTTTTTTTTTTGGTAGTGTTTTTATCTGGTTTTGTGATTAGGATAATTCTGGCCTCATAAAAAGAGCTTGGAAATCATACCTCCTCTTGAATGTTTTGGAATAGTTTGAAGAGGATAGGTATCAATTCTTCTTTGAATGTTTGGTAAAACTTGTCTGTACATCTATCCACTTCAGGACTTTTGTTTGCTGGAAGTTTTTTGATTACTGCTTCAATTTCATTAGTTGTTATCAGCTGATATTACTTTTTTAAATAAGACATTAATTCTTTGGATATTGCAGTTTCCCAAACCAAGATAAAAATATCAGTAAGCAAAGTAACCCAGTTGAATGAGTAAAGTTGTCATTACCTAACTATTACGGATTTTTGAGAAGAGACATTTAATCTTCAGCTGATTTCTTGCTGAAGTCACAAGCTCACTGGGCTGAGGAAGGACAAAGCTAGCCACTCTCATTTGATCCTGGCCTCCTTCTTCCCTAATATCCTCCCCACTCATCCCCCATCCTGATGCCTTAGAGAGATGGATTTTAACATGTGGCAAGTCTCCTAATTAGTTCCTGGCTTCCTAAATTTAATGTTTTTCCCCTCCACAAAACCATTATCCCAATTACTTCTGTCTTTCCTGACTAGTCAGGGGTAGATAATTGAGGCTGCATATAAACCATTCTCTCTTGCATCCTACTGAAACATCTATCCACATGACAGGTCAGCAACATCTCATTACACAGATTGAAATGTCAGGAAAACAGGTATTGGTTGTCAAGACAGCCTTGTCTAGGAAGTGACTAGCAGCCTAAGTCTGAATTACTGTTGGCAAACTGTGCATGACTGTTCTGTTCCAGAAATAGGGAGATGATAATCATGAAACTTGGAAAAATTGGTTTGGGGCAAATGATATGTTATGTGCTACATTTTCTTGCTATGGAGAGTGGAATGCACAGAAGAGGAAAAGGTAATCCACATGGTCTTTGGTTAAGAATGTGTTAGTGTCTGAAATTTGCTAAGGTATATGTTCAGGGCTGAAATTCACATGCATGTGGCAGATGTTTCCATTTCTGTATTCATTTCAGGAATGTGTGATTGAAAACAAAACTGTTTAGAAATTACCTTTGAGATTATGGTAGGAGTACTTACTATGCTGTGACATTTTACATCACATCTAAAAATAGGTAAATGTGAAACAGAGAAAAATAATACTTATTTGCCCAAAAAGAAGGATTTCTTGTTCTTTTTTTTCTTATCAATTTGGATTTAATCGTCATTAGTATAATTTTCTTTTCATTTTGGCGGTTGGAAATGTGAACTCCTGGGTAAAGAGGTGTCTGTTTGAAATTATAAATTTCTCAAAGCAGTAACTTCACATCCATCTAGCCCATTCTTGGGTTCACATCTGACATTTCCAACCAGGACACTGACTTGGGCCAACTTTTTGGGTCAGTTTTCCATGGTATGTTAGATTGTCTAGAATCCATCAAAAACACTTTTCAAACATGGATAGTTGCTACTTCATCATCAGCTGGTGGCTGCTGTTCACTTTAGGCTCATTTAGGACTCTAATTGATGTGAAATAAAATTCACATACCTTTGATAAGTAAAATTTATTTTTACCCATTAATCCTTGTTTTTCCAAGTAAAAGACTTAATTTTTTAAATGTATTTATGACACAACAAGTTCTTCATCATCACTCCTGTTTGTTCATTATGACATGTGTAGTATGGTTTTGGTTCATACTGATTATCAAATAACTCAGCTGTGTAAACAGCAGGCCATAGGCCTATCAGCCAGATAGGCTATGTGCTAATCTTTCTTATCTGAAAAGGGCAAGCACAACTTTCACCTCCTCAAATATTTAGGTCACAGAAGCAATTTAGAAAAAAAGTGATTCAGATAAAAAGAAGTTAATGTTCTCTACTTTTGTGTATGTTTGAACATTTTCATCATTTAAAAATGTCTTAACAGGCTTCTTCATATACAATTGATCCTTTTTACTTGTTATTCTGTAATCATGAATTCATCCACTTGCTAAAATTTACTTGTAACCCCCAAATCAACACATAGGACTTTTATGATCATTCATAGACTGGCACAGAGCAGCAAAAACTCTGTCACCTGATGCACATGGTCCCAGGTGAGGTGCGGTGAGCAAGATATGCTCTGCCTCCTTGGTTCAGCTCTCACACTGTCAATAAGAGGCCTGTTCATGGTCTAGTAAGTGCCCCATTTTTGCATTTTTGTTTTTTTTATTGGTGTTTTGCTGTTTAATATAGCTCCAAGCTGAGTGCTGTCTAGTGTTCCTAAGGGCAAGAAGGTTGTGATGTGCCTCAAGGAGAAAATACCTGTGTTAAATGAAGTTCATTCAGGCATGAGTTATAGTGCTGTCAGCCACAAGTTCAATGTTCATGAATCAACAATCAGTATTATATATTAAAACGGCATCTTTAAACAGAAATACACATAAAACAAGGTTATGCGCAGATCTATTGACAAAAGTATTGTGACCAAAGGCTTGAAGGAAGCCAACCCTGCTCTTCGCCTGGGGTCCTGGGCTCAGTCTGGGTTAATTTGGTGAACCTCAAATAAGGAGTATCCACTGTATTTACATATAAATGTATTCATCTGCATCTTACCAGCACTAAGGAAGTGCTGATTGCATTCTTTAGCACAGAAAGCCACTGGGAGAGCTGGCCCAAATGTTTGGCTGTGTGAGCACATCGTGCAGGTTAGGCTGCTAGAGGTCCTGCCACCTGTTCACTTGATCCATTGTAGACATCACTTGATTCTCTTCCCTAGATCAGACTATTATCCATGATGTTCTTTAAATTTTATTATTATTGTAATAATAACAATATTTTTAGTTCTGGCAATTGGCTGATAAATCCCTGGTGAAGAGGTTGTGTTTAAAATGACTACTAAAGTAAGCACTGGTGAGGGTACCCTCACATGCCCTCCTCAGGGTTTCAGCATCCAGTCAGCTACTTTCTCTACACAATCAGGAAACACAACCCTTCTTCAGTGGTCAGACCTTATTCATCCCCAGACCTGACATAGCACGTGGCACCCAGAGAGGCCTGACTGAATGAATAAAGTACCAATTAAAAGTAGAATCATAGCATGTCTTAATCAATTAATTAAAAAATATTTATTGTTGAAAGTATTACATATGTCCCCCTCTCCCCCCATTGACCTCTCCCACCCTACCCCTGACCCCACCCCAGACCTTCACCACCCTATTGTCTGTATCTATGGGTTCTGCATATACCCATTTGAGTTCATTGGTTGGTCTCTTTCCCTCATCCCCTACCTTCCCTCTGAGGTTTAACAGTCTGTTCGATGCATCTATGTCTCTGGGTCTATTTTTGTTGATCAATATATGTTGTTTCTTAGATTCCACATATGAATGAAATCATGTGATACTTGTCTTTCTTTGACTGGCTTATTTCATTTAACATAATGCTCTCCAGGTCCACCCATGCTGTTGCAAATGGTAAGAATTCCTTCTTTTTTATAGCAGCATAGTATTCCATTGTGTAGATGTACCACAGTTTTTTTAATCCACTTGTTTGCTGATGGGCACCTAAGCTGTTTCCAAATCTTAGCTATTGTAAATTGCGCTGCTATGAACATAGGGGTGCATGCATTCTTTCTCTTGAGTGTTTCTGATTTTTTGGGATATATTCCTAGAAGTGGGATCACTGGGTCAAATGGCAGTTCCATTTTTAATTTTTTGAGGAAACTCCATATTGTTTTCCTCAGAGGCTGCACCAGCCTGCATTCCCACCAGCAGTGTTTGAGTGTTCCCTTTTCTCCACATCCTCGTCAACAGCATGTATTAATTTAAAAATCCTACAAAATCAGTAGTGACTAATGTTTCAACTAACAGCTGGGAAATGGTGCCTTCAGGGCAGAAGCTGTCTTAGATGTTTAGAGATTTACTGTTAGTTACACAACCTATAAAATCACCAAAAATGTACCATAAATGTCTATAAAACACACATATTTCTTGTGCTAATTATATAGTTTATGTATTTTATTGGCTTGCAAACTGACAACAATAACTAAATAAACGACCGAGGTAAACTTTATTAGTGAAACACAGAATAAGAAAATATTGCCCAAGGGACAGAAAAGCAACTTTAAATGATAATATCCTAGCTTGGGAATTATTTCACAAGTAAGTTAACCTATCAGGAGGCATTATTTTTCAGCTGTTCTCTGCAAACTTTACCACTTACATTATACGTTTTTGTTGTTGTTAATAGAAGCAATTAATTCTAAGCATTATAGTTTATTCTGCATTTGGGCTTCATGCTTCTCAAGAGTTGATTTTTTAATCCAGGTAGTTGAAAAGGATATAAGTGTCATTTTAATAATGGGAACTGAAAATTTAATAACATGGTATTAAATTAAGTATAAGTGAATAAAACTAGTCCTAGCTCATTTTATTTACTACCTAATACTGGCCTATTAATGAAATTTTTATTCAAAGGAATGCTGTATTATAGTATATTTTTTTAAAGAAAAGAATCTTTCAACAGAAACACAAAGGAAAATAAAGATAAATGTTGAGATACTTATATGGATTGTTGGTGTTACTTACATGAATATTTAAATGGATTGAATTCTCTTAGCCTGAAATATCCAGAAAAAAAACTCTGAAAAGTGGTTTTTACTTGGAGCATTTTCTTAACTCTTTATGTAACTTGGTTATGTCAATAGGTGTTTGAATAAATATAGAACTAAGTTCCATATTTACAGGCATGCCTCACTTTATTGTACTTGGCTTTATTGCATCCACATATACTGCAATATTTATAAATTGAAAGTTTGTGGCAACACTGTGTCAAATAAGTATATCTGTGCTATTTTTCCAACATTTGCTCACTTCAAATCTCTGTGTCACATTTTGGTAATTCTTGTAATATTTTAGACTTTTCCATCATCATTATTATATATGTTACGGTAATCTATTATCAGTGATATTTGATGTTACTATTGTAATTGTTTTGGGACACCAATAATCATATCCATATAAGACCACAAACTTAATCAATAAATATTTTGTGTGTGCACTGGCTTTTCCCAGTCTCTCTCCCTCTTCCTGGGCCTCCCTATTCTCTGAGACACAACATTGAAATTAGGCCAATTGACAACACTACAATGGCTCCTAAGTGTTCAAGTGAAAAGAGGAGTCACATATCTCTCACATGAAACCAGACTAGAAATGATTAAGCTTAGTGAGGAAGGCACATTGAAAGCCAAGATAGGCTAAAAGCTAGGCATTTTGTACCAGATAGTTGAATTGTGAATGCAAAGGAACAGTTCTTGGAGGAAATTAAAAGTGCCACTCCAGTGAACATGAGTGATAAGACAGCGAAACAAACTTATTGCTGATATGGATTAAGTTTTAGTGGTCTGGACAGAAGTTCAAACCAGCCACAACATTCCCTTAAGCCAAATCCTCACCTGGAGAAAGGCCTTAACTCTCTTAAATTCTATGGAGGCCGAGAGAGGTGAAAAAGCTGTAAAAAATAAGTTTGAATCTAGCAGAGGTTGTTTCATGAGTTTTTTTCCCCACCTCCATAACATAAAAGTGCAAAGTGAAGCAGCAAGTGCTCTTCTAGAAGTTGCAACAAATTATTTAGAAGATCTAGCTAAAATGATTGTAAAAGTGGCTACACTGAACAACAGATTTTCAATCTATATATCTACACTAATAAAAGAGAAACATGGTAATTAGCATACGACCGCTACCCTTCCCATTGGCTAATCAGCATATCCTTATGCAAATTAACTGTCAGCCAAGATGGCGGCCGGCAGCCAGGCAGCTGAAAGCGAACATGAGGCTTGCTTGCTCCAGTGACTGCAGACTCCAACGTTCCCCGCCTGACTTGCCGGCCTCTGAGCTGCAACTCTAAGAAACTTTGTAACAAATATAGAAGCTAAACAAAACCCCAGAAACCAGCTTTCAGCCGGCCTGGGTCTCAGAGCTGGAGTTATACATTGTTTTAATTATAGAACGGCAAACAAACCAGATATGAAGCCTCAGAGCTAGAGCCAGAGCTAAAGCTGGCCCAGAATAAAATTTAAAAAAAGAGAAAAAAAGGGAGCGGTTGGGAGCTTCAGTCAACAACCGCCAGCCTGAAAGCAGCCCTCAGCCCCTCACCCAGACTGGCCAGGCACCGCAGTGGGGACCCCCACCCTGAAGGGTGTGTGACCAGCTGCAAACAGCCATCATCCCCTCATCCAGGCTGGCCAGGCACCCCAGTGGGGACCCCCACCCTGATCCAGGACACCCTTCAGGGCAAACCAGCCGGCCCCCAGGCCTCTATCCTATATAGTAAAAGGGTAATATGCCTCCCAGCACCGGGATCAGCGTGACAGGGGGCAGCGCCCAAACCCCCTGATTGCCCTGTCAGCTCTGTGTGACAGGGTGCGGCGTCCCAACCCCCTGATGGGCCCTGCTCTGTGTGTGACAGGGTGCGGCACCCCAACCCCTCCCCCCCCACAGGCCCTGCTCTGTGTGTGACAAGGTAGAGCCATAACCTCCCCATCGGCCCTGCCCTGAGTGTGAGAGTGCAGGCGCCCCAACCCCCTGATCGGCCCTGCTCTGTGGGTGATAGAGGGCGGTGCCTCAACCCCCTGATCTGCCCTGCTCTGTGTGTGACAGGGGGCGGTGCCCTAACTCCTCTATCGGCCCTACTCTGTGTGTGACAGGGGGGAGCTCCCCAATCCCCTGATTGGCCTTGCTCTGTGCATGACAGGGGGGAGCTCCCCAACCCCCTGATGGGCCCTGCTCTGTGCATGACAGGGGGCAGCGCCCAACCCCCTGATGGGCCCTGCTCTGTGCATGACAGGGGGCAGCGCCCCAATCCCCTGATTGGCCCTGCTCTGTGCATGACAGGGGGTGGCGCCGCAACCTCCCCATCGACCCTACCTTGAGTGTGACAGGGGGCGGTGCCCCATACCGCCAATCGGCCCCACCCTGAGCGTGACTGAGGGTGGCATCGCAACCTCCCAATCCGTCCTGCTCTGTGCATGACAGGGGGCGGAGCCCCAACTCCCCAATCAGCCCTGCTCTGAGCCCGACCAGGGGCTGCACCTAGGGATTGCGCGTGCCCTCTGCCACCCAGGAGCAGGCCTAAGCCAGCAGGTCGTTATCTCCTGAGGGGTCCCAGACTGCAAGAGGCCATAGGCCAGGCTGAGGTGCCCCCCTCCCGTCCTCCCTGAGTGCACAAATTTTTGTGCACCGGGCCTCTAGTATATGTATAAAAGCCTAAGTCACCGTTACAACAGCATGACCGTAACGACTGGAATGACCAGAATGACTGGTCACTATTCCATGCACTGACCACCAGGGGGCAGATGGTCAATGCAGGAGCTGCTCCCAGCCTGCTGACCCTGATCACTGATGGGGCCTGCTGGCCAACGTCCTGGCCCCTCTCCCTGCTGGCAGGCCCAAATTGCCTGACTGGGGATGGACCTCCAGGCTGGGACAGGGAACCGGGGGTGGGTGGTGGTGGATGCAACCCCTTTCCCAGTGGTCAGTGGCCTTCCTCCTGGGTCCCTCTCTCTGTCCCTCCCCCCAACCTGCAGGCCCCAATTGACTGATAGGGGCCTGCCAAACAATCTCCCAGTCCCTCCCCTGAGCCGGCAGGTTCCAATTGCCAGATCGGGGCTGGGCCCCGGGCTGGGATGAGGAACCAGGATTGGGTGGTGGTGGACACAGGGAGTGAAGAAAGGAGGAGGGGGGTGGGGAGGCAGGGAACCAAGCAGTGGTGGTCCACAGGTGACAAGGGAAGGAGGAGATACGGAGGTGGGGAGGCAGGGAACCTGATCAGCCCTGATCACCAGCCAGGTCCTAGAGACCCCACCCATTCACAAATTTCATGTACCGGGCCTCTAGTGTAAATATAACAGGCTTATATTGGAAGAAGATGCCATTCAGGACTTTTCATAGCTAGAGAGAAGTCAATTCTTGGATTCAAAACTTCACAGAACGGGCTGACTCTCTTGTGAGGTGCTAAGGCAGCTGGTGAACGCTCAATTACCATTCCAAGAATCCTTGGGTCCTTAAGAATTATACTAAATCTACTCTGCCTGTGATCTATATAAATGGAACAACAACGACTGGATGACAACATGTCTGTTTACAACATGGTCTACTGAATATTTTAAGCCTCTGTTGAGACTTACTGCTCAGAAAAATATTTCTTTCAAAATATTACTGCTCATTGACAATGCATCTGGTTACTCAAGAGTTCTGATGGAATGTAAAAAGAGATTAATGTTTTCATGTCTGTAACACAACATCCATTTTACCACTTATGGCTCAAGGAGTAATTTTGACTTTTACGTGTTATTATTTAAGAAATACATTTTGTAATACTATAGCTGCCATGGATGCCATGATGGATCTGGGCAAAATAAATTGAAAATCTTCTGGAAAAGATTCACCTTCTAGATATGCCATAGAAACATTCATGATTCATAGGAAGAGGTCAGACTATCAACATGAATGGAAGTTTGGAAAAAGTTGATTCCAACCCTCATGGATGATTTTGAGGGGTTCAAGACTTCAGTGGAGGAAGTAACTGCAGATGTGGTGAAAATAGCAAGAGAACTAGAATTAGAAATATAGCTTAAGATGTGACTTAATTTTGCAATCTCATGATAAAACTTTAACACATGAGGAATTATTTCTCATGAATAAGCAAAAAAAAAAAAAAAAAAAAAGCAGTTCCTTGAGATGGACTCTACTGCTGGTGAAGATGCTGTGGAGATTGTTGAAATGACAACAACGGATAGAGATAGAGAATAACACATAAGCTTAGTTGATAAAGCAGTGGCAGGGTTTGAGAGGATTTACTCCAATTTGGAAATAAATTCTTTGGGTAAAATTAAACAGTATTACACTGTACAGAAAAATGTTTTGTGAAAGGAAGAGTTCATTTATGCAAAGGACCCAAATAGACACTTTTCTAAAGGGGACATACAGATGGCCAAGAGACATACGAAAAAGTTCTCAAAGTCACAGATCACCAGAGGGATGCAAATTAAAACGACAATGAGGTATCACCTCACACAGTGGTTCTCAACCTTCCTAATGCCGCAACCCTTTAATACAGTTCCTCATGTTGTGGTGACCCCCAACCATAAAATTATTTTCGTTGCTACTTCATAACTGTAATTTTGCTACTGTTATGAATTGTAATGTAAATATCTGATATGCAGGATATATTTTCATTGTTACAAATTGAACATAATTGAAGCATAGTGATTAATCACAAAAACAATATGTAATTATATATGCATTTTCTGATGGTCTTAGGCGACCCCTGTGAAAGGGTCATTCGACCCCCAAAGGGGTCACGACCCACAGGTTGAGAACTGCTGACCTCACATCTGTCATCAATAAATCAACAAGTGACAAGTGCTGGCAAGGATGTGGAGAAAAGGGACCCCTAGTACACTGCTGGTGGGAATGCAGAATGGCGCAGCCATTATGGAGAACAGTATGGAGTTTCCTCAAAAAATTAAATATGGAACTGCCATTTGACCCAATGATCCCACTTCTAGGAATCTATCCTAAGAAACCTGAAACACCAATCAGAAAGAATGTGTGCACCTCTATGCTCATAGAAGCACAATTTACAATAGTTAAGATCTAGAAACAGCCCAAGTGCCCATCAACAGTAGATAAAAAAGCTGTGGTACATTTATACCGTGGAATACTACACAGCAGTAAAAAAAAAGGATCTCTTACCCTTTGAGACAGCATGGAGGGACCTGGAGAGTATAATGCTAAACGAAATAAGCTGGACAGAAATAGGTAAATATCCTATGATCTCACTCATATGTGGAATCTAATAAACAAAATAAACTTTTGAAGAAAATAGACCCAGAGACATAAAAAGCATGGAACAGACTGCAGAATCTCAGAGGGAAGGCAGGGGTTGGTGGGTGGGTGGGAAAAGATCAACCAAATGCATATATGAATAACCCATGGACACAGACAATAGGGTGGTGAAGGCCTGGGGTGGAGGGTGGGGATGGGCTATAAGGGGTCAATGGAAGAAAAGGGGACATATCTAATACTTTCAACAATAAAAAAATTTTTAAATATAAAAATAAATGACAATAATAATTTCTCTATATTTTATTTTGGCACAATGATGAAAATATGGCTAGCTTATGGCAATAAAAAACACTATTACTATTTTATAGTCTGACTCAGAATTTTCACTGAAACAAAGATAAACAAAATGTTATAAATGAAGAGAAAAGCTTGACCATTTAAAATGAAAAAATCTATTTATTATAAGTACAGTATCCTATATAATAAAAGGCTAATATGCAAATCAGCCAAACAGTAGAACAACTGGTCACTATGATGTGCACTGACCACCAGGGGGCAGACACTCAATGCAGGAGCTGCCCCCTGGTGGTCAGTGCGCTCCCACAGGGGGAGCACTGCTCAGCCAGAAGCCGGGCTCATGGCTGGTGAGTACAGTGGCAGTAATGAGAGCTTCTTCTGCCTCCATGGCAGCGCTAAGGATGTCCGACTGACGGCTTAGGCCCACTCCCCATGGGCTCCCAGACTGCGAGAGGGCGCAGGCCAGGCTGAGGGGGCACCCTCTCCCCTGGAGTGCATGAATTTCATGCACTAGGCCTCTAGTATTTAAATATTGTCCTGCTAAAAGTTACTCTAACCCCCCCTCCCTTGACTCTCTGCCCTTTGTTCTGGGTATGCTGCCTTATTCCAATTGGTTCACTATTTAATACACTTTCATTGACAACCACACCACAAACTTCCACCCTGATCAATCTGGGATGTAAAGAAAATCAAAAGTTTCCTTTGGTTGTTTGCATTTTGGAAATTAAACAGAAATAAACCTCAGGTCTTCCTCTTCCACTGGCCCAAGCAAGTTACTTTTTTTTTTTTTTTTTTAGTTCTTTCAGCAATAGAAATGGAAGGTTAAAAGAAGTGGGATAGTCTTTTTTAAAAAAATATATTTTTATAGATTTCAGCGAGAAAGAGAGAGGGAAAGAGAGATAGAAACATCAATGATGAGAGCATCATTGATAAGCTGCCTCCTGCACTGCACACCCCACACTGGGGATCAAGCCTGCAACCTGGGCATGTTCCTTTGACCAGAATCAAACCCAGGACCCTTCAGTCCACAGCTAACGCTTTATCCACTGAGCCAACCTGCTAGGGCAAGTGGGGTACTATTAATTATTATTATTTATTTTTGCCATAGACAAGCCTTATGTAACTGATGACTATTTATTGGCTGAAAGACAGATTTCAAGCAAGTACTTGCTTAGGTAAACCCATCAGGTTCCAAAACCTTGCCTGCTCACAGGTGATAGACTTCTGTGTGACGAAGCCTATGGAAGGCCAAGGAGAAGCACACACAGTGTTTTTATTATAGGACTGTCCTTACAACACAGCTGAGGAGCCTGTGGTTTGAATTATAGAGTGTCTCAGGAGAACTTCTGGCATCTGGTTTGACAATCATCTTTTAAAAATGTAGTCTTTTGTGAGCTTGTGACCCCAAATGATATGGTAAAACTAAAGCTGGTGATTCACAGTTACTTAAGTTGCAATAGTTATGCAACTAAGAGAAGAGAATAAATAAGATTGAACACTGGATGAAATGTAATCAAATGTAATATATAAAATGGAAGTCCTATTTATTATTTATTTACTTACAGTGAGCTGAAATGATGACCCTCCTCAAAAAGATATGTATATGTTCTAACTCTTAGAACCTGAGAATGTGTTCTTATTTGAAAAAAGGGTGTTTGCAGATATGATTAAGTTAAGGATCTTGAGATGTGGAGATTATTTTGGATCACCTTGGTAAATTCTAAATCTACTGACAGGTGTCCTTATAAGGACAAAGAGAGAAACATACAGAAGAGGAGGAAACCATATGACCATGGAAGCAGAAATTCAAGAGATGCAGTCATAAGCCAAGGAATACTAGGAGCCACCAGAAGCTGGAAGAGAGGAGGAATGGATTCTCCCCTGGAGTCTTCGGAGGGAGCATGGCCCTGTTGAAAACTTGATTTAGGACTTTTGGCCTTTAGACCTCTTAGAGAATATATTTCTATTGTTTTAAGCTACCAGATTATAATGATTTGTTATGGTAGCCACAGAAATCTAATTGTCTATCTATCTATCTATCTACCTATCTATCTATCATCTACCTATCAATCAATCATCTATCTATCACCTCTCTATCACCTATCTATCATTCATCTTAATATCCTCAGTGCTTATCCTCTCACTGTATTTTTATCAACCCATTCTTATTGCTTTAATTGTATGTATTTAACTAACTTATGAACTCTAAAAATAGTATACTTATTAACTGAAAAAAATCTTAAATTCTAACCTTTCTCAATTTAAGGGAATATTTGATTTCTGTACTCTACTTTATTACATATGCATACACATATATTAATATATGTATTAATATATCTATATATATATATATGTTAAAAATGAGCTACACTTTGTGTCTATGACATCTCAGGGTATTTTTTGATGTTGCCTGTGTTAGATCTCAAGCCTCAATGAAAAGGAACTATGCTTCTTAGAGTCCTTTCTAGTAGCTCTGATGGCAATGTCTCTTTTTAAAAATTATTTTTTATTTTTTAATTATAGTCAACATACAATATTATATTGGTTTCAGGTGTACAACCCAGTGATTAGACATTATAATCTAAGTGACTACCCCAATAAATACCATTCCCATTTGATACCATACATAGTTATTAGAATATTATTGACTATATTTCCTATGTTGTACTTTATATCCCCATGACTATTCTGTACTTTTTAATCCCTTCACTGTTTTACCACTCTCCCCCAACCCATCTGGCAGCTGTCAAAATGTTATCTGTATCTGTGAGTCTGTTTCTGTTCTGCTTGTTTGTTTATCTTGATTTTTAGATTCAACTATTGATAGTTATGTATTTACTAGTGGCCCAGTGCACAGATTTATGCACACTGAAAGGAAATTAATTAGAAGAAATATTTTAATATCGCTATTCATGCTTTCTCTATAAAAGAAGTGTCAGAGATGAAAGAAAATTAGTAAAATCTGTATGAAAATAATATATAAATTGATTAATAAATAATAACAACATGATATAACAACAAAGACATGACATAAAACAATAAAAACATGATATGAAACAACAAAAACATGATATAAAAACAGAAGCTGGCGTTGGTGATAGAATGTATTCGAAGACCAATGATTGGCACAACGTACCTCTGAAGCCGAAAGAAGCTGGCGTTGGCGATGGAATATATCTGAAGACCAACTATTAGCACAACGTACCTCTGCAGCCGTCTGAAGACCAACTATTGGCACAATGTACCTCTGCAGCTAAAAGAAGCCAGCGTCATCGACAGAATATGTCTGAAGACCAACTATTGACACAATGTACATCTGAAGCCGAAAGAAGCCAGCGTTGTCGACAGAATGTGTCTAAAGAACAGTCATAGTCATCAACAAGTACTACCAATACTGGTAGAAACTGCCTTTACAGCAAAAATGGAGTAAATGGCGATGCAATTATTGAACATAGTTGTGGTGGAATGACTGTTACATGTCAATTTTGGCTATCACTAGATTTCTTTGATGAAAAACCATCTGATGAAAAATTTACTCAATATTGTAGCAAAGGTAAAGTTTGTCCAAATGATGTACATTTTCCAAAATACCCAGCATATTTAAAAAATTAATGATAAACAAAAATTCTGACAGTAAAAATTTCATGGAAAATATTCATTCAATAAATAGTTCTTTTTTTTTTTCCTTCATGGGTGCAAATATTGCATCACCATCAGGATATGGGCCATACTGTTTTAGAATACATGGACAAGTTTATCACCGTACTGGAACTTTACATCTTTCGGATGGTGTTTCTCAGAAGTTTGCTCAACTCTCTATTTTAGATATGGCCAAAATGATGAGTAAAAGATTAGCAATGCCAGAAAACCAAGGTTGCTCAGAAAGACTCATGATCAACATCAACAATCTCATGCATGAAATAAATGAATCAACAAAATCATACAAGATGCTACATGAGGTAGAAAAGGAAACCCAATCTGAAGCAGCAGTGAAAGGAATTGCTCCCACGAAAGTAACAAGGGTGATTAAATATGAACGTAATAGTGATCCAGGTAGATATAATTATCCCCATGTAACCGAAGTGGCCATCATATTCAGAAATGAAGATGGAGAACCTCCTTTTGAAAGGGACTTGCTGATTCATTGTAAACCAGATCCTAATAATCTGAATGCCACTAAAATGAAACAAATCAGTATCCTGTTTCCTACATTAGCTGCAATGACGTATCCTGTTCTTTTTCCACATGATGAAAAAGGCTGGGGAACAGATATTGCATTAAGACTCAGAGATGACAGTGTAATCTACAATAATACAAGATGAAATGTAAGGGCATGAGTCACACAAATGCAGTATTAAGGATTTCATCTCTCTGTCCGGGACACATTCAATCCTATTTTAAATGCAGGAAAATGAACTCAACAGTATATTGTTGATTCATATTTAAAAATGGAAGCAAATTGGATAAATTTCATTAAAGCAAACCAATCTAAATTGAGAGTTGAAAAATATAGTCGTTTGATGGATTATCTCACATCTAGATCTGAAAATGACAATGTGCCGATTGGTAAAATGATAATACTTCCATCATCTTTTGAGGGTAGTCCCAGAAATATGAAGCAGCGATATCAGGATGCTATGGCAATTGTAACAAAGTATGGCAAGCCCGATTTATTCATAACCATGATGTGCAACCAAAAATGGGCAGATATTACCAACAATTTACAACGCTGGCAAAAAGTTGAAAACAGACCTGACTTGGTAGCCAGGGTTTTTAATATTAAGCTGAATGCCCTTTTAAATGATATATGTAAATTCAATTAATTTGGCAAAATTACAGCTAAAATTCATGTCTTTGAATTTCAGAAACACGACTGCCTCACGCTCACATATTATTGATATTAGATAGTGAATCCAAATTACGAACGGAAAATGACATTATAGTTAAGGCAGAAATTCCGGATGAAGACCACTGTCCTCGACTTTTTCAAATTGTAAAATCAAATATGGTACATGGACCATGTGGAATACAAAATCCAAATAGTCCATGTATGGAAAATGGAAAATGTTCAAAGGGATATCTGAAAGAATTTCAAAATGTGACCATTGGAAATATTGATAGATATCCCAAATATAAAGATCTGGTAGCACAATGTCTATTGGAAATAAAGTTGTTGATAACACTTGGATTGTCCCTTATAACCTATATTTGTGCCTTAAATATAACTGTTATATAAACATTGAACTCTGCGCATCGAGTAAGAGTGTCAAATATTTATTTAAATACATCTATAATGGGCACGATTGTGCAAATATTCAAATTTCTGACAAAAATATTATCATGACGAAGTACAGGACTTCATTGACTCCAGGTATGGGAGTGCTCCTGAGGCTGTTTGGAGACATTTTGCAATGTGAATGCATGACCAATCTCATGCAACCACAAGATTAGCTATTCATTTGCCAAATGATCAGAATTTGTATTTTCATACCGATGATTTTGCTGAAGTTATAGATACGGCTAAAAGGCATAACTTGGCTTTGATGGCTTAGTTTTATTGAATAGAGAAGATTCTATGCGTGTAATTATTATTATTGGGAGATTCCACAACATTATGTGTTTAATAATTCTTCGTGGAGAAAAAAAGCAAAAAAGACGGGAATAAAGTATTAGGTAGTCTGTTCACTGTGAGCTTTAGAGAACCAGAACTATATTACCTTAGACTTTTGCTTCTGCATGTAAAAGGTGTGATAAGTTTTGCTGATCTGAGAACTGTAGGAGGTGTAATTTATGATACATTTCATGAAGCTGCTGAACATAGAGGATTATTAATCAATGACACTATCTGGAAAAATATGATTGATGATGCAATCATCCTTAATATGCCCAAACAACTACAGCAACTTTTCGCACATATATGTGTGTTTGGATGTCCTTCTGATGCAGACAAATTATGGGATGAGAATAAATCTCATTTTATTGAAGATTTTTGTTGGAAATTATACCAAAGAGAAGGTGCCTGTGTGAACTGTGAAATGCATGCCCTTAACGAAATGCAAGAAGTATTCACATTGCATGGAATGAAATGTTCACATTTCAAACTTCCAGACTATCCTTTATTAACAGATACAACTACATGTGATTGTACGAGAGACAACATGCAGAGGTTTTGATAAATTCTCTGAACGATGAACAGTTGGCAGCCTTTCAGACTATAACTTCTGCCATCAAAGATCAAACTGTACACCCAAATGCTTTTTCGTGGATAGTCCAGGCAGTAGTGGAAAAACATATATTTATAAAGTTTTAATACATTATATTAGAGGTCATGGTGGTACTGTTTTACCCACAGCATCTAAAGGAATTGCTACAAATTTACTTCTCGGTGGAAGAACCTTTCATTCCCAATATAAATGACCAATTCCATTAAATGAAACTTCAATTTCTAAATGCGATATAAAGAGTGAAGTTGCTAAAACCATTAAGAAGGCCCAATTTCTCATTATTGGTAAATGCATCATGGCATCCAGTCATGCTATAAACACCATAGATAGATTACTAAGAGAAATTATGAATTTGAATGTTGCATTTGGTGGGAAAGTTCTCCTTCTCTGAGGGGATTTTCAACAATGTCTCAGTATTGTCCCGCATGCTATGCAATCAGCCGTAGTACAAACGAGTTTAAAGTACTATAGTGCTTGGGATGTTTCAGAAAGTTGTCTCTTAAAACAAATATGAGATCAGAGGATTCTGCTTATAGTGAATGGTTAGTAAAACTTGGAGATGGCAAACTTGATAGCAGTTTTCATTTAAGAATGGATATTATTGAAATTCCCTGTGAAATGATTTGTAACAGATCTATTATTGAAGCTACCTTTGGAAATAGTAATTGTAAAGATAATATTAAAAATATATCTAAATGTGCAATTCTTTGTCCTAAATATGAGCATGTTCATAAATTAAATGAAGAAATTTTGGATATACTCGATGGAGATTTTCAGACCTATTTGAGTGATGATTCCATTGATTCAATGGATGATGCTGAAAGGAAAAAATTTCCCATTTCTTAATAATATTACACTTTTGGGAATGCCGTGTCATAAATTAAAATTGAAAGTAGGTGCAATCATCATGCTACTGAGAAATCTTAATAGTAAATGGGGTCTTTGTAATGGTACTAGATTTATTATCAAAAGATTGTGACCTAACATAATCAAAGCTGAAGTATTAACAGGATCTGCAGAAGGAGAGGTAGTTCTGATTCCAAGAATTCATTTGTCCCCATCTGACACTGGGCTCCCATTTAAATTAATTTGAAGACAGTTTCCCATGATGCCAGCATTTTCAATGACAATTAATAAATCACAAGGACAAACTCTAGACAGAATAGGAATATTCCTACTTGAACCCATTTTCGGACATGGTCAGTTATATGTTGCTTTCTCTTGAATTCAAAGAGCATGTGACATTAAAGTTGTAAGTACTTCATCACAAGGAAAATTAGTCAAGCACTCTGAAATTGTTTTTACTCTTAATGTGGTATACAGGGAGATATTAGAATAAGTTTAATCAATTTATCAGTCATTGTTTGTATCAATGTTGTTGTTATATCATCTTATTGTTTATTTACTAATAAATTTACATATTATTTTCATATAGATTTTACTACTTTTCTTTACTCTGACACTTCTATTATAGAGAAAGGGCGAATAGCAACATTAAAATATATTTTCTAATTAATTTCTTTTCAATGTGCACAAATTTGTGCACCATGCCACTAGTGAACAAATAAAACAGAAATAGACTCCTAGGTACAAAGGACAAACTAATGGTTGCCAGATAGGAAAGGGGTTTGGGGAGTGGGTGAAAATGATGAAGGGATTAAGAACTATAATTGGTAGTTACAAAATAATAATAGGAATGTAAAATACATCACAAGAATAAAAAAAAGTAAAAGGATAGGAAGATGGCGGCATAGGTAAACACCGGAGACTGCTGCCGCAAACAACCACTTCAAAAATACAACTAAAAGACGGAACGGACATCAACCAGAACCACAGGAAGGCTGGCTGAGGAGAGACTCTTCAACTAGAAGGAAAAACAACAGCATTACGAGGCTCAGAAGAGGCGCAGTGTGGAAAATTTAAAGGTACAGTGGTGCGCGCACAAAGCGGGTTGGTGGCTGAGGGCGCGGTTGTCGTTTTCAATCAGGAGGGAGTCTCAGACTCTGGGCTACAGATCCGGGCGAGTCTCTAGGGACCCAGACTCAAACGGGAGAAGCGGGACTGTCTGGCTACGGTCCCTCCGAGGTTTGCTGCGGTTGCTGGGACAGAGAGGCGGAGCCCCTGGGGATGGACTGAGAGCAGCCATAGCTGCTCTCTCCACCCACCCTGTTGAGCCCGCCCCGCCCAAGCCCTGCGCAGAGCCATTTGCCCGATCGCCTCAGGCAAAGGCTAGATTAGCACCTCCCCAGAGGACTGAAGTTTTCCCACAGCTGATTCTCACAGCCAGTCGGCCTGGTGGTCAAATCCCTCTAGTATTAACTACAACAATTAAGGCTTAACTAGAACAAGACTGTGCACAAAGACCACAAGGGGGTGCACCAAGAAAGCATGAAAGATGCGGAGACAAAAAAACATGACAGAAATGGAGGATATGGAGCTAAAAATCGCAATTTTGAGGGCTTGCAATAAACTTGAGCAGAGCCTCACAAAAACTAATGAGACCCTCGATGCTACGATAAAGAAATTAGAAAGTAAGCATACACGGACTGAAATAAAGAATATTATACCCAGTAGCAGACCAGAGGAGCACAAGAATCAAACCAAAGATTTGAAAGCAAAAAACACCCAACTGGAAAAGCAAAATGAAAAAAGAATCCGAAAGTGTGAAGATAGTGTAAGGAGCCTCTGGGACAGCTTCAAGCAGACTAATATCAGAATAATAGGAGTGCCAGAAGATGAGAGACAGCAAGATATTGAAAACCTATTTGAAGAAATAATGGCAGAAAACTTCCCCCACCTGGTGAAAGAAATGGACTTACAGGTCCAAGAAGCGAAGAGAACCCCAAACAAAAGGAATCCAAAGAGGACCACACCAAGACACATCATCATTAAAACGCCAAGAGCAAAAGACAAAGAGAGAATCTTAAAAGCAGCAAGAGAAAGAGACTCAATTACCTACAAGGGAATACCCATACGACTGTCAGCTGATTTCTCAACAGAAACTTTGCAGGCCAGAAGGGAATGGCAAGAAATATTCAAAGTGCTGAATACCAAGAACCTACAACCAAGATTACTTTATCCAGCAAAGCTATCATTCAGAATTGAAGGTCAGATAAAGAGCTTCACAGATAAGGAAAAGCTAAAGGAGTACATCACCACTAAACCAGTATTATACGAAATGCTGAACGGTATCCTTTAAGAAGAGGAAGAAGAAAAAGGTAAAGATACAAACTGTGAACAACAAACATGCATCTATCAACAAGTGAATCTAAAAATCAAGTGAATAAATAATCTGATGTACAGAATGAACTGGTGATTATAATGAATCAGGGACATAGAAAGGGAATGGACAGACTATTCTTGGGGGGGAAAGGGGAATGGGAGATGCGGGAAGAGACTGGACAAAAATCGTGCACCTATGGATGAGGATAGTGGGTGGGGAGTGAGGGTGGAGGGTGGGGCGGGAACTGGAAGGAGGGGAGTTATGGGGGGGGGGGGGGAAAGAGGAACAAATGTAATCTGAACAATAAAGATTTAATTAAAAAAAAAAAAAAAGGACAAAGGGTATAGCAATCACAGCCCAGGCAGCCCTGCCTAGTGTCTAGTAAAAAGGATTAGTACGGGCGACCCTGCAGTAAATTGCCTGTGATGAGGGAGTAGGTTAGTTGTAATCCCTTTACTCTACCACCGAGTTGATTGATTAAATTGAAAGTTACAAATAAAAAAAAAATAAAAAAAATAAAAAAAAACAAGAATAAAAAAAAGTAGAGTTCATGCATAAAGTTAATCATAGATGTGCTATGTGACTAGCAATTCCACTCTTAGGTATATACTAAGAGAAAGGACATGTCTCTAAAAAATGTGTGCTTGAATGTTTATAGCAGCATGATTGGTATTAGTCAATAATGCAAATAATGAAATAACCCGAAGGTCTTTCAGTGAGTTGGATATGAATTGGAAGTAAAGAAAGACATCAACATCAGCATTATGGAAAAGAGGAACCTTCTTTGTTTCTATCCTTAAATGTCCAAGTGAGACAACAATAATAACAAAGGAGCCCCTGCTCAACACATGATACACCTGAAATATCCATGCATCTGAACATCTGATGTTGGTCAGACTGGAATGAGTAGGGTAAGTGGAATGGAGAAGGACAGGAACAGGTGCTGCAGATCCAGTTTGGCACTTAATAAGGGTCCAACAAGCATGGTAGTGAGAGAGGAGTCAGAATGCAGCCCCTATACTATAGCCTGGATTGCAAGAGGGGAAGAAGCAGTGACTCCCAAGAAAAGGCATCACCCTTTCTCCTCCCTCCTCTTATTGCAAGAGACCCTGGCAGAGGTGCCTGGGAAGCTTAAAACAACATAACACTACTGAAAGCCATTACTGGCATGGGGCAGAACCATGGATTGTGAGCATGCCTACCTAAACTTACCCATCCTGGCAGAGCCCAGTAAAGAAAGCTTAGCAGTGTCCATGGCTTTAATGGCTTTTAATGATCTCACTGGAAGAGGAGCAGAGCTGTGAGATCATTAACTTGTCTCCCTTGCTCCATCCAACCCAATAGAACCAGGTAGAGAAGATTGAGATGCCTTAATACTACAGCAGAGCTGTGAAGTCATGAACTTGCCCCCGCCCTTCCATACTCATTTTGGCAGTCTGGTAGAGTCACCTCTAAAAACACAAAGGGCCAGTGACCATTAGTAAAAAAGAGGTAGTGTTGAGAGCTTGCAAAACTGGTTCTCCAACACCCACGACATACCCCTACCACGGTGGTAGTGCCCTGCAATTGAGACAAGCTAGTCACAGAGGGGACAATCACCATCCATTTTCCTTAACTGAGTTGATGCTGCGTTACCATGACCCCTGAAGTACAAATAGTGCAGGTAAGAGAAAACAAAACTGTGCTAAAACACCATCTACTTGAAAACAAAAAAATATACTCTACATGTAAACCTGCTAAATTGTTGAGAGCAAAACAGTATTTAAACAAATAAAAGAGCTCATGAGATTGATTGCACAGGCAGAGAAATAATCCAACAAATACCATGAACAACCAGGGTAACATGGGAGCACAGAAAGAAAATGGTAAGTCTCCAGAAATCAAACTCAAAGCCATGAAATACTGTGACTTAAATGACAGAAAGTTTAAAATTGAAGTTATGAAGATGCTCGATGAGTTACAAGAAAACCGAGAAAGGCAGTTCAATGAGCTCAGAAAAAAAATGAATAAACAAAAGAAGCACTTTACCAAAGATGTTGAAATATTAAAAAACAAACAGACAAGAAAATTCTGGAGCTGAAGAACTCAATAAATAAGATGAGGAATGCCTTAAGAAAACTTTGGAAACAGCAGGTTAGATAGAAGAAATAATTAGTGAGCTTGAGGATAGAATATAGAAATGCCCAGGAGGAGGAAAAGAGAGAACTAAGAGTTAAAAAAAAGAAAGAAAGAACTCTATGAGAATTTCCTGACTCCATTAAAAAGAGCAACAAAAGGATAATATTTATACCAGCAGGAGAAGTTGGGGAGAAGAGATAGAAAGCCTACTCAAAAAATAATTGAGGAGAACTTCCCAAGCCTATGACAAGAACTGGGCTTTAGAATTGACGAATCTAACAGAACACCGTATTATAACAATGCAAAAATACCTTCTCCAAGGTACATTTTATTCAAACTGACAAAAGTTAATGACTAAGAAAGAATTCTTGGGAAGACAGAGAAAAATACTGTAAACCACAAAGGAAACCAGATTTTTTAATAGAAATGTTACAAACCAAGAAAGAATGGAATGAAATATTCAAATTATTGAAAGAGAAAAACCACCAGCCAAGAATAATATGTCCAGAAAAGTTATCCTTTAGATATGAAGCAGGAATAAAGGTTTTTCCAGACAAACAAAAGCAGATTGGATATATCTCCATGAGACCTGTATTACAAGAAATGCTGAAAGAAGCTTTTTTAGGTGAAACAAAAAGGCAAAAGTATGTAAAACTTTGACTAAGATGACAGACAGACAGAAACAGGAACTTGGAACTCTATTTCCGAATATGGTATTAAACAACTGTAACAGAAAGTTTAAAGGGGAAAAAGCAGCCCTAGCTGGTTTGGCTCTGTGGATAGAGCCATTGGCCTGCAGACTGAAGGATCCCAGGTTTGATTATGGTCAAGGGCACATACCTAGGTTGTGGGCTCAATCTGCAGTAGGATCTGTGCAGGAGACATCATTGATGTTTTCTCTCTCATCATTGATGTTTCTATCTCTATCTCTCTCTCCCTTCCTCTGAAATCTATAAAAATATATATTAAAAAAATTTAAAGGGAAAAAAAGCATTTTAAAAGAGATTTTTACCATTTTAATATGTTTTCATTGATTTTTAGAGAGTGAGGAAAGGAGAGGGAGAGAGAAACATTGATGTGAGAGAGAAACATTGATCTGTTGCCTTCCATTGCCTTCAATACACATCCCAACTGGGGATAGAACCTGCAACCTGGGCGTGTGCCCTGCCCAGGGAATACAACTGGTGCTTTTGATGCATGGGGTGACACTCAACCAACTGAGCTACACAGGCCAGGGTGGGAAAAAGCATTTTTTAAAAAGACTATAATTTCTGTAATTTAAACCTAATGGTAACAACAAAATAAAAATCCGGAGCTGAGACACAAAACATTACAAAAAAGAAACAGAGAGAAAAATATAGAAAACTGCCACACTAAAATAGCAGATAGAAGCACAGGGAAAAGAATGGAGTTACAGAGCAATCAGAAAATGAAATTTAAAAAAGGCTGAAGTAAGTCCTCATCTCTCTATATAAAAGCCTAATATGCAAACAGACTGAATGGCGGAACAACCAAATAACTGGTGGCTATGACATGTGCTGACCACCAGGGGGCGTGCATGCGAAACATGGTGGGCGTCAGCAGCAGGTGGCAGAGTGCAGAACATGGTGGGCATCGGCCGCGGTGGGATGGTGGAGCAGGTGAGCGGAGGTGCCAGACCAAGGTGGGACACCAGTTGTCATCTGGGCAAGCCTCTGGTGGTTACTGAAAATTCACTGGGTGCTTGCACCTGCTGCCGGTGCCTGGCACCAGCCCCGATCACTCGGCACTGTCAGCAGGTGTAAGTGGTGGCTGCTGGCCCTGATCACCTCTGAGGGCTTTTGCACCTCCCCTTGCTCCTGATGGACAATCAGGGCAGCATCTGCCACTTGCACCCACTGACAGCACCAGCCCTGCTCATACACACTGCTGGTGCTGGCCCCAATCGCTCCACACAGTCAGTAGTGCGAGTGGGGCAGGCACCATCAGTGCATGGGAGCAGCGGCGGCGGGAGCAGGGCTGCTGGCAGACAGGGCATCGTGGGCCGCGGCCGGAGGAGCCTAGCCAGGGTGCGGAGGATGGGCCAAGACCCGCCCCTGTTCCCACTGAAGCCTCGCAGCCCACAGTTCCTTTCAAGGTGCACGAATTCATGCACTGGGCCCCTAGTATATCAATAATCACCTTAATGGACTAACCTCACCAATCAAAAGGCACAGAGTAGTTGGATTGAAAAACCAGACCAAACTATATGTTGCCTTCAGGAAACTTATCTCAGTTACAATGACAAAAATAGGTTTAAACTCAGCAGGTGGAAGATAATACTCCAAGCAGTGGCAACCAGGCAAAAGTGGGTGTGGCTGTACATATGTCATATGAGACAAAGATGGACATTTTATAATGATAAAGGGGACAAGTCATCAAGAAGATGTAACACATTGCCATAGCCCAGTGGTTGGCAAACTGCGGCTCGCAAGCCACATGTGGCTCTTTGGCCCCTTGAGTGTGGCTCTTCCACAAAATACTGATTTTTGCGCACGGGCCACAAAGTTTCAATCGCACTGTACATGCGCGCCTGCACATGGTATTTTGTGGAAGAGCCACACTCAAGGGGCCAAAGAGCTGCATGTGGCTCGTGAGCCGCATTTTGCTGACCACTGCCCTAGCCGGTTTGACTCAGTGGATAGAGTGTCGGCCTGCAGACTGAAGGGTCCCAGGTTTGATTCCTGGTTAAGGGCACATGCCCGGGTTGCGGGCTCGATCCCCCATGGGGAGCATGCAGGAGGCAGCTGATCAATAATTATTTCTTATCATTGATGTTTCTATCTCTCTCCCTCTCCCTTCCTCTCTGAAATTAATAAAAAAATATTTTTTTTTTAAAAAGAAGATGTAACACTTATCAATATATATGCACCCAATCTGGGAGCACCAAAATACATAAAGCAATTACTAACACACCTAGAGGGAGAAACTGATAAAAATGCAATTATATTAGGGGACTTAAATATCCCATTGAAAGCAATATAGATTATCCAAACAGAAAGTCAATAAGGAAATCTTGACCTTAAATGACACAATAGAGCAAATGGACATACTATTTATAGAACTTTCCACCCCCTAATGATAGAATATATTCTTCTCAAGGATATACCATAGTTGGGGCACAAAACTAGTCTCAATAAATTTAAGAAGATTGAAATTTTACTAAACACTAGAAGCCCAGGGCATGAAATTTGTGCACTTGGGTGGGGGGTGGGGGTGTGCCTCAGCCCAGCCTGCGCCCTCTCGCAGTCTGGGAGCCCTTGGGGGATGTCTGACTGATGGCTTAGGCCTGCTAAGCTGCCAGTTGGAAATCCTTAGCACTGCTGCAGAGTTGGGAGAGGCTCCCGCCACCGCTGCTGCTTTCGCCAGCCATGAGCCCCAGTCAGTGCTTCTGGCTGAGCGGTGCTCCCCACTGTGGGAGCACACTGACCACCAGGAGGCAGCTCCTGCGTTGAGCGTCTGTCCCCTGGTGGTCAGTGCGTGTCATAGCGACTGGTTGTTCTGTCGTTCAGTCAATTTGCATATTAGCCTTTTATTATATAGGATAATTTTTTTACCACAGTGTTATGAAACTGAAAATTAACTGCAAGAAGAAAGCTGGAAAAACCACAAATATGTGGAGAATAAATAACATGCTATTAAAAAACTATTGTGTCAAAGAAGAAACAAAAGATCAAAAGATACATAGACACAAATGAAAATAAATATATGACATACCAAAATTTGGGGGATATAGCAAAACTGTACTAAAAGGAAAGTTTATAGCATTACAGGCTTACCTCCAGAAATAAGAAAAATATCAAAAATCTAACATGTCTTAAAGAATTAGAACAAAAAGAGTAAATGAAGCCCAAACTTAGTAGAAGGAAGAAAATAATAAAAATTAGAGCAGAAATAAATGAAATAGAGAACAAAAAGACAATAGAAAAAATAATTCCCTGGCTAGGTGGGTCAGTTGGTTGGAGCATTGTCCTTACACCAAAAGGTTGTGGGTTTGATTCCTGGTCAGTACACATACCTAGTCGTGTCTATTCCTGGTAAGGGATTATACAGGAGGCAACCAATCAATTTTTTTCTCTCATATTGATGTTTCTCTATCCCTTCCTCTCTCTTTCTTTAAAATCAATAGACACATATTTTCGGTTGAGGATTATAAAAAATTGATGAAACAAAGACCTGGTTGTCTGAAAAGGTAAATAAAGTTGACAAATCTCTGGCTCACTTATTAAGGAAAAAAGAGGAAAGATTCAAATAGATAAAATCAGAAATGAAAGGAGAGAAAGTATAATGGAAACCACAGATATACAAAGGACTATACAAGATTATTATGAAAGACAATATGCCACCAAAATTGATAGCCTATATAAAATGGACAGATTCTTAGAAATATATAACCTTCCTAGACTGAACTTTGAATTGGAAAATCTAAATAGACCAATAACTAGTAAGGAAATTGAAACAGTAATCAAAAATCTTCACACCAAAGAGAAGTTCAGCACCAAATGGCTTCTGCAAATTCTACCCAACATTCAAAGAAAATTTATTAACTCTCCTCCACAAACTCTTCCAAAAAAGTTGAAGAGGATGGACTACTTCCAAATTCATTTTATGAGGCTAACATTAAACTGATATCTAAATCAAGCAAGGACAACACACACACAAAAGAAAATTACAGACCAGTATCTCTGATAACATGGATGCAAGAATCCTAAACAAAATATTATCAAATCAAATACAACAATACATTAAAAAGGTATTACATTATAATCAAGTGGGGTTCAGTCCAGGGGTGTAAGGATGGTTGAAAATATGCAAATTAATCAATGGGATACACCACATCTATACTAACAATGGACAGATACGTAAATTGACCATCCCTCCACAATGCCCACACCCAATCAGGAGTGAGTATGCAAATTAACCTGACAAAGATGGTGGGCCTGTGGGCAGTGCACATGCTTGCAGGTGCCAAGTGGCCAGGGCCTTTGGGGGCTTGGCAGAGCAGAAGAGCTGACAGAAAGCAGGCAGCTTGGGGGGTTTGGCTCCCTCTGTTGCTCCCAGCAACCAAGAGAGCCAAGCCCCCCAAGCCCCCAGACAGAAAGCAGAGTGGGAGAGCGGGTGGAGAGTGGGTGGCTTGGGGGGCTTGGCTCCCTCAGTCGCCCCATCTTCTTCATTGCTACAGTGGAGACTGACAGCAGGGAGGAGGAAGTCCCACTCCCACAGAATCAGCCAGAATCAGCCATTGGTCAGACAGCTCTCTGTGGCTAGCAGAGTGTCTGGTCCTATCAGTTCGGACCGGGGGTGGCTGAAGTTCCCAGTACTTTTGGTTTCTGCAGCCTCTGGACTAGAAGCAGAAACCAAGTGTGCGGGGAGCACCAGGAATTCTGGAAATCGTATTTCTGGTGGCAGCCCCTGGACTGGAAGCGGAAGCCCAGAGCGCTGGGAGCACCAGGAATGCTGAGAATCGTAGTTCTGGTGGCAGACACGTTGTGGGATCTCCTACCTAGACACTATAGCAAAGAGAGCCTGGAGCAAGTTACTGTTGCAGGTGGGGGATGGAGGGAAAACAAAGGTGAGAGACATAAGTAAAATCAGAGTGTTGAGGAAAAATTACAAGGAAGATATCCTGCAACTTCTAGGAAATCTCCACCAATGAAGCAAAGAAAAAAAAACCTCTATTATTCTGTGAGCACCAAACCAAACTGGGTTGGGGTCTCAGACAATTCTCTCATATGATTGCAGGACCTCAGGCCTCACCCACCTCAGAGAATCTGAATTTGTATTTTGAGAAGATTCCCCAGGTGACTCAAATACACATTAAAGCTCACAACACATTGATATAGTAGTTAAGGTTGGGGCTTTGTAATATATGCCAAATGCTATATGCGGATCAGTCCTGGCTCTGATCCCAAATCCTGCAACATCCTAACTATTGAATTGGGGCAAGTTACTCTTGAGTCTCTGATTCTCAGAATCCTCATTTGCAACATGTGCACAGAAGTACCGATTCTATAGCGTTGTTGATGGGATAAAATGAGCAAATGGACATAAAGCTTATTCCCCAGTGATAGGGAATGATGGCTATGAAGATGATTATCATTCTCCTTTGTCCTCCTTCACCACCCTGGCACCTGGGGCCCAGGCCAGCACCCTCAGCAGGAGGATTTGAGCTCCAGCCTGACTTTCTGGTGCTCAGGAGAAGTAGCACTAAGCTGACTGATTTTGTGTTTGAGCGTCTCACTCATGAATGTCAATATCAATGGGGGCAACTGAGCAATATCCCACTTTTATTATTTCTTTAGGTATTAATTTTATGCTATTAAAGGAATTCATGAGTTTTCAACTTTTTTTATTTTTATTTTTTTTCAGAGGAAAAAAGGGTTTCATATAATAGTTATCAAAAAAGTAAAAGGAACAACCTAATTGCACACACTGGTGGCAAGTAAGTCCATAGTCTATTGTGATAGGTCCTTCCAGCATCAGTCAGGTAGGCTCTTCTCATCTGTCATCTCAAGGTTATTTACAGATGTGGTAACTTTTTAACAAGTCTCTCAGAGGAGGGAAGGCAGGCTTCAATCATTGGTTTCAGGATCTGTCTGTGCCATGTAGGCATCCAACTCCGCATCCAGGTGTCCTTTTGTTTTCGACATGTATGCATCCAATTGGTTGTCCAGCTGTTCCTTGGTCAGTGCAGGGCGAGCAAAGGCACCTCTCCCTCGTCCGCGGCCTCGGCCTCCAAAGC
Organism: Myotis yumanensis; assembly: GCF_028538775.1. Lineage (NCBI taxonomy): Eukaryota > Metazoa > Chordata > Mammalia > Chiroptera > Vespertilionidae > Myotis > Myotis yumanensis. Next base: position 94,549,726 of record NW_027223753.1, on the reverse strand, counting down.
CCCCTCTTCCCCGACCTATCATACCACCGATTCCGCCACGACCCATAGCTTCAAGCCCTAGGCCCCCTCTCCCAGGACCTCCACGACCTCGAACACCACCTCTTCTTAAGCCCATTTGGGGAGCTACGGCTCTTCCACCTCGGAGCAGGTTTTGACCTGGAAGCGACATCCCGCCCCTAAGTAGGGTTCCTGTGGCACATCCCCCACGTGGTCCACCTCTAGGCAAACCGCTCTGGATTATGGGTAGGCCTCGTACTCTGATCGCTCCCCTGGCCAGGGCCCCTATGGGTCTGCCTAACCGTGCCTGGATGTTACTCTTACCCAGGCGCTGCTTTAAGCTCTGTTTAAGTTTTAATGCTGCCTGGACAGAGGGTCTATTTTCCATGTGCTGGGCCAGTCTTCTGTTTCTGGCACTGGCTAGCTGCTGCTGTTGCTGCATCGAAGCCCGAATATTCACTGGCATCGGCTGTTGGTTCTTCAGCATATTAGTAAAGCGCTCATTTAAAGACATCTTGGTGGTGCTTTTTAGCACAACTTTAGGTGCTGACTGTGCAGCCATCTTCAAATCCCGAGGATCGAAGGAAAAGGACGCCAGTGCTCCTCCCGGGGCTGCCACGACGGCTGCGGAAGGCAGGCCGGGGGCCGGCCGAACCTGAGTTGTTGGTGAAGGGGCTCGGGTGAACTGGTTTGGTTGGCTAGATGCGTAAGTGGTAGACTGCTCGGTCAGTTCGCTGTTGGCTGGCTGTCTGCTGGGCTCAGCCGGTCCACCTGCTCACATGGCCTGCCCTTTCCTGCCTTTCGTCAGTGCCACCGCAACCGCTGCCACCAACTCCCGCTCGGCGCCCAAACAAAATGCTGGGGCCTGCTCCTTTGAGTGAGTCCCTGAAGTGTGTCTCCAAGAAGAGTCTCCGAAGCCAGTCTCCTACCAGTTAAATGCTCAGTAATGTGAGCCTGGCCTATATATACCGCTAGGAGAGTGACTCTCTTTAAGACCTCACCCACCAAAGCTCCTCACTGGAGGTGAGACACGTGGGTGAGGGTAGGGGTAGGAGGATCTTCAGAAGTCAGCTTAATGTAATCTTTTCTTATTTCTGCAGGCTAGGAGGAACTAACCTTGTTGATATGCATAATCTGATTTGCACCTTGGTAATCCTCCCTTGAATTTCACAACACCCTTTATTCCCATTTGGCTGAGGAGTAAACTGAAATTAAAAGTAAAATCTTGCCCTAGCTGGTTCGGCCCAGTGGATAGAGCATTGGCCTGAGGACTGAAGTGTTCCCAGGTTCGATTCCAGTCAAGGGCACATACCCAGATGGCAGGCTCAATCACCAGTGGGGGGTATGCAGGAGGCATCAGATCAGTGATTCTCTTTCATCATTCGAGTTTTCAACTTTTAAATGCAACTCATTAAAAAATGCAGTTTTTAAAAGTTATGGTTGCAAGTTCTGGGCCCTCCGAATAAGTGTCCTCTGAAGCAAGAGTTGCATCCCATCTGAAGTATCTGGTATCTAGTGGCGGGCAGAGTAGACATGGCAGGGCAGCAGGGTTCAACTAACAGTGTTGGGGCAAAGCAGGTATTGAAAAGGTACTGACATGGCAGCAGAACTGGGTTCCTGTGGGGTGGAGCTGCACATGGCAGGCAGAAGTGCCTTCAGCGCAGGGACATACTGTTTTGTCAGTGAACTCTTGACGCTCATCACATAGATAGATGTGATATCCCAACATTCAGTCGATCATAAACTGGTCACATGGCACCAGTGGTCTGCCATGCAGATTGTGTGCTGTAGAAAAGTCCCTTCACTGTCTGCAGATGCTTGGGGAGCATGAAGCAACTTTCCAGATAATTCAGTCCCTAAGAAGTCTTCACTTTTCCTGAAATGATGGGCTATTTCAAATGAAAATACTCTCTTTGGCTAAAATTGTAATGTAGTCTCCTCAGTTCTCCATTTTTCTGGTCATATATCGAAAGAGACTTACTGCTTCTTATACATGGGGTCAAGCACCCATATTATGCAACTCACCAGAAAATCTAGGGCTTAAACTGGTCTACATGTGGCAGAATAAGATTGCCATTGGCTTAAGTTAGAAATAGTTATTCAGATTTGGGTCTCCAATTAATGTTTAATTTTATACTTGTTTTTGTATGGAGGGGAGTCACCAACTGAGTTAGAGAAATTTTGGAAAAATAGTCAACAGAGAAAAATAACAATAGTTAGCGACATTTATTGAGTACATACCTTGTGTTGATTGTGAAATACTTAACCTCTTGACAACCTGAGGTTGACAGTGTGGAAGCTTGAGAATTTAAGTTCCCTACCCAGGATTTCCAACTGGAACATGATGGAGTCTAGACTCCATCTAAGTCCAGTGGGTACCAGAGCTCCTGGTTGATGTGTCTTACCAATAATGATGGGCAACATGTTTATTACTAATAAATACAATGCTGTAAACAGCAAAGGAAAAAGTGTAGGTCCTGACTATGTATTCCTTTTAATGTTGGAAAGGCAGGTGATAAGAAAGTGGCTTGTCTTCTAGGCTCTTTTGACACATCCGCTGGTCCACAGAATGCCTGCTCTTCTTGGCTCCCCACTTCTCTTTGTCTCTTTCCAGAACATAAACTCCTCTAAGACCTTCCCTGCAAATCTGCAAATTTTCCACAAGTTTCAATAACTACTCATGGCTTCTTTTTTAATATTGATGGGTAGCTGGGTCCTGGAGAGCTTGAAAAGACCCCTAGTTTTGCCAGCAGACTGAAGAAGGGAAACAAGTCACTGGAGACAAAGGGGCAGAGTCATGGTTTGGCGGCAGCGGGAGAGAAATAGTGTGTGACCAGGCCTCGAGCCGTCTGCGTTGGCTCTGGATGACAGTCTGCTCTTGCTCCACGGACCTTAATTGGCTGATAGAGTGATTGCTTTGGCCAAGGGTCCAATTAATACCCAACATTTGGGGATTGGTTTTCCAACCCCAGTTGGATGAGTTTCTTGGCAAAAAAGAGTAAGCACTGTAAATTCAATCCACTTCCTTAACTCTGCACCCACTCTATAATGTAGGGATATCACTCTGTCTGGTTAATTCCAGACAAGGCTCATGAGCAGATGGAGAATTTGGATTTTCAAATAAAAAAAAAAAAGGCATAAGTGAGTGTGAGTTTTTTACAGATACCTTGATATTCCATCTTGTGGAAAATATACCAAGGTCCAATATAATAGAAGGAGGCAAAATTGCAAGAGAGAAACAGAGCTTATACAGGTCCACGCTTGCTGAGAATGCACTGACCAGAGCCTGCTGTGACTAGGAGCCCACAGGGATCTGCAGTAAATAGGAGAGAAAGTGCCTAAGATGGCAATGCCGAGGTCACAGCTTGGAGGTAGGACTGCACACTCCAGGACAAGGGAACACACATGCTTCGGTCCTCGGTTCAGATCCAGCTCCAAAGTTTTCTTAAGTTGTGTACACTTGATTAATCTCCTTAATCTAAGTCATAAAGCAGGGGTGATAACACTGTCCTTTCAGCTTTGTTGCAAGGATTACATTGAAGAATATTGTGTAAGAACATAAGGACATTCAATTAATGTTTGCTCCCTTCCCTAACACCAGGGATGGCTGCAGCTGTTCAGTCTGACACTTTATGTGCCTTGATACTTTATACTTTCTTGGAGAACCACATACAATATAATACTTGCCTTCCAAATAGCAGACACATAACAGCAAATTCCTAGTAAAACAAGCCTATGAGATGCAGTTGCTCCCCCTCCTGGTTTAGCATCCTAGCAGACAAGCTGTCGTAGATCTTGAATTTCAATGTTTTTACTCACCCCAAGAATACCAGAGCTACCCAATCATTATTGCTTCCCTTTACAAGGGTTTGTCTTGACTTATTTTTTCTTCTTCTCTTGTTTACCAGATGGAGTGAAGGCTATTTGTCAAAACATCCTTCTACTCTATTACTTTGACCTGATTTTGAAAGCAGCACATCATTTTATTCAGGCTGCTGGAAGGAGCACTAAACCAGATGTTGAGGTGCCTGGGATTTCTGGAAGACATTCTTCTTTTCTCCAATGAGACACGTGATGCATGAAGTGGCGAGGCTGGCAGGGTGCCACGGGCCTCCGCTGCAGCACACATGCCCACTCACCATTCTGACCTCATGTTCCCGCTTTGTCCAGAGGGCCAGCTACTTCAGGATCTGTCTGCTAATCATTCTTCTGTGTGTTACCCAGACTACCTGGCTTCCCTGGCTTCTGTCTGCGGGTGGGTAATTCAGTAGCTGAGGGCAGAAGCTCCCAATTACAGGGAATCCACAAAGCACTGGAGTTTGTCAAGTGGGCCAGGCCAGGTTTGTGTCATTTGTTTTTGAAACGAAAGAAAACTCATTCAAGACTTTACTTTTATTCTTGACTTCTTAAGTAATCAGTGCAGTCAGAGAGCAGGATGTTCTGCAGGAGTGGTTACCAAGCCTGGTCTTGCCTTGGGACAGGCAGTCCCTGGGTGTCAAATGTGTCAGTCGGTGTCCATGTCTGTTCAACTGTACAAGTGGTGAGCTTGGCTTCTTCCTCCCCTTGTCGGCTCATTAGCTGGAGCAAACTGTGGCTCCTAAGGAGTAAAAGGAGCATTTTATTCTACTTCCCACATATCAGTCTTCGGAAAACTGAGCCAAATAGAGTGAAAGGCATTTATTCATACATTTATTCATTTAATCAGTGATCATTTATCAAGTATCCATTATGTGCCAGGCACTGTGGTGGGAACTGAGGAAAGAAAGGTAAACAAGACACAGTCCTTGTGCTGAAGCAGATTGAGATTGGGGGTGGGGTGGATGAGACAAACAAAGAGGCAACTGTGATGTAACTTGTAATGTGGTATGTCAGGTAAGCATCAGGGACCATAAGAGGCTCCCTGGGAGTTGGAGGAACTTCCCAAGAGGGAGCAGTGCCTTGGCATAGATCTGCATGGTGAGAAAGCTTGTCATTTATGGGTAGATGGATGGAGATGTGCACAGTGCAAGGAAGGCTACAGGTGAGAACTCCAGGAAGAACAGAAGAAGGTGAGCCCTACAGGGTGGTGGACTCTGGGGAGGCTGGGGCATACTTGGTTTTCATGGCGGCCAACTAAGGCCTGACCTGGGACTCTGCCTGGTCAGGTTTGATGGTTGGCTTCAAAATCGCCATCTCCAACATTAGTGGCGTTGCACTTCCCTTTCAGAGACCCCAAACTTCGGGGTCCAATGCAATGAAATGTTCTAGACCAGTCTTGTTGATGGTGTGAAAGAGGCCCTGTTCCAGCCTTCAGAAAAAGCAGTAAGGGAAGACCTGGAGTCTTCCTGGTAAGACCAGAGTGATGGAAACAGCAGACCAGACATCTCCAGCTCATTGCAGAACTTCTCAGAACTGCAGCAGAGTTTATTTTCACGGTCTGAGAATCCAGGATGCACAGATATGCTGATGCAATCTTAGCCACAATCTCTTCATGTGTGGTAAGTAGAGTGTGGGCTTGTCTACCTGATACTTTTAGATGTTCTTTTTTAAATGTATACCACTGACATCTTTCACCTTCAACCAATTTTCAATGAGTGCTAGGATGACTAACTATCGCAATTTACCTGGGTTTGAGGAAGTCCTCAGCTGCCAGACTTTCAGTGCTAAAACCAAGAAAGTTCTGGGTAAACTAGAATTAGTCACTAGAAGAATTCCAAGCTTGTGCTAAGCACTTCCATGTTACGTCATCACAATTACTCTTTAAAGCATTGCTTTGAGGTAGATAACTATTATTGCAATTTAAAAATAATTGTGAGAGATACTGTGAGTTTCCCCAGGTCACTGACATAGTAAATGGTAGAACCTGGATTTAAGTTGAGTTGCCTGGTTTAAAGCCAGTGTGTTAGTTCTGTGTTGCTGCATAATAAATTACCCAAAGCTTGCTGCTTAAACCAATAAGAAAGGATTATTAATTCACAGTTTCTGTGTGTCAGGGTTCAGGAGCATCTTAGCTGGTGGTCCTGCTCAGGGTCTCTTGGATTGCGGTGCCGATTGGAGCTGAGGATCAGCCTTCAGTATGGTGTCCTCACATGGCTGTTGACAGGAGGTCTGGGCTTCCCTCCACTGCCCATTTGTAGGGCTGTGTGAGTGTCCTGGAGACAGGGTGGCTGTTTCCCTCAGAGTTAGTGACCAAAAAGAGAGGAAGGAAGAAGCCACAGTGTCTCTTATTTTCTAGCCTTAGGAATCATGTGTTGTTTTTGGAACATGCTATTATGTTATCCAGGGCAGTCCTGCTCAATGTGGCCAGGGACTATACAGAGGGTGAAAACCAGGAGGCCAGGATCATGGACCACCTAAAGGCTGGCCACCATGATCAGTGTGCATTTCACAACTCATAGCTACCTTTAGGATCCATGGAAGGTGGGCCTTTGAGCAGAGCCTATAGGACAAGACATTGAAAATGTCTACATATGAGCACACACACATTGAATGTTTATTATATTTGTAAATGAAGTTAACTGTATACTGAAATGAGTGCACTTTCCAGATAATCACTATTTCGGTAGGCTACATATTTATTCTAATAATGTTTCTAACACACCAAATATTTTTGTTTTGCATTCTAATTATGAATGACTATTCCTGACTTTCAAAATGTTATACTATCAACAGAAATATTACTTTTATAATCAGAAGAAAGTGTTTCAAAAGCATTTTTATGTATACATGTTAATGCAGATTTGATGGGTACTGCTTGGAATTCTTGGTACCTCATAGAAAAGCAATCTGTCTGTTTAAATGTTTCAGAAAGCAAAATATATACTGTTATAATAGACACAATTATATATAGAACTAGAGGCTCAGTGAATGAAACTTGTGCACTGGGCGGGGGGGGGGGGTCCCTCAGCCTGGCTTGTGCCCTCTCATAGTCCAGGACCCCTCGCTCCTTATCCCCCATCTGCTCGCTGCTCCTTACTGCTTGGCTCGCTGCTCCTTAGCACTGCCGCAGAAGCAGGAGAGGCTCCTGCCACTGCTGCTGTGTTCACTGTGAGCCCAGCTTCTGGCTGAGTGCTGACCACCAGGGGGCAGCTCCTGCATTTGAGCGTCTGCCCCCTGGTGGTCAGTGCGCATCATAGCAACCAGATGTTCTGGTCCTTCTGCTATAAAGGTCGCTTTGGCTTTTATTATATAGACTAGAGGCCCAATGCACGAAATTATGCATGGGTAGTGTCCCTAAACCTGGCTAGGGATCAGGGCCGACCTGTGGGGTGACCAGCAGGGTGATCAGGGGGCCCCCCACTGGCACCCGCCTTGGCCAGCCTGGCACTGCCCACTCATTGGCCCTTCCTCCCACCTCCACCACCAGTTGCCTCCATCTGGGGTTGACCAGCGGGGTGATGGGTGCAGACCCCACTGGCATCTGCCTTGGCTGGCCTTGGGCCTGTGGGCTGGGGGCAGCTCCTGCATTGAGCATCTGCCCTCTGGTGGTCAGTTCATGTCATAGCGACTGGTCATTCCACCTTTCGATTTGCATATTAGGTTTTTATTATATAGGATTATATATTCCATTGTATGTACAAATGTACATTTTGAAGTGAATTTTACCCAGTCCCAGCTCAGTATTGCTGGGTGGTCCATGTTAATTTAAAGAGGCTGGAACTGTAGTCACTTCATTTGCAAAACAGAGGAAGATAGTGATCTTGTGCTTTCAACTCCATAGAGCTGTAGTAAAAAACAAAAATAAGAAACTGCATGTGAAAATGCTTGGAAAAATATAAAGTCCAGGACCAGGAGAAGGGGCTATTGTCAGCATCATTGTAGCTGCTGTCTCTGCAAGTGTATCAAGACCTCTCACAGGGCACTGCTGACACCCTCAGAACCATGTCTGCAGCCCCTGGGCACCCTTCTCTGAGGAGTGTTAGCTACACATCTTGCTCCAGTTGTCAGACACCTTGGCCACTGTGTTTTCTTAAGCTCTGCTTTCATGTGCTACCTAGAAGTGCACAGTTCTGTGTGAGAAACTAGGCTTTTGGCGGGGTTATTTACTCATGTCTGCTTGCATCTGCCTGGATGTAAGGTCGGGTAGGACTAGGTGTGCACGAAGCCTGCCACCTGGTGCTGGTGTGTACACATGGCTGGCACCAGTCCACAAGGGCTCTAGGGACGCAAGTGTAGATGGTCCCATAGGCAGTAAATGGAACATGCATACAAACCTGTAACACTACTTTCACATTCCTTGCCACACTGCCAAGGCCAAAAACAGAAGGAGAACTGGGTTTCTTTGGCAAACATTCTTTTTCACTCCTTTTAGGACCCCAACCTGTCTGAAAAGTCTGGCAGCCATTTATGTGTCAACAACAGGCTGTTTTATGGGGACAGCATGAGAAAATTCCATGCTAAGACTTTCAGCTCTGTGCGAAAAATGAATTGCTGCTTAATGAAGCACAGCTGAACACCTTCAACTGCCTTCTGAGGACTCCCACATTTTTTTTTTATTTCTGTACCAGACTTTTCCTCTATGATCCAAAGAGTGGTGTGTGGGCAAATGTTTAACAACCAATTCTACAAATCTAAAAAACACACACTCTGAATTGTAGCATTTGCCAATTTCCAGGGTGTAAATATTCTCACCATGGCCAGTATCGAGCTACTGACAGGATATCACTGAATGCAGTTCTGACCCTGTGCCTCTTGATCCTTCTGCCCCCAGCCACACTTTCAGTTTCTCAAACTTGCCAAGCCCTTTACCAAATTAAGGCCTTTGTATAGAGTGTCCTTTTTGCTTGGAATTGCTTGATCTGACCAATCCCTTATTCTTCAATCTCAGCTAAAAGGTTTTAGAAAGGCCATCTCAATTCTTGCAATTTGAAAATATCCCTCTATTTTTATTTTCCATACATCTTGTTCTTGGTTTACACTTTGTATAGCAGTATATGGAAGTTCCAGTTGCTTCACATCCATGCCAACACTTGATATTATAAAATTAAAAATTTTTGACAACCTGGTGTAATGGTATCTCATTGTAATTTTAGTTTGCATTTCCTATGTTACTAATAAATTTGGGCATTAAAAATATGTTTATTGCTCATTTGGACTTTTTGTTTTGTGCAATGCCTGTTCAATTTGGTTGTCCATTTTCTACTAGGTTGTCTTATTTTTATTAATTTTTAGTAGGAACACTTTATATTCTATGGATGCTAGAGTTTGTGGGTTATACTAGTATATGTTGCAAGCATCTTCTTTCATTTTTTTACCTTGTTTTCACACAGTCTTCTAGATGTCTTTTGATGAAAACAAAAAAATTAATTTTAAGGTTATCAAATATTTTATCCTTTATTTTAGCAACTTCTAGTACTGCTTATAAAGATCTATTGAAGCTAACTTTCTCAGGTTTTGTTTTTCTGAAAATGTAACTATTTTCTCTTCATTACTTTTTATGAGGCCAATATTGCCCTAATTTCAAAAGCAGATAAAGACACTACAAAGAAAGAAAATTATAAGCCAATGTCCCTGATGAATATAGATGCTAAAATCTTCAACAAAATATTAGCAAACTGGATCCAGCAATACATTAAAAAGATCATACACCATGATCAAGTGGGATTCATTCTGGGGATGCAAGGTTGGCACAACATCCACAAATCAATAAAAGTGATACACCACATAAACAAAATGAAGGATAAAAATCATATAATCATATCAATAGATGCAAAAAAAAGCATTTGATAAAATCTAGCACCCATCTATAATAATAAAAGGGTAATATACTAGTTAGACCGGACATCCTTCTAGATGAAGCGGGGGCTGCAAGGGAAGCTTGGGTCCCAGGTACCTGTTGGTGGCTGGAGCGAAACCCGGGTCCCAGGTGCCTGCTGGGTCCTGGGTGCCTGCCAGCAGCTGAGGGAAGCCAGGGTTTGGGTGCCAGAGGGAACTGGTGCCAGCAGCAGGGAGAAGAAAGGCCTACTCTTGCAGGAATTTTGTGCATTGGGCCTCTAGTTGATGATAAAAACTCTCAGCAAAGTGGGAATAGAGGAACCATACCTCAATGGACAAAAACTAAGTGTTTCCCTTAAGATTGGGAATAAGACAGGGTATCAACTTTCACCACTCTTATTCAACATAGTACTGGAAGTCCAAGCCACAGTAATTCCACAAGAAGAAATAAAAGGCATTCAGATAGAAAAGGAAGAAGTAAAATTGTCATTATTTGCAGATGACATGATACTGTATATAGAGAACCCTAAAAAAATCCACCAAAAAACTTCATTCTTGAAAAATAATAATTTGACTAGGTAAATAATTTTAAATTGATACTAATTTCATTTCAATATATTGAAGAAAATTGCCTGGTTGAGCATTGACCTATGAACTGGAAGATCAAAGTTCAGTGCCTGGCCAGGACACATGCCCAGGTTGCAGGCTTGATCCCCAGTGTGGTGTGTACAGGAGGCAGCTGATCAATGATTCTCTCTTATCACTGATATTTCTATCTCTCTCTCTCTCTCCCTTCTTCTGAAATCAATAAAAATCATTAAAAAAATAAAAATATTCACTCTTTTTTTAACGTTTATTATTATTGACTAGAGGCCCAGTGCATGAAATTCATGCATGGGGCAGGGGTCCCACAGCCTGGCCTGCACCCTCTCCAATCCAGAACCCCTTGGGGTTGTCTGACTATGGGATCAGGCCTAAACCGGCAGTCGGACATCCCTCTCGCAATCTGGGACCAATGACTCCTAACTGCTCACCTGCCTGCCTGCCTGATTGCCCCTAACCACTCTGCCTGCCTGCCTGGTCACCCCTAACTGCTCTCCCCTGCCGGCCTGGTCGCCACTAACTGCCTCTGCCTTGAACCCCGCCACTGTGGTTTTGTCTGGAAGGATGTCCGGAAGATGTCTGGTCTAATTAGCATATCACCCTTTTATTAGTATAGATAATTCAAGCTTCAATGTAATTTCTTCCCTTTGAAAATTTTTGTCTTTTCTCTCTTGCTCATATTTAAAATCTCTTTGTCTTTAATGTTCTACAGTTTTATTATGATGTGTCTATTCTTAGATTTCTTTTTATTTCTCCCACAAGAAATTGATTTGGCTTCCTTAATCTGAGGGTTTAAGTCTTTCAATAAATGTAGAAACTTCTCATTCATTATCTTTTGACTATTTTCTCTTTTTCATTCTCTCTTATCTCCTCCTACTAAACTCTAATTAAACATAAATTATAAATTTTAATTTTCTTTTCCATCTTTTTGTTTCTCTGGGTTGCATTTTTTGAAACATCTTATTGTTTAGGTTTATTATTGTTGTATTTGACTTTTTTAAAATTTAAATTCTTTATTGTTTAATGTATTACATGAATCTCTCTTTTTCCCCCATTGACCTCTCCCCAGCTGCCCCCAACCCCCAGCACATGCCCTCCCCCCCTCCCCCTGGGTCTGTGTCCATTGATTATGCTCACATGCATGCATACAAGTCCTTTAGTTGATCTCTTTGAATAATTTCATCATATCATATCCATCTTCCAATTTAGTAATTTTTGTTTATTTTGCTTAATCTTCTGTTTACATGTCTGCTATTTAACATGTCTAATAAAATTTTAAACTTTATTGTAATTTTCATTTCTAGATGTTCTGCTTTACAAATTTGATTCTCTTTTCAAATATGCTTCATCATTTTAAAAACCCTGAAGGAATAAAATCTTTATTAAAACATTAAAATACCTATTTTATATTCTGTTTGATAATTTTCATATTTAAAATTTTACCTGACTTATTCTGATATCTATCTATCTCTTATCTATCTATCTATCATCTATCTGTCTATCTGACACAGAGATGCACCACTTAAATTCTTCTGCAAGAAAAGAGTGATGCCTAGCCATTGATGCCAGCTGTGGAAGAAATGAGGTCATCATGCAGCCTCCATCTGCAGAGAGTGGGATCTCCTGGGACCAAGCCCTACCCAAAGCAGCCTCTATGCTGAGACTCAATGAGGGTATCAAGGCCTGGCCGTTTCGGGCTAGTGTAGGACAACCCTAATGGACAATATTCTCACTAGTGCTCTTTGCTGGATTGGACAAGGTTTTGTCAGAGTTACACTATAATTCAATTTATCTTCCTGCTTAATCTTGCTTTCTCTCTCTTCCTTTCACAGTTGCTGATCCTTACACATTTTATAACCAAAGTTCTGCAAAACCCAATCTACAATGTATGTGTGTGTGTGTGTTGTGTATTCTGCTGTTCCTTACTCATGATACTTTATTTCCTTCTGTCTCTACTTGAAACTTTATCTGTTCAAATCCTTTGAGATTTGTGTCGAGGTTGGGTTCCTTTTGAGAATGTATGAGATTTCCTCTATCAGTTGCCCAATGTTTTAACCATCTTGGAACCATTTTAAGTTAAACTGCTTATATTTTTTTCAAATTACAAATATAGTGTATATGGTTTACATACCCATGTGAATGGGGATTATAGTTATGAATTCTCAAAATAGGCATGTTCCTGATTTTCTCTTTCTATGCTGGGTTTGTTTCCCATTTACCCTTAAACTAAGGCTGTAGACTAATAGATCTCACCTTTATGTAGTATTTTCCAACCTTGAATGGGCCAAAGGCTTAATTTCCCATTTCTCATGTAGCTCTCTAATGGAAGCAAAAGGTCATCAGAATTCAGTACATAGTTTCAGGGTAAAGGAAGGTTTGGATTTTGTTTATTTTCTATGGTTTCATTTTGAAACTGGAAATTCATGGTTCTAGTTTTCAAAGTAAGATAGGCTCCTCTCTTCATAACCTTCATGCTGATTCATTGAATCCTTACTTTCTTTTGTTTCATATTTGTCCAGGCTTCCTTTATTTTTCCTATTGTGAAGTGGAGATGCCTGGGTCATTTAAGATTGCTAGTCCAGCATACTGAGGAGATAAATGTCGCAGCATATTCAAGTGGACTTTTACATAGGAGGGCCAATGGGACCCTAACACAGAGAGTCTGTGTTGACTATATCATTGGAAACAAGGGGGAGTTGTAAGTAGATAAACAGAGAAAGTAGAGAGCTATTTGTGAGATCTCCACAGTTATAAGAAATGTCTCTGAAGATCCATAAATGCATCCTGAGAAAAATACTTGTGAATGTTCCCCCAAACGAGAGGTACTAAAAGAAGGTGAAAGTACTTCCTGCCAGATAAGACCTTTTCCGGCCCTGTCTTTCCTCTTTCTCATCTACTTCCTCCCTGGAGGAGCCAGAGAAAGATTCACAAGGAGGGAACATTAAGCTTTGAAACAGAGAATGGAGGTCCTTACCCAAAGGCCTCCAGGAAAAAGCTGGGAGATGGGAGACACTTTAAATAAACTTCATAATTTTCATTATTATAGTGGAACAAATAAAACCCAATTCCAAAAAATGACCATTCTTGTTTATTCATGCAACTCAATGTGAGAGGACAAGCTATGGTGTCTGCCTAATATTTCATCTAGGTGAAGATAAGAACAAATTCCATAGAATGCTTGGAATGAGGGGGGAGGGGATAAAGATATTTCCTGGTTGAACCTAGTGAATCTGCTTTTCTTTTTTTTTTTTTAGCATAGAGACTGCCTAGCATTCACACTAGGCACTGAGTAGTTGGAGAGAGATAAGTGGTTGGGGGGTAAACATGGGGTTAAGGTTGTTTTTGTTTTTTTTTAGGTAAGAAGGATTTGAGTGCATTTATATCTTGTTGGGAATGAATCTGTACAGAAAGAGGTATTGAAGAGAAAAGAGAGAGGGATAATAATGAGGGAAATTTCTAAGGATATAGAAGGGGTGGGATCTAGTGTGCAGGTGAATGTATCAACCTTAGATGAAGAAGTGAGTCACTCTCACCGCTTAATTTCAAAAGGAAGAAAGAAGAAAGGATGGGTGTGCCTGCAGGTTAAATCTATATGTTCCATGGCAGAAATTTGAAGCTCATTTTATTTTATTTTTTTTAATCCTTACCTGAGGATATTTTTTCCATTGATTTTTTTTTTTTTTAGAGAGTGGATGGGAGGGAAGCAAGGAAAGAGAGAGAGAGAGAGAGAGAGAGAGAGAGGTGAGAGAGACACATTGATTGGTTGCTTCCTGCATGTGCTCTGACTTGGGCTGGGGATTGAACCTGCAACCTGCAACCCAGGTACCTGCCCTTGATGGGGAATTGAACCTGCAACCCTTTGATGAGATGGCAGACACTCTAACCACTGAGCAACACCAACCAGGGCCCAAGCTTGCTTTTAGAGAGTGAAGGGTCAGGTAATGGGGTGATGAGTTTTAGGCAAGTCTGACTAAGGACATGTAGGAGGATGGTAAAATCCACTCTTGACCTAACCAAGGCTGAAAATCTAGACTTTATAGTGGAACTCATCTATGCTATTGCATGATTTTCTTCAGCAGCATAACCCACTTAAATGTAGGGCAGGAAGGGGAAGTTGAGTGGTCCCTGTGCAGAACAGAGGAAACCCTTCTATTGTCTAGAATTCGTAGTTTTTTGCTTAGAATCTCTTTCTCCCTTTACTCTCACAATAGTACAACATAACCACCATAGTCATTTCTGACACCAAATGTGTGGGTTTTCCACACATCACACAAGTCTCTGACAACAGCTGGGAGCCCTACAATTTAACTCAATTCTGACACTATTTACCTAGAGTTAGCATCAGATCCCACAAGACTACTCCCAAACTCTCACTTCAGGTGCCAATTGCACTTCTTCCCTCCGCACTTCTGCCCAACTGGCTATAAACTAGGGTTCCCACAACCCCCTGCTTGGGTTTAATAATTTAATAATTTACTTACATTTATTGCTTTATTATAAAAGGATATTATCAAGGATACAGATTAACATCCAGATGGAAGAGATATGTAGGCCAAGGTATGGCACTATCCCAGTACCTCCACGTTTTTAGCAACTTGGAAGCTCTTAAAATCTCTTTTGGGATTTTTGTGGAGCTTTATTATGTAGGCACAATCAATCATTAACTCACTCTCCAGACCTCTCCCCTTTCCAGAGGATCGTGAGCGGGGCTGAAGTTCCAAGCTTTCAGACATGGCTTGGTGACCAGCCTCCATCTGAAGCTGTCCAGAAACCACTAAGAGTTGTGTCATTAGAATGAAAGTCACTCCTATAACCTAGGAAATTCCAAGGAATTTAGAAATTATGTCAGGAACTGGGGGTTAAGGGCAGTGAATACATTTTCTATTTGATATTACTCCTTCCCCCTTTCCCTGCACAATTTCCTTATTTTAAGATTTATTATTCTTGATTTGTTTCAATTGAATCAGTTATTTTTTTTTCTCAATTACAACCCAGTCATATGACTTGATTGGGAATGTTTGTTAGTCTTCATCTCTAATAAACACACATGACACTTCTTAGAATGAGTTATTTCTGAGCATGACAGGGCTGCTGAAATACATAATCACTCTGGCTGATTCATCCTCAAAGATGAGTAATCTTAAAATTTGGGGAACATCTCACTATAACCTTCTGTATGTTAACTATGATGCAAGAAAATAAAACGTCTAAACAAAGTGCTCAATGATGATGCCAAGGCAAACTTGTGCATGTGTCAGAATTGTGTGTGTGTCGCTGTTGGGTTGTGAGCACACAGAGTGCTGGGCACTGCTCTTATATTTCTTATTCAGCTGGTCTGGGAAAGAGCCAGAGAATTTACATTTCTCCCATGTTCTGATGGTGCTGCTAGTCAGGACCATAGATGGAAAACTGCTGTGCTGAAATAACAAGACAGGTGATAACAAAGTAAAAAATGCATTCAAAGTCAAGTTTAGAAGGAACTCTATTCACAGAAGGTCATTTTTCTGGGTTCCTCCGTTTCTTTGAAAAAAAAATTCTGATCACTTAGTTCTATGTTGCACTTAATCAAGTCTACAAGTAAAAGAAGACAAAGGAGACAAGGGGATCTGGGGCCCAAACGTGTGAAGGACTCCATCAGAATCATGCATCTCAGTGTCCTATGCACAAAGGGAGGTGAAGAATGGCTAGTAGGTTCTTGCTGGTGTCTGTTTGTCAATATTCTAGATTTTAATGATCAATGAGAAAGAAATGTTACATCTCAGTAACCCAAATCAAGCAAAGCCTTAAGTAAATTGGACTTGGTATTACTTAGAAAAAAGTTAAAAATGAATTTGTACTAGATAGATAATAATCATTATTTAATAATTTAGCTTTTTATTTAATAGTTAAGTTTATGAAAGTAGTGTGTAAAATATTTAGAGAAGCGCTGTGTTTAAAAAATAATCAATGAAAAATAAAATAGTTTAAACAATGGTGAGAATATTTTCCTCTCCACACATAAAAGCCACTCAGATATTGAAGAAGTTTTAGCATCAAACAAATTGGCTAGTTGAGGAGTCAACTAATCTCTCCTATAGAGAAAAATATATATATAGTATATTCTCTATTTATCAAGAGATTCCTCTTTTTTATTGACAAATCTTTGTTCTTATGGTTACTCTGCCTGTTTGGCCTCTCTAATACTTTCCATGTAGCTCACTGCTGAAGCTGTAATTCTTTTCTTTTTGTAAAAAGGGCATTGCTACTTATTATCTGCAATCATTGTTTCAATTCCATAAGAGAAGAAACGGGCTGCACAGTTCCTGTAATCTTGTAAAAGCATTTGGCCTGGAAGATGCTCCTTGACTGTGTGCCAATAACAATGGCTGTAGGGACAATCTTTAGTTAGTCCAAAATGAGCAACTTGAACCTTTATTGTTTAATTTCTGCCCAATTATTCAGAATTGGCTCAACTTTAGTCATAGGATGAAGTTTATGAAAAGGAATTTCCATGTCCAAGAAAGGAACCAAGATCACTGAAAGGTTACAGGATGAAAACTGGAAAGAAAAACCCTCCACAAAAAAACGAATAATCCTAAACAGATTTTATTAATTATTCATAATTAATTTAAAATATTTAATATACTCTCCTACCTTATTAACCCACAACAAGCCACTGACTTCACACAGTCATTTGGGAAGACAGGTGGCAGGTAAACATGGGAATTGCTGGCTCATAACTTGGTGAGAAAATCAACAGAAACAGTTGGCCCTCTGTATCCGCGGCCTCCACGTCCTTGGAGTCAACCAACTAGGGATTGAAAATATTTGGTAAAAAAAATGTTATGCTGTTGCTCACATGTATTATTAGTTAGGTCTACAATGGTTGGGTATATACTGGACATGTAGAGACATTTTTTGTCATTAGCTAAAACAATACAGTATAACAACAACATAGCATTTACATTGTATTAGTCATTATAACGAATCTAGAGATGATTCAAAGTATCCATGTTGTTGCAAATGTGCTTGGTTATATGAAAATATGCCATTTTATGTAAGGGAATTGAGTATTGCCAGATATTGGTATTTGTGCAGATCATGGACCAATCAATCCCCTCTGGATACCAAGGGACTACTTGTAGTTGCTAATTTTCTTCTTCTTTTGCTCTTTCTCCGCTCCATCTTTTTCTTCTCTCTTGCCTTTCCCTCCTTCTACTCACTTTCTTTTTTGGCTATTAAAGATTTATTGCCTTTCAGTACTTACAGATGATGTTTTCATAGGCTCTAATGAGGTCCCAGCAGTTTTTAACAATAACAGGACATTACTGTTCCTAAGATATATTACGTGTTTTCCCTCATCTTTCTCCCTTGAATGAAACGCTTAGAAGCATGTTAACCTCCAATTCCCTTTCCTTACTATGATAAATAGTCCAGTTACTTAATAGGGCTAACTAGTTTGCAATGACATAATACTTATCTGAATAAAATCTTAAAAAGATCATTTGTGTGCTTTTTAAAATATACTTTCTGGTGGAGTACCTGAACACATGCAGAACATCTATTTATTACTAGCCTCAGAAGTCCTCTCAAAGCCACCTTTTCTAGTTATGCATCCTGATGGTGATTTCTACACATTTCCTGATCCTCTTGGAGAGCAGAGCAGGGCAAATGCTTCCATGTTCCTCCTGCTTGGATTCTGGCTCCAATCCTACATGTGTCTGCCCTTGATGAGGACTTGCTCCTTTGCCCAGCTGGCTAGGAAGGTCAGAGTTCCTCTAGTGGCCCAAGAGCTACTCGAAGCCACGGAAGTGTGTTTTATTTTTTATTAAATTTATTGGGGTGACATTGGTCAACATGATCATATAGGTTTTGGTGTGTGTTTCTATGTTACAAGATCTGTATGTTGCACTATGTACCCACCACCCCAAATCAAATATTCACCTGTCACCATATATTAGGACCCACTTCTCCCACTACCCGCTTCTCTGTGGCAGCCACCACACTGCTGTTTGTGTTTATGAGTTTCAGTTTTATATCCCACATATGAGTGAAATCATATGGTTCTTAGCTTTTTCTGACTGACTTATTTCACTTAGCATAATATTCTCAAGGTCTATCCATGTTGTTGCAATGGAACTATTTCATCCTTTCTTATGGCTTGTGTATATGTACCATGCCTTCTTTATCCAGTCCACTATTGCAGGGACACTTTGGTTGTTTCCATGTCTTGGCCACCGTGAATAATGCTGCAATGAACATAGGGGTTCACATATCTTTGCAAATACATGATTGAGTTTTGGGGGTATATAACCAGGAGAGGGATTGCTGGATCATATTCTTAATTGTTTTTAATAATCACCGGACTGCTTTATATAGTAGCTGTACCAGTCTACATTCCCACCAGCAGTGAATGAGGGTTCCCTTTTCTCCACAACCTCTCCAACTCTTGTTTTTGCTTGTCTTATTGATAATGGCCACTCTAACAGGTGTGAGATGGTATCTCATAGTTTTGATTTGCATTTCCCTAATTGGCAGTAAGGTTGAACACCTTTTCATGAAAATATTGTTGTTTGTATGTCTTCTTGGGAGAGGTGTATTTTCAGGTCCTCTGCCCACTTTTTGATTGGGTTGTTTGTTTGGTGTTGAGGTTTATGAGTTCTTTATATATTTTGGAAATTAAACCCTTGTTGGAGCTATTGGTATGGAGGTTTTTTTAATTTTATATTTATTTTTATTGATTTCAGAAAGAAGGGAGAGGGAAAGAGTGATGGAAACATCAATGATGAGAGAGAACCATTGATTGGCTGCCTCCTGTACCTCCCCTACTGGGGATCAAGCCCAAAACTTGGGCATGTGCCCTGACCGGGAATTGAACCCTGATCTCCTGGTTCATAGGTCTATGCTCAACCATTGAGCTACACAAGCCTGGCTGAAGGTGTGTTTTAAAAGGAGAGAACGTGGTGATAAGCAAGTGCCTCAGCCTGGCCTCAGCGTGGGCACTGCCACCAATGTTCCCAGGGCCCTTGCTCCCCTGTGGTGGCAGGTTTGGAGGCCAGTCTCCAGGCATTTCTCTTTAAAGGTTGGGCAGATTAAAAGGGACTTGCAAGAGGAGGGTTCAGGGCCAGCCTTGCATCCAGGCTTTCGCTATGCCCTGAGATTAGCATGTTATAAAGGGACAGATTGGGTCTCCAACGCACCGAAGAGGCCAGCTTGAAAAACCATTCTGGGAAGGCTTGAATCATATGTTCCAGGCAAAGAAAGTCACAGTTCCCTGAGAAGCAGGCCATCAGCACAGCCGCTGCAGCCCGTCCCCTCCTGTTTGCTGTCCCACAGCCCAAGTCCAGATTCTTGGTCTTCCAGCCTGTCAGTTCCCTGCTGGTGTTACTGAGGCTCCACTGCTAAGAGCTTCTCTTTGCAGACTGTCTGCAAACAGCTCTTTGAGAGCCTCCCATTTGCGCATTCCTGCGGGAGAGAAACCAGGAGCTATTTCATGCAGTCTGCGATAACCCTCATTTTCCATCCTCTGTTTTCTGGGCAACTGCCTCAGCTCTTCGCACACACAAATCATGACTGCAAATGAATTGCAGGGAGAGTAGGGCCGCAAGGGTGTTGTCAGACAGCATGGGGCTGAGGTCGGCTGTGCCACACTGTCCACTCCCAATGCCCCTTCACCAAGGGCAATTCGACTTTGGGTGGTGCACTTACAGAGCAGTATACAGATCATGTATCATAGCAATGTACATTCAAAACCTATATGATCCAATTAACCAATGTCAGCCCAATATATTTAATTAAAAAACAATTTTAAAAACATCTGACCTCGAGTCCCAGCCCAGATGCTGCCCATTCCACCTGTGGCAGGAGCGGCAGCGTCCACCGTGCTGTTTATAGCCTCAGTGCCCTGTTCTCTGTTTTTTTGTTGTTGTTTTTTAGTTCTGTCCCTCCCTCTATTCCACCCGCCCTCCTCATTCCCAAAAAGCAATCTGTCCCCAAAAAAGGATCAAATGGAAAACTTTATAAATACTCCAAATGGTGGAAACAGGAAGTGGAATGGAAATGATGTAGCAATTCACAGAAAACATGTATTTTCACTTCGGAAATATGTACTATTCATTTTAGAAACAGGCTATGCCTACAGCTGAGCACAGAAACTCCCAGTATCTCCTCTGACCTGGAGCCTATTAAGAGAAGCTCCCTGTGGTGTGCCCTTGGTGGGGGTGGCACACGTCTGCATGGCCACAGGAACCCTGAAAAACACAAATGGTTTTTAGTGCAGAAATGCAAAGTGATGCCTTGTCAGGGTATCACATCCCAGTGTCTTGTGACTTACTATATTTAATAGATAGTTATCAGTATCAATTACATCAACAATATTGATCCCAATTCCAATGATCTAATTTCTAAGCCATACCCAAATTCTTCCTGTTAACTTTATTCATATAATCATAACTAATGCTTATGTAATGTTTGCTATGTTCTAGGCAATATTGTAAGTGCTTCACAAGTATCCACTCATTTAATCCTCACAACAAGCCTAAGTAGTGGGCATTCTTATTATCTTCCTATTTTGTAAATGAAGAAACTGAAGCACAAAGGAATGATTCACTTCCCTGATGCATGTAACTTAGAACTGACAGAGCTGAGATTCAAACCTGGGTAGTTGGGTTCCAGAATCTATGTCCTCACTAGTATGTCTTTATTGTGGACTAATAAAAGACTAGAAAAGCAACAAAAGCACACAAAGCTCAATGTGAACAAATCAAGTGTGTTCTTTTGTTTTTTTATTGACACTATTTGGACTTCACAAAAAATTAAATGATTATGATGAGATTGTTGAACTATAAAGTTAAAAACTGGTATCTAATCACATGTTCCCTTATAACTGAGAGGCCCAGGAGACATGAAATAGCCAGAAGAGAAGACACAGACAAAAGAGGAGATGGTGCTGTGAAGAGGAAGGTAGAAAACAGAAGAGAAGGCCATGTGAAGATGAAGCAAAGATTAGAGTGATGTGGCCACAAGCAAAGGAATGCTGGAAGAGGCAAGAAACAGATTCTCCCTTAAAGCCATTGGAGAAATTTAGCCCTATTAACATCTTGATATCAGCCCAATGATACTGATTTCAGACTTCTGGCCCCAGAATGTGATTATCTAGATTCTATCTATTAATTAAAGCTGTAATCTTTCAAGTGCAGAGGAGTGATAACAGGATTAAATGCCTTAACTTTGTGGTGCATTAGTCTAAATCAGTAGTTATCATACCTTTTGGTCCTTTCACTCTTAAAAATTGTTGAGAACCCCCAAGACTTTATATTTATGTGTAATATATCTATAGATATTTATCATATTATAAATTAAAAGTGAGCAATTTTAAAATATTTATTAATTCACATAAAAATAAAAATGTTGACATAAATAACACAATTTTGTGAAAATGGTTATCTTTTTCAAATAAAAAAATTAGGGAGTAGAGTGGCATTGGTTTATATTTTTTCAAATCTCTTTCTTTTCTGGCTTAATTGAAGACAGTTGGATTCTCTTACTTCCTTTGCATTAAATCTATTGCAATATGTTATTTTGGTTGAAATGTATGAAGAAAATCTGGGCTCACATGTGTATGTAGTTACAAAAAAAAGGAATATTATAATAGCTTTTTAAGCAATTATGAATATTCTTTCAATCTTTACAAGAATTAAATGATAATTTTAAAAAGTTAATTGAATCTGAAACTATACCAATGATTTTTTGATACCATTGGTATATTTTGTACTTTGAATGGGTATTTTGCCTATGAATTATTTTTATTTAGTTAGTTAATTTACATTGTGATAAAATATATAGATCATATAATTAAGCTTCTTAACTATTTTTAAGTGCACTGTTTAGTTCTGTTAACTACATTCACACTGTGCAATCATTACCACCATCCATTTCCAGAACTCATTTCATATTGTAAAACTAAAACTTTGTACCCATTAAACAAGAATTCCCCATGCCGTGTCCTCCCAGCTGCAGACAACCAACATAGTACTTTATATTTTATATATTTGACTACTTTAGGTACCTAATGTAAGGATCATACCGTATTAGTCTTTTTATAGCTGGCTTATACCACTGAGCATAATGTTCTCAAGGTTTATCCATGTTATAGCATGTGTCAGAATTTCCTTCCTATTTAGGTCTGAATAATATCACATTTTGTTTATCCATTCAACATTTAATGAGTGCTTGGGTTGCTTGCACCATTTGGTTATTGTTAATAATGCTGCTAATGAACATAAGTAGACAAATACCTTTTGGAACCCCACTTTCAATTGTTTTGGTTATATGCCCAAAGGTAGAATTGTGAGATAATTCTATTTTTAATTTTTTGAGTAACTATTTTCCATAGCAGCTGCACCATCTTACATTGTCACCAAAAGTGTACAAAGGTTCCAATTTCTCTGCATCCTCACCAACACTTATTTTTTGTTTTTGATAATATATGTGTTATTCAGGGTTCTCCATTCTCCAGAGAAGTAAAACCAAGAGAATGTGTTTGTATATTTATCTATCTATATCTCTATCTCTATCTATATCTATATCTCTATCTCTATCTCTCTCTCTCTTTCTCTCTCTCTCTCTCTCTATATATATATAGTGTGTGTGTGTGTGTGTGTATGTATATATACTTATCATTATACTAGAGGCCTGGTGCACAAAGTTCATGCACGGGGTTGCGGGGGGCGGGTGGTCCCTCAGCCTGACCTGCACCCTCTCCAATCCAGGAGCCCTCAGATGATATCCTACTGACGGCTTAGGCTCCCTCCCTAAGCCGCAGTCTGGCCTCCCTCTGCAGGAGGCAACCAGGATGATCAGGGGAAGGCGCCGCCCCCATCACCCAGCTGCTGCTGCCACTGCTGGCCTCCACAGCCACCAAGGTGTTTTCATCAACGTGGACTCCAGTCCCTTCACCATGAAAAAAATGACAACTTTCTTTAGGCATTTTCAAGATGTCTCTTTCATAGGATATGACCTTTCTTTTTTCTTTTCTTCCTTCCTTTCTTCCTTCCTTTCTTCCTTTCTTCCTTTCTTTCTTCCTTCCTTTCTTTCTTTCTTTCTTTCTTTCTTTCTTTCTTTCTTTCTTTCTTTCTTTCTTTCTTTCTTTCTTTCTTTCTTTCTCTTTCTTTTCCTCACCTGAGGATATTTTTTCATTGATTTTTAGAGAGTGTGGAAGAGAGAGGGAAAGACAGAGAGAAACATCAATGTGAGAGGGACATTTCGATTGATTGCTTCTTGCATGAGCCCTGACCTGGGCCCCGGCCAGGGAGAAGCCTGCAACCTAGGTACATGCTCTGGACCAGAATTGAACCCGGACCCTGTGGTCAGCACGCTGAGGCTCTATCCACTGAGCCAAACCAGCTAGGGCAGGATTTGACATTTCTTAGCCCCTCCAGCAATGGCTCATCATTTTTTTTTTTTCCAGGAGTGAGGTGGAAAAATCCTAGATCACCTTCTTGGTTTCTTATGATGCAAGTTACCAAGAACACTGCGAGTGGTGTACTGGGAGCTTAGCCAATGAGCGATCAGAAAAGGTGTTTCCTCTGCAGCTCATGCGCAGAGGCAGGAATGCTGGTGTGCCCTGGCTGGCAGGCCCTGTTCTCTGCAGGCAGGCCTTGCTCCCTGCTCTTTGCGGGCCTGCTCCACCCTGCTCTCTGCAGGTCCTGCTCCACCCTGCTCTCTGTGGGCCTGCACCATCCGTGGCTTGCCTCACCGTGCAGCAGTCCCTTCCTGCCCATCTGCACATGCAGCCTCCTCCTGAGTGGTTGTGACTGTTACGGCATCCTGGCTAATTTGCATATTACCTCTTTATATATAGATTAGAGGCCTGGTGCACGAAATTTGTGCACTGGGGGAGGGGGGCCCCTCAGCCCGGATTGCAAGAGGGTTGCGGTGCATGATCGGGGCAGGGGGAGGGACGCTGGAAGTTGGCCAACCAGGGAGGGATTGCAAGAGGGCTCCAGGGCATGTCCAGCCCATCTTGCTCAATCCTAATCTGCTGGACCCCAGCAGCAAGCTAACCTACTGGTTGGAGCTTCTGCCCCCTGGTGGTCAGTGCACATCATAGCAAGCAGTTGAGCAGCCTTAGCATATCATTAGCATATTATGCTTTGATTGGTTGAATGGCTGACAGGATGACTGGACACTTAGCATATTAGGCTTTTATTATATACTAGAGGCCCGGTGCACAAAAATTTGTGCACTCGGGGGAGGGGGGGAGGAGGGTCCCCCAGCCTGGCCTGTGCCCTCTCGCAGTCTGGGACCCCTCGGGAGATAACGACCTGCTGGCTTAGGCCTGCTCCTGGGTGGCAGAGGGCACGCGCAATCCCTAGGTGCAGCCCCTGGTCAGGCTCAGAGCAGGGTGGATCGAGAGGTTGTGATGCCACCCTCAGTCATGCTCAGGGTAGGGCCGATTGGGGGGTTGGGGCACCGCCCCCTGTCACACTCAAGGCAGGGTCGATGGGGAGGTTGTGGCACCACCCCCTGTCACACACAGAGCAGGGCCCATCAGGGGGTTGGGGCGCTGCCCCCTGTCACTCACAGAGCAGGGCCAATCAGGGGGTTAGGGCGCTGCCCCCTGTCACTCACAGAGCAGGGCCAATCAGGGGGTTGGGGCGCTGCCCCCTGTCACTCACAGAGCAGGGCCCATCAGGGGGTTGGGGCGCTGCCCCCTGTCACACACAGAGCAGGGCGGATCAGGGGGTTGGGGTGCTGCACCCTGTCACACTCAGGGCAGGGCCAATGGGGAGGTTATGGCTCTACCCTGTCACACACAGAGCAAGGCCCGTGGAGGGGAGTTGGGGTGCCACCCTCTATCACCCACAGAGCAGGGCCGATCAGGGGTTTGGGGTGCCACCACTGTCACACTCAGGGCAGGGCCGATGGAGAGGTTATGGCTCTACCCTGTCACACGCAGAGCAAGGCCCGTGGGGGGGGGTTTGGGGCGCCACACCCTGTCACACACAGAGCAGGGCCGATCAGGGGGTTGGTGCACCGCACCCTGTCAAACACAGAGCCGCAGGGCGATCAGGGGTTTGGGGAGCTCCCCCCTGTCACACACAGAGCTGCAGGGCAATCAGGGGGTTGGGGAGCTCCCCCCGATCAGGCACAGAGCAGGGCTGATCAGGGGATTGGGGCGCTGCCCCCTGTCACGAACAGAGCAGGGCAGATAAGGAGGTTGTGGCCCCGCCCCCTGTCACTCACAGAGCCGCAGAGTGATCAGGGGGTTTGGGCGCTGCCCCCGTCAAGCTGATCCCGCTGCCGGGAGGCATATTACCCTTTTACTATATAGAATAGAGGCCTGGTACATGGGTGGGGGCCGGCTGGTTTGGCCTGAAGGGTGTCCTGGATCAGGGTGGGGGTCCCTACTGGGTTGCCTGGCCAGTCTGGGTGAGGGGCTTAGGGCCGTTTTCAGGCTGGCGGGTGACTGAAGCTCCCAACTGCTCCTTTTTTTCTTTTTTTTTTTTTCTATTCTGGGCCAGCTTTAGCTCTGAGGCCTCGCTGCTGAAAACAGGTTTCTGGCCTTTACCTTCTGTATTTGATACAATGTTGCAGTCAGGCTGGCTGAAGCCCGGCTGACTGAAAGCCGGTTTCTAGGGTTTTGTTTAGCTTCTATATTTGCAACATAGTTGCTTAGAGTTGCAGCTGAGAGGCCAGCAACTCAGGCGGGGAATGTTGGAGTCCGCCATCACTGGAGCAAACAAACCTCCCTGTTCGCTTCAGTGCATGGCTGCCGGCCGCCATCTTGGCTGACAGTTAATTTGCATAAGGATATGCTGATTAGCCAATGGGAAGGGTAGCGGTCGTATGCTAATTACCATGTTTCTCTTTTACTAGTGTAGACTAGAGGCCCGGTGCACAAAAATTTGTGCATTCGGGGGGGAGGGGGGTCCCTCAGCCCGGCCTGTGCCCTCTCGCAGTCTGGGACCCCTCAGGGGATGACCACCTGCTGGCTTAGGCCCGCTCCCTGGGGGATTGGGCCTAAGATGGCAATCAGACATCCCTCTGGCAGCCCGGCAGCCTCGGGGGATGTCCACTTGCCAGCGGGGAGCAGGCCTAAACTGCAGTCAGACATCCTTAGCGCTGCTGAGGAGGCAGGAGAGGCTCCCATCACCACTGCTGTACTGGCAGCCATCAGCCTGGCTTGTGGCTGAGCAGAGCTCCTCCATGTGAGAGCGCTCTGACCACCAGAGGGCAGCTCCTGCATTGAGCGTCTGCCCCCTGGTGGTCAGTGTGTGTCATAGTGACCAGTCATTCCCAGTCTTTTTGCTGTTAGGGTCAGTTTGCATATTACCCTTTTATTATATAAGATAGAGGCCTGGTGCATGGGTGGGAGCCGGCTGGTTTGCCCTGAAGGGTGTCCCGGATCAGGGTGGGGGTCCCACTTGGGTGCCTGGCCAGCCTGGATGAGGGGATGATGGCTGTTTGAAGCTGGTCACACCCCCTTCAGGGTGGGGGTCCCACTGGGGTTCCTGGCAAGTCTGGGTAAGGGGCTGAGGGCCGTTTTCAGGCTGGCGGGTGACTGAAGCTCCCAACCTCTCCTTTTTTTATTTTTTATTTTTTTATTCTGGGATTTATTTACCTTCTATGGCTGTCACTGGAACTGAGAGCCAGCTTTAGCTCTGAAGCTCGGCTCCAGCTCTGAGACCTCGGCTGCTGAAAGCAGGTATCTGGGTTTGTTTGGCTTCTATAATTGAAACACTGTTGCAACTCCAGCTCTGAGGCCAGCTGGCTGAAAGCAGATTTCTGGGGTTTGTTTAGCTTCTATAATTGCAACATTGTTTCTTAGAATGCAGCTCAGAGGCCAGCAGTGGCAGGTGGGGAACCTTGGCTTCCTCCATCACTGGAGCAAGCAAGCCTCCTGTTCGCTTCAGCTGCTTGGCTGCCGGCCGCTATCTTGGTTGGCAGTTAATTTGCATATCGCCCTGATTAGCCAATGGGAAGTGTGTCGGAGGTACGGTTAATTACCATGTTTGTCTATTATTAGATAGGACTAGGGGCCCGGTGCATGAAATTCATGCACTGGGTGGGGGGTGTCCCTCAACCCAGCCTGCCCCCTTTCACATACTGGGAGCCCTCACGAGATGTCCTAGTGATGGCTTAGGCCCGCTTCCTGCTTCCCTTGGGAATAGAGCCTAAGCTGCAGTCTGGCCTCCCTTTGTGTGATGTGACCAGGCTGATCAGGGGAAGGCACCAGCCCCATCACCCCCACTGCTGCAGCCACTGCTAGTCACCGCAGCCAGTAAGGTTCTTTCATTATATGGACTCCAGTCCCTTCACCATGAAAAAATGACAACTTTCTTTAGGCATTTTCAAGATGTGTCTTTCATATAATAATAATTTCTTTATTATTTTTTATCCTCGCCTGAGGATATGTTTCCATTGATTTTTAGAGAATGTGGAAGAGAAAGGGAAAGACAGAGAGAAACATCAAAGTGAGAGGAACACTTTGATTGGTTGCCTCCTGCATGAGCCAGGGGACACCTATCTACCTCCAATCACCAGATCGGCCCCTTGCCCGGCCAGGGAGAAGCCTGCAACCTAGGTACGTACCCTTGGTCACAATTGAACTCATACCCTGCCATTGGCAGGCTAAGGCATTATCCACTGAGCCAAACCGACTAGGGCAGGATATGACATTTCTTAGCCCTCCAGCAGGGGTCCTTCGTTTTTTTCGTCAGGAGTGTGGTGAAAAACCCTAGATCACCTTTTTGTATTCTTATTACCCAAGTCACTAAGAATATTACCAGTGGTATACAGGGAGCTTAACCAATGAGCGGTCAGAAAAGGTGTTTCCTCTGTAGTTCACACCAATCACCGGCTTGGCCCTCCCCGCCACCCCAGGCATTACGCCTCTGACCCAGGCTTCAGGCCTGGGCAGGAGACCCCCATCTCTCCACCGATCACCGGCTCCACCCTCACCCAGGCCTGACGCCTCGGCCAGAGGCATCAACCCCCATCATCCTCCGATCACCAGATCAGCCCCTTGTCCAGGCCTGACGCCTCTGCCAGAGGTGTCAGGCCTGGGCAGGGGACCCCCATCTCCCTCCCATCACTGGTTCCGCCCTCACTCATGCCTGGCGCCTCTGGCCCAGGCGTTAGGCCTGGGCAGGGGACACCTATCTACCTCCAATCACCAGATCGGCCCCTTGCCCAGGCCTGATGCCTTGGCCAGAGGCGTTGACCCCCATCACCCTCCAATCACTGGATCAGCCCCTCATCCAGGCCTGACGCCTCGGCCAGAGGCATCAGGCCTGGGCAGGGGACCCCCAGACCCCTCTGATTCTTGGTTCCACCCCCACCTAGGCCTGACGCCTCTGGCCCAGGCTTCAGGCCTGAGCAGGGGACCCCCATCTCACCCCAATCACTGGCTCTGCTCTTCCCCAGGCCTGATGCCTTGGCCAGAGGCGTTGACCCCATCACCCTCCTATCACAGAGACGTCAGGCCTGGGCAGGGGGTCCCCATCTTCCCCCATCACTGGCTCCTCCCCCCACCCAGGCCTAATGCTTCTGGCCCAGGCATCAGGCCTGGGCAGGAGACCCCCATCACCCTCTGATAGCAGGATTGGCCCCTTGCCCAGGCCTGACGCCTCCGCCAGAGGTATAAGGCCTGGGCAGGGGACCCCCATCTCCCTCCGATGGCCAGATCGGCCCCTCGCCCAGGCCTGATGCCTCTGGCCCAGGAATCAGGACTGGGCAGGGGACCCCCATCTCCCCCCGATCACAGGCTTCTGGGTAGATTCTGGGGCTTCTGGGGCCGGCCTGCGACCTGGGATGACGGCTCACGCTGGTGGCTGCGCTGTCCCGCCCTGTCTGCAGTATGCAAATTAGCCGCCATCTTTGTTGGCAGTTAATTTGCATATCACGCTGATTAGCCAATGGGAGGTGTCGTGAAGGTATAGTCAATTACCATGTTTGTCTATTATTAGATAGGACTAGAGGCCCTTTGCAGGAACATTCCTGAAAGAATAGGGCTTCCTGCGGCTGGAGCAAAGCAGAGAAGGGAGCAAAACTAGCTGAGGCAAGCTTTGCTCCCACCTCCAGCCGCTGCGGCTGAGTTTGCCCAACCTGCCCCCAGCCACTGTGGCTAGGTTTGCCCAACCTGCCCCCAGCCACTGTGGCTAGGTTTGCCCAACCTGCCCCCAGCCACTGCTGCTGGGTGGGTTTGCCCAACCCACCCCCAGCCTCTCCGGCTTGGTGGGTTTGCCCAACACGCCCCCAGCCACTCCTGCTGGGTTTTCCCAACCCGCTCCCAGCGCTACGGCTTGGTGGGTTTGTCCAACCTGTCCCCAGCCACTGCAGCTGGGTGGGTTTGCCCAACACCCCCAGCCGCTGCTGCTGGGTTTGCCCAATCCACCCCCAGCCACTCTGGCTTGGTGGGTTTGCACAACCCGCCCCCAGCTGCTGCTGCTGGGTTTGCCCAACCCGCCCCCAGCTGCTCCCCCTGGGTTTCCCCTCCCATTCCCAGCTGCTGTGGCTGGGTTTCCCCTCCCGCCTCCTGCCTCCCGCCTCCTGCCTCCCACTTCCCGCCTCCCGCCTCCACAGCCTTGGCTCCTTTACTGTGTCCGAGCTGCCTCTGCTTTGCTCCCTTAGGTAGCGCTTGGCTTCCATGTTGTCTTCAGTCTTCGCTCAGAGCCGGTATATGCAAATTAACCACCATCTTTTAGCTTTTATAATTGAAACATTGTATCTTTTGGAGCTGTTGCTTCAGGAGCTCAGAGCTGGGCGGAGGCAGGAGGGGAACGTTGGCTTCCTCCATTGCCAGGGCAACCAAGCCTCCTCTTCGCTTCAGCTGCCTGGCTGCTGGCCGCCATCTTGGTTGGCAGTTAATTTGCATATCGCCCTGACTAGCCAATGGGAGGCATGTCAGAGGTAAGGTTAATTACCATGTTTGTCTATTATTAGGTAGGACTAGAGGCCCGGTGCATGAAATTCATGCACTCAGGGGGTTCCCTCAGTCTGCCTGTGCCTTCTTGCAGTCTGGGAGCCCTCGGGGGATGTCTGACTGATGGCCAGCGGTCGGACATCCTTAGAGCTGCTATGAAGGCGGGAGAGGCTCCTGCCACCGCCACTGCGCTTGCCAGCCGTGAGCCTGGCTTCTGGTGTGGGAGTGCACTGACCACTAGGGGGCAGCTCCTACATTGAGCATCTGCCCCCTGGTGGTCAGTGCGTGTCATAGTGACTGGTCATTCAACTGTTCAGTCGATTTGCATATTAGCCTTTTATTATATAGGAGGATATATTTATATATAGTGGATATAAATGATGTTTATATATAATACATAAATATATATTATTTATTATAAGGAATCAACTCATGCAGTTATAGAGGTTGTCAAATCCCAAGATCTGCAGTCAGTAATCCAGAAACCCAGAAGAGTCCATGGTATGGTTCCAGTCCAAAGGCCAGCAGTCTTGAGACCCAAGAAGAGCTGATGTTTCCAGTTTAAGTCCAAAGGCAGGAAAAAAACTGCTGTTACAGCTTGAAGGCAGTCAGGCAGGAGAAATCTGTTACTTGCAGGAGGGTGAGCCATTTTATTTTATTCAGGCCTTCAACTAATTAGATGAGGCCCACTCATATTAGAAAGGGCAATCTGTTTGAGTGATTTATCATTTTAAATATTAATTTCATCCAAAAATGCCCTCATGGACACACCCAGAACAATGTTTGACCAAAATGTCCCTTCACTCCTTTGTCCAGTCAACACATAAAATGAATCAACACTGTTTCTGACTAATTAGATCAGAATTAGATCAGGCAAAGACTCAAAGCCTCTGCCTACAGACTGATAGGATTCTGACTTGAATGGCTCCAGGCAATGGTCCTCAGCTGTGGGGAGAGTTTTTTTTATTTGTTTTTTTTTTTTTCAACAGGGTGGGGCAGTTGCTTCTGCCTGGAGACTAATTGTTATTTTTAGTCTCTTAAGTGGCCTCAGGGCAAGGTGTTTTACAATTTGGTGGGTCAACAGTCTTCCCCCAGGCAACGCAAATATCTGTGTGGGAAAGAAGTCCTCCACTGCATGAGGGAATGACTCAGCACAGGAAACTGGGGGTGTCTGCCTTCTGAGTCTAACCCCTGATGATACCCATTATGTGGGTATCCTTCTCAGTTCTGGTGCTCTCTGATGGGTGGCCCAGCTTGGGGATTAGATCCCAGAGTTCTCAGTGGCAAGCCCCCACAGCTGAGATATCTCTTTGGAACTTCAGTTGTTGTCTGTGGGCGCCCAGCCAGCCCTTTCATGCCTCCACCCCTCCTACCATTCTCTATGCAGTCTCCACTTTTGGTTTTCTGGTATCAGGGCTCTCTCCTGTGAGTCTTCCATTGATTATTCAGGAAGTTTTTCTGTATTTTAGCTATAATTTCAGTTTGTTCCTGGAAGCATGTCTGTGTAGCATCCACTTACTCTGCCACCATTTTTAATCTCCTCCTAACGATAGCTACATATTTATTTCCATTTTATTATTCACATTTATGGATTTTTGTTTTTATTTCTTCTTCCTCTTAAGGAAGTCCCCTTAATATTTCTTGTAATTCTGCTTTGGTGGTAATTAATTCCGTAGCTTCTTCTTGTCTGAGAAGTTCTTTATCTCTCCTTTAATTTTAAATGATAGTCCCGCTGGGTAGAGCATTCTTGGTTGTAGGTTTTTGCTTTTCATCACTTTGAATATTTTGTGCCAATCCCTTCTGGCTTAAAAATTTTTTGTTGAGAAATCAGTTAATAGTCTATGGGAGCTCCCTTGTAGGTAATTACATAACTGTCTTTCTCTTCTTGCTTTTAATATTCTCTCTTTGTCTTTAACTTTTTGTATTGTAATTATGATGTGTCATGGTGTGGGCCTCTTTGGATTCATTTTGTTTGAGACTTTCTGTGCTTCCTGGACATGTGTGTCTTTTTCTTTCACCAGTTTAGGAATGTTTTCAGTCATTATTTCTTCAAATAGGTTCTCAATCCCTTGCTCTCTCTTTTCTCATTCTGGTACCCCTATGATACACATATTATTACACTTCATATTGTTCCAGAGGTCCCAGGATTTTAACATTTTTTCTTTTTGCTGTTCTGATTGGAAATTTTCTGCTACCTTGTCTTACAAATCTCTGATTTGATCCACTGCTTCACCTATTCTTCTGTTGATTCCTTGTAGTGTATTCTTTTAAAAAATATGTTTTATTGATTTTTAGAGAGAGTGGAAGGGAGGAGAGAGAAAAACATCAATGTGAGAGCAAAACATCGATCAGCTGCCTCCTGCACACCCACAATCAGGGCATGTGCCCTGACTGGGAATCAAATCAGAAACCTTTCAATGCACAGGATAATGCCCAACCATCTGAGCCACACTGGTAAGAGCCCTTTAAGTATTCTTCACTTCAGTTACTGTATTCTTCATTTCTGACCAATTCTTTTTTTTTATGGTTTCTATGTTCTTTTCTATTCTGTTGTAGTTTCCACTAAGTCACTCAGCATCTTTATAACCATTGTTTTTAACTCTGTATCTGGTAGTTTGCTTGCCACCATATCATTTAGTTTTGTGTGTTTTTATGGAGATTTCTCCTGTTCTTTCATTTGGGACATGTTTCTTTGTTTCCCAATTTTGGCTGCCTCTCTGTGTTTGTTTTTATGTATTAGGTAGATCTGCTATGTCTTTCAATTTTGGTATGGTGGCCTTATGTGGTTGGTGTTCTATGAGGCCTAGTGGTTCAGTGGCCATGAGCATCTGTGCAAAGTGCTTCAGAACTCTTTGTAAGGGTTATGTGTGCTTTCCTGTTGTGATTGAGCCTTCATTGCTATTGGGATATGCATGGGTGGGTTTGACCCTCAGGCTGGCTGGCTTTGAGGAATGTTCACAACTGTAGTTTATGAGCTGCTGTGTAGGGGCTGACCCCACAAAGTTGAATTTGCCCTAGCATGGTCTAATGCAGTGATGGCGAACCTTTTGAGCTCGGCGTGTCAGCATTTTGAAAAACCCTAACTTAACTCTGGTGCTGTGTCACATATAGAAATTTTTTGATATTTTCAACCATAGTAAAACAAAGACTTATATTTTTGATATTTATTTTATATATTTAAATGCCATTTAACAAAGAAAAATCAACCAAAAAATGAGTTCGCGTGTCACCTCTGACACGCGTGTCATAGGTTCGCCATCACTGGCCTAATGTCTGCTAAGACCTCCCTTTGGGCATACCAATTGTGGAGCACATTAGGTGGTGTTCTATTGTGGTATGAAGCCGGTCCCCAGATTTGTTGATCTGGGGCCTCTTAGGAGTGACTCTGGCACCAATCAGTGTCAGATGCTGCCTGTGACTGACTTGGGGTTACCTGTTAGGAGCTACAAAGTGATTCATGGTTGGTAGCTACCTGTTCTGGGCCTGGATGCCTGTGGGAGGGGCCAAGCTGTGAACTGAGGATGGCTGCCACCAGTACCAGGCCTGGGTCAGGTCAGCAAAAAGGCCAAGGCACCCTTGGCCTGCCACTGCCTGCTGCTTGCCTGTTAGGCTTAGCCACTGGAAAAGCATTGTGTGGTATACAAGATGCATGATGCATGTTCTCAGGGAGTCACCAGGCAGGGGAAAGTGGTGTTTACCGGGTTACTAGAGATTCAAACTCAGTTCCAGTGCTGGGTCTGAGGCCACTCAGCAAAAGTCTCAGGGTATAACAAGGCCAGCTACCACCTGCCTGGGCCCTGCTGACTTTTGTGATAGTGTGGGGTTTCAGGGAGTCATCTGGGTTGACCTAATAGAGTTCATCAGGCAGGCTATAGAAGATTAAGATTTTGCCATATGGAGGGAGGGCTTAATACAGGGAAGGTGGCACCAGCCTGTCACAGGGGAAGACAGCTCTGCCTTGAAGCCAAACAATTCAGTCTCTCCTCATGTGTCTCTTACACTCCCCAAGCCTGACCAGAACTCCTAGAGAGTCCTTCAAAATGATTGAAACATGGGCCCAGCATGGCCACCCATGACAGAGCCTCTGGTCTCTTACAAGTTGGGTAGGGTGGGGCCTTATATCAGTTGGTAAGGGTGGAGCCTCACAGAGTTATCAGAGTGGAGCTAGTGTAACTCCCCAGGCTACTGCCCTGTCGGGGAGTGTTCATCTAGGAAAGAGGGTGCCTCTGAGCTGTGTGGTAAGAGGACTCAACACAGGGGCATTGGAGGCTGTCCCTCCAGCCCTCACTCCAAAGCCACACAATTCAGTCTCTCCCTGTACGACTCTAGCACCTTCTGAGCTGCCTCCCCTCTTTGAGAGCCCAGGGTGAGTGCTTGCAAATGAGAGTTTGTGTGTTGTCCTTTTAAGAAGACACCTGGGTTTCCAGCAGCCTTCTATCTCACCTGGCCAATGAAATCTCCACTGATTTTCACAACCAGATCTTATATGGGCTCCTCTGTTTGGCTCTGGTGCTTTGGGCTGGGAACACCACATCGGGCTGAGACCCCTCACTCTTCAGGGGAAACCTCTGCAGCTGAGATATTCCTTCAGATTCTCAACCACCACTTGTGGGTGTGGGGCCAGCTCATTTCTCATCTTCACCCCTCCTACTAGTCTTGATGTGGCTTCTCCTTTATATCTTTAGTTATAGGATTTCTGTTCAGCTATTATTCAGGTGGTTACCCAGATTGATTATTAATCATTTATTTGTAGTTTTGATGTGGTTGTGGGAGGTGATTGCCACTTCTACCTACCCCACTATCTTGAACTCTCTCAGATTTCTCATTTTTGAGAAAGCGTTATCTTGAAATGGCTAGTTTACATTGGTTGAGGAGTAAACAGCAGGTGAGAATGTAGTGACAGCTATTTAAAACATTATCATGAAGTTTGGAGTTGTCTAGAAGGAGAGAGATGAGACAGTAAGTAACTTGAGGGAGCACAGAGCCAAGAGGGTGCTTTATGTAAATATTTTATTTTTGTATTTCTTTTCTGGGTGAAGGGTAAGAAGAGTGGAAAGAAAGAGGTAGAAGATATAATAGAGGAACATTCTAGAAGAGAAGTAAAGAGGTGGAATAAGGGGTATGGGAGGGGGTTATCTTAAAAAGAAGCAAAGACATCTTTTCTGAAATAGCAATTGTAAAGACATTAATAAGGCCAATAAAGGGGTGGATGAAAATTGAGGAAGGGAGTGCCAGATAGCTTCTGTCAACTCAGAAGGGAATATTATCTATTAAGATGTACAAAGAAGTTGTCACTTTGAAGATTGTAGGCAAAGCTGCATATGGACTTCATAGAAGAGAAAGGAAGAGGAACTGACCCAAGATGAGAAAGTGGATTACTAGGCAAGACTGTGGTTCTGGTCGAGATCGAAAACCATGAATTTGCAGTGGAGCCAGTCAGCACGCATATGTCATTTTTTTTAGCAGTAGCAGAAGAGGAATGGAAGCAAGAGATAGTCAGGATAATTCAGGATAGAATTAGCACAGTCCAGTGAAAGAGGTCACTGTAGCAAGAGTTAGAGGAGACTGTTTACAGCCAGAATAGTTGAAAGGCAGAGGCCTTGAGAGAGAGGGAAAGGGGGACTGAAGTCCTGCTTACGTTAAGTAGAAGTGAGAGTGGGATCTTCAGGAGGAGAAAAAGTATTTACAGAGGAGAATTTTATGCTTCAGCATCTTTAAGGTGGAGCATTTAGAATGTTATAGAATCTAATTTAATGATAAATAAGTTGAGTTGGTAAAAAGTGAATGTCAATCGAAACTTCCTGAAAGAAATAGGGCTTGAATTACTCCTTATACCAAAGATCTTTACACACTTTATGAAGCCTTGGGGAAGCCAGTATTGTCCTTTCAGAGGCCACTGCATGGAGACAGGGTTTCCAAGTTTTAACCCTCATCTGTCTGCTTAAGTCAGAGTCTTTTGGGTTTGTCTGTCTGATGTATTAGAAACTTGTAGGCTAACATTTGGAGAAAGTGTTAAAAAGCTAAAAAAAAAAATTGAAAACCACTGTCTTAAAGTCTAAGAGGTTTAGAGTGTGGTCCTTGTGGATATGTGGCAGGTGTGAATTACCTGGAGAACTTCCTACAGGTGTGGATGCCCCATCGTCACTTCCAGAGTGCCTGCTTCCTTAGTTCTGGTGAGCCTCAACAACCTATACACACATATATTTAAAGATTTTATATTTTTCTGAGCAGTTTTAGATTCTTAGCAAAATTGAGAGGAAGGCACAGAAATTTCATTTCCTTTATGCTTTCTGCCCCCACACATGCACACCTCCCCATTATCCACATCTTCCACCAGAGTGGTACATTTGTTACAATTGATGATTCTATATGGTCACATCATAATCACACGGAGTTCAAGTTTACATTATAGTTCACTCTTGGTGTTGTACATTCTATAGGTTTAGACAAATGTATAATGGCATATATCTGCCATTATAGTATCATACAGAGTAGTTTCACTAAGCTAAAAATCCTCCATGCTCCACCTATTTATCCCGCGCCCCCGCCTCCAGACAAGCCTTGTCAACCACTGATCTTTTTACAATCTCTATAGTTTTGTCTTTTTTTTTTTCAGAATGTCAGATAGATGGAAAATACAGTGTGTAACATTTTCAGGTTGGCTTCTTTCACTTAGTAATATGCACTTAAGTTCCCACAACATCTTTTCGTTACTTGATAGCTCATTTCTTTTAAGCACTGAATAATATTCCATATTCTGGATATACCACAGCTTATTTATTCATTCACCTACTAAGGCAGTGGTTCTCAACCTGTGGGTCACAACCCCTTTTGCAATCGAACGACCCTTTCACAGGGGTTGCCTAAGACCATCCTGCATACCAGATATTTACATTATGATTCATAACAGTAGCAACATTACAGTTATGAAGTAGCAACGAAAATGATTTTATGGTTGGGTCACAACATGAGGAACTGTTTTAAAGGGCCAGAAGGTTGAGAACCACTGTAAGGACATCTTGGTTGCTTCCAAGTTTTGGCAATTATGAATAAAGCTGTTATGAACTACTGTTTTCAGGTATTTGTGTGGATACTATTTTAGCTCCTTTGGATAAATACCTAGGAGCATAACTGATGGATGATATTAGCAAGAGTATGAAGTCAATGAGGTAGAATTAAATTTCTTGAGAGTTAGAAATTGAGACTGTGTTTTTGTTAAGGAGGTATGACCAATCCAGAAAGAAGCAAAAGACTTGAAGGTATGTGCAGAGAAATGATTCACTACTGAATTTAAGCTGAATAAGTTGAAAGGGTCTTGCCCGATTGTGGACTATGATGTGGCT
This sequence comes from Myotis yumanensis, assembly GCF_028538775.1. Classification (NCBI taxonomy): domain Eukaryota; kingdom Metazoa; phylum Chordata; class Mammalia; order Chiroptera; family Vespertilionidae; genus Myotis; species Myotis yumanensis. The sequence goes on along the minus strand of NW_027223753.1, from coordinate 94,512,184 downwards.
GGATGAATAGACAGGATGTATAAGTGAGATGAAAGAATTGTTGCAGTTGGGAATTAGAGGGGTTAAGTAAGAAAAAGAAGATGGTGGTCAGACAAAAAATGTTTTTAGTGTTCTTAGAAACTGTATTTTTCTTAAGATTTGGCTAATTCTTCAGGAAGTCTCTAACTGAGGATAATAAAAGGAAAGAGGGACACTGTCAAGTAAAGTAAAAATGATTTATTATCTACTTTTTACCCTGTTGTGTGCATGCCATTTCCACATTTTCTAAGAATTTTTAATTAAGAATTACACCACAGTGTACAGAGGAGGGAGGATGGCAAGAAGGATGTTTTAGCAGGAAGCCTTCTATCGGTGCTGCTTCTTGGGCATAGGGTCGTTTCTCAGCTTTTGCAGCCATCACCCTGCTATGCCCTCCAGCCCTCTATCTGGTATGCTTACACTGTGTGTGTGTGTGTGTGTGTGTGTACCCTCAAAATATAGGACTTGTGACCCTGACATCTTTGAGTAAATTTACAAAGACAATGAAATATCCAATATAAAATTCAGCAGTGTCCTGGCTATTTCAGGCCATGTAGCCAATGTTCAATATAGAAATACAATCATGGTTACAATGTTCTTTCCCATTCTGTTTAGCAATGACACCCACTATAAATGGTGTTTCTGGAATTGTAATCACAGTAGCCCTGTGTCTCTCTGGAAATACCTGCAAAAATTTCTGAAATTTCCAGGGGCAGGCATCACAGGAAACTGGCATTCCCAACACAGGCAAATAGATCCTTCACTCCCCTGGTCTGTCCTAATGTTGCCATTTCCAGAGATCCCTGTGCCACAGGTGAAAACAATGTCTTTGCTTCCCATAAAGATTTTTCAGGCTATTTTATACTCAAACTATCATATATTGTTAATGTGTGAGGCCAAGGAGCACTTGAATACATCATTGTGGCTAACCTGACAACTGGGTGAGAGGAGTTAGACGTGGAGGAGACACATTTGTTGGCTCCCTCCGTGGCTGACCCAGTTGGAAAAGGCCCATCTTCTCCTTGTGTTCATTCCTTTTTCAACTTGTCCTCTATTACTTATCAGTGTCTGCCAGAAACTGAGGATTAATGGCTTTGAATCGCCCTCATCATCATCCTCTGCCTAAATTATTTATTTAATCATTTTGTATTGAGAGTTTAACCTTAGATAGGCAGGGGGTCATTTTTTCTCTTTCTTGGAAAGATTTCCAAGGAGAACTAGAAAAACACCAATAAATTCTATTAGCTTTATGTATGAACTTGATTCATGTCTTAGGGCAATGAGTTGGGGTGGGGGAGGCAGCTGGGGGAATGGAGGGAGATGGTTTGAAGACAAAGGCTTGGAACCAAGTCAGGAGTCACATTATCTTGCAGTACCTCTTATCCTTTCTTTCAGGTATGACTTTACTTCTTTTCAGGAAAACTCAAGCCAAACTTGTGATCGGATTCTGTCCATCAGGGAATCAGAGAAACAGGAAGAGAAAGAGGTGGCTGGCCATCTCCAATGCTGGCATCTCCCAGGCATGTCTTTCCATAGGACGAAAGCCCATTTTTCATGCCTCCTTGGCTTTCCCCAGTGGTAACTTCTAACCAGTTAAAACTGGAGCAAGGGAACACACAAATTTGGTACCCTGATGGGAGAGGTTCCTTTCTTGTCATGTTTTTCCTGGGGCATTTGTTGAGGCACCTGCTGAAGCCCTGTTCCTGCCCAAACACATCTCTTGTGCAAAGAGTACATTGCTCCAGACCGCCTTCCAGCCAGGAGTAAAGCCTGTGTCATCCCTTCCCTTGGAAAACTGCAGGACTTCCTCTGAACTCCTTGAAATGAACTCTTCATATTCTGTCCTATTTATTTCAAGGCTATTTATCTTATTTATTGAAATTGTATAGTTAAAACACATACAATTTGATCTTGTATCATGAGTTCTTTAGGAAGAGGGGCTTAATGTCTTCTGCTAATCAAACTTTTGGCCAGCTCTTTAGATTTTGATTCACTTAGAAATTGATATAAAAGTATCTGTTGATAAAACCACCAATAACTTAGTCAATAGATTAAATTTAACTTCTTACAAGATATTTGTTGAAAAATTGTTTATAATTTCAAGGGCAATTTGTACTTATTAGGTATTTTCTCTATTGACCTGATATATAGGATGAAATGTTAAGTACTGAGAATTAAAGATCAGCCCAGCTGTCATGGCTCAGTGATTGAGTGTCAACCTATGAACCAGAGGGTTGCGATTTGACATACCTGGGTTGCGAGCTTGATCCCTAGTGTGGGGCATTCAGGAGGCAGCCAATCAATGATTCTCTCTCATCCTTGATTTTTCTATCTTCCTCTCCCTCTCCCTTCCTCTCTGAAATCAATAAAAATATATATTTTTAAAAAGATCAAAGGACAGACACAGGACTTCTAACCCTGGACATATACCTCCAAAAATGAGTAATATGTCCACCAAAATATATATGCAAGAGTGTCCATAGCAGCATTGTTCTCAATAGCCACAATCTGGAAACAATTCAAATGTCTGGTGACAGAAAAGCAGATACATACATTCAATATACAACAACTTAAGGAACAGATTATGGCTACGTGTAACAACCTGGGTGACAAAATGCTGAGTGAAAGCAGACATCTCCAAAGAGTACATATTCTATAACTCCATTTACATTAATTTCAAAATAGGCAAAACTTATCTATAGTGATAAAGGTCAGAAGAGTGCTTATATTTGGGGTGCTGGCTGGGAAGGAATATGAGGTAGAGGTATGGGGACCTAGCAATGAGTTTATCTTGATCTGTCTGGGATTACACAAGTGGAAGCATATGTAAAAATTGGTGGGGCTGTATGTGTCAGATGCTATTGTAAATTATGCCTCAATAGCTTAAAAGAAAAAGTTGAAGAGCATAGAGTCTCTGGCTTCAAGGAGCTAGTAGACTAGTAAGAGAGAAAAATATAAAAAGAAATCACTTCCCTGCAATGTGCTAATGTCTACCATAGAGGAATAACAAAAAGACACCAATGGAGGCCTTTGATGAAAGAAAGGAGAGAGACACACACTGGTTCTGTTGGGAAGAGGTGAGGGGCATTTCGGGAGAGGGTTGGGAGAGGGTCTGGAGAGGGACAGCACAAGTGTGTTTGGTGTGGTTCTGCCACAGTCACACCATGAAACTGCTCTCCAGACCACCAATCCAGGAAATGTTTCCCAGCTTTTTTACTTTTTAACCTCTCTGTGGCATTTGGTTTTCCGGATTGCTTTCATTTTTAGAAACACTCTTTTGCTTAGCTTCCATGACACTTGCTACTAATTTCTCTTCTTTTTCCCCATTCTTTCCCTTTTTCTTTCTGATTCCTACTCCTAGGTCTTGCCCTTTAAATGTGGTCATTGTGCAAGGTCTTGCCCATGGTCATCTTTCTCTTCTTCTCCTTGACTCTGGGCAGCCTCATCCATCTTTGCCCACAGATTTAGCTATTCCTTCCTTCCATGCTGTTAACTTCAAATTTGGTGTTTCCAACCTACATTTCTATCCTTACTTTAAGAGTTGTATAGTACATGCCAACTCTTTATCACCACTCAGATGTCCTGCACACAGCCTAAAGCTTAATATTCTCAAAACTGAACTTTTCATCTCCTTCTTCTCCTCAACCCGCCTCTTTTATTTTCCCTCATCCAGCAAAAGTCATTGAGTACAGTCTTATTTTTTTCTCCTGAGCTCAGTTAGATGATTTCTCTCCATGTTTGCATTGTACCTTGCATATACTTGCACCATAGCATGGTCCACTCTCAATTCAGAGCAGTCAACAAAATGGTGGCCACCTCCAAGAAGCCCACTTGGGCTAATGCTTAGTGGAACACGATCAGGTCTAACATTCGTTCTTTTTTTGACAGGACTTGCAGTACTTCACAGTGTTCCTTTCCTTTCCCGTAGCTCTGTGTGAACACCAGTATTATGAATTCTTTAGCAAAAAGAGAATATTGAAAAGCATGAGATTTTATCTTGGGCATAATTGAATCCAGGGGCTGCAATGGTGTCATTTAGATTTTCTCTTTTCCCTTGCTCCTCCTCTCTGGCCCTCAGATCTGTTTTCATACCTATTGGGTTGCTCTCAGGTGGGTCAGGGAAACATCTGGTGTTACATTACTGTTATGGTTAGCAATTCCCACAGAAATAGAATGTTTTCTTCACCAAACTTCCCCAGATAGAGTCTCTTTGGCCTGATTTGGCTCATGAATTCACACCTGAACCAGTCACTGAGGTCAGGGAAGTGTAGTGCTCCAATATGCGGGCCTGTGCTCTGTGTTCACCTCGGGAGTTGGAGGTTGAGCCAACCATTGTAAGATCTGAGTTTGGTATAGGGTGGCCCTCATAGGAAAAGAGAGGTGCTTTTACCAGAACAGAGAAGGAATGCTGTCCAGGCAAAAATAATATTTGTACATCATAAGTCCTATGTAGAAGGAGTTGGTGACTCCACAGGCTCAGGGCAATGCTCTAAGTTGGTAACAAAACCATAATCCTCTGGGTCAGCTCTCCTGTCTTGATTGTGGTTTAGCTTCTGATTCGCTCCATTTGTTAGTTTGTCTCTCCTATTAGCTATGCACTTCCTAGTACAGGTCATTGTCAGGGGCATGGGCATCAAAGAAAGGGGGCTGTTAACCTATATTTCCCATTTGCCCTCTGTCTTTACCTGCCATGCCCTGTCCTGTGTCATGGGAATGAGGAAGGAGGATGTGACCAGCCAGTTCTAGCAAGTCTGTGTGAATCATCTGTAAGTCACGCAGAACAATGCCTTTGAGTGGTCAGATTTCCCAGCACTGCAGCTCATACATCTTTCTTATTCTACAGAATATCTGGCATGGACTCTGGCTCACCCCTTTGCCCTTACCATTCAACATCACTCAGACTACAAATGAAAGGGATGTTTTAAGAAGAGAAAAGAAAGAGCTACTGTCCTAAACCAAAGCCAAGATGAATCACAGACAATGCACAGAGCACTGGCATGGCCGGTTGACTAGAGTGTCTAACTGGCGTGTGCCAGGACAGCCACACTGGCTCTGTGTTCATCTCTGTTCTCATTGGTCGATATCTGGTTTTATTGAGTGTCATCCATGTTTCTAGTCCTGGCTTTGTCACCAAATTGACTTGTGTACTCCTGCATGTAGTGACTCCCTCCCTAGACCTCAACTCTCTATCAATAGAATTAGAAGGTGGGACACAAGCACTCCTTTTAACTCAAAAAGTTATTTCTATGATTCTGGAATGTATCATTTAAAAGAAAACCCATCACACACACAAAATATAAATCCTATATTCTGGAGTTAATTTGATAAAAATCACCATAAATCTTTTAAACTATCCAGCAATTTACTAGTCCCACATTTCTTGATAGGGTACATGTCAAGTGGTGGGGAAAAGGTATACTGGTAAATGCCACCATAATGAGATATCTTAAGACCAAGAAATAAAGCAGGCCATTCCATAGAATATAACAGAATTTATTACAGCGCAATTTACTTATGGGAAGATTAGGTAGATTATTCTCCTCTAAAGACTCCCATTGCTGTACTGTTTTATAATATAACCCAGGTATTAATGATTGACAGGAAAAAGCGACAAAGAATGCAGTAGTGCCAGGGGCCATCTCTCCTGGTGGCGGATACTATCACCAGGTTTGATATTCATCTCAGTTGTCATACCATTTCAAATGTTACTAACAAAAAACACTTATGCTTACATTTTAAGGGACACAGATAATCATCAATTAGGAAGTTTTGATATGCTCACTAAGGACAGTGATGTTGGTCAAAGGTCATGGCACGAAAGGACACAGAGATGGAGATGGTTTTTGCTCACATCCACATCTACACAGCTTGGGAAGCCATGGTTTCACTCTCTTCTACCGATTCAATATGTGCTGTTCCCTAACATAAAAATCAACTTTGTAGAAAGCTGCTGAAAGTTTTATGTAGTTTTAGCACACACCACACCTAAACTCAGCAGGACGTTGTTTCCTTGTTAGAAGACACATAGCAAAGAGTTCCAAATAATAGCTCAGTTGTCCAACGTATACTTAATGGATTAGCAAAGTTAACAAATGATATCTTACTCCTGGCTTCTTCTGCTGAAATGCAATACTTCCAAAGGCGAATGAGCTGTTCCCACTCGGTGACCTTCCTCCTTTCAGGGAATGAACATATTTGCTTCTCTCAACCTAGGCCTTTCCCCTCCCCACAGAATAAACCAAAACATCTGGAGATACTGTGGGGTCCCTTTCAAGAAGATTGCTTGTTCTTTTCGGCTCTTACTTTTCTGGGAGATGAATCTTGACAACTTGAAATTAGAAGCTGGTGTTATGGCTACATGTGAGACCAGTGTGACTGTCCCAGGGGAAGTCCTCCTGTCCTCTGTTTTTTCATTGTCTCTCCCCTTTTCCCTTCATTCCCCCTTTTCCACTTGCTTCTTTCCTTGCAACCTTTCACTGACCTTTGAGAATGTAAAGCACAAAAAAAACTATCCCCACCTCCTCTCTCATTTCCATCAGAAAGAGGTCACCTGGAATTAGAATTCAACATTGCTGACACCCACTACCTTTCCCCTGGGGTTAGCCTGAGGCCAGGGCTGCTGGTTAATGGGACAGGTTTGACCTTACCACTGGGTATCCTTGAAGGCCATTGAGCTCCTACTTCTGAGTAGGTGTAATTTCCAGCTTGGAAACCTTGAAGCCAGGTGGAACCAGCTCTAGTCTCTTCCATAATAAAGGTTTTTGCAAATGCTGGTGTGTGTCATCTCTAATCATTCATTTATTTCCCCTCCAAACTGATTCCCCTCCGGTTCATTAAAGAAACCTGGTTGAGTGTATTAAGTGACAGGCAGGGGCTCTTTGCCAACCAAAGTGCTAGGACCGTTTTCAAGCTGAGATGAAAGAAGCCAGCTGTAGGGTGCCCACAGAAAGGAGGGTTACTTCTCAGGATTCTCTACTCTTCTGCTCATATTGAAAGCTGTTAGCTGGGTTCTTAGGGTCCAGCTTTCACTGATATTTGGTTAGAGAGAAAAAAAGATAAATAAAACCACTTGAGTGCTGATGGGCAAAAAGTACTCCAATTGCCATGTGGAGCTGCGCCTCTGGGTGGAGAGTCAGTGAGTCATAGAACCTTGTAAGGATAAAATATTTTGGGAGAGTCATATTTTTCTCTTGGGATATGAACAATGGTGTGTGTGTGTGTGTGTGTGTGTGTGTGTGTGTGTGTGTGTTTGGTCAAAAAACAGGGTGATGGGGAGATAAAGAGAGTGGTGGGAAGACCCTAACACAGTAATTGAGGTGGAGAAAGGTACAGAGCCTCCCTTGTCTGCTTTGGCTGATTTCGCTACAGGTGGAATGTGAAATATGAACTGTTTACACAGCTCATATTTCCATGTACTAGAAAAACAGAGAGGCTGGGCACAGAGCTATAACTGAGCTCCCTTCTTCTTAGCTCCAAACCACTTCTTTAAAACGGACCGTTAGATCTTGGAGGAAGCTGTTTTCCACCGACCTCGTGGTGCTGGAGCCGAACGCATGCCAGCAGCTGAGAAAACAAACCAGAGAAAGGGAAAGTGTACTCAGGTTAACAGGCCGAGGCAAGCGGGTCTGCTCCCCCACCGCCTGTCACCTGGGGCTGGACTGGGGCTTTGGCAGCAGGGGCCGAGCTCGGGAGGCTGCGGCTGCCCCGAGCAAGTGGAACGCGGAGATTTACAGCCTTCTCCTCCCGACTTCTCCTTAATGGAAACCAGAGGCATAAAAATGAGGCAGCAAATAACGCCATGAGGGGAGGAGAGGGGAGAGGCTGCACTGTGAGTGGAGTGCACATTTGCGACACATGTACGCATCTGCCACGAAGGTGGTGTGACAGTGGATGGATGCTGGCGGGTGTGCAGAGCTCACCGGCTCTAGAACTCCCTGAGAAAGGTTTGGCCGTGGCGAAACCCCAGAGGGACCTCGTCAAGATTTTCCCTCTTTTGTTTGGAAATCTTTGCTTATTCTAAGACACATTTCCTACGGTTGTTTCTTGTTTGTTCTTATTTCTCTGAAACGAGTTGGGTTAAAGACTACTTGCTGCCTAAAAGTGCTGTCAGGAGTACTGTATATGTGTAAATGTGTTTCTTTTTGTGTGAAATATTCATGCTTTTCTTTTGAGCAGCTAGCAATTGGAGCTAAATTTAACATTCCTCTCCCTTATCCGTACTTTCCGAGTGGGAATTTTCCCCAGTGACCTGTGGTCCTTCCTAGGGACAGAATTGTCACTTGACAGGACAATTCCCTGTCCTGCTTTAGAGCCATGCATTTTTTCTCCTTTTTCCACACTCACACCTGGACTATGATTCGTTACCTAAATTCAGGTGGAAGAAATCAGATGCATACAAAAATAGCCTAAGAAGTTATGCCTGACCTTTAAGGGGAAAGGCCTAGATGTTTCATTAAACATTTATCACTTTTTTGGGGGGAAAAGAAATGTTATTTTCCTCTCTTGGGGAATTACCCAGAAGCAATAAAATGCTGTTTTATAACTGAATATCCAAGTTTATATCTCTTGGAATGAAGAAAAATAAATGTAAACTTTAAAAATATGGTCACGGCCCATATATTTTAAAAAGTGTTGTCACCACGGACCAATGCAGCTCAAATATGTTTCTTTTATGTTTAACTATATGGAGTAGGTAGATCCCTCCCCACCAATATCAGTTTTGTTTCTCTATTTAACTGATTTTGGCTGTAGTGTTTGATTTAAAAAAAGAACTGGTAATGGAATATTCTCTTAATTGAAATGTAAAATGTTATCAATCTGAGACTAATTTCTATGAATGAATTTCTTTTTCCACTTCCCCACTTGGCTCTTTGCATTTTTCTCTGGTGACTTTTCTTTGGTTCTCAAATTATACTTTCTCTGGGAGTTTATAGGTGGCTTCTTCTGTAGAACTTATCCTGGTGTAAGTGCCTTCCTCCTACATATGAATGGTTTAGGTCTGGGATGAGGGGAGAAAGGTGGTATGGGGAGGCAATTTTCCACAAAAAAATTTTTTTCTCAGTTCTCTCCAGGACTCACTTTTCTTCTCCTAGACCAGCGGTTCTCAACCTGTGGGTCGCGACCCCTTTGGGGGTCGAACGACCCTTTCACAGGGGTCGCCTAAGACCATCGGAAAACACATATATAATTGCATATTGTTTTTGTGATTAATCACTATGCTTTAATTATGTTCAATTTGTAACAATGAAAATACATCCTGCATATCAGATATTTACATTATGATTCATAACAGTAGCAAAATTACAGTTATGAGGTAGCAACGAAAATAATTGTATGGTTGGGGGTCACCACAACATGAGGAACTGTATTAAAGGGTTGCGGCATTAGGAAGGTTGAGAACCACTGTCCTAGATGCTGGTTTGTTGGTCCATATATTTCTCCTATAGACCCTAAATGTGTACTCTGGAAAAAACACCATTTTGCCCAGTTCACTAACTCTGACAATGAGAATTTTGAAGCTCTATCCAGAAGATATGTTAACATGATAAGACAATATTTATTAAGCTGTATGTCTGTGTTCTTTTTTAAATACATTTTTATTGATTTCAGGGAGATGGAGAGAGAACTAGAAATATCAATGATGAGACAGAATCATTAATCAGCTGCCTCCTGTATGCCACCTACTGGGGATCGAGCCCGAAACCCAGGCATGTGCCCTGACCAGGAATCGAACCATGACCTCCTGGTTCATGGGTTGACATTTGATCACTGAGCCCCACTGGCTGGCTGTATGTGTTCTTACTGTAAGTTTAGTCAAGGCGAGTGTCACAGATCAGGCCCCAGGAGCACAGACTAAAGTGAACGGGCATGGCCTCTGCTGGATAGAAAGCTTCCTCCCTTCTGTGTCTAGTTTACCTCTTTCTCTTCCCTCCCCGCGCCCCCCCCCCAACCCAACCCCCCACTTTCCCTTCTTTATCTCCATTTACTATTTCCTCTTCCCACCCCTTCTCTTTTCATCTTTTCTCTCAGTACCAATTCAACTCTCTTATATTGTGTGTGGGAAAGCTGTCCTGCTATTTCGAGGAACGCCTCTAGCGTAGGTGAGCCAGAACATGGTCACTGTGTGGTATCCACCTGCCCCAGAGGTGTGTAGACATAGCCCCTTTTGCCATGGGGTGGAGGAAGTTGAGGGAAAGAATTTGAACTCTTCCACAGATGGGGATTAGATATTTTCAGAAAAAGTTAATGAGATGTGTTGTGGGAGGGCTTTACCAATTGAAGTCAGACTTTGGAGATGGACTTTAACTTCTGAAAGACTTTCCACTTTATCAGGTTTCTCAGAACATAATAAAACTCATTTCTAGTCTCTTTATATAAGACTAGGATGGGTTAGCATTTCCAAGTACTTCAATTGGCAAGAATGGCAAACTAGAACCAATAAGATAAAATATAATATTAATGGTTCTAAATTTCTGCATTTAGGTGAAAAGGACCAGTGGCAACAGTGTATTAAAGAACTGATATTATGTATATGCAATGACCTGGGATTCTCTCAAATTCAGTCTGAGACAAAAAAAATGCATTACTGAAAAACCTAACACCCTTTAAACTGCAAAAATACATTTACAGTATTCAGATCAAGGGAAGTAAGAGTTCCATATTATGGGCAGCACACTTTAAGGAAGATATTAACAAATTTGGGAAAACCCAGAGGCAAGCAAGGTAGATGAAAAGGACTCTGGAAATAAGTTATAAGGAATCATGAGAAAAAGAAAAAGAAAAACCAGGGATATTTCTCCTGAAGTGAAACAAGGAATTGATGGTGGCTTCTCTTGGAGGGCAGAATGCAGGTGTGTGGGTAGAATGCAGGTGTGTGGGTGGGATGCAAGTGTGAGGGTAGAATGCAGGTGTGCGGGCAGAATGCAGGTGTGTGGGTGGGATGCAGGTGGATGGGCAGAATGCAGGTGTGTGGGTGGGATGCAGGTGGATGGGCAGAATGCAGGTGTGTGGGTAGAATGCAGGTGTGTGGGTGGGATGCAAGTGTGAGGGTAGAATGCAGGTGTGCGGGCAGAATGCAGGTGTGTGGGTAGAATGCAGGTGTGTGGGCGGAATGCAGGTGGATGGGCAGAATGCAAGTGAGTGAGTAGAATAAAGGTGGGTGGTAGAATGCAAGTACACAGGCAGAATGCAGGTGCACTGTTGAACTGTGGGCTGCTCACTTCTCACTGCTTCTCCCACCAAATGCAGCTGTAGAACCTGGACAGAGTGTGAGGAGCAGCTACTCCAGGGCCCTGAAGGGTAGGAAGTGGAAGGTGGACTGGAGAAGAAGACCAGAATTCAAAGTGCCATGGAACTGGCAGCAAGATCACTGCCTTTCCCTTCAGTTCTTCACTGCCTGTCCAGGGTGTGGGTGTAGCTGCAGAGGGCTCAGCAGAGTGGGTAACTAAGGCCCCAGCTCTCTAGATGGAGGACAAAAGAGTGGGCCTCAGGAAACTAGGAGGTACTCACAATAGCACAAAGAGACAGGAGTTTGGAAAAGCAACCTTATAAAGTTGTTTATGAAGTCCTGGACTCACTCCTGGCTGCACAATTAAGAATCTGATTTTACTAGTAATGGGCACTGAAGGACTTTGGTAACTGAGTTAGCAGATAGAGCACCATCCAGGTCTGAGGCTAATCAGTGTAGCACATATAAGGGGCAGATCTAAAAACACTGGGAAAATTTAAACAATTGAACTGACCTTAAAATCACAGACTAAAGATGGTGGGTGGGAATGTGCAGTTTGAAGCTACCCAGGTTGATTGTCTGCTAAAACAAAAATATCAACATTTTCTGTAAATTTAAACAAGACCCAGAGTCTCGTAACATAATAGTCAAAATACCTCGGATACAACCCAAAATTACATGGCATAGAAAGAATTAGAAAAATCTCAACTCTTATGGTAAAAAACAATCAGCAGACATTAATAAGATGACACCCAGATGTTGGAATTATATGACAGATATTAGAAAAGCTATTATTAAAATGTTCCAAAAGGCAATTATGAACACACTTGAAACAAATGAAAATATAAAACTGAAAAACATAATAACAAAAATAAAGAACCCTCACAGGATGGGCTTATTACTTTTGTTTTTAACATAATGTATTTAATTGTAACTGTATATACTTATATTTTTAACAGTGGCTCTTTTTTAAAAACCCATTTACAAATTGCTGAAAATTTAAGAATCTGCTCTCATGAGCTGGCACAAGCCAGCTCACAACACTACTGACATTCACCATGTACAGTGTGTTTCAATGAATAGTAAAATATCCCACACTATAGGGTTTCTTAGAGAGTTTAATATAGAAATGGGCACTGTGAAACAGCAAGCGAGAGATGAATACACATTCTAAACATAGTTCATCTGTGGCCCAGGGAATATACTTCGGGAAATGCCCATCTAAACAAATATTTACCCCCAAGATGCTCTGATTCTTCTGATTACATTTTAATCTCTCTTGCTATATATTTTTGCATTCACTCTAGTTCTAGGCCTGACATCTTTTCATTCTTTGTCTTATTTCTATAGCCCTCCTCTGTAACTCATCTCTTGGCACAAAACAAGCACCCTCCCCTTTTTCATAGACAGTAACTAAGTTTAACATCTGGACTAACGAGTGAAAATTTTGGAAAGGTCTACTTTCTTTCTTAGCTAAAAGAGGTTTCTCCCACTGCTTTTTCCCAGACTTACAAAATTGTCTCTCACAATATCCACACTCTTTGCAGCTATTAAATCACAGAAAAGATGGAGGCTGTCCTGTAAGCTTGGAAAGGCAAACCTCTGGGATAATGGTAGACATCAGTCCCCTTTTTGATGGGCAGATTTATCCTCACACCTCCCTCTGTGCTGACCTCTTCCCTCCCACCATTTAATTGCTAAAGCCCATACTCTCATTAACAAGAGAGGGAAGAGCCAAATGCTTAGAAATGATGTGATTCCCCCTCTATTCTCAGATGGGTAATAGATCATAGTTATGTTATCATCAGTGTCCCTGGATCTCATTTTGGAAACACTACTTTTTATTACTTTAGAATATGTTTATGTCAATAAATATCATCCCCGAACTACAGAAATTTGACTCAATAGCTAATTTCTCTTCATTTGCACACAGCTGTTTTACCTGTGTTGACAGTTTTCCCAAAGAAAAATGTTGCCCCTGGTGGAGTTAGAGCCTTGTTCAATTTTGCCAGCATTTCAAAAATAAATGGTGTGCTAGTGCGAAGTTGCTTTTCAGTGAACCGTATGCCTGCCAAAGCTGCAAGGGCTCCCACTGCCTCGCGGATGTCAGAGAACTCTTAGAGCAGCAGTGTCTGAGGCTCAAGGCTGCCTGGAGAGAAAGTGAATGGAGGGGGTGACTGGTTTGAGAAATTAAAAACATGCCTATTTCTTATTGGGAACCAGTATTTAAAGTTAAAATGGTTGAAATAATCAAATTGAAAGCAGAAGCTGACTGCCACAGACGCCATCTTTCCATTCCTTTATGGGCTCTTAAAGTTGCAGTTTAAACTTCGGCAAGTTGGTTTTTAAGGAAGATTTGTTAACACACGTAAGGATTGCCAAAACTAGGCTGTCTTGTTTGCTTACTGCATTTTTAATCGAAAGAATGAAATTGTCTGTACACATACAGTGTAATTGGTCTGTGATTCACCATCCTTGTCACTCAATATTATGTCTCTTTTCTACAAGTAGTGTATACACTTTCTTCTTTCCAAGTGGGAATTTGGGGGCTGCTCTATTTCTCTACATTTGAAAAACCATCAAAATCAGCAGGGGTAAGAATACCTCCAAATAAGTGAAAATTGGTTCTTGGGGGAAGTGCAAAGAAACCTCTTTTTATATGTAAGTCACAGATCTACACATAGAATCCATAACACTATATCTATGCTATTAACATTTCATGGGGGATTAATTAGAAAAAATGTCTAAAAAGTCTCCTTATAGAGAGATGATAATTATAAAAAAGGCCAAGAATCAAAAATGTGGTCACATTTTGATAATTTGCTATTTCGAACATGAATTGGTTTCAAAGTCTGTGACTCCATTTACTCATATGCATATCCTGTAGTATGGACAGGTAGAAGTAATAGGAACTTCTAAATAATAGGTATTATCTGCTGGGGATGCATTCCAAGACCCCCAGTGGATGCCTAAACTGCAGATAACACTGAACCCTATATATATCAGGTTTTGCATATATATATGTATATATATAGGGTTATATATATGTATATATATGTATATATATGTATATATATATGATAAAGTTTATATATATATACACATATATATGATAAAGTTTATATATATATACACATATATATGATAAAGTTTAATTTATAAATTAGGCACAATAAGAGAGTCACAACAACAGCTAATAATAAAATAGAACAATAATATATTATAATAAAAGTTATGTGAGTGTGATCTCTCTCTCTCTCTCTATCTCTCTTCTCTCCTTCTCTCTTTCTGTCTCTCTCTGTCTCTCTCCCTCTCTCTCATTTTGATAAGCAATGCGATAACCTAGATAGCTACTAAGTGAGAACAGTCAAGTAGCATCTATTGCACAGGGCACACACAGGGCAAAGGGATGATTCACATCCCGGTGGGATGGAGCAGATGGTGCAAGATTTCATCACACTACTCAGAGTGGTGTACAATTTAAAATGTATAAATTGTTTATTTCTGGAGCTTTCCATTTAATAGTTTCAGACTATAGCTGTCCATGGGTAACTGAAACTTGTATAAGAAGGTGCTGCTATATATCAATTATTCTTATTGTTTTCCAATCTTAATGGGCAAAATATAACTTTTTATTTCAACTAGGTTTGGTGTTGCTAATAGTTAATAAATATACACCCCATATATGTTTACATTGATACATTAGCTATGTAAGTAAATACATAGCTAAAATGAATAAAATCAGTGTGATATTTTTAAAAATGAAAGATGGCAAATCCTAGCCCATTTATTCTAGGCATTATTTGTAAGTAGTTAAAAATGGAATTATCTTTATTATGAAAATATCATGTTGAAGTATATTATTAAAACTTCATACTGTTTTGCTGTTGTTGTGGTTAAGAGCTAAGAAAAATCCTCTGTGTGTGTTTAGAGACTCATACTCCCTTTTAATTTTGTGGTGTCAGCATCTGTCCAAAAACAGTTCTGTCTTTGAGACAGGACTGTCCAGGCGAGGCAGAAGAAAAACAGAAAATTCTATTGAAAAGAAAACATAAATCTGAGCTGTGTATTTCAAACAAAGAAACTAGCACTTTCCAAGGTCAATGAAAAAGAGTTTATCTTATTTTTCTCAGAAAGGAAAGGTTTGAAAGCTACCCCTTTGTGATTTCAAAGTCACAAAAGGATTGGTAAAATAGTGATAGATCCAGTGTATACTTTATAGTAGCGTGGAATTTAAAAAATAGGAACTCCTACAATATTATTTTATCCAAAGCATAATAAATATAGAGAGCAAGGTCACTGGAGTTGATGATTTAAACAAATACTAAAGTTCAAGAGACATCTAACACTGTGAGGAAAAGGTTGAGAAATGGCATTATTCTGCTCAGTGTTTTAAATACACTCCTCCATCATGATTAACACGAAGATAAACCAAGTAAGGCCAGCTTTGCATTTTTCTTGTGGGTCAAAGGAAGTCACTGAGATATAATTTCATGTCCTACTTTGAAAATTTGGGACTTAGTGTTATCATGATTTAGGCCATGTTTTTTGAGAGATCACACTGGGAGAGAGAAGTTGCTATGGCGCTCAGCCCACTTAATTCCTTGGGAAAGTAACAGGATCGTTTCTCATGCCTCGGTGGAGTCCACGCTGCTGGAGGACAGCTCTGAGCACAGAGTCAAGTTAGTTGGGCTGGGTTTGAAGGCATCGGTGGCATTCACCTTGCAGGTAGAGAGAGTAGACATTGAGTTAGCTTGTTAGGAGAACAGGTCGGACTATGAACTTCCCTCCAGTGTGGGCTGTGATTTTCTAATCTGACGGGGCATCAGAAAATAAGAATTCTAGATAGAGGTCAGTGGAGACCACCTTCACCTTCTTCAACAGTATCCAAGAACCATTTGGGATGGCCCCAGACTTTGGTCAAAACCTTTCAACTTGCCTCAGTTTCTGTTTAATCAGATAAGAATTGCTTTGCTATCTTTTTCTTTCAGATAATGACCAGTCCAGAAGGATTTTGCAAATGACTTAATATCTTTTTGGCTTGTTTCCTTGTCAATAAATGGGGGTATCAAACCTACTTTCATATATAAAAACATATAGAAAGTACTTGACACATAGTAGGTGCTCATGAAGTAGTAGTTATATGTCAGGGCTCAATAAAGACTGAAGGTCACTGTGTGAAGACAGATCTGAGATGGCCTTTGTCAACATGATTGGTTGTTTGTACCAGGGAAACATACCCAGAAAGATAAAGCTATAAATAAAAAATTAACCTCACTATTTACCTCAGTAAGTTATTACAATCACTTTATCAAAGAAAATAGTATGCTCAGCTGGACAGACAGCTTGCTTTTAAAGCAACAGTTTACTTGTCAAGACTCACTTCTAGGCACTCATTTTCCTTTGCACATCACTCCTAAACTAGTGCATTACAAACTGGCCCCATCCCTAGCAGCTTCAGCTCCTTGCCTGGAAGACCTGCCTTAAAGCACCTGGGTCCAAACTCCTTGAAAATTCCTCTCCTGACTTCCTCCTGACTTCCTGGGAGACAGGCTAGGATTCTGTCAAGGAGGTATTCTCTCTGGCAGCGGTGAGCTTAGGTAAACTGAATGTTGCTCAATTACCAATTGACCAGTGATATTTCAGGGAATTTAATGGTCATCATCACACAGTGGGCTCAAGCACTTCAATTTATGCTTCACCTGCTGCCGAGCAATTGCAGCTAGTGGGCTTCACTCAGCTCAGTCCCTGAGTTCCTTCTCCGGTATTTAGCGGGTTTCTGAGGGAGTAGCAGTAGCCAGAGGCTGCGGGAGTGTGATGCATTTTAGATTGCCTTCTGTTTGCTTCCCATTGTCTGAAAGCCTATGGAGCATCCCTAAATAAACACCTAACTGGCTCAGCTGCTGGAAATGGCCTGGCTCATAATCCGTTCCCACTGTAGGCACTCCTACTTGCTAAGCATTCCATAACACCTGCGCGTTTCGTCCCTGGAAAAAAAACCAGGGAGCAGCTTGAGCTAGGTATTCTGCTCAGATGACAGAGACGAGCCCAGTTAATGAGTAACCGCTGCCACATCGAGGGTTCCACTGGGTGGGCTGGCAGTTTCCACCCTCAGGTTCATACCTGGGTTTGGCAGAAGAGCAGTGAAGTCTTTGATCCTCATTCAGTAGATATTGGGCTTACTACTGTTACTTGCTGTCAGCCTGGCTTCCCGAACCATCCTTTCCTAAGCTGAGTTTTCCATCAAACGGAATATCGAATCAGCCACATTATCTTCATTTGGCTTTCAGCAGCAGAATAGGTTAGGAGAGGAGAGAAAACCTGTATCCTATCTTCCCCCAAAGCTATAGACCTGGCAAGTTTTTAAATGTTTGAAGTTTAGACTTTTCTTTATAATTTCAGGCAACATAGGTAAGTAGGATTTTAAAACTGAAGTTTCATAGAGACCATATAGTATACTTGTTCTCAGTTTAGGTGTCTAGGAGAAAGGGTTACCAGATTTAGGGAATAAAATCATAGAAAGCACAGTTAAATTTGAATTTCAGATAAATAGTAAATACTTTTTAGTATAAGTATATCTCAAATATTGCATGAGACGTACTTGAACTAAAAGAGTTATTTGTTATTTATCTGAAATTCAAATTTTCTGTGTGTCCTATAGTTTATCTGGCAAACCTCGTAGGGGTTTATGAAAATTGCTTAAACTAAAGTTTCCTTACTTGTAGGTCTAGAGTCTTTTAAGCACGCTATCCGCATGCTTATGCTCCTTGAATTGATGTATTAAATTACTTAGGTGACTTGGAGCAGTATCTGATTATTATCTGATTAGAGAAAAACTACACAAAAGGTATTGTCATGCAGAATGGAAAGTTTACTTAAGTGGGGGGTGGGGCAGGCAAGTATGAAAGTGGGTCTTTGGAGTTCAGGCATGGAGAGGGAGTGGTGGAGTGCCTAGCACAGATCTTAAGTGTAGTGGTTGAAAATAATATTTAGCCATCACAACTTGGCTTAAAAGTGTTTCTTTCTCTCATTCTTGCCAGGCTCATGCCCCGTGAAACTCAGTCAGGGAGTGTATTCTATCACACTAGGCTGATTGTGGCCAGATGTTCCTCTCGCTGTTCCCTATATCTGATTGCTGTTATCTGTATAATGCTGAATAACAATATGCAATGAAACTCCTAATATACAGTAATCAAAATTGTCAAATTACAAGGTCTGGGAAGCCCATGTTCATCTTGAAAATATTTTTCAATACCTTCTACCCTTTTCTAAAGTCTATTCATTTATCTTTGTATCTTATAAATAGTAGCCCCACATTCATGCTGGGGGAAAAAAAACACACCAACTTCTGGGGAAAATATGTTGGTGTATTTTTTTTTTTTCATTATTGCACATCATGTTCATATTACTATGGGAAAGCGTCCTTTTTCCTTAGAAAAAAAAGTTTGAGAGCTAGTAATGTGGAAACACATAAAATACAACAGCGCCCTCCACTGTTCATTACAGGAAAATGTGTACCTTTGTGATGGGGAAGACCAGGCCAGTTAAAGGTCATTCCAATTAGAGGCTGATTCCATTGCTGTTTGAAGCACAGGCGTTAAATATCAGAATGCAAGTAAGTGATTGGAATTGAGTCTCTCTCTTTCTCTCTCTCTCTCTCTCTCTCTCTCTCTCTCTCTCTCTCTCTCCCTCTCTCTCTTTAAAGCAAGAATGATATAAAGAAGTAACTCTTGGTGGTAAATAAAAATAGAGCTCTAAATCATAAGTATATCATTAAGACATCATTGCAAAACAGGTAAATCCCTTTACTGTGATTATATTTTCCCTCTCATTTACATTGGAATAGATTCTGAGAGACAAAAAAAAAAAAATAGATGCTGTTCTCAAAAAATGAAATAGGAAGCTGGCTTTGTGTGCTGACTGGAACTACAGGCTTTGGGAGCTTCAGGTTTTTTTTGCGGTTGAGGGATGGACTTGGTGTCAAGTTCCTGGTTGCAGCTACCTGGAATGAAGTGCTTTTTATTCCACGTGAGAGCACCTGTTAGCAGTGCCTTCTGTCCAATGTGACCACCACTCTGGCCCGTCTCTCACCTCAGCCTAGAATTCTCACCTCATCTTTGACATTCTGGTGTGAGAATTGTGAGGAACTTTCCAGATCATCTAGTTCATCCTCTTAGTTTGGGGTGACTTGTTTAAAGTCAATGGTCATCTATACATAAATATTTTATTTCAACTAGCTGCAGTGTTACTAATACCCTGTTCTTTTTTTTTTAATTGATGAGAGAGAGAGAGAGAGAGAAAGAGAGAGAGAGAGAGAGAGAGAGAGAGATTGAGATGTTGTTCCACTTATACACTCATTGGTTGCTTCCTGTGTGTGCCCAGACCGGGGATTGAACCCACAACCTTGGCGTGTGGGGATGACACTCTAACCAACTGAGCTACCTGGCCAAGACACCCTATTCTGTTTCTAAACTTCTCAGTTTTGGTGGCAAAATGAATTTTCAAAGAGATGTGAAAGGACCGATTGTTGTAGAGGAAGTTGGGAAGTGGATACTCAGGTTCCAGGCTAAGGCTACTGAGACACTTGGTTTTATTGTGTTCAAGTCTGTTTTGCTCATGGAAATGTATGAAGTTATGCCCTAGACCCATGGTCGGCAAACTGCGGCTCACGAGCCAAATGCGGCTCTTTGGCCCCTTGACTGTGGCTCTTCCTAAGCCTTAGGGGTACCCTAATTAAGTTAATAACAATGTACCTACCTATATAGTTTAAGTTTAAAAAATTTGGCTCTCAAAAGAAATTTCAATCGTTGAGTGGTTGGTTTTGGTCTGTCGGTGAGTTTTTCTTCCATACACTGTGTGTGAACTAGAGGATAAACCATTGTGCTCAAGGCAGGTCTAGAACAAGTTTAGCATTTTTTTACTGGTTCACGAAGATACTATTGAATCAAGGTAACTTCATGGCCAAATTATTGTGCTTAACAACATGGAGTGATTTTTAATAATTAAACAATAACAGAGATAAGCTAATAGTATCTCAGATACATCATTTATCTTTTATAACCCAAAGAACTCTAGTAAATCTCAAATTTAATTTTTTTAACATAAAAAATTCCCCAAAATGGAAAACAAATTTGAGTTGCTTCTCTTAAAAGGGAAAGGTCCTTTAAGCATCTTTGTAATGTGGGCCATGCAGCCAAACGTTTTTACTAAATTATGGTAAAGAGAGCTAAAGAAATCGATTGTGTGCGGAGGGTCGTCTCTCAGAAATCTAGTCTGGAAATCCAGTAAGAAATTCGTTGCCAAGTCATCCTTTTCCACCCACACTGTCGGATTTATTTTGTCACCAGTTACTGGGAAAGGTAGCCAAGGGGCACGTTAGCCTCTGGTTTTCTTAAAGGCTTCTTCTGTGACCAATTTCCATAAAGTTCATTTAGCAGTTCAAACTTTATTAAGACTCTTGACAAAAACAGCTGCTAGTATTGCAAAGGAATGTAATAAAAAACATAGGGTCAGAAACCACCAGAGTCTATAAAAGCATGTCCACAGGGGCCAAGTCCCCTTGGGGTACAAACTGATCTCAGTCCCTGACAATGCTGTGGGGTCCCCCGATGGGCAGACAACAGGACACCAGTCTCCGCACAAGCTCTGAGGCTCGGGCCGCTGCCACTCGGCTGATAACCTAGTTACGGTCTAGGCAGAATGCCAACAAAAGGCTCTCTCGAGCAGGGGAGGCATGCTAGTTTTAAAGAGTGAGGAAACACTGGGGCAAATTCATTTTATGTTGGTTTTATTATGCAGTAAAAAAATCTCCAGCACATACTCATTTACGAAAAAGAAAACAATAAATGTTCAGTTGATTGTAGTTTCCATATTAGCACGAAGGGGCACAAATTAAAGTGAGCCAAAGTCTCTGAGATCTTAGAGAAGAGTTCAGGTTTGAATAGAAATATGCAGTAGGAATTAGTGTTGACAAGCCGCTACTTTGATTTGGAGGGAGGAACCATTGATATAAACCTCATACGCTATGAAAGTGATACCTAGATATTTCAGGGGAGAACCACTGGCATTGCTTTTCCACATAAAAAAGTAATATTCAGAAAACAGAAAATTATAAAATGTAATTTATTTTTGTGGTTTTGACTGAAATCACAAATTAAGCAATTGAGTGAGGCTGGTGTGATAATGAAGGAAAGGGATGGTAAGTCTCTCCCTCAGCACTGCTGCCCCCCTCCCCCCCCAACCCCTAATGCACACACAGTGAAGGAGGCTTGTTTTCTGAGACTCCTGAAGTCCAGCACCTGGGGTGTAATCGCCAAAGCAGGACACAGAGGTGGGCATGATCAAGACTGACCGGTGGTTACTTATGAACAATCATTTTTGGGAGTCTTGGACAAGTGCCTTTCTCATCTGAAAATTGGGAGAAACACTCTTTTACTGTCTTGAGAGGGTTGTGAGTCTACTTGGGGGAAATGCTAAATTTGTAGGAATGTAGATGGTAGTCATTTGAGCTCCTCCAGCTACCCAGCTCCAGGGACCACTGACATCATAGTCTATTGGGATGCAAATACCTGCTCCCATCTTCAATGTGAGTGTTGCTCCTGGGTTGTACAATGTAGCAGCCATGCCATTTATTCACTCAGTCATTCAATAAATATATGAGAGTTTACCATATGTGCCAGCCACTGTGCCAAGTAAGGAGGACACAGAGATAAACACATGCCCCTGTCCTCAAGTACTTCATAGCTCAAAGAGTGATAGATGAGGACAAAACAAGTTCTGTGTTACAAGTGGGAGCACAGCGGAAGGCAGATAGACTCAACGTGGAAGGTCTTGGAAAGGTTTGAAGATGAAGCAAGGGTGGCCTGAGACCCAGACACAAGTAGGAGTTAGCCAGGAGAGCAGAAGGCACAATGCCAGGTCAGGGAGGAGTGGCCCGGGTGGTGCCACTGGAGCGTGGGCTGGAGGAGGGAGAGAGGACAGGGAGATGGTGGCTAAGAGATTTGGACATGGCATGGCTGTGCTCTATTTAGGAAGGTGACAGTCCCTTTCACAGGAGGGCTCTTGGCTTGCACTGCCAAGGAGTACCAGAGCCTCATCCTTCTCCAAAATCACTTTTGGATGTCTGCTGCCATCAGTTGCTGAATCTTGTTTAAGGACATGGCTTAATCATTCAAATTCATTGAGAGGGTCACAAACTGCATTTTCTCCATCCTTAGCTGAGAGGCTGAGTGGGAGCTGGGAGAGCCTTTCCCCTCAAACACTGGAATTTTTGAAGACACAAGGCTACACCTGTAGACAAGGTCTGTCAGCAGCAGCAGGACCCAGCTCTGCTCTGGCTGACACGGAGGGTGGGAGTTGCTTGTGCACCACTGGGGGTGCCTGGGGACAG
Source organism: Myotis yumanensis (assembly GCF_028538775.1). Classification (NCBI taxonomy): domain Eukaryota; kingdom Metazoa; phylum Chordata; class Mammalia; order Chiroptera; family Vespertilionidae; genus Myotis; species Myotis yumanensis. The sequence continues at coordinate 94,489,550 of NW_027223753.1, read as the reverse complement.
CAGCCTTGGGGCTGAGGTCATGCCACTTAACACTGGGCACTCACGGCTCTGTCTTCTGCAGCCACATCTTTGATGGACATCAGCATGAGTGAGGAGTCACAACTTGTGTGTGTGTGTGTTTGCACACATTTATTTTTTTGTGGTTTTATGAAGATACAATACTATAGTATTCACCTATTTAAAATGCACAGTTCAATCTTCCTTGGCATATTACATTGTTAACTTTTAAAAATTGTGATAAAATTTCCCATTTTTACAATTTTTAAGTGTATAATTCAATAGCATTAATTACATTCATAATATTGTGCAACGCTCACCACTTTTATTTCCAAAACTTTTTCATCACCCCAAACAGAAACTCTGCTTAAAAACAGAAATTTTGGCTGAAGTTATTAAGAAATAAATTAATATTTCCCCTTCCCCTTCCCCTGGTAACCTTGAATCTACTTTCTGTATCAATGAATTTGCCTATTTAGCTATTTCATATAAGTGGAATAATACAATATTTGTCCTTCTGTGTTTGAGTTATTTCACTTAGTATATGTTTTTAAGGTTCATCTATGTCAGTGATGGCGAACCTATGCCACGCGTGTCAGAGGTGACACGCGAACTCATTTTTTGGTTGATTTTTCTTTGTTAAATGGCATTTAAATATATAAAATAAATATCAAAAATATAAATCTTTGTTTTACTATGGTTGCAAATATCAAAAAATTTCTGTATGTGACATGGCACCAAAGTTAAGTTAGGGTTTTTCAAAATGCTGACACGCCGAGCTCAAAAGGTTCACCATCACTGATCTATGTTGTAGCATGTGTCAGAATTTTTTTTTCTTTATACTGCTGAGTAATGTTGCATTGTACATATATGCCACACAACTTATACTTCATTTGTTCATGGACACTTGGGTTGTTTCCACCATTTGGCTATTGTGGATAATGCTGCTGTGAACATTGGTGTACAAGTATTTGTTCATGTCCCTGCTTTCAATTCTTTTGGGTATATTCCTCAGAGTGGAATTGCTGGGCCCTATGGTAGTTTAAGTTCGGCTTCTAGAGGATCCACCAGACACTCTCCTATAACTGCTTATCATTTCCACCAGCAATGTAAGAGAGTTCTGACTTCTCCACGTGCTTGCCAATACACATTTTCTATTTTTAAAGATTATTATCAAAATCATCATAGTGGGTGTGAGGTGGTATATCATTGTGGTTTTGATTTATATTTCCCTAATGACTGATAATATCCAGCATCTTTTCATGTGTTTATTGGCCATTTGGAGCAATGCCTAAGTCTTCTGTTCATTTTTAAGTTGAATTGTTTGTTTTCTTGTTGTTAAGTTGTAGGAGTTCTTGCGTATTCTAGATATTAAACCCTCATCAGATATGTGATTTTCAAATATTTTTCCCATTCTGTAGGTTTTCTTTTCACTTTCTTGATAATGTCTTTAGATGACTACTATTTTTTTCAGAGGGAAAGAGATCTTCTTCCTTCTCCCATACTCTGTCTCCACACTGCCTCTGCTCCATGAAAGCACATGGTTGGTGAGTTTGAAGGCACACAGTTGTGGGTGTGAAGGTGCACAGTTGTGAATGTGGGAGGTGCACTGTTAGTGAGTGTGAAAGTGCACAGTCAATGAGTGTGAAGGCTCATGGTTGTGAATGTGAAAGGCACACAGTGTTCATTGAATGTGTAAGGTGCATGGTCAGTGGGTGTGGAAGGCACATGGTGTTCAGTGAGTGTGGAAGGTGTACAGTCAGTGAGTGTGAAGGCACATGGTCAGTGAGTGTGAGAGGCCAAGGGGCCAGTGGAGACCTTCTCAATCTGGTTTTCTCAGAGGCCCTTTCTGTCCTGAAAGTGTTACCCTATGGAGTATAACATTCCTCATGATGAATTAATCATTTCACATTGACGGAGGCTACTTTTCAAAGTAAATATTCCAACCATCTCCTCACTCCTGGGCAAAGTCCTGAGCCCTGCTCATCGCATCTGCTTTCGGCATCACATGTGTCAGGAGGCCCACATTCCAGTAGAAACACCCCACGCAGTCCCGGAGAAGTGCTGCTTTTAAACCTTCATCTCTCCACTTCTCCATAATAGGGAAGGGATGTGCATGAATGTTTCAAATTAAGTCAGGGTGTGGGAACCTAGTCCTGCAATAAAATGACAGGAACCTCAAAGCTGGGGTCATTGCAAAGGAGGTTGTTCGTGTTTTCCATCTGAGTTCAAGACTGAACTTGGCATTCTGTGCAGAGTAGTCAGGTTTCATTATCAGCAGCCACTACAATTCTGAGACATTTCTCAGCCTGTTTCATGCCCACACCTGCCACCCGCCCTCTCCATCAGCCCCACCCAGTTTGATAAGTTCAGAGGGCCATAAGAAGAATAATTTTTCTCTCAGGACTGTGCCAGTGAAACTTGGCCAACATTTTGTGCTTTTTTTTTTTTTTAAATTGACTTTTATTGTGGAAAATCCTAAGCACATGCAAAAGAAAACCTGCAGGTACCCATCACTCAGCTTCAATAATATCAAAGCATGACCAGTCTTATTTCAATTCTGTCCCCACACACTCTACCCTACCTTGTACTACCAATTTGAACAAATTCCAGGCCTTATATAATTTCATTTATAAAGGCTTCAGATTAGATCTCTAAAAGATAATAACTCATAAATGTAAAGATATAAATCTATTATCACATGTTAACAATATTAACAGTGATTCTTTTTTTTAATTAAATCTTTATTGTTCAGATTATTACAGTTGTTCCTCTTTTTTCCCCCCATAGCTCCCCTCCACCCGGTTCCCACCCCACCCTCTGCTCTTACTCCCCCCGCCACTGTCCTCATCCATAGGTGTACGATTTTTGTCCAGTCTCTTCCCGCACCCCCTACACCCCTTTTCCTCCCCCAAGAATAGTCAGTCCATTCCCTTTCTATGCCCCTGATTCTATTATATTAACCAGTTTATTCTGTTCATCAGATTATTTATTCACTTGATTTGTAGATTCACTTGTTGATAGATGTGTATTTGTTGTTCATAATTTGTATCTTTACCTTTTTCTTCTTCTTCCTCTTCTTAAAGGATACCTTTCAGCATTTCATATAATACTGGTTTGGTGGTGATGAACTCCTTTAGCTTTTTCTTATCTGTGAAGCTCTTTATCTGACCTTCAATTCTGAATGATAGCTTTGCTGGATAAAGTAATCTTGGTTGTAGGTTCTTGGTATTCATCACTTTGAATATTTCTTGCCACTCCCTTCTGGCCTGCATAATTTCTATTGAGAAATCAGCTGACAGTCGTATGGGTATTCCCTTGTAGGTAACTGACTGTTTTTCTCTTGCTGCTTTTAAGATTCTCTCTTTGTCTTTTGCTCTTGGCATTTTAATGATGATGTGTCTTGGTGTGGTCCTCTTTGGATTCCTTTTGTTTGGGGTTCTCTGAGCAGCCTGGACTTGTAAGTTTATTTCTTTCACCAGGTAGGGGAAGTTTTCTGTCATTATTTCTTCAAATAGGTTTTCAATATCTTGCTCTCTCTCTTCTTCTGGCACCCCTATAATTCGGATGTTGGTATGCTTGAAGATGTCCCAGAGGCTCCTTATGCTATCTTCATATTTTTGGATTCTTTTTTCTTTTTGTTTTTCAGGTTGGGCGTTTTTTGCTTCTTCATATTTCAAATCTTTGACTTGATTCTTGGGATCCCTTAGTCTGCTGTTGGGTCTCTGTATAATATTTTTTATTTCAGTCAGTGTATGCTTAATTTCTAGTTGGTCCTTTTTCATATCCTCCAGGGTCTCACTAAATTTATCGGTGGTTTCTAGAAAATTCTTGAAAAACCTTATAAGAGTGGTTTTGAACTCTATATCCAGTAGTTTGCTTTCCTCCATTTATGTCATTTGTGACCTGTTTCTTTGTTTCCGCATTTTGGCTGCTTCCCTGTGTTGGTAGAGTGGCTTTGTGTGTGCTAGGTGTCCTATAAGGCCCAGTGGCTCAGCCTCCCCAATTACATGAGGTGGACTCTCTTGGTGCACCCCTTTGTGGGCTTTGTGCACAGTCTTGTTGTAGTTAAGCCTTGATTGTTGTAGGTATTACTGGGAGGAATTGACCTCCAGGCCAATTGGCTGTGAGAATCAGCTGTGTCTGCAGTGGGAGAACTTCTGTGCTGGAGACACCCTTCTGGGGCAAGACTTGCTTCAGTGGGGCTTTGGTGCTCACTGAGTCTGCCCCCTGAGTGTGTCCCTTATGGATCTGAGGAGTTGTAATCTGAATGGTCCACTCTGACCACTGGGTACACTGGCTCTTGGATCTCTAAGGAGGTGCTAATTTAGCCTCTGTGTGAGGCTACCCAGCAGGAGCTATGGAGAGATCTGCAGATTGCTCTTCTTTGTTTGGAGTTTGTAGGTGCCCAGATGAGGCCCAGCTGTGAAGCAATGCAAGCTGCTGTGGGGCCTTGAGCCTTCTTTTGGAAGTTCTGGGTCTCTCTGACCCAGCTGCAGTTAGTGAGGTAATTTTAGATTGCAAAGGGCCAGGGCATTCATATGTAAAAGCCTCTGCACACAGCTTGGGTGGGGCGGGGTCTCAGGGAGTCAACGGGGCGGAAAAAACAGCTATGGCTGATCCTCAGCCCTGCCCTAGGAGGCCCTGGTCTCACTGTTTCTCGGTAATCGCTGCAAGCACCTCTGAGAGAAAGCTGCCCTCAAGTTCTGCCCGATGCCAGACAGTCCAGTTTCTCCCCCTATGAGTCTGGATCCCCAGAGACTCGCCCAGAACTGTTCAGAGCAGTCGGGAGCTTGTGTCTCCCTCCCGATTGAAAAAGACAGCTGCGTCCTCAGTTGCCAGCCCTTTCCACGTACGCCTCCATACCTCTGCACTTTACTTCCACACCACACCTCCTCTGAGTCTCAGTGTGTTTTTCTCTTTCCTTCTAGTTGTAGAATTTCCACTCGGCCAGCCTTCCTGTGGTTCTGGATGATGTCTGTTTTGTCTTTTAGTTGTATTTTTGAAGTAGTTGTGCGAGGCAGCAATTTCTGGTGTTTACCTATGCCGCCATCTTAGTTTTCAACAGTGATTCTTTTTTATCACCAAATATCCTGTCTCATCAATTTCTAGTAGTCTCATCAATGTCTTTCAATTATTCTACTATTGGTTTGTTTGAATCATAGATCAAAAGAAGGTCCACACATTACGACTGGGCAATATGTTTGTTTCTTTTTTTTTTTTAAGCCTCACCCAAGGATATTTTTCCATTGATTTTTAGAGAGAGTGGAAGAGAGAGGGAAAGACAGAGAGAAATATCAGTGTGAGAGAAACACATTGATTGGTTGCCTCTTGCATGTGCCCCGACCAGGGTCCAGGCCAGGGCCCAGGCCAGGAAGGCACCTGCAACCGAGGTACATGCCCTTGACTGGAATCAAACCAAGGACCCTTGGGTCTGCAGGCTGATGCTCTATCCACTGAGCCTAACTGGCTGGGCCAATATGCTTCTTTTAATCTATTAGATTTTTCCACCTCCATCTCCTTCTCTCTCTTTTTTCCTTTTGAAATGTACTTGTTGAAGAAACTGAGTTTTTTGACCCTAGAATTTCCCTTAACCTTAATTTTGTTAACTGCATTGCAATGGTTTACATGGTCGTCTGTTAAATTGGTGGTTGAACCATCCAGTGCTTTTGGTAAGTGTAGAGATATCTGGATGTTCACACTCTGAGGTATAGCTACCCTGAGTTTTAAATAAACCAAGTCTGGTCCTCTGGAGAGGGGTGGCACGGAGAGTCTTCTGGAGACAGGGACCTCACTGCAGCAGAGGCCCGGAAGCTGGTCTCCAGGAAGTGTTTGAAAATCGTACTTATGAGAGGAGAATGCTGGGATTAGGGGTGTGAGGGAAGTTCAGGTAGGATATTCACTTTGTAGCATTTTTTAAAGCACTTCAAATTTTACATGTTAATTACAGTTTATGTTCAATATAATTTTGTGTTAGTTTCAGGTATATAGCATAGTGGTTAGACAATCATATACTTTACAAAGTATTCCCCTCGATATTTCTAGTACCCACCTGGCAGCATCTTTAATTATTGCAATATTTTGTACTATATTCCTTATGCTGTACTTTATATCCCTGTGACTATTTTGTAACTACCAATTTGTACATCTCAATCCCTTCATATCTTTCCCCCAGCTTCCAGCCCCACTCCTTTCTGGCAACCACCAGTCTGCTGTGTCTATGAATTTGTTTCAGTTTTGTTTGTTTGTTTTTTAGTTCTTTAGATTCCACATATAAGAAATCATATGGCCCTAGCTGGTTTTTCTCAGTGGATAGTGCATCGGTATGCAGACTGAAGGGTCCTAGGTTCAATTGCAGTCAAGGACACATGCCCGGGTTGCAGGATTGATCCCCAGTAGGGGGCATGCAGGAGGCAGCCAATCAATGATTCTCTTTTACCATTGGTGTTTCTAACTCTTTCTCCCTTCCTCTCTGAAATCAATAAAAATATATTTAAAAAAATAAATCATATGATATTTGTCTTTCTCTGATTGACTTATTTCATTTAACATACTACTTTCTAGGTCCATCCATGCTGTCACAAATGGTAAGATTTATTCTTTTTTATGGCTGAGTAATATTCCATCGTATATATATGTACCACCACTTTTTTTATCTACTAGTCTACTGATAAGCCCTTGTGTGGTTTCCATATCTTGGCTATTGTAAATAATACTGAAATGACTATGGAAGTGTATATATTCTTTGAATTAGTGTTTTGGGTTTCTTTGGATATATGCCCAGAAGTGGAATTGCTGGGTCATGAGGCAGTTCCATTTTTAATTTTTTGAAGATCCTCCATACTGTTTTTACATAGTGGCTGTACCAATCTGCATTCCCACCAATAGTGCACAGGGATTCCCTTTTCTCCACATCCTCCCCAACACTTGTTGTTTGTTGTTTTATTGATGATAGCCATTCTGACCAATGTGAGGTAATATCTCATTGTGGTTTTAATTTGCATTTCTCTGATGATTAGTGATGTTGAGCACCTTGTCATATGCCTATTGGCATATGTATGTCCTCTTTGGAGAAGTGTCTATTCAGGTCCTTTGCCCACTTTTAATTGGATCTTTTGGGGATGTTGAATTGTATAAGTTCTTTATAAATTTTGGGTATTAACCCCAAATGTATCATTGGCCAATATGTTTGTTTTTCAGTCTGTTGTCTTTTTGTTTTGTTGGTGGTTTCCTTTGCTGTGCAAAACCTTTTTAATTTGATGTAGTTCCATGTGTTTATTTTTTAATTTGTTTCTCTTGCTCAAGAAGATATATCAGAAACAATATTGTTATTAGAAATATCTGAGATCTTACTGCCTATATTTTCTTCTAGGACTTTTATGGTTTTGGTTCTAACATTTAAGTCTTTAATCCATTTTGAGTTTATTTTTGTGTACTGTGTAAGAAGGTGATCTAGTTTTATATTTTTGCATGTATCTATCCAATTTTCCCAACACCATATATTGAATAGCCACTCGTTACCATATTGGTATGTTCTTGCCTCATTTGTCAAATATTAATTGAGCACATAGCAGTGGGTTTATTTATGGACTCTCTACTCTGTTCCACCTATCTGTATATCTGTTTTTATGCCATTACCTTGCTGTTTTGATTACTATGGCTTTGTGGTATAGTTTGATATCAGGTAGTGTGATATCTTAAACTTTGTTGTTGTTGTTTTTTTTTTATCAAGATTGAAGTAGCTACATTTGAAAAATTTTAAATGAGAATATAAAACATTATTTGTAAAATACAAAAGTTAGCTTAAAAATAAAAAAGGGATAAAATAAAGACAGTGTAACAGACAGCTTGACAGGTATTAGGTACATGGTTTGGAGACAGGGATGTGAGCATAAGAAATTCTTAGAAAACTAAGGCCCTAAGCAAAGAAAGGACCAGAAGCTTTCTCCACTACCCGACATTCCTTCCTTGGGCTAGAGGGACAGCAGGGAAGAAGACCAGGGTGTTCTTTGGTCCTTGAGCATGAACCCCATCTTGCCTGATTGTTTGCATGCCATTCCATGAACATGTATTTTAATTCTCTACTTCACTATTTTTTTTTTGTATGCAGTCCCCCTCATGCCTCACTGGAAATTGACTGCAATCATAAGATGAGACATGGGAGTTAGAGATGAAAAAGCATCAGTTCCATTGTAAAGTGCAGTGTGGGCAAGTAGCCAGAGGACTTTTAAAATAAACAAGCCTTCAAATGGCCACACTTCCTCACCAGCTTTAAGCACAGCTTCAGACCTCCCCATGGATGGAGTTCAGAGCAGGAGACCACCAACCTGATCCGAAGATGGAGAGCCCAGGAGAGGTCATCTTTCCTTCTCCCAAATGAACCAGTTATACAAATATCCACATAAACTCTCATTCTCCAGGGAGATGAGGGGGATGGAGAGGAGCTTAGAGCCTTCTCATGTTTTTCCCTGGAGAGGAATGTGTGGAAATTCCATTCCCTCTAGGAAAACCTAAGGAGTCAGGAATAAATGCTCCTCTCTGATGCAGCTTCCGTACTTCACTTGACTAAATGGAAGTATCCTCCCTTTTCCTAGGAAACACAACATCTTTTTTAAAAAAAAAAAAAATGTTTTTTATTGATTTCAGAAAGAGGAAGGGAGAGGGAGAGAAACATCAATGATGAAAAAGAATCATTGATTGGCCACCTCCCACACACCCCCCTCTGGGGACTGAGCCTGCAACCTGGGCATGTGCCCCAACTGGGAATCGAACCCCAACCTCCTGGGTCATGGGTTGACACTCAACCACTGAACTACACCAGCCAGGCAAAACAATATATTTTAAATGCCTCATCCTGGCCACCAAATCACACTACCACATGGCGCCCTAAAGCTGACTGAGTAGTACCTGGCCTGTGCTGTGTTCAGACCCTGCCCTTCGGAAGGGATGTGGTGGGGAGAAATAGAGAAGACCTCAAGGTAAGTGACAAGTGTACATGACAGCTTGTGTGCATCAGTGACGATGAGCTGAAGAAGAGAACAAAAAGCTAGTAGAAAGCCCCACATTTCGATGTCCTGATCCAATTCAAATGCCTTATTTCTAAGGCAAGTCACCTTCAAAGGGAAGGCCTGATGGACAATGAGATGCTAAGCCCTGGGAAACAGGGGTCCCATTGCACACAGTAGCCACCAAGGTGCAGCTCCTGTGCCCGCTGGAGGGTGTGGGGAAAGAAGGCTGCCAGGCCTGAGAACTTAGGGGTGCCCAGAGAACCTGCTGGGATATTATATCACCTTATCAAGACACCAGGTGCCCAAGTTTTAAGTGAGAAAAACCTGATCTGGTCCCATGGTTGTAGCTGAGGATCATTCCAGTCTTTAATTCAAGTATGAGTAGTGCTTTTTAGAAATGAAAAATTCCATACCCTATGATTTGTAACTTTTTTAAAGTATTAAAACTACCCTTCATAATATTTCAAATGCAATTTAAAATAAAACAAATATATATATATCCCCCTACTGATCCATACCTGTGTCCATGAGCCCTGAATCCATTACAGGCTGAAGGTAGATTAGCTTAAACCTCGCTATTTTTCTTCAGTGGATATTTATCACCCTTGAAGGCCTTTGTAAGTTCTAGTTGTCAATTGAGCTCCACTCTTCTTCTTATCTTTAAATTCAGTGAACATTTTAATTTACTTAATCGCTTGGTTTTGCAGGTCCTTGGGCTTTAACTTCTCATTCCTGGTGTCCTTCATGATTTCTAGACCACTGAGCTTTGGGGTTTCCGTCTTAGACCCTTGAGAATTTCCAGGATCTGAGGACGCTTTGCTATTCCTCACGTAGCCTGCAATTGTACCCCCTTTCTTTGTCTCATTGAATGTGCTTGTCAATTAATTTATTCATGTAAATGAAAAATGGGAAAAAAATCACAAAAGAAAACATACCAACTAAATAAAGGTAGAGCAGAGAAATAAAGGAGGAGTTTATGGTAATTTTATGGTAATATCATTCTGATTGTTCAAAGAACGTTATTTTCCCCCAAGGCTGTGAACAAAGGTTGTTGATATGTATAAATGGGCAGTACTCTGCTGAAATATCATTTTTTATTTTAATTTTATAATTGCAACTTCTTAGATTAAGTCATCTCAAGGCACAAGTACAGAGGAATAACAATTAGTTAATTGAAATACATGACTGGTATAAAATTACCAGTTTAAAAATTAGTAAAACATATGAAGATCTTTCTTATTTATACAAATTAGAACTGAAAGGTTATGTTGTCTTGGCCAGAGACCCAGATGCAAAAATAGAGGGTAATTCAACCTCATATAATTCCCCAGATCAAACTGTGATGATGGACATCCACTGCACTTATTTTATTTTGGCATAGAGAGGTTAATCTAAGCACAAATATTTGATAGTAGCAGTGTATGTAACAGGCCTGGAAATATGAGGCTTGTTCACTATCACAGAATCAACATTTATAGCAATAAAAGCCAGAGAAGGAGGGAGAGAAGAAGAAAGAGAAGCAGAAGGAGAAGGAAGAGAAGAAAGAGAAAATCCTTCGCATACTTTTTTCATGAGCAGGCAATTTTTATGAAAACAGGGCTTGGATAAACTTTGGAAAGCTTGATTAAATCCCTGATAAGGTGCCCAGATGTTCTAATGAACTTTCTTGGGGGTTTTGTCATTTGAAGTTTATGTGTTTTGCCCAAGGGCCAAAGGTTGGGACTGTCCCAGCATCTGCTATTGATTCTTCAAAGAAGCCCCCTTCTCCCCTCTGGACATGGAATGCCTGCTGGAGAGGCTACAAACTGGATCAGCCTGATAGAAAAAGTAGTTAAGCCTGGAAGCAATATTCCTGCTCACTCTTCCAGGGCCAGTGCTCTGAGAAAGAAAGGATTATTGAGATCTCTCCACTGCCTAGCAGTGATGAGTAGGTGTGCAGGCAGAGTGAAGGCTGCCTCCTAAAACCTTCATGCACTTTCAAGTCAGCTCCTGGAAGTCTTGAGCAATGGGTAGATTCCCTTGAAAACCATTTTCCCATGATTGGCTGTTTGATGGTCCAGGCTTTTGGGATTCAGAGATGAACAAAGGAGGGTCTCCATCCTTGAGGAGTTTGTAGGCATGAGGAAGGTGTGTGTAAGATGACCAAGTCTGCAGGACATGCCAGAAGCACAATGAGGGCCATATCTTCCTAAGTTTTGGGGACCCTCAGCCTGGAAGCTGCTATCACCAGGTTTGATAGTTTCTGACCCTTAGGATTCCATTTTCCTCTCTTGTATGTGCGTGGGCTACTAGATCTACTTAATTCATTTAACTGAAGAAAAATTTGTCATTTATTTATCTTTATCTGAATGTTCTAAATTATGTAAAATGTTCACTTGAGAAGAAGAAATTATTTAGATCATATAACTGAATATCTGAGCTATGACATTATTTTTTAAAAAGCCAGTTCTTAATTGGGAATGGGTTCAAAGTATACCAAAGAAATTCTCTTGTCCTACCAAAAGAGCATCAAGTTTCATCATTGAATTTAGAGATACTTTACTTCAAATGAAGATATAAACTGAAGATTTCAAAAATTAGATAGCCTTGATTTAATGTTAACTTAAAGATGGATTTGCTCCAGAATCAGTTGGTCTATCCCACTGTTCTTTTAAAAAATATATTTTTATTAATTTCAGAGAGAGGAAGGGAGAGGGAGAGAGAGATAGAAACATCACTGATGAGAGAGAATCATTGATCAGCTGCCTCCTGCACGTTTCCCACTGCGGATAGAGCCTGCAACCCGGGCAGGTGCCCTGACTGGGAATTGAACTGTAATCTCCTGGTTCATGGGTCGATGATCAACCACTGAGCAACACTGGCTGGGCTATCCCACTGTTCTTAGTGCTATATTGTTATTACATTTATTAATGCTACTAGAGGCCCAGTGCACAAAAATTTGTGCACTCGGGGGCGGGGGGGGGGGGGGCTCAGCCCGGCCTGTGCCCTCTCGCAGTCTGGGACCCCTCAGGAGATAATGACCTGCTGGCTTAGGCCTGCTCCCAGGTGGCAGAGGGCAGGCCCAATCCCTAGGTGCAGCCCCTGGTCGGGCTCGGAGCAGGGCTGATTGGGGAGTTGGGGTGGATTGGGAGGTTGCAATGCTCCCCTCAGTCACGCTCAGGGTAGGGCTGATTGGGGGGTTGGGGCACCTCTCCCTATCACACTCAAGGCAGGGTCGATGGGGAGGTTGCGGCGCCACCCCCTGTCACACACAGAGCAGGGCCAATCAGGGGGTTGGGGCGCTGCCCCCTGTCACCCACAGAGCAGGGCCGATCAGGGGGTTGGGGTGCAGCCACTGTCACACTCAGGGCAGGGCCGATGGGGAGGTTATGGCTCTACCCTGTCACACACAGAGCAGGACCTGTGGTGGTGGTGGTGGTGGGGGGGTTGTGGCCCCGCCCCCTGTCACACACAGAGCCTCAGGGTGATAGGGGGTTTGGGTGCTGCCCCCTGTCACGTTGATCTGGTGCCAGAAGGCCTCGTGGCTCCGCTGATCCCGGTGCTGGGAGGCATATTACCCTTTTACTATATAGAATAGAGGCCTGGTGCATGGGTGGGGGCCGGCTGGTTTGCCCTGAAGGGTGTCCTGGATCAGGGTGGGGGTCCCCACTGGGGTGCCTGGCCAGTCTGGGTGAGGGGCTGAGGGCTGATTGACTGAAGCTCCCAACCGCTCCTTTTTTTCTTTTTTTTTTTTATTCTGGGCCAGCTTTAGCTCTGGCTCTAGCTCTGAGGCTTCCTCTGCTGGTTTGTTTGCCGTTCTATAATCGAAACAATGTATAACTTCAGCTCTGAGATCCCGGCCTATGTTTGTTAGAATGTTTCAAACTGCCAGCTCAGAGGCCAGCAGCGCAGGCAGGGAACGTTGCAGTCTGCAGTCCCTGGAGGAAGCAAGCCTCATGTTCGCTTCCAGCTGCCTGGCTGCTGGCCGCCATCTTGGCTGACAGTTAATTTGCATAAGGATACGCTGATTAGCCAATGGGAAGGGTAGCGGTCGTACGCCAATTACCATGTTTCTCTTTTATTAGTGTAGATAATAGAGTGTTAGATCTGGAGGATAGCTTAGTCCCAGGATGGCCAATAATTTTTATTTAAAAATCCAACACCACTTGTTTGATAGAGGCTGCCTGGAACCCTGGGTTGAGAATTCTCAGTTCTTGTTGGAACTCAGTGTCATGATCAGCTAATGACGTCTGCCATGGACATGGAAATGGGAGGGAGGGTTGGCAATGCCTTATATTGACTACCTTCCTCTTATTACAGACAAGGAAATATATACCCAGAACCACTGACTTACAAAAGGTCCCATTGTGAGCCAGTTGCAGGGCTTGAAGTAAAACATGTGTTTTCACTCGAAACAGGAGGCAGAGGAAGCAACAGGCAGCCTGGGTGTGCACACCACGCAACCCTGGCTGTGGAATGGCACATTGTGGGCTGGAGGAGCACTGTTGTGGTTCTAGTTGATTTACTACCCACTGGAGGCATTTTCTCGAAGGTGGATGGGGTAGGAGAGAGCAAGACTTCACCTCAGGTACAGAGCAGGAGGGAAGGGAATGTGCTCCAGTGTACAGGAAGGTGAGAGGATTATTTGCAGGAGTGACTGGTGATTAGTCACACTTGGTTCCAACTTGGTTCCACACCTGGCTTATCTTTAACACCGAGTCTCTCAAGACAAACAATATAAAGGAGAGGAAAACATTTTGGGGTCATTTGGAAATACGTCATAGCTCAGATGTCAGAGGCAGCCAATGGAGCAATAATGCAAGAAGAGTGGCTGGGGGCCAGGCCTCCTCAGCTCCAACCTCAGCTCCTCTCTCCCTGCTGCAAACCTACTCTTGTACATTTCTCATCAGGTTCAGAGGCCAATGTATTTTTGCAGAAGTTCTTTATCCTGCAGTATCTCCCAACTAGGTAGCTTGCCCCAAAATGTTAAGAAATACTCAGAATTACATCATCTGGATTGAGCTGAAAATAATAGCATATTTGGGAAGAATAGAGAATTCCATTGTGCAGATTTCTATTCTAAGTAGCAAGATTTTATACCTAGAACAATAAAAAGCCAATGTTAGATTCTGAAAAAAACTATCAGAAAAGACAAAGCAAACACCAACAAGTGCTTACTGAGTTTAAATTGGCAGTATTATATTTTACCTGATCACAATGATATTTCTGAATTCCATTTGAGACTTTAAACTGAATAAATTTCATATGTAATATTGTATAAATAAAGGTGCATGATGTGTTATTTTGATACATTTCAATATTGTGCTGTGATTGCCAATGTAGTGACATTTATCACATCACAGAATTATGGTAGAGTATTACTGTGTATGTTCATTATTCTGTGCATCAGATCTCCAAGGTATATTTACTAGTACTTGTGAGTGGTTTCTACCCTTAAATAACATCAATCTTATCCCCTGCCTGCTCCCCTGGTAACTACCATTTCACTCTCTGTTTTGAAATAAAATTTTAACAGGAAATGCTTCCCAACATTTCAGTTAATTCCAACTCAAATTGAGGTATTTCTGGTGTAGCCACCACATGTGTTCTCCCCTCTGTTCTCTGTGACTTAGTTACAATTTACAACTTAGTTGGTCACATCCACCCCCCCATGTGCCTAACCTTACCTACATTTCAGGCCCTGATCAAATTCTTCCTCTTTTTTGAAGGCCTGCTTCATAATCCCACTTCTGAAGCCCTCTCTTTCCATTTTGAGCAGCCATCACATGTGCCTGAGGCTGTATTTATTTATTTATTTATTTATTAAATTTTTATTGTTGATAGTATTGCACATATCCCCTTTCCTCCCCCACTGACCCCTTCTAGATCCCCAGGACCCCCAGGCCTTCACCACCCTATTGTCTGTGCCCATGGGTTATGCATTTATGCATACAAGTTCTTTGGTTGATCTCTTCCCACCCACCCATCTACCCCCACCTTCCCTCTGAGTTTTGACAGTCTGTTCCATGCTTCTATGTCTCTAGATCTATATTTTTCATCAGTTTATTTTGTTCGTTAAATTCCACAAATGATATGTGATAGATATCTTTCTCTGTCTGCCTTATTTTGCTTAGCTTTATGTTCTCCAGGTCCCTCCATGCTGTCTCAAAGGGTAAGAGATTCTTCTTTTTTATTGCCGCATAGTATTCCATGGAGTAAAAGTACCACAGCTTTTTTACCTAATGAGGGACACTTGGGCTATTTCCAGATCTTAGCTATTGTAAATTGTGCTGCTATGAACATAGGGGTGCACACATTCTTTCTGATTGGTAGTTTGGGTTTCTTAGGATAGATTCCTAGAAGTGGGATCACTGGGTCAAATGGCAGTTCCATATTTAATTTTTTTAGGAAACTCCATACTGTTTTCCATAATGGCTGCACCCGTCTGCATTCTCACCAGCAGTGTACTAGGATTCCATTTTCTCCACATCCTCACCAACATTTGTCATTTGTTGATTTGTTGATGGTAGCCATTCTCATAAGAATGAAGTGATACCTCATTGTCATTTTAATTTGCATGTCTCTGATGATCAGTGACTTTGAGCATTTTTTTCATATGTCTCTTGGCCATCTGTATGTCCCCTTGGGAAAAGTGTCTATTTAGATCGTTTGTGCATTTTTAATTGGATTGTCTTCCTTTTGTTAAGTTGTATAAGTTCCTTATACCCGTATATTTAGAATATTAACCTTTTATCAGATGTATCATGGCCAAATATGTTCTCCCATATAGTGGGCTTTCTTTTCATTTTGTTGATGGTTTCTTTTGCTGTGCAGAAGTTTTTTATTTTAATGTAGTTCTATTTAATTCATTTACTCCTTAGTTTCCCTTGCCCTAGAAGATGTATCTGCAAACATATTACTATGAGAGATGTCTGAGATTTTGCTGCCTATGGTTTCTCCTATGATTTTTATGCTTTTATGACTTACATTTAAGTCTTTCAACCATTTTGAATTTATTCTTGTGTAGGTATAAATTGGTGGTCTAGTTTCTTTTTTTTTTTTTTTTGCATTTATTTGTTGAATTTTCCCAACACCATTTATTGAAGAGACTGTCTTGACTCCATTGTAGATTATTGCCTCCTTCGTCAAATGTTAATTGAGTGTAATGGTTTGGATATATTTCTGGGGTCTTTGTTCTATTCCAGTGATCTATATGCCCGTTCTTGTGCCAGTACCAAGCTTTCTTGTATAACTTGATATCTGGCATTGTGATCCCTCCAACTTTGTTCTTCTTTCTCAAGATGGCTGCAGATATTCAGGGTCTTTTTTTGGTTCCATATAAATTTTGGAGTATTTTTTCTAGACCTGTGAAATATGCCATTAATAATTTAATAGGGATTGCATTGAATCTTTAGATTGCTTTGGGTAGTATGGACATTTTAATGGTATTTATTCTACCAATCCATGAACGCAGTGTATTCTTCCACTTGTTTATATCTTCCTCTATCTCTTTTTTCAATGTCCTGCAGTTTTCTGAGTACAAGTTTTTTTTACCTCCTAGATTAAGTTTATTCCTATGTATCTTAAGTTTTTGTTGCAATGGTAAATGGGATTGCTTGTTTAGTTTCTCTTTCTGAGAATTCATTATTGGTGTATAAAAATGCCATTGATTTCTGGGAGCTAATTTTGTAGCCAGCTACATTGCTGAATTTATTTATTAAATGTAGTAGTTTTTTGGTGGAGTCTTTAGGGTTTCCTTTTTACAATATCATGTCATTTGCATGTAATGATAGTTTTACTTCCTCCTTTGCAATTTGGGGGCCTTTTATTTCTTTTTTCACATCTGATCACTGTGGCTAGGACTTTCAGTACTATGTTGTTCCTGTTCTTAGGGAAATGGTTTCAGTTTTTGCCCATTGAGTACGATGTTGGCTGTAGGTTTGTCATATATGGCCTTTATTATGTTGAAGTATGATCCCTCTATTGCCACTTGGTTGAGATTTTTTATCAAAAATGGGTGTTGGATTTTGTTGAATGCTTTTTCTGTGTCTATTCATATGATCATGTGATTTTTGTCTTTCAATTTGTTTATGTGATGTATCACATTTATTGATTTGCACATATTGTATCAGCCTTGCATCACTGGAATAAATCCGACTTGGTTTTGGTGTATAATCTTTTGAATATATTGCTGGATATGATTTATTAATATTGTGTTGAGGATTTTAGCATCTATGTTCATCAGGGATATTGACCTGTAATTGTCTTTCTTTGTAGTGTCTTTATCTGGTTTTGGAATTAGATTAATGCTGGCCTCATAAAAAGAGTTTGGAGGTGTTTCTTCCTCTTGGATGTTTTGGAATAGTGTGAAGAAGATGGGTGTTAGTTCTTCTTTGAATGTTTGATTAAACTCCCCGTGAAGCCTTCCAGACCAGGGCTTTTGTTATCTGGGATTTTTTTTTAAATTGCTGTTTCTATTTCATCTATTGTGATTGGCCTATTCAGGTTTTCTGATTCTTCCTGATTCAGTGTTGGAATATTAGATTTTTCTAGGAATTTGTCCATTTCATCCACATTGTCCAGGTTGTTGGCATATAGTTGTTCTTAGTATTTTTTTTAATAAACCTTTGTATTTCTGTGGTGTTAGTTGTTACTTCACCGCTTTCATTTCTGATTTTATTTATTTGAGTCCTCTCTGTTTCTTGATGAGTCTGGCTAACGGTTCATCAATCTTGTTTATCTTTTGAAGAACAGCTCTTGGTTTCATTGATCTTTTGTATTATTTTTTTAGTCTCTATGTCAGTTTTTTTCTGCTCTAATCTTTATTATTTTCTTACTTCTACTTAATCTGGGCTTTTCTTGTTGTTTTCTTTCTAGTTCTTTAAGTTGTAGGATTAAACAGTTTATTATTAATTTTTCTTTTCCTTTTTTTTTTTAGGTAAGCCTGTATTGTTATGAACTTCCCTCTCAGGACTGCTTTTTTTGTGTCCCAGAGATTTGGGGTTGTCGTGTGTTCATTTTCATTTGTTTCCAGGAAGTTTTTGATTTCTTTCTTGCTCTCATTGGCTTAATAACATGCTATTTGTGTTTGAGTGTTTTTACAGTAGTTGATTTCTAATGTCATTCCATTGTGATCTGAGGGGATGTTTGTTATGATTCCAAACTTCTTGAACTTGTAGAGCTTTGTTTTGTGTCCTAACATGTGGTCTACCTTTGAGAATGACCCATGTGCACTTGAGATGAATGTATATTCTGCAGCTTTGTGTTGAAATGTTCTACAAATGTTAATTAAATCCATCTGACCCAGTGTTTCATTTTGAGTCACTGTTTCCTTGTAAATTTTTGTCTGGAAACTCTATCTAGTTTAGTCAGCAGGGTGTTAAAGTCCCATACTATGACTGTCTTGCTGTTGATCTCTCCCTTAAAGTCCTATAGAAGTTTTTAAAAATATATTTAGGTGCTCCCATATTGGGTGCATAAAAGTTTAACAGAATTATATCCACTTATTAGATTGATTCCTTTAGTATTATGTAATGACCTTTCTTGTCTCTTGTGCTGGCCTTCATTTAGAAGTCTATTTTGTCAGATATGAGTGTTGCTACTACCCCAGATTTCTTTTTCATTTCCATTTGCCTGGAATATTTTTTCCCATTCCTTAACTCTCATCCTGAGTGAGTCTTGTGTTTTGAGGTGGGTCTCTAGTAGTTAGCATATATTTGGGTCATGTTTTTTTCATCCATTCAGCTACCTTATGTCTTTTGATTGGCGCATTTAATCCATTTACATTTAAGGTTATTATTGATAGGTAGTTTTTCATTGCCATTTTGATTCTTTATGCCAATGTTTTTCTCTCTTTTTCTTCTTCTCATTACCGCAGTCCCTTTAGAATTTCTTGTAGTGCTGGTTTGGAGGTGATAAACTCATTTAGCCTTTTTTCTTGGTCTGGAAAGCTATTTATTTCACCATCTTTTTTGAATGATAGCTTTTCTGAATATAGTACTCTTGGTTTCAAATCCTTGCTTTTCATTACCTTATATACTTGATGCCATTCTCTTCTGGCTTGTAGAGTTTCTAATGATAAATCAGCTGACAATCATATGGAAGCTCCTTTGTAGGTGACAAATTGCTTTTCTTTTGCTGCTTTTAAGAGTCTCTCCTTGTTTTTAATTTTTGGCATATAAAAGGGCCTGTTTGGGTTCTTCTTGCTTGGGACTCTGTGCCTTCTGACCTTGTGAAATATTTCTTTACCAGGTTAAGGAAGTTTTCTGCCATTATTTCTTCAAACATGTTCTCTTCCTTTCCTCACTTTCTTCCCCTTCTGGCACTCCTATATTGAGAATATTGTTACAGTTCATGTTTTTCCACAGCTCCCTTCAAGCTGAACAGTTTTCTAATTTTTTTTTCAATTTGGTTCTTTAAATGAGTGATTTTTTTCTTCCCTTTCTTCTAATTCACTGATCCGATCCTCAGTTTTCCCTAATCTACTGTGTATTCTTCCAATGTGTTCTTTATTAATGCTATGTCATTCTTTATTCCTGACTGGTCTTTTTTTCCTAGCCTTAGGCCAATAATTAAATCAGACAAAGACTCAAAGCCTCCAGAACCCTGCCTGTGACAGAAGTCTGGTGTTATTCAGTCTAGATTAGCCTCAGGTTATCAATCACAGGTTGAGGGGAAGAGGTTTTCCAACAGGGAGTGGAAATTGCTTCTGCGTGCATGCTGATTCTTATTCTCAGTCTCTCTCTCTCTCTCTCTCTCTCTCTCTCTCTCTCTCTCCTTTATTTTTGGATGACCTGGTTAATCCAGGATAATTTCCTTCTTTTATTTATTTATTAATTTTTTAATTGGAAATCTTTATTGTTTAAAGTATTACATAAGTCTCCTTTTCCCCCTTTGAACTCTCCCCAGCTGCTCCCACCCCCCAGCACATGCCCGCATCCCCCTACTGTCTGTGTCCATTGGTTATGCTCATATGCATGCATACAAGTCCTTTGGTTGATCTCTTACTCTGCCCTCCCCTGGTTTCCCACTTAGGTAGGAAAGTCTGTTCTATGATTCTATGACTCTGGCTCTATTTTTATTCATCAGTTCATGTTGTTCATTATATTCCACAAATGAGTGAGATCATGTGATATTTCTCTTTCTCTAACTGGCTTATTTTGCTTAGCCTAATGCTTTCCAGGTTCAAACATGCTGTTGAAAATGGTAAGAGTTCCTTATTTTTTTCAGCACCATAGTATTTCATTGTGTAGATGTACCAGTTTTCTAATCCACTCATCTGCTGATGGGCACTTAGGCTGTTTCCAAATCTTAGCAATTGTAAATTGTGCTGTTATGAACATAGGGGTGTATATATCCTTTCTGAATGGAGTTTCTGTTTTCATGGGATATATTCCTAGAAGTGGGATTACTGGGTCAAACAGGAGTTCCATTTTTAATTTTTTGAGGAAACTCCATACTGTTTTCCACAGTGGCTGCACCAGTCTGTATTCCCACCAGCAGTGCATGAGGGTTCCCTTTTCTCTGCATCCTCTCCAGCACTTGTCATTTTTTGATTTGTTGATGATAGCCATACTGACAGGTGTGAGAAGGTACCTCATTGTCATTTTGATTTGCATCTCTCGGATGATTAGTGACTTTGAGCATATTTTCATGTCTCTTGGCCTTCAGTATGACCTCTTTCAAAAAGTGTCTAAGTCCTTTGCCCATTTTTTGATTGGAATGTTTATCTCTTCCTTTTGTTAAGTTGTATGAATTCCCTGTAAATTCTGGAGATTAAAGCCTTATTGGAAATATCATTGGTAAATATGTTCTACCATGCAGTAGGCTTTCTTGTTGTTTTGTTGGTGGTATCTTTTGCTGTGCAGAAGCTTTTTATTTTAATGTAGTCCCATTTGCTTATTTTCTCCTTAGTTTCCATTGTCTTAGGAGCTGTATCAGTAAAGATATTGCTACCACATATATCTGATATTTTTATGCATATGGATTCTTCTAAG
Source organism: Myotis yumanensis (assembly GCF_028538775.1). NCBI lineage: Eukaryota > Metazoa > Chordata > Mammalia > Chiroptera > Vespertilionidae > Myotis > Myotis yumanensis. The sequence goes on along the minus strand of NW_027223753.1, from coordinate 94,468,570 downwards.
ATTTTTATGGGTTCCCATCTTACATTTAAGTCCTTTATCCATGTTGAGTTTACTTTTGTGTATGGTGTAAGTTGGTGGTCTAGTTTTATTTTTTTTTGCATGTATATGTCCAATTTTCTCAAAATCATTTATTGAAGAGACTGTCTTGACTCCATTGTATGCTTTTGCCTCCTTTGACAAATATTAATTGAGAATAATGGCTTGGGTTGATTTCGGCTTCTCTGCTGTGTTCCATTGGTCTATATGTCTGTTCTTGTGCCAGTACCAGGCAGTTTGAGAACAGTGGCTTTGTAACATAGCTTGATAACTGGTATTGTGATCTCTCAACTTTTTTCTTCTTTCTAAGGATTGCTGTGATTATTCAGGGTCTTTTTTCTTCCATATGAATGTTTGAAGAGTTTATTCTAGATCTGTGAAATATGCTGATGGTATTTTAATGAGGATTGCCTTGAATCTATAAATTGCTTTGGGTAGTATGGACATTGTAATTATGTTGATTCTACACAGTATATCGAACATTTTAATAATGTTGATTCTACCAGTCCATGAACATGGCATATTCTCCCATTTGTTTATGTCTTCCTCTATCTCTTTTTTCAATGTCCTATAGTTTTCCGAGTCCAGGTCTTTTACCTCCTTAGTTAAGTTTATTCCTACATATCTTATTTTTTTTGTTGTTGCAATTGTAAATGGGATTGTTTTTTTAAGTTTCTCTTTCTGTGAGTTCATTATTTGTGTATAAGAAAACCATACATTTCTGGGTGTTAATTTTGTAACCTGCTTCATTACCAAATTCATTTATTAAGTCTAGTAGTTTTTTGATGAAGTCTTTAGGGATTTCTATGTACAATATCATGTCATCTGCGAATGACAATTTTACTTCTTCTTTTCCAATTACAATGCCTTTTGTTTCTTCTTCTTGTCTGATTGCTATGGCTAGCACTTCCAGTACTATGTTGAACAGGAGTGGTGAAAGTAGGCATCCCTGTCTTTTTCCTGTTCTAAGGGGAATTTGTTTTTAGTTTTTGCCCATTGAGTATGATGTTGGATATAGGTGTGTCATATAAGGCTTTTATTATGTTGAGGTATGATCCCTCTATTACCACTTAGCTGAGAGTTTTTATCAGGAAAGGGTGTTGGATTTTGTCAAATGCTTTTTCTGTATCAGTTGATATGATTATGTGATTTTTGTCTCTCAATTTGTTTATGTGATGTATGTTTAATGATCTGTGGATATTATACCAGCCTTGCATCCCTGGAATAAATCCCACTTGGTCATGGTGTATGATCTTTCTAATATAATTCTGGATCCAATTTGCTAAAATTTTATTGAGGATTTTAACATCTGTGTTCATCAGGGATATTGGCCTGTAATTCTCTTTCTTTGTAGTGTCTTTATCTGGCTTTGGGATTAGGGTAATGCTGGCTTCATAGAAAGAGTTTGGAAGTATGCCTTCCTCTTGAATTTTTTTGGAATAGTTTGAGAAGGATAGGCCTTAGTTCTTTTTTCAGTGTTTGGTAAAACTCCCCTGTGAAGCTGTCGGGACCAGGGCTTTTGCTTTCTGAAGGTTTTTAAATTATTGTTTCATTTTTATCAACAGTGAACAGCATATTCATGTTTTTTGATTCTTCCTGATTGAGTTTTGGAAGCTTGTATTTTTCTAGGAATATGTCCATTTTGTCTAGGTTGTCCAGTTTCTTGGAGTAGAGTTGTTCATTGTATTTTATTACAATCTTTTGTATGTCTGTGGGGTCGGTTGTTACTTCAACTCTTTCATTTCTGATTTTGTTTATTTGGTCTTCTCTCTTTTTTTCTTGGTGATTCTGGCTAGAGGTTCATCAATATTGTTTATCCTTTCAAAGAACTACCTCTTGATTTTATTAATCTTTTCTGTTGTTGTTTTGTTTTTTGTTTGTTTGTTTTTTGTCTCTATGTCATTTATTTCCCCTCATTCTTCTGCTTCCTCTGGGCTTTTCCTGTTGTTCTCTTTCTAATTCTTGAAGTTGTAAGGTTAGATATTTTTATTATAATTCTTTCTTTCTTTCTCTTTCTTTCTTTCTCTTTCTTTCTTTTTCTTTCTTTCTTTCTTTCTTTCTTTCTTTCTTTCTTTCTTTCTTTCTTTCTTTCTTTCTTTCTTTCTTTTAGGTGGGCCTGATCTTTGAACTTCTCTCTCAGGACTGCTTTCACTGTGTCCCATAGATTTTTGATTGTTGTGTTTTCATTGTCATTTTTTTTTCCAGAAAGCTTTTTATTTCTTCTTTGACCAATTTGATAACCCAATCATTTTTTTTATTTTAATAATTTTTATTTCTTAAAGTATTACAAAGAGTATTACATATGTCTCCTTTTTTCCCCCCCTTGACATTCCCCTGGCCCCTACCCCCCGCCCCCCCCGCCCCGTGTCTTGTGTCCATTGGTTAATCTTATATGCATGCATATAATTCCTTCAGTTGGTCTCTTAATCCCCCCCAACCCTCCCCAGGCTTCCCACTGTAGTTTAACATTCTGTTCAATGTTGCTCTGCTTCTGTATCTACCCCTGTTCATCAGTCCATACTGGTCCCCTTTATTTGTCCCAACCTCACTGGAGTAGTCTCAACCTCACCAGGGCCGTCTGAGCCTCACCAGGGTCGTTTCAACCTCACCGGGGCCGTCCCTACCTCACGGGGGCCGTTTCAACCTCACCGGGGTCGTCCCTACCTCACGGGGGCCATTTCAACCTCACCGGGGTCGTCCCTACCTCACGGGGGCCGTTTCAACCTCACCGGGGTCGTCCCTACCACACCGGGGCCATTTCGACCTGACTGGGGTCGTCCCTACCTCACGGGGGCTGTTTCAACCTCACCGGGGTCGTCCCTACCACACCGGGGCCGTTTCGACCTGACTGAGGTCGTCCCTACCTCACGGGGGCCGTTTCAACCTCACCAGGGTCGTCCCTACCTCACGAGGGCCGTTTCAACCTCACCGGGGTCGTCCCTACCACACCGGGGCCGATTCAACCTGACCGGGGTGTTCCTACCACACCGGGGCCGTTTCGACCTGACCAGGGTTGTCCCTACCATACCGGGGTCGTCCCTACCTCACGGGGGCCGTTTCAACCTCACCGGGGTCGTCCCTACCACACCGGGGCCGTTTCGACCTGACCGGGGTCGTCCCTACCTCACGGGGGCTGTTTCAACCTCACCGGGGTCGTCCCTACCTCACCGGGGCCGTTTCGACCTGACCGGGGTTGTCCCTACCATACCGGGGTCGTCCCTACCTCACGGGGGCTGTTTCAACCTCACCGGGGTCGTTCCTACCTCACGGGGGCCGTTTCAATCTCACCGGGGTCGTCCCTACCTCACGGGGGCCGTTTCAACCTGACCGGGGTTGTCCCTACCACACCAGGGCTGTTTCGACCTGACCATTGTCGTCCCTACCTCACGGGGGCCGTTTCAACCTCACCGGGGTCGTCCCTACCACACCGGGGCCGTTTTGACCTGACCGGGGTCGTCCCTATCTCACGGGGGCTGTTTCAACCTCACCGGGGTCGTCCCTACCTCACGGGGGCTGTTTCAACCTCACCGGGGTCGTCCCTACCACACCGGGTCCGATTCAACCTCACCGGGGTTGTCCCTACCACACCGGGGCCGTTTCGACCTGCCCGGGGTTGTCCCTACCAGACCGGGGTCATCCCTACCTCACGGGGGCTGTTTCAACCTCACCGGGGTCGTTCCTACCTCACGGGGGCCGTCCCGACCTCACCAGGGCCGTTTCAACCTCACCGGGGTTGTCCCTACCACACTGGGGCCGTTTCAACCTCACCGGGGTCGTCCCTACCTCACGGGGGCCGTTTCAACCTCACCGGGGTCGTCCCTACCTCACGGGGGCCGTTTCAACCTCACCAGGGTCGTCCCTACCACACCGGGGCCGTTTCAACCTGACCGGGGTTGTCCCTACCACACCGGGGCCGTTTCGACCTGACCGGGGTCGTCCCTACCACACCGGGGCCGTTTCAACCTCACCGGGGCCATCCCGACCTCACCGGGGCCATCCCAGCCTTACCGGGGAAACAGGAAGTTTGGCCCTCTGTCCCCTGCCGCCGGCTCCCCACCAGACAAAATCTCCAGGCGTTCCTGGTGGTTGAACATCCAGCATTCCTGCCCTCCACCAAGTGCACAGACTGCCTGTCTGCTGTCCCCCAGCGCCCCACAAGAGACTGGGACCAGTGGGCATGTTTGTGCGCTTGCTGGTACAGCAGTTCCACAGTGCCGGCCCAGTCAGGCCCAGCCCTGGCCGGCCCCGGACCCGACTCTGCCCCCCGATTGCGTCCCTCCCAGATGCAAGGAGCTGAAATCTGCAGCCTGCTGGGATGGGCTCTGTACTTGGTGCCTCTGCACATCCTACTCAGTCTCAATGCGCTTCTTTCTATTCGAGGAGTTGAAATCTGCAGTTTGTTGGGTTGGGCTCTGTACTTGGTGTCACATCCTCCTCAGTCTCAATGTTCTTTCTCTCCTTCCAGTTGTAGAGCTTCCACTGGGCCAACTTTCCCATGGTTCTGTATGATAGGTGTTTGTCTGATATTTGGTAGTTTCGATGTTGTTGTGTGAGGTAGCACGCACAGGTCTCTTCCTTATGCCGCCATCCTGGTTCTCCTGGGTCTGCTTCTTGAGTGTGTCTCCCATGGCTGCGAGCAGTTGAAGTCTGCAATTTGTTGGGATAGGCTGCAAAAGCGCAGGTGGGTCTTTTTGTGCACCTGGCACAGCTTGGATGGGGATGTGAATTGATTAGGGCTGAGTCTCAGGGAGTCGCCATGGCGGAGCAAATAGCACTGGCTGAGTCTCCGCGGCCCCTTGAATCTCTGCCAGGGCTTTGTGTCCCCCAGTGCCGGCGAGCAGCTGTGCAACAGGGTCTCCCTCGCTTTCTGATGGCTGCAAGGCCATGCTGCCTCTCCCTGTAGGGTCTGGTGCCTCATGATCCCGCCTGAACCAGCTCAGTGGATTTGAAAGTTTGCAGAAGCAAAGGCGTTTCTACTTGTGAGTCTGGCACAGCCCAGATGGGAATGTAAATTGCGTAGGGCGGGGTCACAGGGAGTCGCGGGGCGGAGACTCAGCGGCCCCTTGCCTATCCAGGACACCAGGACTTTGCGTCCCCCAGTGCGGGCGAGCAGCCGAGCGCCAGAGCCTCCCTCGCTTTCTGACCACTGGAAGGCCGTGCCATCTCTCGCCTTGGGGCCTGGGGCCTCAGAGACCCGCCCGAACCAGCTCAGTGGATTTGAGAGTTTGTAAAAGCACAGTCATTCCCTCTTGTGCCTCTGGCACAGCCCTGAGGGTAGGGCGGGGTCACAGGGAGTCGCCAGCGTGGAGGAAATAGCGATGGCGGCGTCTCCACGCCCCTCGCCTCCCCGGGACACCAGGACTTCTTGTCCCTCAGTGCCGGCGAGCAGCCACGTGTCGGAGCTTCCCTCGCTCTCCGACCACTGCAAGGCCGTGGCCGCCTCTCCCTGTGGGATCTGGGGCCTCAGAGACCCGCCCCGAGCAAGCCCAGAGGATTCGAGGGTTCGTAAAAAACCGAGAATCCATTTGCAGCCCGCGTGGCGTGTGACTGCGTACCTCTGGTTTTGGTGCCTCCGTAGCTCCCACTCAGTCTCACTGCGCTTCTTTCTTTTCTTCCAGTTGTAGATCTCCCACTGGGCCAACTTCCCCATGGTTCTGAGTGGCGGTTGTTTACTTCATAGTTGATAGTTTCAGTGATGCTGTGAGAGAGCAGCACACACAGGTCCGCTCCCTACGCCGCCATCTTGGTTCTTCCCCAATCATTTTTTAATAGCATGCTATTTAGCCTCCAAGTGTTTGTTTTTTTCATTGTTTTTATTGTAGTTGATTTCTAATTTTATGTCATTATGATCTGAGAAGATGCTTGATATGATTTCTATTTTCTTGAATTTGAAGAGACTTTGCCTGTGTCCTAATATGTGATCTATCTTTTAAAATGTCCCATGTGCATTTGAGAAGAATGTATATTCTGTAACTTTGGCATGAAATGTTCTGAACATGTCAATTCCATCTGATCTAGTGAGTCATTTAGGATTGCTGTTTCTATGCTGATTTTTTGTTTAGAGGATTTATCCAGCAGTGTCAATAGGGTATTAAAGTCCCCTACTATGACTGTATTGCTTTCGGCTTCTCCCATGATATGTTCTGGAAGTTTTTTTTATGTATTTGGGTGCTCCTGTATCAGGTGCATATATGTTTACCAGAGTTATATCTTCTTATTGAATTGCTCCCTTTAGTATTATGAATTGTCCTTCCTTATCTCTTGTTATTGCCTTCACCTTGAGGTCTATTTTGTCAGATATATGTATTCCTACCCAGCATTTTTTTCGTTTCCATTCATCTGAAAAAAATTTTTCCATCTCTTCTCTGTCAGTCTGTGTGAGTCCTTTGTTCTGAGGTGGGTCTCTTGTAGACAGCAGATATATGGGTCATGTTTTCTTATCTATTCAGCTACCCTATGTCTTTTTATTGGAGCATTTAATCCATTTACATTTAAGGTTATTATTGATAAGTACTAGTATGTGTTTGTCAGCATTATTATCCTTTAAGCCTGTGTTCCTTCTTCCCTTTCTATTTCTTCTTTTATAGAAGTCCCTTTAGCATTGCTTGCATTGCTGGCTTGGTGGCAAAACAACCATGCAACTGCTAGTTTCTCTTCCCCCAGCACCATGTGGTTTGGGCAGTGTTTCAGGCCGCCCCTCTGGGCTCAACCTCTTGCAGCTGTGGACTTAGATCTAGAATTTCCTGCCACCAGCAGCCCAGTGGACTTCCTTTCTGCAGTCAGATGTTATGCCTGACCCCAAGGGACACAGACTTGGTGCCATGCAGCTTCCTTCTGACCCTCTCAGCTCAGTGGTCTGGCAACTCTCTCCAGCCCAGATCTCTGATCCTTCCATTCTCCAGGTGTCATCTGCCCTTCCCAGCTGTGAATTGTTTCACCAACTGTGTCTACTTTGCCAATTCCAGGTGGATGTTATTTGATTTAGATGCTCCTTCTATCTGCTCCGGAATAAGGCTCAGGACACCTATGACTATTTGGCCACTATTTTTTCTCTCATCATTATTCTCAGTCTCTCAATGGCCCTTAGAAACTCCACAGGATGGGCCAAGGAGTTTTCTGATAGGGTGGGGCAACTGCCTTCCCCCATGGAAAAAAATCACCTGCATAGCAAAGGTCCACTGGAGAAAAGATATTCTCTGCAGCGTGAGGGAATGACTCAGCACAAATATTGCTGAGTTGAAGTGAGTCAGGTGGCAATCTACCACAGGCAGTTTCTTCAATGTTTAGAAATGATATTTGCTCATTCATGTTTTGTTCTGTGTTTGATTTTTCTTTGGCTTTGGTTTCCTTTAAGCCTCAAGTTGTGGGTCTCTGCTGTTTTCAAAGGTTAGACTGACTAGTTCAGCAACTGCATGATTGCCATGCTCTGGATGGTCTTCCTTTCAAAAGCAGGTCCATTTGCTATGCGCCCCATTCTTTGGCCTAGAAAATACAGTCACTCAGCAAATCAGCTTGTCAGTCCTTCCAGTTCACATTATACCCATCAGACCCAAAGGAATCCTGACTGCAGTAAAAATGAGACAATATGTTCTGTTGGGTGAGGTGTGTCACTATCTCTTTTGAGTTGACTTTTCTGTTCATAACTTAAAAAAAGTTATTTTTAAAATGTTAAATAGCATTTTTTCTTAATACATAAGAGATATTTTGTTTATAGAAACATTTGATATGCAAATAAGCAAACAAAACAAAATTGAAAAGCACCCATGATTTCATCATCCAGAGATAACCATTATTAGATCTTGAGTATACCCTTCTAGTCCTTGAATTTGTGCAAATAAGCAAAACAAAACAAAATTGAAAAGCACCCATGATTTCATCATCCAGAGATAACCATTATTAGACCTTGAGTATACCCTTCTAGTCCTTGAATTTGTGGCTCCCTAAGCCTCCAATAACTTTTCTGTGACTACCCTGGAACTGACATTTTTCTCCATAACACATTGGTGTTAAAGGTGACTGCTTTATGATTTTAAGACATTCACAGAAAATATTGGTTCATATCTGTTTTTCTAATTGTCAAGATATGAGCATATAGTTGGGGTACTCTGTATTTATATTTTAAAAAATATTTTAAATTGATTTTGAGAGAGAGAGGAAAGAAGAGGGGGAGAGACAGAGAAACATCAAGGTGAGGGGGCTGCCTCCTGCACACCCCCTACTGGGGATGGAGCCTGCAACCTGAACCTATGCCCTGACCAGGAATCAAACTGGCAACTTTTCAGTGCATGGGACGACGCCCAATCAACTGAGCCACACTGGCCAGGGCAGTATTTGTGGTTTTAAAAAATTTTATCAGATTACATTATACTGAAATTTCTTTTTTTGCTAAAATTGTGTTGTGAACATTTTTCTATGTTAATACATAATAAGCTACACCATCATTTTAAATGGCAGAATGGCAACCCATGTTCCGTGTGCATCATTACTTATTTAACCAGTTGTCTGTTACTGGATATTAACTTAGTAGTTTATTTCCAGCTCCACCCCCTACTCCTTGCAATTTTACTAAAAATCATTTTACTAAATCTTTCTTTTGTCCTTAATATAGAACTCTCAGAGTAGAATTTCTAGGTCAAAGGGTATGCACATTTCTAAGGCTTTCAATGCTTTTGCCAAATAGCCTTACAGAGAAGTTGTTCTTACTGGCAGTGTTGCAACAGTCCAGGAGACTGCCCATTCCCACAGCTCACTCTTGCAAACTGATAGAAAATATTTGATTTTTAAAAATTAGGAAAGCGTTTGTTTCTTGTTACTTTTTTTCATGTTTCATTTGCTAAAAAATTGAACTTGCTTTTTTAAAGAAGGAATCCCTGGGTTCTTCATGTCTCTGCTTTAAATGCCTGTTTTAAATGTAGGTTTTAGTATTATTCACACATGGTGAGGCCAGCAGATCAGGAGATAATCACCTTTAAGCAGATAGGTTGTTCCTCACAGTTCCCAAGAGGAGGGTCACACCACACAGGGCCCCACAGGGAACCAAGGCCTGTCAGGAACAGAGGGGGAACTGTGGAAAGAGCCTTTACTGTGGTCTCTGGGGGAAGAAACAGATGAGGCAGAATAAGCAGGTCAAGCTTGGCCAGACTGAATGATTTCAGTGGGATCTGGACAGAGAGGCTGGCTCTTGCTGTCATGTGTCTGGCCCTGGGGCAACTAGGCAGAGGGACAGTGGCCCTGTGTGAGAGCCCACAGCAGAGGTGTTTGGGGTGTGAGCCCTGGATCAGCTGGTTTGCAAATGCAAGGCCCACTCACAGGACAGTCCTTTGGTATCTCTAGGAACTGGCTAGCCCTGTGAGGGGCAGGCCCTTCAAGCTCTGCAAGGACCCAAGACGTCAAGATGTCCTAACACAGCCTGGCCAGGTGGCTCTGTGATTGAGTGCCAACCTATGAACCAGAAGGTCGAAGTCCATTACTGGTCAGGGCATATCCTGGGTTGTGGGCTTGATCCCCAATGTGGGACGTGGAGGAGGCAGCCGATCAGTGATTCTCTCTCATCATTGATGTTTCTATCTCTCTCTCTCCCTTCCTCTCTGAAATCAAATATATTTTAAAAAAAATAAAGATATCCTAACACAGGTGATCAAAGGCATGGTCAATACAACCTGTCGCTGGCTCATAATAGATGGCATGTTGAAAGACTGCATGAGCATATAGAATGATCTGGAGTCCAGTGGGACAGCTTCCCTTACTGCTCAGCAGGCTCAGTTGGAGGATGAATGACAACTCACTGTAGGGGTTCCTGTGCACTGTGCACCCCTGAGCAGGACCAAGGGCATGCCCTTCCTTCCATACAGGGCTCACTAGTATGGATAAGATAGAGCCTCACAATATAGTTCTTAAAATGCGGGCAACGTTATCAAACACCTAACTACTATTTACCACAGGGATGCTCAAATTTTTTTTAAATGGAATCTTAGAATTTAGAGTTCATTTGTCCTCACTACATATCCTATTTTTCAGACATTTCTTATACATTTTTTTTCGCCAAGGCTCTTTGCCAAGGAGTGTGCACTCACCCTATTGTTATTTGAGGCCAGGTTTGCTGTGAGCTTAGTTCCTTCAATTTCCCTCCTGCCTTTACCCACTCTCACTTTAAATTGATGGTGAATTGGGCCACAGAAGTCTATTTTGGAAGTAATGGATACAGAAGGATTTATGGGTCAGATTTTTTCCCTTTTTAAGAATTATAAGCTAATCCCAAACTATAGCAAGAATTCATAGGGTTCAATAATTAAAAGCCAAACATGAGTCTCCTTGGGAAAAAAACAGTGTGGTCTGGAAAATATCTTTAAAATTGTAGAAGACTGTGTAACTCCCAAATATTATAGGTACAAATTAGCTATGTTTGATCACTGGGTATTATTTACACTAAGTGTCTTCATTTCTGTGGTTTCCTCATACATTTTGTTTAGAGCACATTTGGTTTAGTAGCTCAGTGTTGGGGTCTGAAGTGGTGGTGAGAGATGAGAGAGAGGAAGAGAGAGAGAGGCTTTTGTCAAGAGATACGTGCTTTTCTTCAAAGACATGAAAGACTTATAAATTCAGACCAAAGATATGTTAAAAACCAACACATTTTGTTATATGAAATGTTTTGCTTGTCTCTTAGAATGATTGATGTAAACCTGAGAAGAATTTGAAATTTGAGTAAGCAAGCAACCAGGAATTGGGATCTTATCTAAAACGAGGCAAAAACTGTTGACCACTGTAGTTGAGAAATCGGGTTAGAAATCTGAAAAGTGATTTTCTCACAAGATTTTTGATGCTTTTTAGTTCTGAATGGATGAGAAATATGGTAAGAATGTACCATTGCTTTTAGTGTATTTTTCCCTTTCCCTGCTTTTGTGTAAAAGTAGGAATCCAAGGGATGAAAACAAACAAATTGCCAAGTGTCCCTCAAGGGGACCATGTTGGAGTTTCAGGGACATGTTGGTTTGGGTTGTGGGGAATGTCAAGGCCAGTTCTCTAAGCTTTCCCCCTGTTCCCAGAACTCCTGCCTGCAGTGAATGTGGCACTTATTATTATAACGATGGCTTGGCAGGCTCTCCCCTCTAGAGACTTGAATTCAAATTCTAGCTTGGTTCAGAAGGGGAAAAGGCTGGTGGTCTTGACCCCAACTCTCGTGGCATCTGTCCATATAACCCTTACACACACCACTCTGTGGAGTTGGTGGACACCCCTAGGAAAGTCCCAGAGCAGAAATGGAAGAAGTGCTGTGTGGGAGATGCTGGCAGTAGCTTTGCTTTCATCATGTTTGCCTCTAGCTGGAAATTAGTCTTCTGTGCTTGATGAGCACTTTATTTTAGCCTCCCCTGCACCATGCCTCACCCACATGCACTGAGGACACTGGCAGGAACGAACGCAGTGGGATGCATGAGCTGCATATATAGCACCCCCTCTGTACACTGGAGAGAAAGAATAGAATTCATGTGCCTAGCAGTTAGTGTGTGGGTGAGTGTGTGTGAATCAGTGTGAGTGCAGCTATCCTATATAATAAAGAACTAATATACTAATTAGAATGGATGGCGGAACGACCTTCCTTAACAACCAGTGGGTGGGGGGCGGGGCCATGGGGCTGTGAGGCAGCTGGGGCTGCGAAAGCCTACTCTTGCACAAATTTAGTGCATCGGGCCTCTAGTGTGTGTACAAGCGTGTGTGCATGTGTGCACATGTGAGATGATTATGGTGATATTAGGGGGATGAGTGGCTTCATGATGGAGCATGAGTAGCTGTTTGAGCATCTCTAACAAACTAAGAATTCTTGTGTCAATCTTTCTATGACAAATCAGATTTGCTCCCAAATTTTCCATTGCTGGGGGAATGTATTTAGTTTTCTTGTCTTTAGACAAATGGTAAGGTGAGTACAGTTCTTCACACATCTAGCTTCCAGACGGCCCAGCCCCAGAGCCCAGACCTGCTCCTGTTCTGGCTGCAGGAGGGATCAGTCTTCAAAGGAGACAGCCCATTGTCCTACAGTGGGCTGCCCGAGGCTGCATGAGGCATGGGATCTGCCTTGCTCCATGTTTTACCTAGGACATAAAGCTCCCCCCTCCCCCCGCCTTCTCTCTCCAGAACAAAATTCCAATAATATAGATTCAAGGAAGAATTTTTAATTATTTCTTTTCTATCTGTATACGTCAGTTGTCAAATTTTACAAGCTTTTCCGACTGGCTTTTGAGACTAATTTTGTCAGCTTTAGTGAGGTTTCTATTGTAGTCCACTCAGGAGAGAAAGAGGGGAGGGCGGAGTTTCACTTGGAGAAAGAAAATAAGGATTGCTAAAACTGGCTCTGAGAATGTCCACTCAGGAGTCTGGTTCTCCTGAGGCCACTGAGGCAGAGAATTCTGTGAAGGTCATGAGGCTTGCCAAAGCTTTTCATTTGTTTTGGTGAGGAATCTGTTTAAATTCATACATAATTTGATAACATTTTGCTTTAAGATGGCAATACTTTAAAATAAATGACCCTACTTATCACTATGCCTTTTATTCTTTTAATTTTAATATGCTAAAAAAATTGCTGTACTTCCTCCATTGATCATAATTTATTGCTATTTATTGGTTCTGAAAATAATCTTTATTAAAAATAAATTATATTTGAGTTTATTTTATAGCCCAGTATCAGTAAGAAAAATCAATATCTACCTCTCTCTCTCTCTTTCTGTTTTTCTCTCTCCCTCTCTAACACTTGATTAGTTCCATTATTTTAGGCTGATGTCATTTATTTAGATTTAGTTCTTACTTGTCTCCAACTTTCAGTAACAAAATCATTCATAAAACAAGTCTTTAAAAATTTATAGCCTGTAAATTTAGAGCCTCACAAAACCCATGATTTATTTAAGTTCATTAGTTTTAATTCTAAATGTGTTTCTGCCATTAAGAAGCTTCTTAAACCAATAATCATAATTGTATTGGTTTGTTGGTTTTGATGAAATCCATAGATGCAGCACACTGGATGGCTGGTGATCCACATGCCTTCCACATCACCACTCAGAGTAATGTCTGCTTGAAATAGAGTGGTGTTAAAATTACACTTTGCTTTGATGAACTCAACTTTATGACTTCAGCAAACAGAAAAGAATATTAATCACCATTCCATTACACCCATTCATTAATGTACACCACAGAGAGACAGACCCAAAATGGGTGGTTCTGGATGCGTCATGCCCTCACCTGTGTAAGATCATGTGTGTCTTTCACAGTATAAACATCTCATGTGCTGAGTGTGATTATAGGGCTTAAAGGGAAATGGCCTCTGAACCTATGGCAGTGATGGTGAACCTATGACACACGCGAACTCATTTTTTTCTTTGATTTTTCTTTGTTAAATGGCATTTAAATATATAAAGTAAATATCAAAAATATAAATCTTTGTTTTACTATGGTTACAAATATCAAAAAATTTCTATATGTGACACGGCACCAGAGTTAAGTTAGGGTTTTTCAAAATGCTGACACGCCGAGCTCAAAAGGTTCACCATCACTAACCTATGGCAACAACTTCACTTGGTGTTCAACCAAAGAGGCAGCCCATGCTATCAACAGTAACGGAAATGCTGGAAGACATGTCCAAAGTGGGGCTTTCTGAGGAGTTTTCCAGGTGATTCCCTGTTTCTCTCTTAGCTATTGATTTTAAAAGCTACCTGTGGGGGAGATGAAACTCCACTACAAAATTAATGATAGGTGGATGGCATTTTCAGCAGAATTTGAATTTCCTGGTGAGTTTCTCTCTCACATCTACTCTGGTGATGTTTCTGTGACCCTTTTCTGAACCCAGTCTGCATTGAGCAAGTGTCCAGCACCAGCTAAGAAATCCTGAGGTGGAGAGGCTAGTGTATTCTGTAGTCAGGATAAAAGTCAGCAGTTTGTCCATCTAAGTGTGGTTCAGGGCAGTGGTTTTTGAAGCAGAAAATAATTCAGTTCTTTTACATGTACAGTTCTCACAGAACCTCTATCTCAAAGGCCCTCTTTTTTTAAGAGTTTCTAAGGAACAGCCACATTCCAGTCAAATCTGACCACCACTTCTCAGTTTTTAAAGATCACACACCACAATCATGTGGGATTTATTTCAGGGATGCAAGGTTGGTACAATATTCACAAATCCATAAACATGATACATCACATAAACAAAATGAAGGATAAAAATCACATGATCATATCAATAGTTGCAAAAAAGCATTGGATAAAATTAGTACTCATTTATGATTAAAAACTCTTAGCAATGTGGGAAAGAGGGATCATATCACAACATAATAAAGGCCATATATGACAAACCCACAGGCAACATCATACTCAAGTGAGCGAAAACTAAAACCATTTCTCTTAAGATCAGAAACAAGACATGGATGTCCACTTTCACCACTCTTACTCAACATAGTACTAGAAGTCCTAACCATAACAATCAGATAAGAAGAAGAAATAAAAGGCATCCAAATTGCAAAGGAGGAAGTAAAATTGTCATTATTCAAAGATGACATGATACTGTATATAGAAAACCCTAAAGACTCCATAAAAAAAACTACTAGTACTAATAAATGAATTTGGTAAATTAGCAGGATACAAAATTAATATTCAGAAATTGGTGGCATTTTTATGCACCAATAATGAATTCTCAGCAAGAGAAATTAAGAAAACAATCCCATTTACTATAGCAACAACAACAAAAAGAGGTACCTAGGAATAAATTTAACCAAGGAGGTAAAAGATCTGTAGTTAGAAAATTATAGGATATTGAAGAAAGCAAATGAGGAAGATACAAACAAGTGGAAGCAATATTGTGTTCATAGATAGGAAGAATTAACAAACAACACGTGCTGGAGAGGATATGGAGAAATGGGAACCCTCATGCACTATTGGTGGGAATGCAGATCAGAGCAGCCACTGTGTAAAGCAGTATGGAGTTTCCTTAAAAAATAAAAAATGAAACTGCCTTATGACCCAGAGATTCCACTTCTGATAATATATTATATCCAAAGAAACCTGAAACACTAATTAGAAAGAATATATGCACCCCTATGTTCATTGCAGCATTATTTACAATTAGAGGCCTGGTGCACAAAATTTGTGCATGGTGTGTCCCTCAGCCCAGCCTGCACCCTCTCCAATCTGGGATCCCTCTCACAATCCAGGACTGCTGGCTCCCAACTCCTCCCAACTGCCTGCCTGCCTGATTCCCCCTAACCGCTTCTGCCTGCCAGCCTGATCACCCCCTAACCACTCCCCTGCCAGCCTGATCGATGCCTAACTGCTCCCCTGCCTGCCCGACTGCCCCCAACGGCCCTCCCCTGCCAGCCCGGTCACCCCCAACTGCCCTCCCCTGCAGGCCTGGTCCCCCCCAACTGCCCTCCCCTGCAGGCCTGGTCTCCCCCAACTGCCCTCCCTTGCTGGCCTAGGTCCCCCCCAACTGCCTGCCCCTGCTGGCCTGATCTCCCACAACTGCCCTCCCCTGCTGTCCATCTTGTGGCGGCCATCTTGTGTCCACATGGGGGCGGCCATCTTGTGTGTTGGAGTGATGGTCAGTTTGCATATTACCTCTTTATTATATAGGATAGCCAAGATTTGGAAACAGCCCAAATGCCCATCAGTAGATGAGTGGGTAAAAAAGCTGTGGTACATTTATACCATGAAATACTACTCAGCCATAAAAAAAGAAGGAAATCATACCATTTGTGACAGCATGGATGAACCTGGAGAGTGTTATGCTAAGTGAAATAAGTCAGTCAGAGAAAGACAAATACCATATGATCTCATTTATATGTGGAATCTAATGAACAAAATAATTTAACAAACAATAGAAAGATTCATAGATGGCACAGAACAGACTCACAGCTCTCAGAGCAGAGGAGTATTGGTGGGTGAGGCCGGGTGAAAAAAAGTAAAGGGATAAAGTAAAAAAAAAAACCTATGTATCCTGTATAATAAAAGAGAAATATGCAAATTAGCCATCCCTCCACTACTCCCAAGCCATGCCCACCAGCCACGCCCACCAGCCAATCTGAGTGATATGCAAATAAACCAACAAAGATGGCGGGCCTGTGGGCAGCACGCATGTGCACAGGCGCTGAGCTGCTGGGGGCAGGCGTCCTGCACCGCCCCGCCCCGGTTGATCCAGGCCGGTGGGCAGCACGCACAGGGGCAGAGCAGCTGGGGTTGGGAGGTCAGGACGCCTGGCTTCTGCCCAGCCCTGGCCGCTCCAGGCCAGTGCTCAGTGAGTGGAGGCAAGGAGCGGCCAGGGCAGGGCGGGGCGGGACGCCTGGCTTTCGCCCCGCCCCTGTCACTCCAGGCAGGTGAGCAGCTCGCGCTGGCATCCCGCCCCACACAGGCCGCTCCGGGCCTGTGGGCAGCGCACAGAGAGCCTCTGGGCAGGGGAGGCGGCCAGCGGAGGGCGGCCTGTACTCCTCACATGGCTGCAGTGGCAGCCATGAATGCACAAAGCAAAGCCTGTGAGCCTGCGGGCTGAGCTGAAGTAGTGTCTGCAGGCCATCAGCGCCGAGGAGTGGCTGCGCAAGTCCCGTCTCCTTGCCCAGAAGGTGCAGGGATCGCAGGGACAGCCACCGTGGTGGGCCAGATTGACATCCTCCTGGCCCAGATCTGCAAAGCCACAGACCTCCGGTGCGCATATCCTCTCCTCCTCCCCTTTTGTGCGAACATCCCCCAGCGTGCAACAGTCCCAGACCAAGGCGCCCACAATCCCCCCCACCCCCCCCACCCCCATCCTTCCGCCACACTTCCATCAACCCCAGCATGCCTACATCCCCCACAGGACGTGCACAAGACCCCTCCAACATGCTCACATTCTTTGGAGAGTGTCAGGGTGTTCTGGGTGCTGAGGGTGGGTGCCTGTGAGATGACAGTAAGAGGGCGGAGTGGTGAAGCCCTGTTCCCGCGGAGGCCAATGCAGCCACGAGATCATCTCTGTGGGGCTAATGCAGGTGCTGAGGTGGGAGCAGGTGCAGACAGACAGACACACCTGGTGGGTGCGGGCAGCCCTCGCTGAGGTGCCTTCGGTCAGTGTTCAAGATCAAGAACCCAGAGGTGGCGAGGAGTTCCGTCCTCTCAATGAAACAGTGGGATAGTCAGGGCAACTGCAGAGGAGGAATGTGCACTTTGGGTGCCAGCACCCATGAGCGAAGGTTGCCCTGACTGAGCCTCGCTTGCTTGGGGCCTAGCGCACTCCTGCCAGGCAGTGGGTGACAGGACGTGCTTTTCCGAGTTAATGAGAGAAAACATTGATTCTCCCGCTGTCCACAAAGGTGGAAAATGAATTGGGGAGACATGTGGGGAGTGAGCGAGGTTCCCTGTCTGGGGGTTCCAAATCCGTTGTTGGCTTCTTTCACCGCTGACTAGAGATATACAGGGTGTCTCCCCAAAATGTATACACACTTTGAATACCTACTAATTTCAATGGTTTTAAGCATGAGAAGAAAGAAACAACAACGGAGCTGTCATCTTTTAAAAGTGTGGGCACAAACAGGCAGTCAGACATTCCCCGAGGGGTCCCAGTTTGGAGAGGGTGCAGGCCAGACCGAGGGGCCCCTTTCCCCCCACCCCAGTGCACGAATTTTGTGCACCGGGCTACTAATCTACACTAATAAAAGAGAAACATGCAAATTGGTGTCACTCCGCTACCCTTCCCATTGGCTAATCAGGGCGATATGCAAATTAACTGCCAGCCAAGATGGTGGCCGGCAGCCAGGCAGCTTCAAGCGAACATGAGGCTTGCTTGCTTCAGTGACGGAGGACTCCAACGTTCCCCACCTGCCGCTGCCAGCCTCTGAGCTTGCATTTTGAAACATTGTTACAAATATAGAAGCTAAACAAAACCCCAGAAACCTGCTTTCAGCCAGCCGGGATCTCAGAGTTGGAGTTGAAACAGTGTTTCGATTATAGAACGCAAACAAACCAGATACCTGCTTTCAGCAGCCGAGGCCTAAGAGCTGGAGCCAAGCCTCAGAGCTAAAGCTGGCCCAGAATAAAGAAAAAAAGGAGCGGTTGGGAGCTTCAGTCAACAACCGCCAGCCTGAAAGCAGCCCTCAGCCCCTCACCCAGACTGGCCAGGCACCCCAGTGGGGACCCCCACCCTGAAGGGTGTGTGACCAGCTGCAAACATCCATCCTCCCCTCATACAGGCTGGCCAGGCACCCCAGTGGGGACCCCTACCCTGATCCAGGACACCCTTCAGGGCAAACCAGCTGGCCCCCACCCATGAACCAGGCCTCTATCCTATATAGTAAAAGGGTAATATGCCTCCCGGCACCGGGATCAGCGTGACAGGGGGCAGCGCTCAAACCCCTTGATCGCCCTGCGGCTCTGTGTGTGACAGGGGGCGGGGCCACAACCTCCCTATCCGCCCTGCTCTGTTCATGACAGAGGAAGGCGCCCAAACCCCCTGATTGGCCCTGCTCTGTGTGTGACAGGGTGCGACGCCCCACCCCCCCCAACCCCCCCTGCACCGGGCCTGCTCTGTGTGTGACAGGGTAGAGCCATAACCTCCCCATTGGCCCTGCCCTGAGTGTGACAGGGTGTGGCGCCTGAAACCCCTGATCCGCCCTGCTCTGTGTGTGACAGGGGGCGGTGCCCCAACTCCCCTATCAGCCTTACTCTGTGAGTGACAGGGGGGAGCTCCTCAACCCCCTGATCGGCCCTGCTCTGTGCATGACAGGGGGGAGCTCCCCAACCCCCTGATGGGCCCTGCTTTCTGTGTGACAGGGTATGGAGCCCAAACCCCCCTGATGGGCCCTGCTCTGTGAGTGACAGGGGGCAGCGCCCCAAACCCCTGATGGTCCCTGCTGTGTGCGTGACAGGGGGTGGCGCCACAACCTCCCCATCGACCCTGCCTTGAGTGTGACAGGGGGCGGTGCCCCAACCCCCCAATCGGCCCTACCCTGAACGTGACTGAGGGTGGCATCGCAACCTTCCATTCCACCCTGCTCTGTGCATGACAGGGGGCAGCGCCCCAACTCCCCAATCAGCCCTGCTCTGAGCCCGACCAGGGGCTGCACCTAGGGATTGGGCGTGCCCTCTGGCACCCGGGAGCAGGCCTAAGCCAGCAGGTCGTTATCTCCCGAGGGGTCCCAGAATGCGAGAGGTCACAGGCCGGGCTGAGGGACCCTCCCCCCCCTGAGTGCACAAATTTTTGTGCACCGGGCCTCTAGTATATATATAAAAGGCTAAGTGACTGACCATATGACCATCTGACCATCCAACTGACCGACCGGGTGGTACATATGGCATGCACTGGCAATTTAAAAATAAACATTGACTCGTGCATGCACGATAGATATAAAGCATGTGATTTGCTGGCGCCAATCGCATGCATGTGTTGCTTTCTCTTGAGTTCAAAGAGAGTGTGACGTTAAAGTTAAAGTTGTAAATTTAGTCAAGCACTCTGAAAGTGTTTTTACTCTTAATGTGGTATACAGGGAGATATTAGAATAAGTTTTTTTTTTTTTTTTATAATTTTATTGATTTTTTACAGAGAGGAAGGGAGAGGGATAGAGAGTTAGAAACATCGATGAGAGAGAAGCATCGATCAGCTGCCTCCTGCACACCCCCCACTGGGGATGTGCCTGCAACCAAGGTACATGCCCTTGACTGGAATCGAACCTGGGACCCTTCAGTCCCCAGGCCAATGCTCTATCCAGTGAGCCAAACCAGCTAGGGCTAGAATAAGTTTAATCAATTTATCAGTTATTGTTTTTATCAACGTTCTTTTTATATCATGTTTTTGTTGTTTTTATATCATCTCTTTGTTGTTGTTATATCATGTTATTATTTATTCATTAATCAATTTATATATTATTTTCATATATGTTTTACTAATTTTCTTTCATCTGTGACACTTCTATTATAGAGAAAGGGTGAATAGCAATATTAAAATATTTCTTCGAATAATTTCCTTTCAATGTGCACAAATCCGTGCACCGGGACACTAGTATATATATATAAAAGGCTAAGTGACCAGCCAACTGTCCTACTGGGAGCTATGCGCAATGACCACCATGGGGCAGATGCTCAATTCAGGAACTGCGAGCTACCGTGACTTGCCAGCAGTGATTCTTGGGTGATGTACCCCAGAAGAAGAGAGGAGGGAGTCCGATTCTGGGGTGCGTCACCCAAGAACTGCCCTCTCTCAATCTGGGACCCTTCAAGGGATATTGGAGAGCCAGTTTTGGCCTGAACCCCACAGGCCAGGCTGAGGGACCCCACCTGCCAGAGGGACCCCTGCTCACTCCGCAGAAGCCCTTGGAGCTGCAGCACCACCCCAGGTGTGTCCAGCTGGGGAGGGACTAAGGAGGTTGGCTCCAGGGTGTGTCTGGCCATCTCACCCAGTTCCGCCCCACTGGCCACCTTCTAATTAATTTCCTTTCAATGTGCACGAATCCTTGCACCAGGGTATATCTACACTAATAAAAGAGAAACATGGTAATTAGCGTATGACCGCTACCTTTCCCATTGGCTAATCAGCATATCCTTATGCAAATTAACTGTCAGCCAAGATGGCGGCCGGCAGCCAGGCAGCTGGAAGCGAACATGAGGCTTGCTTGCTTCAACGAAGGAGGACTCCAACGTTCCCCACCTGACTTGCCGGCCTCTGAGCTGGCAGTTTGAAACATTCTAACAAATATAGAAGCTAAACAAAACCCCAGAAACGAGCTTTCAGCCACCCGGGATCTCAGAGTTGGAGTTATACATTGTTTCGATTATAGAACGCAAACAAACCAGATACCTGCTTTCAGCAACAGAAGCCTCAGAGCTAGAGCCAGAGCTAAAGCTGGCCCAGAATAAAATTTAAAAAAGAGAAAAAAAAGGAGTTGTTGGGAGCTTCAGTCAACAACCGCCAGCCTGAAAGCAGCCCTCAGCCCCTCACCCAGACTGGCCAGGCACCCCAGTGGGGACCCCCACCCTGAAGGGTGTGTGACCAGCTGCAAACATCCATCCTCCCCTCATCCAGGCTGGCCAGGCACCCCAGTGGGGACCCCCACCCTGATCCAGGTCACCCTTCAGGGCAAACCAGCCAGCCCCCAGGCCTCTATCCTATATAGTAAAAGGGTAATATGCCTCCCAGCACCAGAATCAGTGGAGCCGCGAGGCCTCCTGGCACTGGATCAGTGTGACAGGGGGCAGCGCCCAAACCCCCTGATCGCCCTGCATCTCTGTGTGTGGCACAAACCTCCCTATCCGCCCTGCTCTGTGCCCCAACCCCCTGATCAGCCCTGCTCTGTGCCTGATAGGGGGGAGCTCCCCAATCCCGTGATCGCCCTGCGGCTCTGTGTGTGACAGGGTGCAGCGCCCCAACCCCCTGATTGGCCCTGCTCTGTGTGTGACAGGGTGCGGCGCCCCAACCCTCCCCCTCCCCCCCCCCCCCCACACACACAGGCCCTGCTCTGTGTGACAGGGTAGAGCCATAACCTCCCCATTGGCCCTGCCCTGAGTGTGACAGTGGCTGCGCCCCAACCCCCTGATCGGCCCTGCTCTGTGGGTGATAGAGGGTGGTGCCCCAACCCCCCCCCTCACAGGCCCTGCTCTGTGTGTGACGGGGTAGAGCCATAACCTCCCCATCGGCCCTGCCCTGAGTGTGACAGTGGCGGCGCCCCAACCCCCTGATCTGCCCTGCTCTGTGTGTGACAGGGGGCGGTGCCCTAACTCCCCTATCGGCCCTACTCTGTGTGTGACAGGGGGGAGCTCTCCAACCCCCTGATGGGCCCTGCTCTGTGCGTGACAGGGTACGGAGCCCCAACCCCCCTGATGGTCCCTGCTCTGTGCATGACAGGGGGCAGCACCCCAACCCCCTGATTGGCCCTGCTCTGTGAGTGACGGGGGTGGCGCTGCAACCTCCCCATCGACCCTGCCTTGAGTGTGACAGGGGGCGGTACCCCAACCCCCCAATCGGCCCCACCCTGAGCATGACTGAGGGTGGCATCGCAACCTCCCAATCTGCCCTGCTCTGTGCATGACAGGGAGCGGTGCCCCAACTCCCCATCAGCCCTGCTCTGAGCCCAACCAGGGTCTGTACCTAGGGATTGGACCTGCCCTCTGCCACCCAGGAGCAGGCCTAAGCCAGCAGGTCGTTATCTCCTGAGGGGTCCCAGACTACGAGAGGGCACAGGCCGGGCTGAGGGACCCCCCCGTCCCCCCCCCTCCCCCCGAGTGCACAAATTTTTGTGCACCGGGCCTCTAGTATATATATATATATATATATATATATATATATATATATATATATACACACATACACACACACACAGACAACAGTGTGGTGATAGCCAGAGGGAAAAGGGTGGGGTAGGTGGAGGTGGAAAAGTAGAGCAGGGGATGGGGTTGGAAAGAGAGTTTATTTTAGGCAATGGGCACACTATGTGGTGTGCAGATGATGCATTATTGAGTTGTACACTTGAAACCTTTATGGTTTTGTTAACCAGTGTCACCCCAATCAATTCAATAATAATTTTTAAAAAAAGAGTGTTTAAGGAGCAGCCATATTCTAGTCAAATCTTAGGCCTAACCTGACCACTACCTTTCAGTTTCTGGTTTTAAAGAAATATTTTATCAAAATATTCCCTGCCCTGAATTGAACTGCAATGTGAATTTCATCATTACCTGTATCTGCTATGCCATAGAGCTAGTAGCCTTCAGAATTTCTTCAGCTTCTTTAGTCATGCACTGAATGTTAAAAATAGATCATTCACAATTATAGTAAATTTGGGCATCTCTGAAAACACACAATTGTATTCCTTTTGGACTGAATGATCTGAGTTGCCTTTTTGTGGAATAACTATTTGTGTTATAGAATGAGACTCTCTAATTTTCTCTTTTTTTTGTTATTATTCATCAGCCACCTGAAACCTAAAATCCATTTGCATCACAATTAACCAGAAGGTTTACACTAATATCACAAGGCCTGGCAAGTTCTGGGGTGCTAGGTCATGCTGACAGGGAGCTCAGAGGGGTAGTGGTGGCAGTGGTGGAGGCCTCATGCTAGCCAGACCCTTCCCAGCTCTCCAGAGGTTTTCCAGCTGTTGCCTTGGTTTGGTTTCTTCCTATTCAGCAACACTGGGGATGTCACTCTGTGGAATAGAATGGCCTTCCCCAACTGCCCACTGATAAGCTGCCCTTTGATTGTGTCGTAAGGTTATGCTGTGTGCACTCTGACAAAGAAGATAAATTTGTAGCGAAAATAAACTTTACATCACAGATTAAAGCCAAAAGTCATAGGCAACTTTTATCTGGAAGTGTCTCTATATCTTCATGGAAGTTCTCCTCTCCTGGAAGTTGGTGCTAGGCTGTTGGCAAGCACTAATTAGATTAGCTCCTACAATATGTCTCTTCCTAGTTAAGAGTAGGCTGCATTTCCCCTTTTCTGGACACTCCACACTCCAGGTTTACATAAGCGAGTTCACTATGCTATAGAACCTTGGCCAACATGACCAGAAACTGTCCTCTGAGCCTCTACCTCCAATTCTCCTGTCTCTTAGTTATGACAATAGAGTTACATGTGTCATAGGAAGGTTGGGAGCCTCTTCTCTACTCCCAACTCACATTCTTATTCCAACTCAAGGCATATATATATATATATATATATATATATATATATATATATATGAGTTCCCTACACAATAGCAAGAATTATGATGCTAAACATCAATGTGCAAGAAAGAAAACTCATACTTAACCCTAGATTATGGGGTGACCTGGTTGAAAAGTGTTCCCCCCAAATTTATGCTTACTTGGAACTGGGGACTGTGACCTAATTTGGAAATAGGGTCATTGAAGATGTAATTAGGTTAAAATGAAGTCATCCTGGAGTAGAATGGACCCTACCCCAATATGACTGGTGTCCTTACAAAAAGGAGAAATTTTGCCACAACAGACACAGGCAGAAAGCCACGTGAAGGTGGAGGCAGAGGTGGGAGTGATGCATCTATAAGCCGAGGAGCACCCATGACTGCAGCAACCACGTGAAGCCAGAGGGTGGCACAGATATTGTCCCTCAGAGCCTCTGGAAGGACACAACCCTGCCAACGCCTGGAGTTTGCACTTCTAGCCTCCAGGACTTTGAGAGAATAAATTTGTGCTTTGTAAGCCACTTAGGTGGACATAATTTATTATGGCAGCCTTAGGAAACTAATACTAAAGTTAGAACGGTGAATACATTGTCAATAGCCCTTATTAAATTGTCTACACTATAAAAAGAAAAAATAGATAAAACACCAGTTAGAGAGGTTATCAGTAGCATTTAAAAAGTATTTTTTAAAATTGATTTCTGGAGGAAGGGAGAGGGAGAGAGAGTCAGAAACATCAATGATGAGAGAGAATCATTGATTGGCTACTTCCTGCATGCCCCCCACTGAGGATCGAACCCGCAGTCCCAGCATGTGCCCTGACCGGGAATCAAACCATGACCTCCTGGTTCGTAGGTTGATGCTCAACCACTGAGTCACACCAGCTGGGCAGTAGCACTTAATGCACCTTAAATTGATAATCATGGGAACTTCACAGTTATTTTTCATTAATCATTCCTTGTTAGATGGAGATTTTTTAGGATCTTCCTCTCCCTTCATTTCAATATTTTCCTTTGTGTCAGATAATGCAGAGTGAGAGGCATTTTATTCTGGGTTTACTTGATGTGGAGACACCTCCTCGTGCCCTACTCCCAGCACACAAAGCTGCACTGTGAGCAGCAGGATGGCTTAAGGTCTGGTGGACTCTGCCCCATAGCTTTGATCAATCTCAGATGTACTCTGTGGAATCTACACCACAGCTTTGCTGGATGTTACCTCCCTTTCTCCTCTCAGATCCCACTTTCCCCTTGTTCTGTCTGCCCTGAACGGTGCTAATTAGGAGGAGACAGGAGTTGGAAGGGGTGGCAAGAAAGTAGTACAAATCATAGCACAAATGCATGCAACATGTTCAATAAAAGACATGTGTGAGTATGTTCAAGGCAGCATGATTTTTAATAATCTCAAATGTGGGAACAATCCAAATATTTTTTTAAAATAGGCTGGATCAACAGAGTGATATGTTTATAAAATGGAAAACTATACAGCGATGAGCAGGAACATTGCAACAACATAGATGAATCTCACAAACATAATGTGAGACACAAGAAAAGGACATGCTCTATGATTCTACTTACCTAAAGTCCAAAAATAGGAAAAACAGATTTCCGGTGTTTAAAGTAAGGGTAAAAGCTATCATTACAGCCTTTGGTGACTGGGAGAGAGAGGGTTCTTGGCTGGGGACACCTGTTCCTTGATCTAGGAGTTGTTGATATGTGTTCCCTTTTTGAAAATTCTCCAAGTGGTGCATTTGTGAGTGGTGGGTATGCAACCATATTCATTCAGGACTTATCAGGTACCACCTCCTTCTTCCCACCCTCCAGTCTGGAAGTGCAGTGATCAACATAGAGTACAGACCACAAAGAAGAGTACGATGGACCACCAGACACTTGGACAAGAGTGTGTCAGGGATCCCTCAGGTGTGCAGATCTGAGTGGACTGCACTGGAGGACAGCACAGGTCTTCTCTGTAGCCATGACAGCCTCTGGCAGTTCAATGTACCCTGGCGGCTCCATTCAGTGTTTGGCCACAGCTTCTCTTCAGACCCCATGTTGGTCAGGGTCTCCACAGGAAATATAGGGCACCTTCAACTTACAATATTTTAAGGAGGATTTAATGAGGAGACTATCTGCAAAGTTGAAATCAGGGTACAGGGAAATGACAAGTAATAATAACAGCTCAGGCAGGCCATTACCACTCCTCAGCATGACAGGGTGAGGGTGGCTCCTGGTGACAGGGGATCGTGGAAAGGGCCACCTGAGAAGAGTTGTAACTTTAGTTGCAGGGATACTGCTGGTCAGAGCACCTCCTCAGAAGGTTGCTGGGGGGACAAATACTCTGACCTCACTCTGAATTGCCAAACCAACTGGAAATCAGAGGATGGGGGACCCACCTGAGCCTCCCGAGCCCAGACCAGTGTGGAGAAGGATGTAGAGTGGATGTAGAGGGACACACGGAGAGCAGGGCTGCTCTGAGCCGTAGACCGAGAACAGAGAGCAACTGGCGGCTACAGCCACCATTCAGGCCCGCTTTGGAAGCCCACAGCTTTGATTGCAGAACAAAATGGGTTTCTCTTTGCCTAATTCATTAGCTTTAAATACCATTTTACACGTGTTTTGATTACCGCCTCCTGGCTTGGGCAACCAGGAGCACCTGCCCTCTGAACCTCCGACCCTACATGTCTTCCGGGGTCACATGAATGCCCTGCAGCCTCTGGTGCAGCAGCTCGAGCTGAGGCTGCGTGGAGGATCCAGGTCTCAGGAGGCTGCCGAGCTTCCACAGGACGCCTGCAAGAGGCCCTGCGCTTGGAGCTCCAGCAGGAAGCCACCCCTGCCCAGATCCTGTGCTTCCTTCTGAAGACTGTAAGAAACGGTGCGCTAAGGAAAGCCTTTAGCGCAAACTGATGAGTGACTGCCTTCCAGTCTCGAGGAAACCTTTTCCTTCTAACCAAATGACTTTAATTTTATTTAAAATGTTTTATTGATTTTTTTTAAGAGAGAGGGAGAGAGTGAAACATCGATGAGAGAGAGAAACATCCATCATCCATCGGCCACCCTTGCACGCCCTGCACTGGGGATCCAGCCCATGCATATGCCCCCACCCTGAATCCAATCCCTGCATGGGAGGATGCTCAACCAACTGAGCCAATACTGACAAGTGTCCAAATTACTTTTTGATATTTCAGACCTTTCCTGTGACCTGGTCTCATAGCCAAAATTCTACAGAAATTGATGAATTTCAACTCAAATAAGGAAACTGGGTGAAGGAATAGACTCTTAAGTAATAACGGCCTAGTTTATTTGAAGTGCTTTATTTATACTTAAGATAAACAAAAACCTTACCATCAAATCAACCAAAATACACCTCTTCCATGAGTGAATTACTAGTTTTTCTATACCTGGAAAACTGTGTATGTTTTATTTACTGGGTGTTTACATTTTGGGAAGGAAAACATTTTTGTTTATTAAAAATGAATATTTGTAATTTGTTGTTCTTAAGATTTTTACACCATAACAAAATTTATTTTTTCTCATGAATTTGCAATTTCTAAATGAAGATAAGCTAGTGTAAAATTGGGGGAGGAATAAGCTTTATTAATCAAATGGTGTCTTGATTTTTTTTAAGTGAGAAAATTGTTTTATTTTTAACACTAAACATGGAGGCTGTTTCTTAGCAAACCAGTTTAGAAAGATTCATGTATTGAGTATTAGGTTGCCCCACTCTGTGTATGAAGCAGATGTAACCTTTGTCTTCTTAAGTTCCTCTACTTTACAGTTGTGGCTGTACTTTAAAAAAAATACATTATTTCATGTCGTTAAAAAATGTTTCAAATGTGACTTACAGAGCATTGCCAATAATTAAAACAAAGTCATATGAAAATCTTACAACCTAAATGAGTTCTTAATATATTTTACTTTGATGTGTTTTGATTTAATTTGAGACATTTTTAAAAGGATACTTTATTTGTGTTCATAATAATCTCTGAAGAGCTTGTAATAAAATTTATGCTTAATTCATTTTCAAAAAAAGACAAAAAAATGTTTTGATTACCAACTTGTCAAAAAAAAGGTGCTGAAATATGGTAAGAGAAACTGCATGAATGCCTTGCACACGATTACCCTGCTAGAAAACATAGTGATAAGATTTTTTTCTTTTTCCAAAACCTCTCATCTTGAAGTTTGCTAAACAAAAATGTAACAAAATCTAGAACCTGCCAGTAGAAGTTGTTGAGGAAGCCGGGGTGGGTGGGAGAAGAGACAGCTCCCAAAATCCAGCAGAGGCACTGGGACAGCAAATTAAGTGGCAGGACATTGGGATCCCAGTACGTGCCTTCTCCCTAAAACTCCTCTGCGGCTTCTCTCCAGCACGACCCACCCAAGCTCCAGCATCACTGTGCATGGTGGGGGCCTCCCATTTATTTGCTTTCACCGAGCTTAGAATTAATTGTGCAGAAGAGACGGGAGAGCACTTCCATGGTCTTGGTTTATGTACATTTAAAGCATGAACTATTTTGTTGGAGTGTGACACAGACTTAGAAATGTGCCTACATAAGCAAATAGCTCAGTGAATTTTCATACCGAGGGCACTGCCTGTACAGGCACCGGGCCCATGCGCCCTGGGCCGTAGAGTCAGGCTGAGTGACGTGCGAGATGGTACATGACAGCTACCACGAGGGCGAGTGGGCCATAAATCAGATAGGCCTCTTGTTCTTGTGCTCTTAGAAGTTGATGGATTTTGCTGAGGAGAAAAATTATCAGAGAAAAATGCCTGCTTAGAGTTCTGGAAGGGAAAGAAAAACAAGATGTGTAAGTGCAGGAAGTGTTATGCTATATTTTATAGAAATAGTGGAATATCGGTCATTTTTGTCCAACTTCCTCCTGTAAGAAGCAAGAACCATTTAAAATGTCAGAAGTAAACGTCGTTAATACCAAGGCATGACTTGCTTGAGAGCCGAAATGGTACCATTTGGGATGATTTTAGTGTAAAAAGAAGATGTGTTTATAGAAACTTAATTGAAATCTTTAGGCTGACACCAGGCTTAATAAAAATGTCTAGCTCTATTTTTGATATTTTGTTTATCACCTGAAATTCAGTAGAATGAGCCAGAAGAAAAGTATTCCAGTATATAATACCACTACACCAAGTTCCCTGTCATGGTGGGCCAGGGACTCGAGGATGCTGAGCAGACTTTACAAGCATTGGATTCCTTTGGTCCGTTTGGGATAGTTAGGGTGTGCAGTGACCGCAAATGGGGGTACGGTGGTGAGGGCTGTAATCACGAGCCTCCTCGTCTTGGGGCTTCTACTTTCTGATTATGTTTTCCATATAGGGTTACATATTGGCTAGCAAATGCATCATGGTTTGGATGTAATAAGGGCAGAGTCTAACTTCCTAGCAGGCCTTCACTTTCTGAAACCCAGATTCATCCAAAAACTTAAAAACCAAATAAATATTCCTCAAGTGATTACGGCATTCCAGTTGTCATCTGGCTTGTAATGACCAGTTTTCAGTGCGCAGGGATGGCCCAGGCCTAGAATAAATCTTGCCCCAATCCTCCATGTCAGCACGGGCATTAAAGACCATAAACCATCCCGTGCCTCGTCTGTCAGCTGCTCCCGCGTCCTCCGTACGAGCTGCTGGAAACCTGCCTCGCAGGCCGAGCAATCCTGCAGCAGACTTTTAATGGTTGCTTTTTCCTCAGCCAGATGAAAATGATTATAAAATACAAGGGTTCTTTTGATATGACCTATTAATAGCTGTTTTTTGGATGGGGGCAGGGAGGTGGCAGGGGTTGTTGGCAAGGATGGGCACGACATGGGCACTGCCTCCTGACCTCCCGGCGCGCTGCCTGAGGTCTGGGCATCAGGCAGGACCTCCTCCCTGGCCCCCGGGATGTGCGTGCGCCAGCCGGCCCGTGTCCCCCACACTGCTGTTGTGCTGTTGTCCCTCCTTTCTCTGGGAAAGAATGTTCAACATTCAAGCTATTCCAAGCAGCATCCTTGATGTCTCATTTCATGGGTCCATTTCACACCACAATGATCGCTAGCTGTTAACTTTCATACCTCAGCTGTTTGTCTTGGCAGCTCCCCCTGTTTTGCTAACTGGACAGAATCAGGCAAAGGCAGCCTCCCCTGTACACACGGGAAAGGGCCCCATCTATCATCCCTCTGCCAGCCAGCGGGACGCCTGGCTGAGGCCCTGGCAGGACCCGAGGGCAAGTGTCCTCCATCTGTCTCTTTCTCTCTTCCTGTGAGGAAAATGCCTAAGCAAAGATTTAACGCACAACCTTTGGACAAACTTTGAAGCAGAACACGTGAAGAGAGTTGGTAGGACTGAGTCGGCAGTGAATAATGAGGAGGAGGAACAGGTTTGAGAGTGGCCACACTGGTCATCCTTTCTCCGGGAACAACTTCCACACAGTTTATAGCATGGAGAGTGCCTGGGAGGACGTGCTGTGTTCTCCACTTGTACTCACTCAGGGGTTAGAAGCATCAGCCCAGGCAAACTTTGTTGTCATTTTATATGTCAAGGCTCAGCAGAATTGATAAACACTATCTGATGCCAAAGAGAATGGGCAAGAAGTACTACTTTAACCTAGAATTTTCCCTGATTAGGGGGTACAATCCAATATCGGATTGCAGAGTTTGAAAGACAGAATATAGGTTAGAGAGAGGTGGTTAAGAATTTGTATAATGGGTTCTAGTTAAATATAAGACAGGAGTCCCCACACTACTGCCCCTGCTGAGGGAAGTAGGAACGATAAACCTCCCTTACCTGAGACTGCCTGCCACATTTCTGTGCTCATGGTCTGTGTCTGACACTCGTCTTTAAGAAATGTTTTCCAGTTGCTCCAAGTTTGATTTCTTCATCAACTTTTACTGGAGGTTTCCATATTTGACCACATGTTCATTTAAAAATCCTCCAGGGTAAGAGGCAGCATTGGTACACGTCAGAAGACTTTAACCAAGAAATATTCCACGGACACTGCCTGCTGTGACTGCCGTCAGCTCTGTGGGAAGATCTCAGCTTGACTTCAGCCCAAGGGGGAGTCAGAGTCAACCTAGAGTGGCTGCTGAGTGAAGAGGAAGAGATAAGAAAAGATAACATGTTAGTTCACAATGCTTGTCTCAAAGGACGGGGCTAGGGCTAGGGAAAGCCATTGTGGGCATTCACATGATAAAACACTTAGAGATGTCAACCCAGAGTGTTATTTCTATAGAAGAAAAGGGGATCTCAATAAGTGACAAATGAAAAATAAGGAAAGTGTTGTTCTGGAAAGTTGTCTTAATAAGTACAAATCAATTTTATAGGAAAAGTCACACAGAAGTGACAATTTACATGTGACCCCCATGCAGTCACTTTCTGGTGGTGTTGAGGCTTCCCTTCCTTCAGGGCTGCCTCCAGTGGAGGCTGTTTTCCTCAGCATCTCCCTCAGCAGATCGCTTCAGAGCTGTTTCTCCCTGGTTCAGGGTCACCTAAAAAGCAGACTGTTACATTTGCTCTTCCACTGCCTACCTGTGGGGTGTTGAGGAAGTTACCCAGCTCCATGGAGCCTCAGCTGATTCATCTATGAATGGAAAAGATGTTAGTCACCCCTTGCAGTTCTGGTGATAAATAAATCTGATCATATTGTGATAAAATGTGTGCATTTGAATGTTGCATTTTGCATCAGACTCTGACTAGATTCTATTCAAGGAAACAGGAAAGTGCCAAAGCAGAAAGGCCATTTCATTCCATTCTGTCTCTTACTCTTAATTTCTAGAGGCAAACACTTCTCATTTTCCCTAGTAGCATGTTTCTTATCTCATGTCATAGACACAGAAATGGTTGGTATTGGGTAGAAGGGAGCGATGGCAATGATCACGCCCAAAGGGCACAGCTGGGTGCACACATAAGCCCAAGACTGGAGCGGAAGAGCAGAGGAATGTTTACACTGTGACACATGCTGTGACAGGAGATGACAGGAGAAGGTCAGGAGCATGGAGACCTCTTCTTAGGCTCTGGAAGGATGACTTTGTGGAAGAAAGACACCCCCTGGGACACAATGAAGACAGTGTGAGGGTCACTGGTGCTCAGACTCCAACCCAGGAGTGTGGCTGTCTTCTCACCTGCCTGGGACTGAGCCTGGCTGCATGTCTGAGCCACCTGACACATCGCATGGTGTCGAGGCTGCGTCTCAGCTGCCCTCCTGGCACTGCATCAGGGTGGTGGGGTAGCTTTCGAGCTCAGGAATTTCCGGTTTCCTGCTCTTTTCACTTTTCCACTTGCAACGCTCTTTCACACACTTTTTAACAGTTGACAAAAGTAAGAGAAGATTTCATGGAACATGAAAATTACATGAAATTCAGTTTTCAGTGTACACAAATGAAGTTTTTTTTAAATTTTATTTTATTGCTTAAAGTATTACAAAGAGTAGTACATATGTCTTCTTTTTTTCCCATTGACCTTCCCCTGGTCTCCCCTAACCCTCAGTATCTTGTATCCATTGGTTATGCTTATATGCATGCATACAAGTCCTTCGGTTGATCTCTTACCTCGCCCCGCAATCCTCCCCACTCTTCCTGCTGTACTTTGACAGTCTTTTCAATGCTGCTCTGCCTCTGTATCTATTTTTGTTCATCAGTTTATAATGTTCTTTATTATCCATAAATGAGTGAGATCATGTGGTATTTTTCTTTCATTGACTGGCTTGTTTCACTTAGCATAATGCTCTCCAGTTCCATCCATGCTGTTGCAAATGGTAAGAATTCCTTCTTTTTTACCGCAGTGTAGTATTCCATTGTGTAGATATACCACAGTTTTCTAATCCATTCATCTGCTGATGGGCATTTAGGCTGTTTCCAAATCTTAGTGATTGTAAATTGTGCTGCTATGAACATAGGCGTGCATATATCCTTTCTGATTGGTGTTTCTGGTTTCTTGGGACATATTCCTAGAAGTATGATTACTGGGTCAAATGGCAGTTCCATTTTTAACTTTTGAGGAAACTCCATACTGTCTTCCACAGTGGTTGCACCAGCCTGCATTCCCACTAGTGGTGTAGGAGGGTTCCTTTTTCTCCGCATCCTCTCCAGCACTTGTCGTTTGTTGATTTGTTGATGATAGCCATTCTGACAGGTGTGAGATGGTACCTCATTGTTGTTTTGATTTGCATCTCTCGGATGATTAGTGACTTTTAGCATGTTTTCATATGTCTCTTGGCTTTCTGAATGTCCTCTTTTGAAAAGTGTCTATTTAGGTCCTTTGCCCATTTTTTATTGGATTGTTTACCTTCCTTTTGTTAAGTTGTATGAGTTCCCTATAAATCAGTGATGGCGAAACTATGACATGCGTGTCAGAGGTGACACGCGAACTCATTTTTTGGTTGATTTTTCTTTGTTAAATGGCATTTAAATATATAAAATAAATATCAAAAATATAAATCTTTGTTTTACTATGGTTGCAAATATCAAAAAATTTCTATATGTGACACAGCACCAGAGTTAAGTTAGGGTTTTTCAAAATGCTGACACGCCGAGCTCAAAAGGTTTGCCATCACTGCTATAAATGTTGGAGATAACATTGGCAAATATGTTCTCCCATGCAGTTGGTTTTCTTGTTGTTTTGTTGATGGTTTCTTCTGCTGTGCCGAAGCTTTTTATTATTTGACAAAGGAGGCAAGAGCATACAATGGAGACAAGACAGTCTCTTCAGTAAATGGTGTTGGGAAAACTGGACAGATACCTGCAAAAAAATGAAACTAGAGCACCAACTTACACCATACACGAAAATAAACTCAAAATGGATAAAGGACTTAAATGTAATATGGAAAACCATAAAAATCTTAGAAGAAGCTATAGGCAGTAAAATAGCAGACATTTGTCATAGCAATATCTTTACTGATACAGCTCCTAGGGCAATGGAAACTAAAGAGAAAATAAATAGGACTACATCACCAAAACAGTTTTAATGGAATAGAGCCACATCGTCCTTCTACACACTGCCTGTGGCTGCCTTCACATGACCACAGCAGCGCAAGGCAGTGACAGAGGCCACATGGCCGGCAAAGGCTAAAATAGTCACCATCTGGCTTTTTACAGACAAGTTTTACCAGACTCCGCTCTAACCAGTGTTTCTGCAGTGGTAGCATGTGTCAGAATCCCAGGGGGCCTGTGAAAATGCAGCATCAGCCCAGAATGTCAGATTCAGGGGCTCTGGGGCAAAGCCAGGAATCTGCATTTCTCACCATTGTCCAGGGACCACCTTGAGAGCTGTACTCTAGGCCACCCTGCTCTACTGCCTGCTCAGGATGCTGGATGGGATGGAAAGAAGTCTGAAGTTCTTGGTGCTGCCTGGTGTACAGCCACCTTTTGAGAAAGTGCCCCCACTGACCTTTCCCCCGTGGAGTGGTTGTGGTTCAGGCAGCAAGCATATCAGAGATGCAGAACCAGACCTGCGTTCGTTCAGAGTGAATGGCTGCTCA
The DNA here is from genome assembly GCF_028538775.1 of Myotis yumanensis. Taxonomy (NCBI): domain Eukaryota; kingdom Metazoa; phylum Chordata; class Mammalia; order Chiroptera; family Vespertilionidae; genus Myotis; species Myotis yumanensis. The sequence goes on along the minus strand of NW_027223753.1, from coordinate 94,434,463 downwards.
CACCCCATGTCACCACGCAGGGGCCGTGCTCCAGGGGTGCAGGGTAGAGGCACATCCTACCCAACGATGCCAGACGGGGCAAACAGGTCTCTCTCTGTACTAAGAATGGATCCCAGGGGAACAACAGAACGGCGAGCCTGCTCTCTGTAGCAGCACTGCTCTGGTCTCCCGCGATGTAGGAAGTCCGAGGGCACTGAGTCAGCACGCGCTGCTGGGGTCACTCACAGGGGCTGCATATCTGCACGTTCCTCTGTAGTAACTGCTCACCATCCTAAGTTAGTTATTCATGTCCCTCGTCGTGATCTTGAGGAATCCAACGAGCAGGTCTAGAACTTCTGGAGAATGGCCAAGTCTGCAGTCCGGCATCCCTGGAAGCAGACCCAGACACTTACTAGGGAGTCTTCTCAAGAGGCACCTCTGTGGTGGGAGAGGGGCATGGATTTGGTGGAGAGAGCAACTGAGCTGTTGCAGACATCACAGAAGCATAGCCTGCCCCATCGGGACTGGGAGGCTAGATGGCTCTTCCAGGTTGAGCAGAGGGGAGGCTGGGCCTTTGTGCCCCTGTCCCCTTCCTGCTTGTCATTGGCCATCCATTCAGGCGGCACTCCTGCATCCCTTACAGTCTCATGTCCGTGGAGGCTCATGGCCATGCCGCTCACTCATAGTTCATCCACTGCCTACGGTGGTTCTGTGGCAAGGGGTGGGGCATGCTGGCTGAGGGTTGCCTGATGAGAGGTTACATGTGTGTTCTCTCTTTAGCCAGAGACTTGCCAACCTTTCGGTAGGAGAGGCCTCAGTGGAGAATCACCTTGCTGTCCCTGAGACTGGCTTCTATGTGACGGGAGGCGAGGAGGACACTGGGGTCTTCAGAGGTTTTCCTACAAGAGGATCTGATGTCCAGGGAGGAAATACAGCTTGAGTGTCTGTGTTCAGGGGGTTAAAGGAAATCTGTGCCCCGTTAGGTGGCCAGCATGGAGGACAGGAAGGGCTGCCGGACCTGTGTGTGAGCTGCTCGCTGTTAGAGCTGGGCCTGGGCTGGCTGGTGTTCTGGAAGGTGCCTCTCTAGGTGAAGTGGAAGAATGTATTTTTAAGAACTGCACCTTTGGGGCTCAAATAAGACTTAGGAAGGGGCCCGTCCTCCCTCTGTGGCCTGGGCAGCCCGCTTGATCAGTGTGTTGTGCAGGACCAAGCTTCAACAGCACCACCATGTGGCAGTGGGAGCAACTGCAGTGATGAATGACGCCTCCACCTTAGATCCAGTACATTTTTAGAGTTTATGAACAATTCTGGGAAGAGGGCTCTTAAGAGAGCAATGTTGGAATTTTGTATTTTGATTTATTATGTGATAAAATAAAATATATTTAACTATATTTGTGCCTCAGTTTGTGGTTCATGTAAATTTAAATAGTTTTGAAATACTGGTATGACCGTCGTGTTGTTTTCCTGGTTCATGAAATGTCGCAATGAAAGCAATGCCTCAATAAGCATTTAATTCAAAGTTTCTGTGCCCAGGTCTGTTATAAGGTCTTTACTTATCAATGAGAAAAACAATGTGAGGTAAATATTAATAAAGTAAAACTTATTAAATTCAAGTACTTTTATAAAATTCTGATAATGTATTATTATATCTTTTCATACTTTCTTGGCATAAAATTTTTCTTACTCTTATAAAAAGTTTGTGATTTTAGATGGTGGAATTTAAAAATGTTTTTATTTGGGAAATTAAAGGTTTGGCAACCCAATATTAATTTCTCAAAATGTTTCTAAATTTTACTTACTATTAAATTAAGTGTATAGTTTACATAACATTTCTGAATCTATTCTCTTTAGAGCAATAAGTTAAAAGAGCTTAGTGGCCACCATGATTCTTTCTCATGACTGGCCCTGTGAACAGGCTATGTTGGCTTCTCTTTACACTGGATAAAATCTTGGATAAATATTGTGATTTTAAAAATGACACTATGTTACAAACAAATAAACACCAAAAAACCACAACTCTTCTTTCATCACTTTGAGTTAAATAGTTTAATTTTAATAATTAAACAGTCTACTTCAATAAAAGACAATAATTTGAAACTTCTGGGTATGAAAGAAAAATGCTACATACTCTAAAAGATCTGTTCCAATAAATTCTCTCTTCTCTTTTATTCCATGTGAACCATTTTACGCCTTTGAGATAGTGCTGGTTGAGAGTTGCTAAAGCCAGCCTGGCCACCTGCCCTGCCGCAGGTGCTGCCCAGGTACCCGGGACCTCGCCAGGAGATGTGGCACCCTAGCCACTGCAGTTTTGTCTTCACCCCTCTGTTCTTCTCTGGTGCCCCTTTCAAGAGGTCTATTGTGGGTGTGCTATTGTTTTTCTGGGTCTTTTTTTTTCTCTGTCAAACGAAGATGTGTAATGTTACAAGGTCACACACTGAGCAGTGTCACTAAATTTCTTGCCTCTACAATTTATAGCCTCACAGTGCCACTGCCTTCAGAGCTGTAGTACATCTTATAAGTTTTAAGCCAGTTCCTTCATTTTACAGACGACTGAACTGAAATCTGTGGAATTTAAGTGGCATGACAAAAGCCAGAAATCTCTTCTCAAATGACGATGGAAAGAAGCTTTTATGAACCCACAGTGGGACAGACCCAGACTGAAGCGGGTCTAAGGCTTCACAATTTAGGATTCCTCTTTCCAAAAAATAACAACAACACACACAACAAAACACAAAATTAAAAATTGTTATCAGTTAGAAAGATCAAACAAATTACAAATATTCAAAACATATGAAATACCACAAACAGCATTGAAACAGAAAAAAAAGCATCTTTATTACTCATCTGTCTACCCCACCTCTGTAATTATTTCCTTATATTTTTGGTTGCATGCTCTTTGATTGCCTTTTCCTATGATGCCAATCTTGTAATATAATTTCTATAGAGAGACTAATGAGAAAATTGAGTCTTTCCTATAGCACAACCAATCAAAGTTTGTTTCTTATGGGTCGTTTAGAAAAATTTCTTTTAGTTTTGCAACTCACTATTGACAGTGTCATGTGATTTCAGTGCTGTCGTCACATTTTGAATAACTCCTATCAACCGTTTTTTCATATGTAAGCTGTAAGATTTGGAAAACTTTCCCACGGGCTGGCTCCTGATTCCATGTATTTTCAAACCTTGTTTCTCTTAATCTCCCACGCACTTCCAGTGCCAAGTGCTGTAGGACATGTTGGGACTGGGAGATGACCTCTGACACTGCACCTTTGGGTCACCACGCTGGGTGCATGAGCAGAATGGGCTCTGCGAGCATTCCTAGAGTCATGTCTGCACCAGGATGGCAACAATGACTTAATTGTTTCTGGAAGTCGTGGCGAACCATGTAAATCCATGTAAACACAACCCATTAAACCCAAACTAAATGTGAGCCGTGCCATACATCACATACACACACACATCTTGGCAAGTTCTGGTCTCCAGGGCTGTCCCCTACCCCAAGAGTCAGTAAATGTTATCTCTCAGTCTCTCAGAAGATGTGTGGCCCTGGCTGGGTAGCTCAGTACACCTAAAATGTTGTAGGTTTGATGCCTGGTCAGGGTACATACCTAGGTTGTGGGTTCATTTCCTGGCCAGACATGTATAGCAGGCAGCCAATCAATGTTTCTCTCTCTTTTTTTTTCTCTCTCTCTAAGAAAAGAAAAGTTGTGTGGATGAAAACATGTTTCTGAAAGGCACTTGAGCAGGTGTGTATGGCAGTAGAGGTAGATGAAGAAGTCTTAGACTTTGAATTTGGCAAACAGATCCTGTGCTCAGAACCATCCAGTTGTCACGCTCCATCACTGTTTTGGACTAATTGCAAACACAGATGACTTTTTCAGTATTGATATACAGACCTATCCACTGTTTCCCTGAATCTAATGTTCCCATAAGCATGATGTCTGAAGTGATGGATTTCTGATTTCCTATTACCAATAATTTTTTGAGCAGAAATAATCCAGATCCCATCTATTTTTCTCTTTTTATACTTCCAACTAGAGGCCTAGTGCACAAAATTCGTGCATGGGATGGGGGGTCCCCTCAGCCCAGCCTGCACGTTCTCCAATCCGGGACATCCCTTTCACAATCCTGGACTGCTGGCTCCTAATCGCTCACCTGCCTGCCTGCCTGGTCACCCCTAACTGCCCCCGCTGGCCTGATCACCCCTCACTGCCTCTGTGTGCTGGCCTGATCTCCCCTAACTGCCCCCTTCCAGCCTGGTTGCCCCAACTGCCCCCCGCTGCCAGCCAGGTCACCCCCAACTGCCCCCTCCTTGCCGGCCTGGTCGCTCCTAACAACCCCCCCCCCCCCCACCAGCCTGGTCACTCCTTTCTTCCTCCCCTGCCAGCCTGGTCACCCCCAACTGCCCCCTCTGCTGTCCTGGTTGCCCCTAACTGCCCCTCCCCCACCAGCCTGGCCACCCCTAACTGCCCCCTGCCAGCCTGGTTGCCCCACACAGCCTCCTTGTTCAGTCTTTTGATCGTCCCTCACTAACCCCCCTGCTGGCCTGGTCGCCCCATGCAGCCTGCTTGTTCAGTCCTTTGGTCATCCCTCACTAACCCCCCTGCCAGTCTGGTCATAGGCAGCCATCTTGTGAGGGCATGAGGGTTAATTTGCATATTACCTCTTTATTATATAGGATGTCTTTTGAGTGAAACATATTCTCCAATAACCATCCCCCCCCCCCCCCCGTCTTGTTGTCAACCCTAACCACTCAGAAAAAGGATAATAAACTCATAATTTAAAGAAATCAGAGACAGAAAAGCACTTGGTTTTGTCTGGAACCATTTAATTATATTCACAAAGTCATCAGAAAATTCTCCACAGCGTGTCAACTCCACAACTAGGCTGAGAAAGCAAAACTCACCCGGGCTGATATGCTCCCAGGAAATAAAATGCACCAGAGTTGTGGTCCCTGCAGCACAGGGTATAAGATGAACATCTCTTCTGATTGGTTTCTACTGGGCTGAGGCAGGTGAGGAAGAAATGGCTGGCGTTAGATCCTGTTCTGGGAATGGGTTTTAATGTGTAGTTGGGAGAGAGCAAGAAAGCATATTTGTGCTAAATAAGTGTGAGGGAGGTAGGAGACAGCACACAGAAAGGAGAGATGAGTGTGGAGGAGAACCTGAAGGTGACCACAAGGGTCAACACCCCTGGACTCAGATCACAGTCTGAATGTATGAAGAGTTCTCCTGCCTTCTTGGGTTGGGAGAGTGAATAGGATATATAGTATCTCTATTTGTCAGTGTGGCATTTGCTGCCAGGCACATGCCTCTAATCTCACTACATTCGAATTTGCTTCACCTCCCAATACTGCAATCTGAGTCTCTGTTTGTGAGCTGAAGGCCCAGCCCCTTCCCACAATTTCCTTCTGAATGCTTTCATCTGCTTTCTGCCAAGTACTGGCGATCTCCAGTTAACTGAAATGGCTGTGTAGGCACCACGTTCAGGTGGAGTGTGCTAAATATCATCTGGTGGGCTGAAAGCCTTGTTGGCAGTTTCTTCATGCCATTGGAAAACAAGCCCATTGGCTAACTCCACTCAACACTAACAAACTTCCAGCAATCACACCAGTTATGTTAGTTGGAGCCAAAATTAGTTTTGATTTCTAGCCAGTTTAAACACACACATACACACACAAACACACAGACACACACACACACACACACACACGGCATCATTTTTATTCCCGACACCCACTAATTCATGAACCCACCTGTTCACTAACCATGCAGAGATCTTTTATTTACTCCTAGAGAACGTTAATGTCCTACTATACATTCTCAGTCTTCAGATAACACAAAATCAGATTCTAATATTCAAAACAAAGCTATAACTTATGTGATGTTTAAGAATAAGCATCTGCTATATTATATGCTTCAATACTCATAGTGGACACATCTAAGTGAAGAAGAGGGTGTCTGCTCATGCTCTGAGCAGCGACACCCTGGTAAATGTTTAACAGCCTGTTCTCCATGAGTAAAAAGCTCTGGTCTGTAGAATTTGCCTATTTCCATGGTGTAAATACTCCCTCAGTGGCTGATATAAACTACCAATATAAGGGAACTCAATGGTGAGTTGTGAAGAAAAGCACATAATTGTCTCTCAGAAGGCAGTGTGCATCAGTCCAGCCTATCACTGGCTTTGGGTCTACTATGCTTCTAAGTATTAATTAACTAGACAGAAAATTAACAGTTTATGAAGTAATATGGATAAAATTTGGGGTGGGGTGGGGTGTGAAGGTTCTGAAAGTGATTTTCACATTCAGGTTTCTCCAAAGTTCTTTGGCAGAGTAAGGATGATGGAGTAGTATCAGATACACACCAGAATGGTGATCTCCTGATCAGGCAATAGCCATTGAGTGTCTTCTTACATGGCACACTTTAGTGAAAGAGGAAACTGAGATGGGCCAACCTGTGCCTTCCATGGATACACATCTCTGGAAGTGGCTTACTGGTTTAGAGTTTGTGACCCAAGATTCTTTGTATATGAGTAAAGTGGTTTTTTGAAATTTTAGAATTTGGAAAAGACCTCATAGGTTTTCTGTTCTAGTTGCTTTCAAGACCCCATTTTTCTCCTACTTGGAGAAAAAGTACATATTTTATGTGTACAATTTGACCACTTTTGTGTATGCATGCCTGTGAAATCATCACCACCATCATCTCCTTTTACAAGTATTAATTGTGCATTATTTTGTAACACTCCATGGAAGAAATTCATGGATAATATAACCCACCTGCAAACATATTTAAACGTTAATACAATGATCAGTTATTAGATGCCCAGGTAGCTATGCATCAGGAAACACAGTGAGGAAATCAGGTGGGTATGCTTATAAAGAGAATCCTCAGGAATGCCATCTGTGAGAAGAATTTCCAAGTCAGTGCACAGGTCTCATTATAGTTCCAAACAAAATAAAGAAAAAAGACCTTAAGATTTACATGGTAGCTGTCTATCAAGCCTCTGCAAAAATACGTTGTGTTTATATGTGGAATGGAGTGAGATTTTAGGCACATATAATATCATCATGGCTATATAACAGAATAGCCTAGTCTTGTGGGATGTTAGGTAATGATTACATGCAATATTTCTATGAATTGCAGAACATCTAACATCCCTGTTTCCTCCCAGTGAATGCTGGAAAGTGCTTCCTGCCAACTATTGTGACAGTTCTCACTGCTCCTACTGAGAGCACTGATGCCATCTAACACATATTTTGCAGGAACAGTTCTTGTACTCCGGGTATATTTATTGTTTTTACTCATAAATAACATAAGCCCCCAGTTCAAACTGGCTTAAACAACACAATAATTCATTATCTCACGGAATAGTAGCTCAAGATGTCATGAAAGTCCCAGGTTCTCCCTCCTGCTTGTCCTGCCATCTTCTGGTTGACTGCATAGTCTGGACACCTGCTCAGACACAGGTATCACCTGAGGAGAAGTGAACAACTCAAAGATGCTCCCTCTGCAGGCTTCCTTCACTTACCAATCCCTCTCAGGAGAAGTAGGGGTAATTGTAATTGTAATATGAATTAGAATCTACTCTGGGGCAAAAGATGAGGTCACTATGGTAGAGGCATATGCCTGAATAAAATGGGGAATGAAAGAGGTCTAAGGTAGCAATGGTGCAGGAGAATGTTAAACTCACCCCCTCCCACAAGCTCACTAAAATATACACTTATCTACAGAGCCATTACTCCTGACTGAGCAGCTTCTGAGCAACAAGAGAGAAATAGACCACATAGATATGGCTGGGAAATGCAGGAGCTCTCTGGGATCTGCGGGACCTCTTCAAGATTGGAGGTGCTGATGAGCACCATAGTTATCTCCTCCTCTATCTTGATGGGGCAGGCAGGAGCTTTATCTGGGTTCTTAGTCCTACCTACAGGATTGCTGCAGCATGTTCCCAGCCACACTGCCTGAAGCCCATTTCAGCTCAAAAAAAAAAAAAAAAAAAAAAAAAAGGAGCAAGCAGTATCAACAGGGTGTCACCACACACACCTCGTCTCCCTACCAAGAGTTGTTTCAACCTGGCAAGCCAGCACCCAGGCACTGTAAGCAACCAACCAGCTCCAGCCAGGCTGCCAAAATGACCTACACACACAGCCGACACAGAAGTCACTTCTACAAAAGACTACTTTCTGTACAACAAATGAGAGAGAGAGACTTTATAGAGAAGGCTGGGGAGGTGTGGAAGTTCTCCAGTAACTCCTGGGATTCTCTAGGATTAGAGGTACCTTTCACCTCAATAGGGCAAGCAGGAGATCTGTCCATGAGCTCTGGCATACCTTCATAGTCATTGTAGTGTGCTCCCACACACATCACCCATGCCCATTTCTTCTCCAAACAGAAGAGCAAACATGATAAAGTGGGCATTACTATATGCACCTAACATCCATACCCAGAGTCTCTCCAGCTTTGTAGGCCAATGTCCTGGATGCCATAGAATCAATTGGATCCAACAAGCCTACCAAAATCACTGGCACACACAGCCTACAGAGAGGTTGTTTCTACTGACCTAGAAGACAGACTAGTGGAAATCAAACAATCAGAACAGGAAAAAATAATTTAAAAAATGAGCATTGCTCAAGGGACCAATATCAAGTGTACAAACATTTGCATTGTATGGATCCCAAAAGAAGAAAGAGAGAAAGAAACAAAAACTTAATTTAAGGAAATAATGGCTGAAAACTTTCCTAACCCAGGTAAGGAAACAGACATCCAGGTCCCAGAAGTAGAGAACTCTACAACAAATAAGATGAATCCAAAGAGACCCACAGCAAGACATATTGTAATTGAAATGGCAAAAGTTAAAAGTAAAGAGATATTTTTGAAGGCAGCAAGAGGAAAACAATGATTTACATACAAAGAATATCCCATAAGGCTATTGGCTGATTTCTCAGCAGCAACTTACAGGCCAGAAGAGAGTGGTAGGACAACTTTGAAGTGCTTAAAAAAGGAATCTACAATGTAGAAGAATGATAACCAGCAAGTTTATCATTCAGAATAGAAGGAACAGTAAAGAGTTTCCCAGACAAGCAAAAACTAAAGGAGTTCATCACCATTAATCTAAATTTACAAGAAATTTTAGAGGGTCTACTTTAAGCAGAAAAGGAAAATTCATAATCAGAAATAAGAAAACATAAGAATGGGAAAAAGTCTCACAGGTAGAGCCAACTATTTAATAAATACAAACAATCATACATTTTAACAGCTAGTCAGAAGGTCAAAAAACAAAAGTACCAAACTCAACTCAAATGATAATGGGTAGTTAGGAGATTCACACACACACACACACACACACACACACACACACATCTAAAATATGACATTAAAATTATAGAACATAGAAAGGGGAGTAAAAATGTAGTCTTTTAAAATACATTTAAACTTAAATTACTATCAGCTTAAAATTATATATATATATATATATATATATATATATATATATATATATCATGGTAACAAAAGATGTACAAAAAATAGAGAGAAAGGAACTCAATAAAACACTAAAGAAAACCAGCAAAACATAAGGGAAGAGATCAAGAGAAGAAGAGAGGAACAGAGGAGAACTACAAAAACAACCAAAAATTATTAAGAAAATGGTAATAAGTATATACTTAATAATTACTTTAAATGTAAATGATCAAATGCTCCAATAAAAATACATAGGGTTACTAAATAGATTTTAAAAAACATGATTCATCTATGTTCTTCCTATAAGAGACTCATTTCAAATAGGAAGACACATTGAAAGTGAAGGGATGGAAGAAGATATTCCATGCGAATAGAAGCAGAAAGAAAGCTGGGGTAACTATACTCATATCATACAAAATAGACTTTAAAACAAAGAATGTAGGAAAAGACAAAGAAGGACATTACATGAGCATAAAGGGGTCAATCTAAGAAGAGGGTATAATAATTATGAACACCTATGCACCAAATATAGAAGCACCTAAATATATAAAGCAAATATGAATGAACATAAAGGAAGATATTTACCTGTTACAATAATAGTAGGGAATTTTAATAGCCCACACACATCAATGATCAGATCACCCAGACAGAAATTAATAAGGAAATAAGGGCCTTTAATGCCACATTAAAACAGATTGACTTAATAGACATTTATAAAACAATTTATCTAAAAACTGCAGGAAACACATTTTTTTTCCAACTGCACATGCAACGTTCTCCAGGATAGATTACATATTAGGCCACAAAACAAGCCCCAATAAATTCAAGAAGATCGACATAATATTAAGCATATTTTCTGACCACAATGGTGTGACACTATAGATACAGAATAATATATGTAAACCTCAAGTACAGGAAGAAAATTGGAAAAAATCACTAATACGTGGAGACTAAATAACATGTTATTAAACAACCAATGGATCAAAGAGGAAATCACTTAGGAAATAAAAGCAAAACATTGAGACAAATGAAAATGAAAACACTACTTTTCAAAATTTATGGAATGCAACAAAAACAGTTCTAAGAGGGAAGTTTATAGCTATACATTTTTACCTTAAGAAACAGTAAAAATTCCAAATAAACAATCCATCTTTACACCTAAGGGAATTTAAGGAAAGAAAAAACAAAACTTAAAGTAAGCAGAAGAAAGGAAATAAGATCAGAGTGGAAATTAACAACATTGAAATTAAACAATAGAAAAGATCAATGAAACTAAGAGCTGAGTTTTTAAAAAAATAAAATTGACAAACATTTGGCCAAACTCATCAATAAAAAAGGAGATAGAGACAAAAATAAAATTATAAATGAAAGAAAAGTTACAAAAAACACCACAGAAATACAAAAAATCATTAAAGAACACTACAAACAATTATATGCCAACAAATTTGACATTCTAGAAGAAATGGCTGCTTCTAGAAGCATATCACCTTCCAAGACAGAATCAGGAAGAAATAAAAAATATAAACAAACTGATTGCTATCAATGAACTTGAAGCAGTAATCAAAACCTCCCAACAAATAAAGTCCAGGAACAGCTGGCTTCACAGGTGAATTCTATAAGACATTTAAAGAAGAATTAACACCTATCCTTCTAAACGATTTCAAAAAAATCAAAGAAGCAGGGATGCATCCAAAGTCATTCTATAAAGCCAACTTAACGCGCTATCAAAAACCAAAGACACTACAAGAAGAAGGAGGAGGAGGAGGAGGAGGAGGAGGAAGAGAATAATAATAATAATAATAATAATAATAATACAGGCCAATATATTTGATAAACATAGATGCAAATATTTCAACAAAACATTAGCAAACCAGATTCAACAATATATTGAGAAGATTATACACCATGGCCAAGGAAGATATATCCCAGGGATGCAAGGATAGTTCAACATCTACATATCAATTAATGTGATACATCACATCAAACAAATGAAAGATAAAATCATATGATTATTTCAATAGATGCAAATATGACAAAATATAAAATTCATTTATGATAAAAACTCTCAACATTTATTTATGATAAAAACTCTCAAATGGGTTAGGAGAAAACTTGCTTCAAAATAATGAAGGTTATATATGTCAAACCCACAGCTAACGTCAATGGTGAAAGCTAAAAGCTTTTCCTGTAAGATCAAGAACAAGAGAAGGATGCTCACTCTAACCACTTCTATTCAACATAGTATTGGAAGTCCTAGCCACAGAAATCAGACAAGAAAAAGAAATAGAAGGCATCCAATTGGAAAGGAAGAAGTAAAATGTTACAATTTGCAGATATAATTCTATATATAGAAAATGCTAACTCCACAAAAAAGTATTAAGATTAATAAATGAATTCAGTAAAGTTGAAGCATACAAAATTAATATATAGAAATCTATTCTGTGTCTATACACTAATAATGAACAATCAGAAGGAGAAATTAAGAAAATAATTCCATTCACAATTGCATCAAAAAGTATAAAGTACCTAGAAATAAATTTAACCAAGGAGAAGGACTTATACTCTGAAAACTATAAGACATTGAAGAAAATAAACATAAATGGAAAGATATACCTCGCTCATGGATTGAAAGAATTAATATTGTTAGAATGTCCTTAATACTCAAAGCAATATACAGATCAAATGAAATCCCTATTAAAATATCAATGGTATTCTTCTCAGAACTAGAACAATGAATCCTACAATATATGGTACTACAAATACCCCAAATAGCCAAAACAATCTTGAGGAAGAACAAAATGAGAAGTATCACACTCTCTGATTTCAAACTATAATACAAAGTTACAATAATAAAAACATTATGGTACTGTCACAAAAACAGACACATAGAACAACAAAATAGAATAGAGAGCCCAGAAATAAATCCTCACTTATGCGGTCCATTAATCTATGACAAAGAAGGAAAGAATATATAATGGGGTAAAGACAGTCTCTTCAATAATGATACTGAGAAAATTGGACAAATATATGGGAAAAAATATAATTGGATCACTTTCTTACACCATATAAAATAAACTAAAAATGAATTAAAAGCCTAAATGTAAGATCTAAAACCATAAAGCCAGAAGTTGATGTAAGGGATAAAGGTCCTAGATAAAAACATAGGCAGTAAATTCTTTGACATTGTTCTTAACAACACCATTTTGGATATGTCTTCTCCGCCAAGGGAAGTAAAGTAAAAAACAAACATATGCCTTCCCCTAGTGTCTTGATGAATTTTTGTTGTGTTTTGGGTCCAATACTTAGCCATGGTCATCACATATTAAGTGCTTGATGATATTTTATGCACCATCTCAAAGGTGGCTTTGTCTCTGTCTGGTCTTGCTATTTACCATTTGGGCCACCTGTCGGTCCACAGCCCGAAATGCCAGCCACATCACAAAATACATCTACCCTTTTCCCACTTACTCGTTTTTCCCTCTTGACTCCTGGGTCATTAAAACTCCCATTAGGATAGGCTGTGGGGGAATTGTTACTTTAATAACTGACTGAAGAATTGCAGAATTCTTCTCTTGGAGAAGGGAATATATCTCTATCTATCTATCTATCTACCTATGTAAATGGGCATGTTTGTTTATGGAGATGAGGTCATGGACAGTAAGGGCCAGCAAATGACAAAGAGATGGAGAAAGTTCATAGTATCAGAAAAGAACAGGAATATTGTGCATTGAGAGCAACAACAACAAGAACAACACAACACACGAAGGTGAGATGAAAAAAATTGAAAGATACTATTTCTACCATGTTGGGAAATCAGAAATGATAGGGGAAACGTCAGTCAGTGAGATGTTCACTGGAGCAGGTATGAAGGAGGAATGCCTAACTTCTCATCTGAAACCATCTGCCATGTGGGTCCATCCACAACCCATCTCCATCTTCTTTAATTTTGAGTAAAACTCTCCTATATGCCCACCCACTTGTGTGAGTGGAGTTTAGTGAAATAGAGAAAAGGGCCAGGCTTGGATTGACACAAAGCAGAGAGGAAGAAACAGTCACTGAAGGTGAGCTGTGAATGAGACTGAGAGGTTAGCAAGACAGGAAATTGGCACAAGGTGACCATGGGAATGTTGCCCCATAGAATGTGCGGAAATATTGGGTAGGGCCTTCCCACAGGATGTGGGAAGGAGGCTCAGCAAATTCTGTTTGAATCCTAGAGGACCTGGCGAGTTCAGCTAACTCCTAAATTACACAATCTCCACCCCTTATTCCTCTGGCCAGAAGTTGATGTAAGGGATAAAGAAAGCTAGGCTCTTGATGCACCAAGTTTGGAGTCATGTAGGTGTGCACTCTGTAGACGTATGAGATAGGCACCTCTCAGCTGTATTCACATCTGCCACCCCTACAGACATCAGGCACCGGAAATAAAAGATACATGGGTTCCAGTCTACTCCTTTAAGGGACTTCTCGCATTAGATCAGAACATACACATCTCTAACCTTCTCAGGCATTTCTACCACGATCTTTGTTATAAACAGTCTACTTTTCTGTCACCTGTGACTGATGGGGATGACCTGGCCTTGTGAGTCTGGTAGTTTAGAGGAAGGGAGATTTTATCCAAGACCCAAAGGATGAGCTGGTGTTAGAAGACAAAGAAAGGAGAGGAGTGGACAGTGGTTTGACAAGTGACAGGCATTTCAAAGTCCTCATGGCTCTGCCTGGCTCTACCTCTGGTATGACTAGATTAGAGTTAAGACATCCCATAAAGTAGAATAATCTGCAAAATGGTGTGAGCACCAGGTCTTCACATATTTAGCTCTGTACACAAATCCATATGAACATAGACCCATGGTCAGCAAACTGCTGCTCGTGAGCCACATGCGGCTCTTTAGCCCCTTGAGCGTGGCTCTTCCTAAGCCTAAGGAGTACCCTAATTAAGTTAATAACAATGTACTTACCTATATAGTTTAAGTTTAAAAAATTTGGCTCTCAAAAGAAATTTCAATCGTTGTACTGTTGATATTTGGCTCTGTTGACTAATGAGTTTGCCGACCACTGACATAGACCATAACACACTCTTTCTTCATCCTCCCAGGAGTAGGACTCTCTCTCTCTCTCTCTCTCTCTCTCACACACACACACACACACACACATTTGTCCACTTGTCCTGCTTCCTTGCTGGACAAACAATGAGGACAGGGTGGAGAGGGGATGGTTGAATAGAAGGTGCTTTTGCTTCTAGAACAGCTGTCTAGTAGTGGTTAAGAATACACACTGTGTCAAAGTCTGGCTCGGCCCAGTTTAAACTATGTAAGCCACCTTGCCTCTCTGTAACTCCTGTTTTCTGTTTCCAATAGTACCCACCTGATAATATCCATTCCACAGGGTGGCCATGAGGAGGAAATCAGTGAATGCAGGTGAAATACCTTAGAACAGTGCTCAATATATACTAAATGCTTGCTAGAGACTGGAACTTACTGCTATTTTAGGCACGGGAAGTGGTATGTCAAAACATCTCTGTTCGGTTCCTTCTCATAGAACACGTGGCATTGTCTGCCTCTGGATCAAAGAGCTAAGCCTTCTTCCTCCTGCTATTTTCCTGTCACTATGTGCAGTACCTAAATGTTGGGTGGTTTCTTGTATAAGAAAATGAATCAAGTGTTTCCCAGGGGAACTCAAAATGTCCCTTGCAAGTTGCAAGATAATAAAGTCTCCAGGGCACCTAGCAATGCACATATCTAAGTAAACATTGAGATAAGAAGTAGGAATTTAGGTTGGAATCCTCATGCTTCAGGTCCCCAGTTTTTGAGTCTCTAATTTTCTCTGCTATTATTTGTGTAATTCAGATGTGAATGTATAAACAAAATTGCCTGTAAAAGTGTGATTCATTCTACAGGTAAAAATGATACCTACATTCATTTCCCACTTGGTACTACTCTGTTAGGAAGCAATCATTTCTTCAAGAATTTCTTACACCACATGAAGGAAAAGTGGTTGATATAATTTCTCTGAGCCTGCCAAGCATTTGGAGATGAAAGGCAGTTTATAAATGTAATATATGATCATTGTTGTCTATGGTGATTGACAGTCTTGAGCCGCCACAATTCAAAAGCAAGACAGCTAGTCCTGCGTGTGCCATTAAGAGTTCTGGAGCCAAAGGAAAATGAAAAGCACTGGCTTTCACTGGTGTAATTTTCTTTCCCAATGGCCCCAAGACAACTCCTGCTGGGGTGATTGAGAGGGGCACTTAAAGAAGGCATCGCCCGGGTCCAGTTTCCCTATAAAACGTCCCTGGTGTGGAGTTAGCTGTACTTCTCTCAAAGCAGCCACTTTGAGTGACTCTGTCATTAGGAAAGAATTTACTGGCTTTACATTTAATATAAGCTAATGGTTTCTGGAGGATTTAGAGCAGCAAATAATAAGTTTAAGCAGACTCCTGAGAAGTTTGAATGACGTACTAGTGTTAAAACATCTGAGAGCACTATGTATACCATCTCCAAGAGCAAAGTATTTATTTAGCTTAGTTACTTACATTTGTCTGAAAAATCTAGCTCTATTCCTCTGTATATGTAATTAATGTCTTATTTCTCTCATCTTTATGGATAGCCCTTGTTCCTACTTCACAGTGACCACTACAGTTGTGTACATGTTTCTATGTGTAGGAATAAGGTAGAGATAGATCCACAAAGAGATCTGTTTTGATGGATGCACATGTGGCATAGAAAAGTGCATGATATCAACTCAGAACACTACACCAGTGGCATAAGGACAAACCATAATCTGACAAATCTGATAATGCAGCTTTTGTTCTTTCTCTTTTTATTGTGGTAAAATACACATGTCATAAACTTCACTGTTTTGACCATTTTTAAGTGTACAATTCAGTGGCATTAAGTACCTTCATACTATTGTATAACCATCACCACCATATATCGGAAGAATTTTTTCATCTTCCCAAATCCAAACTCTGTTCCCATTAATCAGCTTTCATTTGTATTGAACAGCAGGTGGAATATTGAGAAGACAGATCATAGCAATATATTGAAATACATGGACAACACTCCGGGAGGAATGCCAACTGGGCCATGTCTCCATGGGATGGTCAACCATCAAAGCAGGGTATTTGGGGGCCCAGACAGGACATGTTGGGAGCTCAGACTAGAGTCTCCTCCTCGCCCCATTGAGAGGACTGGTGCTGCCTATGTTCTCTTTGATTCTGCATTTTCTTCAGCAACAATGTGAAGGGGGACAACTTAACTAAGCTGACCCATTTCTCAGTCCCTCTTGGGAGTACAGGAATGAATATACCAACACAGTTCTCATTTATGGTTCAGTGCTGGTACTTAAAAAATATCATCTAAAAATTTGGCTATTGCCCAATTGCCCCAGAGAAATTATCATTGAGCAAAGGGGAAAGTAGTTGTCACTCTAAGAATGGTGAGTTTTCTCCAAAGTAAACAGCAGTGCCCTTCCAAAAATAACCAACCTGCCTACTGGGTCACATGTATTTACATGTGGTCAGAGCAATAAAGAACCAGGACTTAAGCCAGCAACGCTGTGGAGAGGGCATTTTGTGGATGAGGCCTTTTGTGTTGCTGTCTGGAAAAGGCTTCCAGGAGCAAATATGGAACCTTCCAGAGAGGAGAAAGGAAACAAGTGACTGAGCCCATGGCAGGGATGATGCAGGAGAGCCATGCCAATGGCCTTGGCTCTCTCACTTCCCCCTGCTGTAGGCCTGGGCACTGGGTGGTCTATGACAGCAGTCCCAGCCACTGTGAGTCTGCTGGAATTACTAGGGAGGACGGTGTACAGCAAGGGTGAATTATTTCTGGGGAGTTAAAAACACTTAGATGTTGTTTTCTGAAAAATAACCCTAATGTTTCATGTATTTACGATCCAGAATTGCCTTGGGAGCCTTTTAGGGTTAGTGAACTCCCTAAGGACATTTAGCAGCACTATGTGTAGAAATTGTGGTTCACAGTCAGAATGCTTACACATCAGCATGCCCACCACGGGCTGCTGCCTGCCCCCATGGCCCCCAGAATTGTGAAACAGCTCTTCCTGACAAATGAATGTTCACACGGGTTACAAAAGACTTTGGGAAGACAAGGAGAAAGGAAAAAGCCACTGGCATTAATGGAAGGGCTATTCCATGCCAGCCACTTTGCTCTATTTTTAGTCTTAAGAGACTAGTTTACTATAAGAATAGTGTGGTTCTGCGAAGTTAGATAACTTGTTGAAAGATACATAGCTTATGCCCTAGCCAGTTTGGCTCAGTGAATAGAGCTTTGGCCTGAAGACTGAAGGGTCCCGGGTTCAATTCCAGTAAAGGGCACATGCCTAGGTTGCAGTCTCAATCCCCAGTAGGGGGTATACAGGAGGCAGCCAATCAATGATTCTCTCTCCTCATTGATGTTTCTATCTTCCTCTCCCTCTCCCTTACTCTCAGAAATCAATAAAAATATAATAAAAAAGAGAGAAAGATACATAGCTTAGAAGTGTATCTAAGTGTTTTATCCCCTGGACTCCACAGACATCATTCTTTCAATTACATAGTGTTGCAAAGATATTCCAGCCCTCTGACTACTTCCATCTAGAAGGGTTATGTATTAGTCAGGATTCTCCAGAGAAATAGAACCAATAATAGGATATATATCTATTTATCTACCTAATAGAGATATGATATATTTATTGATATCTAAATATCAATATATAGCTAGATGGATAGGTTTATACACTGAGTGGCCAGATTATTATGACCACCTGATGTTTGTAGGCAAATTAGCTACAATTTCGCGCTGAAGTTGTTAGAGGGCCAGACCATATAAATAGGGAAGCAGGATGTTTACCATGACAGTAGAAGTGATTTTTTTCTGAAGATATGGGTAAACAACACGATTTAACAGCCTTTGAACGTGGGATACATATATATATATATATATCAGCCCCACAAACACAGAATACTGTCTAACCAAATGTCTGGGCCCCCGTGGCCCAGTCAAGTTGACACACAAATCACAGACTGCTAATTGTGAAAGTATTTGAGATTGACCATTTCAAGAAAAAATAGTCATTAAGAAAATTAAAGAAACGGGTTTTTTTGCTGTTAAAAAGAAGGAACTCTTACCATTTGCAACAGCATGGATGGAACTGGAGAGCATTATGCTAAGTGAAACAAGCCAGTCAATGAAGGGAAAATACCACATGATCTCATTCTTTCATGGATAATTAAGACCATTACAAACTTTTGAACAATAATAAATACAGTGGCAGAGCTGCCTCAAACCGATTGTCGGACTTCAGTGGTAAGGCCAGGGAGGGTTGGGGGACAGGAGGGAGGGGAGTAAGAGATCAACAGAAGGACTTGTATGCATCCATATAACCATAACTAATGGACATAAGACACTGGGGGGTAAGGGAGGGCAGGGGCTTGTCAAGGGTGGGGGGGAAAAAGGGACACATATGTAATACCCTTTGTAATGCTTTAAGCAATAAAAAAAAAAAAAAGAAACGGGTTTTTTGTAAGTTTTAACAATATTTTACATTAATATAGTAATAAAACAATAGATTGTATGTGTAAATATGAGAGTTTATATAGATATATAGTGTTTTTTAAACCATCCTTTGAAGTAAGATACTAATATTACTA
Source organism: Myotis yumanensis (assembly GCF_028538775.1). Taxonomy (NCBI): domain Eukaryota; kingdom Metazoa; phylum Chordata; class Mammalia; order Chiroptera; family Vespertilionidae; genus Myotis; species Myotis yumanensis. Next base: position 94,415,383 of record NW_027223753.1, on the reverse strand, counting down.
TTTTACATGTGAAGACCCTGAGGTCCAAAAAGACAGAGTGACTTCTGTGAGGTCATAATGAAGGAAGAGAAAGAGCTACCTCCAGAACCAGGCCTTCTGATGGTTAAGTTCTTTCTGTAACAAGCCCTGCTTTTGAGTATATTAGATAATGCATTTTAAATTGATGGTAAAAAAATGTAACCATCAGTAGTTAAATTATATTTTTGTTTATTTGTCTAAAAACCTTTTTAAAATGTATTTTAAAAATTAAAATTATTTCTTGGTAAACTTAGATTTCCAAATATCCAAATCTTTCCAGAATAAAGTCTGTGTGAGTCTCAGAGGCTCTCAATTTTTGCAATGTTAAATACATAATATATAACATGGATCTAAGCCAGTGATGGCGAACCTATGACACGCATGTCAGAGGTGACACACGAACTCATTTTTTTGGTTGATTTTTCTTTGTTAAATGGCATTTAAATATATAAAATAAATATCAAAAATATAAGTCTTTGTTTTACTATGGTTGCAAATATCAAAAAATTTCTATATGTGACACGGCACCAGAGTTAAGTTAGGGTTTTTCAAAATGCTGACACGCCGAGCTCAAAAGATTCGCCATCACTGATCTAAGCTATTGACCACCAGGAAGGGGAAGAATGGTTAAGAAAGTTGGAAGAATTAAGCAAAAGCCTAGAAAACTATAATTTTATTGGAGAAAGAAAATTATTATTTTTAAAAAATATGTTTTTATTGTCTTTAAAGAGAGGAACAGAGAGGGAGAGAGAGAGAGAGAAACATCAATGTAAGAGAGAAACATAGATCAGTTGTCTCCTGCATATATCCAACCAGGGTTGAACCCACAACTTGGGCATGTGCCCTTACTAGGAATCAAACCAGCGACCGTTCCATGCATGGGACAATGCTCAACCAACTGGGCCATACTAGCCGGGGCAAAATGTTGTATTTTTAAAAATAATTTTCTCTTGTTCAGCCTGTGCCCAGTACTCTGGGAGGTAGGAGAAATTCTCTGGGGGGAAGAAGGGGAAATTATCAATAGGCTGTGAAAGAGATCAACATAGTGGGACTTTTGCTGAGCTCCAAAACTCTAATTGTGCCAACCAAGAACCAAGAAAACATTCTAACAGGTGAAACCTGGAATCAAATAAATTTCCTAGAAGAATTCAGATAATTTCCTAGAAGAAATGATCTAAGATGAGGGGCCTGGGGAGTTATAATGAAGTAAGCCTTTTGATTTCCCAATTTGCTAGAGATTAAAGTTAATCTCCATCTAGAAGCATTTAGCAAGTGGAAGTTGAGTTTGGGTAAAACTCCTTGATTTGGGAGTATTTGCTGGGGCTTCCTGACCTATCTGCATTAACATTCTTAAATTACAGAAACTTTCTAAAGGCAGTAGGAACAAGAGATTTGGGCGGTGTTGTAAATCAGCCACTCTGGCTCAGAGGAAGGCCAGGACCTCCTGACCTCTGGATTTTCATAACATATTTCTATCTCAGCCCTGGGTTCACCTATGTGTCTTCTTCCCAGAAGAGTAGGAAGAACTTCCTGAGAGTGTTCAGATTACAGTATATTAAAGTTCTGAAATCATCTCAAAAAGGGAAATATGACCCAAGTAAAACAAGTACTTAAAAAAAAGACTGTCAGAACAAAGTTCAGTGTTTTACTAGGTGTACTGGTTAATAATGGCGGATTTTGTAATCAAAGAAAACACAATAATTTCAAGAGAAACATCAAAAGTGCTTTATTCAAAGTAATGTCCATCATAGCTACACATTTCCCCATCTTTCAGGTAATTTGTGGATACCGTCCCAATAGAACTTTTCTTATTTTGAGGCAAACCATTCAGATACCCAATTTTCCACTTCTCCATGTGTTTTGAAGTGCTGCTCAGAAAGTGCGTGTGCCATCAATTGGAACAAGTGGTAATCTAAAGGAGCAAGGTCTGGTGAATACAGCGGGTGGGTTAATCCTTCCCAGGCAAGATCTTTTAACGTGTCTTTAACTGGTTTTGAAGTATGTGATGGTACGTTATCATAACGCAAAATTACTTTGCTGTGTCTTCTGGACCATTCTGGTCATTTTATGATCCAAGCGTGGTTCAAATTGATTATTTGTTGTCAGTAGTGATCAGTATTAACGGTTTCACCTGGTTTTAGAAGCTCATAATACACCACATATCTCCTGATCCCACCAAATGCAGAGCATTATCTTCTTTCTGAAGCGATTTGGCCTTGCAGTTGATGTTGATGGTTGACCTGGATCAGCCCATGATTTTGTGTGTTTGGGATTCTCACAATAAATCCACTTTCCATCGCCAGTCACAATTCGATGCAAAAGAGACTTTCTTTCCTGCCGTTTACTGATGACTTTTTGGTTTTCCATTTGTCTTTCGTTCAGTTGATGTGGCACCCATTTTCCTTCCTTTAAAATCTTTCCCATTGCTTGTAAATGATCGTAAATTGTTTGCTGAGCAACGTTTAATCTTTCTACAAGTTGGTTTTGAGATTGACGCGCATCTGCATCCAATAATGCTTGTAATTGTTGGTCTTCAGACTTTTTTGGTTGATCTGGATGTTCTTTGTCCTTCACATCAAAATCATCACTTTTAAAGCATTTAAGCCAGTGTTCTCAAGTATCTTGAGATGGAGCATGTTCACCATAAACTTCCCAAAATATACAATAACTTTTTCTTCAAAATAAAGTAATGAATTAAAATCTCCTGCAAATGCTCTTTTTTGGCACAAAATTTGACATTTTTAAGCATAAAAGTATCTATGATGTTAACACCTTCAACAAATTTGACATATGAAGTTTTGAAGCTTGCTGTCAATACAACAAAATAGCATACATATCAAATCGCATATATATTAACATATGTGTAACTCCATCTATTGAAAAAAATCCACATTATTAACTGGTACACTTAGTATACCAAACAGTTAGCTGTGAGTCAGGCTGTAAAAGCTGAGGAGAACCATGCCCAGGCTTCTGTTGAGCTCAGTCACATATTCATTGTCATATAATAATAAGAGCACTAGGCTTCAGAAACAGGTCTGTGCATTTTCCATAGAATACTCCCACTACTAAGAAACCTGAGGCCTGCTTTCAACAGCTGAAGCAGAAGTTTCAACAAGTTTGCCGTGAATTGGAATCATTTTGAATTAGCAGCTTGCTTAGACAGCCAGTTTGGACAACTCAAACCCCTAAGTGGTGTCTTCAATCTGATTTATTTGACTTGGCTGTGCAGATGACTTCCTATGATTAGACAATGGCTCCTGGAGAAAACGGGGCAATGCCCTCCGTCCGTCTCCTTTCTGTGCATGTATTTAAGTGCCAGGGTAAGAATTTGCCTTTCCTGTGACAGAATGAATGGCCTCAGAAAGTCTAACACTTTTCCTCTTCATTCTTGAAATCCAGACAGCAGTGGGAACCTCATGAGCCCTGGAAAGCCCCTGATAGCAATTGTGGGATAAAATGTTTTAATTGACTAAAGAGCCCCTTGGCAAAATTCTTGTCTTTGTAGAACTTGTCAAAAGTGTTCAGTTTCAAGCCCAAGAGCTGCCAGAATGAAGGTCGATCATTAATGACAGAAAGATTAGGAGAGCAGAGATCTGCTGGCTGCCTGACAGCACATAATGAGACAGAATGGGAGGGAGTCGACTGAGGGCAGCTGACCCAGGGCCCATGTTCTATGGGAGGGGCCTCAGCCTCAGATGCTCACACTGGCACTCCTCATATATGTACAATGATTTGTCTTGGTCGTAAGAAACTAGAAAATGAAAAACGTGACACTCTAAATATATTTCTAACTCAATTCCTTTTCTTCATTGTATACCTACATTGTTCAAGGCACAGGAGAAAGCAGAAGAGCAAATGACTAGCCAAGTTATTCACTGAGTAAAACCTACTGAGTTGATCTTATGTATTCTATATACACACCACACACACACACACACACACACACACACACAGTAGAACTGAATTGGAATCTATCGATCTTGGGATTTACTTAGTTCTGATTACCTAAAAAAGAGGTAGGAATTTGGCTAAAGAAAGATTTTGAATACTTATATATTCCTTTTAACTATGGACTCTTTATCTCCATGCATATGAATGCGATGGGGAAAAAATATTGATATGTAGGAATTTGTCCCCTGCCTTCCATATGATGAGGCAGATTCTATTTTAACCTATTCCACCTTTGAGCTTATGTTAGTCAGGGTTAATGTAATGACAGAGTGGCAAAGGTAGAGAATCCAGGGTAGAGAATCCAGATCGATTTCCAAAAGTTACAGGAGAAGATAAAGGGGTAAGTGCAGGGAGAAAGGCCAGCTTCAACTTAGACTGACTTGAAGGAATCTTTCTGAGGAGCTTGGTGAGAAGTAGGAGAGAGGTTTTAGGAGAAATTGGCGTGACCAAGACATTAAACAAAAAAGAACAACTGGGAAAGAAGACTTTCTGGAGTCCTTTATATGTTTTTATGTTTGTTTATTTTTAATTAATAAAATCCCCTTTTACATTTTAAACAGACCCAAGTAAAATATATTTTAATGCTTTTCTAATTAAAATCTTGGATGCCAGACAGTGTTTCTTTGTATTTAACACCTTGTCAAGAATGGGTGGCAAACTGTCTGGGTTTATGTGAATGACATAGGTACCTGAAGCCTTGTCTGCAAGTTGCTGAACATTAGTGCTAAGGGGGAACTACGTCAGAGACCCCAGTGCCCAGATGTTTGCATCGTGCTGCACTAGGCTCTCATGAGTGAGTGTGATGTGTTGGTTGTATAGATATCTCAGTGACTCTGTGCCAAACTGTAAGACACAGGCTGCAGTAATAGCTGGGATAGTCAGACCAGGGGCAGAAATATAGTCATATTCATGTGTGCTTGTTTCAAACAGGTACACTCTTTAAAATAAAATGGCTTGTTTTAAACTGTGGAGTAGCGAAGGCAGGGCAAGAACTTTAACACTAGAAAACACAATTTTTCTACTTTTAAAAAATGCCACCATTAAAACACACACACACACACACAAAGAAGAGCAAAAGAATCACCACAAAGTGAATAGTGTTTGCTTAGTAATTTTCCATCTGTGCTATAGCAATTTTCACTCGCAATTTAACAAACCCTGTCATAAGCAAAAAACAGGTTTGGCCACGAAAGTAAACTCCCTTTTCTGCTAGTGATTGAGTGAGACCTCCAGATTTATACACTCACAGGCCACTCACATTATGTTAGTTGTTGAAATAGGGCAAGGTTTGGCTTTGAAAGATGTTTACAAGATTTTTTACGTTTTGTAATAAGCAAGTGTCCAGTGAAACTCCCCATGTGGACAGCAGTGGCCACACTCTGGACAGTTTCCTTCTTGTAACTGCTGTGCTACCAGCCCAGCGCTGCTGCCTTGCTTAGAGAGGGAGGCTTAAATAACATCAAAATAACGTGAGCTTGCTTAACTGTGAGACGTAGAGAGACCTCCTCTAAAGTGCCCTACATACCAATCTAAGTCAAATAATTTCTTCTAAAAGTTTAGCAGATTAAAAGGTTTACATCTGCCATGGGCAGGAAGCCAGCCATTTCTGGGAACAAGAAAAATACAGATCTGTATCTCCTTTATGTTTCCATGTAGTGTGAATTCACTCTGCTCAAATGATTATATTTAAACCTGGTCTGAGAGCCGAGGGATGGCAAATAGCAGCAATGCCTATAGAATAGCGGTTACCTTAGTTCACTATATATACTGTTAACCCAGACCTCAAAGCAGATAGGGCTCACTTCCTGCCACCATCACCAAGATGTCCCTGGACTCATGATTGCATGGTAGTGACCCCCAGATCCCTGGCATTCGGAGGCTCAGATGGCTTTGGCTGTGAGATAGAGCCATCTGCTAGGAATGGAGGGAGGCAGTTAGAAGTTGGGATAAAGACATGACTGGGCACACAAACACCAGGGAGGGAGGGCATGAGTGGGGGGGTGGGGAGGGCAATGGGGGGGATAAGGACACATATGTAATATCTTAATCAATAAAGAAAAAATAAAATAATAAAATAAAATCTACACTAATAAAAGAGAAACATGGTAATTGGCGTACGACCGCTACCCTTCCCATTGGCTAATCAGCGTATCCTTATGCAAATTAACTGTCAGCCAAGATGGCGGCCGGCAGCCAGGCAGCTGGAAGCAAACAGGAGGCTTGCTTGCTGCAGGGACTGCAGATTCCAACTCTCAGCCGACAGTTTGAAACTTTGTAACAAATATAGCCAGCCGGGATCTCAGAGCTGAAGTTATACATTGTTTCGATTATAGAACGCAAACAAACCAGCAGCGGAAGCCTCAGAGCTAGAGCCAGAGCTAAAGCTGGCCCAGAAGAAAGAAAAGAAAAAAAGGAGCGGTTGGGAGATTTGGTCAATCGCCAGCCTGAAGGCAGCCCTCAGCCCCTCACCCAGACTGGCCAGGCACCCCAGTGGGGACCCCCACCCTGATCCAGGACACCCTTCAGGGCAAACCAGCCGGCCCCCAGGCCTCTATCCTATATAGTAAAAGGTAATATGCCTCCCAGCACCGGGATCAGCGGAGCCGGGAGGCCTCCTGGCACCGGGTCAGCATGACAGGGGGCAGTGCCCAAACCCCCTGATCGCCCTGCGGCTCTGTGTGTGACAGGGGGCGGTGTCCCAACCCCCTGATCCGCCCTGCTCTGTGTGTGACAGGGGGCAGTGCCCTAACTCCCCTATCGGCCCTGCTCTGTGTGTGACGGTGGGAGCTCCCCAACCTCCTAATGGGCCCTGCTCTGTGCATGACAGGGGGGAGCTCCCCAATCCCCTGATGGGCCCTGCTCTGTGCGTGACAGGGGGCAGCGCCCCAACCCCCTGATTGGCCCTGCTCTGTGCGTGACAGTGGGTGGCACCGCAACCTCCCATCGACCCTGCCTTGAGTGTGACATGGGGCGATGCCCCAACTCCCCAATCGGCCCTACCCTGAGCGTGACCAAGGGCTGCACCTAGGGATTGGGCCTGCCCTCTGCCACCCGGGGGCAGGCCTAAGCCAGCAGGTCGTTATCTCCCGAGGGGTCCCAGACTGCGAGAGGGCACAGGACGGGCTGAGGGACCCCCCTCCCCACCGAGTGCACAAATTTTTGTGCACCGGGCCTCTAGTAAAATAAAATAAAATAGACTTGCCTAGGGTCCTCACGTATACTCAAACACACAGCTGCTGGAACCCTAGGGCAAGTTGTTCAGCAACAATTTCCCTGTTCTCTACCACCCGCCCAGGCTGCCGTGTCATGCTCTCTGGGACAGCCTCAATTTATTTCAAGCCTGTCCATTGTGGGTTTTTTAAAAACTAGATTCAGTATAAAAATGTCATGGAGAGGGAGCAGGTACAGGAAGTCACACTGATTTTCTTTTAACGTCCCCACACCTGGTCTCCATAAGCCTCTCCATTTGTTTTAATGTGTGGCATTTTGCCTTTCTACTTTCCTATTCAACATTTTCAACACAATAGATTCATTTCTCAAGTTAATGTGACTTCAAGTAAAATATTTTTGAGAGCTGATTTAAGATATCCTGAATACTAGTTACTCTGAATATGTGTTTGACTAAATGTAAAAATAAGGAATTTATTTATGTCAAGTAATATTTATTTGTGTCAGGCATTAGTGTAGCGGAAACAGAGCTAATCTCCAGGCTCCATCCATCTTCCCGCTCTGTCAGCCACGGTATGTGGTTCATCCTCATGGTGGCAAGCTGGCTGCTGCGCCTCTAGACATTACATTCCAGGCAGGAAGAAAGTCAATGAAGGAAGACAAAGGAGCAAAAGGCTGAAAGGGGCAGACCTTCTGCGCCCTTTCTCCTTAAAGAGCTCTCTGGGGCACTGTCTCATAGCCCAGGCCTGGCTCTCAGATCTCCCCTTTGCTGTTCAAGTTCTATAGCTTCTGTATTAGAGGAAGGGGAGCCTTTTGAGCAGCTTTGTGAGAATTTTAACACTCAGATAGTCCACAGGAAATACATATCTTTGTTCCATGAAAGTGAACCCTACAGAGTTTAAGTGAAAAGTCAGGGTGCCCTTTCCACAGGGTGACAGCATGTCCAGGCTTGTCTGACACACTTCACCGTACACCCGTGCTCCTGGCTGCATTGTTAACAGCACCTGCTCCCCCTGCCCCCGAGCTGATTGTTATGAAAAATGTCATCTACACTAATAAAAGAGAAACATGGTAATTAGCGTACGACTGCTACCCTTTTCATTGGCTAATCAGTGAGTATATGCAAATTAACTGACAACCAAGATGGCGGCCGGCAGCCATGCACTGTAGCGAACAGGGAGGCTTGCTTGCTCCAGTGACTGGCGGACTCCAACGTTCCCCGCCTGCTGCTGCCAGCCTCTAACCTGGCAGTTTGAAACATTGTAACAAATATAGAAGCTAAACAAAACCCCAGAAACCAGCTTTCAGCCGCTGGGATCTCAGAGCTGGAGTTATAGATTGTTTTGATTATAGAACACAAACAAACCAGATACCTGTTTCAGCAGCGGAAGCCTCAGAGCTTGAACCAGAGCTAAAGCTGGCCCAGAATAAAAAAAAAAAAAAAAAAAGGAGCAGTTGGGAGCTTCAGTCAATTGCCAGCCTGAAAGCAGCCCTCAGCCCCTCACCCAGACTGGCCAGGCACCCCAGTGGGGACCCCCACCCTGAAGGGTGTGTGACCAGCTGCAAACAGCCATCAGCCCCTCATCCAGGCTGGCCAGGCACCCCAGTGGGGATCCCCACCCTGATCCAGGACACTTTTCAGGGCAAACCAGCTGGCCCCCAGGCCTCTATCCTATATAGTAAAAGGGTAATATGCCTCCCAGCATGGGGATCAGCGGAGCCGTGAGGCCTCCTGGCACTGGATCAGTGTGACAGGGGGCAGCGCCCAAACCCCCTGATCGCCCTGGGACTGTGTGTGTGACAGGGTGCGGCGTCCCAACCCCCTGATCGGCCCTGCTCTGTGTGTGACAGGGTGCAGTGCCCCAACCCACCCCCCCACAGGCCCTGCTCTGTGTGTGACGGGGTAGAGCCATAACCTCCCCATTGGCCCTGCCCTGAGTGTGACAGTGGCGGCGCCCCAACCCCTGATCAGCCCTGCTCTGTGTGTGGCAGGGGGTGGTGCCCTAACTCCCCTATCGGCCCTACTCTGTGAGTGACAGGGGGGAGCTCCTCAACCCCCTGATGGGCCCTGCTCTGTGCATGACAGGGGGGAGCTCCCCAACCCCATGATTGGCCCTGCTCTGTGCGTGACAGGGTACAGAGCCCCAATCCCCCTGATGGGCCCTGCTCTGTGCGTGACAGGGGGTGGCACCGCAACCTCCCCATCGACCCTGCCTTGAGTGTGACAGGGGGCGGTGCCCCAACCCCCCAATCGGCCTTACCCTGAACATGACTGAGGGTGGCATTGCAACCTCCCAATCCGCCCTGCACTGTGCATGACAGGGGGTGGCGCCCCAACTCCCCAATCAGCCCTGCTCTGAGCCCGACCAGGGGCTGCACCTAGGGATTGGGCCTGCCCTCTGCCACCCAGGAGCAGGCCTAAGCCAGCAGGTCGTTATCTCCAGAGGGGTCCCAGACTGCGAGAGGGCACAGGCCAGGCTGAGGGACGCCCCCTTCCCCCCGAGTGCACAAATTTTTGTGCACCAGGCCTCTAGTGCTATTATAAGTGTCAAAAGGATGTTATGGGAATGCCTGTATATCCACTACCCAGGTCCTACTAGCAAACATTTCCTACACTTGTCTTATTGCATATCTCTGCATCTGTGTTTTTTTGGGGGGGGAGTTGGAGGTATGTTTCAGAGTAAATTACAGACATCAGTACACTTCTCCTTAACTACCTCATTAATAAGAATTCTATATTTTTACAATATGTTTTTCTTTGGAGGTAAAATTAACATAAAATGAAATGTACATCCTAGTTGTATATTTGGACAAATGTGTAACTGAAACTCCTATCCTACATAATAAAAGCCTAATATGCTAAGTGTCTGGTCAGCTGGTCTGCCATTCAACCAATCAAAGAGTAATATGCTAATGATATGCTAAGGTTGCCCAACCGCTCACTATGACATGCACTGACCACCAGGGGGAAGACGCTCTGACCAGTAGGTTAGCTTCCTGCTGAGATCCAACCAATCAGGACTGAGGGAGACAGGCTGGACACACCCTGGAGCCCTCCCACAGTCCCTTCCTGGCTGGCCAACCACCCACATCCCACCCCAGCCCCTCTTGTGCACCAGTGGGGTCCCTAGGCCTGGCCTGCACCCTCTCGCAACCCGGGACCCCTTGGGGGATGTTGGAGAGTCGTTTTCAGCCCAATCCCACAGGCCAGGCTGAGGGACCCCACTGGTGCACAAATTCATTCTAGTTAAGATATAAAATATTACTATCACCCACCCCAGAAAGTTTCCTAATGCTCCCTCTCAGTCAATCCCTCCCTCAGAAAACCACTGTTTGGATTTTTTTCAATGGATTATGTTGCCTATTCTAGAATCCCAGATAAATGGAATCATAATTAAATACCCTTTGGGACAAAGCCTTAGGGTCAGTGAAAACTAAGGCTAATATTTTGAGAATTATTCAGGTTGTCACATATATAATTGCAGAAGCGTATTTATTTATTTCTATTTATAAGAACCTAACAAACTCTCGATCCCAGCTAGGTCAAAATCACCTATTTTCAAGGCTGATTGTTAAACAATTTCTATGGAGAGCAAAGTCCTTTAAGATGGATAAAGCCACACTGCTTCTCTCTCTGGCAAAGAATATAAACTCCTAGAAATAAAGATCTTTATTTCACAAAACGAATTGTGGGTTTGGAACTTCTAAATGGCTCATTTTAAATGTAATGTCTCTCTAAGATATATAAATTAGTGCAGCAAAATATTAGGGCCCTTTGAATGTGTCAGCCCATGAATTGTAAATTGCTGTTTGTTTAGCGATTGGAGGTGGGGAGCTTACCCAGACTAAAAGGAGCTGCTCAGTGTTTTGTGGTATCTGGATGGACTTGCAACCATGGGCACCACTCCTGACCCCTGACACATTTTTGTTCAAGGAAGGAGAATGGCTGAGAATGCACATAAAAATATCCCAGTTAGCAGAAGTTTAAGGAATTAAAGAAATAAAGAACACACATGTTTGCATTTAGACATGGTATATGGCTAATTTTTTTTCACAAAGAGTGCCTCATTACTTCTGCTGTAAGTGGTCCTCTAAATGTTCACCATTTGACAAGGGGAATTTCCCTTCCCTTCTCTCCTCTCCCTACAGTATAGATTACACTAATTGCTTTATTTTAACAAGAGGGACCCTGTTTCCCCCAACCATCTTCTTGACCTCCAGTTTGAACTTCAACTGCAAGGATCTTTGCCGAGAGATAATTGCACTACTGATATGATTTAATGCACTTTGGCTCTGGTACATCATCTTTTCCATCTTTAGAAACATTTTTAACTCTCAAAGGGTCAGATTCCCATCCTATATAATTCTTGGAGAGTCATATAAAAATTGGCCCAAAGTTTTCTTATCATTTATAATTTTCATAATACCCTGAGAGTCACAAAACTATCTAGTGTTTCAGAGATGGACAATTTGCTGTTTTTCACAAGTGAAAAATCTCGGAAGAGTGATGTAAGGAATGCCAATAAGATTAAAACTGTCATAGGAAAATTGTAGCTAAAGCTCATGCTGCAACCTGCAGGACCCCCACTTCGGTTCTATCTTTACAAATATCCATGTCTGTAACTTTTTCTCAAAAATCCCTCCTGATTGAGTGAACAAGCATGAAAACCTGGCAATGAGATGGGGTGAGCCTTCTGCCACGGATGAATGGAGAGGTCGAGCCATGCGCCCCTCAGGGGGGTCTCCTCCCTGGGACTCCAGACTCTCCTCCCTGACAAGTTCTCCTAGATCCGCCTGCTCTGAATTCCTAGGGCAGCACCGAGTTCTATGTGTGTGTGCTTTGTGTTTTCCTCCCCACTCCCCCCATTTTGGGGAGGTAGGTGGCTCTGCATTTGTGCACTTATACACATGCACACACAGGCATGCAAAACACACACATATGCCCCTACAGAGAAGCCCACATACATCGCACATCTAACCCTTATGTGCACACACACACATGCACATGCACACACACATGCTTTCACAACGAGCAACATTATAGTATTTAACTTACTTTTTACCTAGCCCATACCCCTTAAAGGAGAACATCCCTCTCTTGGGAGAGGCTTAAGCAAGTGCTAATATTACCTCTTTTGAAAGAATTGGGTTCAGTCAGTGAGTTTAGATACAGCGCACCTCCAGGCAGCGGGGCTAATGGAACACGGAGGACTTGACCTCTAAAGATTGCCAGCACTTTTCAGCTAAAGCATTTCAGAAAAGTATTTTGCCTCTTTATGTCTCAGTTGTTTCATCTGTAAAGAGGGAATGAAATGATTCACCCCCAGCACCTTTGTGAGGCTATATACGACACAGGCATTTTAAATCTATAAATCACCACAGAAAAGTTATCACTGCTACCAGGTAGCTGTCTCCTTTTAAGCAAGAAGCACAGCTGGGGAATGAAGGCTTCTGTATAATCCTGAGCAAAGTGCTCTAGGTCCCAAAGAGCCTAGCACACACTTAGGATGAGAATGAACAAATCCTCCAGAAAACAGAAATGAAGGTCAGATCTGTGCAGATTCCTTTAGTTCTTGGCTATTCTGGGAGTTGAATAAATGGTCTAGAAACTGCCAGAAGCCGGTCCATCCTTGCTGCTTGACACAGTCACTGCAGGGAAGAAACATCTGCACAGCATATGTTTCAAGGGACCTGGCATATATGGCATACTGTTTTTAATATGTTTGCTCCCCTTCTTGGTGCTATGTGTTTTAACCAAGGTCACCTCTCCAAGAAAGGTTGTTTCCCCAGGTAGGGATTTTTCCCTGAAGTTAGGGAGGGAATAAAATCCCTTAACTAAGTGCCAGGTGGGTAGTTAATCACTTTAACTACGAACAATCACACTTAAGCTACATAATCTACATAATCTTTACTCCCTGGAATGGAGATAAGAAACGCCCTAACTTTTGGAATATAAATTGATAGGATTAAAATCAACTGGTATAAATACAGATGTAACAAGACAATAACACACAGAACCTGGCTGGAGATCCTGGCTAGAACCTGGCTAGAGAACCAGGCTATGCTGATCAACTGAACGCTGCCTCCGTGTCCTTCCTTCTTCACCGACTCTGTCCACACCTTTGGAAACCCCTGGACCTGTGGGGGTTGGACCCCAACAAGAAACTCTGGGCAATCAGTGTGTATGGGGAAGGGGTGAGAGGAGGGAGGGGCAGTGACTGGGATATTTTAATGCTGACCAGATACTCAGTTCACCGCCAGGTAACCAGGCCGTGGAAGGGTTGGCTGTGAGCAGTTGGCCCTGTAGAGCTCAAGAGGAAGATAGACACCTTCCAAACACCCAGGGTCTCTTCTGATGGAACCCGTCAGAGACACGGGGCACTGCCACTCACACCCCTTTTAGGCTACTGCCAATCCTGTCTGCACATCAAGACCTCACTTTTCTTCTGTTCTTCTTTGAGAATTCTTTCCAGATTGCAGCAGGGGATGATCATCTCTAACCAGCATCAGTTGCCATTGTGGACAGTGAGCCAGAGACCATGGCTAACATGTCGAGGGGAGATTCAAACAGCATCCAACACTCTCAGAGACTAACTTGTTAATCAGAACAATTAGTCCATCTCAAATAAGCCAGTGGCGTGGCCTTCGTGCTCCTGTTCGGAAGCAGCACTTTGTTATTGGAGTTTGTAAAGAGGAAATGAGTTTCCCATGCTGGCCTGGCACATGAGGCTGTGTGCCCTGTGTGTTACTTTTCTAAGATGCTCCCTTGCAGCTTGCTCTCTGGGATATGCTGTTGATCAGGGCCCATTGTTCTTGACTGCCTTTGATCATTTATTTTAGCTCCTTGTCTCCATCCTTCAGTTAGTGCCATGCTTTTTCAACTTATCCCTCCACTTATGGTTTCTGGCTTTCAACCCAATTCTTTTTACTATTTTTCATCTTTGAATCATTGCTAACCACAAATTCCCCATTTCACTCAGTGGCTAGTTAGTGTAGTTGATGGAAGCCCAGTGGCTATAGGTTGGCATGGCTTCAATTTCTGAGTGAGTCAGTTACTATACCAGGCAGAGAGAGTATGTTTAAAATGCCCGGCCATGCTTTACTCTGGTGGTTTATCGAGTGGTTGGCATTGTCACCCAGGAGAAGGATGGGCATTTAGTGAGACCTGTATAAATCCATCAGCATTGGAAAACAGTTTTTGGAGAAAGTCCTGCTGATGCGCACATTAATCAATATTGTATAGGTGCTACCAATTTGCTCTTAAAATGGCCAGCCCCACCTCCTCTGCAAGCATTTCTGGCTCCATGCTCTCTGTCCCTCCCCTCCTTCACTCAGACAGTCTTTCCCTATGTTCTGTCCTGACTTTGCTCATATGTACTTGACTTGAAATTGCTGCAGTCTTTTGTTTATAGATCTATCTTCTTCTGCTAGACCAGGGCTCAGCAACATTCTTCTGTAAAGGGCCAGATAATGACTACTGTAGACTTGGCAGGCTTCATAATCTCTGTTTCAACTACTCAACTTGAGGTTATGGTGCTAAACAGTCATAGTCAACATGTAAACAAATGGTGTGGCTGTATTCCAACAAAACTTATTTATGGACATTAAAATTTGCACTTCATATGATTTTTACATGACATATTATTCTTCTTTTGATTTTTGAAAACCATATAAAACTGTAAAAATGTCTCTTAGTTCACAGGCTGTAAATGAACAGGCAGAAGGCTGGGCTGGACTGGGCCCCACGGAACAGTTGCTGGCCTCTGCACTTACTGGAGTGCAGATTCTGGGAGGGCTGGGACTTTTCATGTTTGTGTGTTCTAAAGTTTGGCCCATGGCAGGCATTTAATAAGTACTTCTTTAGTAAAAGAAGAATTTCTTCAGAACATATAATATAAATATATTGTATGTTTATTAATACATATTACATTAGAGATAAAAAATGGCAGCAGAGTAGGTGGATGCTGCACAGACATGCTCCCAGGACCAAACTGGAATTACAACTGAAATACAGACAGGCTTCCTGAATAATCAACATAAAACTCACAGGAGAGAACCCTGATACCCAAGAACCAAAAATGGAGACTGCATAGAGACTGGTAGGATGGGGGGAGGCGCGAAAGGGCTGGCTGGGCACCCACAGACAGCAACTGAAGTCCCAGAGAAATATTTCAGCTATGGGCATTGCCACTGAGAACTCTGGAATCTAATCCCAAAGCTGGGTCCCCCAGCAGAGAGCACCAAACTGAGGAGGGTACCCACATGACATCTAGCTGTGAAAAGCAGTGGGGTGCTGTCTGCCAGAGAGTGGCAGCTGAAAGTTTGGGCACCCTCTTAAAGGGCCAATGCACAAAAATTCCCTGTGGAGCCACCCATCTTGTTCTCTGACAGAGTGGGGGGTGAAGTGGATTGGAGCTGTGAGAGCAGAACCCAGGACTGGGGACTCAGAGGATAGAGCTCAGAAGGCAGACGCCCCAAGTTTCCTGTGCTGAATCATTCCCTCATGCAGTGGATGACATCTTTTCCACACAGACATTTGCCTTGCCTGGGAGGAAAACAGTCGACACAGGCTATTAGAAAACACCTTGAGGCCACTTGAGAGATTGAAAGTAACAATTAGTTTCCAGGCAGAAGCAACTACCCCACCCTGTTGAAGAAACTCTAACCACACCTGAGGACAATTGCCTGGGGGCAATTCAAGTTGAAATCCTATTAGTCTGTAGACACAGGTGGTCTCTGGAGGCTTTGAGTCTTTGCCTGATCCAATTAGTCAGAAACAGCCTTTAACACTGTCCTGCACTAGAGATTTGAGAGGTGTAGAGGATCTACCTAATACATAGTCACAAACCCAAACAGACAACCAAAATGAAGAAACAAAGAAACAATCCCCAAAAGAAAGATCTAGAGCATTCTCCAGAAGAGATAAATGAAGCAGATATAAGAAATTTATCTGAAACAAAGTTCAGAGTAATTATGGTAAAAATGCTCAACAGTATGAAAAAAAATATAGTAACTATGAAAAAAAGAACAGTTTGAGATAAAGAATGGCATAACACAAATGAAGAACACATTGGAAGGAATACACAGCAGATTAGGGGAAGTTGAGGATCAAATCAGTGAATTAGAAGACAGAGTTAAAAATATCACTCAACTTGCCCTAAATGGTTTGGCTCAGTGGATAGAGCGTTGACCTGTGAACTGAAGGGTCCCCAGTTTGATACCGGTCAAGAGCATGTACCTTGGTTGCAGGCACATCCCCAGTAGGGGGTGTGCAGGAGGCAGCTGATTGATGTTTCTCTCTCATCAATGTTTCTAACTCTCTATTCCTCTCCCTTCCTCTCTGTAAAAAATCAATAAAATATATATTTTAAAAAATGATTTTAAAAATATCACTCAACTAGAGAACCTAAAAAAACAAAAAAACAGGAGGACCACTTAAAAGAGCTGTGGGACAATGTGAAACATAACATATTAGAAAAGCAGGTGTGCCAGAAGAGGCAGAAAGGGAGAAAGGCATAGAGAAGGTGTTTGAAGAAATAATGGCAGAAAACCTCCCTAACCTGGTAAATAAAAAAGTCACACAAGTTCAGGAGGCACAGAGAACCCCAACAAGAAGAACCCAAACAGGCCCACACCCAGTCACATCATAATTAAAATGCCAAAAATTAAAGACAAAAAGAGAATCTTAAAGGCAGCAAGAGAAAAGAAAACTGTTATCTGCAAAGGAGTTCCCATAGGCTGACACCTGGTTTTTTGAAACTCTACCAGCCAGAAGGGAATGGCATGAAGTACTCGAGGTAATGGAAAGCAAAGATCTGAGACCAAGATTATCATATGCAGCAAGGCTATTATTCAAAATAGATGGTCAAATAAAGAGCTTTCCAGACAAAAAGAGGCTAAAGGAGTTCATCATCACCAAGCCAGCATTACAAGAAATGCTAAAGGGACTGCTGTAAGGGATTGTTGAGAAGAAACAGAAAGAGAAACCTAGCCATACTGAATTAAAATGGCTATAAATACGTACCTCTCAATAATAACCCTAAATGTAAATGGATTAAATGCTCCAATCAAAAGGTGTAAGGCAGCTGAATGGATACAAAAACCTGACCCAACTATATGCTGTCTACAAGAGACCCTCCTCAGAACAAAAGATACATACAGGATGAAAGTGAAGGTATGGAAAAAAAATTTCCATGCAAATGGAAAAGAAAAAAGAGCTGGAGTAGCAATACTCATATCCGACAAAATAGACTTTAAAATGAAGGGCATCACAAGAGACAACAAAGGTCACTCCATAATACTAAAGGGATCGATTCAACAAGAGGATATAACCCTGGTAAACATTTATGCATCCAATATAGGTGCACTTAAATATATCAAAATAAAAAACTTCTAGAGGAATTTAGTGAAGATATTATCAACAATACAGTCATAGCAGGGGACTTTAACACCCCTCTGACTTCCCTGGACAGATCTCCCAGATAAAAACTTACCAAGGAAACAGAGACTCTAAAGGACACGCTGGATCAGATGGATATAATAGACATTTATAGAACGTTTCACCCCAACACAGCAGAATATACATTATTCTCAAGTGCACATGGTTCATTCACAAAGATACACCATATGTTAGGACACAAAACAAGTTTCTACAAGTTCAAGAATATTGAAATCATATCAAGCATCTTTTCAGATCACAGTGGAATGAAATTAGAAATCAACTGCAGTAAAAACACCTAAAAACATTCAAACACGTGGAGGCTAAATTGCATGTTATTAAACAATGAATGGGTTACTAACGAGATCAAGAAAGAAATCAAAAACTTACTGGAAACCATGAAAATAAACACAAAACAACCCAAAATCTCTGGAATACAGCAAAAGCAGTCCTGAGAGGGAAGTTCATAGCACTACAGGCATAGCTCAAAAAAACAAGAAAAATCAGTAATAAACTATTTAACCTTACAACTTAAAGAACTAGAAAGAGAACAACAACAAAAAAGCCCAGAGTAAGTAGAAGGAAGGAAATAATAAAGATTAGAGCAGAAATAAATAACATAGAGACTAACAAAAAAATATATAAAAATCAATGAAACCAAGAGCTGGTTCTTTGAAAAGATAAACAAAATTGATAAGCCATTAGCCAGGCTCATCAAGAAACAAAGAGAGAGGACCCAAATAATTAAAATCAGAAACAAAAGTGGACAAGTAACCAAGGTCACCAGAGAAATACAAAGGATTGTAAGAAAATACTATGAACAACCATATGCCAACAAACTGGACAATGTGAATGAAATAGACAAATTCCTAGGAAAACACAATCTCACAAATCTGAATCTGGAAGAATCAGAAAACCTGAATAGGCCAATAACAACTGATGAAATAAAAGCATTAAAAAAACAAAACAAAACTCCCACCAAACAAAAGCCAAGGTCCAGACAGCTTCACAGGGGAGTTTTTCCAAACATTCAAAGAAGAACTAACACCTTTACTTCTCTAACTATTTCAGAAAATTCAAGAGGAACACTTCCAAACTCTTTTTATGAGGTCAGCATTATCCGAATTCCAAACCCAGATAAAGACACTACAAAGAAAGAGAATTACAGGCCAATATCCCTGATGAACATAGATGCTTAAATCCTCAACATAATATTAGCAAATAACATCCAGGAATATATTTTAAAAAATCATGCACCATGATAAAGTGGGATTTATTCCAGGGATGCAAGGCTAGTACAATATTCCCAAATCAATAAATGTGACACATCACATAAACAAATTGAGAGACAAAAATCATATCATATCAATGATCATATCAATAGACACAGAAAAAGCATTCAACGAAATCCAACACCCATTTTTTATAAAAGCTCTCAGCAAAGTTGGAATAGAGGGAGCATATCTCAACATGATAAAGGCCATGTATGACAAACCAACAGCCAACATCATACTCAATGGGAAAAAACTAAAATCATTTCCCCTAAGAACAGGAACAAGACAGGGATGGCCACTCTTGTTTGACATAGTATTGGAAGTGCTAGCCATAGCGATCAGATAAGAAGAAGAAATAAAAGGCATCCAAACTAGAAAAGAAGAAGTAAAACTGTAAATATTTGCAGATGACATGATATTGTACATAGAAAAATGCAAAGACTCCATAAAAAAACTACTAGACTTAATAAATGAATTCAGCAATGTAGCAAGATACAAAATTAACACCCAGAAATCTATGGCTTTTTTGTACACCAATAATGAACTCACAGAAAGAGAAACTAAAAAGACAATCCCATTTACCATTGCACCAAAAAATTAAGATACCTAGGAATAAACTTAACCAAGGAGGTAAAAGACCTGTACTCGGAAAACTACAGGACATTGAAAAAAGATAGAGGAAAACATAAACAAATGGAAGACTATACCATGTTCATGGATTGGTAGAATCAACATCATTAAAATGTCCATACTTCCCAAAGCAATCTATAGATTCAATGCAATCTCCATTGAAATACCAGTGGCATAATTCAAAGACCTAGAACAAATTTTTTTAAAAAAAACCCTGAATAGCTGCAACAATCTTGAGAAAGAAAAACAATATTGGAGAGATCACAATACCAGATATCAAGCTATATTACAAGCCACTGTTCTCAAAACTGCCTGGTATTGGCATAAGAACAGACCGATAGACCAATGAAACCAAACAGAGAACCCAGAAATCCACCCAAGCCATTATGCTTGATTAATATTTGACAAAGGAGGCAAGAACATACAATGGAATCAAGATAGTCTTTTCAATAAATAGTGTTGGGAAAATTGGACAGATACATGCAAAAATAAATAAATAAAACTAGACCACCAACTTACACCATACACAAAAATAAACTCAAAATGAATAAAAGACTTAAACATAAGATGGGAAACCATAAAAATCTTAGAAGAATCCATAGGCAGAAAAATGGCAAATGTATGTCATAGCAATGTCTTTACTAATACAGCTCCTCTGGCAATGGAAACTAAAGAGAAAATAAAAAAATGGGACTACATCAAAATAAAAAGCTTCTGCACAGCAAAAGAAACCATCAACAAAACAACAAGAAAGTCCACTAGATGGGAGAACATATTTGCCAATGATATCTCCAACAAGGTTTAATCTCCAACATTTACAGGGAACTCATACAACTTAACAAAAGGAAGATAAACAATTCAATCAAAAAATGGGCAACGGACCTAATAGACACTTTTCGAAAGAGGACATACAGAAGGCCGAAAGACATATGAAAACATGCTAAAAGTCACTAATTATACAAGAGATGCAAATCAAAATGACAATGCGGTATCATCTCACACCTGTCAGAATGGCTATCATCAACAAATCAACAAACAAGTGTTGGAGAGGATGTGGAGAAAAAATGAACCCTTCTGCACTGCTGGTGGGAATGTAGACTGGTGCAGCCACTGTGGAGAACAGTATGGAGTTTCCTCAAAAAACTAAAAATGGAACTCCCATTTGACCCAGTAATCCCACTTCTAGGAATATATCCCAAGAAGCCAGAAACACCAATCAGAAAGGATATATGCACGCCTATGTTCATAGCAGCACAATTCACCATAGCTAAGATGTGGAAACAGCCTAAGTGCCCATCAGCAGATGAGTGGATTAGAAAACTGTGGTACATCTACACAATGGAATACTACGCTGCGGTAAAAAAGAAGGAATTCTTGCCGTTTGCAACAGCATGGATGGAACTGGAGAGCATTATGCTAAGTGAAATAAGCCAGTCAGAGAAAGATAAATACCACATGATCTCACTCATTTGTGGAATATAGAGAACAACATAGACTGATGAACAGGGACAGGTCCAGAGATGCAGAAACAGCGATCAGACTGTCAATCCCCGGGGGGAAAGTAGGGGAGGGTGGGGGTAAGGGGAAGAGTTCAACCAAAGGACTTGTATGCATGCATATAAGCCAAACCAATGGACACAGACAACTGGGGGATGAGAGCATGAGTGTGGGGGGGAGGTTGGGGGTTAATGGGGGGATGAGGACACATTTGTAATACCTTAACCACTAAAGAAATTAAAGATTAAAAAAAATAACGGGCAAAGGATCTGAATTTTCAAAAGAGGACATAAAGAAGGCCCAGAGACATATGAAAACATACTCTGTCACTAATCATCCGAGTGATGCAAATCAAAATAGCAATGAGATACCATCTCACACCTGTCAGAATGACTATCATCAACAAATCAACAAATGACAAGTGCTGGCAAGGATGTGGAGAAAAAGGAACCCTTGTGCACTGCTGGTGGGAATGCAGACTGGTGCAGCCACTGTGGAAGACATTATGGAGTTTCCTCAAAAAAACTAAAAATGGAACTCCCATTTGACCCAGTAATCCCACTTCTAGGAATATATCCTAAGAAACTAGAAACACCATTCAGAAAGGATATATGCACCCCTATGTTCATAGCAGCATAATTTGCAATAGCTAAGATTTGGAAACAGTCTAAGTGCCCATTAGCAAATGAGTGGATTAGAAAACTGTGTTACATCTACACAATGGAATATTATGCTGCAGTAAAAAAGAAGGAACTCTTACCATTTGCTATAGCATGATGAACCTGGAGAGTATTGTGCTAAGCGAAATAAGCCAGTCGGAGAAAGATAAATATAATATTATCTCACTCATTTGTGTAATATAATGAACAACATAAACTGATGAACAAAAATAGATCCAGAGGTGGAAAGATAATATTTTAGAATATAATAGAAGTAATCATGTTATTTGCAGATTGTTAATATTTACCACTTTTGTGATATCATACTATGTTAATACAGTTTTGGTAATATTACCATACTTAAAATCCTTTTATTCTTGAAATATTAATGTTTATTGCATGTAATCTATATACCAGAACGCCGTAATGACCATATGACTTGTCACTATGATGCCACTGTGGCCAGTAAACCAGCCTGATCTGGAGGTGGTGCCAGCTGGCTAACCCCCCTGCAACCCATCCCCCTGGCCTGCCCCACCCCGATTGGCCCAACCCACCTCAATTGGCCCGCAGCCCCTCCCCCCACCCAGTTCCACCCCAGATCGGCCCTCCATCAGGGTCAGGGCCAGCTGGCCAACTGCCTGCGGTCCCTCCACCCTAGGCTGACCCCGCCCCTGATGGGCCCCTACCATCCTGATCAGCCCGTGGCTCCTCCCCCCAGCCAGCTCTGCCTCTGATCAGCCCCCCTGACACCAATCAGGGATGGGGCTGTCTGGCCTACCTCCCACGGCCCCTCCCCTGGCCGCTGACCCCTGATTGGCCCCACCCACCCCACTCTGGGGCGGGGACAGCCAGCACACTGCCCACAGCCCCTCCCCCATAGCTGGCCCCTCCACCAACCAGCCCCCCGACTCCAATTGGGGGCAGGGCCCACTGGCCAATCGCCTGCATCCTCTCCCACCAACTGGCCCAGCCATGATCAGCCCCAATCAGGGTAGGCTGGCTGGCCAACTTCCTGCCATCTCCTCCTCCCGATAGGCCTGGCCCCAATCCGACAATTGGGGCCAGGCCAGCCAGACCCCACCCATGCACAAATTCGTGCACTGGGCCTCTAGTATTATTATATGTAAGATCATTTCTCTTGAACAATTGGTGTTTATAGCATGTAACATTATCATATTGAAAATTGTTTTTCTTCAAGTTAAAAAAATACCTATTACAATAGAATGTTATGTAACTTCATATTATAATAATATATTGTATTATCCTATATAATAAAAGCCTAGGTGGAGTCACACAATGTCATCACAAGATGGCCACCACAAGATGGCTGCCACAGGATGGCCACCATAAGATGGCTGGCAGAGGAGGGCAGTTGTGGGCGATCATGCCAGCAGGGGAGGGCAGTTGGGGGTGACCAGGCCTGCAGGAAAGGGCAGTTAGGGGCAACCAGGCTGGCAAGGGAGGTCAGTTGGGGGCCACTGGGCTTTCAGGGGAGGGCAGTTGGGGGCGATCGGGCCAGCATGGGAGCAGCTAGGCATCAATCAGGCCAGCAGGGTAGCAGTTAGGGGGCGATCAGGCTGGCAGGCAGAAGCAATTAGGGGCAATCAGGCAGGCAGGCAGGTGAGTGGTTAGGAGCCAGCAGTCCTGGATTGTGAGAGGGATGTCCCAGATTGGAGAGGGTGCAGGGCGGACTGAGGGACACCCCCCCCATGCACGAATTTCATGCACCGGGGCTCTAGTCTATATAATAAAAGCCTAAGCGACCATTTCGGTGGAATGACCAGAACGACCAGTTGCTATGATGTGCACTGACCACCAGGGGGAAGATGTTCAACGCAGGAGCTGCCCCCTGGTGGTCAGTGCACTCCCACATGGGGAATGCTGCTCAGCCAGAATCCTGGCTCATGTCTGGCAATTGCAGCGGCAGTGGCAGGAGCCTCTCCCACCTCCGCAGCAGCACTAAGGATGTCCAACTTCAGGCTTAGGTAAGGAGCAAGGGGGTCTCAGACTGAGAGAGGAGAGTGGGCCTAAATCAGCAGGTGGACATCCCCTAAGGGTTCCCAGACTGCGAGATGGCACAGGCCGGGCTGAGGGACCACCCTCCCACCCCCCAGTCAATAAATTTGTGCACCGGACCTCTAGTTATTAGTATATTTGTTCAGGTCGAAAGAATTTGGCTAACATAAATTTATATTATCTATATTTATAAAAGGCTAATATGCTAATTGTCTGACTGTCCAACTGGTCGCTATTACGTGCACTGACCACCTGGGGGCAGACGCTCCATGCAGGAGCTACCGTGATGCGCACTGGCCATTTACAGAGAAATGGCTCCACAGACCTGGCGCCCACAAAGCATCACTTGGCTTCCCCCAAGTGGGACACAGGCCCCATCACCACCCTGGAGCAACAGCCCACTAAATTGCAGCTGATGGTGCCGAGATCGCATGGCACAAAATGCAGCCCACAGCCCAGCCCAGCCCAGAAATGGTGGCTGTGGGCACTGGGTAATGATGTCACATAGAAACGCCCAGCTTCCTTTGTCTAGCGACTAGCCTTCTTGCAGTTTCTTCAGCCCAGTTGGAAACATTTTACACTTTAACCAAATGTCTGTGAACTGTTTTCCCATACCTCACCTCATTCGATCCTCACAGAAGTACTGGAGTAGGTAGATAGGAGACTAGGTGGAATCCTACTTTCTTTTCATTAGCCAGAAAATGGAGATTTAGAAAGCTTAGAAACTTGCCCCAATGAAAAGAAGTGAGAAATGGTGGACCTTGAAAATGACTTCAGGTTTTTTCACTGCGCAGAATATAGTCAAACACTGCTGCAGTTAAATATTTTACCCTTTGTTTTCCCTGTGTGATCTACAATAATAATCTGCTTCATGTTGATATTTATTGCTGTGTTGCTGACAATTACCTGAAAGGGAAGTTGGGGTGCTTCACTAGGCTGGAAAAAATTTAGCTAAATCAGAAAGCAGATCTAATTAAGCAAGTTTATCTATCTCTATAAAAAGGCTAAGTTGTCTCGCACATGCGCAATACATATAAAGCTCTCGCTGGCGCCAATCACATGTGTGTGTTTTGATCTGTCATTGTCGATTGTGAATTTGGTTGACACTTCTATTATAGAGAAAGGGTGAATAGTGATATTAAAATATTTCTTCTAATTAAATTTCTTTCAATGTGCACAAATTCATGGACTGGGCCACTAGTATTTATGTCATATATATATATATATATATATATATATATATATATATATATTAGTGGGATAAAAAAATTTTAAATTATACACAAAAAATATTCTTCATTTTCTATAACTGCTTTGATCTTCTTTATAAGACCCCATCTCATAGATAGCCAAGAAAAAACTAAACTTTTGTCCAATTTAAATGTATTGGAATTCAATAAGTTAAACAGAATTTTTAGGTAACCAAGCATCCTCCAGGTCCATGCTCAGGTTTTTTGATTCCTACACGTGGTCCTCTTCAGGATGGTGTCTGGGGATTTGGGGAGAGACTTCCATGGCCCAGAGTGACAGAGAAGGTGAGGGCCTTGGACCCACATGTGGGATCCTTGTCCTGCCCTCTGGCCTCTCTGCAGGGTGGTCTTTATCTGCCTGGTCGCTAGGTGGCCTTCAATTCTGAAGTTTGGGGCAGAGAGCCTATGGAAGCGATGGCATTGTCCCAGTCCAAGCAAGGTCGCTGGTATTGAGAGCATTATCCACTTCCCTTTGTGTGAAATGGCCCTTCTGGCTTCAGACCCTATTGGTTAGCTCCAGTCAATCTACGCTGCAGCCCTCAGTCATTCTACCTCTACTGTGGTAAACCCCTTCTAGCCAGTTCTCTTGTCAGTACCCTTAGGCCCTTTCTTCTTCTCTCCATGGAGTTTAAGTGAGGCAGGTGGAACTCTTGGAGGTCATGTATATCACTGAGAGCCAAAGAAGAACTGGGGGCCTTGGCTTAGTCTATCCATCTTACCTGACACAGCTTGGTATCACTTTTATTTATATCAAGTGACCTACGGTGAACACTGGTGACTGGTCTCTAAATCCCAAAGACAGAGAAGGGACAGATTTCCTCTATTCTCAACATTCTCTTCATCTATCCAGATGTTATAAAGCCAATCTCATCATGCTTCCTTTCCCCCAACATATGGCCCTTAGGCAGAGTGAAAGAAAAGGGCTCTGGTGACTGACTATCACTCTATCCCAGACTCCTTTTTCTTCT
Source organism: Myotis yumanensis (assembly GCF_028538775.1). Lineage (NCBI taxonomy): Eukaryota > Metazoa > Chordata > Mammalia > Chiroptera > Vespertilionidae > Myotis > Myotis yumanensis. Next base: position 94,389,508 of record NW_027223753.1, on the reverse strand, counting down.
TCAATCTCTCAGTCTAGCCTTCCACTTTCTCTAGGTGTCTACTTCTCCTTTTTCCAGCCTTATGGTCTTTCTCACGTTCAGAACGGAATTCCTCCTAACCCCATTGAAAAACTCCATGATCTCAACCTTTTAGTTTTCTTCAATATTTAAAGGATAGGTAAGGGGTTTAGAAATTCCTCATCTTTCTTTACAAACCTGATTTCTAGCTTAAAATTTGCTCTGGACTGAAAAAAGTATTTGGATGTCACAAATAGAATATTAACTTTTTCTTAATTTCCTCTGTAACAGGTTTGATTCTTCTGTGACAGATTGATTCTAAAAGTGCAAAGGTGAGGGAAAGCCTATTACTATATTTCAGAAAATATTAACTTTTCACTATTAATAAAGAAATAATAAGGCTCGTGTAGATATTCTATGACAGCTTGAAAACCATGGAGGATGGCTTGACTGGTAAATTTTGCCAAATATTTAAAGAAGAATTAATATCAGTCCTTCCCAAAAACTCTTCCAAAAATTTTGAAGGGAAGGGAACACTTTCTAACTAATTTTATGAGACCAGCATTGACCTGACACCAAAGTCAGAAAATGACACTAGCCAGAAAAACAAACAAACAAACAAACAAACAAACAAATAAAAAAAACACCGAAAACTGTAGGCCAATATCTCTGATGGGTATATATGCAAACATTCTCAATAAAATACTAGCAAACAAATTTAAGCAGCTCATTAAACAGACCATTGACTATGATGAAGGGGATTTATCCCTGGGATGAAAGTATGGTTCAACATACACAAATCAATCAATGTAATATATCACACTAATAGAATGGAAGAAAAAATATGATCATTCCAATCGACATAGGAAACACATCTGACAAAATTCAACATTTGTTTATGATAAAAAAAAAAAAAACACCTCTTAGCAAATTAGGTATAGACGGAATACACTTCTATACCTAAAGGTTGTATATGAATGACAAGCCCACAATGAACAACATATTCAATGGTAAAAAGTTGAAAACTTTTTTCTCTAAGATCAGGAGCGAGACAAGTGTGCCCACTCTCACCACTCTTATTCAGCATAGTACTGGAAGTCCTACCTAGAGCAATCAGACATAGAAAATAAATAAAAGGCATAAGAACTGAAAAAAAAAGGAAACTGGAGAATCAGAGTGAAAAATGTGAGTGTTCATTATATTATTCTGTTACTTTTTTGTAGGTTTGAGCTATAATTTTAAAAATTGAGAAAGATAATTTTAAAATGTTTTTACTCATTATATAAATGTAAAAATTCAGCTGCCCTTCCAGAGCAAATGCACAGAATTTCAAGTGCAAAGGCTTAGATTTAAGTCTCACTTTATTTTTTTATAACTCTGATTGCACTCTTGTGTCACTTAATGACGGATATGTGTTCAGAGAGATGCATCATTATGTTATTTAGGGGTTGTGTAAACATCACAAAGTGTACTTATACAAACCTAGATGGTATAGCCTACTACACACCTAGACTCTATGCTATAGCTTATTGCTTTGAGGCTACAAGCCTTATGGCACATTACTATAATGAATACTGAATATTGTAGGCAATTATTAACACAGTGGTATTTGTGTATCTATACATATATAAACATAGAAAAGGTATAATAAAAATTCAACATGAAAAATAAAGTGTGTGTAAGGACATGTGTGTTGCCTGAGCAGGTGGGGGGCTGGAAGGGAGGTGCCTCAGTGGGAGGGTAGACATCAGGAGGAGAGAGGGAGGAAAGGAGAGAGGGAAGAAGAGGAGAGAGAGAGAGAGAGAGAGAGAGAGAGAGAGAGAGAGAGAGAGAGAGATTGGGGAAGAGAGAGAAGGACTGGGAGGAAAAAGAGAAATGGAGGGAAGGGAGGGAAGGGTAGGGAAGGGAAGGGAAGAGAGTTTGTGCATAGGGGTGTGTGTGCATGTGCCAGTGGTGGGTATGGGCACCCAGGCTCATGGCCTCCTCTCCTCCCCAGCTTGCTCCTCTTGCTCTCTCATTAACTCTTGGCCCCGGCCTGGTGGGGAATGGCAGGTATACAGCATGCTGAGCCTCCTCATTCATTCAAACCACCCAGAGCTAGCAGCAAATTCAACTTAATAGTTAAATCTAGCCTTTTCTTTCAACATCACAAACCAGCTTTTGCTTATAATCCATTCTAATCTTATGGGACCACTAGGGAATATATGGTCAGCATTGACAAAAGCACTGTTATGACACATTATTATATAGTACATTATATTCTCTTGGGATTTACCAGCCTGTGGTCTCCAATTAAATTGAATTAGCACATTGTTTTGTTGATGGTTTCTTTTGCTGTGCAGAAGCTTTTTATTTTTATGTAGTCCCATTTGTTTATTTTCTCCTTAGTCTCCATTGCCCTAGGAGCTGTGTCTGTAAAGATATTGCTATGACATATGTCTGCTATTTTGCTGCCTATAGAGTCTTGTAGGATTTTTATGGTTTCCCATCTTATGTTTAAGTCCTTTATCCATTTTGAGTTTGTTTTTGTGTATGGTGTAAGTTGGTGATCTAGTTTCATTTTTTTACATGTATCTGATCAAATTTCTCAGCACCATTTATTAAAGAGACTGTCTTAACCCCATGATATGCTCTTGCCTCCTTTGCCAAGTATTAATTGAGCATAATGTCTTGGGTTGATATACAAAACAAGAAAGCCCACTGCATGGGAGAACATATTTGCCAATGATATCTCCAACAAGGGTTTAATCTCCAAAATTTACAGAGAACTCATACAACTTAACAAAAGGTAGATAAATGATCCAATCAAAAAAATGGGCAAAGGACCTAAATAGACACTTTTCAAAAAAGAACATACAGAAGGCCAAGAGACATATGAAAACATTCTCAAAGTTACTAATCATCCGAGAGATGCAAATCAAAACAACAATGAGATACCATCTCACACCTGTCAGAATGTCTATCATCAACAAATCAACAAACGACAAGTGCTGGCGAGGATGTGGAGAAAAAGGAACCCTTGTGCACTGCTGGTGGGGATGCAGACTGGTACAGCCATTGTGGAGAACAGTATGGAGTTTCCTCAAAAAGTTACAAATGGAACTCCCATTCGACCCAATGATCCCACTTCTAGGACTACATCCCAAGAAACCAGAAACATTAATCAGAAAGGATATATGCACCCCTATGTTCATAGCAGCACTATTTACAATAACTAAGATTTGGAAACAGCCTAAGTGCCCATCAGCAGATGAGTGGATTAAAAAACTGTAGTACAGGGGAGAACCAAGATGGTGGCATAGGTAAACACCTGTACTTGCTGCCTCTCACAACCACACCAAAATTACAACCAAAAGACAGAACAACTATCATCCAAACCACAGGAAAGCTGGCTGAGTGCAAGTTCTACAACTAGAAGTAAAGAAGAAAGCACATTGAGACTGGTAGGAGGTGTGGAGGCATACAGAATGGGCTGGCACCTGGGTGTGCTGCATTTTTAATCGGGAGGGAGATACAAGCTCCCGATTGCTCTGAACTCCAGTTTCATGAAAGACTCTGGGGACCCAGACACATACAGGGAGAAATTGAATAGTCTGGCATTGGGCCGGAATGCAAGGGCAGCTTTCTTTCAGATGGAGGTGCTGGCAACGGTCATTGTTCCTGCACTGGGACCTCTCTGGTGCAGGGCTGATTGACAGCCATTGTTGTTGGCCCTGCCCTGGTGATTCCCTGAGACCCGGCCCCACCCAATTTACAACCCCACCCAAGCTGTGTGCAGTGGCTTTTGCATATGAATAGCCTGTCCTTTCTCAGACTAAAACCTGTCAACCAGGCAGCAGCAGGAGCCTCCCTTGCTTCACAGCTAGGCCTCCTCTGGGCACTTCCAAACCTGATACAAAGAGGAGGAATCTATAGATCTCTCTGTAGCTCCTGCTGGGTGGCCCCAGGCAGTGGCTGACTTTGCACTTCCTTGGAGATCCAAGACCCAGTGTATCCAGTGGTCAGTGTGAGACCATACCAGATTACAACTCTTCACATTCATAAGCAACACACTCAAGGGGCAGACTCAGTGAGCACCAAAGCCCCACTGAAGCAAATCATGCCCCATAAAGGTGTATCCTGCACAGAAGCTCTTCCATTGTAGACACAGCTGGTTCTCACAGCCAATTGGCCTAGAGGTCAACTCCTCCCAGTGATACTAATAGCAATCAAGGCTTAACTACAACAAGACTGTGTACACAGGCCACAAAGTGGTGTGCCAAGAATGTCCACCTCAGGTGATTGGGGAGGCTGAGCCACTGGGCCCTATAGAACACCTACCACACAAGGCCACTCTATCAACACAGGGAAGCAGCCAAAATGTGGAGACAAAGAAACATGTCACAAATGAAAGAAATGGAAGGAAGCAAAATACTGGATATAGAGTTCAAAACCACAGTTATAAGGTTACTCAAGAATCTCCTAGAAACCTCAGAGGAACTTAGTGAGACCTTCAAGGATCTTAGTGAGAATGCCAAAAACATGGAAAAGGACCAGTCAGAAATTGATCATACACTAACTGAAATAAAGAATAATATACAGAGATTCAGCAGTAGACTAGAGGATCCCAAGAATCAAGTTAAAGATTTGAAATATGAGGAAGAAAAAAATACCCAATGGGAAGAGCAAAGAGAAAAAAGAATTCAAAAATATGAAGATAGTGTAAGGAGCCTCTGGGTCAACTTCAAGCATACCAACATCCGAATTATGGGGGTGCCAGAAGAAGAGAGAGAGCAAGATATTGAAAACCTATTTGAAGAAATAATGACAGAAAACTTCCCCTACCTGGTGAAAGAAATAGACTTACAAGTCCAGGAAGCACAGAGAACCCCAAACAAAAGGAATCCAAAGAGGACCACACCAAGACACATCATAATTAAAATGCCAAGGGCAAAAGACAAAGAGAGAATCTTAAAAGCAGCAAGAGAAAAACAGTTAGTTACCTACAAGGGAATACCCATAGGACTGTCAGCTGATTTGTCAACAGAAACTATGAAGGCCAAAAGGTAGTGGCAAGAAATATTCAAAGTGACGAATAGCAAGAACCTACAACCAAGATTACTCTACCCAGCAAAGCTATCATTTAGAATTGAAGGTCAGATAAAGAGCTTCACAGATAAGAAAAAGCTAAAGGAGTTCATCACCACCAAACCAGTATTATATGAAATACTGGAGGGTATTCTTTAAGAAGAGGAAGAAGAAGAAAAAGGTAAAGATAAAAAATTATGAGCAACAAAGTGATAACAAATACATATCTATCAACAAGTTAATCTAAAAATCAAATGAATAAAAAATCTGATGAACAGAATAAACTGGTGAATGTAATAGAATCAGGGGCAGGGTGCAGACTGACAATTCTTGTGGGGAAAAGGGTTTGGGGGTGTGGGAAGAGATTGGACAAAAATATTACATCTATGTGCAAGGACAGTGCGGGGGGGGGGGGAGGGGTGGCGAGGGCATGGGGTGAGGTGGGAACCGGGTGGAGGGGAGCTATGGGTCAATTGGGGAAAAAGGAGACATATAAAAAATAAAAATATTGAATTAGCATGAATTCTTGAATTTCTCTGGTTTTAAGCTTCTGCCTGCATCATTATAGAACCTCAGTCCCCATTTAGTGTTGTCCTATTGTATTTGTGTGAATTCCAGTAGGGTGTCTGTATTAGTCTGCTCAAGCTGCTGTAACAAATTACCCCAGACTAGGTGGCCTACATACCAGAAATTTAGTTTCCACAGTTCTGCAGTCCAAGGTGAAGGTGGTGGTTAACTTGGTTTCTGATGAGACCTCCCCTCTGGTTGCAGACAGTGCCTGCTCACCATGTCCTCACGTTTCAGAGAGAGGGAAAGCTCTCTGGTGTCCCTTCTCATGAGGATGGGAATCCATGTGGTTCAGGACCCTTTCTGACTTCATTCAACCTGAACTACTTCCTTAGAGGTCCCATCCTCAAACACGCCACCCTGGGGGTTATGGCTTCACATATACATTTTTTTTGGTGGGTGGGGGTAGGGGCACCCATTCAGTTCAAAAGGTGTTCCCCTGCTCTGGCCTTCCCACTGAGACCTGCTGTTCCAAGCCCAGAGGTGCCCTCCATGGGAAGGCTGTTCCATGGGGCACTGCAGCACTCACACTGCACGGCTGAGACCTCAGGGTGCCAAGGCCAAGCGGGTGTTCAGCTCTGGAGAAGAGCCACCCTCCAGGTCACTAGTCCCCCAGGCCTCGGTCACGCTGCCTGTGTACCAGGTACTCCGATGTCCATCTCCATGAGGGTGAACTAGCAGACAGGAACAGGCACCAGGCCATTTGTCTCATTGTGCGTACCTCCCTCATGTCTCTCTCTTTCTGGGTTCCCTCCCCGGTACATGACTGCATAAAAGGATGGTGAGGTGAGAGGGCCGGCAGCATGGACACCTGCCAGATCTCTGCTAGGGCTCCTCACACCCTGCTATGAGCGAAATGAAAGTGCTATGAATAGTGAGCTCACAGGGCTGTGCGACTCCTGAAGGAAATGATGTGGATGAAATATTGGCAGGAGGGAGTAGGGTAATATCTGGATAAATTAATAGATGTGTTTTCCATCTCCAGTGTTTCCCATCACCCATGGTTTCTCTCCACAGCTCCCTCCAACATCCCTGCTAAAGCGTTTGTCCTCATTGACTTTGAGAACAAAGAACAAAACAGACACATACTTTTTCTCTCTTTAGAAATGTCTTGTATCTATGTGTTAAAATTAAAACTATAAAGCATTTACAGTGAAACATGAGTCTCTCCATCCCTGTCCTCCAGCCACGAGGAAGCTGGGCTACTTCATATGTTCTGGAGGATGAGACATCCTCTCACTAGGGAAGCACAGGTGAGCTCACTTTCTTTTTTCTTTTTTTGGGTAAATTATTAGACACATTGGTCTGCATATTGCTTTATTTTTTTAAACCAAAGGGTGTGTCTCTAAGAGTGTTTATATCAGTGCACAGAGATGTCTATTTTAAGTGTGCAACCATGAATCATAATTAACTTATCCAGCCTTCTATTGAGTTGCTTGCATTATTTTTCTATTACAATATGCAATTAATGATTTTGCACATAACTAATTTTACATGTGCATGACTCTATATGTAGAATAAATATCCGAGGTACAATTGCTGAATCAAGAGAACTGTGCATTTTTAATTTTCATAGATATGGCTCAGTTTCCCCCCCGTCAAAGGTCTGTCTGTATGAACAGCTGCAGTTCGCCCACATTCTAATCTAACCAATGCAGTGGGTTGTCCACATATTTTATCTTTGCCAGCTTCCTAAGTGAAAAGTCATATCTCAGTGTAGTTTTGATTTTCATTTCTTACTTTGAGTAAGGTTGGGCATCTTTTTTTATGGTTAAGAACCACTTATATACCCTTTTTGGTGAATTCTATATTAATAGTCTTTGCCTATTTTTCCATTGGTTTGGTCATTTTTTTTTCTTTGTGTATTAGGGAAATTAATCCTTTGTTTTATTAGTCCTGAGTTGCAAATGTTTCCCCTCAGACTGTTGCTCAGCATTTTGATTTTTGTTTATGAAAGTTTTTCTTGGGTATAATTTTAAATTTTGTATATAGTAAAATTTATCATTTTTTTAAAAAAAAAAATTACCTCTGGGTTTGTGTGAAAATTTGTAAATTAAATTTATTTGGGGAACATTGCTTAATAAGGTAAGTTTCAAGTATATAATTCTATGATACATGAACTGTATGTCACATGAAGTTTAGTCTCTCTCTGTTATCATATATTTGGCCTTCTTCCTTCTTTACCCCACCCACCTCAACTCTACTTTTCTGGTAACCACCCTACTGTTGTCTGTGTCTATGAGTTTGTTTCTTTTGTTTCTTGCTTTCTGTTTTATATCTCACATATGAGTGAAATCATGTGGTTCTTTTTTCTTTTCTGTCTGATTTATTTTGCTTAGCATGATATTCTCAAGGTCCATTCATGTTGTTGCAAATTGCAGTATTCCATATTTTTTTATTGTTTAAAGTATCACATATGTCTCCTTTTTCCCCAATTGACCCCGACCCTGGCCACTCCCATCCCCCAGGTCAAGCCCCCACTGCCCCAGTGTCTGTGTGCATACTGTTTTCCACAGTGGCTGTACCAGTTTGCATTCCCACCAGCAGTGCACGAGGGTTCCTTTTTCTCCACAACTTCACCAGCACTTGTCCTTTGTTGATTTGTTGATAGCCATTCTGACAGGTGTGAGATGGTACCTCCATTATCATTTTGATTTGCATTTCTCAGAAGAATAGTGACTTTGAGCATGTTTTCATATGTCTCTTGGCTTTCTGAATGTCCTCAGCTGAAGCGAACAACACTCACTCCTTCACTTTTTTATTTTTTATCTTTTACTTAAGAAATTATTCCAAAAATAATCCCTACAATAAGTCTAATTACCATGTGTCATAATATAAAGTTACTGCACTGTTGTTGACTATATTCCCTATGCTGTATATAACAACCCAATGATGTATCTACACTAATAAAAGAGAAACATGGTAATTGGCATACGACCGCTACCCTTCCCATTGGCTAATCAGCGTATCCTTATGCAAATTAACTGTCAGCCAAGATGGCGGCCGGCAGCCAGGCAGCTGGAAGCTAACAGGAGGCTTGCTTGCTGTGGACTCCAACGTTCCCCGCCAGCCTCTGAGCTTCAGTTGGAAACATAGTAACATTTACAGAAGATAAACAAAACTCCAGAAAGCTCCTGTCAGTCAGCCGGGATCTCAGAGCTGGAGTCGCAACATTGTTTCGAATACAGAAAACAAAGGCCAGAAACCTGCTTTCAGCCGAGCCTCAGAGAGAAAGTCGGCTCTCAGCTCCAGTGACAGCCATAGAAGGTAAATAAATGCCAGAATAAAAAAAAGAAAAAAAGGAGAGGTTTGGAGCTTCAGTCGCCCGCCAGCCTGAAAATGGCCCTCAGCCCCTCACCCAGACTGGCCAGGCACCCCAGTGGGGACCCCCACCCTGAAGCAACAAGATGGCGGCTAATTTGCATACTGAAGGCAGGCGGCAGCAGGCAAGGCTGTCTGTGCTCTGGGACCCGGATCTGTGACCCTGCCTGGCGGGATCAGCGGAGCCGTGAGGCTTCCCGGCACCGGGATCAGCGTGACAAGGGGCAACACCCAAATGCCCTGATTGCCCTGCGGCTCTGTGTGTGACAGGGGGCAGCGCCCCAACCCCCTGATCAGCCCTGCGGCTCTGTGGGTGATAGAGGGCGGCGCCCCAACCCCGATTGCCCTGCGGCTCTGTGTATGACAGTGGCGGCGCCCCAACCCCCCCACGGGCCCTGCTTTATGTGAAACGGGGTAGAGCCATACCTCCCCATCGGCCCTGCCCTGAGTGTGACAGGGTGTGGCGCCTCAACTACCCCCCCCCCCCCCCACGGGCCCTGCTCTGTGTGTGACAGGGGGCAGCTCCCCAACCCCCTGATCAGCCCTGCTCTGTGCATGACAGGGGGGAGCTCCCCAACCCCCTGATCAGCCCTGCTCTGTGCATGACAAGGGGGAGCTCCCCAAACCCCTGATGGGCCCTGCTCTGTGTGTGACAGGGGGCAGCGCCCCAACCCCCTGATCGGCCCTGCTCTGTGCATGGCAGGGGGCAGCGCCCCAACCCCCTGATCGGCCCTGCTCTGTGCGTGGCAGGGGGTGGAGCCGCAACTTCCCTATCAACCCTGCCTTGAGTGTGACAGAGGGCGGTGCCCCAACCCCCCAATCGGCCCTACCCTGAGCGTGACTAGGGGTGGCATCACAACCTCCCGATCCGCCCTGCTCTGTGCATGACAGGGGGCGGCGCCCCAACTCCCCAATCGGCCCTGCTCTGAGCCCGACCAGGGGCTGCACCTAGGGATTGGGCCTGCCCTCTGCCACCCAGGAGCAGGCCTAAGCCAGCAGGTTGTTATCTCCTGAGGGGTCCCAGACTGCGAGAGGGCACAGGATGGGCTGAGGGACCCCCTCTCCCCCCGAGTGCACAAATTTTTGTGCACCGGGCCTCTAGTTTATTTTATAACTGGAAGTGTGTACTTCTTAATCCCCTTTACCTATTTCATCTGCCTCCCAACTCCTTTTCCCTCTGGTAACCATCATTTTGTTTTCTATATCTATGAGACTCTTGTTTGTTTTGTTTTTTAGATTTCATACATAAGTGAAATTATACAGTATTTGTCTTTGTCTGACTTCACTTTCTGCTCTAATTTTTATTATTTCCTTCCTTCTACTGACTTTGAGCTATTTTCTCTAGTTCTTTGAGATGAATTGTTAAGTTGTTTGAGATTTTTCTTATTTTTTGAGGCAGGCCCCTTTACCACTTTTGCTGCATCCCCAAAACTTTGATATTTTGTATTGATGCTCTCATTTATCTCTATGTATCTTTTGACGTGTTCTCTTATTTCTTCCTTAACTTAGTCATTCCTTAATAGTATGTTATTTAATTTTCACATATTTGTGGTTTCTCCAGCTTTCTCTTTGCTGTTGATTTTCCAGTTCAAAGCATTGTGTTCAGAAAAATGTGTGGTATGATTTCAATTAAATTTTTTGAGGCTAGTTTTGTTCCCCAACATATGTCCTATCCTTGAGAATATTCTATATGCCCTAGAAAAGTATATATAGTCTGGTGTTCTGGGATGAAAAGCTCTGTAAATAGCATTAATAACAATTATGTTTATTTGCTCTAATGTGTTGTTTAAGGCTGATATTTCCTCATTAAATGATTTTCTGTTTGGATAATCTATCCATTCCTGTCCATTGGGTATGTAGATCTCTCACTATAATTGTATTTTTGTCAGATTCTTGCTTTTTTTCTTTAAGTAGTTGCTTTATATATTTCGATGTTCTAAGGTTGAGTGCATATATACTAATGTGTTATGTCTTCTTGATGTGTTGTCCCTTTTATCATTATAAAATGTCTGTCTTTGTCTCTTGTTACCTTTTTTATCTTTAAATATCCTTTGTCTGATATAAGCATGGCTACACCTGCTTTTCTCTGGCTAATATACTATACCACTTCCTTCGAGTTTATGTTTGTCTTATAGCTGAGATATGTCTCCTGAAGGCAGTATATAGTTGGGTTTTGTTTCTTAATCCATCCCCCTATTCTGTGCCTTTTAATTGGTGAGGTCAGTCCATTTACACTTAGGGTGATTATGGATGTATAAGGAGTTCTTACAGCCATTTTATCTTTTGTTTTCTGGTAGCTCTATGTCCCCATTGTTACTTTTCCCTTGTGTTTCTGTTATTTTACTTTGGTGATATTTTATGATTTCCCCTTCCATTTCCTCTTTTTTTATGTTATGTGTCTCAGTACTAGATTTTTGTTTACGAAAAAAAAAGTTTACATGTACAATAGTCCTTCTTCTTCAATCTTATCTCCATTCACCTGTGTAAGTTCAGTACTTCCTCCCCCCCCCTTTATTTTTTTTATCATAAACTAGTGGCCTGTTGCACTAAGATTCACACAATAGGCCTTCCTTCCCCTGGCTGCTGGCAGTGGTTTTCCTCCGGCATCTGGGACCCAGGCCTTTGGTCCGGCCGCAGCAGTGAGCCTTGGTTTCTCTGCTGCGGCCACAGCAGTGGGGCTTGGCCTCTCTGCTCCGGCTGCTCCCAGCCCCTCCTTTTTTATTTCCCAGCTCCTCCAGTGGAGCCCAGGGTGAATTGGAAGCCTGGGTTGCCCCCTGGCGACCCAGGACCCCAGCCACTCCTTGAGCAAAGTACAGGGCCATCGAGAAGCTTGGCTTCGTCCGTCACTGGGAGCAACCCAAGCCTCCTGCTTGCTCCAGCTCTGTGGCCGCCGCTGCCATCTTCAGTCATCTTCAGTCTTCGCTCTGCACCTGCATAAGCAAATTACCTGCCATCTTTGTTGGGTTAATTTGCATAGTGACTCTGATTGGCTGGTGGGTGTGGCGGAGTGATGAAGTGATGGTTAATTTGCATGTTTCTCTTTTATTAGTGCAGATTATCCCTTTTTATGCTGTGTGTTCATTTCCAAGTTGCAGTAGCTATTGTCTTTTTAAAAAATGATTTTACCTCATTTAACCTTTATGTTATACTTTACTGCTTAATACCTTATTCTGAATAAAGTTTGCAATTTCCTGCTGCTGTCTGTTTGTTAGTCATTTTACTCATAGTTTTGTATCCTTTTGCCTTCTTATTTTTTAACATGCAAGAACACCTTTTAGCATTTCTTGTAATGCAGGTCTTATGGTAGTAAATTCCCTTGACTTCTGTATGTCTTCAAAAGCCTTTATTTCTTCTTCATATCCAAAGGATAACTTTGCTGGATATATTATTCTTGGCTGGTGATTTCTCTCTTTCAAAAATCTGAATATTTGATTCTTTTCTGTCCTAGTTTGTAGGGTTTCTGCTGAAAATCTGATGATGATATAATGAGGTTTTCTTTATAGGTTGCCATCTTCTTTTCCCTGCCTGCCTTGAGAATTCTTTCTTTGTCATTTATTTTTTTACCTTTAATATAATGTTTTGGAGAAGGCCTTTTTGTATCAAGATAATTTGGTGTTCTCTTAGCTTCTTGGATTCGAGATATCAGTTCTTTTCACAGGTTTGGAGAATTCTCAGTGATTATTTATTTAAATAGTCTTTTTTCTCCCTTTCCCCTCTCTTCTACTTTAGCATAACCACTACTCTAATATTGCTCTTTATAATAGAGTCAGGTAGTTCTTATAGATTTCTTCATTTTATTTATTTTCTTTTGATTATTTTCTCTTAGAACTGAATCATTTCTAGATTTCTGTCCTCAAAATCATTAATTTTTTTGTCTATCTGGTATGCTCTATTTTCTAATTTATTCTTAGATACCCTAGTTTATTCTTCATTTTATATATTGAGTTGTTCAGCTCCAGAATTTTTGTTTGGTTCTTTTGTATAGTTTCAGCCTCTTTGGTGAAGTACCCCTTTTGTTTATTGATTTTATTTCTGAGCTTATTAAATTGCTTTCTGATGTTTCTTGTACCTTGTTGAATTTTTTCAGAACTGCGATCTTGAATTCTCTGTCATTTAAATCACAGTTTTCCATGTCTTTATTTTCTGGAGATTGTTTTCTTTTATTTCTGAACCCCCTTGTCACCTTGGTTATTCATTGTGTTTGACAGATTATTTCTCTGCCTGGGTATTTGTGGGAATTAAATATTATTATTATTATTATTATTATTGTTATTTGCAGTATTTGAGTCTTCACTGCTTAGTAGATTGATAATAGAGGACTTTCTTTGGTTTTCCAGTAGGTGGTGCAGAAGCTCAAGTTCTTTTTGGTTGTTTTTGTTTTGATTGTTTAAAGTATTACACATAGTAGTACATACATCTCCCTTTTTCCACCCATTGACCTTCCCCCAGCCTCCCCTAACCTCTGTCACATGCCCTCATCCCCCCCCCCCGCCCCCGCCGCCAGGGTCTTGTGTCCATTGGTTGTGCTTATATGCATGCATACAAGACCTTTGGTCTATCTCTTCCCCCCCTCCCCAACACTCCCCAGCCTTCCAGCTGTAATTTGACAGTCTGTTCGATGCTTTACTGTCACTGTATCTATCTTTTTGTTCATCAGGTTATAATGTTCTTTATTTTCCATAAATGAGTGAGATCATGTGGTATTTTTATTTCATTGCCTGGCTTATTTCACTTAGCATAATGCTCTCCAGTTCCATCCATGCTGCTGTAAATGGTAAGAATTCCTTCTTTTTTATAGCAGCATAGTATTCCATTGCGTAGATGTACCATAGTTTTCTAATCCACTTATCTGCTGATGGGCACTTAGGTTGTTTCCAAATCTTAATTATGGTGAATTGTGCTGCTATGAACATAGGAGTGCATATATATTTCTGATTGGTGTTTCTAGTTTCTTGGAATATTTTCCTAGAAGTGGGATTACTGGGTCAAATGGGAGTTCCATTTTTAGTTTTTTTGAGGAATCTCCATATTGTTCTCCACAGTGGCTGCACCAGTCTGCATTACCACCAGCAGTGCACGAGGGTTCCTTTTTCTCCGCATCCTTGCCAGCACTTGTCGTTTGTTGATTTGTTGATGATTGCTATTCTGACAGGTTTGAGATGGTACCGCAATATCATTTTGATTTGCATCTCTCATATAATTAGTGACTTTGAGCATGTTTTCATATGTCTCTTGGCCTTCCTTCCGTCTTCTTACAAAAAGTATCTATTTAGGTCTGTTGCCCATTTTTTTTATTGGATCATTTATCTTCCTTTTATTAAGTTGTATGAGTTCCCTGTAAATGTTGGAGATTAAACCTTTATCAGTGATAACATTTGCAAATATGTTCTCCTATACAGTGTGCTTTCTTGTTGTTTTGTTGATGGTTTCTTTTGCTGTGAAAAGCTTTTTATTTTGATGTAGTCCCATTTGTTTATTTTCTCTTTAGTTTCCATTGCCCTAGGAGCAGTATTGGTGAAGAAATTGCTTCAGCATATGTCTGAGATTTTGCTGCCTGTGTATTCCTCTAGTATTTTTATGGTTTCCTGTCTTATGTTTAAGTCCTTTATCCATTTTGTGTTCATTTTTGTGTATGGTGTAAGTTGGTGGTCTAGTTTCATTTTTTTGCATGTATCTGTCCAATTTTCCCGACACCATTTATTGAAGAAACTGCCTTGACTCTATTGTATGTTCTTGCCTCCGTTGTCAAATATTAATTGAGCATAGTGGTTTGGGTCGATATCTAGGCTCTCTATTCTATTCCATTGGTCTATATGTCTGTTCTTGTGCCAGTACCAGGCTGTTTTGAGAACAGTGGCTTTGTAATACAGCTTGAAATCTGGTATTGAGATCCCACCTACTTTGTTCTTCTTTCTCAGGATTGCTGTGGTTATTCGGGGTCTTTTTTTATTCCAGATGAATTTTTGGAGAGTTCTTTCTAGGTCTGTGAAATATGCCATTGGTATTTTAATGGGGAGTGCATTGAATCTATAGATTGCTTTGGGTAGTATGGACATTTTAATGATGTTGATTCTACCAATCCATGAACATGGTATGTTCTTCCATCTGTTATTTCACTGTCCTGTAGTTTTCCGTGTATAGGTCCTTTACCTCCTTAGTTAAGTTTACTCCTAGGTATCTTAATTTTTTTGGTGTGATGGTAAATGGGATTGCTTTTTTAGTCTCGCTTTCTGTAAGTTCACTATTGGTATATAGAAATGCCATAGATTTCTTGGCATTAATTTTGTATCCTGCTACATTGCTGAATTCATTTATTAAGTCTAATAGTTTTTTCATGGAGTCTTTAGGGTTTTTTATGTACAATATCATGTCATCTGCGAATAAGGACAGTTTTACTTCTTCCTTTCCAATTTGGATGCCTTTTATTTCTTCTTCTTGTCTAATCACAATGGCTAATACTTCCAGTACTATGTCGAACAGGAGTGGTGAGAGTGGGCATCCCTGTCTTGTTCCTGTTCTTAGGGGAAATGGTTTTAGTTTTTGCCCATTGAGTATGATGTTGGCTGTGGGTTTGTCATATATGGCTTTTATTATGTTGAGGTATGATCCTTCTATTCTCACCTTGCTGAAAGTTTTTATCAAAAATGGGTGTTGGATTTTGTCAAATGCTTTTTCTGCATCAATTGATATGACTATGTGGTTTTCATCTCTCAATTTGTTTATGTGATGTATCATGTTTTTTAATTTGCGGATATTGTACCTTCCTTGCATCCCTGGAATAAATCCTACTTGGTCATGGTGTATGATCTTTCTGATATACTGCTTGATCCGATTTGCTAGAATTTTGTTGAGGATTTTGGCATCTATGTTCATGAGGAATATTGGCCTGTAATTCTCTTTCATTGGGTTGTCTTTACCTGGTTTTGGTATTAGGGTGATGCTGGCTTCATAGAATGAGCTTGGAAGTGTTCCTTCCTCTTGAATTTTTCGTAGTAATCTGAGGAGGGTAGGTTTTAGTTCTTCCTTGAATGTTTGGTAAAACTCCCCCATGAAGCTGTCTGGCCGTGGGCTTTTGTTTGCTGAAAGCTTTTTGATTACTGCTTTAATTTATTCCATAGTAATTGGCCTATTGAGATTTTTAGATTCTTCCTGATTGAGTTTTGGAAGCCTGTGTTTTTCTAGGAATATGTCCATTTCCTTCAGGTTGTCCAGTTTGTTGGAATAGAGTTGTTCATAGTATTTTTTAATAATCCTTTGTATTTCTGTGGGGTATGTTGTTATTTCTCCTCTTTCATTTCTGATTTTGTTTATTTGGGTCCTCTCTTTTTGCTCTCGGTGAGCCTGGCTAGAGGTTCATCAATCTTGTTTATCTTTTTAAAGAACCAGCTCTTGGTTTCATTGATCTTTTGTATTGATTTTTTGGTCTCTATGTCATTTATCTCCACTCTGATCTTTATTATTTCCTTCCTCTGCTTACATTGGGCTTTTCTTGTTGCTCTCTTTCTAACTCTTTGAGTTGTAGGGTTAGGTAATTTATTATCATTATTTCTTGTTTTTTGCAGTAGGCTTGTAGAGCTATGAACTTCCCTCTTAAGACTGCTTTCACTCTGTGCCATAGATTTTGGATTGTTGTGTTTTCATTGTCATTTGTTTCCATAACGTTTTTTATTTCTTCTTTGATCTCTCTGGTAACCTCAGTCATCCCAGTCATTGTTTAATAGCATGCTATTTAGTCTCCATGTGTTTGATTTTTTGGATTGTTTTTATTGTAGTTGATTTCCAGTTTTATGCCATTGTGATCTGAGAAGATGCTTGATATGATTTCTATCTTCTTGAATTTGAAGAGACTTTGCCTGTGACCCAATATATCGTCTATCCTTGAAAATGACCCATGTGCACTTGAGAAGAATGTATATTCTGTGGCTTTGGAATGAAAAGTTCTGAAGGTGTCAATTAATTCTATCTGATCTAGTGAGTCATTTAAGATTGATGTTTCTTTGCTGATTTTTTGTTTAGAGAATTTGTCCAATGGTGATAGTGGGGTATGAAAGTCCCCTACTATGATTGTATTGCTGCCAATCTCTCCCTTGATATCCTCCAGAAGTTTTTTTTTTTTTTTATGTATTTGGGTGCTCCTGTATTAGGTGCATATATGTTTACCAGAGTTATTTCTTCTTGTTGGATTGCTCCCTTTAGTATTATGAAGTGGCCTTCCTTATCTCTTTTAATGTCCTTCACTTTGAGATCTAATTTGTCAGATATAAGTACAGTGGGGCCTTGACTTACGAGTGTCCCAACTAATGAGTTTTTTGAGATACCAGCTGTCTCTCGGCCGATTTTTTTCATTGAGTTGACAGAGTAATTTGAGTTAACGAGCTCCTTAACGAGCTTGGTCTCAGAATGAATTAAACTCGTAAGTCAAGGCCCCACTGTATTGCTACCCCAGCTTTTGTTTCATTTCTATTTGCCTGAAAAACCTTTTTGCATTCCTTCAGCATCAGTCTGTGTGTGTCTTTTTTTCTGAGGTGGGTTTCCTATAGACAGCAGATACATGGGTCATGTTTTCTTATCCACTCAGTTACCCTATGTCTTTTGATTGGGGCATTTAATCCATTTACATTTAAAGTTATTATTGATAGATATTTGTTTGTCGCCATTTTTATTCTTTACTCCTGTGTTCCTTCTTTGTTTCCTATTTTTTTCTTTTTATAGCTGACCCTTTAGCATTTCTTGCATTGCTGGTTTGGTGGTAATAAACTCCCTTAGTCCTTTTTTGTCTGTGAAGCTCCTGATTTTACCCTCAATTTTGATTGATAGCCTTGCTGGGTACAGTATTCTTGGATTCAGACCCTTGCTTTGCATGACTTTATATATTTCATTCCATTCTCTTCTTGCCTGATGTGTTTCTGTTGAGAAATCAGTTGCTAGACTGATGGGGGATCCTTTGTAGGTAACTTTCTGTCTCTCTCTGGCCACTTTTAAGATTCTTACTTTGTTGTTGGTGTTTGCCAATCTTACCTAATAATAGACAAACATGTAAATTGACCGTACCTTCGCTACACTAACCAGCCAATCAGGAGAGTATGCAAATTAACCTAACAAAGATGGTGGTTTATTTGCATATGTAGGCTCCAAGTGGTGGAGCAAAGCCTGACAGCCCAGGGGCCGAGCAGTGCTGCTGGCCCCAGGGTCGTGATGCTTTGCTGCGCCACCGGCCCCGGGGCTGTGAGGCTTTGCTGTGCTGCCGACCAGAGCCCGACCAGAGCGAAGGCCTGGGTGCCAGGTGCCGGAGGAAAACCCGTGCCAGCAGCCAGGGGAAAGGAAGGCCTATTGCATGAATCTCTTTGTGCAACAGGCCTCTAGTTTAATTATAATGTGCCTTGGTGTCGGTCTTTTGGGGTTCATTTTGTTTGGGACTCTGTGAGTTTCTAGAATTTGTGTGAGTTTTTTCTTCCCTATATCAGGGAAGTTTTCTGTCATTATTTCTTCAAACAGGTTTTCTATTCCTTGCTCAGTTTCCTCTCCTTCTGGCACTCCTATTATGCAGATATTGTTTCATTTCATGTTGTCCCAAAGTTCTCTTAGGCTCTCCTCCTGCTTTTTAATTTTTTTTTCTAGAAGCTTCTCTGCTTGGGTATTTTTTCCTACCTTGTCTTCAGGCTCACTGATGCTGTCCTCTACTTCTTCTAGTCTACTGTTGATGCTTTCTATTGAGTTCTTTATAGCAGTGATGTCATTTTTCATTTCTTCTTGGTTCTTCATTTCCTCTTGGTTCTTACACATATTGTTGAATTTGTCTTCCAATCTTTTCATCCACCTTATGACCATTTCTCTGAATTCTTTCTCTGACAGGTTGCTTGCCTCCATTTCGTTTACTTCCTTTTCTGGTGATGCCTGCTTTTCTTTCATATGTGGGCTGTTTCTTTGTCTCCCCATGATCTCTCTTCTCCGGGTGTCTGGTTATGTAGTTCTCTCTCTCCTTATCCCAGGCGAAATCTGACCTTTCTGTGATGGGGTGGAGAGCTCCTTCGAATCCACATGCTCGCACAGCTTGGGGACTGGTGTCCCTGGGTTCGCAGCTGTTTGCTGGGTGCTGTTGTAGATTCACAGGATTTTCAGGCTTCCGACAACATCCACTCTCCCCCACTATCTTGCAGTCTGCCTTCCCGTCGGCAGCCATCTTCCTTCTCTGAAGCTCAAGTTTTTATTTCCTCTTACCTGCACTACTGGGGCTTTGGGGATCTCTGTGGGGCAGTGTTATCTTGGCCTTGGAAAATGCCAGGTATTCCCTGAGGAGGTGGGCAACCCCTTAATTACCCGGTTATCTTGGTCTTGGGTATAGGTCTCCTGGACTGTGTATTCATGGCACTGCCTTTGTGGCCAGAATCTGCCAGCAGAGCTTCTCTGAATGCTGACTCAGTTGCTTCTACCAGGCTCTGCTACACAGGTGAGAGAAGCAGGTTTGCACGTCTGCAGCTCTGTTATTTCTAGTGGGTTTAGCTCCATTGAGTACAAACCACATAGGCTAGAAAGTTGATTTCTGACTTTTCACAATTTTCTGAGTGTGGCTTTTACTGCTGAGCAGACCACAAAAGAATGGAAGGGGGGCAGGTTCCCTCATTTGAAAATTTCTTTGTCTGGTGATGGTAGTTTGTGACATGCTGTCACCCTATGAATCACTTCTCTGCCTCTTACCCTGGGCTCAGCCTCAATGTATGCTTGCCACCCAGGCCCCATTCCTGTCTCTGCCCCTCCCATTTTCCCAGTGGAGGTTGCACCCTGACCTTTCACTGCTATCACATTTGCTATAGTGAGCACCATACTATGATTCCCATCCCTGTCCTTTCCCCCATCCCATCTGCCTTGTTCACTTTGATATGCCCACCTTCAGATGTCTCAATGCACAGATCTCTCAGACATATGTGTGTGTTGAGCAGGGAATGCACTGTTGAGTTATAGCTGTCCAACTTGTAACTTTAAAGGGAGCGATATGAAGGTCCTCTCACACTGCCATGATGCTGATGTCACTCTGGGTTTATGTAAAACATAAACCAGACTTCTTTACCATGATATTATTTTTTTTAAGTCCTATGGGATTTTTTTTTTCCTAGTGCTTTCTGGTTTCAATTTATTTTTCATATTTAAATCTTTAATTTGCCTGGACATTATTTTGGTATCACATGTAAGATAGCAATCCAATTTTATTGTTTTAACAAATTATTGTCTAGTTGTTTGCTAATGAATAATTCATCTTTCTCTACTGATCTGAAATACTATATTCCTGTAATTATCTTGGCCTGTTTTGGGGTACTTTATTCTGCTTTTCTAATCTATATATTCATAATCCATATTATAACTACATAATTTCTTCAATGTCAAGTAGCGCCTAGTTCTCATTGATAAAATTCTTGGCTATGTTTGTTTTTTACAAAAATTTAAAAAATTAATTTATTTAGTACAAACTATCATTTTGGTATTTATTGGGTCATGTTAAATGGATATTTGGATTTAGGGAAAAGATATATTTTTGTTGTTCAAGTCTCTATTTTTATCTGTCAGTGACATTCCAGTCTTAGAAGTTTCTTATTTATTATATTTCTGGTATTTTTTATTACTTTCACAAATGGTAACTTTTATTTCATTATGGTTTTTTTTTGAGGTTTTCACAGTGATTTATTGTTCATTATTTTAATGTTTTCATGAAGATTGTTCACATAGTGAGACATCCTCAAACACTGTCGCCAAAATGCTTCTTGCTTTTTTTCAAATAACACTGATGAACCAGTGGAAGCAGTTTCCCTTCTTGGTGAAGCCTGTGGGTGTCGGTGGCACCTCCAATAAAAGTCCCATTGACAAATATTCTTGGCACGGTTCTCTCGCCAGTCATCTTGGCAAGCGCGTCTTGAAACAGGCTTCCATATTCAAGCAGGTCCAGTTCCACCGCTTTGTAGTTTATGTTCATGTTGTGAAAAAGCTTCTTTGCCATGTTGCAGTAGGAACAAGATGTCTTTGAGTAAATCACCACACAGTTGTCAGAAATGGTTTCCTGGATCTGATTCACGGGAGCAGCTGCCAGCTCCCCCCAAGTCGACTAAGTGCTGTTGCCTATCCTCGAGGCTGCCCAGCCGAGCCGACCCGCCAAGCCACTCCCGCTCCTGGCGAGCAGTGTCCCCGCAAGGACCGTGCAGCGCCAGATCATGGTCGGAGAGCCTCATCATGTTTTTTAAAATGTACTTATTATAGAAATTTCTACTCAGCCATTTTTAGCTATTGTTTGTAATAACTTTAGATCAGCTGTTAGATTTTCTAGTAAAATAACAATATCATCTGCAAATACTAATTATTTTATTTTCAATTTTCCAATTTTAATTTCTTTTTTATTCTCTAATTGAATTTCTAGTATCTGTAGAACAATTCTAAATAAAAGTGATGATAAAGGACATCTTTCTTTTTTGTTTCTGAATTTTTTAAAAATGTTATTACCAAAAAATTCATCTCCTCATCAATTATTGTTTTAAATACAAGAATGGATTTTGGTTATTTGATTTTATAAAACTTTAGTTATCTATGGAGATCATATACTTTTTTTGACATTTTTATATGGTAAATAATATTAATAGATTTCCTAATATTGAACCATCCTTGAATTCTTGAGATAAGCCCACTTGGCTGTGGCATATTATTATTTCAATATTTTCCTGAACTCTGTGGACTAATTGAGAAGTAAAGGTTAATCTGTACAAGACTGATCTATAGAAACCTGGTCTCCAGAAAAGGAGCTCCTCTTTCAAGCTACATGTAAAGTAGTAATAGTCCAGTTTTTATGGCATCAATGCTTGTCAACTGCAAGGTCTGGATCAAGCTCCTGATCATACTAAGATAGGAGCTGCTATTTTCCCTAAACTGAATGCTGATATTATTACAAGACTAGAGGCCCGGTGCAAGAATTTATGCATGGTGGGGTCCCTTGGGGTGGCCTGTGGAGATAGGGCTGAAACTGATAGTCCCACACTGCCTGCCACTCCTGCCTACTGGTCTGTCGGTGCCTGGCCCATTCTCCAGAGATTGGAAGAGATTGGACCTGCAGAACTACTGAGGAAGTGAGTGGCTGCCGCCAGGCTGGTGGGCTGCCAGGAAGTGTCAGTCAGCTGAGTGGCACTCCCACTATGGGAGCACACTGACCACCAGGGGGCAGCTCCTGCGTTGAGTATCTGCCCCCTGGTGGTCAGTGCGCATCATAGCAACCAGTTGACTAGTCGACTGGTCATTAGGTAGCTTAGGCTTTTATATATTTGGATAGCAAGAAACTAGGAAAAATTCCAAGGCAGTGGGAGTACGGAAACTGAGATAATAAAATTAAACAAGGCCAAACAGTTTGCCAGCCTACAGCCAGCTTGTAAATAGCAAGCCCTTATCTTCCCCCAGTCAAGGACACTTGAGAGCAAATGGTTAATGTCTCTCCTAATAATGTAAGAGAAGAGGGGGATGGGGAAGGATGAGTGCAGTCTTATCTTATCCCATCCCCTAAACAGAAAAGCCAGCAGTCTCAGGGCTTGACAAGATAAAATTTCCAAGTGCTTCTCACAAATTCTGAGAAAGCCATAACAAAGTAAAAGGGGACCTTGAAAATTAATCTGTATCAAGATGTCTGGCAGAGGAATTTTAAGATTTAAAGACATAATATATAAGGTAGAAATGTCCCACCCCACTGGCTCCTGGGAATGCTGAGAGAGCCCATCTGAGTTTTATGCTGAGTGATATATTTGCTTTCCTTACTCCTTTAATAAATTTGCATGTTTTACTTTCTTAATAAATTACTTTCTTAATAAGTTCACTTTAACACAATACAGTTATCTGTAGTCACTCATTTGAATTCATTCCCATGAGAAGACAAGAACTGAGGAGGGGACAACTCTCTCCCTCTGACTCAGGGGGCTGTCCAATAACAGCTCTCTGGTGTTTTGATAGGTGACTGGAACAATATGACAAATCCTGCTGTTACCTTGCTCCTTCATATAGCTCTCACTGCAAGGTTTGATTTCAAATTTCTTTCTCAACAGAAGAGATTCTGATGTTTTCCTTCCTAGTCCATGAACCTTGGGCTGGCAGAATAGAACTGAAGCCAAGTTTCCATTACACCATATTGATTCTTGGTCCCTGATCACATCAGGCAAGGGGCTGGTGCCTCTATAGTATTGTGGCATAAAACTTCCTCTGCATAGGAGTCAGGGTCCTCCCTCTGGAGTATTATGTCAGGCTCTGCCAAAGTGCCAGGCAGTGCTTTAGAGTGTGATAGACAATAAAGGACCACACATTCACTATAGATTCTATCTCAGAGTCCCCAGTGCATCCTGGCCTAGCAGGGACATTTTTCCTGTTAGCATGACTTTATGTAGGTCTTCTATGTTGGTATTCATGTGAAATAATCCTAGAGTTTTCTTTTATGTGATAACTAGAGGTCTGGTGCACAAAAATTTGTGCACTCGGGAGGGGGGGGGGGGGTGTCCCTCAGCCTGGCCTGTGCCCTCTCGCAAACTGGGACCCCTCAGGGGATGTCCACCTGCTGGCTTAGGCCTGCTCCCCAGGGGATCAGGACTAAACTGGCAGTCAGACATCCCTCTGGCAGCCCGGCAGCCCTTGGGGGATGTCCACTTGCCAGCGGGGAGCAGGCCTAAGCTGCAGTTGGACATCCTTAGCGCTGCTGAGGAGGCAGGAGAGTTTCCTGCCACCACTGCTGTGCTGGCAGCCATCAGCCTGGCTTGTGGCTGAGCAGAGCTCCCCCTGTGGAAGTGCACTGACCACCAGGGGGCAGCTCCTGCATTAAGCGTCTGCCCCCTGGTGGTCAGTGTGTGTCATAGTGACCAGTCATTCCCAGTTGTTCTGCTGTTAGGGTCATTTTGCATATAATCCTTTTATTATATAGGATGTTGGGCAAGTTTTGTTATCAATGTTATGCTGTTTGCATAAAGAGAATATGAATACTCTGAAACAAATTAAATAGCACTGGAATTATCTATTCTTTCAAGTTTGGTAGAAATCTGTGAAACTGTCCAGACTTGGTCTATTTTAGGGAGCAGATCTTTAATACTTTTAGATCTTCTATGTTAATTAATCTGAATGTACTTTTTCTATTTTGGGCTAAATTTTGATAATTAACGCACACTTATTTGGATGAAGTTTTAAAGTTACCCTTATATAATTTTAAAAATTTACTCTGAATTTGCATTATCATTTCTAATTTTTATATTTGTATGTATATACTCATCTTTCCAATATTTTTTTAATGTTAATATTACTAAATCAAGCACTTGAATTTTTTTAGTGGTATTATTATTTTTTGGTTTTGTAATTTATTGATTTTTTTTATTTGTAGTAATTTCTTCTTTCTGCTTTCCTTAAGTTCATTCTGTTGTTGTTTTTTCAAGTTCTTAAACTGTATGCTTAATATGCACATTTTTCATATTTTCTTTTTAACAACACAAGCATCTAATGCTACTATTTTCCTCTGAAAATTGCTTTTATTTTTTCCCGTAGGTTTTTTGTTTTGTTTTTTGAGAGAGAGAGAGAGAGAGAGAGAGAGAGAACGGAAAAGGGAGAGAGAAACATCAATGTGAGAAAAGCATCAATCAGGGATTGAACTCGCAACTTAGGTATGTGCCCTGACCAGAATTGAACCCATAACCTTTTGGTGCAAGGGACGATGCTCCAACCAACTGAGCCACACCAGTCAAGGCAACCCATAGGTTTTGATATATGTTGTCTTCTAAATATTCTACTATTTTGGTTTTGATTTTTAGTGACTGAAAATGAAGAAAGAGCTTTTGTAGTTGTTTTGGAAAAAAAAAATTTTGTTGCTAATCCTCACCCAAGGACACTTGAGGATATTTTTTCCATTGATTTTTTTTTTTTTTTTTTTTTTTAGAGAGAGTTGCAGTGAGGGAAGAAGAGGAGAGAGAGAGAGAGAGAAAGATCAATAGGTTTCCCCCTGCACTTGCCTCGACTGGGCCAGGGATTGAATATACAACCCAGGGAATCAAACCCGAGACCCTTCAGTGTGCCAACTGATACCCTAACCACCTTGCCACATTGGCCAGGGCAAAAAAATTTAAATATTTTAGATGGTAGGTTTGTTTTTTTCTAGCATCTACTTTTATTACTAATTTCTCATTTTATTGCATTATGATCAGAAAATATTATTTCAGCCAGAACTCTGAGCCCAGAGGGTAGGAGGAAGACCGCGTGGCAGACAGCCACGTCTCTTGGGACAGACACAGCCCCAGACTGGGGAAAGGAGTTCCGAGGGATTCCTGGCGCCGGGGTATTTGAGATTTGGATTCTGTGATTATGGAGGACTGAGCCTAAAGGGGGCAGCCTGAGGAGCTGACCAGATCATGCAGTGCTGGTAAGAGAGGAGCGTTTCCGCAGCCGGCCGGCGTTTGTTTGTTTCTTTGTTTTCACTGAACCCTGCTCATAAGACAGTTTGGATACAGACACTCACCTGTGCTGAAGAGAGGGAGAAGGTGCAGACGAGTGGAATCTGGGGAGAGGCTGAGGAGAGAGGGGGCGCCGGGAGAGGTGACAACGAATTGAGTGCTGAGACACCCCTGGGCCCAGGACTGGGGCAGCCATTCTCTCCTGAGGGTGGAATTCCTACCCCTACCCTCCAGGAAAGGAGCACAGCCACACCCAGATTCCAGCCTGTACGAGATAAAGGATTAAAATAATCTGATTAGTCCCTGGGAGTTACCAGGGTCTGGCCTATAGAGGGACTTTCAGTCCCACCAACAACACAGAGCAGGGTAATGATTATTTAAGAACCAGCTCTGGGCAGTTGACCTCCCCAAACCAGTTTTAAGTGCAATAGAAAAAATAAACCCTTGCTGCTGGGTAGAGAAGCCGTATAGCCTCAGAGGCCAACCCCAAAACACTGCCACCCAGAGGCTGAGCTACAAACTGACTCTTAGGTGAACACAAATTAAGGCAGTCTGGATCACAAATACGGCCTGCTTTAAAATCAGGACTGTGATTTACAACACAGAGGAACAGTATATGGCAGGGAATTCAACACTCTCCTGAATACCTGGCAAGACTAAGGCGAGCCAGGCTGAAGAGTAGAAGAACCAAAAGACCTTCACTACTGCAAATTTTTTTTTCTTTTTTCGCCTTTTTACTAAGAAACCAATTTTTTTCTTTTTCTTCTTTTTCCATCGCCTGATTTTACCCTCTTAATTACTACATTTTTATTTTTAACCAGTATTATTACTGCTACCATTTTACCATTTTTTAAAGCGCCATTTTATTTTCTCTTTTTTTTATTTTAGGAGTAGTGTTCTCCATTCTATTTTCATCATTCCTTTAGCATCAATTTTCCCTACCTCAATTCTACCTCTATGCTAAAACCCTCTTCCTCACTTTTCCCCATTTGGTGTCCTGTTTCTCTTACCCTATTCCTGCTTTAGATTTTCCCTATTCCTTCTTTTTACCGCCTGTCTAATTTCACCCTACTTGTATATCCTATTTCCAATCCACAGCTCTAAATCCTTATACACCTATCCCTTATCCTTCCTCACTATCCAAACATTTTTTTCTCTTATCTTTCTATTGTTTTCTTGCTGTTTGCTTGATTGTTGAATATATTGTTGTTGTTTTTTGTTTGTCTGTTTTGTTTTTGTTTTTTTGCCTGTTTTGTTTTGTGTTTTTTTTTCTTTTTTAGGACTGGTTGTGAGGTTGTTTTGTTTTTTCTTTTTCTTTTTTTCTGCTGGTATTTACCCTCCCTCCCCTCCCCCGCCCCCCAGCTATTTTTGTGCTTCTGTTTTCCCTTGCCTCTCTTGATATCATTGGTTGTTTGTAGTTTGCATTCATCTCCAGGTATCTGTTGCTGGAATTTGTTGGGATTAGTGGCAGTTCTATCGGAGTTGTCTCCTCATACAAATAGTCTCTTCCCCTCTTCTATTTCATTCTCTCTTTTCACTCTTTTTTTCCCAATTTCATTTTTGCACTTCTTTTTTGTTTTTTTTTCTCATCTTTCTTTTCTTTTCCTTTTTCTCTTTTATCTTTTTCTCTTCCTTCCTCCTTATCCCCTAATTCTCTTAATTCGGGTGGTCACCTTTATTAGGGGTTATTAATAGCGTGAATATATTTTTGTTCAGTGCCTGGTACGTTGTGCCTTGTTGTGTTGTATTTTGTGCCTTTAAATCAACGCAGCAGATCCAAGCAACAGCAGCCTCCTGATCACCACACCCTCTGTCTGAGGAACAGCAGCTGTATGTGAAGCCTCCCCCCACCAGCCAGAAGAGCCACCACAGCTGTGAACAGCACTCACCAGAGGAGCTGCTGCCAACTGAGGAGCAGCTGCTACCGCAACCACCCAAGGAGCAACCACAGCCCAAGGAGCCACTGCCACCCAGGGAGCAGCCACTGAACGACTCAACATCTAGATATGTCAGTGAGATCAAACATGGGTAGGCAAAGAAAACCCCAAAAGAAAAAAAAGGAGGACTCGCCAGAAAAGCAGCTAACTGAAACAGAGGCATGCAACATGACAGAAAAAGAATTCAGAATAAGGGTCCTAGCGAGCATAAACCGGATGGAGGAAAAAATCAACTACTTATGCAAGAAGCAAGAAGAAACAGATGAAAAAATCAATAACTTCTGCAAGACCCAAGAAGAAATGAAGAGCGATATAGCTGCAATAAGAAACACCATTGAAAGCATCAACAGTAGACTAGGAGAAGCGGAGGACCGAATTAGTGAATTAGAAAACAAGGAAGCAAAACACACCCAAACTGTACTGCAATTGGAGAAAAAAATTAAAAGACAGGAGGAGAGCCTAAGGGACCTTTGGGACAACATGAAATGAAACAACATACGAATAATAGGGGTGCCAGGACAACAGAAAGAGGATCAAGGGTTAGAAACCTACTCGAAGAAATAATATCAGAAAACTTCCCTGAGGTGGGGAAGAAAAAAGTCACAAAAGCAAAGAGAATCCCAAACAAGGTGAACCCGAAAAGACCCACACCAAGACACATCATAATTACCATGGCAAATGTTCAGGACAAAGAGAGAATCTTACAGGCTGCAAGAGCGAGACGGAAAGTTACATACAAGGGATCTCCCATTAGATTATCAAATGATTTCTCAACAGAAACACATCAGGCCAGAAAAGAATGGACGGAAATCTACAAAGTGATGCAAAGCAAAGGACTGAATCCAAGAATACTCTATCCAGCAAGGCTATCATTCAAAATTGAAGGGGAAATAAGAAGCTTCACAGACAAAAAAACGCTAAGGGAGTTTATCACCACCAAGCCACCCATGCAAGAAATGCTAAAGGGACTGGTGTAAAAAGAAGAAATAACAAGCTCAGAAAGAAAACAGCCACACACAAAAAGAAATGGCTACAAACAAATACCTTTCAATAATAGCTTTAAATGTAAACGGACTAAATGCTCCAACCAAAAGACATCGAGTGGCTGAATGGATAAAAAAACATGACCCATACATCTGCTGTCTACAAGAGACCCACCTCATTAGAAGGGACTCACACAGACTGAAAGTGAAGGGATGAAAGAATATCTTTCAGGCAAATGGAAAGGAAAAGAAAGCTGGGGTAGCAATACTTATATTGTACAAAATACATCTCAAAGTGAAGGCCATAACAAAAGATAAGGAAGGCCACTTCATAATACTAAAGGGATCAATACAACAAGAAGATATAACCCTGGTAAACATATATGCACCCAATGCAGGAGCACCCAAATACATAAGAAAACTCCTGGAAGATATCAAAGGAGAGATCAACAACAATACAATCATATTAGGGGAATTTAATACACCACTGACATCACTGGATAAGTCCTCTAGACAAACAATCAGCAAAGAAACAGCAATCCTAAATGACTCACTAGATCAGATGGACTTAATAGACATCTTCAGAACACTTCACCCCAAAGCCTCGAATATACATTCTACTCAAGTGCTCATGGGACAGATTCAAAAATAGACCACATATTGGATCACAAGCAAAGTCTCCCCAAATTCAAGAAGATTGAAATCATAAAAAGCATCTTCTCAGACCACAATGGCATAATATTAGAAATAAACTACAATAAAAACAACCCAAAATACTCAAACACTTGGAAGCTGAATAGCATGTTATTAAATATTGATTGGGTTACCAATGAGATCAAAGAAGAAATTAAAAACATCCTGGAAACTAATGACAATGAAAACACAACAATCCAAAACCTCTGGGACACAATGAAAGCAGTCCTGAGAGGGAAGTTTATAGCTCTACAGGCCTATCTCAAAAAACAAGAAAAAATGGTAGTAAATCATCTAACTCTACAACTCAAAGAATTAGGAAGAGCGCAACAAGAAAACCCCAGAGTGAGCAGAAGGAAGGAGATAATAAAGATTAG
Organism: Myotis yumanensis; assembly: GCF_028538775.1. Classification (NCBI taxonomy): domain Eukaryota; kingdom Metazoa; phylum Chordata; class Mammalia; order Chiroptera; family Vespertilionidae; genus Myotis; species Myotis yumanensis. The sequence continues at coordinate 94,360,133 of NW_027223753.1, read as the reverse complement.
AGCAGAAATAAATGACATAGAGACCAAAAAAACAATACAGAAAATCAACGAAACCAAGAGCTGGTTCTTTGAAAGGATAAACAAGATTGACAAACCTCTAGCCAGGCTCACCAAGAAGCAAAGAGAGAGGACCCAAATAAACAAAATCAGAAACGATAGAGGCGAAATAACAACAGACCCCACAGAAATACAAATGATTGTTAAAAAATACTATGGACAGCTCTACTCCAACAAACTAGACAACCTGGAGGAAATGGACAAATTCCTAGAAAAATACAACATTCCAAAACTCAATCAGGAAGAATCTAAAAATCTCAATAGGCCAATAACTATGGAAGAAATTGAAGCAGTCATCAAAAAGCTCCCAGCAAACAAAAGCCCAGGACCAGACAACTTCACAGGGGAGTTTTACCAAACATTCAAGGAAGAACTAAAACCTACCCTCCTCAGATTACTACAAAAAATTCAAGAGGAAGGAACACTTCCAAGCTCATTCTATGAAGCCAGCATCACCCTAATACCAAAACCAGGTAAAGACATCACAATGAAAGAGAATTACAGGCCAATATCCCTCATGAACATAGATGCCAAAATCCTCAACAAAATCTTAGCAAATCGGATCCAGCAGTACATCAGAAAGATCATACACCATGACCAAGTAGGATTTATTCCAGGGATGCAAGGATGGTACAATATCTGCAAATCAATAAACGTGATACATCACATAAACAAATTGAAAGAAGAAACCCACATGGTCATATCAATTGATGCAGAAAAAGCATTTGACAAAATCCAACACCCATTTTTGATAAAAACTCTCAGCAAGGTGGGAGTAGAAGGATCATACCTCAACATAATAAAAGCCATATATGACAAACCCACAGCCAACATCATACTCAATGGACAAAAACTAACACCATTTCCCCTAAGAACAGGAACAAGACAGGGATGCCCAGTCTCACCACTCCTGTTCGACATAGTACTGGAAGTATTAGCCATTGTGATTAGACAAGAAGAAGAAATAAAAGGCATCCAAATTGGAAAAGAGGAAGTAAAACTCTCCTTATTTGCAGACGACATGATATTATACATACAAAACCCTAGAGACTCCATCAAAAAGCTACTAGACTTAATACATGAATTTGACAATGTAGCAGGATACAAAATTAACCCCCCAAAATCTGAGGCATTTCTATACACCAATAATGAACTGTCAGAAAGAGAGATTAGAAAAACAATCCCATTTACCATCGCACCAAAAAAATTAAGCTACCTAGGAATAAGCTTAACTAAAGAGGTAAAAGACTTCTACTCAGAAAACTACAGGACATTGAAAAAAGAGATAGAGGAAGACATAAAATGATGGAAGAACATACTGTGTTCATGGATTGGTAGAATCAACATCATTAAAATGTCCATAGTACCCAAAGCGATCTATAAATTCAACGCACTTCCCATTAAAATACCAATGGCATACTTCACAGATCTAGAACGAACTCTCCAAAAATTCATCTGGAATAAAAAAAGACCCCGAATAGCTGCAGCAATCCTGAGAAAGAAGAAAGTAGGTGGGATCTCAATACCAGATATCAAGATGTATTACAATGCCACTGTTCTCAAAACTGCCTGGTACTGACACAAGAACAGGCATATAGATCAATGGAATAGAATAGAGAACCCAGAAATTGGCCTGAATCAATATGCTCAATTAATATTTGACAAAGGAGGAAAGAACATTCAATGGAGCCAAGATAGTCTCTTCAATAAGTGGTGTTGGGAAAATTGGACAGATATATGCAAGAAAATGAAACTAGACCACCAACTTACACCATACACAAAAATAAACTCAAAATGGATAAAGGACTTAAATGTACAACAGGAAACCATAAAAATTCTAGAAGAATCCCAAGGCAACAAAATCTCAGACATATGCCGAAGCAATTTCTTCACTGATACAGCTCCTAGGGCACTTGAAACTAAAGAAAAAATGAACAAATAGGACTACATCAGAATAAAGAGCTTCTGCACAGCAAAAGAAACCATCAACAAAACAACAAGAAAACCCACTGTGTGGGAAAACATATTTACCAATGTCATATCTGATAAGGGCCTAATCTCCAAAATTTATAGGGAACTCATACAACTTAACAAAAGGAAGATAAACAATCCAATCAAAAAATGGGCAAAGTACCTAAATAGACACCTTTCAAAAGAGGACATTCAGAAAGCTAAGAGACATATGAAAACATGCTCAAAGTCACTAATCATCCGAGAGATGCAAATCAAAACAACAATGAGGTACCATCTCACACCTGTCAGACTGGCTATCATCAACAAATCAACAAACGACAAGTGCTGGAGAGGATGTGGAGAAAAAGGAATCCCTATGCACTGCTGGTGGGAATGCAGACTGGTGCAGCCACTATGGAAGACAGTATGGAGTTTCCTCAAAAAACTGGAAATGGAACTCCCATTTGACCCTGTGATCCCACTTCTAGGAATATATCCCAAGAAACCAGAAACACCAATCAGAAAGGATATATGCACCCATATGTTCATAGCAGCACAATTCACCATAGCTAAGATCTGGAAACAGCCTAAGGGCCCATGAGTTGATGAATGGATTAGAAAACTGTGGTACATCTACACGATGGAATACTATGCTGCTGTAAAAAAGAAGGAACTCTTACCATTTGCAATGGCATGGATGGAACTGGAGAGCATTATGCTAAGTGAAATAAGCCAGTCCATGAAGGAAAAATACCACATGATCTCACACATTCATGGATAATAGAGACCATTATAAACCTTTGAACAATAATAGATACAGAGGCAGAACTGCCTCAAACAGATTGTCAAACTGCAGCGGGAAGGCCGGGGAGGGTTGGGGGTCAGGAGGGAGGGGGGTAAGAGATTAACCGAAGGACTTGTATGCTTGCATATAAGCATAACCAATGCACATAAGACACTGGGGGGTAGGGGAGGCCAGGGAATTGTCAAGGGTGGGGAAAAAAAGGACACATATGTAATACCCTTTGTAATACTGTAAGCAATAAAAAAATTAAAAAAATATATAAAAAAAGAAAATATTATTTCTATTTTTATCATAAAATATGTATTGAGATCTACTTTCTGGATGATTAGAGTCAATTTTTGTGACTATTACTAGGTCATCTCTAAAAACTTTATTCTCTGGTTTTAAGGTATAAAATTCGAGATATAGCAATTACCTCATTATTTGTGGTGTAGCTCATCTGTGTATGTGTGTGTGTGTGTTTTTGATATAATATGAACTGAGTCTTCTACTATCAGTGAATTTTTGCATATTTCTTTTTGTACTTCTTGTGGATTTTACACTATGACTATTAATGCTATGCTATATACAGTGCTTATTCATAACTCTTGGGGATTGCAAGCTTAATTATTATAAAGTGTGTTTCTTTGTGAAATCTATGATACTACCACTTAAAGCACATGTGCTTGAGGGCATATTTTTATGTCACAGCTGTTGTGCAATCAGAGACCATCTAGGGCCAAACAAAAACAAGACCTTGATTTTTTTTTGAATTTATGATAATAGAACTAAATTCCTACTATAAAATAATGTGCTTCACCGGGTCTCAAAAAATAACTTCAGTTTATGTAGCATTATCTTTTAGAAAAATAATTTTATCTGTACATATGTGAACCTCCTTCAACAACACACACATACACACAACAAAATAAAGTGAAAGGATTTAAAGAGCACATTACTCACAGCTGATAATCAAACCACAGTTGCAATTTTCCTTCCTTCCTTCATTCGGCCATCACCTCCCCCATTCCTCTCAATCCTCACCCTTTCTCTCTGTGTTTCTTGACATATACCCCTTGAAGAAATATGCTCTTTCTGAGGAGCCCTTGACTGCTGCTCTCTCACAACCAAGATCATTTGAAACTTGGGGCATTGTCACACGAGTGCCCCTGCACTCACTGATTATTCAGTGTGATCCCCCAGAAGTGGAAAACAGCGGAATGATCTCTCTAAAACCTGACACGTCACACATTCCATGTTTTACCCTTCAGAGTTTTCATTTATTTAAATTCCTTTTTTTTTTTTTTTTTACTTTTATTGCGTGCCACCCATTTCTATACATGCATTTTGCAAAGGCAACAAAATCTGAGTCTGACGGGTCATCCTGTCTCTCCAGATCAGATGAGCTCAGAGCAACTTCTTGGCCCTGACATTTATGCACAGTCACAAGGCCAACCTTGGAAAGCACAAATTGGGGAAATTTGGAAATAAAGAGTGATGTCTCATAACTGTTAATATAACTTAGATTAACACATTGGAACCCGGTGGTTAAATTTCTTGTATTATGGTGAGCGTGTGTCAACCCAGTTCCTCGGAACACTGAGCTACACAGTGCGTAAGGGGACCAGGAAAAACCCAATGCCACTATCTGGTTCTAGTCTTGCTTTCTCCTTTTTGTTTACTAGAAGATGTGAGGATTCATCCAGACATGTAACTATTAGAGCAAGAGCACAGAATAGTTCTGGGTTGCCCCACCCACATCAAGCCAGGTAACCATGGATTTTGAGCAAAATTAGTATGTTGCAGTTTTTGGTTACAAATGTGCTTCTAAGGAAAATAGTCTAATTTTAAACAACCATAAGTAATTGATAATTGTAAATGTTTTACTCTTTTATTATGGGTATTACATATTAAAATTTTTATTTCAGAAATTTTAGCAAGATATGAAATTAAGAATGGATAAATAGCCGAAACCGGTTTGGCTCAGTGGATAGAGCGTCGGCCTGTGGACTGAAAGGTCCCAGGTTCGATTCCGGTCAAGGGCATGTGCCTGGGTTGCGGGCACATCCCCAGTGGGAGATGTGCAGGAGGCAGCTGGTCGATGTTTCTCTCTCATCGATGTTTCTAACTCTCTATCTCTCTCCCTTCCTCTCTGTAAAAAATCAATAAAATATATTTTAAAAAAAAAGAATGGATAAATATCTAGATTATTTTTAAAATTTCATGTTAACTGATGGAAAGTAATAGCAGAAAAAGAGAGTGACAAAGGTCCGGTTTGTTTTACTTGTTTAAGCATACTGGCTGAATTTTGGCAATTACAAACCTGTAAGCTTGAAATCTATCCCCAGCTACATTCTAGAATAGACAAGAAAATGAATATTGGCTGGTAGAGATCACCCATGGAAAGAGCAGACAGACCCATCACTTCTTCTTCCATTGGAGTTGCAAGAAAAAACTCATAGATGGGGACACAGAGTGAGTATCTCACATCAGAATTTCCACAAAACATTAAACTTTCTCTTGTGATAGCTGTCAAAATCCAACCTGAATGAGGAAGGATAGATGATTCTAAAATTTGTTAAATATTTTTGCCGAAATAACAGTATTGATAATGGCTTTTGTCAACTGGAATGAAGAGCCTAATCCACTACCTAACTGCCTACTGCACTTGGGAATGAAAGGAGCAAAGGGAATAAAAGTGTAGGTGCTAGAATTTAACAACCTGGGTTTTGAATCACTCATGCTCTGCTGTGACCTTGAAAGGTTTTTATTTTATTCATGAATTAATTCATTATTTCAACAAATATTTATTAGGCTCCTAATATGGGCTAGGTACACTTGTATGGTTGGAGGAATCAGCAGTAAACTGTAAATAGATAAATGAATGAAGTCCTGTCCTCTTGAAATTTATATCATGAAGCTTATATCATGGGCAATAAAATAAATACATAAGCTAAATATGATGTATGATGGTGATTGGCACTAGACTAAGAGTAAACTTGCATCCTCATGTTTATTGCAGCATTATTTATAACTAGGGGCCCAGTGCACGAATTCGTGCACCTTGAAAGGGACTGTGGGCCGAGAGGCTGTGGTGGGCACAGGGGCGGGTCTTGGCCCATCCTCCACACCCCTGCCCTGCCCCTCCCCCCTCATCCCCCTGTGCCACCTGCCAGCAGCGCCACTCCCTTTGCTGCTGCTCCCATGAGCTAATGGCGCCGGCCCTGCTTGCACCTGCTGATGGCGCGGAGTGATTGGGGCCAGCACCGTCAGCGGGTATGAGTGGCGGCTGCTGCCCCAATCACCCCTCAGGAGCAGGGGGAGTTGGCAAAGCCCTCAGGGGTGATCAGAGCCAGCAGCCCCTGCTCGCACCTTCTGATGATGCCGAGCGATCAGAAGGAATCAGCAGTAAACTGTAAATAGATAAATGAATGAAGTCCTGTCTTCTTAAAATGAAGTCCTGTCCTCTCGGCATGGGCAGCTGGCGTGAGCAGTCACTCTGGCACCGGCTGCGGGTGTGAGAGGTGGCTGCGGGCCCTGATTGCCTCTCAGGAGCAGGGGGAGGTAGAGAAGCCCTGAGGGGTGATTGGGGCTGGCAGCTGCAGCTTGCACCTACTGATGGGGCCAAGTGATTGGGGCTGGCACCAGGTGCCGGCAGCAGGTATGAGCAGTGGCTCCGGTGCTGGCAGTGGGTGCGAATGGGGCTGGCACTGGCAGCAGCTGCAAGCACTGGACAGGACCCCAGTGCATGGGAGCAAGGAATTTTCAGTAACCACCAGAGGCTCACCCTGATGACAGCAATCAGTGCCCTCCCTTGGTCTGGCAATCCCGCTCATCTGCTCCACCAACCCGCCGTGGCTGACCCCTACCATGTTCCATGCCCTGCTGCCTGCTGCCAATGCCCACCATGTTCTGCGCGCTCCCCCTGGTGGTCAGTGCACGTCATAGCGACCAGTTGTTTGGTTGTTCCGCCGTTCGGTCTATTTGCATATTAAGGTTTTATATATATAGATAGTCAAGACATGGAAGCCATGTAATTGTCCATTGATGGATGAATGGATAAAGATTTGTGGAGAATATATATATATATATTCCCACTATTTGTGACCATATGGATGAGCCTTGAGGACATTATACTTTATTCAAAATCAGACAGAGAAAAACTGTATCATCTCACTTCATTGTGAAATCTAAATGAAAAAAAATTAACTCATAGAATCAGAAAACAAATTGATGGTTGCCAAGGTGATAGGAAAAAAGTGGGTGAAAGGTACAAATTTTCAGACATATGATGAATAAATTCTGAGGATGTGATGTACAGCATGGTGACTATAGTTAACAACACTGTATTGTATATTTAAAAATTGTTAAGGCAGCAGATTTTAAAAGTTTTCATCACAGGTAGAACAAAAAAATTACAACCAGGTGAGGTCATGGGTGTGTTAACTAACCTTATTTTGGCAATCATTTAACAATATATACATATTTTAAATTATTACATTGTACACCTTAAACTTACACAATGTTATATGTTAATTATATATCAAATCTTAGAGAAAATAAAGAAGTGAAAAGATGTGCAATAAAACGTCTTCCTCCTACCTCTATCTGTCATCTGCCCCATGTCCATAAAACTTTTGTTTCTTGTGCATATTTCCAGAGTTTTTAACATAAATATATATAATCTTTCCTTTTATTGTTACACCAAAGGAACATGCTGTCTACTCAGTTTTTTCACCTTGCTTTTTCACAAAATTATATATTTGGAGATTTTTTCATGAAGTTCCAAATAACTGCATGTTCCATATTTTATTTAAATAATCCCTACTAATGGAAATTTGGGGTGTTTCCAATCTTTTGTTATAAACAATGCTGCAATAGAAAACCTTACATATGTGTCATTTTGTGTGCGTGCAAGTATATCTGCAGGATAAAGTTCAGAATAAAATTACTAGGTTAAAGGGTGACACGTGATTATAAGGTTGATACGTGTTGCCACATAGACCATCACTGGAGCTGTGCACTCCCAGCAGCAATGCATGACAGGACCTGCTTCCCTGAAGCTTCACACCAATGGAAAGTAGTAACAATGTCTGGGTGTTTGCCAATGTTATTGATGAAGAAGAGCACCCCACTATAGTTTTTACCTGCATTTCTCTTATGCTAAGTGCAGCGAGCATCTTTTCATATGTCTAAGAGACAGTTATTTTTCCTTTTCTGCAGATTGTCTGTTCCTATCCTTTGCCCATTTTTCTATTGGATTGTTGATCTTGGCTCTGTTGTAACTCAAAATGAGAAATGTTAAGCGCTAGAAATTATTTGGGGGTCTAAAAAACCCATTGCATTTTTAATGTTGTAAAACTTACAATAAGCCTGCAACTTTAATACTAGTAAATTTGTCTTATTACGCTACAAAATGCACTCTTTGTTCAGAGGCTGAAATTAGAAATTTCGAACATGGCTTATATGTATGTGAATGTGTGTGTATAATGATGCCCTGCTTATAAAGCCACACAAGGCTATAAAACTTTACTTTAAACAAGGAAATCCAACTCAAATGAGGTCTCTGGAATATACCTGTTCTGAACTTAAAAATAAAGTTCAGATTAGTCTAGGCATTGCACACACTGAAGGGGATAACATTTCTAATTATTTTAAGCCCATTTGTTGAACTGTTTCCAGTCTAAATCATTAGTGTCAACCTACATTTCTAGATTGGCTATTTGGATGGTGTATAGTAATTACTGGTATATTTATATTAAACTCCATTTTATTGAGAATTTTTAAAGGAACAATGGACATAGACATCATGAAATAGAATGTCAGAGCTTGTCATCTGTCTAACCCCTCATTTTACGTAGGCCATTGGTATGGGCTGTGATTTCCACCCCTGGCTTTTACTTTTTCTTACCTTTGTAAATGCTTTCAGTGCTTATCATAGTGCGGTTGTAAGATAGGTCCCCTGAAGTCCATGTTGCATGGTGCTATACAAACCTAAAAATACCCAGAGTCATTCTTACTTACTCCTTGGCTACTCCAAATTTGAATAGTCACTGGAAAATGTTTCTAAGAGAGTAAATATTGTATTTTTTGAGTTGATAGGCTTTAGTTTCCCTGTGGGTTAACTAAGGATTTTTTATTAGACGTCCTCTAAAGTTCCCTAAGATCCAACCATCTGTGAGATTGTGAGAGAATTAAAAGGTGGGTGACAGATTCCTCCACTCTCCCCAAGGAAAGGGCTGCCCTGCTATGGAGTAAGTTAATATTTCTGCAGAGCTTTGCTACATTCTGTTTCCTGAGGTCATAACCATCTGGGTTTCAGTTACATTCCTAGAATAATGAGTCTATTACAGTAAATGAACATTTTCAAGTGCAACTGAGTAGCCATCTATTGAATGCACTGGCACCTAATAATTCTCTCCTTGGTGGGAGGAGAGAAGGAGGCATTTGAGTGACAGGAAGTAGTCTGTAAAACTGGATAGAGAAAAGGATCATGAGAATGGAAGGCAGCTCTCTCACAGGTGCTGTCAGAGCAAGGCGATGGCCGTTTTCTGCAGACGGGGAGGCTCCCTGACTCCAACCGCTTCGAGGTTGGTGCTCACCTGACCCCTGTAGTCACCTCATCTAAATCAGTCTCCTTTCTCCTTTTTGAAAGTCATTATTGATATCAAATGACAACTCAGTATCCTGACTTTATCGTATTCCAGCTACCACAAAACATGGAGTTGGATCAAGTAGCCTGAATTGAGAGAGTAAGTTTTAGAAATAGATAGATTTTATATGTTAAAAACATAAATTTCAATAAAGCATGTTATATGTAACTGTATGGCCCTTTGACTTTATGGTATTTTCATATGGTTTTTATCAAGACAACTTTGTGAACATACACATAGCAGGTGTTCCTCTTAAAGAGGCAAAGAGAAAACTGGCTGGCAACTGTCAGAGTAGGAAGTCCTGGTGAAAAATGCCCTGACAGGATATAAAGAAAGGCCCAAAGCAAGGATGGAAAAGAAAAATGGTGTTAAGACATCGTCTACAAGTTCCTATGCATGCTTTTCTTATCAATAATTGCTCATCTTGCAAATTTTAACACAGTGGAAAGAACAATGTTTTAGAGTAGGATTATGTGTCTATGTCTGGCTGCACAGTCCTATATAATAAAAGCCTAATATGCAAATCGACTGAACGGCAGAATGACTGGTGGAACGACAGGTTGCTATGATGTACACTGATCACCAAGGGACAGATGCTCAAAGCAGTAGCTGCCCCCAGCCCTCAGGCCCCAGACCAGCCAAGGCGGGTGCCAGTGGGGGTTCCCCGATCTCCCCGCCCGTCGTCCCACAGAGAGAGGCAACCAGTGGCAGCGGCAGGGCAATCAGGGGGCAGGACCAGCCGACTAGGGGGTGGCACCACCCCCTGATTGCCCTACCGGTTGCCTCCAAGGGGGGTACCAGCAGGAACCCACTGATTGCAACACCAATTGCCCCACAGATCAGCTCAAATCGCCAGCCAGGCATAGGGACCCTACCTGTGCACAAATTTTGTGCACCAGGCCTCTAGTGTTCTATAAAAACAGTTAAGTTTCAAGGAAACTCCATACTGTTTTCTATAGTGGCTGCACTAGTCTGCATTCCCACCAGCAGTGTACTAGGGTTCCATTTTCTCCACATCCTCACTAGCACTTGTCATTTATTGATTTGTTGATGGTAGCCATTCTGTCAGGTGTGACATGATACCTCATTGCCTTTTAAATTTGCATCCCTCTGATGATCAGTGACTTTGAGCATTTTTTCATATGTCCACTTTGGAGAAGTATCTATTTAGGTTCTTTGCCTATTTTTTAATTGGATTGTTTGTCTTTCTTCTGTTAAGTTGTATGAGTTCTTTATATATTTTGGACATTAACCCTTTATCAGATGTATCATTGCCAAATATGTTCTCCCATACAGTGGGCTCCCTTTTCATTTTTTTGATGGTTTTTATTTTTGCTGTGAAGAAGCTTTTTATTTTGATGTAGTCCCATTTGCTTATTTTTTCCTTAGTTTCCTTTCCCCTAGGAGATGTATCTATAAACACATTGCTATGAGAGATGTCTGAGATTTTTCTGCCTATGGTTTCTTCTAAGATTTTTATGGTTTCATGACTTACATTTAAGTCTTTTATCCATTTTGAGTTTATTATTGTGTATGCTGTAGGTTGGTGGTCTAGTTTCATTTTTTGCATGTATCTGTTGAATTTTCCCAACACCATTTATTGAAGAGACTGTCTTGACTCCATTGTATACTCTTGCCTCCTTTGTCAAAGATTAATTGAGTGTAATGACTTGGGTCCATTTCTGGGGTCTCTGTTCTGTTCCATTGATATATATGCCTGTTCTTGTGCCAATACCAGGTTGTTTTGATTACGGTGGCTTTGTAGTACAACTTGATATCTGATTTTGTGATTCCTCCAACTTTGTTTTTTCTCAAGACTGCTGTAGCTATTCGAGGTCTTTTTTGGTTCCATGTAAATTTTTGAAGTATTTGTTCTAGATCTGTGAATATGCTGTTGTATTTTAATAGGGTTTTCATTAAATCTGTATATTGTCTTGGGTAGTATGGACATTTTAATTATGTTGATTGTACCAATCCATGAGCATGGTATATTCTTCCACTTGTTTGAAGTTTCCTCAAAAAATTAAATATGGAACTGCCATTTGACCCAGTGATCCCACTTCTAGGATTATATCCTAAGAAACCTGAAAACACCAATCAGTAAGAATGTATGCACCCTTATATTCATAGCAGCACAATTTACAATAGCTAAGATCTGGAAACAGCCCAAGTGCCCATCAGTAGATGAGAGGATAAAAAAGGTGGTACATTTATACCATGGAATACTATGCAGTAGTAAAAAAGAAGGGTCTCTTACCCTTTGAGACAGCATGGAGAAACCTGGAGAGTATCAATGCTAAGTGAAATAAGTCAATCAGAAAAAGATAAGTATCACATGATCTCACTCATATGTGGAATCTAATTAACAAAATAAACTGATGAACAGATAAGATCCAGAGACATGGAACCGAATTTGAATTCTCAGAGGGAAGGTGGGGGAGGGTGGGTGGGAGATAATCCACCAAAGACCTTATATGTATATATGCATAACCCATGGACACAGACAATTAGGTAGTGAAAGCCTGGGGACGGAGGTTGGCTGGAGGGGGTTAATGGGGGGAAAGGGGAACATATATAATAATTTCAACAATACATATTTTTTTAAACACACAAAAAATAATCAAGTTTTCTATCTTTTCTGTATCTGTGCAGACCACCCAAGCTCAGCTAAGAAGTAGCTCCATTTGCAAATATTGTGCTTGGGGCTAGACGTGGTGTTGTTGCTACAGCACATTCTATTGATTTGTATTCTTTTCTAGGAATCAGAAAGAGTTTATATTCATGTGGAATAGACAACATTCACTTGTAGTTTGTCTCAGGACTATGCTAGCTTTCCTGCCCTCAGTATCAGTTCAAGGAAGTAACGACCACTCAACATCTGCAAAATATCACATTAATTCATTACACTGATGGCATCATACTGTTTGGACAGGCCAAACAAGTGGTGGCTAGTATGTTGCAGGCATTGGTAAGATATAAGTGCTTCAAAAGTTGAGGATTAAACCATACAAAAATTCTAGGGTCATTTGAGTAGAGTTTTTAGGGGTCCAGTTGTGCCCAGATATCCCCTCCAAAGTAGCAGATAAACTGCTGTATCTCGCATCCTTACCACACAGAAGGAAGTGTTCTGCAGGCTACATTGTATGCCTAGGATATTCTCTATATCAGATGATACAGAAAGCGACCAATTTTAAGTGAAGCCTGGAGCAGGAAAGGGCTCTACAATGGGTCATGCAACATTCAGTTCTGCTACTGGTACGACATACTGTGGCAGACCCTAGTGTCAGAGGCATCTGTGTGAATTTTTGTTAAACCCCAGTAGAGGAATCAGAAAGGCAGACCAAAAACAAACAGATCTGGAACAAAGGCATGCAACTGGGGAGAAGGCACAAAGGATTAAGATTTTATATCACATGTTGATGTCCACCATTAATTATACATGCAGAAATAGGCAAACAACTCAGCCAGTTCAGGTTGAACAGCCGTTATCATTGGCCTCCTTAAAGCTGGTACAATGGCTCAACTGCTTAAATTCTTATTTAACAAGGCCAGTCTAGCTACTGCTGTCTCTAAACATCCAATCTGTCAGCAACAGAGACCTATGCTGGGCACGCATTATGACACTATTTCTTAAATAGATCAATCATCCTTTTGGTGGCAAGTCTACTACATTGGACCCCTTCCATCTTGGAAGAGCAGTAGTTTGTGCTACTGGGGATAGATATCTTTTTTAGGTATAGTTCTCCTTTCCCTCAGAGCTTCAGTCAGCACCACTATTCAGGTGCTGTTTGCTGAAAGCCTGATCCCATAGAGTTGGAATTCCATACAGTACAACAGTCAACCAGGAAACCCATGTCAGAGCAAAGGCGGTGCAGGAGTGGTCTCAGAACCATGGGATCCACTGGCTGTATCACAACCTTTCCCTAAAGAAGCAGCTGGTCTTGTAGATCACTGGAATCGCCTTCTGAAGGCTGAAATGAAGTGCTAGGTTAGAGGAAACACTAAGGGATAGGTGCTATCCTTCAGGACACAGTGTATGTATTAAATCATCAACCTTTACATTATGCTATATCCCCAGCAAAAGGAGGTAAGGTTGCTGTTACACAATGGAGGCAGAGGAATGTGTGTGGAGTTCAGGTGATCTATGCGGGTGCTCTATTATAATCTGGAATGGGAAGGTGCAGTAATCCTGATGTGAAAGGGTATGATTATCAATGGCTCAGACTCCCTAAAATGAAGGCTTGAATCACATCACCATGCCATCAAGGCCACCATGACAACCAATAGTGAGAGGAATGGGTACAGTAGAAGGGATGATGAGGACCAATACTGGACCAGCAACCAACTGTATTGGTAGGGGGTTTGTTCACCCCAATGAACTCCTTCTTCTAAATTTCCTCTCAAGAATAGCCCAGAGGAACCACCAAGTAACTGCTAGACAGGGCATGGAGAAAAAGGTTATGCAGCAGCCATGATGATGTATGTATTAGATCTCCTTAAGGAAAATCTGTTGTGGAGAGCATAATTGACTAACAACCTCAAACCATGGTCCTTTTGAACCTACAGGGCTATCCTGACTGAGCATGGCAGGAATACTAAGAGTGGCCCATTCTTGCCAGATATGGAATCCTTCCAATGGGAAACATTTACTCAAAGACTCACTAGCCTGGCTGAGACTGTCTCTGCTTTAGGAGGATCTGAGCTGATGTAGGTTAGAAATATATGCAAAGACAAGAAGTTAATTAATAGATAAAGTCAGTCTTCAGCTTTTAAAGTAAAGGGTTTTATCCTGTCTTATACTTGTGCAGTTACCAGTTGAGTCAGATTTTTAGTTTGTGGAGATGTAGTCATATGTTGTTAAGATACTAAGAAAATAATTTTGAGAACCATGCCAACCTAGCTTTGACACTCTTTGACTTTGGGTGAGTTGTTTAAGTCCTCTATTCTTGGTTCCCATGTAAGAAAACTAGGTGTATCAGCCAAAGTGCAGTCAGGAGGTATAAAGTATACAAGGTATTTATTTATTTGTTTGTTTGTTTATTTTGTTAATCCTCGCCCGAAGATGTTTTTCCCATGGATTTTTTAGAAAGAGTGGAAGGGAGAGAGGGAGTGGGGAGAAAGAGGGGGGAAGAGAATGAGAGGGAAACATCAATGTGAGAGAGACAAATCTATTGCTTGGGGCCAGGGATTGAACCTGCAACCCAGGTACATGTCCTTGACTGGGAATCAAACCCAGGAACATTAGATGCACAGGCTGACACTCTAACCACTTAGCTGCACCAGTCAGGGCTATACAAGATATTTTAACAGATAGAATTTAAAATAAAGAATCTTTATCTTGGCATAAATTTAATTATATAACTCAAAAGACAAAAGGAAAAAACATATGATATCATAAGGACAGTGATTTTGTGAAGCATCTACCTTCTTCCAGACTGGAGGAATAAAGAGCAAAGGTTGGAATTATTAAATTTAGAAACTTGGAGGAAGGGCCCTGTATTAGTTTGATAGGGCTACCATAGCAAAGTACCACAGTCTGGGTGGCTTAAACAAACAAACAAAATGTATTGCTTCACAGTTTTGGAGTCTGGAAGTCCAAGATCAAAGTGTCAACAGAGTTGGTTCCTTCTAAGGTCTGTGACGGAAAATCTGTTCAGGTCTCACCCCTACTTTAAGATGTTTTGCTGGCAATCTTTGGCATTCCTGGGCTTGTAGAAGCATCACCCCAATTTCTGCCTTCATATTCACATGTTGTCATCCCTGTGTATGAATATGTCTATATTGAATTAGAACCCAACTTAATGACCTCATTTTAACTACTTACATCTGCTATGATCCCTCTTTCTAAATAAAATCACATTCTGAGGTACTGAGAATTAGACTTCAACATATGAGTTGGGGAGGGGGATGCAGTTTAACCCATAACAGGCTTGTAGAGTCAAAATGGACCCCTGAGGAGGATGTGCTACTTGACTGGTGTATCTCTGAGTTTAGAGGAGGGGTACTACTGAACTGAAATCAAGACCCCTGAGAAGGCAACACAAGCCGGTTGGTGCTTGTGGCTCAGAAAAACTTCAAACTTGTTTCAGCTGCTGCTTCAAGAAGAAAGTGTACCTTCTGCTTTGAAGAAGTGTTGTTAGGATGGCAATCAAAAGAACAGCAAGCAGACAGGAAGCCAACAGAACAGAGCAAATTCATCTTTCTACCCTGTCGTTCAAGTTTCTGCCAAGTAACTCCAGTGGGCATAGCCTACCATGGAGTGAGCTGAAAATCCAGAAATGATTTTTCAAAGTCCTATCCCCTGCATCATAGAGCAGAGGGCAGAAGGGGGGAAAATTTGGTGGTGAGACCCAACAGCACAGTTCATCCCTTTTGCTTACTCACCATATAGACACCCTGCTACTATTTCCATTTCTGTACTTCGCCAAACACAACTCTGTGTTTCCACCCAACAATATGCAACTGTATTTGAAACAAAGATGTTCTTACCCTCTACTCAAAATGAGTAAAAACAATGCCATTGCATTTATCTTGGGGAAAGGGGCATGCTATCCATCTCTAGGCTGTGTTAATTATTCCTCAATGCAGCAACAATCCAATATAAATGTTTTGTCATTTAAAGACTAGATTATAAAGTTTCCTTACATCAAAATGTGTATAAAATAATAAAGGGCATGAGGGATTCTTCTAGTCAAAATGGCAGACTACATAAGCTCTGGGCTTGTCTCATTTCATGATCACATCAAAACTACAACCAAATTATAGAACAGCCATCAATGAGAACTACCTGAAGACTAGCAAAACAGAAGTCCTCTAACCAAGGATATAAAGAAGAAGCCATGTCGAGACTAGTAGGAGGAGTAGAGATGCAGAAAAGGCAGGTCCAACATGGTGTTTTGATTAAGAATTAAAAGGTATATCTCAGCTGCAGAGGTTCCTCTTGAGGACTGATGGGTCCCAATCCACACTGAGCTCACTAGCCTGGGACACCAATGCAGGGAAGAAGAATCCTTATAACATCTAGCTATGGAAAACAGTGAGGATTTCATCTGAAAAACATAAAGGGCTGCAGGAGATCAAAGCACTGCTCTAAAAGGACCCATGCACAGACGTGCTCATGAACAAACTCACTTGCTCTGAGTTCCAGTGCAGGGGCAGCAGCTCAAAAAGCACCAGGGACATATAGGGAACAATTAAATTTACTGCCCTAACCGGTTTGGCTCAGTGAATAGAGCATCAGCCTGCGGACTCAAGGGTCCCAGGTTTGATTCCGGTCAAGGGCATGTACCTTGGTTGCAGGCACATCCCCAGCAGGGAGTGTGCAGGAGGCAGATGATCGATGTTTCTCTCTCATTGATGTTTCTAACTCTCTATCCCTCTCCCTTCCTCTCTGTAAAAAATCAATAAAATATATATTTTTTAAAATTTACTAACCCAAGGGTGAGGGCTGAAAGGACAGAGATTGGAGCAACTCTCTCTGAGAATGGAAACACTGGCAGGTACCATTGATCCTTTGTTGAGCTCTTCTCCCATCCAGCTGGCCCAGCACAGGTGGGCACAAATTTGTGCTCTCCATTAACCTGACTAATGCCTTTGTCCCACCCTGGTGATTCCCTGAGACCCCACCCCAACCAACTTACTTACTCAGCCCAAGCCTCTTTAGTGGCTCCTCTTCAGAGTGGCCTTTCTCAGCTTGTGTTGCCAATTTTCCCAAAATTTCTCAAATGTCCACAAATCCCAAACAAGCAGCAACTAGCCTCAGTGTACCTTGTCACTCTTGCTAAGAGGTTCCACACCCAATGTAATTAGTGACTGGTCTCTAATAACCCCATCAGGTGGCCTGAAGCCTGGCATAAATTGTGGCCAGTCAGCCATGAACAGCTTCAACTAAATGGCCATAAGCCCGGAAAAAGTGGAGACTTGCCTCAGCTCACATCGTGGTGCTCATAAAAGGATATCTAGCCTGGCCTAAGTGGCAGCCAGCCTCAGCTCACAGCATAGCCTCTCCCAAACCCAGCACAAGTGGCAACAAACCACATATCACTTTGTAGATCCTACCAAGTGGCCCCAAGCCTGGCACAAATGGGGTCTGACCCTAGCCAGTAGCAGATCCCCTTCTAATAGTGCCACTTCTGGTCACCAGCTTCAGACCACAACAGAGCACAACATAACCAGCTCCACAAACTACACACCCAAAGGGCAACACAGCTGGCACCAGAGTCCTGCTAACATAACACTCCATGGGGTCAGACCCCACACAGCAGCTTATCTACGGTGGTCATGGTTAGCCATCACAGCCAATGAACCTGAGGGTCACCACACTCACCACACACTGATGTGCCAAGAACAGAAGGGCACACACACACACACAGAGGATTCCCCTGGAGAACCCAGCCCAAGTGAACAGGGATGCTGTATCACTGGACTTAATAGGGCACCCTCCACATAAAGCAATGGTTCTCAACCTTCCTACTGCCACGACCCTTTAATACAGTTCCTCATGCTGTGGTGACCCTCAACCATAAAATTATTTTTGTTGCTACTTCATAACTGTCATTTTGCTACTGTTATGAATCATAATGTAAATATCTGATATGCAGGATGTGTTTTCATTGTTACAAATTGAACATAAAGCATAGTGATTAGTCACAAAAACAATATGTAATTATATATTGTGAAATATTTATTTCTAATTACAAATATGTGTTTTCCGATGGTCTTAGGAGACCCCTGTGAAAGGGTCGATCGACTCCCAACAGGGTCGCGACCCACAGGTTGAGAACCGCTGACATGAAGGCTCTCTCTGTCAAGACCAAGAGACATAGCAGATCTGCCTAGTGCATAGTAAAAAAGGCAAGGAGTCTACCAAAATGAGGAGACAAAAAAATATGTCCCAAAAGAAAGAATAGGACAAAACTTCAGAAAAAGAACCAAACAAAACGGAGACAAGCAATCTATCAGATACAGAGTTCAAAACAATGGTTATAAGGAAGCTCAGTGAACTTAGGAGATGAATTGATGACCTCAGTGAGAACTTCAACAAAGAGATAGAAAAGATAAAATCCTATATAATAAAAAGCTAATATTCAAACGATGGAACAACCGATCGCTATGATGCACACTGACCACCAGGGGGCAGATGTTCAACACGGGGCTGTCCCCTGGTGGTCAGTGCACTCCCAGAAAGGGAACACCGCTCAGCCAGAAGCCAGGCTCAGGGCTGGCGAGCGCAGTAGCGATAGTGGGAGCCTCTCCCACCTCCGCAGCAGAGCTAAGGATGTCTGACTGACGGCTTAGCCCAGGGAGCAGTCAGTCGGACATCACTCTGAGAGATCCCAGACTGCGAGAGGGTATAGGCCGGGCTAAGGGACCCCCTCCAAGTGCACAAATTTCATGCACTGGGCCTCTAGTGGAGATATAAAACATAAAAAGTACCAGTCAGAAAGAAAGAATACAATAATTGAAATAAAGGATACACTAAAGGAATCAACAACAAATTCAATAAAGCAAATGATCAAATCAGTGGTCTAAAAGACTAGGTAGTAGAAAATTCCTAATAGGAACAGAAAAAAAAATTTAAATGAGGGTAGTCCTAGTTGGTTTGTCTCACTGGTTAGAGCACTGGTTCCCAACATGGGGCACATGCCCCATAGGGGGGAAATTTTGTTTTTAAGGGGGGCAATTAGAGAATGAGTTATTAACAGTGAATTTTTTGCATTTCTTATGGTTCTAGGCACCTCGTATGCAGCATATAAATATATATTGTGACATATTTATGTATTTCAGTTCTCTATTATATGTTTTGAAACTTTATTTGCTATTTTTTCATATCACTTCATATTATTATTATTATTTAACAGTTTCTTAGTGATTTCTTTCTCAGTACTTCAACTGTCCATTTGTTCTTTTACTTTTCTCTTTCATAGATGGAAGCTTGTTTAGACCAAGTTAATGGCCTTTTAGGCTTCCTTCATGTGAATAAGAGTTCACTTTTTGAATAATAAGAATTATATGTCATGTGGAGGGGGGGCATCAGGATTTTAGAGATGCTTAGGTGAGGCATGGTTAAATAAAGGTTGGGAATCACTGGGTTGGAGCATAGGCCCATGGACCAAAGGGTCATGGGTTTGATTCCTTAGACTGGGTTAGAGCATATTTAGGAGGCAATCAACTGATGTGTCTGTCTCTCATTGATGTTTCTCTCTCTCCCTCCCTCCCTCCCTTCCACTCTCTCTAAAAATTAATGGAAAAATGTTCTTGGGTAAGGATTAAGAAAAATAATAAATAAATAAATAAATAAATAAATAAATAAATAAAATGAGCATACTTTAAGGCAGCAGTCGCCAACCTCTCGAACCTCATGGACCACCAGTGGTCCAAGGACCACTGGTTGGCTACCACTGCTTTAAGGGCAACTGGCCCAACCTCAAGTGTACCAACATTTGCATCAGAGGGATACCAGAAGGAGAAGAGAGTGAGAAATGAATCAAAAAGCTATTTGAAAAATAATGATATTTATGAGGTATTTGTATGTCTATTTCCTTCACTGGGTCTCTAATCTAGTGAAGGAAATAGACATACAAGTCCAGGAAGCACAGAGAGTCCCATAAATATGAACCCAAATAAGCCCACACCAAGACACATGATAATTAAAATGCCAAAAGATGAAGACAAAAAGAGAATCTTAAAAGCAATAAGAAAAAAGCAGTTAGTTATATACAAGGAAGCTCTCATAAGACTACTGATTGATTTCTCAACAGAATTTTTCTAGGCCAGAAGGGAATGGAATCAAAAATTAAAAGATGAAAAGCAAAGACCTACAACCAATATTACTGTACCCAGCAAGCCTATCATTTAGAATCAAAGAGGAGATCAAGAGTTTCTCAGATAAGAAAAAGCTAAAGGAATTCATCACCACTCAACCAGTATTCCAAGAAATGTAAAAGAGACTTTCTTAAATAGAAAGAAAAAGATAAAAAATGTGAATAAGAAACTATTAGAAAAAAAATATTCCCACTGACAATGGCAAACCTTTAGTAAAAGCAGTAGGTCAACTAACTATAAAGCTAGTAAAAAGTTTAAAGGGGAAAAGTAGGAAGATTGTGTGTAATTACAACAATAAAATAAGATATACTCACAAATATACACACATAAAAGAAGAAAAAATGCCAAAACCATAAACATGGAGTGGAAGGTAAAATCTGTAGTGATTTTGGAATATTCAAACTTAAGTAAGCATCAACTTAAAATAGACTGCTATAACTATAGCTTGGTATATATGATGCACATGATAGCTACAAACCAAAAATATATAAGATTTACAAGAAATAGAGAAAGGAATCCAAACACAACACTATATAAAGTCATCAACATATAACAGAAGAGAGCAAGAAAATAAGAAAGTAACTACAAAAATAATAAGAAAACAATAAAATGGCAATAACTTCATACTTATCAATAATTACTTTAAATGAAAATGGACTGAATACTCAATTCAAAAGATATAGACTGGGTGAATGAATAAGAAAAACAAAACCAAAAAACCCTCACATCTATACATATGTTGCCTACATAAGACATAGTTTAGACTAAAAGTCACACACAGACCAAAAATAAAGTGATGGAAAAATATATTTTATGCAAAAGGAATGAAAAAAAAAAAGCTGGGATAGCTATACTTATATCAGATAAAATAGACTTTAAAACAAAGGCTATTAGAAGAGACAAAGAAGGGCATTTTATAATGATGAAGGGATCAATCTCACAAGAAGATATAACTCTTAAAAACATCTACCCAACAAAGTTAGGAACACCTAAATAAAAGGGTGAGCAAAAGTAGTTTAGAGTTGTGAGTATGGAAAACACAGAGAGTATTCTTGTATTATTATTTATTAACTAGAGGCCCAGTGCATGAATTCTTGCACCAGTGGGGTCCCTCGGCCTGGCCTGTGGGATTGGGCAGAAACTGGCTCTCCAACATCCCCCGAGGGGTCCCAGATTGTGAGAGGGCGCAGGCCAGGCCGAGGGACCCCACCAGTGCACTATCGGGGCCGGGGAGGGATGCAAGAGGTTGGCCAGCTGGGGAGGGACTGCAGGAGGGCTCCAGGGCTTGTCCTGCCCATCTTGCTCAGTCCTGATCAGCGGAACCCCAGCAGCAAACTAACCTACCGATCGGAGCGTCTGCCCCCTGGTGGTCAATGCACATCATAGCAAGCAGTTGAGCAGCCTTAGCATATCATTAGCATATTACGCTTTGGTTGAACAGAGGACCGGATGACCTGACACTTAGCTTATTAGGCTTTTATTATATAGGATTATTGTATTATTTATTTGTATTACAACTGTAAACCTACTTTTAACCCTCTTTGCATATGTACTTCTTTATTCAGTCTTTTATTGATGGGCACTTAGATGGCTTCTATATCTTGGCTATTGTAAATAATGCTGCAATGAACACAGGATTTCATATATCTTTTCTAATTAACTAGAGGCCTGATGCATGAAAATTTGTGCAAGAGTAGGCCTTCCTTGCCCTGGCTGCTGGCACCAACTTTCCTCTGGCACCGGCTTCCCTCTGGCACCCGGGACCGGACTGCTTCCCTCCTCTGGCCACTGGCAGGCACCCAGGACCTGGGCCAGCTTCCCTCGGGCTGCCCACAGGCACCTGGGACCCGGGCTGGCTTCCCTCTGGCCCTGGGTTTGTCAGGAAGGACGTCCAGAATGACGTCTGGAAGACGCCCAATCTATTTAGCATATTACTATTTTATTATTATAGATGGTTTGGATTTCTTCTGATAAATACCCAGAAGTTGGATTTCTGGGTCATATGGCACTCCTATTTTTAATTTTCTGAAGAACTTATGTATTATTTTCCGTAGTGGCTATACCAATTTACAATTCCACCAACAGTGCTTGAGGATTCCTTTTCTCAACATTCTTGCCAGCACTTGTCGTTTATTGATTCATTGATGATAGCCATTGGACAGGTGTGAGGTGATATTTCATTGTAGTTTTGATTTGCATTTCTCTGATGATTAGTGATGTTAATCATCTTTTCATATGTCTATTGGCCATCTGTATGTCCTATTCAGGTCTTCTGCTCATATTTTAAATTAGAGTGTGTGTGTTTTTTTGTGTTAAGCTGTATGAGTTTCTTATTTATATATCTTTATCCAATGTATCATTGTTAAATATATTTTCCCATTCAGTAGGTTGTCTTTTCATATGTTGATGATTCCCTTTGTGATGCAAAAACTTTTGAGTGATGTAGTGCCATTTGCTTATTTTTTCTTTTGTTTCCCTTGCCTGAGAAAACATATTCAAAAAAGTATTGCTAAGTGATGTCAAATGGTTATTGCCTCTGTTTTTTTTCTGGGAATTTTGTGGTTTCAGGTATTACATTTAAACCTACTTGATTTTTATTTTATTCTTGTATGTGGTGGAAGACAGTGGTCTAGTTTCATTTCTTGCATACAACTGTCCAGTTATCCTAACACCACTTATTGAAGAGACTGTCTTTACCCCATTGTATGTTCATTTCTACTTTGTCATACATTAATTGACCATATAGATGTGGATGTATTTCTTGGATCTCTACTCTGCTCCATTGATTTATTTATCTGTTTTTATGCAACTACTATGATGTTTTGATTACAGTAGCCTTGTAGCATAGTTTGATATCAGGTAGCATGATACCTTCAACTTTGTTCTTTCTTATCAAAATTGCTTTGGCTATTCAGGGTCTTTTGTGGTTTTATATAAATTTTACAATGATTAGTTCTGTGAAACATGCTATTGGTATTTTAATAGGGGTTGTACTGAAACTGTAGATTTCTTTGGGTAGTATGGGCAGTTTATTGATAATTCTTTGTATACTAGAACATGATACATCCTTCCATTTACTGGTATTTTCTTCCATTTTTTTCTCCAATGTTTTATGTCTTATAATTTTCCAAGTACTACAAGTCTTTAACCTCCTTGATTAAATTTATTCCTAGGTATGTTTTTTGATATAATTATGAATAGGATTGTTTTCTTAATTTCTCATTCTGATTGTTCATTATTAGTGTACAGATACACAACAGATTTCTATATATTGATTTTGTTTCCTGCAAATTGGCTTAATTAATTTATTAACCTTAATAATTTTGGGTGGAGTCTTTAGGGTTTTTTATATATAGTATCATGTCACCTGCAAATAGTGACAGTTTTACTTCTTCCCTTCTAATTAGAATGACTTTTAAAGTTTTTTGTCTGATTGCTGTGGCTAGGACTTTCAATACTATGCTGCATAAAAGTGGTGAAAATGGACATTCTTGTCTTGTTCCTGAAATTAAAGAAAAATTTTCAGTTTTTCACCATTGAGTATGATGTTAGCTGTGGGCTTTTCATTTATGACCTTTATAATATTCCTTCTATCCCCAGTTTCCAGAGAGTTTTACCATAAATGGATGTGGGTTTTGTCAAAATTTTTTCCTGCATCTATTGCTATGTTTATATTATTTTTATTCTTTAGTTTGTTTATGTGGTGTATCACATTAAGTGACTTGCTGATATTGAACCAACCTTGCATCCCAGAAATAAATTCCATTTGACCATGACATGTGGTCCTTTCAATATATTGCTAAATTTGATTTGCTATTATTTTGTCAAAAGTTTTTTTTATATATGTCCATAAGAATATTGGCCTATAATTTTCTTTTTCAGTAATGTCTTTGTTCGGTTTTGGTATCAGGGTAATGCTGGCCTCATAAAATGAGTTCGAGAGTCTTTTCTACTCATCTACTTTTAAAGTAGTTTGAGAAAAATATGTATTAATTATTCTTTGAATGTTTGGTAAAATTTCCTTGTGAAGCAATCTGGTCAGGGCTTTGGTTTTTTGGGATTTTTTTTATGACTGATTGATTTCATTTATACTTATCAGTTTTTTCATATTTTGGAAATATGATTCAGTCTTGCAAGATTGTATGTTTCTAGAAATTTATCCAAATTTTCCAGGTTGTCCAATTTGTTGAAATATAATTGCTCATAGTAATTACTTATAATACTTTGTATTTCTGCAGTGCCAGTGTTCACTTCCTCTCTTTTATTTATGACTAGAGGCCCTGTGCACAAAAATTTGTGCACTCGGGGGGGTCACTCAGCCCGGCCTGTGCCCTCTCGCAGTCTGGGACCCCTCATGGGATGTCCACCTGCTGGCTTAGGCCCGCTCCCTGGGGGAATTGGGCCTAAGCTGGCAGTCAGACATCCCTCTGGCAGTCCAGGAGCCCTAGGGGGATGTCCACTGGCCAGCAGGGAGCAGGCCTAAGCTGCAGTCAGACATCCTTAGTGCTGCTGAGGAGGCGGGAGAGGCTCCCACCACCACCGCTGTACTGGCAGCCATCAGCCTGGCTTGTGGCTGAGCAGAACTCCCCCTGTGGGAGCTCACTGACCACCAGGGGGCAGCTCCTGCATTAAGCGTCTGCCCCTTGGTGGTCAGTGTGTGTCATAGTGACCAGTCATTCCCAGTCATTCTGCTGTTAGGGTCAGTTTGCATATTACCCTATTATTATATAGTATAGAGGCCTGGTGCATGGGTGGGGGCCGGCTGTTTTGCTCTGAAGGGTGTTCCGGATCAGGGTAGGGGTCCTGCTGGGGTGCTTGGCCAGCCTGGGTGAGCGGCTGATGGCTGTTTGCAGGCTGCCCACAGCCCCTTCAGGGTGGGGGTCCCCGCTGGGGTGCCTGGCCAGTCTGGGTGAGGGGCTGAGGGCCATTTTCAGGCTGGCTAAGCCCCCCAGCGGGGACCCTCACCCCATAAGGGTGTGGCCAACCTGAGTGAGGGGCTGATGGCTGTTTTCAGGCTGGCCAAGCCCCCCAGCGGGGACCCTCACCCCATAAGGGTGTGGCTATCCTGGGTGAGGGGCTGATGGGTGCTTGCAGGCTGACCACAGCCCCCAGCCATGCAAGCTCCCAGTGGAGGCTGGCTGGAAGCAGGTATCTGGGATTTATTTGTCTTCTATAATTGAAACTTTGTTGCCATGAGTGGAGGCCACAGCCAGCTCAGGGCAGGCGGGAAGGTTGGCTTCCTCCATCACCTGGGCAACCAAGCCTCCTGCTTACTCCAGCTCCATGGCTGCCGGCCGCCATCTTGGTTGGGTTAATTTGCAAATAGTCGCTCTGATTGGCTGGTGGGCATGGCTTGGGGCATAGCGAAGGTATGATTAATTAGCATCTTTGTGTTTTATTAGTGTAGATTTTATTGATTTTTTACAGTGAGAAAGGGAGAGGGATAGAAAGTTAGAAACATCGATGAGAGAGAAACATTGATCAGCTGCCTCCTGCACACCCCCCACTGGGGATGTGCTCACAACCAAGGTACATGTCCCTGACCAGAATCAAACCTGGGACACTTCAGTCCGCAGGCCGACGCTCTGTCCACTGAGCCAAACCAGTTAGGGCTTGATATGCTTTCTGACCTAGACTTCCAGAACACTCAAGGCTTTCCTCCTGCATTAACTGGCATCTATTGCTCAGTCTCCTTTTCAGGTTTCTTTTCTCCTTTTGGACTCTCAACAGTTGAGTGTTCTGGAACTTGGTCCTTGGTCCTCTTCTCTCCTCTATTTATATTCACCTCTAGGTGATCTGATGACTTAGGTACTATCTGCTGTCTATATGCTGACAATTCCCAAACCATATTTCTACCCTAACTTCAGACTACTATATCTAACACCTCCAGCTGAATTTCTTTTTTTTAATTTCTTTTTATTTTTATTGATTTCAGAGTGGGAAGCAGAGAGAGAGAGAGAGAGAGAGAGAGAGAGAGAATGAAACATCAATTATGAGAGAGAATCATTGATTGGCTGCCTCCTGCATGCCCCCTATTGGGGATTGAGCCCACAACCCAGGCATGTGTCCTAACCGGGAATCAAACCATGACCTCATGGTTCATAAGTCCACGCTCAATCACTGAGCCAAGCCAGGCAGGGCTCCACCTGAATTTCTAATAGGTTAAGACTGAGACCATATTAATGTTTATTGCATGTATTATTATATTTAAGATCGTTTTTCTTGAAATAAAAAAAGAGAGAGAAGCCAAAAAAAAAAAAAAGCCTCAGCCCACCATTAGTCTTTCCTATCCACATAATTAAATTGGTTCATTACAAAAAAAAAAAACAACCTTAGGTAATATTCTTTACTCTCCCAATCCACATACTCTCATAAGAAATCATTTTTGCTCTATCTCCCCTTTAAAATATATCCAAAATCTAACCAGAAGTGGAATTACTGAGTCAAATGGAAGTTCCATTTTTAATTTTTTGAGGAAACTCCATGCTGTTTTCTATAATGGCTGCACCAGTCTGCATTCCCACCAGCAGTGTATGAGGGTTCCCTTTGCTCCACATCCTCCCCAGCACTTGTCATTTGTTGATGGTAGCCATTCTGACAGGTGTGAGGTGATACCTAATTGTCATTTTAATTTGCATCCCTCTGATGATCAATGACTTTGAGCATTTTTTCATATGTCCACTTTGGAGAAGTGTCTATTTAGATCCTTTGCCCATTTTTTAATTGGATTGTTTGTCTTCCTTCTGTTAAGTTGTATGAGTTCTTTACATATTTTGGACATTAACCCTTTATCAGATGTATCATTGCCAAATATGTTCTCCCATACAGTGGGCTCCCTTTTCATTTTTTCTGATGGTTTCTTTTGCTGTGCAGAAGCTTTTTATTTTGATGTATTCTCATTTGTTTATTTTCTTCTTTGTTTCTTTTGCCTTAGGAGATGTATCCATAAACATGTTGCTATGAGAGATGTCTGAGATTTTGCTGCTTATGGTTTCTTCTAGGATTTTTATGGTTTCATGACTTAAGTCTTTTAACCATTTTGAGTTTATAGTTATGTATGGTATGAGTTGGTGGTCTAGTTTCACTTTTTTACATGTGTCTGTCCAATTTAACCAACACCATTTATTGAAGAGACTCTCTTTATTCTATTGTGTGTTCTTGCCTCCTTTGTCAAATGTTAATTGAGGGTAATGGCTTGGGTCAATTTCTGGGTCTCTTTTCTGTTCCATTGATCTTTATGCCTGTTTTTGTGCCAATACCAGGTTGTTTTGATTACGGTGGCTTTGTAGTATAACCTGATATCTGGTATTGTGATTCCTCCAACTTTGTTCTTCTTTCTCAAGATTGTTGAAGCTATTCAAGATCTTTTTTTCTTCCATATAAATTTTGGAATATTTTGTCTAGATCTATGGAAAATGCTGGTATTTTAATAGCGATTGCATTAAATTTGTAGATTGCCTTGGGTAGTATGGACATATTAATGATATTGATTCTACCAATCCATGAACATGATATGTTCTTCCACTTGTTTATACCTTCTTCTATCTCTTTTTCAATGTTCTGTAGTTTTACGAGTACAGGTCTTTTGCCTCCTTGGTTAGGTTTATTCCTAAGTATTTTAGTTTTATTGTTGTTGTTGCAATGGTAAATGGGATTGCTTGTTTAGTTTCTCTCTCCCAGAATTCATTATTGGTGTATAAAAAAAGCCATTGATTTTTGGCTATTGATTTTATATACTGCTATATTGCCAAAATCATTTATTAAATCTAGTACTTTTTTGGTGGAGTCTTTAGGGTTTTCTATGTACAATATCATGTCATTTGAAAATGATGAGAATTGTACTTCCTCCTTTCTAATTTGGATGCCTTTTATTTCTTCTTCTTGTCTGATCACTGTGGCTAGGACTTCCATTACCATGTTGAATAAGAGTGATGAAAGCAGACATCCCTGTCTTGTTCCTGTTCTTAGGGGAAATAGTTTTAGTTTTTTTCCATTGAGTGTAATGTTCACTGTAGGTTTGTCATACATGGCCTTTATCATGTTGAGATATGCTTCCTCTATTCCCACTTTGCTGAGATTTTTAATCAAAAAAGGGTGTTGTACTTTTTGAAATCTTTTTCTGAAATCTATTGATATGATCATGTGATTTTTGTCTTTCAGTTCATTTATGTGATGTATCACATTTATTAATTTGCAAATATTGTACCAACCTTGCATCCCTGGAATAAATCCCACTTGGTCATGGTGTATGATCTTTTTAATACATTGCTGGATCCAATTTGATAATATTTTGTTGAGGATTTTAGCATCTATGTTCATCAGAGGTATTGGCCTGTAATTCTCTTTCTTTGTAGTGTCTTTATCTGGTTTTGGAATTAGGGTAATCCTGGCCTCATAAAAAGAGCTTGGAAGTATTCCTTCCTCTTGAATTTTTGGAATAGTTTGAGGTGTTCGTTCTTCTTTGAATGTTTGGTAAAACTCTCCTGTGAAGCCGTGTGGACCCAAGCTTTTGTTTGCTGGGAGGTTTTTTGTTTGTTTGTTTGTTTGTTTGTTTGTTTTTTACTGCTTCTATTTCATTAGTTGTTATTGGCTTATTCAGGTTTTCAGATTCTTACTGATACAGTTTTGGAAGATTGTATTTTTCCAGAAATTTGTCCATTTCATCCACATTGTCCAGCTTGTTGGCATATAGTTGTTCATAGTATTTCCTTACAATCCTTTGTATTTTTCTGGTGTCCATGGTTACTTCTCCACTCCTGTTTCTGATTTTATTTATTTGAGTCCTTTCTCTTTGTTTCTTGATGAGTCTGGCTAATGGTTCATCAATTTTGTTTATCCTTTCAAAGAACCAGCTTTTGGTTACATTGATTTTTTGTATTTTTTTTTTTAGTGTCTATGTTATTTATTTCTGCTCTAATCTTTATTATTTTCTTTCTTCTACTTATTCTGGGATTTTCTTGTTGTTCTCTTTCTAGTTCTTTAAGTTGTGTGGTTAAATAGTGTATTGTTGATTTTCCTGGTTTTCTGAGGTAGGCCTGTAGTACTATGAATGTCCCTCTCAGGACTTCTTTTGCTGTGTCCCAGAGATTTGGGGTTGTTGTATGTTCATTTTTATTTGTTTCCAGGAAGTTTTTTATTTCTTTCTTGATTTTACTGGTAATCCATTCATTGTTTAATAACATGCAATTTCCACGTGTTTGAATGTTTTTGGATGTTTTTGATTTCTAATTTCATTCCACTGTGATCTGAGAAGATGCTGATATGATTTCAATCTTCTTGAACTTGTAAAGACTTGTTTTGTGTCCTAATATGTGATCTATCTTTGTGAATGATCCATGTGCAATTGAGAAAAATGTATATTCCACAGCTTTGGGGTGAAATGTTCTATAAATGTCAATTAAATCCATCTGATCCAGTGTGTCCTTTGGAATTACTGTTTCTTTGTTATGTTTTTGTCTGGAAGATCTATCCAGTGAAGTTAGCAAGGCATTAAAGTACCCTACTATGACTGTATTGTTTTTGATCTCTCTGTTAACATTGTCCAGAAGTTTTTATTATATATATAGGTGCTCCTATATTGGGTGCATATTTGTTTACCAGGGTAATGTCCTCTTGCTGGACTGATCCCTTTAGTATTATGTAGTGACCTTTGTTGTCTCTTGTGATAGCCTTCATTTTGAAGTCTATTTTGTTGAATATGAGTATTGCTCCTCCAGCTTTTTTTCCTTTTCACTTGCATGGAAAATATTTTTCCATCCCTTCACTCTCATCTTATCTTTTGTTCTCAGGTGGGTCTCTTATAGACTGCATATAGTTGGATCATGTTTTTGTATCCATTCAGCCACCCTATGCCTTTTGATTCGAGCATTTAAACCATTTATATTTCAGATTATTATTGTTAGGTCCTTATTTATTGCTATTTTAATTCTGTATGTTTCTCTTTCTGTTTCTTCTTCTCATTACAGCAGTCCCTTTAGCATTTCTTGTAATGCTGACTTGGTGGTGATGTACTCTTTTAGCCTTTTTTTGTCCAGGAAGCTCTTTATGTGACCATCTATTTTGAATGATAGCCTTGCTGGATATAGTAATCTTGGTTTCAGATCCTTGCTTTCTATTACCTTGAGTAATTTATGCCATTCCCTTCTGGGCTGTAGAGTTTCTGATGAGAAATCAGGTGCCAGCCTTTTTGGAGCTCCTTTATAGGTAACAGTTTGCTTTTCTCTTGCTGCCTTTAAGATACCCTTTTTGTCTTTAATTTTTGGCATTTTAATTATGATGTGTTCTGGGTGTGGGCCTGTTTGGGTTCTTCTTACTTGGGGAACTCTGTGTCTCCTGGACTTGTATGTCTCTTTCCTTTACCAGGTTAGGAAAGTTTTCTGCCATTATTTCTTTGAACACGTTCTCTATACCGTTTTCCCTTTTTACCTCTTCTGGCACACCTGCTATTTGAATATTGTGATGTTTCATATTGTCCCACAGCTCCCTGAAGCTGCCCTCTCTTGTTTTTTAATTGTTTTTTCTTTTGGTTCTCTGATTGAGTGATTTTTTTCAACCCTGTCTTCTAATTCACTTATTCAATCCTCAGCTTCCCCTAATCTGCTGTGTATTCCTTCCAATGTGTTCTTTATTTTTGCTATGTCATTCTTTATTTCTGTTTTCAAAGCTACTTTATCTTTACTCATGCTATTGAGCATCTTTGCCATCATTATTCTGAACTCTGTATTAGATAAATTTCTTATCTCCATTTCATTTATCTCTTATTCTGGAGAATTCTCTTATTCTTTCATTTGGGGGTTGTTTCTTTGTCTCCTCATTTTGGCTGCCTATTTGGGTTTGTGACTATGTATTAAGTAGATCTGCTATGCCTCTCAATCTCTAGTGCAGGACAGTGTCAAACACTATTTCTGATTAGTTATATCAGGAAAAGATTCAAAGCCTCTGCAAGCCTGTCAAACTTGTGGCCCACTGGCCGCATATGGCCCACAATGAATATTTTTGCAGCTCAGTCAATATAACGGTATGTAAGAAATGTTTTAATAAAAATTTTGTAACTTAATTTTTACAATATCCTGTTGTATATAATTATTAATAACAAACTACAATGTTCACTAATGACTGATTATTATAATCATGTTGCATTCATTTCCCTTACGTGCTCTACATGCTGCAGGCGCACCAATTCTCTCCACTAATACTGGCAGTGAATATTTTAGCAGCTGATTGCCAGGTCATTAGTCTTGGGCTGACTTGTTTGGTGTGTGCAACAGGAAATATTTTGCTTTTGGGGAACAAGAAAAATAGGTTTATTTGCGTTATACTTATTAATTTGTACAGTTATTCAGTGTCTGGTAAGTTAATGTTCAAAAAAATATTAATTTTTACTAAAATATTCTATTATTTTATGTTAACAATTACTCATTTGTTTCAGCCCTTTGTATTCAGCATTGTGTTTATCGAAATAAACCTACGTTTCTATGAAAGTTGAAGCTTTTGTTTTTTTGTGGCCTACATAAACTTAAACCATGTTTATTTGGCCTGTGTTAGCCTTTGAGTTTGACATGCTTGCTCCAGAGACTATCTCTGTCTATGGACTGATAGGATTTTCTCTTGAATTACCCTCCAGCAATCGTCCACAGGTGTGGCAATTGCCCCAATCTATTGAATAACCATCTGCCTTGAGGCTAATGGTTATTCTCAGTCTCTTAATGGGAGCAACTCTGCATAGTGGGAAAGATGTTTTCCAATAGGGTGGAGGGTGGATCAACTGTCTTAACCCCAGGCAAGGTCGCCTATATAGCAAATGTCTGTGTAAAAAAGATGACCTTCGAAGCGAAGGAATGACTCAGCACAGGAAACCCAGGCGTCTGCCTCTGAGCTCTAACCCCAGAGCCCCCAATCCTGGCTTCTCTTCATACAGCTCTAGTCCACTCTGCCCACCCTATGCCAGAGTACAAGGTTGGTGGCTCACAGGGAATTTTGTTCATTGGCCCTTTAAGCAGGTGCTTGAATTTCCAGCCATCTCTCCTTGCAGACAGCAACCCTGCTGCTTTTAACAGCCAGATGTTATGTGGGTATCCATCCCAGTTCTGGTGCTCTCTGCTGGATGGCCCAACTTGGGGATTAGACCCCAGATTTCTCAGTGGCAACCCTCCACAGCTGTAATATCTCTCTGGAATTCCAGTTGCTATCAGTCAGAGCCCGGCCAGCCCTTTCGCACTTCTGCCCCTCCTACCAGTCTCTATGTGGTCTCCACTTTTGGTCCTTGGTTATCAGGGTTTTCTCCAGTGAGTCTTCTGTTGATTATTCAAGAAGTTTTTCTGTGTTTTAGTTGTAATTCCAGTTTAGTCCTGGGAGCATGTCCGTGCAGCATCCACTTATTATGCCGCTATTCCACCTTTGCTTTTTAGAAATTTTATTTCTATAATTAGCTTGCTACCCGGTGTCCCTAATGTCACCTTTGCCCTTAGAGTGTGTGACTATTATGGCAACCTAACCATCCTTTCAAGATGCAACTCACAATATGCACTCCTCTGCTCAAAACCCTGTTGCCAGTCCTCACAGAGGTCTTCCAAGCCCTATGACCTTACTTCACCACACTACCTCTCTGAGCTTACATAATTGACCAGGTTTAGTGTGTTGTTGTCCTTTTTGCCTCTCCTCAACATTCCAGGCATATTCCATCCTTAGTGCCTCTTCCATGGCAGTGCCTATCGCTAGTTTTGATCAAATGTCACCTTCACAAGGAGAAGTGCTTTGGCTACTCTACTCACAATTATAAAGATAACACACCTTTTCCTCTTAGCACTTACCCTCAGCCTACAAGTTGTTGTTCACAGTCTGCCTTCCTCTCGAGCATGCGGACTCCTCCGGACAGGGATTTTTGTCTGTTCTGTCTATTGATGTTTCTTATGTGCAGGAATAGGGTCTGGCACAGAAGTGTTTCAAAAATATGTGCCAATGAATGAATAAAAACAAAGCTATCATACAGCTTTTGGTCTCTTCTAATCTTTATGTATGCCTTCATTTTATGCTATTTCATAAAATATTATTTTATATAACATTCTAATATTGCTGTAACAGAATCTTTATTAATTTAATTTGCCTATAATATTTTATAGCAGGAGTCTACCAATTTTTTCTATGAAGTTCCAGATAGTAAATACTTTAGGCTTTGGAGGTCACATTCTTAGCTTGCAGCCTATGTAAAACCTTGTAAAAATTTATATATTATGATTAATATAATAATTACTCCATCATATGAGCTGCTTCCCATTTTTTTACTATTATGAATTCTTTTTTCATTACATTTATTTCAATTTCTTTTCCTATTTCAGGGTTTTCCTTACTTTTTAATTTCTTTTACTAATTAAGAAGTAAAATAATTATTTCTGTAACATGTTTAGCATAATTTATTATTTGTCCTTTTAAAAATATTGAATTATTAATATTTATAATAAAACTCACACATGCTCATTATGGAGAATTTGGAAAACAAAAAATTTTTAAGAAGAAAATACAAATCACTAGCAGATGCAGCACTCAGAGCAGCCATTCATAATGGTTTACGGGCTTTTTCCAACCATTTTTTCTCAGCAATGTTTATATGCTTTTAAAAAAATCAGGATAATGCTATGTATACACAAGCTTTAGTCTTGAATTTTTCCCCTTAGTTATGAGAGCATTTTCTAATATCATTAATGTTTTCCAATATCATTTAAATGGCAGCATAATATAACATCATATAATAATTTATTACTATTACATCTATTTAAACTACTTCCATGTTTTAAGCAATGCTTTTGCTGAGTTTCTGAATCATTTTTAAGATCAATTTCTAGAAGGGAAATTGTGTCTTTTGGTCTCTTTTTGACAAATGCTTTCCCAGAGAGGACAGACTTATACATAGTTCTCTGAGCAATGCAGGGCAAGTCGGCTTCTCTGTGCATTCATTAGCATTAAAGGAAATCAAAGGGTTGAGCCTGGGAGACAGGATGAGCCCCCTTTAAAAGTACTGATCTTGCTGAATAAATTCTGTATCTTCTCTTGTCTTTTTTTCTGCAATACAGTTTTAAGAGCATAATCAAACAAACACTGGTCTAAATCTTGGCTCAGTCACTTGGTAGATAGTTTGACCAGGGCCAAGTTATTGAATCAATTTCCTCATTTGTTAAAGGAGAAAATGACCCCCCCTCAGGGGCTGCTGTGGGTTAGTGATCTGATGCAGGTGAAGTGCTCAGCACAGCAGTGCTCCTAGGAAGTTTTCAATGATTGCTAGTTATTCCTAATTTATTCTCTGAGTTGTTCGACACACACTCCTTTTTAATTTTTTAAAATTTTAGACTTGTTTGATGAATTTTCTGAGATCTTAAAATTTTCAGCTTGAAAATGTTTTTATTATTTTCAGATAGCTTTTTCCCTTTGGCATTATTCTTGGAGTTTACCTTGTTGACACTTTATAACAATCAGAGATTTATTTAAGTTCATTTTACTGGTGTTTTATAGTTTGTAATGAAGAAGGTATCAGTGTTGCTGCTCATATCCTAATCTCCAGCACCTCAGAATGTGACTGTATTTGGAGATAGGGAATGTATTTGAAGTCACATGGGTGGACCCTAATCCAACATGACTGGTGTCCTTATTAGAAGAGAAAATCTGGGCACAGGCACATACAGAAGAAAGACCATATGAAAACCAGAGAGAAGACAGCCGTCTATACACCAAGGAGAGAAGCCTGAGCAGATCTTTCCTCCTGGCCCTTAGAAGGAGCCAACCCTTTGATACCTTGATCTTGGATTTTTGGTCTCCAGAACAATGAGACAATGTGTTTCTGTTGTTTAAGTCCTCCGGTCTATAGTATTTGTTAGGCAGCCGAGCACATGACTGCATGCCTCCAGCCACCATACTCTCTCTTCCAGGATGACTGCAGAGCATGCACCTGGTTTTCCAGCCGTCACCTGCTACCCAGCAGCCAGAGTCATGATCATAAGTGTAGATCTCAACATATCACTCTTCCACACATGATCCTTCCATGGTTTTTCAGGTACAGACCCCAATCCTAACGATGGCTCTCCAGGTTTCTACCTCCTTCTCCGGGATCCTCTTGTGCCTCTCTCCTCTTCCTCCTTTGTGCCTCTGTTTATTCTCTAAATGCTGCTTGCTCCTCCCCCCTCAGGACCTTTGGACATACTAGCCCCTTAGCTGGGAGAGTTATTTTTGTCCCGTAACTATGTGTGTATTAGTTTCTAACCCATTCTTTCCATTTCAGCTCAAAACACTCCCTTCCTCAGGGAAGCTTTCCTCTATTATATTATCACATAATTCCTTGAATGTTTATTTCATATAACATAATTGAAATTACTATAAATAACAAATTTGTGAAAGTCATTATTCTTTTTCTGTTTTCCCTATAGATCTGTACTGTCTAATAGAACTTTGGATGCTGTTGTAAATGTCCCTATAATCTGTGCTAATATAGTCACCACCAGCCATGTGTGGCTATTGAGTACTTTAAATTCGGCTAGTGGCCACATGTGATATTGATGTAAATTTAAGTTCAAGTAGCTGCATGTGGTAGGCTACCACTGAGTCAGAAACACCCCTATGGACTGCCAGATCCCACGCATGAGGTCAGTCTTTCTCTAACATTTGGCATTGGGCCATCTGATTCAAATATCTGTGAAGGAATAAATGAATTTAACTAATCCTAATTTCATCAAGGAGGTGATGCATTTCAAACCGAATGTACTGCATAAAAAATATTACTTTAATTGGTCTCACATTCTCAGAAGGTCAAAGTCTGCTATTATTCTTCCTGTCACCTTTTCTCCTTCTAACAGAGAAATTTGGGTCAATGATAAGTAACTTTCCAGGGTCTACTCTGTAATGCAATCTGATTAAAATTAGTAATTTCTCATGTGGTACCTTGGTCTGGACTACAAGTAAAAATAGTTTTTAGAATATAAGACCATGAATGGAATTATTAATCTGATAGAGGCCAAATGAAAATTGAAAAGCAATAAGAGACAGTTACCTAGGTAAAAACTCAAAAGAGCTCAGAAAATTCATTAAAGAAATAGACAAAGATTTTTGGCTTAATTCAAAGATTGATAAAAACAAAACAAATTTTGAATAGTAGGGCTGAGTTAACTCAGGTAACCAGAGACAACTTTAAACGGAGCCCAGCCTGTGTAGCTCAGTGATTGAGTGTTGATCTATTAACCAGGAGGTGACCATTTGATTTCCATGCCCAGGTTGGAGGCTCAATCCCCAGAAAGAAATGTGCAGGAGGCAGCTGATCAATGATTCTCTCTCATCACTGATGCCTTTCTCTCTCTCTCCCTCTCCTTCCTCTTGCTAAAATCAATAAAAACATATTTTTAAAGAAATAAACAGAGTTTCTCCAGGCTTAAATATGGGTGCTTCCCAGCAGAACTGGTATATTATCTCCATAAATATAGAGCTAACTTCTAATTAGCTTACCAGGTAAAATTCAGAACACTCAGTTACATTTGAATTTCAGATAAAGAATGAATAACTGATTTGAAATTCAATCATATCTAAAAATAAACTGCATTTTTCTGTATTTTTATATGCTAAACCTTGGCCCTATTTTAAATACATGGGAATAAAATTGCCACAGAAGATAACAGTGTGCCAAGTCAGAATATAGATGTCATAACATAGAGTTCAATGCTAAGGAAGTGACTGGGAGACTTTCCTCTGTCTTGTCTATCCATTTCTGGAAACCCCATATTTTCACATGATCATGTTCCCAAATAACTAGACCAAGTTTTACCATCTTTTAGAGTTTATTTCTGTACTGAATGATGACTCTTAATCCTGAGAGTTTCTGTTCTTCATAAAGCAGCAGAAAAAGGAAGATAGCTGAATAGCCTATGAACATAAGCTGTATAGTTTAAGGATAACAACTTTGTGTTAATATACGTCATAGCCTTAGAATCTAGCACAGTGCCTGGTCTCGAGCTGGGAATCATTATGTTTTCTAATTCTTTAGAAATGTTGTCATTCAGTTTATGTTGGAGATAGGGAGGGACAGACTTGTCACCAATATTACTATGTGTAATTCATCTGTTTATTCCCATTGTTATTCACAGTTCCTCAAATATAAGAGGATCTCTATAAATGCTCATTGTACGAAACTTAACTGATTTAAATCATGTGATTTCTTCCTATTAGGGTAAGTTTTTCTTGAGAAACATTTTTATTAGTTTTCATATCATAGAAATTTGGATCTGCTAACTACCTCATAACCACAATTATTATTTTATTACTCTCTTATTCCTTTGGGTTTCTTGTTCATGGTACACAATGCTCTCTAGTGTGACAGATCTTGGCGTTAGTAATTCCAAACCTCAACACTCTCTCATCGTCTAGTCCCATGCAATTACATGAGTATTTGAGATTCTGGCTTAGGAAAGTCGATATAAGTGAAGCAAACAAGGTGGAAATGAACAGAGTGACATCTGGAGTACAGCACAGCCAGGATTCATATCTAGCCTTTCTCCAGCTGGCCTCCTCCCTCCTTAATCATCACCCCTCTCTAAGTCAGCACATGAAGGATCCTAGGACTATTCACTTGGGTTGTTAGAGTCTGTCCCCAGTTAACCTCCAGCCCCATCCAGGTAGGCAACACCAAGTCATATGCATTGGTCATTTCCCCAAGTACTATGGCTAAGTTTGGGTCTGATTTTGTATTTCCTGAAAAATGATGCCATGTGAAAACTTTTAAATAATCCTTTAAAATTTCTTTTTTTTAAATTTTCTACACAAAGTTTACAAACAATAAATCTAGATTGACCAAGACCCATTTAATTAAATTAAAGATAGAAGGAAAATGAGAACACTAGTTATCCAGGTGGTAGAATGTTTCGGTTTACGCACACTGTTTCCTGACTCTGTAAGATAGACTTTATGATTTTAATCAAATGTATAAGCTTTCGGGATAATGCTAAGAGATGGTCCATTGAACTTCATTCTTAAATATAAAAGACATTCATCATTCTACAATCCCTGCATTGTAAAATTTTATGTTTCAACTATAATTTTCCATCGCCCAAACTTTTGGCTACACTTCCACATTTTCTCAATAATGATTTCTCTTATTTGGCTAGTCATGTTAAATTTAGAAAAAGCTGGGGCACTGATCACCTCTGCCCCAATTCCTCCTCTATTAGGTAATTTCTGATGCTATCTTGGGCTTCTTTCGTCATGTTGTGTATCTCCCCATGCCTGTGTTCCACGTTCTTAAGAAATTACTTATTTGGATATCCACCCAGGCAGATCCATCAGATCTTTTAATCAACTCACCTAAATCTAGAATCTCTAGATCCATGGTTGGCAAACTGCGGCTCGCGAGCCACATGCGGCTCTTTGGCCCCTTGAGTGTGGCTCTTCCTAAGACTTAGGAGTACCCTAACTAAGTTAATAACAATGTACCTACCTATATAGTTTAAGTTTAAAAAATTTGGCTCTCAAAAGAAATTTCAATTGTTGTACTGTTGATACTTGGCTCTGTTGACTAATGAGTTTGCCGACCACTGATCTAGACCATTGGCTGCATAAGATGGGTCTTCTATTCCTGCATTAACAGGAGAGTGGATATTGTTAAGATACTTGTTGAGATGCCTCACTCTGTGTGAATGTTTTTTAGTGGGAGGTAGAAGCGCTCCTTGTTCATAAAGAGCTATGGTTTCTGTGAAGAGAGAGGCCAAGCTTCCCCTTTCTCTCCTACACCTACCATTCGTGTGTGTGTGTGTGTGTGTGTGTGTGTGTGTGTTACACAATGATTACATGGAGCAGAAAGAAATCAGGTAGAAAAATCGTTTGAAGATTTTCAGGTTTTACCAGTGAATAAACCACAGAAGAATATTTCAGGGATTATTATTGCAGCAGAGAGTGAGTGGTGGAAATATGATGTGGAGCTTCTCTCTGATATGTGGACATAGAAGGTATATTCTGTTCTCTGCTTACCTCCCCCTTCCTGACTCTCATGGGTCCTCCTGCCCCACACTCAAAGTTACCTTCATGCAAAAATAGTCTCATGTTGGACCTTTAATATACCTTTTCCTCTGATTACTCCTACACTTTGCCTGGCTAGTCCTATTCATCCTTCAAGTCTCAGCTTAGGTATGTCACTCCAGTGGGAAGCCTTCCTTTAACCTCCACAATTGGGTCAGGAGACCCTCTTGTGTGTCCCCTCAGTGCTCTGTGCTTGCCTCCACCTTTTCTTTGGCATATCATCTTGAAGAAGAAGAAGTTCTTTGTTCTCTCTCTCTCTCTCTCTCTCTCTCTCTCTCTCTCACACACACACACACACGCACACACACACATTTAGATGATTACACCGAGACACACATATACCCTGGGACAGATATGTCTATTTAGACACACACAAGCCAGCATACACATACACACAGGCTGTGAACACCTTCATGGGAAATATTGCTTCTAGTGCTATATAACCAGGATCCTTGCTTGGAGTAAGTGGTCAATAAATCACTTGGATAGATGTTAAGTGAGAAATGAGGTGCCAGAAATATGCACCTCTTATGGTCAACTGTTATTAAACATTTAATCACAAATTTTTCCATCCATTCTGATTCTAATTGAGAGTCCAGTGATCATAACTTGGACTTTGAAGCCAAATTTCTTCTCCCCAGTACACCAAATCAGACAATGTTGAAATGTCTTTGACCAGGTAGCTGTCAAAAGCAAGGTAATTTTATCCTCTGAGTTGTTCCTATCAAAGACTCTAATAAGCAAACAAATACCAACAGTTCCCATTCCTGAGCAAACATTACTTCTATTGATAGCAGGTCCACAAGATCATAGACAAGTCAGCATTTACCAACAAGTGAAGCAAGTTACTGCTAACTGTCCAAGATCAACCCACGATACTGATAAAACATATATATAAAGATATAGATATATATATATATATATATACATATATATATATATAATCTAATAAAAGACAAACATGCAAATTGACCACAGCTTTGCTACACCTTAAGCCACGCCCACCAGCCAATCAGAGCGACTATATGCAAATTAACCCAACCAAGATGGCGGCCGGCAGCCACAGAGCTGGAGCGAGCAAGAGGCTTGGTTGCTCCAGTGATGGAGGAAGCCCAGCTTCTCGCCCGTCCTGGCCGGCTCTGAGCTCCACAGAAGGCAACAAAGTTTCAATTATAGAAGGTAAATAAATCTCAGAATAAAAAAAAAGAAAAAAAGGAAAGGCTGGGAGCTTCCGTCGCTGGGGGGCTTGGCCAGCCTGAAAATGGCCCTCAGCCCCTCACCCAGACTGGCCAGGCAACCCAGTGGGGACCCCCCACCCTAAAGGGGATGTGGCCAGCCTGAAAACAGCCATCAGCCCCTCACCCAGGCTGGCCAAACCTCCATGGGGTGAGGATCCCCACTGGGGGGGGCTTGACCAGCCTGCAAACAGCCATCAGCCCCTCACCCAGGCTGGCCAGGCACCCCAGTGGGGACTCCCACCCTGAAGGGGGTGTGACCAGCCTGCAAACACCCATCAACCCCTCACCCAGGCTGGCCAGGCACCCCAGCGAGACCCCCACCCTGGTCTGGGACACCTTCAGGGCAAACCAGCCGGCCCCCCACCCTGCACCAGGCCTCTATCCTATATAATAATAGGGTAATATGCAAACTGACCCTAACAGCAGAATGACTGGGAATGACTGGTCACTATGACACACACTGACCACCACAGGGCAGACGCTCAATGCAGGAGCTGCCCCCTGGTGGTCAGTGCACTCCCACAGGGGGAGCTCTGCTCAGCCACAAGCCAGGCTGACGGCTGCCAGTACAGTGGTGGTGGTGGGAGCCTCTCCCGCCTCCTCAGCAGCACTGATGTCCGACTGCAGCTTAGGCCTGCTCCCCGCTGGCAAGTGGACATCCCCTGAGTGCTCCTGGGCTGCCAGAGGGATGTCTGATTGCCAGCTTAGACCCAATCCCCTGGGGAGCAGGCCTAAGCCAGCAGGTGGTCATCCCCTGAGGGGTCCCAGACTGTGAGAGGGCACAGGCCAGGCTGAGGGACCCCCCTCAAGTGCACAAATTTTTGTGCACCGGGCCTCTAGTATATATATATATATATATATATATATATATATATATATATATAACATCATGAACCACACACAATAACAAGTACTGAGAAATCTCAACCTCATTAAAGATATAAGACTATATATATAATTATATATATCACTAGAGTCCTGGTACATGAAATTTGTGCGGGGGGGTGGGGGTCCCCAGCCCAGCCTGCAACCTCTCACAATCTGGGAGCCCTTGGGGGATGTCCGACTGACGGTTTAGGCCTGATCCCAAACCAGCACCTGGACATCCCTCTCACAATCCAGGACTGCTGGCTCCTAACTGCTTGCCTGCCTGCCTGCCTGATCACCACTAACCTTTCCGCCTGCCTGCCTGATGCCCCTCTTTCCTGCCTGCCTAATTTCTCCTAACTGCTCGCCTGCCTGCCTGATTGCTCCTAACCATTCTGCCTGCCTGCCTGATGCCCCTGTTTCCTGCCTGCCTAATTGCTCCTAATTGCCTCTGTCTCAGACCCCGCACCCAGGACCCAGGCTTCCCTCCTCCGGTCAGCCACAGGCAACCAGGACTTAGGCTTCTCTCCCTCTGGCCAGCTGCAGGCACCTGGGACCCAGGCCGGCTTCACCTGGGCTGGCTGCAGGCACCTAGAACCCCAGGCAACTTTGCCCAGGCAGGCACCTGAGACCCTGGGCGGCTTCGTCCGGGCCAGACGCAGGCACCCAGGATCCCAGGCAGCTTTGCCCGGGCCCCAACTTTGTCAGGAAGGACATCTGGAATGACATCCAGAAGATGTCCGGTCTATCCAGGCTAATTAGCATATTACCCTTTTATTAGTATAGACTAGAGGCCCGGTGCATGAAATTCGTGCAGAGGGGTGGGGGGTCCATCTGCCTGGCCTGCACCTTCTCGCAATCCAGGACCTTTTGGGGGATGTCCGACTGCCGTTTTAGGTCCCATCCCACTGATCAGGCCTAAACCTGCAGTCAGACATCCTCTTGCAATCCGGGACTGCTGGCTCCTAACTGCTCGCCTGCCTGCCTGATTGCCCCTAAAACTCAAGCTTCTTCTTTTTTTATTTTTAATATTTATATTTCTTCTGTATTTTTTATTTTAAAAGTCAAGCTTCTTCTTTTTATTTTTATTTTTTAAAAATATATTTTATTGATTTTTTACAGAGAGGAAGGGAGAGGGATAGAGAGTTAGAAACATCGATGAGAGAGAAACATCGATCAGCTGCCTCCTGCACACTCCCCACTGGGGATGTGCCCGCAACCAAGGTACATGCCCCTGACCAGAATCAAACCTGAGACCCTTGAGTCCGCGGGCGGACACTCCATCCGCTGAGCCAAACCGGTTAGGGCTTTTTTATTTTTAATATTTATATTTCTTCTGTATTTTTTATTTTAAAAGTCAAGCTTCTTAAGAACATGAGGCATTTAACATTATTCCATATTCCTTACAGAGAGCTAAGCATGGTAAACAGAGCAAATACTTAATACTTGTGGGCTTCTATACAAACACTTTCCAACCAGGAATGTTTAAATAGGCAGTCTCCAAAAACTTGAATAGGAAAACCTAAAAGTAGAGTGCTCAGATTTCAGGCAGGCATCAGGTCCTATTAGCAGGATTTCTATCCCAATTAAACTCTAATTCTTAGCTCTCAACAGTCTGGACAAACTGCCCTTTGCTGTCCCCAAAGTTTCTTATTTGTCACTATCCCTTTTCCTTTTTATTTTTATTTTTTTAGTTCAATGTTTCATATCCACATCAGTATCAAT
The DNA here is from genome assembly GCF_028538775.1 of Myotis yumanensis. Classification (NCBI taxonomy): domain Eukaryota; kingdom Metazoa; phylum Chordata; class Mammalia; order Chiroptera; family Vespertilionidae; genus Myotis; species Myotis yumanensis. The sequence continues at coordinate 94,316,994 of NW_027223753.1, read as the reverse complement.
GTACCATACAAAACCCACCTGCCAGCCTAGCCAGGCAGGCAGCAGGGGGGTCCATGGTAGCATAGAAAACCAGGATTCTTGTCCCAAAAGAGGAGAAAATGGGTTTACAGTCAAGGAAACAAAATCAGAACCCAACATTATCAAGGAGAAGCCTTGAAACTGCATCGAGCGGAGGTGCTATGGTCAGCAGTGCATCTCGGCTGGCCCAGCAGTACCTGCAGCAGTCTTGGTTCCTGGGAAGCCTGGGGTCAGATAGAACCCGGCTCTTGAAGTTATTTTTAATAATTTTGTTTTTCAGGGAAGAGGGCTTCTGTGCAGCAGCTCCATGTGGGGGGTAACCAGTGCAGATTTCACTTCAGGGTTTGGAGGGGAAGTTGAATCTGTGGGGTGGGACCCGCGGGACCTGCCCGGCCCCAAATGTCACAGCTGAGGTCCTTGGAAGTGGCCCAGCGAAGTTCCTTCCTGCCTTCTTCCTGCCCTCACCCTAGGTATATGGCTTAAAAATCAGGGCACCAGGCTGAAGCTGGACACCCCAGGGGCAGGTACACCCACTGGTGAACATGGCAGGTACAGGAAGGGGGAGCTTGGGGGAACTGTAGGAACTGGTGGGGGCAGCCAGAGCCAGGTGAGGCCAGTTCCCATGGGGAGAGGGGACATGGGGTGTAGGAGGTATGCTCCTCTAACAGAGACTTAGAGGGACAGAGAATAAGAAAGACAGAGAAGACAGAGATGGGGATAGAAAGAGTGACAGGAAGAGAGAGACTCAGAGAAAGCAATAGAGAGATTGAGACAGAGAAAGATTCACAAAGGGGAGGCCAGGCTCGCAATGGGGTGTGCCAGTGTGATGGTAACTGTGTCGTTGTGTTGCAGGAGGGAGGTGTGCTGGTAATGCAGCACCAGCTCCTTCAGAGACCCATACAGGTTGTAGGGCTCTGCAAAACCCAAGCCAGTGGCCAAGAGGTAGATGACAGTGCTTGGTATCGCTGTCCACCACCACAGAGCAGGCATAGCAGCCCCATTGGCTGCTCTCATGGATGAGGAAGGTATCATCCCTCTTGCTGTTCAGCATTTCCTCAGCCTGTGTGCGGTTGATCTTGCCCACATACCAGGTTCTTTCCTCATGGTGGGGGAGGTCATCCTCATCCTCCACCAGTGCATACTGGTCTTCAGTCTCATTTTTGATTCCCAACCACTCGTTGATTTTCTTCTGCCAGGCGCCTTTCTGGGTGGGCCATACCAGGTACTGGTCTCGGATCTTGCACAGCTGCATGAGGTCTGGCTTCAGGCTATTTACGCGCTTATTTCGGTTATCCAAGGCCTGTGTCCGCAGCCCCTGTTCCAGCTTCCTGCAGCCCTCATGGATCTCAACAATGCGAGTCTTGAGCCGTTCTGAGTTCAGCAGGATCCTCTGCATCTCTTTTTCATTGCCCTCATGCCGGAAGTGCTCCAGATACTCCTTGCTGCACTTCTCTTGAGTCTGGCCCTGCTCTTGGAAGATCTTGATGGTTTCATTGAAGGCTTCGATTGCAGTGCCCTTCATCTGTAGTTCCTGGGAGGTGCATGTGTACTCCTCATAGAGCTGGTCATACTCACAGCTCTTGTCCTCCGCTTCAAACCAAGGTAACAAACTAATTTCCCCCCAGAAGTCACGTCCAAATATTGCGAGACTGAGGACTATAGGGCTGACTATTTACATGCTCAGTAACAGGCTCCTGTTCTAGTCCTAGGTGCCCAGGAATCCTCCACAATCCCACAATCCTCTAGCTCCTCCTTAAGTGGTGTTTCCTTTAGTCACGTTGCAACATCCAGGGCCTCTAGTTGGAGAGGATTTCCCTGTTCTTTGACATTGGAAATATTGGAATCAGTGAAGTTTTGGGAGTACTGCTGCTGCCATGAACATGTCGGTCCCAAGTGCACTCATGAAACAACTGCCCATTCAGTCCACTGCTGGTGAAATCCTGGTTTGCAATGAGAAAGGTACTGTGCTGAACTATTTTCCAATTGGATCTTCCTCTTCCTTCCCCAGCACACTCCAAACCTACCCTTGGCTGACCACCCCAAACCCGCAGACCCTTAAGACCTTTCCCCCTATTTCTTTGACTTTCCCCCATCAAACTCGCACCCTATCACGTTGTCTAAGGGCGTCCCTAACCACTCCCTGTTTGGTCATCCATCCGGTCCTTCAGGACTTTTAGGAAGGGCTCTTTATATAATAAGACCAGTGGCCCGGTGCATGAAATTCATGCACATTAAAAGGGAATTAATTTGCCCTGACTGGTTTGGCTCAGTGGATAGAGTGTTGGCCTGGGGAACACTCTATGAAGGGTCCCAGGTTCGATTCCAGTCAAGGGCACATGCCTGGATTGTGTGATTGATCCCCAGTAGGGGGCGTGCAGGAGGCAGCCAACCAATGATTCTCTCTCATCATTGATGTTTCTTTCTCTCTCTCTCCCCCTTCCTCTCTAAAATCAATAAAAATATTTTTAAAAGGGAATTCATTAGAGGAAATATTTTAATATTGCTATTTGCCCTTTCTCTATAATAGAAGTGTCAGAGATGAAAGGAAATTAGTAAAATGTATATGAAAATAATATATAAATTTATTAATAAATAAACTAACAAAATGATATAACAACAACAGAGGCATGATATAAAAACAAAAAACATGATATAAAAACAACAAAAACATGACATAAAAACAACAGTAATGCAAACAATATCTGATAAAGTGATTAAACTTATTCTAATATCTCCCTGTACACCACATTAAGAGTGAAAACACTTTCAGAATGCTTGACTAATTTCCCTTGTGATGAAGTATTTAGAACTTTAACATCACATGCTCTTCAAACTCAAAAGAAAGCAACATATAACTGACCATGTGCAAAAATGGGTCCAGGTAGGAATATTCTTACTCTGTCTAGAGTTTGTCCTTGTGATTTATTAATAGTCATTGCAAATGCTGGAATCACGGGAAACTGTTGTCAAATTAATTTAAATGGGAGGCCAGTGTCAGGTGGGGACAAATTAATTCTTGGATTCAGAACAACCTCTCCCTCTGCAGATCCTGTTAATACTTCAGCTTCAATAATGTTAGGTCATAATCTTTTGATAACAAATCTGGTACCATTACAAACACCCCATTTACTATTGAGATTTCTCAATAGCATGATGATTGCACCCACTTTCAATTTTAGTTTATAACACGGCATTCCCAAAGGAGTAATATTATTAAGAAATTCGATGGCAAAATTTTCCTTTTCAGCATCATCTGTTGAATCAATGGAATCATCACTCAAATATATGTGAAAATCTCCATCGAGTATATCCAAAATTCCTTCATTTAATTTTTGAATGTGCTCATTTTTTGGACAAAGAATTGCATGTTTAGATATATTTTTAATATTATCTATAGATATACTATTTCTAAATGTAGCTTCAATAATAGATCCATTACAAATCATCTCACAGGGGACTTCAATAATATTCATTCCTAAGTGAAAACTGCTATCAAGTTTGCCATCTCCAAGTTTTACTAACCATCCACTATAAGCAGAATCCTCTGATCTTATATTTTTTGTAAGAGACAACTTTCTGAAACATCCCCAAACATTACAGTACTTTAAACTCTGTACTATGGCAGATCGCATAGCATGCGGTACAATACTGAGACATTGTCGAAAATCCCCTCCAAGGAGAATTTTCCCACCAAATACAATATTCAAATTCATAATTTCTCTTAGTAACCTGTCTATGGCATTTATAGCATGACTGGATGCCATGATGCATTCATCAATAATGAGAAGTTGGACCTTTTTAATAGTTTTAGCAACTTCACTGTTTATATCAAGTCTAGAAATTGAAGTTTCATTTAATGGAACTGGTAATTTATATTGGGAATGAAAGGTTCTTCCACCGCGAAGTAAATTTGCAGCAATTCCTGAAGATGCTATAGGTAAAACAGTACCACCACGACCTCTAATATAATGTATTAAAACTTTATAAAGATATGCCTCCATGCTCCGAGGGTTGGTTCCTGCCTCAAACCTCACCCTCGCCAGAAACAGCTCAGGGAGGGCACAGCCGTTGCCAAGGCGACCCCTGCAGGACTGACTTCCTTCCGGTTGGTCGAGCCTTGGTCATGATGGGTGTTACACTTAGGGTTTTTATATAAATAGATAATATATATTATATGTACCATATCTATTTAGCACAACATACATGTGTAGATAGATAGATGATGGATGGATAGACAGTTGGATAAATAGACAGATGGGTGGAATGTAGAACATATTAGGGGAAAACAGAGTGTTTTATTTCCTTTGATGTTGTTGATGAGATGAGAAAATTTGCTGTACACATGTGCTTTGGGTGAGGTTGTATGGAAGCTGTGGAGAGAAATCAGTAATTGGAAAGGTCAAGCAGCACATTTCAGGTCCTTCGGCAAGCTTACTTCATTCTGGGACGAGGTTGGGTCGTCATGGGTAGGAACAGCCAATTCAGGCAGGGGCTGGAGTAAGAAGAAATGAGCTGATTGCTCCCTTTCCCACCCAGTGGCCCCAGATTTCATCTCAAGAAACCTTCAGTGCCTCCCAGTGCTTTCTGAAATAGGCATTGTGTTTCTTTTATTTTCCACACCCTCTAAGCTAAGCCTGGGCCTCGGGATTCAGAACTCTGCAAGATAATGATGATGATAATATCACCCGACATTTATATTGTACTCTGCAAAGTGTTTTCATACTACATGTTTCACTTGGCCCATGTGTTTAAAGATAAGTTGCCTCCAGGCCCCACACGAAGGCTGTGGTGGCCAAAGCCCCCTTCTTTCCTACACCTCCCACCTCTGAGGCCGTTGGCCATGACAGTGACTCCCCTCTGCCATGCCTGGCCTTCCAAAGACAGTGTCCCAAAGACCCACACATTGAAGAACTTTCTGAAGCTTATTATCTTGCTCTAAAAGAAAGTTCTTTATTTTTGATAGCTCAGAATTTTCCCTCAATGCTCATTTTTCTCTCTATAAGGTAAATCTGAGGATCCCTGCTCCTCCAAGTGTGATCTGGGGACTGGCAGCAACAGCATTGCTTGGAGTCTGGTGAAAATGCAGTCTCTGACCCCATTTGTGGGCCTACAGATTTGGGACCTGCATTCTTACAAGATACCAGGGGACTTGCCCACTGTTCTTGGCCTAGAATTTGACATGTTCACTAAAGCTTGGGAATCTCTGTTATAATGCTCCTACATACAAAAAGTGTTTCAAATACATTTTTTATATTATCAAAGACTTTTTTTATATTTTGTTGATAAATGAATTGTTGGTCATAAGTATTCACCCCATAGATTTTGTTCATTAGCTTTGCTAGCTTACAGAATACTGACATTCCAGATGCTTTGAAACTTGTAGTAAGTTGGGCAGAGGGTTTTTGCTATTGACTATCACCCACTTCTAATACTGTATTGATTCTGAAGCTCAGAATCAGTGACTGGGCCTCAGGGAGTGTCAAGAAGTGGGAGTATTAGGGGAAATTGTAGACTGTTTTTGTATATTGTTTGGGACAAATACTTTAATTCCTGGGTGATATTGATAAATCTAGTGTTAATGTATTCAGAATAATAATATGTACTAAGAGAATGAAGCTTTGTTTACAGCAGATGGGAGATTAAATTATGATGGTCTCCTATATACACAGGTTTCACAGTACATCTACAAAGAGGAGGGGAGCCATTGTTTTATTTGTCAGGGTGCATATAAACTTTACCAGAAGAATTAGAAAGGCGGCGCTTGAATATCAAGTATAACTGATAGAGTGGAAATTTACAATGGCGATGTTCCAGCGCTCGGTGGGGAGCCACACAGAGTTGCCTCAGCGCATCCTCACAGTGAGCAGTAGTGATGTGTTATGGTCGCGTCGGCGGGCCACACGGTAGGAAAGCATTGCTGCATGGCTAGAAGAGGAGCTCTCAGCACATTCTCTCATGCCCACTGTTCTTGACCTAGAATTTGACATACAGAATATTCTCATTGAACACTTTTTAAAATTAATAACTCAAAGTCATGTTTCAGAGTTTTTCTAATATGTGCAGAGAACTGACACATTGGAGAAATGTTTACCTGGGCACAGTTTCCAAAAGGAATGAAGCTTCAAATCATGGCCCCAGATCTCTCTATCCAGGCCCTCAGACCAACTTGCTGAACATAAAATACTAAAAATGTGCCTGGGAGAGCAGCAGCTCAATAAGTATTTTCTGAACCAGCAGACAAGGGAATTTGTTTTTTCAAATCCCTTTACCTGCTTTCCTGTAATGGTGAGTCCTGTCGATATGGCATGACACCCTGGTGGGCTAGTTACAGACAGAGGCAGAGTCTGGCAGGAGTTACAGCAGGTAATTTAATGTTTTCATTGATTTTTTAGAAAGAGAGGAAGGGAGAGGGAGATAGAAACATTAGTGAGAGAGAAATATCAATTAGCTGCCTCCTGCACTCTGGGGATCGAGCCCACTACCTAGGCATGTGTCCTGACCCAGAATCCAACCAATGACCTGTCAGTGCATGGAACAACACTCAACCAACTGAGCACCGGCCAGGCTGCATCATTTTCTTAAAAGAAGGGCTGTGTAAAGGTAACTGGAAGCTGAAAAAATAAGTTCTTATTCAGCACAGATTATTGCTGAGTCAGAACAGAACTCATATCCATGAAAAAGACTTCCTTGATAAAGTGAGACTTTTTTCTAATTATAATATATTATTATTGTAGAAAATGTATAAAACACAGCAAAGTATAAGAGGAAATTGAATTTTGTCATCCCCATCACTGGGAGAAAGCTGTGGCTGTTATTTGGAGATGTTTTCTTTTAATATATTTTCTATTCACATACACATTTATAAAAGCAGAATGATTAAATTTCTGATTTTATATTTTACCTTTTCTTCTAACATTGTATCATAAAGTATTTTTCAATATTAATGAACATTCTTTAAAAATACCATATTAATGTCTGACTGTACATATGCATACACAACATACATTTAAACATTCTTCTAGTGTTGCTATTCTAAACAGTCCAAGTAAATCAGAAATTCACATTTCAGATTATTTTCTTGGTGTAGTTTCCTAGAAAGTTGAAGAGGCTTTCTAAAGAACAGCAGTACACTCATAAGTTGAGGTGAAGCTATAGAAAAGTAGTGCTGGACAGAATCCTATGTGCCTCGGGCCTTAGGCCTTGGCTCAGCCCATCATATTGCTGGGCTTCTCTTTGAGGGTTTCTTAAATTTCCTGGCTTCTAAAAGACAGAGAATTTCTCTAATATTTACTCCATAAGCTAAGGGAAACGGAGAAGGAGCAATATTATTCCTTGAAAGAGAAAGTAATATATTTTTCATCAATGTGATTTTATCCCAAATGTCTTTGAAGGACTAGCATCTACTCAGATTCATAAAATGTGCTTCAGCCTTACAACAACCTTTTGATGGAGGCATTTGAGGTTTGTTATTATAAACTAGAGGCCTGATGCATGACTGCAGGGGTGGGGGAGGGGTGGTGTCCCTCAGCCTGGCCTTCACACTCTTGCAGTGCTGGAGCCCTCAGGGGATGTCTGACTGTCATAGAGGTGGGAGAGGCTCCCTCCACCACTGCTGCGCTCACCAGCTGTGAGCCTGGCTCAGGGCTTCTGGCTGAGTGGCACTCCCCCCTGTGGGAGTGCACTGACCACCAGGGGGCAGCTCCTGCATTGAGCATCTGCCCCCTGGTGGTCAGTGTGTGTCATAGAGACCAGTCGTTCTGCTGTTCAGTTGATTTGCATATTAGCCTTTTATTATATACGACTAGAGGCCCAGTGCATGGATTCATGCACCAGTGGGGTCCCCCTGTCGAAACTGGCAGTCCGACATCCCCTGAGGGGTCCCGGATTGAGAGAGGGTGCAGGCCAGGCTGAGGGACCCCACTGGTGCACAAATCTGTGCACCGAGCCTCTGGTATGCATATAAGATCTTTGGTTAATCTCTTCTCACCCACCTCCTCCCCCCTTCCCTCTGAGATTCATCAGTCTGTTTCATGTTTCCATGCCTGTGCGTTGAGCATCTACCCCCTGGTGGTCAGTGCACATCATAGCTACCGGTCACTTAGGCTTTTATATATATAGATAGTTCTATCTTAAATAAGAATCTCATTTTAAAATTATTTTTAAAAATCAGTTCTATTATGTCAAGAGGTCTAGAGCAAAAGCTTATTTTACCCAGTTTAGAGCATGCATTGGCCCTTTCTGAAATGAAATAACTTCAACCCAATTTTAATAATAATGCATTGTTTTTTGTTTTTTGTTTTTTGTTTTTTTTTATTTTTCACTTAAAGTATTACAAAGGGTATTACATAAGTGTCCTTTTTTCCCCCCCGCCCTTGACAAACCCCTACCCTCCCTTACCCCCCAGTGTCTTATGTCCATTAGTTATGCTTATATGCATGCTAATAATGCATTGTTTATGTGTACGGTACATATATAGCAGTGATTCTCAACCTTCCTAATGCCGCAACCCTTTAATACAGTTCCTCATGTTGTGGTGACCCCCAACCATAAAATTATTTTCGTTGCTACTTCATAACTGTAATTTTGCTACTGTTATGAATTGCAATGTAAATATCTGATATGCAGGCTGTATTTTCATTGTTACAAATTGAACATAATGAAAGCATAGTGATTAATCACAAAAACAATATGTAATTATATATGTGTTTTCTAATGGTCTTAGGTGACCCCTGTGAAAGGGTCATTCAACCCCCAAAGGGGTCTCGACCCACAGGTTGAGAACCGCTGATATATATAGTAATGTGTCACAAGTATACAGTGTGTCCCCAAAAATGTATATGCATTTTAACAGCTGATAACTCACTTAATATTTATTCCTTTCCAGGTTTAACTAATTTTAAATAATGGGTGAAGCCAGACTAAGCTTTGAACAAAGAAAATTTATCCACTAGGCTTTTTTATGGGGATGCATAAAAGATAAAGTTTACAGTACAAACTGGCAATAGTTGACAAATTGAGGGTGCACAATATTGAACGAAATAATTCTTGACACCCATATAGTAATTTGCAGTTTATAAAACATTTCAAACCATGATCTTTTTTCTTGTCATAAGAGAAACCTAGGCATGGAAGATATTATTTCAGTTGTTGGTGAAAAAAAGATTAAGTAAATTGTCCAAGGTCACCTGCCTGGTTCACTGGTTACTACATGGTCCCCCACCCCAACCCTTAGCCACCTTCTGAACACTATCCTCCCAACCCCCTACACAGCTTCCCTAAGATTCTTTGTGAACTTAATCACTGACTAATCAATTTTGGTTTCAGTTTCCTCTTTCAGAACAAGAAGATGACTCTCTCCCCACTCCTCATAGAGCTATTACAAAGATAAATAAATTAGTCTGAAAACTGAGCTCTCGCGCGCTCGCGCGCGCGCGCGCGCACACACACACACACACACACACACACACACACACCAGTACACACACTCACTCACGCATCTCCTATTTACAGAAAGGATTTGAGATGGTTGATACCCACATTAGTGACAATAGTATTTTCACTGAAAGAGGCAAGAACAAAAGAAAATATGAACATTAAAGTGATAGAATTTCTACTATATTTTATGTCATTAAAAACATTCTATTTTTTTAAATTTCCTTAAAATTTTTATTGACTTTATTGGGGTGACATAGGTTAATAAAATTATATAGGTCTACTATTTTTATTACACACTTCATGTTCAAATGCAGATGATTTCAAAATGAGAATATTCCTTCTCATCAATGACATTTTAAAGATCACCAACGCATCAAAAAAAAATATATAAAGGTCCTATGCGTTGATAAAAATGTGAAATAAGTAGATAAAAAAAAAGAACCCCAGTGTGGGAATATGAAGAAGAATGGCACAAAGGATAAAAAAATGTAAAATATAAAGTACAAACTCAGGGACCAAAGTTTCCAAAGTCCCCCTCAGAAAATAATATGTGTAGACAGTACTGAAAGCTCTCATTTTCCGGGACCTCAATTTCATTATCTGAAACAAAGAAGCAGACGTATTTTATGGGTTGTTATTCAGCATGTGGATAGTGCGCAGGAGACTGGTTTTGCTAAATGGCTTCTGTAACTTTACCCAGCAAAATCTTTTCAAATAGTAAACCTTGGAGCAAATAAATACAATGTGAAGTACACTGCAAATATAAAGTGCAGTGCAAATGCTTCATGACGGGGTGATGAAAGCGCAGATGATGTCTACAAATTGCCAGTTCTACCTGACTCCACCACCATACAGTGAGTTTGGCAACTGTAATCTTGCAAAGTACGGAGATTTTGAAAAAGTGTACATAGACCCCTTTCTGACAGATGTTACCTCTGCAAGCAACACCTGATACATAAGTCTTAAATAATGTCAACACAAATTTAGCTTCTTAGCCATCAAGTCAGGGACAAACCCACCTCCCCTCTGCTCACTGGTAGCCTCACAGAACAGGCACGATCACTTTCCTGCACATTCCTGATGGGCCCTAATCCTGCTGGGTTGAAAGCATGACTTTCTAGATCAGCGGTTCTCAACCTGTGGGTCGCGACCTCTTTGGGGGTCGAACGACCCTTTCACAGGGGTGGCCAAAATACATCCTGCATATCAGATATTTACATTACAATTCATAGCAGTAGCAAAATTACAGTTATGAAGTAGCAATGAAAATAATTTTATGGTTGGGGGTCACCACAACATGAGGAACTGTATTAAAGGGTTGCGGCATTAGGAAGGTTGAGAACCACTGTAGATGATAGTGACTTCAAAGTCACCACTCTGTTGGAGCTTGCATTGTCACGGAGTTTGTTGCTTTCCAGATATGGCTTGGTTTAAATTTCTGGAAAGGGATTCTTGCTCCTTCCCTCTCACCCATTCTTTCTTTTCTTTCTTGCAAAAGTAAAAAGTAGAAGGTCTCCTAAGTAATCATTTTGTCCTTGCTGCTAGTGTCCCCTGTAGCTTCAGTGGTGTGGTTACCCAATTCTACTCATGCCTTTTCCCTAAACAGGGAAACTTATTTTAGTAAACAGTGGAAATCAAATATCCCACAAACAAACAAACACACAAACAAGCTATATATATATATATATATGTATATGTATGTGTATATATATATATATATATATATATATATATATATACTAGAGGCCCGGTGCACAAAAATTTGTGCACTCGGTGGGGGCGGTACCCCAGCCCGGCCTGTGCCCTCTCACAGTCTGGGACCCCTCGGGAGATAACGACCTGCTAGTTTAGGCCTGCTCCCCAGTGGCAGAGGGCAGGCCCAATCCCTAAGTGCAGCCCCTGGTCAGGCTCAGAGCAGGGCCGATTGGGGAGTTGGGGCGCCGCCCCGTCATGCACAGAGCAGGGCGGATCGGGAGGTTGCAATGCCACCCTCAGTCACTTTCAGGGTAGACTGATTGGGGGGTTGGGGCACCGCCCCCTGTCACACTCAAGGCAGGGTCAATGGGGAGGTTGTGGCGCCACCCCCTGTCACGCACAGAGCAGGGCCGATCAGGGGGTTGGGGCACTGCCCCCTGTCACTCACAGAGCAGGGCCAATCAGGGGGTTGGGGCGCTGCTCCCTGTCACTCACAGAGCAGGGCCGATCAGGGGTTTGGGGCGCTGCACCCTGTCACGCACAGAGCAGGGAAGATCAGGGGGTTGGGGCGCTGCACCCTGTCACACTCAGGGCAGGGCCAATGGGGAGGTTATGGCTCTACCCTGTCACACACAGAGCAGGGCCCATGGGGAGGGGGGGTGTTGGGGCACTGCACCCTGTCACACACAGAGCCGCAGGGAGATCAGGGGGTTGGGGCACCGCCACTGTCACACTCAGGGCAGGGCCGATGGAGAGGTTATGGTTCTACCCTGTCACACACAGAGCAGGGCCCGTGGGGGCAGGGGGTTGGGGCGCCGCACCCTGTCACACACAGAGCAGGGCCGATCAGGGGGTTGGTGCGCTGCACCCTGTCACACACAGAGCCGCAGGGCAATCGGGGGATTGGGGAGCTCCCCCCTGTCAGGCACAGAGCAGGGCTGATCAGGGGGTTTGGGCGCTGCCCCCTGTCATGCTGTTCCCAGTGCCGGGAGGCATATTACCCTTTTACTATATAGGATAGAGGCCTGGTGCATGGGTAGGGGCTGGCTGGTTTGCCCTGAAGGGTGTCCTGGATCAGGGTGGGGGTCCCCACTGGGGTGCCTGGCCAGTCTGGGTGAGGGGCTGAGGGCCGTTTTCCGCCTGGCAGTTGACTAAAAGCTTCCAACAGCTCCTTGTTTTCTTTTTTTTTTTTATTCTGGGCCAGCTTTAGCTCTGAGGCCTTGCTGCTGAAAACATGGATACAATGTTGCGGTCCGGGGCTGACTGAAAGCCCGTTTTGTTTAGCTTCTTATTTGCAACATAGTAATAGTTGCTTAGAGTTGCAGTTGAGAGTCCGGCAAGTGAGGCGGGGAACATTGGAGTCTGCAGTCCCTGGAGGAAGCAAGCCTCCCTGCTCGCTTCAGTGCCTGGCTGCCAGCCGCCATCTTGGCTGACAGTTAATTTGCATAAGGATACACTGATTAGCCAATGGGAAGGGTAGCGGTCGTACGCCAATTACCATGTTTCTCTTTTATTAGTGTATATATATATATATATATATATATATATACACATGCATATTGACCGTACCTTTGCTATGCCCCAAGCCAAGCCCACCAGCCAATCAGAGCGACTATATGCAAATTAACCCAACCAAGATGGCGGCCGGCAGCCACAGAACTGGATCAAGCAGGAGGCTTGATTTCCCCGGCGATGGAGGAAGCCAAGCTTCCCGCCTGCCCTGGCTGGCTGTGGCCTTCGCTAAAGGCAACAAAGTTTCAATTATAGAAGATAAATAAATCCCAGATACCTGCTTCCAGCTAGCCTCCACTGGAAGCTTGCATGGCTGCAAACAGCCATCAGCCCCTCACGCAGGATGGCCACACCCTCATGGGGTGAGGGTCCCTGCTGGGGGTCTTGGCCAGCCTGCAAACAGCCATCAGCCCCTCACCCAGGTTGGCCACACCCTCAAGGGGTGAGGGTCCCTGCTGGGGGTCTTGGCTAGTCTGCAAACAGCCATCAGCCCTTCACCCAGGCTGGCCACACCCTCAAGGGGTGAGGGTCCCTGCTGGGGGGCTTGACCAGCCTGCAAACAGCCCTCAGCCCCTCACCCAGGCTGGCCAGGAACTCCAGCAGAGATCCCCACCCTGAAGGGGGTGTGGCCAACCTGAAAACGGCCCTCAGCCCCTCACCCAGGCTGGCCAGGCACCCCAGCAGGACCCCCATCCTGATCCGGGAAACCCTTCAGGGAAAAACAGCCTGCCCCCACCAATGCACCAGGCATATAATAAAAGGGTACTATGCAAATTGACCCTAACAGCAGAACAACTGGGAATGACTGGTCACTATGACACACACTGACCACCAGGGGGCAGACGCTCAATGCAGGAGCTGCCCCCTGGGGGTCAGTGCACTCCTACAGGGGGAGCTCTGCTCAGCCACAAGCCAGGCTGACGGCTGCCAGCACAGCAGTGATGGCGGGTGCCCCTCCTGCCTTCTCAGCAGCGCTAAGGATGTCCGACTGCAGCTTAGACCTGGTCCCTGCTGGCAAGTGGACATCCCCCAAGGGCTCCTGGGCTGCCAGAGGGATGTCTGACTGCCAGCTTAGGCCCAATCCCCCAGGGAGCGGGCCTAAGCCAGCCGATGGACATCCCCCAAGGGGTCACAGACTGCAAGAGGGCACAGGCTGGGCTGAGGGACTCCCCCGAGTACACAAATTTTTGTGCACTGGGCTTCTAGTTTATATATATACTAGTATATACCTATGTATACTATAATGTGTAGTTACACAATAAAAATATACTATATACTATATATACAATAAAATATATATGCAATAAAATACACAATAAGAATAGACATCTACACTAATAAAAGAGAAACATGCAAATTGGTGTCACTCCGCTATGCCCACCAGCCAATCAGAGCTACTATGCAAAGTAACCCAACAAAGATACAGTTAATTTGCATATGCAGGTGCTGAACGAAGACTGAAGGTTTTGGCCGGAGTGAAGACTGAAGACTGAAGACTGAAGAGGCTTGGCTTCTCCACTGCAGCCGGACCAAAGGCCTGGGTCCCGGGTGCCGGAAGAAAACTGGTGCCAGCAGTCAGGGGAAGGAAGGCCTAGTGCGTGAATCTTCATGAAACGGGCTTCTAGTACATATATATATATTCTTTGGGGGATATTTATATACTGGTACACAGATACATATACTCAATAGATCTGTTCTGGTTCACAAGTTAGATTTGCTATTTATTTTATTTCATTTTATTTTTTTCATCAACATTTATCCTCTCTATGCCCTCTTCCACCTCCACCTTCCCCTGCCCGCCTTCACCACACTGTTGTCCATGTCCATGTAGATTTTTCTGAATACGTTCTGAGATTTGCTGCAGCTCAAGCCTCTTTCTCATGCTGCTGTTCAGGTTTGACCTGGTCCCACCCTGCCCGCAGTCCCCAAGCTGAGTAGTGGGTGTCTACCCTGTAGCAACAGTGGAATCACCGTAGGGGAAGCTTTGAAAATCACCTGATGCCTGGGCCCCATGACAGAGTTTCTGAATCGTGCCATCTGGGCCTGGGCCTCAGCATTCTTTAACATTCTCCCCAACCATATTAAGGAGCAGCCAGAGTTAAGAACCACTGGTTATGTCTTACTTTCTATTTCTGTCTCCACCCCACATTTTAGCTCTTTATGCACCTGAGACCTAAGAGGACAAGTTACAGAGAGGTTTTAAACTAAGAGTTCAAAGGGGTCTATTCTAGCGGTGGATGCTAATATTTGGGGTCAACTCACACTTTGACCAATTGTCCTGGGAAGAGGCTGAAAGGGCCTCCTGGACCCAGACTTCCAGCACTAAAAGCAGCTCACCCTGGATCCTGGGGTGCCGGCTGGCCAGCCTGGCCATGCCAGTACTGTGCTCTCATCTTCTTTCTCCCAGCAAATGCAAAACCTCACAGGCTGGGAAGCAGGGTTTGAGAGCCACTGGAAGGTGTAGACATGATGCACACTCCCTCCCTGAGCAAAGCCCAGCCCAGCCTGAAAGTCCTGCCTCATCCCCTCTCCACTTTTGACTTTGAATCCACTAGTCCATTGAGAATACACATTTCAGAAGACCTGCTCTACCCTCAACATAACCCACACCTCCCTCACCACAGTCACAAGTTCAATGTGTGAAGTACAGAAGGAGGGAGCAAAAAGTTAAACGACCATTGCTTCTTCGACAGGTACCCTCTCTCATCACTAGTCCCTCAGGCTGCTAGTGACCAGCAGGGATGTGCCCGTGCATGTGTGTCTGCTTCCCAGGACTCATGCTCTCAGTTCTAAACCTCCATGTCTTCCTAGATTTCTTCTGGGTAAGCATCTTGGGTTATTCCCACTGCCTCCTAAACCAGCCACCCCAACTGGATCATCAACCCTTTGAAGACAAGACAAATAGGTCAGCAGGCTGGCATTGCTGGTTGTTGGAGGAACATCAGCACTGTGGTCATGGAGCAGGGCTGGCCTCTTGGGTCAATGCTACCCGCTACACAAATCAGCTCCCACATCTGAGGTAAGCCACTGTCTTTAAGCCTCCATTACTTCTGTGTAAGTGGATATGATAAAAGTTTCTGTGAGAATCAATCAAAATAATGTAGGTGGTGTTTAGCAGTGTGCCTGCCATGCAGTAAGTACTAAATAAATACTGTAGGGCATAAACTCTTGAATAGGAATTCCCACCATATTCTATGGAAACCAAGGCTTCCCTGTGTCTTCTCTCATACACTTCCCATCTGCTGCCCCTCCCCCATCGGCAGGTAATGGAGTTGCTAAGTCCCTAATTCCTGTAATGATTTTAAATGCTCTGTGAAAGGAAAGATTCTCTTAGACTCTGAGGAAAAAGGACTTTGTTTTAGTCCAGTTACAATTCTATAAAGCCCCTGGCAATGGGCACTACCAAGCTGAAACCTTGCCTGTGGGGAGGGCTGCTCCAGTGCCTGCTTCCTCTGGTCATTTTCTGGATGAGCCCCCAGCACCCACACGCTCTGATTATTTCCCTTTCGAATTTTTTGCAATGTGGTGAAGAGGACAGAGAAAACATAGAGTTCCACTTTGACCTGCATCTTCCTTTTTAGAAGTGAATAGCTGACAGCCAGGCCTGTGGCAGGATATCTGGGCTACATGGGGTTTGGCACCTGCACCCACACAAAGAACATGGGCTGGACTCACTCTGAACTCTGCAGGGGTGTCATGAGGTCTCTGGAGGTGGGAATGAGGTCAGAGCCTGGACGATGTGATGGGTATAGAAGTAAATCAATGAGAAAGATTTTATTCCATAATCTGAATGCATGTCTTGTGCCTGAAGAGAGAAATGGAATCCAAGCTCACCACACCCCTGTGGGCTTCTCAGGCTAGATTTGCACGACAGTGGAGAGGGCTGCTTGACAGCTTCGTTGGCGGGTTAGAGAGCTCCTGGCCTGCGGTGTGATACATGGAGATTTAATGATAGAATATTGAGAACAGAGTTCCCTCCAGTGATGCCCATGTGATTAGGGTCCCCAAACAAACCCAGGCTCTGAAAAACAACCCACTGATCCCTCTCCTCTTTTCAAAGGCAATTTAGAAGAGCCTTCGAGACATCTAAGTCATCATTTGTTTACAAGGCCCTATTTCAATGACCAGTTGGAAGCTAATGTTTCACAGACCACACTTCTAAACGCTCACCTCCCTCATTGTTTATGAAAAAGCAGAGCCCAAGATTTCCCAGCGTGCTCTGGGTCTTCCAGAGGGTCCGGCTGGCGGGGGTTGGGGAGCAGAGGAGGTCAAGGCTCCCTCCTTCAGGAATCTCTGAGCTTGCCGGAAACTTCCAGTGTGTGGGTGGTAGATGTATCAGCTGACGGGGAAATGAGAGCGTGAAGGCGGCCACCCAAGACTCCAGGTCACCGCTGACACTCCCAGCGGAGCTCAGATCTCAGCGCTGGGAGGGCACCTGCTCTCCTTGCCAAAACAAACCAGCCCCTGCTAGGGGCACATTGCAAAGGAAGGGGGCCTGGGGGGCAGGGAGCTCCGAGTTTCAAGTAAACCAGCTCAAATAACAGTTTACAATGATGCTATGTTCTTGGGTGTTGGGGGTAGAAGGGCTGAGGCTCCGCTCCAGATCTGGGAATATTAATATGCATCACAGTGAGTTCTAGAAACGAGCTGGCTGCGTTTGCAGCCCTCGCTCTGCTGGTCCTGTGCCGACAGGAGTTTGAACCACTATTTGTTGTCTTTAGGCCTGAGGGTCCATCTGGTTTTGATTCAGGTGGCCTCGGGCTTGCCTCAGAGGTGAAAAGGGTGTGAATTTAAATTGAATTTCTCACCAATTTCAAACCCGAAGAATCCCAGTCTTCATACACAAAGCCCATCTGCTTTGTCAGCTCCTGGTCCTTCAAGTCTGGCATAAATCAGTTTCACCCGTTTGACTAAATGAGCACATGTTAACCTAATGAAAGTGACTGGTGAGGCCAGATAGTTCTGCATGCGTTCTAATGTAGAGAGAATGAGGGGTGAGCTCTCACTGACCTCCTGTCATTCTCTTCTTGGTGGGGACAGTGGGTCTGGATCCTGGTAGGGTAGATATGGGTCCTTAGATCAGTATCAGATAAGGTAGTTCTCAACATATAACAGAGTCCTATATCCCAAATGAATAGTATTAGTTTTGTACCTAATTGGGAAGTGGGGAGGGGGGCGGTAGCAGGGGAAGGGGGGACGTCTGAGTCATTAAAATTAAAATTTCCCTTGAGGCTGCTGGATCAGGTAGCAAGCTTCAGATGAAAAACGTTGACTTTTGCCCCTTGTTTCAGAGGTCAAGTCTTGAAAGCAGCGTTCCTGTCATCAGGCTGGGGAGGAAGCGATGTGTTGGAGTCTCCTGGCAGGATATGCGGTCACATGGGCACACCTGCTTAGTATTGCCATGTATAGGAATCTTCCCATATCTAGGTGCTATGGGCATCCTTAGGAACTGCAACTGTTATCACACGCACCCTCATTTAAAACCACAAATCAAGTGAACAAACAAAATTTGAATCCTCCAAAACAGGAATCAGAAAACTATGGCAGGTGGATCTAATCCAGCCCACAGCCAGTTTTTATCTATAAAGTGTTACTGGAGCACACACACACACACATACACACACACACACACACACACACACACCACATGTGCTTATGCACCGTCTGCAGCTGCTTTATCCAAGGCGAGTCGAGTAGTTGTGACAGAGGCTGCAAAGCTGAAAATATTGCCCATCTGCTCCTTTGCAGAAAAAGCATGTCAACTCTGTTCTAAAATGTTGTGGTTCTGTTTTTCCTCAGCTGAAGTTTTCTTTCAGTTAAAGGATGTTCTCCAAACTGACACAGAGGCTAAGAGATCTCACTGACAGAGCAACAGAGACAGTGGTAGTGGCACAGCCATTGAATGGACTGGGTGCAAAGTTTGGGGATATATTTATGCTTCTATGTGTTTCCTTTCTGTTAAAAAAAAATGCCCTTCTTTTAAACCCAGAGATTCTGTGTGCATGCATGAGGATGTTGAAAATACAAAAGACTTCATATCATGGAAAACCTTGTTGACAACCTCTTGGCCGTTCTTGAGCTTAATTTTCTTAGTCTCTCATTGTGGGTCTCCTTATTCCATATACCCTGGGCTGCTCCAAATACAATCCTGTCTCCCTTCATATTATAGCATGTCTGATCATACGTGGTACACAGCAGCTACCTTGCATAGATCAATGACGGAATGAAACAACAGGTGGGTTTTTCTTAATGTGGTCTGGTATGGCAGCCATATACGGCAAGGTAAATGACAATACTATTTCTAAAATTCCAATTTATTCTCTCCACCTAATCCATTGTTTCTCTGTTTTCAAAATGGAACTTTAGGTTGTAGCTACACAGTGTAAATGAACCTAACATAGAATGCAAAGCTCTATTGTAGTTGGAATACAAGGAAGGGAGTCAGGAATTAAAGAAAACCCGAGTTCCATTCATTGCTGCTTTCACCACATGGTGTTACAGGCAATGAGTTTGCTCAAATAGAACATTTTAAAAAGTCATCCTGTTATATACTAATTTCTCCTTCTGCTGGAATTGTTTTATATATAGTCGTGCACCACTTAACTATGGAGATGCATTCTGAAAAATACATTGTTAGCCAATTCGGTGTTGTGTGAACATGATAGAGTGCACTTATACAAACCTAGGTGGTATAACCCACTACCTTAATGTATGGGCTATCCTGGAAGCACAGGGTTTGTTTACATCAGCATCACCACAAGCATGTGAGTAATGCCTGGTGCCATGATGTTATAACCACTAGGACATCACCAGGCAATCGTTTTTCAGCTCCATTACCAGCTTACAGGACCACCTTTGGATATGTGGTCCATTGTTGACTGAAACATCATTATGGGGCACATGACTAGATGTGTGTGTGTGGTGTGTGTGTGTGTGTGTGTGTGTGTGTGCACGCACATATTCAAAACTGTAAAAAAATGGATGAGGCATGCCCTCCTAATCTATTGGTGTCTGTAACCCGGCTTAAGGACAGAACCCTTTATTACATTTTGTGCTCACACAGAGCTCATAGGACAAATGAGAACACAGTTCTATTTGCAAGGATTGTTAGCTGCTTTCCAGATAACAATTCTTTTTAGTAGTCCATGTAAAAAAAGATGAAGATATTCTAACATCGGATCAACCTCTAGACTATTATATTTTCCTTTATTTGTGACGGGGGCATTCTAGTTCATGCGGGGAGAGAAAGCTACATTCCTTTCTGTGTTTCTCACAAAGTGCACTTAATTAGCTCTTCATCAGTGTTTGGTAAATGGGTGAATAAGTAATACACAGGCTTAAAGAAGCCTTGAAGAATCTTTGTTCTGAGCTGCCCCTCCCCCATCACATAAGGGTGGCTAACTCTGAGGGCTCTCCTGTTGCCACACAGACATGGGCTCTGGCTGCTTCCTCCTGGGCTCCTCCTGCTCTTTTTCGGTTGTCATCATGTTATCAACTTAGGCAGTAAAGTTGTCGTTAACTTTCTTTTGTAAGGAATAATCAAAATCCATAACTCCTTCCCACAGAGCAAAAGGCAGACAGTATCACAAAGACAGAAGGGGTGGGGAGCAGAAGGGAGAACCCCTCAGTGACAGGGCAGTTAAAATGTCCCAGGCAGATATTTCATGAATTATTCGTGCACTCAAGTAAAAACAAAGCCTGATTTCCTATTCAGAAAAACAGCAATGCATCCCTAAAGTCCACCACACTGGGTAACATCTGGAAAGTGCTCAAGACTAGGCAAAAACCTTGGAATTTCTTAGTTTTCAAACATATACTGATGTGTGTTTTTCCAGCTTCATCTGTCAGCATCTTGGGAGGGTGGTGGTGGTGTCATCCAGGGCCTTTCAGGGTTTTCATGTGAAAAAGCAGCTTGAAATGATAGTATCTCTGCAGGAGAAGCAGATCTGTGCAGGGGTCAGCCATTTGAAGTTCTGATTTCAAGAGGAAAGTAGAAGGAAGTGTGGAAAAGAAAGCCGGCATCTGACTCTAGATGAATGAGGAATTCTTCTGTGACTTGGCTCGCATTTTCCTGTAGCAGACAGAATGCAGCATGACTCTGGGCTCACTCTGTGACAAACGGACCACACGAAACAAAGAGGGGGCAGTGCTGTGCACTAAGACTGTTGCTCTTGATAAGCTCTCTGGGGTACAATTTCAAGGAGTAAGTTAATGGCCTCACTACAAAAGAGTCTCAGGGGTCCCTGAAGCTTGACCCCAAAACTTGAACTCTACCTGAACTGATTGCTTCATTTTTTTTTCTTTTTTGAGGTTTGAAAACATTTAATCAACTCTCCTCCCAGGACATTTGATTTCTGTGCACTCCTGCACTTGTGGGCTCCATCTGGGGGAAGAAGTGCCAAAACCACCACTGGAAAGGCTGTCCCGGAGGTATTTTCAGTTGGACTGGAAGCAGCAGGTAACGGAAATCTTATGAGACAGCTGTTCTCAAGAGATTTTCCTGTCCAGTTTTGCTGACCAAAGCATTCTTCTGGTTTGGATATACCTTGAATTAGCAACTGCAGTTTGAGGCACTGGTTTTTTATTCTAATTACAATTAAAGTACTTGGAAGCCCTGCCCCCCACTCCTGCATTTTGCCATCCCTGGATTTGTCCCATGACATAGTGCTGCCTGGACTCCTGAAAGCATTTAGCTTCCCTTGCAGAAATACTGAGCTACAGTTGGGTAAGTCATCTAAATGCTTTCAATCCAAGTCCATGAGCATCTATTTAGCACCAACAACACCCCCATTAGATGTTTGGAGCTAGGGAGGGAGCTTGAATATAAGGGGGTCAGCCTAGTACAGTGATGGCGAACCTTTTGAGCTCAGAGTGTCAGCATTTTGAAAAACCCTAACTTAATTCTGGTGCAGTGTCACATATAGAAATGTTTTGATATTTGCAACCATAGTAAAACAAAGAGTTATATTTTTGATATTTATTTTATATATTTAAATGCCATTTAACAAAGAAAAATCAGCCAAAAAATGAGTTCGCGTGTCACCTCTGACACGCGTGTCATAGGTTCGCCATCACTGGCATAGTAGAAAAGGCAGACACACTTTCAGTGCACATGGCACTAACAATTCAAATTGAGTACAGTGAAAACACAGACATGGTGGAGATGCATCCAAAGTTAATAATTGTTTTTGTTTTTTTAAGTAATGGATCATAGTTCCACCTTCACCCGCCCCCCCAAGTGCCAGTTGCTTTAGGGAGTAGTTTGTGCTGTTTCGTTTAAACAGTCTAAATGTATAGACAAGGGAGTGGCAAGCAAGTTTTAATGCTGAGCCATTTCTTGGATTGTTGGTTGCTCTCTGGAGCACTGTGTTGAGAAAGATTCTGAGGCTGTATTTGGTCTCAGCAGGAAGTGGTGCTATGAATCACTGGCTGTAATGGGTGCCAGTGTGGAGGGGAGACAGCCTGCATGCCACAGATATGCCAATTCTAAAGTAGATGCAGCCCTTGAAGGAATCAATGCAAAGTTAAAACATCGCTCAACATGCACACTTCCTCAATCCGACTGTAAATGCAGCCCAATCTCTTTGTAACCAGAAGCCTTCTTACACAGATTTGTATGCACTGTGGGTCAAGGCTGGCTCCTGAAATATAAAACAGCAGAGGACAAGTCAGAGATAAGCACACATCAGAACATTGATGTCCATCCCCCGCCCCTGCCCCACCCCCCCAGGGTGATTATGTAAGGGCCTCTACTATGTTTGGATACTCTGTCTCAAAAAACAATAAAAATAAAACCTTCCTACAACCTGCTAAGGAACCTCTAAGAGTGAGCTGTGGTCTAACAGTATGTGTAGGTAGATTATTCTAGACTTCACATTTACCAAAGTAGAAGCAGGGATTTCTGAGTAGAAATGACAGTTTTCACTTAGAAATGTGGCATATGTGTGCCTGCTGAAAAATAAAACTCCTGATGGGCTTGAAAGATTTAAGGCCCAGCCTTCAATTTGTCAGTGTATTTTCTACCTGACAGCGGCTGCCAGGCAGCTCCTGGTGCTGATGAACAAGAACACACCCAAGGGTTCCGAGAGAAAGTGGGATGCCGTGACGAGAGTGCTCTAAAACTGTCTGCGTAGTCTGGGTATAATTCTTACTGAAGTTCTATTAAAGTGAAACATGTGACTATTTTGATTTCTGTCTGCTTAGCGTGTTTGCTTTATAAATCTTGCAGGAGAAAATTGGCCTGCTGGAATTGGATGTTGGGTATAGCACTTCTTCAACATCAAGAAAATGGCCATACATTTTTAAAATTGTTTTCCTTGCAAATAATTTTTAAATAGCCTTACAAAAATGTTTGCCTTGCTTCTCTCCCTAGTGAGTTAAAAACGTACACCCACAGATGCCAGTTGGCACAATTTCTTGTGACTCCAGCAGACAGCAATAGGAATGTATGAGGTGATTGTGGTGGGGGCTAGGGAGGCTGCTATTCCTCGTGGTGTGCAAAAATGATCCTCTTTATAACTAATTCCTTAAAGCAAAAGCACTTCCCACCCACAAGTGTTAGCTAATTGGTGGACCAGGGAAGTAAATAAACAAGGCTTAGACAGAGTGTGTTTGCTGTTCCTATTTCAACACTAATTACCAACTGTTGTCAGTAAACCAGGAGTGTGCATGGAATTACATTTTCCAGAGTCCTATCCTGGGCCCACAGCCCTGTGGGGCATCTGGTCAGGTTTCACGTGGTGGTGGGAGCACAGCTGCAGCCAGTGGGAACTCTTGCTCACATGCTCCTCCTGTAGAAAGGATGGTGAGCTTCAGCATTAGCTTGCGGTTCCTAAATAAGATGCTTTTCTACTTCAATTATATTGAGGTGGATCAAACATTACAAAATAAGCCTCAAATAGGAGTGCAGCCTTACCCAAAATGAAAGCATATGCTTGGGTGTCTAGATACAATGGTCATATGTTGACACCTTAAACCACACAGGCTGCTGCTGCCATGTTTGGGGCTTACAACAGGCACAAACTGTAAAGAAGGCAGGCATTTGATTTTGACACATTCCCAACTCTCTTGCATGCCATTAAAATTTTTTTAAAGCTCTAGTCTTCTGCTTTTCCATCCAATTAGAGCCATCTTTTCTATTCTCCTGTCCCGCACGTGTGATTCTCTGTTCCAATCCAGAGGGGCACAATTATGTTGTGGAAAGATTGTTGGATGAGGAATTCTTTTATTTATTAATTTATTCAACAGATATTTAAGTGCCTATTGGGTGCTGGGCATGGGCTAGGCATTATAGCTGCAATGTGAACCAAAAAGACATGGTCTCTGTGCTCATGTTGTGAAGAGATTGACATTAATCAAACAATCCCAAGGATAAATCTATAATTAAATCCACAATAAGTATTGTACTATGAAGTAGAGGTGTTATCAAAGTGTATGATAGAGAGGCTAACCCTGTCTGGGTGAGGAAAATGGGAAAAGACAAGAGAGTCAGGGAAAACTTCTCTGTTTTGATGGTCCTTGAACTGAGGTAAGACAAAGAGTAAATAAATGAATGGAAAACAAAACAGTTCCATGTAAGAAGGGTTTGCCTGTGTCTTAGTGAGCTCCCAAGATACAATGTTTTCGGTGTTAAAACTGGGGCAGTCCCTGACAAACCTACACATAAGGGCATAGATTGTACACAGATCTCAGGGCACATGGGGTGGAGTGAGTGGCATTTAAGGAATGGAAAGAAGGCTAGGATTACTGGAAAAAGTTGGCAGTATTCCACCCTACATGCGATCCAACGCGAGAGACAGCCGCCAAACCACTTAAGGCCTTAAAGATCATATTAAGATCTCTATCCTAAGAGTAATGGGAAGTGTTTTAAGCAAATATATGAGAGGGTCAGATTTATCTTTTAAAAAGTTCACTCTCACTAGAATATGGAGACAATTACCATGCAAAATTCAGAAACCTTTCCCCTAAGTACAGCTAGCTGTCACCCCTTGGCAGTGGTGTGCTGGCAAATGTTTACCAGTAGGCTTTCTAGGGGAGGGGTGGGCATGGGTGATGGTGGGAAAACCCAGATTGATAGCATTTGCCAATTTCCATGGTGTAAAGCTCTCCCCCAACCCCATGGTCAATTTAAAGCTTCCACATGATGTTGCTGAATGCAGAGTTGGGAAGAGATGCCTGGGTGGACGCTAAGAGCCACATTAGTCCATTCCTTTTCCGAAAAACTTGAGGGGCTGTTCAGACAAAATCTCACTGAAATGACTAAGAAGTTACACCTTTTCCATGACCACTGAGGAGTTCTAACCCAGGAGAGGGCTTACAAACCCTTCTACAACATGATAGGCATGGCCAGGCTTGCAGCACTGAATCTGGAGGGTTCCAATAACAGAAAAAATAGAGCACAAAGAGAAATCACATGAGGTATAAAAGGCTCTTTATAAACATGAAACACTTACACATCCTTCTGTGATGTGGGATGCCCATCAGAGATCTGAGCACCAAGTCCACCGTGATGCCCTGGCATTAGAAAGGTTTCTGCCATCTTGCCTCACAGGTTGAACATTTTGGGAATTCCAAATAATATATTAAAAACAAAATAAAATTAAAACCCCACGAACCATGGGCAAACTACGGCCCACGGGCCGGATCTGGCCCATTTGAAATGAATAAAACTAAAAAAAAAAAAGACCGTACCCTTTTATGTAATGATGTTTACTTTGAATTTATATTAGTTCACACAAACACTGCATCCATGCTTTTGTTCCGGCCCTCCGGTCCAGTTTAAGAACCCACTGTGGCCCTCGAGTCAAAAAGTTTGCCCACCCCTGCTCTAGGCTCAGAATGCTGCATGCCTATGGCCTTTCAAAGAAAAGGGATTTGCAGCATTTTAACCCTGAACAACCAGAGTTGTAGAAACTCTTAAGGAAATCTGCATTTCTTAAGGGCCTGGATCATTTCTTTCATTTTGCATCCATAATGGCCAGGTTTGAAACAGAAGTTGTTTTTTTTTAAAAAAATAGATGTAGCCCTAGCTAGTTTGTCTCAGTGGATAGAGCATCGGCCTGTGGACTGAAGGGTCCCGGGTTCAATTCCAGTCAAGGGCATATGTCTGGTGGTGGTCTCTCTCATCATTGATGTTTCTATCTCACTCTCACTCTCCCTTCCTCTCTGAAATCAATAAAAATATTTTTTTAATTTAAAAATAGATGTATAGATAAATAATTTGTAAATTGCATTAAAATATATGTCTTTATGATTAACTTTATAATTACGTGTCTATTAAATGCAATATTATTGGCTGACCTTTAATATGAATATTAGCCTCTTCAGAAAAGAATATCTTATTCACTCTTTTAATTTAAAATATCTTGCCGAAACCGGTTTGGCTCAGTGGATAGAGCGTCGGCCTGCGGACTGAAAGGTCCCAGGTTCGATTCCGGTCAAGGGCATGTACCTGGGTTGCGGGCACATCCCCAGTGGGAGATGTGCGGGAGGCGGCTGATCGATGTTTCTGACTCTCTATCTCTCTCCCTTCCTCTCTGTAAAAAATCAATAAAATATCTTAAAAAAAAAAAATTTAAAATATCTTTATTTAGAATATATATAGATGTACAGGAAAGTGCATAGTACAGAAAGTTCCCATAGCCCAGCCAGTGTAGCTCACTGAATCTCACAAATTTTGATGTTATATATTATATTTATTTTTATTTAGTTCAAAATATTTAAAATTTTCTCTTGAGACTTCTTTTTTTATACTTGGGATATTTTATTAAAAGTTCATTGTTCAATTTTCAAGTATTTCAGGAATTTCCATCTATTTTTTTTTTTCTGTCACTGACTTCTAGTTTATTTCCACTGTAAAAAACACACTTTGTCTTATTTCTATTCTCTTAAATTTGTTAAAGAGCACTTCATGGGCTAGTATGTGGTCTATCTTGCTGAATATCTCATATGAATTTAAGAAGAATGTGTATTCTGCTATTGTTGGATGGAGTCTTCTATGATTGTCATTTAGTTCACGTTGATTGATAATACTGTTCAGTTCTTCTGTATCCTTATTAATTTTCTACCCAATTGATTAATCAATTACTGTCAGAAGACTGCTAAAAAGTCTTCAACTATAATAATTTCTTTATATTTTTTCTTTAGGTTCTGCCCATTTGCTTCATGTATTTTGATGTATTTTTCTTGGATGCATGAATTTTTAGGATTGTCATGTATTCTTAGAGAATTGACCCCTTTATCATTACATAATGCTCCTCTTGACTCATGATAGTATTTCTTGTGATGAAGTCTGCTTTGTATGAAATTAATATAGTGATTTTGATTAGCATTAGCATGGTATATTTTTCCCATTTCTCTACTTTTAACCTATTTTATATTTAAAGTGGCTTTCTTGTAGACAACATATATTGGGTCTTATTTTTTATCCATTCTGACAATCTTTGTTGTTTAATTGCTGTATTTAGACCAATTCATATTTAAAATAATTGTTGATATAGTGGGAGCAATATCTAGCATGCTTACAACTGATCACATTTATTACATTTGTACTTTGTACCCCTGTTGACTATATTTATCCCTCATAAGGAGACAAGAAAGCTAGAGGAGCTTTGAGGGAAAAAGTTCCTTCCCCCAACTGAAATAAGGCTCTGGTATATTCTTTCCCCCTGGAGATTAGGCCTTTGTTATGGAGAAGACACTGGCACACTTCAACAAGACTGCTCTTCCTCTCCCCATGCCAGAGCCTTCAGAGGATTTTTCTTGGATCTTCATCTTGTAAAACTGGTGGGATTCTTAGAGGTAAAGTACAAGAAAGTATGGTAGCCACCCAAAGACTGGGACTCCCCCGTCACCGCCAAAAAAGAAATTTCTCACTTGTGTGCTAATTAACAGCTTCAGGAATTCATCCAAAGTACTGCTTAAGTATTTCCACTAGTTTATGGCACTGCTGTTGCTCTGGTCAGCATATCTTGGCTGTGTCTCTCTAGTGTGCCTGTCTCTCCAGATTTGGGGGTGATGGTTTACCCAAACCTCAGTTCTCTGATGGAACTGAGAAAAGTAGATGATTTTATTTTTTCAGCTTTTTCTTGATGTAATTGTGGAAATAGTGACTTCTAAGGTTTTTACATGTCAGACCAGAGCTGAAACTGAAAATTCATATTTGCTTTTATTTATTTAATCAAAATTTTTATTTTTGGATAATTACAGATTCAGATACAGTTGTAAGAAATAATTCAGATATCCCATGTACCATTTGCTTAGTTTCTCCCAATGGTAATGTCTTGCAAAACTATGTAGTGTAATATTACAACCAGAATATTGACATTGATAGTGTCAGACAGAGAAGATTTCCATCACCATAAGGAACCTTCATGTTGTCCTTTTATAACCACACCCACTTCTCTTGTCCTACCTCTATTGACCCCTGACAAATAGCAATCTGTTCTTCATTTCTATATCATTATCATTGCAAGAATTTTACATAAATGCAATCATATCGTATATAACTTTCTGAAATTAGATTTTTATTATTCACTATAATTTTCTGGAGATTCATCCAGGTTATTGTATGTATCAGTAATTTTGGGTTTTTTTGTTTGTTTAAAATTGTTGAGTAATATTCCATGGCATGGATATACCACAGTTTATTTAACAATTCATCCATTTAAAGACATTTAGGTATGTCCATT
Source organism: Myotis yumanensis (assembly GCF_028538775.1). Classification (NCBI taxonomy): domain Eukaryota; kingdom Metazoa; phylum Chordata; class Mammalia; order Chiroptera; family Vespertilionidae; genus Myotis; species Myotis yumanensis. The sequence goes on along the minus strand of NW_027223753.1, from coordinate 94,288,645 downwards.
TTGAGGTTATCTATAATAATAAAAGTATAATATGCTAATTAGACCAGACATCCTTCCAGACGACCTTCCGGACAAAGTCAGAGCTGCAAGGGAAGCCCAGGTCCCGGGTGCCAGAGGGAAACCAGTGCCGGCAGCTGGGGGAAGGAAGGCCTACTCTTGCATAAATTTCGTGCATCGGGCCTCTAGATATAAATAAAGCCATATGAATGTTTATGTACAGGTTTTTGTGTGAACATAAGTTTTCATTTCTCTTAGATAAATTTCCAGGGTTACAATTGCTGTGTTACATGGTATTTGCATGTTTAGTTTAAGAAACTGCCAAACTTTTCCAGAGTGTCTGTATGATTTTGTATTATCACCAGCAATGGATGAATGATTCAGTTTCTCAGCATCCTCTTCAACATTTGGTGGTGTCAATATTTTTTATTTTAGCCATTCTGAGAGACGTGTGGTGATGTCTCATTGTGGTTTTAGTTTGCATTTCTCTAATGTCTAATGATGTTGCATATCTTTTCATAAGCTTATTTGCCTCTTCAGTGAAATGTCTGTTCACAACTTTTGTCCATTTTTTAATTGGATTTCTTTTACTGTTTAGTTTTGAGAGTTCTATAGATGGTAGTCCTTTGTCATATATGTGGTTTTCAAATATATCCTCTCAGTCTGTAGCTTATATTTTCATTATCTTAAAAGGGCTTTCATATAGCAAAAGTTTTTGGTTTTTATGACATCCAATTTAATTTGATTTCCTTTATGGATTATGCTTTTGGTGTTACATCTAAGAACTCTTTGCCTAGCCCTCATTACTGAAGATTTTTCTTATGTTTCTTTTTTCTAAAAGGTTTGTAGCTTTACATTTAAGCATATCAGATATTTTCAATTAATTGTTGTATAAAATGTGAGGGTTAGGTCAAGGTGTTTTGTTTTTGTTTGTTTGTTTTTTTACTATAGATGTTCACTTGCTTCAGCACTGTTTGTTGAAAAAGCACCCTTCTTACATTGAATTGCTTTTGCATCTTTATCAAAACTCAGTTGGAAACATAATTTTATTAACCAATGCCTCCCAATAAAATCAATAAAAAATGAAAATAGTATACTGAAAATTTAAATAATCCTAAATGGGTTTATGCCCATTTTTTTTTCCAAGATTCCACTGCCCTTTTTTTAAATACTATAAGTCCTTTGGGGATGAGGGAGAGGGATGACAGGTATCATTTCTAAACATTACTTTTATTAAGATAAAGCAAAACTTAAAACTTAACTGGCAATAAGTTTATAGTGGATGTTTTTTAGTTGTAAATTGGTCAGTTAGGGGCTTTGTAAAACAATAGCTATTCAGAAATACATTGCAAATATTGTAAACATGTATTGTAAATTTCAACAATGTAGAATATGATTCAAGATTAGGTCAAAGGTAAAATGGGCATCAAGCAAATAAGTTGCTGAATATATATTGAGGGTGATGATAAATTTTTAAAAAGGACTTTGAATAAAATATCACATAGAAAAAATCAGCACAGTCTATTGATCTAATTACTCAGTTGTTTTTTTTTAGAAAAATTCATTTCAATGTCTTATGGGGTTTTTTGTTCATTTGTTCTTTACTACCAGTTTCTAGTTAAATGGAGTTAGGGTCACTGAAGGAGGAATGCATGAGGCCAAAGTGGAAAGGGATTATGAATTTATTAGGTCATCTGGAGACCAGATGGGTTGAGCCCCCAAAAGGTGCCAGCCCCCAGGGATAGGGAGTCAGAGGTTTTAAAGTACTCTAGATAGGCTTTTTTGGCGGGAAACTCTCTAGGCAGGTCCAGATCCTGGGAAAGTCCAGAGGGGAAAGAAAAAGATCTTAGCAAATGGAAGGTGGTCTAAGGGAAAGGGAATGTCCATTGTGAAGTGGTCTAAAGGTCAGTTCCCAGGGGAGGGGGTATCGATTCAATTATTTGACCAGACCTAACAATAGTAAGTGAATCTGGAAAAAAAAATCAGTTGGACATATTTGTGTGCGTCAATTTCTGTGTTTTCTATTCTGTTCAATTGATTTATGTGCCTATCTTCCCCTAATATCACACCTTGATTACTATAGATATATCAGGAATTATGAAATCAGGTAGATTAACTTCTACTTTAAATTGCTTTTAGTTATTCTAATTTCTTTGCCTTTTTATATAAATTTAGAACTTGCTGAGATATTGGTAGGAATTTCATTAAACTTATGTATTAGTTTCCTATTGCAGCTATGATAAATTACCACAAACTTACTGACTTAAAACAACAAGAATTTATCCTCTACCAGTTTTGGTGGACAGAATCTCACATCAGTTGCACTAGGATGAAGTCAAGGTATTGACAAAATGAATTACTTTTGGAGGCTGTGGGAGCAAAACTGTTTCCTTTCCTGTTACACCTTCTAGTGGCTGTTTGCATTCTTTGGCTGCTTCCTCCATCCTCAAAACACATCCCTCTCTTGTTTCATCAGCCTATCTCCTACTTTCCCTTCTATGTTAAATATCTCTGACTTCCTCTTATAAGGACACTTGTGACAATATTTAGGACCCATAATTCAGGATTATCTCTCAGTTTCGTTAGCTGGATCACATATGCAAAATTCCTTTTGTTATAAAAGGTAACACTCACAGGTTCCAAGAATTAAGAACTAGATATCTTTGAAGACTTTATTCAGTCTTCTACTATTATTTATTATGTTGCATCTTTCAATCCATAAACATGATGTGTCTCTCCATTTATTTAGCTCTTTTTTAATTTCTTTCATTATCATTTTATAGTTTGTATAATACAAGTTCTATAAGTTTTGCCATATTTATACTGAAGTATTTCTTATTTTTTAACAATTGTAAATAGAATTGTATTTTTAATTTTGGTGTCTACATGTTCATTGCTGATATATAGAAATACAGTTAACTTTTGCATATAAAAATTTATTAGTACTGTTTTTTCAACATGAAAACTTATGATCTTGGTGTTGCCTTCTTGCCTTTGCATTTGGCTAAAAGAAGTACATTGGTACTTTGACAACCTCAAAGCAAACCCCAGGAATGTCACCGACAGCATGACCTTTGTGACCAAATCCAGCAACCAGAACTTTATCGTTTTCATCAATAAAATTCAAGCAACTGTCATTGAATATAAAGTCTGTTATTTTTATTTTTATTTTTTCTACTAGAAGTCTGGTGCATGAAATTCGTGCACTGGGGGGGGGGGGGGGGGGGGCGGCATCCCCTCAGCCCAGCCTGCACCCTCTCCAATCCAGGACCCCTTGGGGGATGTCTGACTTCCAGTTTAGGCCTGATCCCAGAGATTGGGCCCAAACTGGCAGTTGGACATTCTCTCACAATCCTGGACCACTGGGTCCTAATCATTCACCTGCTTGCCTACCTGGTCTCCCCTAACTGCCCCCCCGCTGGCCTTGCCCCTAACTGCTCCCTGCTGCCAGCCAGGTCACCCCCAACAGCCCCCTCTCTGCCAACCTAGTTGCTGCACCCCCCACCGGCCTGGTCGCCCCTAACTTCCCCCCCTGCTAGCCTGGTAGCCCCCAACTGTGCCCCCCTGCCAGCCTAGTTGCCCCTCATTGCCCCCTTGCCAACCTAATCACCCCAACTGCCCCCTCTGCTGGCCTGGTCACCCCCAACTGCCCCCCCCTGCTGGCCTTGTCACCCCTCATGGCCTCCCCGCCAGCCTGGTCACCCAATGCAGCCTGCTTGTTCAATCGTTTGGTTGTCCCTCACTAACCCCCTGCCAGCCTGGTCATAGGCAGCCATCTTGTGAGGGTGTGGTGGTCAATTTGCATATTACCTCTTTATTATATAGGATTCTTGATCACCTGGACCCTGACAGACTTCCTGTTGGTAGAATTTAGTTGTTTGGCTTCAACCCTTATTTTTTCCAGCATAATATCATTTGCATGGGAAGTGCCTCCTGAAGGGTTGGCTTCAGAGAAGAGCCCAAAGAAGCTTTTTATACTGTTTATCATGACACTTCTGATTCTGTCGGTAGTACAGAGCTTCCTGGCAGTATGAAGATCACATCATTTGACCATCCCATTAGTGCCACAGGCCTGACCAAAAGGCAGTTGATTTTTATATGTTGGTCTTAAATTCTGGGAAGTTGCAGAACTTTGTTATTAGTTTATTAGCATATTAGAATTATTAGTTTAGGAGTTTTTATAGATTTCTTAGGATTTATCACATAAGTCATCCTACCACCTACCAATAGGGACATCTTTATTTCTTCTCATTTGATCTGTATGCCTTTTACTTCATTTCCTTCCTTACTGCAGTGGCTAGAACTTTCAGTACTGCATTGACTAAGAGTTAAAACAGAAGACATTCTTGCCTTGCTCTGCATCTTAGTAGGAAAGCATTCAGTCTCTCAACATTGAGTATAATCTTAGCTGTATGATTTTTGTAGATGCTTTATATCAAGTTGAAGTTCTCCTCTTTTCATATTTTTCTGAGAGATTTTATCATGAATGAGTTTTGGTGTTCGTCAAATGCTTATTCTTCAGTGAATAATTTGATCATGTAGTGTTTTTCTTCATTAGTATGATAATATGGTATATTATTTTATTGATTTTTGAATATTTTGCCAGTGTTGTATCACTGGAATAAAGCTTTTTGATCATGGTATATAATTATTTCTATATGTAGATTAAATCTATTTGCTAATATTTTGCTAAAGATTTTTTTCATGTATACTTATTAAGGATATTCATCAGTATTTTTCTTTTATGTACTCTCTTTTTTCTGGTTTTGGTATCAAAGTAATACTAGCTTTATAAAATGAGTTGGGAAGTAACCCCTGGTTCTCTATTTTCTGGAAGAGATTGCATGAAATTATTGTTAATTATTTAGACACTTGTTAGAATTCTCCAGTGAAAGTATCTGGGCCTGGAAATTTTATTTTGAAAATATTTTAAATTATGAATTCAATTCCCTTAGCTATAGGGCTATTCAAATTGTCTATTTTATTTTGGGTGAGTTGTGATAGTTGGTACTGTATAGCAATTGGTCCATTTCATTTGAGTTGTCAAATCTATGTATTTCAGTATTATCTCATTATCTTTTTGCTGTCTGTAGAATCTCTAGTGATAATCAATGTCATTTCTGATATTGGTTATCTGTATCTTCTCTCTTTTTTCTTTGTCAGGCTTTGTAGGAATTTGTCAATTTTAATGTTCTTTTCAAAGAATCTGTTTTTTGTTTCCCTGAGTTTTCTATTTTTTTTCTTTAATTGATTGATTGATGTTCTTGTTTATTTTTTCCACCTGTTTGTCTTTTGTTATTTTGCTTTTTTCTAAATTATTGAGATGCCAGCTCAGATTATTAATGTGAATTTTTTCCTCTTTTTTAATTTAAGCACTTGGTGGTACAAATTTCCCTGTTAACATTGTTTTAGCTGTGTCCCACAAATTCTGTTGTGTGGTATTTTCATTTTAATTCAGTTCAATATGCTTTTAGAATTCCATTTTGATTTATCTATAATGTTTTTAAGTGCATCTCTTTGTATAGATAGCTGTTTTGATGGTAAACATCACAGCCTATTGGTATCAACATATTGCTAATTTAAGTGAAGTGTAGAGAACTTACTGCCATTTATGTCCCTTTACTCCCCCCACCAATTATAATGTAATTGTCTTAAACATTTCTTTTAAATACATTTAGAACCACATCAATTATCAAACAATTAGAAAACTCAAGGGGGAAAAATGTATTTATTTTTATTTTACTCTGTGTTGTTCTTTCTTCCTTCTTGGCATGCCAAGATTCCCTTTTATTTCCCTATTTTTGGTGCCTTCCTTTAGCCATTCTTTTAGGGTAGATCTGCTGGTGGTAAATTATCTTCACTTTCCTTCATCTGAGAATATCTTAATTTTCTTTTCATACTAGAAGGTTATTTTCATTCAACATCTGATTCTTGATGACAATTCTTTTATTTCAGCACTTAAGAAATGTGCTGCTTCCTTCATAGTTTCTGGTGAGAAATCTGCTGTCATTTGTGTTGTCTTTCCCCAAAGGTCTCTTTTCAAGATTTTTTTCTTTATCCTTAGATTTAAGAAGTTTGACCTGATATATCTTGCTGTAGATATTTTAGGGTTTACTCAGTTTGTAGTTTGCTCAATTATCTCGATCAGTAGGTTTATGTTTTTTTGCAAAATTTGCAGGGGGGGCGGGGGGCAGCCATTATTTCTTTAAGTGCCTTTTCATTCCTGCTCTTGATATCTTCTCCTAATGGGACTTTGATAACACAAATGCTAGATTATTTTTCATTATAGTCTTACTGGTGTGTGAGCCTCTGTTAATTATTCCAGGCTACTTTCTTTCTGTTCAGTTTGGGAAATTTCTACTGTTCTATATTCAGCTTTACTGATCTTTTTTCCCTCCATTCTGCTATTGAGTTTTCATTGTTTGATTATTGTATATTTCAGTTCTAAAATTTCCACTTGGCTTACTTAGACTTTCTATTTATTTCCTGAGAGGTTTTTGTTTGTTTGTTTCAAGTATTTGTAAATGCTGTTGAAATATCTTATCATGGCCACTTTAAACTCTGTGTCAAATTATTCTAACCTCTCTGTCATCTCAGTGATAACATCTGTTGACTGTCTTTATTTCATTCAAATTGTGGCTTTTCTGGCTCTTGGTACAATAAGTGGTTTTAGATTGAAGCCTGGACACTTTAGGCATTATGTTATGAGACTCTGAATCTCATTTAAACCCTCTACTTTATCTAGCTTTCTGTGACACTACTCGGTCCGACAGGGAAAAGGAGAGAGACAACTACTTCATTTCATTACTGACTGGTAGAGATAGAAATCTAGTTTCCCTATTGGATATCCACAAACATTGTGGGAGGTCAGGAGGAGGGAGGAAGTGGCTCCTTACCCTACAGCTCCCCGCTTGGCCTTTTCTAACTCCACTTTGTAGGGGTATTGGCTCATTACACTGTGACAAGGGTGAAACATTGGGTTCTCCATTTGGCTTATGCTTGTGCTGGTGGTTCAAAGTGTTTTCTGTAGTTGAAGTAGAGCGGTTATTGTCTAAAAGTCTTCTGTTTGGTTAAGTTACCCTTTCCTCTGCCCTCTGGAAGAGACGGCAGACTTCTGTTGGGGCTTTTTTTTTTTTTTTCTTTTTTCTCTGCCTGTTGATGTTTCTGAGTTGCTGCCTTCTTCAGCTCTAATGCTGGTATAGATAGGGCAAAAAGAAAACCCAGGAACTTACTATTATGTTACCCCTTATGTTTCCACGTCTGCAGCTGGTCTATTTCTCTTCATCTTTCAAAGTATTTTTATATAATGTCCGGGGGTTTTAGCTGTCCCTGGAGAGTAGAATAGGGGGAAATATGTTATCCCAGCTATACAGAAGCAGAAATTCTATTGATTTAGTTTTGTTTTATTATGTATTTTCTGAGTGTAAAAGATATGCAGATTTGCTGGAGAAAATTCAGAAACTGTGAAAAATTTCAAAAATATCATCTGTGATGCCCGGCCAGTATTGCTCAGTGGTTGAGTGTTGACCTATGAACCAGGTGGTCATGGTTCGAGTCCGGGTCAGGGCACATACTTGGGTTGCAGGCTTGATCCCCAGTGGGGGGCATGCAGGAGGCAGCCGATCAATAATTCTCTCATCATTGATGTTTCTACCTCTCTCTCCCTCTCCCTTCCTCTCTGAGATCAACAACAAATATATATTTAAAAAAATATCATCTGTGATTTCTTATATGTTCACTCTTAGCATTTTCTTTCATTTGCAGTTTTTTAAGTTCACATATAAATTATAGATCCTTTTTCTAAAAATAAGGACTACTGTAAATTCTTTTTATATCTTATATTTAACAAACAACATATTATGGTACAGTATTTTTCTGATATTTTCTGAAAACATGGTTTTAGTAACTGCATAGTATTACCAAAATGGTTGTATTTAACCACTACCTTATTTACCTGTTTGTAATTCTCTGTTTTTCTAGATAATGTTGTAATAAATAGAATAAGTATTGTTAATAAATGTTTTTATCACTATTTACAACTAAATAATGTTAAATATACTTACAGCTTGTTTCACTCTAGATTATTTTCCTGGGAAAGGGTCTTAAAAGATATGAAGGTATGTACCATTTAAAATCCCTTTACGCATACTGTCAAGCTGATTTCTAGAAAGGTCACATGCACACCCAGCCTGTCAGCACGTGAGCCTCTGCTACCAGCGCCAGCTCTGTGTTCGCACATGTGAAGTCTGCTGTGAGTGACCTCCACAGGGAGACTGAAGGCCCGCTTTACTTTTACAGAATAATATGGTGTGAGAGTTGGGAGAACATTTAAAGATTAACCAATGTAATACTTTCATTTTATAGCTGAGAAGACACTGACCAGAGAGCTGTGTGTGCAGGAAGAGTTTCTCCCAGTGGGAGCCACGGCTGCTTCTGCGAGCAGAGGCGGGCATAGCAAGCCTTGGAGCCGGCCTGAAACCTGTTTCACACCAGTTAGAAATACGCTGGCTATTTATTTATTTGAAACTTAACTTTTTTTTTCTATGTAGAGTTGTTTTTTATTTAAATTCTTTATTGTTTAAAGTATTACATTCGTCTCCTTTTTCCCCCATTGACCTCTCCCCAGCCATTTCCACCCTCAAGCACATGCCCTCACCCCCCTAGTGTTTGTGTCCATTGATGATGCTCATATGAATGCTTACAAGTCCTTTGATTGATCTCTTACCCCCTCCCCCTCACATACACACCCCTACTTTCCCTCTGAGGTTGGATAGTTTGTTCAATGCTTCTATGTCTGAATCTATTTTTGTTCATCAGTTTATGTTGTTCATTATATTCCACAAATGAGTGAGAGCATGTGATATTTATCTTTCTCTGACTGGCTTATTTCACTTAGCATAATGCTCTCCAGGTCCATCCATGCTGTTACAAATGGTAGGAGTTCCTTCTTTTTTACAGCAGTGTAGTATTCCATTGTGTAGATGTATCACAGTTTTTAATCCACTCATCTGCTGATGGGCACTTGGGATGTTTCCAAATCTTAGCTATTGTATGCTAGCTATTTAGTGTTTCTAATAACCTGGCCGGGAGGAGTCATAGCACTGTGAGAAAGGGAATGTCACATAGCCTCAGAGAAAGCTGAAGTTCTATTTTCATAAAGCAGCTACAACACCTGACAAATTATCAACTTCCCTTACTGATCCTGTCGAAAAGAAGTTGAAAGGTGGTTGGGGGTAGTGAAGGAATTTCAGACACTTGGGTCGAAGTTCTCACTTCTACTTCTACTTCTACTTGGGGAATTTAAAGACCTGTTCTGTGCTTCTAAGTGTTGCCTTTATCCGGGAAGACTGGGTGTGATGGCTGTGGGGCTGCTCCCAGCCTCAGTGTTTCATTGTCTCACTGTGATTAGAAGAACCCAGGAGCCGGGGCTGCCCCCAAGGTGCTCCAAGCAGCCCACTCAGACTGGTTTGCAGGGTGTCACCCACAGAGGCCACACTGACCTTTCCTCCAACTCCAGCCACCCCACAAAGCCCACCGTGCTTTCTGACCACTCCCAGAAAGGAATCCCAGTCTCTTCTCAGCTGGAGAGGACAGAGGCAGCTGTGGAACTCAGGGGTACAATCATCTGCGAGTCTAGGGTTCTAAGCACGTGGCGAAGTGCAGAATGGGCCCTAGCCTTTCCTGAGTTCTCTGGGCCCAGGCAGGTCCGCTGCCGGGTCTGTAACAGAGCCCACGTCAGCCGGTGCATTCCCAGCTCCCCCTGCCTCAGGGACCTGCCTCTGGCCAGCCTGGGCCCACAGCACCACACCGTGTGGGTTCTGAATGAGTTCAGTGAGCTCACGCTACCCAAGTGTCCAGCCCACAGGCAGCACACACGAGATGACCTGTGAGTGGAAATTGTCACCATCTGTGTCTCTCAGATTCTGGCAGCCGGCCCCCAGGACAGCGCATCATTGCAGACCTGGTTGAAGTCGGTTTCCTCCATGCAGACAGCTATATCCTGACCACCGACCATGGTTAAGGAGCCGCTCTTCCAGAGCAGAGAGGCAGTCTGAGCTGACTGCCAGGAGACACTGGGCAAGGCAGCAGCAGCGGTTTCCTGGGGTGAGGCATTTTACCAGGCTGTGGTGCAGATGGGCTGCCTAGGAAGGGCTAGGAGTGTGCTGGGACTGAAAGTGCCTGGTTGGCTCTGGAATAATATGGTATCTATTATTTAATAGGGAAACAAAAGAAAGATGTGGAGGTGGTAACATGGAACTTCTTGGACATGAAGAGAAGAAATGTCTGTGTCCTCAGCTGGGACCTGCAGCCTGGCTGCCAATGGCACAGCTTCACCAGCTCCCTGATGTCATCTCAGACTCAAAGGGCCCAAATCTGAGCTCATCCTTCCCTACCCGGCACCTCTGCCTAATCCCCTCAATGAAACCACACTCCTAGACAGCTGGCGCGGGGCCTTCAGGACGCTTTGATTTCCATCTTCTTCACACTGAATCTGTACCCAACACTGCAGGTGGTCATCCATCGCAGGATGTCTCTTTCTCTGACCTTTCTGAGACCTGATTTCAAAGTCATTACTCACAGAAGTGAGCAAAATTAAATTTACCATATAAGAAAAGGAATTTCAAAAACCTAAACCAAAAATTGGAAAACATGGGGGATTTCCCATTGCTTCATCCTGCAGGCACCAGCCGTACCCAGAATGACACCTACGCAGCTCCTGTGGCCTCCGGAGCCACTGTCTCTCTGGCTTGGAGCCTGTCCTTGCCACATGGAGCCCATGTCTTGTGCCAGGCCCCTGACCTGACATTTCTTGACATTTGCTATTCCTGTTAATAACATCCTTACCATCCTCCTTCCTGCCTCCTAAAATGCCCTTCCTTTGCCCTTTGAAGTCTGTCTTTTAAAGCCCAGCTCAGCTGTGCAACCTCTGCCTTGTTGAGTTCTCCTGATTTGTACCTGTCCTGCAATTCTATTGCACCCCCAACAAGGACATGGAAGTGGTTATAAGCTCAGGCCCCAGAACCACACATCACTTATAAGTAGTAGCTGTGCAAATTGAGCCAAGTACCCAACACTTAGAGCCTTCATTGTCTTATCTGTGAAATAGGAGTAATGATATCACCTAACGTATAAGGTTGTGGAGAGAATTAAATAGGATATCGCACACACTGTGCTTAGTTCATTGTCTGGCAATTTATTAATCACTCAACAAATTCTTGTTGTCATCCTATACTTTCTTGTCTTCTCCCATTTCAGTTTTTCCTTTTGTTTATTTGTTTTCATGAGGCCATCTTGTCTACCCCCATTAAATTGTAAGTTCTTGAAAAGCAAGACAATAATATCTTCCTATTATCTTCTTCTCTTCCTCCTTAGCTGCACCTGTCCACCACCACAACCACACACACACACACACACACACACACACACACACACACACACTGGATGCTGATGGACAGATATGAGAACTAAATCATGGATTGACAGACATATGACCTGCACATGGGAGGTGAGAGGATAGGGACTCTCATTATCTGTAGTGATGACACATGAGCCCCAAGGAAGAGAGGAAGGTCTGCCACCAGGAGAGGCAGTGAGGGAGATTTCCTCAGAGTCAAAGTTAGTCCATCAAATGTTGCCTCAAGGAAGGATAGAATAATGAGATTTGACTTAAAGGAATTTATGAAATAGGTATAAGAACAACTGATAGGAAAATGAGAGATTCTGTGTTTCAGACAACATATGAGATGAACTAGAAGAAACTAGGAAAAAGGAGAGGAGCAGAGAGGATCCCAAACTGTAGCCCTTGGTGATGGACATTTGAAGACTCTATTTGATGCAGAAACAAAATACTCAGATGATACCTTCATTTCAATTCCCCTAGACTCGCAGATGATTGTACCCCCTGAGTTCCACAGCTGCCTCTGTCCTCTCCAGCTGAGAAGAGACTGGGATTCCTTTCTGGGAGTGGTCAGAAAGCACGGTGGGCTTTGTGGGGTGGCTGGAGTTGGAGGAAAGGTCAGTGTGGCCTCTGTGGGTGACACCCTGCAAACCACAGTCTTAATTCCAGAACCTTTTCTCATCAAACACAACTGAACTGAAGGTAAAATTGAAAGAGAAACCAACAAAAGTGAATTGAAGACAGGAAAAAAGAACCCAAATGCTGAAAGACTTATTGTGTCATGCCTTAAAATGGAAGACCAGTAACAACACCCTCAGAGCCCTGGCTGATTTCTCAGTCTGGGACTCACCCAAGAGTTAGAGTTTTTGCTGTCCCCATGTTGTTTTTATCAAACCCTTTAGCACTGATACTATCTCTTCAGATTTATTCATTTCTTCCTTATTTGTTTTCCTATATCTAAAATGCACCTTTGTGTGGAATCTGGGCATGGCTACAAAGATTACCCCACAATTCTCAGCAATGTCTGCACTAACCACAACCAAGAGCTCCCTCTCCCCTCTCCCCAATCTGGGCATGATAGACAGCCCAGGTCCTCATCCCCAGTCAACTTTGCCAGCCCCTTCCAAGGTGGGGGAAAAAACAGTTATAAAGGCATATTTTGGTATAAAGATTAATGATTTTGGCTTTAATCAGATAAGTGGAAGGAAATAATCTTTCAGGGACAAGTCCCTCCACTAAAATGCAAATAACATAATAAAATAAACAAAATAAAAATGGTACAATAACTGTTCACTCAATAATTCAGATGTTTGTTTTTTAACTAAATTCATGGTTGGTGAGAGATGGAGGTGGGAGAGTTTGCATTCTGGCCTTGTCTATATGTACAAATTTCCAGTCAGACTGAGGCAATTAACAGTGAAAGAAACAGAAATGATTGTCCCAGGGTCACATCTGCCTTAAACGATGTCAATTTTCAAAATCATATTTGCTGTCCCCTTAACGTGAAAACAGTGATGGGCAGGGACTACTGCCTCATACCATTGCCTGTACCATGGGAAATGGTTAAATTGGTGACTCTTTATGTCACCCTGGACTACATCCAATGTTAAGTTTCAAAAGTATTATTGTTTGACAGCCCTAAAAACATATTTGGTAGGTTTGAGACCTAGGCACATCTTTGTCCCAAATAACTAAGCCCAGAATTAAATAGAGAAGTATTAATCACCAGGACTGTTATCTACTCTTTCTCTAACATTAGTTTTGAGCTAGCTTTGGGCCACTCTCTCCATCTTCAGCCAGGGAACACCAGGGAACAAAGCCCAACTTTACAATTCACCTAAGCAAAATATAACTGAGATGGCAATTTGGTAAAATCCAAAAATTCAAACAGCTCAAAACAAGAATCTATTGCCCTACACACACACACACACACACACACACACACACACACACACAGTGCTGTGTAGAACCAAATAGCAATGCCTTCTAGATAATGTGCTTCACTCCCACACATGCTGAGAAATGTCAATACACTGTGTCAAAATTACAGTCTCCAGGTCATTGCCAGTGACCATAAATTTCTGCCTTTCCCTCGGTTTCAGGAAAACATGTGGTTGTTAGCTTGCCAGACATTCATTGTACTGCCAATGTTGGAGCCAACAAGAGTGTCTAAAAATGTGCCAAAGTGTTTTCTCATTGAATGCCTGGCACAGATTTGCTTAAGGTAGGGGATCTAGAAATTTTCCAGAATCCAGTCCCCAAGTGAATAGCAACTAAAGGACTAATTTCAGATGCTTTTTAAAAACTCTGCCAAGATTAAATGCAGTTATTGTTACTTTATTCTCCAACTCAAATACATCTCTAATTCTAAGGTTTTTGGAGAGGTCTGATTCTTAATAATTAATATGTACCAATAAAATCCAATTATCCCAGCCAGTGTGGCTCAGTGGTTGAGCATCCATGAACCATGAGATCACTTTCGATTTTCAGCAGGACACATGCCTGGGTTGCAGGCTCAATCCCCAGTAGGGGGCATGCAGGAGACAGCCAATCAATGATTCTCATCATTGATGTTTCTGTCTCTCTCTCTCTCCTTCTCCCTTCATCTCTGAAATCAACAAAAATATATATTTAAAAAAGAAAAAAAATTCAATGTGATATAACATGTGATAAATATCAAAATGATATGATTATATATTAACATAATATTATGTTACTATTAATTATATGCTACTAATTAATAATATATTTATATTTATTTTATTATAAGAGTAATATATTAATCCTATATAATAAAAGCCTAATATGCTAAGTATCCAGTCATCCAGTTGGCCTTTCAACCAATCAAAGCATAATATGCTAATAATAAAAGGCCACTCAACTGCTCACCATGATGTGTACTGACCACCAGGGGGCAGACATTCCAACTGGTAGGTTAGCTTGCTGCTGGGGTCCAAAGATGTGCCTAGGACTGAACAAGACTGGCCGAACACGCCCTGGAGCCCTCCCTTGGTCCCTCCAGGGCCCTGATTGTGCATCAGTTGGGTCCCTCGGCCTGGCCTGAGCCCTCTCTCAATCCGGGACCCATCGGGGGATATCAGAGAGCTGGTTTCAGCCCAATCCCACAGGCCAGGCCAAGGGATCCCACTGGTGCATGAATTTGTGCACTGGGCCTCTAATATAATATACAAATACAGGGTGTCCCCAAAACTGTACACACAATTTGAAAGTAGAGTTTATTAAAATACATTTCATCTACAGCTCTCAGCTATTAAAATGTGTACACATTTTGGGGACATCCTGTATTATGTCATATGAATATTCTATTGCATTTGTGAAAATTGGCACAAGCAGCATTGGATGCTGTGTGGAACTATCCAGATACTACTGGCTTCTGGAGCTCAGCTGTCAGCCCTCTCCAAGAATTGTTCTTGGTAGAAGACAGTGACCTCACCTAAGGTTTCTATTCTCTTCCTAGAGATGCCTGCATCCAAATGACTAATTGATGTGGTGGTATTAAGGCTTGGTGGCCTTATCCCAATATGGGACAACTCTATATGACGAAGAGCTCCCTGTGTAGTAGGCTGGTACCTTCTTCCTCTGCCCAGTCCTACATCCTTCTCTCCCTCACAGTTGTTACTCCTCAGAGCACTTTCTAATAATATTCCAGCATGCTGGTTTTCATCTCTGAGTTTGCTTCCTGAGGGAAGTAATCTGCAGCTATTGGTCGCAGTAGTTGTCTGAGTCAGCAGGTACTCAGTGAATGGGCTTCCAGGGCTGTATCCCTCAGCTGCTGGCAGTGAGAAACCTATCACTTGTGGTGGGTGTAGCATTGAAGGCTGCTGAAACAGGGTGACAGTGGTAAAACATACACTGGAGTTGACTGGGATGCCACAGCAGTAGGAATAAGTGCACTAGAGGGTTCAGTGTATCAAGTGTTTGATAACTATGGAAGAAACAAAAGTATAATGACAATGCAATTGAAGGCTGTTCCTACAGGCAGCAGACTCTTTGGAAAAGAAAAACAGTAGTTCTTGAGAAAGACTGAAAGGCATTACTCAGCATTTAAATACTTGGTATGAGAGCCAGAGGGCTCTTGACAAAATATAAAGAGACTCTCAGGTCCTGCAGTTGAAGAGCAGAATTATGAGTACCAGGTTCAGGATGACACATAAAACTTACTACAGTAAACAGTATGGTGGTTAACAGAGGGAAGGGGTGTAGGGATGTAATAATAAAGGGTAAGGATGGCCAAATATATGGTCATGAAAGATGATTTGACTTTAGATGGCGGTCACACAATCCAATATACAGATCATATGTCATAGAAATGTACACTTGAAACCTTTATGATCTTATCAACCAATGTTATCCCAATTAATTTAATAAAAATTAAATTAAAAGCCGAAACCGGTTTGGCTCAGTGGATAGAGCGTCGGCCTGTGGACTGAAGGGTCCTGGGTTCGATTCCAGTCAAGGGCATGTACCTGGGTTGCGGGCACATCCCCAGTGGGAGATGTGCAGGAGACAGCTGATCGATGTTTCTCTCTCATCGATGTTTCTAACTCTCTATCTCTCTCCCTTCCTCTCTGTGAAAAATCAATAAAATATATTTTTAAAAATTAAATTAAAATAATCAGCTAACCTTGCTGTTAAACTTTATTTTTCAAAAAAGAAGGCAGTAGCCCTAGCTGGTTTTGCTCAGTGGATAGAGAGTCAGCCTGTGGACTGAAGGGTCTAAGGTTCGATTCTGGTCAAGGGCACATGCCTAGTTTGTGGGCTCGAACCCCAGTAGGGGGCATGCAGGAGGCAACCAATCAATGATTCTCTCTCATCATTGATGTTTCTATCTCTCTCTCCCTCTCCATTCCTCTCTGAAATCAATAAAAAAATATTTTTTTTTAATAAAAGAAGGCATTGGACTAGGTCAAATTGATTGTAATATACTTCCATAGTCCCCACCTATCTTAAAAGAATGTTTCTGATCGATGGACTTTTGCAGCAGAGCTATCCATCCAATTTTTTTCCAATTATAAGGTACATGCCCTTGACTGGAATCGAACCCAGGACCCTTCAGTCCACAGGCCGACGCTCTATCCACTGAGCCAAACCGGTTTCGGCTTTTAATTTAATTTTTATTAAATTAATTGGGATAACATTGGTTAATAAGATCATAAAGGTTTCAAGTGTACATTTCTATGACATGATCTGTATATTGGATTGTGTGACCACCATCTAAAGTCACTAGTAAAATTATAGCAATGACAACAACAAAAATTATAGAAACATTTTATGGTTTATATAACATATAATTTTGTTATATTTATACAATTTATATATAAATTTACATATATACAAAATTTTCCATTTTCCAATTATATAATTATAAAAGATTTTCATAAAAATAGAATAACTAAAGAAAGTTGAATTCTCAACCTAGGCTGGTCTGTTAAGCCACAAATTATGCACCTTAAAACAAAAGACATGTATAGAGATCCAAGATGGCAGCAGAGTAGGTGGAAGCTGTGCTATAGTGTGACATCTGCATTATGGGAGAGGGACTCAGCACAGGAATCCTAGTGGCTGTCCTTTCAGCTTTCTCCACAGAGCTGCAAACGCCAGTCTCTGAATAACCAATTGAAGACTACCTGAACAGAATTCTTACACCCAAGGATTTACAGAAGCCACATGGAGACTGGTAGGAAGGGAGGAGATGCAAAAAGAGCTGATCTTGTTCCTAGGGCTGAGATCCTGGATGGATAGCTCTGCTGCAAAAGTCCACCCTGAGGAGTGTGGGGTCTTAACACGCCGGGCTCTCCAGCCCAGAGCACCAGAGCCAAGAAGAGGCAGCCATAGAACATCTGGCTATGAAAATCAGTAGTGATTCTGTCCACCAGGGATATACAGAGTATGCTAGAGACACAGGTGGACAGCACACAAAATCTCATTTGCAGCCATTCACCCTGGGCTCTGGCAGAGGGTGCTGGCAGGGTGCACTAGAATTGTGTGAGGAGAGACTGGGGTTTGCAGTATATTGTTCTATACTTTAGTTGTAACTCCAGTTTGGTCCTGGGCAGAGGTTGTTGTTCTAATCAAAAGACATAGAATAGCTGAATGAATAAGCAAGCAAGATCCATATATATGCTATTTACAACAGACCCACCTCAGAACAAAAGGTACATACAGACTAAAAGTAGAGGTATGGAGAAGATATTTCATGCAAATGGAAATAGAAAAAAGAAGCTAGGGTAACAATACTTACATCTGATAAAATAGACTTTAAAACAAAAGCTATAATAAGAAACAAAGAAGGTCACCACATAATGGTAAAGGGATCAATCCAACAAGCAAATGTAATCCTTGTAAATACTTATGAACCCAACATATAAGCACTTAAATATATAAAGCAAATTTTGATGGACATAAAGGGAGAGATCAATAGTAATTCAGTCATAGTAGGGGATTTTAACAACCCATTGATATCAATGGATCTTCTCAACAGAAAATCAACAAGTAAATAGCAGTTTTAAATGACACTAGATCAGATAGATTTAATTGACACCTTCAGAGCATTTCACCCCAAAACAGCAGACTATACATTCTTTTCAAGTGCACATGGAACACTTTCTAAAATAGACCACATGCTAGGACAAGGCTCAACAAATTTAAGAAGATTGAAATCATATCAAGCATCTTCTCGGACCATAAGGGTATGACACTAGAAATCAATCACAAGAAAAAAACTAAAAACGCACAAAGACATGAAGACTAAATAACATGTTACTAAACAATGAATTGGTTAACAGTTAGATTAAGGAGGAAATCAGTAGGTACCTTAAAATAAATCAAAATGAGAACACAACAACCCAAAACCTATGGGACACAACAAAAGCAGTCCTAGAGGGAAATTCATAGCATTATAGGCTGATCACAAGAAACAAGAAAAATTTCAAATGAACAATCTAACATTACACTTAAAGGAACTAGAAGAAAAACAACAAACAAAGCCCAAAGTGAGTAAAAGAAAGGAAATAATAAAGATCAATACAGACTGCTGGGACTCGACCAAGATGGCGGCATAGGTAAACACTGGAGTTTGCTGCCGCAAACAACCACTTCAAAAATACAACTAAAAGACGGAACGGACCTCACCCAGAACCACAGGAAAGCTGGCTGAGGAGATAATCTTCAACTAGAAGGAAAGACAGCAGCGTCCCGAGGCTCAGAGGCGGCGCAGTGTGGAAAATTTAAAGGTGCGGAGGTGCGCGCGAAAAGCGGGCTGGTGGCTGAGGGCGCGGTTGTCGTTTTCGGTCGGGAGTGAGTCTCAGACTTTGGGCTCCAGATCCGGGCGAGTCTCTAGGGACTCAGACTCAGACGGGAGAAGCGGGATTGTCCGGCATCAGTTGGAACCTAAGGGCAGCTTTCTCTCCGAGGTTTGCAGCGGCTGCCAGGGTTCCGAGAAGCAGAGCCTTGGGGAACGGGACTGAGAGTAGCCGTAACTGCTCCCTCCGCCCGCCCTGCTGATTCCTTGTGACCCACCCCGCCCAAGCCTTGCGCAGAGCCATTTGCCAGATAGCCTCAGGCAAAGGCTAGATTAGCACCTCCCCAGAGGACAGGAGTTTTCCCGGGCAGACACAGGTGATTCTCACAGCCAGTCGGCCTGGTGGTCAAATCCCTCTAGTATTAACTACAACAATCAAGGCTTAACTAGAACAAGACTGCGCACAAAGACCACAAGGGGGTGCACCAAGAAAGCATAAAAGATGCGGAGACAAAAAAACATGACAGAAATGGAGGATATGGAGCTAAAAAACGCAATTTTGAGGGCTTGCAATAAACTTGAGCAGAGCCTCACGAAAACTAATGAGACCCTCGATGCTACAATAAAGAAACTAGAAATTAAGCATACACAGACTGAAATAAAGAATATTATACCCAATAGCAGACCAGAGGAGCACAAGCATCAAGTCAACGATTTGAAATACGAAGAAGCAAAAAACACCCAACCGGAAAAGCAAAATGAAAAAAGAATCTGAAAATACGAAGATAGTGTAAGGAGCCTCTGGGACACCTTCAAGTGCACTAATATCAGAATAATAGGGGTGCCAGAAGATGAGAGACAGCAAGATATTGAAAACCTATTTGAAGAAATAATGGCAGAAAACGTCCCCCACCTGGTGAAAGAAATGGACTTACAGGTCCAAGAAGCGCAGAGAACCCCAAACAAAAGGAATCCAAAGAGGACCACACCAAGACACATCATAATTAAAATGCCAAGAGCAAAAGACAAAGAGAGAATCTTAAAAGCAGCAAGAGAAAGAGGCTCAATTACCTACAAGGGAATTCCCATACGACTGTCAGCTGATTTCTCAACAGAAACTTTGCAGGCCAGAAGGGAATGGCAAGAAATATTCAAAGTACTGAATACCAAGAACCTACAACCAAGATTACTTTATCCAGCAAAGCTATCATTCAGAATTGAAGGTCAGATAAAGAGCTTCACAGATAAGGAAAAGCTAAGGGACTTCATCACCACCAAACCAGTATTATACGAAATACTGAAAGGTATCCTTTAAGAAGAGGAAGAAGAAAAAGGTAAAGATACAAATTGTGAACAACAAACATGTATCTATCAACAAGTGAATCTAAGAATCAAGTGAATAAGTAATCTGATGTACAGAATGAACTGGTGATTATAATGAATCAGGGACATAGAAAGGGAGTGGACTGACTATTCTTGGGGGGGAAAGGGGAATGGGAGATGTGGGAAGAGACTGGACAAAAATCGTGCACCTATGGATGAGGACAGTGTGTGGGGTGTGAGGGTGGAGGGTGGGGTGGGAACTGGGAGGAGGGGAGTTATGGGGAAAAAAAAAGAGGAACAAATGTAATCTGAACAATAAAGATTTAATAAAATTAAAAAAAAGAAAAAAATACAGACTGCTACAGCCACTGTGGAAAACTGCATGGAGATTCCTCAAAAACTTAAAAATGGAACTGCCATTTGACCCAGAGATCCCACTTTTGGGATATCATAAGAATCCTGAAACACCAATCAGAAAAATGTATGCACTCCTGTGTTCAGAGCAGCAATATTTACAATAGCTAAGATCTGGAAACAGCCCAAGTGTTCATCAGTAGATGAGTGGATAAAAAGCTGCAGTACATTTATAAAATGGAATACTATACAGCTATAAAAAATAGGATCTATTATTCTTTGGGACACCATGGATGGACTTGGAGATTATTATGCTAAGCAAAATAAGCCAGTCACAAAAAGACAAATAGCACATGATCTCACTAATATGTGGAATCTAGTGAACAAAATAAACTGATGAACAATTAAGTCCAGAGACATGGAAGCAGGCAATAAACTGACAGATCTCAGAGGGAAGGGAGAGGGGTGTGAAAAAATTAACCAAAGAAATTACATGCATATATGTATAGCCCATGGACACAGACAATATTGCAGTGAAGGCCAGAGGTTGGGTAGGAGCCAGGCGGAGGGGGCAAAGAGGTGGGAAATAGGGGACATCTGTAATACCCTCAACAATTAAAAAACAGTCTCCCTAAAAAAATACAAAAGATCAATGAAACTAAGAGTTGGGTTTTTTTTTGAAAAAATAAACATGATTTACATACTTTTAACCAGACTCATCAAGAAAAAAAGAGAGAGGACCCAAATAACTAAAATCAGAAATAGAAGAGCAGAAGTAACAATTGATACCAAAAAAACATAAAGGATTATAAGAAAATATTACCAACAACTATATGCCAACAAATTGTACAATATGGAATAAATGGGTAAATTCCTGGAAACCCACAATCTTCTAATTATATTTTATGTTTCTTCTTCTGAATGTATAAATTCCTGGAAACCTACAATCTCCCAATTAAATTTTCTGTTTCTTCTTCTGAAGAAACAGAAATTTAAACAGACCTATTACAACCAACAAAATCAAAGCAGTAATTAAAAAAAAAAACTCCAACTAAAAAAGAGGCCTAGTCCAGATGGCTTCAAGGATCAATTTTACCAAACATTCAAAGAATAAATAACACCTATCCTTCTCAAACTATTACAAAAGATTCAAGAGGAGGGGGACTCCCAGGCTCATTTTACAAGGCCAGCATTAACTAATTCCAAAACCAGATAAAGACACTATGAAGAAAGAAAACTATAGGCCAATACCCCTGATGAACATAAATGCTCAACAAAGTATTAACAAATCATATCCAGCAATACACACATTAAAAAGATTATACACTATGATCAAGTGGGATTTATTCTGGGATGCAAGGTTGGGACAATATCTGCAAATCAATAAACATGATACACCACATAAACATAATAAAGGATTAAAATCATATGATCAAATTAATAGATGCAGAAAAAGCATTTGACAAAATCCAGCACCCATTTATCAACATACCTCAACATAGTAAAGGCCAAATATGACAGACTCACAGCCAACATTATACCCGATGAGCAAAAACTAAGTGTGTCCCTAAAGTTCAGAAACAAGACAGACAAGACAGAAATATCCACTCTCACCACTCTTATTCAACAAAGTACTGGAAGTTCTAGTCACAGCAGTCAGATAAGAAGAAGAAATAAAAGGCATCCAAATTGGAAAGGAAGAAGTAAAACTGTCACTATTTGAAGAGGAGATGATACGGTATATAGAGCACACTAAGATTCCACCCAAAAACTAGTAGAACTGAAAAATGAATACAATGCAATAGCAGGATACAAAATAAATGTCCAAAAATCAGTGGCATTTTTATGCACTAATAATGAATTATCAGAAAGGGAAACTAAGAAAACAAGCCCATTTATAATTGCATCAAAAAATAAAATAGTGAGGAATAAATTTAACCAGGGCTGTAAAAGACCCTGTCTTCAGAAAATTATAAGACACTGAAAAAAATAAATTGAAAATACAAACAAGTAGAAGCATATACCATGCTCATGGATAGGAAGAATTAACATCATTAAAATGTTCATACTACCCAAAGCAATCTATAGATTCAATGCAATTCTTATCAAGATACCAATGGCATATTTCACAGAACTAGAACAAATATTCCAAAAATATATATAGGACCACAAAAGACCCCAAATACACACAGCAATTTGAGAAATAAGAACAAAGTTGGAAGAGTCATACTACCTGATATCAAACTATACTACAAGGCCATAGTAATCAAAACAGCATGGTACTGGTAAAAAACAAACATACATAGATAAATGGAACGGAGAGCCCAGAAATAAACCTATGTCTCATAGGTCAATTAATATTTGACAAATAAGGCAAGAACATACAATGGGGTAAAGACAGTCTATTCAATAAATGGAGTTGGGAAAACTGGACATATACATGCAAAAACATGAAACTAGATCACCAGCTTACACCATACACAAGAATACACTCAAAATGGATTAAAGAATTAAATGTTAGACTCAAAAACTATAAAAATTTTAGAAGAAGACATAGGCAGTAAAATCTCAAACATTTCTTATAGCAATGTTTTTTTTCTGATATATGTTCTTGGGCAAGGGAAACAAATGGGACTATATCAACTCTAAAAGTGTTTGCACAGCAAAGGAAACCATAAACAAAATGAAAAGACAACCCACATATTCACTGATACATCTGAGAGGGAGAACATATTCGCTGATACATCTGAAAGGGGTTAATATCCAAAATTTATAAAGAACATAAACAACTCAACACCAAACAAACAATCCTGGTGATGGCCAGAGGAAAGAAGGGTGGGGGCTGGGTGAAGGTGGGCAAAGGGTGGAGGGAGGGTAATGGAGAAATAGGTAATAGTGTCAACAATGAAAATGTAGTTAAAAAAATTAAAAGATAAAAATAAAAATTTCACTCAAGTGAAAAACAAACCAAAAAAAAAAAAATGGGCAAAGGACCTGAATAGACACTTTTCCAAAGAAGACATAACAGATGACCAATACACATATGAAAAGATGGTTGATGTTATTACTCATCAGAGAATTGCAAATTCAAACCACAATGAGCTATCACCTCACACCTGTCAGAATGGCTACCATTAATAAATTAACAAACAACAAGTGTTGGTGAGGATGGGGAGAAAAGGGAATCCTGGTGCGGCCACAGTGGAAAACAGTATGTAGTTTCCTCAAAAAATTAAAAATAAAACCTTATGACCCAGCAATTCCACTTCTGGGAGTATATTCAAAGAAACCCAAAACACTAATTCAAAAGAATACATTTGTCCCTATGTTCATGGCAGTGTCATTTACAATAGCCAAGTTTCCATCAGTATATTAGTAGATAATAAAAGCTGTGGTACATTTACACAATGGATTACTGGGCCATAAAAAAATAATAAAAGCTTACCTTTTTCGATAGCATGGATGGACCTGAAGAGTATTATGCCAAGTGAAATAAGCCAGTCATAGAAAGACAGATACCATATGATCATTTATATGTGGAACCTAATGAACAAAATAAACAAATAAAATAAAAACAGACTCATAGACACAGAAAGCATACTGACAGCTGTTTAGGTGAAATAGGCAAAGAGGGTAAGCAAAAAAACACACAACTCATGGATGCAGATAACCGTGTGGTGATTATAAGAGGGAAGCGGGGTGGAGGAAGGTAGAAGAGTGTGAAGAGGAGATAGTGATGGAAGGAGACTTAGCTTTGGGCAGTGAACACACAATACAATATACAAATGATGTATTGTAGAATTGCACACTTGAAACCTATATAATTTTATTAACCAGTGTCACCCCAATAAATTCAATTTACAAAAGGAACAATAAACATGTATTCTCTCACTGTTCTGATCAAAATTCCAAATTCAAGATGTCGAGAGAGACATGCTTCTTCTGAAGACTCCAGGGGAGAGTTCTTTCTTCCAGCATGTGGTGGCTCCAGGTATTCCTTGCCTTATGGCAGCATCAATCCAATTTCTGTCTGTGTCTTCAGATGACCATCTTCCCTGTATAACTATCTCTGTGAGTCTCAAATCTCCCTCCCCTTTCTCTGATAAAAACACTAGTCATTGGACTTAGGGCCTACCCTAAATCCAAGATGATCTTATTTGAGATCCCTAATTTAATTACAGCTACAAAGACACTTTTTCTAGTAAGTCCGCATTCACAGTTACCAGGGGGTAGGACTTGGACACATCATTTTTGGAGACACAATTCAATCCACAATACCAAAGGCCATCAGCTTTGAGCGGAGCCCAGAGCAGGATGTGGTGGGAGGAGTGGCCCTGCCACCTGGCCATGCAACCTGCTGACTCTATGGTATGGGAGGTACTAGTGTGGGGAAAGGGTACTTGTAGAGGGTAGAACAAGTCCCAGTAGGAGAATTACAACATAGTCCCTGAGGGTTTCAGATCAGGTGCATGCCAGCTGAAGCAGAAAATTTTTCCCTTTGTGGAAAATGGCTCCTGGTGAGCTGTTAGACCCTAGTAGAGCCAGAATCATATCACCAAGGGCCCACAAGCCAGAGCTGCCCATCACAAACTGAGTTCTATGAAACCTACCAAATCATTAGGCTGGATGGGCCCAGCCAAGAAACCACCGATCATAAAATGAAAGTGGGATCAGGTATGAGTAAAGCTAGAGGGCACAGGTGAGCTGCTTGAGCAGGTGGTCCCAGGACCCATGTCACTCACTGTGTTACAGCAACGCCTTTCCTTCAACCACACCTACAGCCTTCTTGGAGAGGAAGTCCCTCATGACTTGTTGATGCAAGAGGGGCAATGATCAGATTTGTTCACACAGGGTGGGCTTATTTTGTGGGTGTGAGCCAAAAATGGACTACAGCTGCACTACAGCCCCATTCTGGGCTGGTGTTGGGAGATAGTGCTTCTAGATTACCAACCAAGACCAGCAGAGGCCCCCTCTGAGTGGGAGGGAAGTCTAGAATGGAGAGCAACCATTGTTGCCTCCAGGGCTGTAGTTTATCCTACTTCCTTTCTCTTTTAAGTGTCCAACTGGGCTCATGGGAGAGAAGGTGAGGACTGGCCCCATGCAAGGCTGCTTCCCCAGATACCCCCTCAGGACTGCAGGACCATTTCCCAACTGTGGGAGCTCTGCCTGCACACGGCCCAGCACAGCTTCTCTGGGACTTGCATTAGGCCAGGGTTTCTCAGACTTGCACTGCTGACATTTGAGGCAATCATTCTTTGCTGTGGGGGCCATTGCCTGTATTGTAGTATGTATAGCATTATCCCTGGCCTCTACCTACTGGAATCCCACACCACAGTCCTGACAATCCAAAGTGTCCCCAGACATTGCTAAATCTTCTCTGGGGGAAAGACATCATGGCTAAAGGCAGCCACCTTGTCTAGATCCCACTTCTTCTGGGCAGCCTGCATCTAATAACAGAGCTAGTAGCCTGGCCCTAACTCAGGAAAACCCTGAAGGGTCATTTCAGTCTCAGATCACCCTGTGAGCCAGACAAGGCACTTTTTAGGGACTGCTGCATAGCCCAACCCTCAGCCTAAGCTTGCCTCTGTCCCTTCCCTAGTAGATGCTAATCCCAGGAGGCTCCTTAATGATCCTGCACACAACTCTACCCTGAGCATCTCCGGTGTCCTCCTGGAGACTTGGCCTGAAGCAGCAGTCACCTACCACTTATCCAGAATGCACATAATTTAAGTAATAAATCATGCAATTTGTCTTTGCTGTACTTTCTTGATGAAAACATCAGCACATCCCAGCTCATCTTCATGAGTTTGTTCAATAACAACATTCAACAATTACAATGTGGTTGGTGCTACCAGTGCTGGGCTTAAAATTCCTCAAAAAACAGAACTCAGATCCAGGGATAGCTACACAATTTTCGGGGCCCCTTGTTCAAAAACTGTTAAGAATTTCATGACAATGACAGCAGGGCATTAACCAAGCCTAGGCTCCTTCTCAGTGTGGGACCTTGGGAGGCTGCATGGACCATTCACCCCTAAAGCAAGCCCCACATAGGTCAAGTTCTCCTGAGACTACCTTCTAACCAGGGAGATGAGTATGAAACTATCAGTTACATAATCCATTGTTGTATTGTGTTTATAAGAAGCATCATGTTGGAGAAGTGCAGGGCTTCTACACAACCTTATAACAAGGGAATCAGACCCTTCTGGGTGGGGGCAGTAGCAAGGAACAGAAAGATTAGGGCCCTGTGAGAACCACAGCTCTCTGATTCCTTGTTGCACCATGAAGTGCTTGCCTGAGAACTGGCCAGAGTGACAGTTTCTTATTTGAGACCCTGATCCCAGTCAAAGACATTGGGCCCAGACGTACGTATTCCTCCAAATGCCACACCATACTTCCTTCACATGGAAATGGCTCCAGAAAAAAAATCATTAAAAGAAAAAAATGTTGTTAAAATAAAGTTAATGGAAACATAAGGAGGTTCTTCACTGGCTTAAGAAAATAAACCAAAATCCAAAATATTCTGAGAAACACATTAGGGAATTAGAGGGGATCAAAAAGTCCACAATCGGGCCAGTTATGTGTCAGGTTTGCAAACTGATTTAATTCTATGCTTACAGCAAGAAGACCTCAGTTCTATTCCCAGCACCTCTGATTCTGAGAAAGTCATTTCAATTTTCTGTCCTTTGTCTGAATAATGAAAAAAAGTTGGTCAGCCATTTTGGATTTCATAAGTATTATTAGGATGATGTTTTTAAGATACTTCGAGCTAGCTCTTCCAGAAGCACAAACACCATACTTAAAAACAAAGCAACCTAAGGCTAGTGTACACCACCCGGCCACACACAGCTGTGGTGAATTCAGTGACCTTCATAAGTACCCACTGTGACCTTCATAAGTACCCACCCCCTGTTTTGGCAGGGCCTGTGGAATGTCTTATCTTCTCCCCTTCTTCTTGCTTCTATCAAGTTCACCATGTCCTCTATGAACAGAGGTGCAGATGTAAGTTTCTACATTTTGAAAACAAGCACAAATGTATATAATTACTTAATATATGATAAATGCAGTAGTTCATGTGAGTAATGAAAGGATAAATTATTAACTGCACTGGGAAAACTACTTACCTATCTGGAAAAAATTAGTAAGCTCTTTACCTTTCTCCAAATACCAAGATAAATTCCAGCTGGATTAAAGAGACAAATGAAAACTTATAAGTAGTAGAAGAAATTAGATGAATATTTATATAATTTTGGTGTTGGAAAGGCCCTTTCTAAAAATAACACCAAAGGCAGAGATGGTAACATAAATCATCAATAGTTCTGATTATATATAATAAATTCCATAAGTCTCATGAGCATAATTAAATATCATTTAATAAAGCTGGAAAATATTTGCCATAAATATTCCAGATAAAGGACCAATATTATTTGTATATAAAGAGTTCTAACAAGTCAGTATGTACAAGACAATTTCTTTGGCTAACAATTCTACTCTCTGAAATTCATCATAAGGAAATAAGCCTGGAATTGATTATCATAGACTTGCCCTTCCAAACTCCCCATGGAGTCAGCTGACCAGGGATCCACCTGACTTAAAGGAGAGTAAGAAAGCCTTGCACAGGTCTAGTAGCCTGGCCAATGGTCAACATGGTGGGATGATCATGGGGACACCACTGTATGATTTTCTAGTTCCTGGAGAAAAGAGGTTCTAGGGAACTAAAAGAGGGTGTCAAAGAAAGGGGGTACCATATCAGGAGGGGTGTCCCGACCTAAAGTCAAAGACCCCTACTTTGGGGGCTCAATAAGAAATCATCACATTCAATTGAGAATGTCATGAGAGACTGAAAAATAATCATCTGAACAGCTCTATGACCCTAGTTAGTGTTGGCATCTCCCCCCCGACCCCCCCCCCACACACACACACACACACACACACTTTTTAATGCTCAGGAGAATGAAGCTGAGAGAGATTCAGTTACCCAAGCTCTCACTCTCGAGAAGGAGAAAATGGATGGAACCCAGGCCCTCGCTTCTGCATTCAAGTTCTTTGCTCTTTCATCCTGCACTGTTTCTTGATGCCTTACCCAATATTTCTGCTTTATGATTTTTTCATAGGACAATGGGAAAGGAATGCCTTTTGTGGGAAATGTCAGTGTGAGAACCTGCAAACCAAGCTTGGTAAGGGCAGACTTTTCTTACGGAAGCATTTCCCAGTTTCATGGGCCTCTGGACTGTGTCCACTAACTGTTCCCAGAAACATACATGAGAGGTCTGGAAAGTTTGAAAGGGGAACTCTGTGTGCTCGAGATCGGATTTCATGTTGCAGTTTTGTAGCTTCATGTGCAGTCTGGGTTTTCCATAATAAATTACAGGTTCCTGACTAAGCTGTGAACGGAGACCAGTAGTAGGAGATTTAGAGGTGCACAGAGGCCTCCCAAGTTCTTTAAAAATCAGTTTCTTTCTGTTTGTTTGTTTTTACAGGTGGGTGGAAAATGGGGCTTTGAGAACCGTAAGTGCCTCAGCAGACTTTCGTGAACCAATAGTTATCAGGACTGAGTCACCCGAACTGAGATTACAAATATGGAAGTTAGATTTGGCTTCTCTAGCCCTTTCCTTGCCCTCTGACTGTTCCTTCCACCTGACCATTTAGCTAGGAGATCACTGTTCAATCACAGTAAACATAGGTATTTTGTGCCCCCTTCTTCTAGACAATCGTCAAACAATATTTTTCTGTAAAGGGCGAGATAATAAATATCCCAGGCTCTGTGAGGCCAGGTAGTCTCTGTCACAACTATTAACTCTGCCATTTGAAAGTCACCACAGACAATCCTTAAACAAATGGGTGTGGCTGTGCTCCAATGAAACTTGGTTTACAAAAACAAGTTGTTGCTGGATCTGGCCCATGAGCTATAATTTGTTGACCCCTGTTCTCTGGAAAATCAGTTGAACTTTCAACAGTCTCGTACCTGGAGAATCTGAAAACACCCCTTCCTCTGGGTTCTTGCTCCCCAGGTGGGTACTGATGGTTGCTTCTTTAAACCTCCATGTTGCATTTCTCACCCTGAGATGAAATCACTGGTGGCAGCTGAGATGGGTCTAGCTACTCAGGCTACTAATGTTGTAAGCCACAGCAGCTTGAGTTGAATTTTTTTGTGACCAATTATTGAGTATTTACATTCATGCTTTTAGCTACTATTTGCATTAAGTATACTTGCATACAAAGAGAAAAAAATTATAATTCTTGTGATCCCCTAAATGCCTATAACCCTTGCTACTCATAAAAGCTGCTATAACCCTAGCATAGCCCAAACACTTACAGAATTATATTGAATAATAGCTCCTTTTATTGAGATGCTACTGAGTGTGGAATACCTGTCATATAATCATTCCAACAACTCTGGTGACCCATTTACCAGAGGAGAAAATAGACTCAGAGAGGTGACCCCATTGCCCAGTGGTACTGCCAGGATGGAGCCTAAGTTTGTCTGAGTCCCAGAACATGACGTTAAGTGTTATACTTTCATCATTATTAATTTACCCACTTATTCCTACACTCATCACCAAATTCTTTTCAAGCTTTTCCTGTTTCTCATGTGCTGGGCCAAGAACTGGGGATAGAGCAATGAGCAAGCAGATGCAGTCCTGTCTGACAGCTGCCCTCAATGCGTACTCATGATCCCCACACTGCACCATCACAGCTGTGGCATGGGCTGCAAAGGAGAAGCCAGGGGGCCCCGTCGGTATGTGACAGAGCAACCTAGTCACATTATCTATAACCTATTAGGTGTATAAACTTATTCAAGGATAGCAATTATCCTTACGTTACCTGCTATTTTATATAAGTATCCTACTGAGACAGTCGTTTGATTTTGCATCTTCTCTATCTGGTGCACACATGAGTAATGGCAGAGACCAGTGTGGCCTGTGTGCTGTTCTGTGAAGCAACCGGAAATAAATAGATGAACAGCCCTACCCGGTTTGGCTCAGTGGATAGAGCATCGGCCTGTAGACCGAAGGGTCCCGAGTTCAAATTCAGTCAAGGGCACGTACCTCAGTTGCAGGCTCCTCCCCGGCCCAGGCCCTGGTTGGAGCAAACCAATCGATGTGTTTCTCTCACATCAATATTTCTCTCTGTCTTTCCCTCTCTCTCCCACTCTCTCTAAAAACCAATGGAAAAATATCCTCGTGTGAGGATTAAAAACAAAAAAAGAGATGAACATACAGCAATACAGCAACATGGAGAGGACCCGAAAGCATATTGTTCAGTGGAGACAATAATGAAAAGGATGCGATTTATATCATGATGCTGTTTATGGAAGTTAAAACATTCAAAGCAACCCTGTATATTTTATAAAAAGAATACAGATTATTTAGGACATGTATTTAAAAAAAACACCTTATACTGGGCCTGGGGGTAGGAGTGGAGGAATGGTTGAGAAATAGGGTATAAATGGGGAATATGAAGCGAGGAAGGAGCCTTATACAGACTGTACTAAAAAATATGATTGATTGAATCTCTGCCCATGAAGTCCCCACAATAAACAAAGGCAAAAAAATAATTTGACAAAGCAAGTAGCCTCAGTGATGTTTTGGACAGAGGGTAACAACTTTTAAATTCTGGGCCTTGGCCTCAGGTGGAGAGGTTTCATGATGGGAAATGGGTAGAAAAGGTAGAGTTGGAAAGGCAGATTTGCTTTGTTAGAAGGGAAAAAAAGGGGGAAAGAAAGCAGAAAGAACAGCTCACCAGGGACATCAGCATGTTCCCAGATGACTGACCTGGTGCAGATAAGGCCACACCTTCAGTCTGTGAAATCTCTCTGCAATAGCAGAGCTGCAATAGCCAGCAAGGTAGAAAGAACTTGGTGTTCCCCAGTTATTCAATGAATGACAGCAGCAATGCTGATGTAAAATATTCGTGCTGGGATAGCCTTGTGAAGTGCATTCAGCTCGTGAACCAGTAGCTGATAGCCAGTGTTGATCATCTCACTAGTCCTGATCTCACTAGTCCTGGGGCTGTTGGCGAAGCTGGAAGCAAAGAGTTGAGTGTGACCTCACAGAGCACAGGAAGCGTCGGGCCCTGCCTCCTGCACAGACTGCTCCAAACACAGTGCTGTCATCTCAGTTATTTGTAGTTAACAGAATCACTGCATTTGTTTGGAGACACCATCTACATCTTTCCACATCCCCACCTCCCACCCTACCCAAGATGATGAATAGCAAACTTGGAAAGGAAAAGTATGAAGGACGTCTCCCCCAGCAGTGAAGGGCCAAGAAAATTAGGTTGAGTCCTTTTTTATGTCTCCAAATAAAATCTTGGGCAAGATGGCCATTGCATTTAGAGGGATCACTGAAGCTGATTTGTAGGTTAAAAATATGCAATGTATAAAAAAAGAAATCATTTATTTCTTGACTGACCTTAGGCCTTGATTTATCTCAAAACCAAGAAAATTTTCCTCTAGGTAAAGGAGGCGGTTCTTACTGCAAGTCCTGGAGAGCTCCTGCCATCAAAAACAATCCACATGCTGAATGTACAGAAATGCCCAGAATTTAGGAAGAAGGGAGGAATTGTGAGAAGAAAAAGAAGCCTGGAAAATCGGGGGCGGGGGTGGTGGGGGTGGGGGGATGATGTTTAGCTAATCATGCACGTTTTAAGGTAGAAAAGAAAGCAAAGCATTTGGGGAGGATGAATGTCGCCCTGGCCACCATGTCCTGCGAGCCGAGTCTCTCTCCCTGACTACTGTCAGGCATGCTCAGCGTGGCGGTGGCCTCAGCTGGCTGGCTGACCTTCCGCTGACTCCAAAAGAAAGAAATAGTAAGGCTCTGTGTCCTCATTGCCAGGCCCTCCTGTGACCCGCCTGAGACCTCTCCCCCTTTCCCACAGCCCTCCCCCAAAGCTGCGCTGAGCTCTGGGTTTATTTTTTCAGGTGAGTAAACTCTGTATCAAATACTAGTTTCTCAGTTGCTTTTAATTAGGCTTCTGGGTTCCACTCTTTCATCTCGGTGAAATCTGCGTCACTTTTCTCCAGCTATTTTTGGTTCTAAAGCCGTGGGTTTGCTTTCACTCGGCTAATTGAAGGCACACAGGGAAGGAGAAAAGGGATAATCCCAAGCATTTGACATTTCGTAGACTCTGATAAACCACACATTTTTCAGCAGCAGAAAATTGCTTTCAAAATGTTAACTCTGCAGCCTCTTCCCGGAGGGGATGTGGAGTGTCTACCCATCAAGGCTCCAAGGTCCATATTGTGTAGGCTTCTCTGAAGTCCCTGAATTCCAGGTGAGGGGTGGGAGGACAGGTGAGATTCCTGATGAGACCAAATAGCCCCTCCATGACTGTCCCTTTCTTGTGGCCCAGCTCAGTCCCTTCAGCTCTGATGCAACCGCCACTGGCAGCAAACCTACTGAATGGTAGGTTTGCTCAGCTCCGGGGTGAGGGCTCAGCCAGACACCTCCTGTAAACATTAGAGAACAGAGTTGATGGTGATGTCCTATGACATGTCCCATGAAATGAAAAGCCAACAGGCCAGTGCTAATGTAATCCCAGGAAGGGGAGGCTATATATTTTAATAAAATTTTATCAAATCTTAATATAAGATCCTGTTTTTGTACTGTGAACCAAAAGAGTCTATAAAAACTACATTCCTGAGATATGTATAATTGGTTGTTTTTACCAAGGCTACTTACTAAACATACTTCAGATATTACAGGAGTAAGAAAAATAGGTTTTACATAGAGTAAATATTTAAATTTATCACTGCTATTCTATTTCTGTAATTGATAGATAAGATTAGAAGTGTTGCACGGAGCTTCTACAGAACAGTAGAGAAATGTACTGTCTCATCACTGAAAGAATCAAAATCATATTTACTTCTATATGTCAATGTGCTACTGCCCTCCAAGTCCAATGAGGAAATAAAACAGTACCAATTACCGACTACTCCTAATTTAAAAAGTAAAGTAGTTAAATGGATCCAAACAGAGTCAATTGCCTTTTCACAAGACAACAAATGAGAAAAATATTTGTAATTCATACGTCAAAGAGATGATGTACCTAATACCTCAATATCTCCTGCAAGTCAATAAGGAAAAGACCAGCGATCCAGGACAAAACAGTAAAAAGAACACTTCATAGACAAGATTGCAGAAATCTAAATATACATGAGAAGATGCTCAACCTCACTCAGAATAAGTAAAATGCAAATTATACTACACTGAGATTCCATCTTCCAACTCCCAGTTTATTTAAAAAATAAGGATAACATGCTATAGTTTACGGGATTAGGGGGAAAAGCCCCTTATAAAAAGCTGAGGGGGATATTTTACTCACATTCTGTGGGGAATTGGACAATATCTATTAAAATTATAAATACATATGCTTCTTGACCCTAAGTTATTTTTCTAAGAATTCATTCTATAAATATATTCAACCTAAGAGAAAAAGAAAATTTTCACAAGGTTATTCACTGTGGCATTGGCTGCACTAGCAAAAGATTAGAAAAAAAATTCCATCAATAGAAGATGGGTTAAATAATGTTATAACCCTATAATGGGGTACTATACAGCTACATATGAAGAATCTATATATTAATATTAAATAATCCCTATTGCATATTATTAAGTGAAAAAAATCCACTGTCTATAATCTACACTAATAAAAGAGAAACATGGTAATTAGCGTACGACCGCTACCCTTTTCATTGGCTAATCAGTGAGGATATGCAAATTAACTGTCAGCCAAGATGGCGGCCGGCAGCCAGGCAGCTGGAAGCGAACATGAGGCTTGCTTGCTTCAGTGACTACAGACTCCAACGTTCCCCGCCTCACTTTCCAGCCTCTCAGTTGCAACTCTAAGCAACTATCTACTATGTTGCAAATAAGAAGATAAACAAAAGCCCAGAAACCGGCTTTCAGTCAGCCGGGCTTTAGCAACATTGTATCGATGTTTTCAGCTGCGAGGCCTCAGAGCTAAAGCTGGCCCAGAATAAAAAAAAAAAAAAAAAGAAAACAAGGAGCGGTTGGAAGCTTCAGTCACTCGCTTCCGGAAAACAGCCCTCAGCCCCTCACCCAGACTGGCCAGGCACCCCAGTGGGGACCCCCACCCTGATCCAGGACACCCTTCAGGGCAAACCAGCCGGCCCCTACCCATGCACCAGGCCTCTATCCTATATAGTAAAAGGGTAATATGCCTCCCGGCACCGGGATCAGCATGAGAAGGGGCAGCGCCCAAACCCCCTGATCGCCCTGCGGCTTTGTGTGTGACAGGGGTCGGGGCCACAACCTCCCTATCTGCCCTGCTCTGTGCCTGATAGGGGGGAGCTCCCCAATCCCCTGATTGCCCTGTGACTCTGTGTGTGACAGGGTGCGGTGCCGCAACCCCCCCCGCCCCGCCCCAGGCCCTGCTCTGTGTGTGACAGGGTAGAGCCATAACCTCTCCATCGGCCCTGCCCTGAATGTGACAGTGGCGGCGCCCCAACCCCCTGATCGGCCCTGCTCTGTGGGTGATAGAGGATGGCGCCCCAACCCCCCTCCACGGGCCTTGCTCTGTGTGTGACAGGGTAGAGCCATAACCTCCCCATTGGCCCTGCCCTGAGTGTGACAGGGTGCAGCGCCCCAACCCCCTGATCTGCCCTGCTCTGTGTGTGAGAGGGGGTGGTGCCCCAACTCCCCTATCGGCCCTACTCTGTGAGTGACAGGGGGGAGCTCCTCAACCCCCTGATCAGCCCTGCTCTGTGCTTGACAGGATATGGAGCCCCAACACCCCTGATGGGCCCTGCTCTGTGCGTGACAGGGGGCAGCACCCCAACCCCCTGATGGGCCCTGCTCTGTGCGTGACAGGGGGTGGCGCCACAACCTCCCCATCGACCCTGCCTTGAGTGTGACAGGGGGCGGTGCCCCAACCCCCCAATCGGCCCTACCCTGAGCATGACTGAGGGTGGCATTGCAACCTCCTGATCCGCCCTGCTCTGTGCATGATGGGGAGGCACCACAACTCCCCAATCGGCCCTGCTCTGAGCCTGACCAGGGGCTGCACTTAGGAATTGGGCCTGCCCTCTGCCACCCGGGAGCAGGCCTAAGCCAGCAGGTCGTTATCTCCCGAGGGGTCCCAGACTGTGAGAGGGCACAGGCCGGGCTGGGGGACCCCCCGCCCCCCCCGCCGCCCCGAGTGCACAAATTTTTGTGCACCGGGCCTCTAGTACATTATATTTTGTTAATAATAGGAAAGATATAGATAGATGATAGATAGATAGATAAATAGATGATAGATAGATAGAGTGATAGTGACAAGGACTAAAGGCAGACATAACCAGTGTCCAGCACCCACTGGATTTTTGTTTGTTGTAATAATATAAAATATCTCTAGAAATATATGTAAAAAATGTAGGTGCCTGTCAAAGAATTACGTGTGCTAAGTTAGAAGGAGAATTTTCGTCATCTACTCATCATACATATAGGTTGAATTGTGTACCACAAAAAGATACATTGAAGTCCTAACCCGTGGTGCCTGTGAATGTGACCTTATTTAGAAACAGGGTCTTTGCAGATGGAATCAAGTTAAATTGAAAGTGTGCCCCTAATCCAGTATGACTGCTGTCCTTACTGGAGAGAAAAAGAGACACAGCGCACACACACAGGACAGCCATGTACAGATGAAGGCAGATATTGGAGCAATGTGCCAAGTCAAGGAACACCAATGATGGCCAGCAGATAGCCAGAATCTAGGAGGGAGGCCTGCAACAGATTCTCCACCACAAACTCAGAACCCAGCTCAGCCATCACTTCCTTCTGGCTCCCAGCCTCTAGACTGTGAGAAAATAAATATCTGCTGTTTCAGGCCACCTAGTTTGAGATACTTGATTACAGAAGCCCTAGGAAACTAATGCACAACCTTTTGTAATCTTTGAACTTTAAACCATGTGAATGTAATATCTAATAAAAAAATAAGTAGATTGAAAAAGTTTTGGCCAAAAGTAAGAAGAAATAAATAAAGTAGGTCTTATCATGATGTGGCTCTGATAAGCTTTCTAAAACCATACAGAATTCCATGAGATATCTAGGAATTTGTTTCAATAGAGTAAATCATACTCAGGCTAGTAGTTTGAAAATGAAAGAAATAAACATAAAAACCCAGCAGATGCTGGATGTGGCCTCTCCTAGCCTCTGTTCCCGGACACCCACTCGGCTGCCTGAAGCTGCGAGTTAGCTGTGGGTGGAGTAGCTCTTTTCCCATCTGCCCTCTTAACACACATTTTTTTGTTGCTGTTAATCCTCACCTGAGGATATTTTTTTCCATTGATTTTTTTTTCTCATAGAATTTATCTCCTTTTTTTTATGGAGTGACATTGTATTATTATTTTTTACAATATACAAAATAAATCTATTACGAGATTGTAGATACAAAATAGTCATTTGCATGCAATAAACATTAATATTTCAAGAAAAAATATTTAAAATATAATAATATTACCAAAACTGTACTAACATAGTATAATATCACAAAAGTTGTAGGAAATACTAAAAATCTGCAAATAACAGGATTGTTTCTATTATATTCTAAAGTATTTTTTTTCTCTGGCTCTATTTTTGCTCATCAGTTTATGCTGTTCATTATATTCCACAAATGAGTGAGATCATGTGATACTTATCTTTCTCCGACTGGATTAATTCGCTTAGCATAATGCTCTCCAGGTCCATCCATGCTGTTGCAAATGGTAAGAGTTCTTTCTTTTTTACAGCAGCACAGTATTCCACTGTGTAGATGTACCACAGTTCTCAAAACTGCCTGGTATTGGCACAAGAACAGACACATAGACCAATGGAACGTACAGAGAACCCAGAAATCAACCCAAGCCATTATGCTCAATTAATATTTGACAAAGGAGGCAAAAGCATACAATGGAGTTAAGACAGTCTCTTCAATAAATAGTGTTGGGACAATTGGACAGATACATGCAAGAAAATGAAACTAGACCACCAATTTACACCATACACAAAAATAAACTCAAAATGGACAAAGGACTTAAACGTAAGATGGGAGACCATAAAAATCTTAGAAGAATCCATAGGCAGCAAAATAATAGAAATATGTCATAGCAATATCTTTACTGATACAATTTCTTGGGTAATGGAAACTAAGGAGAAAATAAACGAGTGGGGCTACATCAAAATAAAAAGCTTCTGCACAGCAAAAGAAACCATCAACAAAACAATAAGAAAGCCTACTGCATGGGGAGAACATATTTGCAAATGTTATCTCCAATAAGGGTTTAATCTCCAAAACTTACAGGGAACTCATACAACTTAACAAAAGGAAGATAAACAATTCAATCAAAAATTGGTCAAAAGAACTAAATAGACATTTTTCAAAAGAGGAAATACCGAAGGCCAAAGACATATGAAAACATGCTCAAAGTCACTAATCATCCAAGAGATGCAAATCAAAACAACGATGAGTTGCCATCTCACACTTGTCAGAATGGCTATCATCAACAAATCAACAAACGACAAGTGCTGGCGAGGATGCGGAGAAAAAGGAACACTTGTGCACTGCTGGTGGGAATGCAGACTGGTGCAGCCACTGTGGAAAACAGTATGGAGTTTCCTCAAAAAATTAAAAATGGAACTCCCATTTGACCCAATGATCCCACTTATAGGAATATATCCCAAGAAACCAGAATCACCAATCAGAAAGGATATATGCACCCCTATGTTCATAGCAGCACAATTTATAATAGCTAAGATTTGGAAACAGCCTAAGTGCCTATCAGCAGATGAGTGGATTTCCATTCATTTTTAAAGAGATTGGAATGGAGGGAGGGAAGAGAAAAAGAGAGAGAAAAACATCGATGTGAGAGAAACATCGATTGGTTGGTTGCCTCCCGCACGTACCCCAAACAAAACCGGGAATCAAAGCTGTGACCCTTTGGTGTGTGGGCTGATTCTCTAACCATTTAGCAACACCGGCCAGGGCACATATTTTTTTAAAAGATAAAAAAAAAGTGAATTTTTTTGATAAGCATGAAATATGCCTAAGTCCACCTTAGCTTGTGTAGCTCAGTTGCTTGAGTGTCGTTCCATGCACCAACAGGTTGCTGTTTCAATTCCCAGTCAGGCACATGCCTGGGTTGCGGGCTCCATCCTTAGTATGGGGAGTGCAGGAGGTAGCTGATCACATCAATGTTTCTCTTGCTAACAAAAACACGGAACACACAATACACTGCTCTCCACACACTAAACACTAGGGACAGATTTTACTGAATCAGGCCTACTGCTGAGCACTTGGAGATGTAACCAAGTCAGTGTTGGCCACTGGGTGGTTGGGATGCCTGGGATATGGGAGTGGCTTTATTCCGATAGACACAGCTGAGTTTGATAAAAGGCTGTAACACATGAAAATTCTTTTCACAAATCAGAAAATCAATTGATTCTCAAGGGTATTTAGTGTGTAAGTCAGTTAATTTGGTGACATTGCCATTCAGTTCAAGAACTGGAAGAGGCCTTCATGCTCATCTGCCCTAACTTTGTTGCTCTCTGAATGGAGTAAGTGGGGCCCAGAGGGCTCAGGTGACTGGCTAGGGCCACCTCGGGGCAGAGGCAGAGCCAGGGCCTGCCTAGGACTGGTGACTTGCACAAGCCCCTCCTGGGTTCTGAACTCAGTGAAGGAAACTCTTGTGTACTAAAATGTTCTTTTTTGTTTGTTTCAAAACTGCTTACCCACTTACAGGACTTCCTGAATCTGTTGGGAAAACAACACTTCTCTGCAAGAGTATAGCCAAGAAGTGGTGCTATACATGGCAGGCCATTGAAGCGTTCAATGATGATATCAGGGACAAGAATAGTTGAGAAAAAGAATTTTTTTAATAAATTCTGGATGTAAATAAAGTTTTAAATATGCAAATGCTGTGCTTCCTCAAGTTCATAATTTAAATATATGTGAACTCCATCCTCTCCTCTCCATCTCACTCCCACCACATGGACCCGGCCCCCCAGTCATCTAATTGCTTATCCTGTCTCTGGTCTGGTCCCTCCCCTAGCATCCCTCCATCTTTCTAAAAGTGCAAGTATTCCACTTCTTTCCTGCTTAAAAATCTCCATGTCTCTGCAGTGCTATGAGATAGTCTTCAACACATGGTTGTCATACTGAAGACCCTCCTCCCTGGCCATTACCTCTCTAACTCCATATTCATGTTCTTCCTTTAAATTAGAAGCTCCAGACACAGCAGACAGTGCAGTGTTCCTGGAATGGGCCTCCTAGCTCTGTCTCTGAGCACTGCACACAATCTGTCCCTCTGAACTGACACATCCCTGCGCACTTGCTTCATTTTAGCTTGAACAACATCTCCTGAGCTGGCCTTCCCCACCCCAAGACAAAATCAATGAGCCCTCCTTTGTGTCATTCTTGGACCCACCCACATTGAACACCCCTGTAGCATGTGTGCCCCTTTATTACGGTTACTTTTTTACTCAGACATCCTTCAGGGTCTGAGACATAGTGGGGCTAAAGACTTGTTTCATGGATAAATCCTATATTCCTATATAATAAAGAGATAATATGCAAATTGACTGTCACACCCTCACACAAGATGGCCAGCAGGGGAGGTCAATTGTGGGTAATCAGGCCAGCAGGGGAGGTCAATTGTGGGTAATCAGGCCAGCAGGGGAGGGCAGTTAGAAGTGACCGGGCCAGCAGGGGAGGGCATTTGGGGGCAATCGGGCTGGTAGGAGAGCAGTTAGGCATCGATCAGGCTGGCAGGGGAGTGGTTAGAGGGTGATCAGGCTGGCAGGCAGAAGCGATTAGGAGCAATCGGTCAGGCAGGCAGGCGAGTGGTTGGGAGCCAGCAGTCCTGGATTGTGAGAAGGATGTCCTAAACCAGCAGTCAGACACCCCCCGAGGGGTCCCAGAATGAAGAGGTTGCAGGCTGGGCTGAGGGACACCCCGCCCCCCCGCCCCCCGTGCACGATTTCGTGCACCAGGTCTCTAGTTGATACATAAAAGTCTCTTAATTTATCTTGAGGCAGGAAGTAGTGAAAAAAGTCATATTAAACAAGCAGTCCTTCAAAGGACACAGCTAAGCTTGAGGGCAGCACGATTTTTGAAGAGCATCATGCTCTGCTTGCTCTGTGGAGTGTGAGCATTCAGGAAGCCCAAGTTCAAGCCCCCAGAATTTCTGAATGGAAACAGCATCCTCAACAAGCAGGTCTATGTGGGAATTTCCCATGCTTTATGCAGCAACAGAAACCCTTGACGTGTCAGGAAAATTAGCTCTTTCTGGCTCTTACACATCATTTTGTATTCATGCCACAGACATACACCAGGTAGGGAAAGCTGTGAGCAGGTTGACCTATCAGGGGCAGAAACATATGTTAAAACTCCACGACAAGACATACTAGTAGATAGAATTTCCAGAGTAACTGTACATACTAAAGATCTGCCTGGCTCAGGGATTCCTCAGCTCTATTCATGGGCAAGCAAAGTTACATTTCCTATGCATATTCAGTAGGAGACTAAGTGGTTGAGCACATAGACCCTAGAGGTAGGCCAACTTGGATTCAAATCCCACTTTGCTGCCTGCTGAATATGGCACCTTAGATATAAAACTTCTCCAAACCTCCGTTTCTTCCCTCTTTGAAAACAGTGGTCGTTGTGAGCATCCACGTAAGACATTTATTTTTTTTTAATTTTGTTTTATTGCTTAAAGTATTACAAAGAGTATTATATATGTCTCCTTTTTTCCCCCTTCTTGACATTCCCCCGGCTTCCCCTATCCCCCAGTGCGTGCCTGGCACATTGGAAGTGATCAAAATGTTAAACATGGTGACAGAACAGTAAGTTCCATTTTTCTACTTCTGACAAGCTACTGGCTTGAAACATGCCTCCAGATAAATGTGCCACATGTACAACTAATGCTACTGAAATGTCAAGACAATAATCCCCTTCTTACAGGTTTCCTCTAATTTTCCCCAGTCAATAGAATTGTGTGTAGAATCCATTTGGTCACCCAGATGACTGACATGCTAATTTTCCTGATATGTCAAGGGTTTCTGTTGCTGCATAAAAATACTACCCCAAATCTCAAATGTATTTTACTATGTGAAAGGAGCTAATATGAAAAGGGTACATACTGTATGATCCCAACTACTAGTATATGACCTTTTGGAGCTAGTAAAATGATCAGTGGTTGCCCGGGGCAGGAGAGTAGGGTGGAAGGAATGATGAATGGGTGGCACTCAGAGGATTTTTAGGGCAGTGAAACTATTCTATATGAGATTGTGATGGTGGATATATGACACTACACATTTGTCAAAACCTATGGAATGTGCAACACCAAGAATGAACCCTAATGTAAACTGTAGACCTTGGTTAATGATGAACCAGTAATCATCCATCAGTTGTAACAAATGTAGCACATTAGTGTAAGATGGAAATGATGGAGACACTTGTGCAGGGGGTAAAGAGTGCTTGAGCTCTCTCTTGCCATTTTTGGTTTACAGATAATTTTTCTTTTTCACTTGTTATTGCCTCCTCCAAGGTAATGATAATACCCAGACAGGTATCTGTCAGAATTGAAGGCAATAGGAAAACACACAGGCCAGAGGAAGAAACCTGTTTGGATTCATAGGTCAAGGATGTCACAACCCCATGCATAGTCTTCAGGAAGGCAGTCACAGCGAACCAGAACTCTATCGTGGCTACACCAGAAGCCTCTACTTCCAACTCTGAGAATATTATATTAGAGAGGCTTGATTGAGTGGTCAGACCATGAGGGATGGATATGCTACTGTTCTTTTCCCAAACCATATATCAGACCAGCAGAATGAGAAAGACCTGGAGTAGAGTTTCAGAGGAACTTGGAACATCTAGTAAAATTCAACATCATGAAGGGAAGACAAGCAGGATGAACTGGAGCTGAGAAAATCCATCAAATTAATGAAATAATGAAATCACAGGGCTGAGGGAGATCGAGAGTGTGCTGACCAAAGTGGCCCTCATTTCTGAAGTGACAAGTGTGCTGAGGGACTTTTGAGAGGAGGATGGGAAGAGGGAGACATAGAGGGAAAATGGAGATGAAAGAGGAGAAGTAGAAGTAGAGAGAGAGGAGAAGAAGGAGGACAGGAAGAGGAAGAAGAAAGCAGCACGATAGCCAAATTTTATGGGTAGCAGTTGGAGGAATTTTGGCAAACATTTTAACACGAAAATAGACAGTTTGAAGAAATGTCTAGTCCAAAAAAGAGCCTCTTATTTTTGGATTATAGGGGCCAGGAATACATAGAGAACCACAATGAGGGGCTGAGATTTCAGTGGCTGGGGCCACAGGAACGTTTAACTAAAAGGTGAGTGACAGGAGTGAGCTCAGCTGTGTTAACTGAATGATATAAGACCAAGAGCAATGCAGGAAAGGCCGCTTGGGGCATGTCAAATATTGAGATTTGCACTACTGTGGCTCCGCCTTTGCAACAATGGACTCGCTACAGCAGGAGTCACTGGGAGTGAGCACAGGAGAGGAAGGGCCTGTTCTTGAGACCAAGCTTCTCTAGTCCTTTTCTGAATGGTAGCCACCAACTTTATCCAAACAAATGACTCGGGAATCAAGTGGGATGAGTCCCCTTCTTGATGCCTAAGTAGCCAGAGAAACCACAAGAACCTTATTTAATAAGGAAAAAGTTTATATTTAGTGCATGAGCTGCCTAGAAATGACTTTCAATGTGTTTTATTACTGTAAGTAGACAGAATATTCTACCATCATTGTATTATTAACATAACCTTTTCCTTGGAGGAAACAAAAGCAAACATTAGTTAATGGTCCCAACCCAAATCATAGATTTGGTAACCTAAAAACTTTTCTTTCTCTCTGTAGTATT
Source organism: Myotis yumanensis (assembly GCF_028538775.1). Taxonomy (NCBI): domain Eukaryota; kingdom Metazoa; phylum Chordata; class Mammalia; order Chiroptera; family Vespertilionidae; genus Myotis; species Myotis yumanensis. The sequence continues at coordinate 94,245,459 of NW_027223753.1, read as the reverse complement.
TCAATAATAAGATATGCCCCTATGGCCTCTACCACACACCAATCATCACACATGTCACTAAGATACACTATCTGCTTTGAGAAGATGAGGGAATTGGTGCTGGGAAGGGTTTTGTTTTTTGTTTGTTTTTCTTCTTATATTTTTATTGATTTCAGAGAGGAAGAGAGAGGGAGAGAGAGAGAGAAACATCAATGATGAGAGAGAAGCATTGATCGCAGCCTCCTGCACGGCCCCTACTGAGGATCAAGCCTGCAACTCCAGCATGTGCCCTTGACCAGAATTGAACCCAGGACCCTTCAGTCCACAGGCTGACACTCTATCCACTCAGCCAAACCAGCTAGGGCAATGGTAAGGGTTTTGTCTCTAGAGGAGGATTCACTACAACATTGCTCACTTGAAGATAAAGTGGCCACATGACAAAGGATACAGGTGGCCTATAACAATCCAGAGCAGCCTCCAAGTGACAGCTAGCAGGAAAACTGGGACCTCAGTCCTACAACCTCCAAAACTGAGCTTGGAAACAAGTTTTCTTTTCCTGCAGAATCTCCAGACAAGAACTCAGATGGGCTGAAACCTTGACTTAAGACAAGCATGTCAAACTCAAAGGCTAACACGGGCCAAATAAACAAGGTTTATGTTTATGTGGGCCACAAAAAAAACAAAAGCTTCAATTTTCATAGAAACGTAGGTTTATTTAGATAGACATGCCGAATACAAATGGCTGAAATAAACGAGTAATCGTTAACATAAATAATAGAACATTTTAATTAAAATATTTTTTCTTGAACATTAACTTACCAGACACTGAATAACTGCACAAATTAATAAGCGTAACACAAATAAACCTATTTTTCTTGTTCTCCAAAAGTGAAATATTTCCTGTTGTGCACACCAAACAAGTCAGTCCAAGACTAATGGTGTGGCAGTTGGCTACTAAAATATTTGCTGCTAGTATTAGTGGAGAGAAATGGCGTGCCCATGCATAAGGCACATAAGGGAAATGAATGTAACACAATTGTAGTAATCAGTCATTAGCAAACATTGTAGTTTGTTATTAATAACTAGGGGCCCAGTACACGAATTCATGCACCTTGAAAGGAACTGTGGGCTGTGAGGCTGCAGTGAGCACAGGGGTGGAACTCAGCCCATCCTCTGTGCCCCCACCTGGCCCCTCCCACCGTGGCCCTCAGTCCCCTGTCTGCTGGCAGTCCTACTCTCCCTGCCACCCCACCCTCTGCCATTCCAACATGCTGACAGTACAGAGAGATTGGGGCAGGTGCCAGCAGTGGGTGCGAGCACCAGGCAGGACCACAAGCGCAGGAGCAAAGAATTTTCAGGAACCACCAGAGGCTCGCTCCAATGACAGCGACTGATGCCCCACTTTGGTCTGGTGCCCCCATTCACCTGCTCCACTATCCCACCACAGCTGATGCCCACCATGTTCCACACGTGCCCCCTAACGGTCAGCACATGTCATAGAGACTGGTTGTTCAATTGGGTTGTTCCACTGTTTGGTCTATTTACATATTAGTCTTTTATTATATAGGACTAGAGGCCCGGTGCACAAAAATTTGTGCACTCAGGGGGGAGGGGGGGCCCTCAGCCCGGCCTATGCCCTCTCACAGTCTGGGACCCCTCAGGGGATGACCATCTGCTGGCTTAGGCCCACTCCCCAGGGGATTGGGCCTAAAATGGCAATCAGACATCCCTCTGGCAGCCCGGCAGCCCTCAGGGGATGTCCACTTGCCAGTGGGGAGCAGGCCTAAACTGCAGTCAGACATCCTTAGCGCTGCTGAAGAGGCAGGAGAGGCTCCCACCACCACCGCTGTACTGGCAGCCATCAGCCTGGCTTGTGGCTGAGCAGAACTCCTCCCATGTGAGAGCACCCTGACCACCAGAGGGCAGCTCCTGCATTGAGAGTCTTCCCCCTGGTGGTCAGTGTGTGTCATAGTGACCAGTCATTCCCAGTCCTTCTGTTGTTAGGGTCAGTTTGCATATTACCCTTTTACTATATAAGATAGAGGCCTGGTGCATGGGTGGGGGCCAGCTGGTTTGCTCTGAAGGATAATCTGGATCAGGGTGGGGGTCTCGCTTGGGTGCCTGGCCAGCCTGGATGAGGGCATGATGGCTGTTTGCAGCTGGTCACACCCCCTTCAGGGTGGGGGTCCCCACTGGGGTGCCTGGCCAGTCTGGGTGAGGGGCTGAGGGCCATTTTCAGGCTGGCGGGTGACTGAAGCTCCCAACCTCTCCTTTTTTTTCTTTTTATTTTTATTCTGGGATTTATTTACCTTCTATGGCTGTCACTGGAACTGAGAGCCGGCTTTAGCTCTGAAGCTCGGCTCCAGCTCTGAGACCTCAGCTACTGAAAGCAGGTTTCTGGGGTTTGTTTAGCTTCTATAATTGCAACATTGTTTCTTAGAGTGCAGCTCAGAGGCAGACAGCGGCAGGCGGGGAACCTTGGCTTCCTCCATCACTGGAACAAGCAAGCCTCCTGTTCGCTTCAGCTGCCTGGCTGCCGGCCGCCATCTTGGTTGGCAGTTAAGTTGCATATAGCCCTGATTAGCCAATGGGAAGCATGTCGGAGGTACAGTTAATTACCATGTTTGTCTATTATTAGATAGGATTATGTATAACAGGGTATTGTAAAAATTAAGTTACAAAATTTTTATTAAAATGTTTCTTACATATAGTTATATTGCTGGGCCACAAAAATATTTGTTGTGGGCACACGCAGCCTGTGGGCCCCGAATTTGACATGCTTGACTTAAGCTTTACCTGAACAGAGAACCCAGCTGGCCATGTTGGGTTTGTGATCTACAGACACTGTGAGATAATACATGTGTAGCTTTAAACTACACAGTTTGTGTTAATTTGTTATTCTGCAATAAAAAATGAATAAAGCCACCTTCATACTTTTCTATATTTATCTTTCTCCTTCTATCTCACTTTATTCTCTCTGAAGAACATAAAATTAAAGGGAAGCCAGACAAGTGAGAATAATTTTATATGTCTAGGTCTAAAAGTGGAAGTAATATCTCCAAAACAAGATGTTGGCATTTAAGATTTTGTGTCTTAAAAACAAAACAAAGCAGCTTGTCTACTGCATAGAATGTAGTCAAGTCTTTTCCACTGATATAAACAGACAGCTCTCTACCATGATCCCAGCAGCCTTCAGATACTTGCTTAGGAAAGCTGGGCAGGGACCAGGGTGAGATGAGTGATGATGAGGGTGAGATACTGGAGGCACTCATTTCAGGCACAAGATTTAAGGGGGTGTCAAAAAACTCAGTCATTAAGATAAATAACACACATAACATAAAATTTCCTTGTAACCATGTTTAAGTGTGTAGTTCAGTGGCCTTAAGAACATTCAGACTGTTGTACAACCATCACTACCATCCATCCATATAACTCTTTTCATCTCACAAAATGTAATTGTACCTATTAAACAAGAACTTTTCAGATAAATAATATTTAATGCAATATTTTATTGGACTTTACTTACTAAAATGGTTATTTATTAGACTCTAAAAAGTGCAGTTTTAGGTTCACAGCAAAATTGAGAGGAAGGTACAGAGATTTCTCATGGGCACCCTGCCCCCACTCATGCACAGCCTCCACCATTATCATATCCCAACCAGTAGTGCAGCTCTTATAATCCATGAACCCACATGGACACATCACCATCCAAAGTTCGGAGTCTACATCAGGGTCCACTCTTGGTGCTGTACATTCTGTGGGTTTGGACACACATCCGTCCTTATAGTACCATAAAGAGTATTTTCACTGCCCAAAATCCTCTGAGCTCCACCTGTTCATGTCTCATCCCCTCTGACCTCTAGCAACCACTCATCTTTTCACTTTCTCCATAGTTCTGCCTTTTCTAGTTGGAATCATACAGTATGTAGTCTTTTCAGATTGGCTCTTTTCATTTAATAGTGTGCATTTTTCCTAGTGCAATATTTTCTTAAAGATCAAAATTAATGGCCCCCAAAAATCCAGGCTAAACAAAATGTCAGAATTTAAAGACCAGATCGGCATTAGTGGCCACACCAACCATCTTCACGCTTTAACTTGCTCTGCGATCTGACCATGTAACAGATTCTGTCCTCTAATAAAATTGGAAGATTTTCCTTTGACCGTTTGCCACCAGAATTGTTGCCTATGTTGAGGAGATCATCGAGTGAATTACTAAGCCAGCGTGGCAGGCTGGACACAGTCAGCAGCGGGGCAGGCCCTGCCAGAGTCCGGCGTTCTGCCTGCACCGTTCCATCCCCTGCAGGACATTTCTGAGAAGTTCGTAGGTGGCGAGTGGTGTAGATTATAGCTGAGAACTTAGTTCTGATCATGCAAATAAATAAGAGGAATGAGAATCAGCTTGGAGCATTCCTCCTCGGCCTCTAGCAAAGCTCCCACCAGTTTCCAGAGCTTTTACTGGCATGACTTCAAAATAACTTCTTCCTGAATTTCAAAAAAAAAAATACTGTCAGCAATGAGAGAATTGCTTTGTGATTGGGGAAAGGCAAAATCCTGCTCCTTCATAAGCTCCTCCCCTTTCCAGCCCTCTCCCCACCCAAAGGCAGCCTGAGCCTGGGACCACTGAGTGGGTGTGATTCCCAGAGACAATGATGCAGTAGTAAGAAAAGACAAAATTCCTTTGAGCCTGGGGCAGGGAGGAGGTCAGGATGTGCCATTTCTGGCGTTCCTCAGATGGCCGATGGTCTCTGTGCCTCTCCATGCCGGGGAGAGACATAGCCACTGGTGATTCTGAAGGCGTGAGGTCTGTGGGTGAAGGAGAACATGCTCCAGGCCTGAAAGCAATCCCAGTGCAGATGGAGAAGAGTCTTAGGGGTGCAGGTGGGGCAGGACCAGAGGAAGGAGACCAGCCTTACAGCCACCTAAAGGCTCTTCTATACACAGTGCCCTTCCCAGGGTTCCTGGCAAAGCAGTCAGGTGCCATCAAATGTTCTCTCCTGCTCAAGAGACAGAATAGCACCCCATCCTACTCCCAGAGAAGGAAATGTTCCAGAATAGATGAGGGGAAACCCATGGGCTCCTAGGAAAGAGTCTATTATGAATATGCCAGTTTAAAAAGGAATGTAGACACTTTTCATTTGGGAATCGCTCTCAGCTTGTAGAGCAGGGGTTACTTTAATTTTCAAGGATGTATGAAAGCAATGGCTAGAAACCTTGCTTCTCTTCACAGCAATTCTGAGCATTCACGCTGGGAGAACAAAGCCCACATCCTTCAGAGGATTGTAAGCTACCATAGGCCATTCCTCAGAGGCAAATTTCTCTGCAGCAAAGAGAGGAAGACTGAAGGCCACGTGTCTGCCCCCTGTCATTTCCCCGTGGGCGCTTTGCCTGGGCCATCACGCCTGCTGCAGAGAAGGGACTCCGCTGGGGACTGACTTCCCTGCTGGGGAAACGGGTTGTTGGCTAATGGACAGCACTTGCAACGTCCACCAGCCCCTGCCCTGAGCCCCCGGCCCCGGAGAGCTGGGTTTCACAGAACTGAGGTGGGATGGGGAGCAGAAGGTTGAGGGACAAGAGTGCTTTGTGAGTGAAATCAAGGCGGGCTGGGCATTCGTCCCCCAGAAGTGGGACCTTAGCCGATGTACCTATTGGCAGGTTTCCATGGCAGGGAATGGTGCAGTGAGAACGGGTCATCTCTTGGGACCCTGAGAGGGTTTGTTGAATGAGGGACCGGGATCCGTGCTGTCTTCTGTCTACATCACAAAGAGCAAAATCGAATTTCAGCTCCAAACCATCTACTTTACTAACACAGAACTTCTCTGGAACAGTCTCCAAAATGGCACACCCCTCACCACCAAGATCACTGCTGTTCCTGACTGTGAATCGTACAGAAAAGAAGCAGCAAGAGCAGTAAAGGGGAGACATTTCAGACTGCACAGGTGTGTTTTCTGAAGTTCATACAAAACAAACAAAACAAAGCACAAACAAAAATGCAGGCTCAACTGCTGTGTGCTTATTCTGCATTTGTCATGATTTGCATCACCGTTTGATGTGTCTCTGTTGCATCCTGAGCCTTAATTGTGATTTTCTTTTCTCCCATTAGATTTTCTGTTCTTTTGAAGTGAAAAACTAACAGTGGTTTCTTTCAAGCATTTTTGGGCGAGACTTTTCTTTGTAAGAGTCAAAGCAGGAAGAGGCCCTTCAGCTTATCTTATTCACTTCCTGAAATCCAAACAAGCTCTCAGGAGACCACGTCACACCCTATTTATTCAGCCAGTGTCTCTGCGCTTGGACAGGAGATTTCAGCATCATTTCGACTTTATAAAAACCTTTAGAGCTGGTTTGAAAAGGCTCCAAAGAGATTGAGAAACAACTTAGAAAGTTCGAGACTAAAATTGGTGTGGCTATTTCCCTCCTAAGGAAATGATTCAGAAAAATCCTTTCTTTCCTCAGAGAATTCCATCCCCACTGGCCGCCCACAGCTCCTGAGTGGACTGATGGCTTCTAGTTTCAAACTAGGTCTGATTCTGTAGACCTAGCAAGTGGGGGCTGTCTGCCTGGTCATGCAGCTTCTCAGTCCTAAATGAGGCCACTTGGAGATCTGCATGTGATGAAAATGATTTTGGAATGAATATACGTGCCCTCATCAAATAATATGTACTAAAGACTCATTTACAGAACAGTAAGGTTCTCACTATGCAAAAACAAAAACCAGGATTCCAATGAAAACTTTTCATCTCATTTTCTCAAAAATGGTTTGAAGCTTTCTGCCTTCAAAACACACACACAAAAACTATCATTATTTGCAGATGACATGATATTGTAAAAAGAAAATCCTAAAGACTCCACAAAAACACTACTAGATTTAATAAATGAATTCAGCAATGCAACAGGATACAAAATTAATATCCAGAAATCAATGGCATTTTTATACACCAATAATGAATTCTCAGAAAGAGAAACTAAACAAACAATTCCATTTACCACTGCAACAAAAAGAATTAAGATACTTAAGAGTAAACTTAACCAAGGAGGTAAAAGACTTGAACTCCTTAAACTACAGGATATTGCAAAAGGAGATACAGGAAGATATAAACAAGTGGAAGAATACACCGTGTTCATGGATTGGTAGAATTAACATCATTAAAATCTTCATACCACCCAAAGTAATCTATAGATTCAAAGCAATCTCTATTAAAATACCAACAGATCTAGAACAAAATACTCCAAAAATTTATATGGAACCAAAAAATACCCCAAATAGCTGCAGCAATCTTAAGAAAAAAGAACAATGTTGGAGGAATCACAATACCAGATATCAAGTTATACTACAAAGCTACTGTACTCAAAACAGCCTGATACTGGCACAAGAACAGGCATATAGATCAATGGAACAGAACAGAAGGCCCCAGAAATTGACCCAAGCCATTATGCTCAATTAATATTTGACAAAGGAGGCAAGAGCATACAATGGAGTAAAGAGAGTCTCTTCAATAAATGGTGTTTGGAAATGGGACATATAGATGCAAAAAAATGAAACTAGACCACCAACTTACACCATACACATGAATAAACTCAAAATGGATAAAAGACTTAAATGTAAGTTGTGAAACCATAAAAATCCTAGAAGAAACCATAGGCTGCAAAATCTCAGACATCTCTCATAGCAATATGTTTATGGATACAGCTCCTAGGGCAAGGGAAACTAAGGAGAAAATAAACAAATGGGATTACATCAAAATAAAAAGATTCTGCACAGTTACAAAAACTACCAAAAAAACAAAAATGGAGCCTACAGTATGGGAGAACATATTTGGCAATGATATATCTGATAAATCCAAAATATATAAGGAGCTCATACTACCAAACAAAAGGAAGACAAACAATCCAATTAAAAAATGGGCAAAGGACCTAAATATATACTTTTCCAAAGGGAACATACAGATGGCCAAGAGCATATGAAAAAATGCTCAAAGTCACTGATCATCAGAGGGATGCAAATTAAAATGACAAGGAGGTATCACCTCACATCTGTCAAAATGGTTACCATCAACAAATCAATAAATGACAAGTCTTGGTGAGGATGTAGAGAAAAGGGAACCCTCGTACACTGCTGGTGGGAATGCTGTTGCAGCCATTATGAAAAACATTATAGAGTTTCCTCAAAAAATTAAACATGAAACTGCCAGTTGACCCAATGATCCCACTTCTAGTAATATATCCCCAGAGACCCAAAACATCAATCAGAAAGAATGTATGCACCTCTGTGTTCATAGCAGCGCAAATTATAATTATTAACAACCCAAGTGCTCATCAGTAGGTGAGTGGATAAAAAAGCTGTGGTAGATTTACACCATGGAATACTCTGCAGCAGTAAAAAAGGATCTCTCACCCTTTGAGCTAGCATAGAGAGACCGGGAGAGTATTATGCTAAATGAAATAAACCAGTCAGAGAAAGACAAGTATCACATGATCTCACTCATATGTAGAACAAAATAAACTGATGAACAAAATAAATCCAGAGACATAGAAGCATGGAACAAGCTATGGAATCTCAGAGGGAAGGTGGAGGTGGGTGGGTGGGAACAGTCAACCAAAGAACTTGTATGCATATATGCATAACCCATGGACACAGACAAATAGGCTGGTGAAGGCCTGGGGCTCAGGATGGGGGCGGGCTATAAGGGGCCAAGGGGGGGATAAAAGGACATATGTAATACTTTCAACAATAAAGATTTAATTTTTAAAAATTAAACACACACACAAAAGCAGTTACAGGGAAGGCCTGTGGTCTGTACAAATCCACTAAATTTTTAAACATAGAGCCATCTCTTGGTGACTAATCTAACCCTCTTCTTTCAGGATTCCTCCTATTTTAATGTGAACAAGCAGAAATGTCAGGCAAAATATATTGCTAAGGATTGGTCAGCAGGTCCAACCCTCTCAATGGACATGACAAATCTCCTTAGAAAGGACTGGTGTCTCGGGAACAGGACAATGTGGGTTTGTATGAGTGATGCCTTAATGGCACTGCCATCAAGACTACATTTAACTCTAAATCAGTGGTTCTCAACCTCCTAATGCCGTGACCCTTTAATACAGTTCCTCATGTTGTGGTGACCCCCAACCATAAAATTATTTTCATTGCTACTTCATAACTGTAATTTTGCTACTGTTATGAATCATAATGTAATATCTGATATGCAGGATGTATTTAGGCGACCCCTGTGAAAGGGTCGTTCGACCCCCAAAGGGGTTGCAACCCATAGGTTGAGAACCACTGCTCTAAATGGTTGTGTCTCTGAATAAAAGCAGTCACTCCCAAAAGCCCTCGAGGGTTGTGTGTTCAATGTTAGCCCCTAGGAAACTGCTGGTTGTTATCAGTGTAGAAGGTAAATGCACTCATCCATCAACCCTGGCTGCTCATGTGGAAGCCCTAACCCAACACTCATTAGAGGAGCCCAGCTGGACTCCGGCCAGAGAATGAGACCAGTCTTGAAATGCAGTGTTTTATTTTTTAAGTTCCAGTATCACACCACAAGATTTGTAGTCATATTTCATTGTCAGAGTTAAAAATAAAAGCCAGTTTCTGAAAATCACGACATCCAAGTCTTTCTATTAAAACATGAGCACTTGCAATTTTTTAACTAATTCCAGTAATATTATAAGCATCAAGCTTCTTTAATAAAGGAGAGACTAGTCATAAGTGAATCACGAGCATATAGCTTTTGCTTACCCTTTTAAGCACCACATTTTCATTTTTGTTAATCTTTTTCTTTTAATCCTCACCTGAGGATATTTTTCCATTGATTTTTAGAGAGAGAGAAAGACAGAGAGAAATATGGATGTGAGAGAAACACATTAATTGGTTACCTCCTGCATGAGCCCTGACCAGGGCCCGGACCTGGGAGGAGCTTGCAACCGAGGTACATACCCTTGACAAGAATCGAACCTGGGACCCTTCGGTCCGCAGTCCAACACTCTATCCACTGAGCCAAACCAGCTAGGGCACCACATTTTCATTTTTAATCTTAACTATTTGGGTTACAATTATTTTCCAGAAATATATTACAAACTTCCCAGGAGTCTTGATAGCCGATTTTTGTTGTTGTTGTGTGAAAATATACACATCATAAAATCTACCATTCTAGCCCTGGCTGGTTTGGCTCAGTCGATAGAGAGACAGCCTGCAGATTGAAGGGTTCCAGATTCCATTCCTGTCAAGGGCATGTACCTCAGTTGCAGGCTAGATCCTGGCCCTGGTCAGGGCAAGTGTAGGAGGCAACCAATCAATATGTCTCTCTCACATCGATATTTCTCTGTCTCTCTGTCTCTCCCCCTCCTTTCTACTCTCTCTCTCTCTCTCTGAAAAATCAATGAAAAAATATCCTCAGGTGAAGATTAATAAATAAAAGCAATTTACTATTCCAATCAATTTTAACTGTATAGTATTCCAAAGGCATTAGATACATTCATATCATTGTGCAACCATCATCACCACCCATAAGACCCAATTCTTTTTACCATGCATGAACCTGGCTTCGACGGCTCAGTGTCATCATTATGAATATCCAGCACGATGTTGTGTTCTTAGGTACAAGGGGTGTGTTTATGGCTGTTTGCCCCATATATTAGGCTGCTGAGGCTTTGAGGTCTTGAGTTAGTGTTTTCTGTTGCTCTTGTTTTGTTGTTGTTCTGTGTCTTCTCCCATCAGAGTGCAAAAAATCTTTTTTTTCTCAGCTGTTAGTACACTTTTCTGTACAGGGAGAGCCAATGATCAAACTTGTTAAGATGTGCTGAACCACATGTCCAGGTGCTGAGAAAGATTTCCTGTGAGTAAGCTTCAAAAAACAACCTGCGAGTGGACCTAGTGATGTGCACTTTTGTGCTTTGGAAAACACTTTTGCTTCTTTTAGGTCTTTAACTTTGGCTTGAATGGTAGTGATTGGCATATATCTGACCTGTAAATAAAAGGAGACTCTAATTCTTGTGAATCTTGTTGCCTGCAGCTCTCCTTAACATCAAAGACAAAATGCAGTAACATCTGGTAGCCTAGTTCCCACTGTTAAAGCAAAAGAGGAAATTCAATTAAGAAGACAGAGCATTTAAGCAAAAGTCACTTTTTAGGTTACTATTGTTTCCTGCCATAGAAATAAAAGACAGATTCTTTCTATATTTGCTCTCAATTTGTCTTAAGTGAAATTATTTCTCCTAAATATAACCGGCAGATAAACTCTGGCCAGAATCTGAAAATGTAGAGCAACCAGGGAAAAGGCCATGTTGGGATGGTTAAATCAGATGATGAGGTGGTGTTTTCAAATTCCTCTCACCGTCTGCGTCAGGGCTTGTTGGGTGGATGAGGAAGTATTTTCTCTGAGATTATTTGCCACTGGCATTTCATTATAGTGTTTTAGTCAGTGGTTCTCAACTGGGGATGATTTTGCCCCCATGGGACATTCAGCAAGATCTAGGGGCAACTTTTATTTTCACAACTGGGGAGGGGATGCTAGTGGCATCCAGTAGGTAGAGGCCAGGGAGGCTGCTAAACATCTTCCAAATGCACAGGACAGCCCACAGTATAGAAGTATTCAGCCCCAAAGTCAATAGTGTGGAGGGTGGAAAGTCTGAATTACTAGTATACAGCCTGGAGGATGAGAGGAGGAGAAGGACACCGTAGGGAGGGGATAGGGAGGAATATGGTGACCACAAGTAGGTCACGTAAATGCTGCATGTTTTTTGAAATGTTTGTCGATGGAGTTCCTGAAAAATGGATTTTTAAAACTAGAGGCCTATTACTCATTTGAGTTTGATCCTACAAAATGTGGATGATCGTGATGAGAAGTTGAGGCTACAAGGATGAGCTGTCCTGAGCTGTCTGAGAATTGTGGTAATTGTATCTGCTCCTAAGGGGAGGGATGGAAATTGCCTCAGGTCTGGAAAAAGGACCCGACTTCAGCTTCATCGACATGATTTTTAGAAGAAAACCAAGGAGACAACAGTAATTAAAGAAATGCTCAAGCTCCTCACAATCAGGGAAAGGCGAGCTAGGAAAATGGAGTGCCCCTTCACCCTTCAAAGTATAAAGGTATGGCAATGTCCACTGCTGCTGCTTGTGCTTCTGTATTGTTTTGAATATTTCACGAAGAGTGTGCACTTATTTGTTTTTGTGTTCTAAAACAATCATAGATTTATTTAAAAAATCAAATTCATTTTCCAAATATAAGACGCCAGTCAGGACCCACTACATTTATTGTGTGATCCATTAATGACCCTTGGTATGAAAAACACTCCCCTACAGGAAGTTAAACCAGGAAGCGTCTATGAGAATGTGATTTAAAAGTTGATTTGTGTGATTGTTAACATTATGTGTCAACTTGGCTAGGCCACGGTTTCAAGATATTTGGTCAACCACTATACTAGATATTTCTATGAAGGTCTTTTAGCATTTATATCATAAAGTGGGTGAGCCTCATCCAATCAGTCAAAGGCCTTAAGGAAAAGACTGACCTCCTCCAAGAAAGAGGGAATCCTGCCAGCCTTTGGACTTGCACTACAATTCTTTTCTGGGTCTCCAGCCCACTGGCCTACCCTGCAGATTTGGGACTTGCCAGCCTCCATAATCACCTTAGTCAATTCCTTATAATTCTCGATAGATAGATAGTTATTACTCTATATATTTACATGTAGCTATATCTTTATATATAGGTATATAGAGAGAATTACTTCACATATACCACACACACACACACACACACACACACACACTCACAAACATACACACACACACCCTATTAGTTTTGTTTCTCTAGAGAACCATGACTAACACTAACTAGTTTGCAAGAAAAAAATAAAACACTTTCAATTGCCAACATTACTGGAGACAATAGATAAAAAGCACGTATTCATATAACGGAATACAAATATTTGTTAAAATGTATAATTAAGTTTATGTCTTTCCACTTTAACAGCTCTTAAAAGCAAAATGTCGAATATACGAAACAGTCCTAAACAATGTATCAACAGAAGACCACTTATGTGAATTTTTAAAATGTAATACAATACTATAATTTCATTATGAAAAATATAAGTGAAATAAAAATATAAAAGCATGGACTAAAGGATACACATCAGATTGTGGACTCTTAAGAGGTAGGGGATGAAGGAAGGCAGAGAGTGTGGAGAAAAAATGCGACCAAGAAGGGGCACAAAAAAACCTTCCATTTGATTAGTAATATTTGTGTGTTTTTTAAAAAATAGAAACCATCTGAGGGATATATGAGAAGATGTTAATATTTGTTCTTTCTAGATGGTGGTAGTAGTGGGTTAAATTGTGCGCCCCCCCCAATTATATCCACAAGGAACCTGAGAATGTGACATTATTTAGAAAGATAGTCTTTGCAGATAAAATTGAGTCAAGGATCTCAAGATAAAATCATCCTGGTTTAGGGTAAGTCCAGTGACAAGTCTTTACCATCACAGACTTCAATTCTGTTTCCAAAATTCTGCGACTATTATATTATTCAAACATATCTTGATATATTTGAGAGAGAATGAAGACATCATGTAAGAATGTAAAAATTTGCTCTGATTTGCACAGTAGCACCTAACTAGTTCTGTTCCTACCTGAAGTGGCACAAAATCTCTAACTTTGGCATTAGAATATGTTCTTTAAAATTCCCACCTGCCCTCTGGAACGCCTCTTCCTCACCTGGGCAGTGTTAGAAGCCACGCGCTTCAGATGGCAGCGCCCCAAGATGGAAATGACCTGGAGCCCTGCTCACCTTTGGGAAGAGCGCTGCCCTGACAGCAGGCTGACCTGGACTCTGATAAAAACATATCGAGTTACTGAGACCTTGGGATTTCTTTGTTTCTGCAAGCATGACCCATTTTCCCTGACTAATAGAGCCCCAGATGCAACTGTTTCATTATTTCATCATTTGGCCTCCTTGAACATCAGCATTTACAGAGCATGCCATGAAAATTCTCCATTAATTATTACAGCTCAGCCAGCTCTCCTTAGGATTATTAAACCATTAGTAATTAAAATGAATTTACAGTCTCTTCCACTGGGATTTCACGAATGACATTTCGTAGCCAAATAGTTTACCTGTCTCATCTGACTCAGAAAAGCATATTGAAATTAGAGCACTTTTTGCACAATAATGAAAACAAAGCAGCTTTCATACATTGTGTTGGATACCGAATGTGGTTAAGCCATTCAACTTTGAGTTCTGACCAGCACAGACTCATTTACACACACTTCAAAAAGCAGGGATATGTCCTGTACCGGTACAAGGCATAGGTATGTGCAGGTGTGCGTTACTAATTAGCCTTGCTAGTCTTAACTCCTTCTAGCCCAAAATGGGCATTTTTCTTTAGACTTCTCTTCCAGAAAACATCTCAGATGTGACGGAGATGTGACATTAGAAAGCAGTGAAGTGTGATGAGAACACACACAGTCTTTGAAGCTTGGGAGATCTGGGTTCAAATCCTGACACTTACCAGTTGTGTAGGCTTGAGCAACTTACTGAACTTTTTGATTTCCTGGTGCAGAAAGTGGGCTAACAGGATTGGATTGTGGCATTTGTCATCAATTGTCAACAGAGAGCATGGTTAGTCTTAAACCCAAGGTGAGTGGTAGCTCAACTGACCAAAGGGACATTCCCAAAGGTCTATTTCCCCACAAACCAAGGAAGAATGAAAATGCTTGTGGTTGCCATCTCCAAGATCCCATCCTCAGAATCCTGCCTCCTAGAGGCAGATGTAATATTCCCTATTTGGGGGAATTCAGAAACCATGCTAAGAAGAGCTGATGAGGCCCTCCCTGGATGCACAGAAACTGGAACCAAGCCTTAATGGAGAGGGCGAAGCAGACACCAGGGGACGGGCTGGGGAAACTGCTCCAGGGAAGGCACTTCCTTCCCTTCACAGAAACTGAAGCTGCCCCCTCGGTAAATCTGAAGACCAAAATGTCAACTGCTTCGGCTCAATCAAATGTGTTATGGCCAGTCTTCAAGTAGAAAAAAACTGGGTATTGAGAAACTTGTCTTGAAATTAATGCAGAAAAGAGATGTCTTGAAGGATATTTGTTAAAATATTATTGGTTACCCCTCCATGGTGGTATTTGAAGTGATTTTTCAAAATCATTTCTTTTATAATAAAAGCCTAATATGCTAAGTGTCTGACCATTCATTCAACCATTCAACCAGTTGCTATGATGTGTGCTGACCACCAAAGGGCAGATGCTCTGACCAGTAGGTTAGCTTGCTGCCAGGGTCCAGCCAATCGAGACTGAGTGAGACAGGCCAGATACGCCCTGGAGTCCTCCTGCAGTCCCTCCCTAGCCCTGATTATGCACCGGTGGGGTCTCTCAGCCTGGCCTGAGCCCTCTCACAATCCTGGACCCCTTGGGGGATGTCAGAGAGCCAGTTTTGGCCCAATCCCCACAGGCAAGGCTGAGGAACCCCATTTGGTGCATGAATCCATGCACCAGGCCTCTAGTTTCTTTTATAAAAGCAATAAAGCCATTTTCAATAAGAAAAATGAAGGGAATAAACAGGAAGTAGCCCAAGTTCTAAATGAGAGATCTGACTTAAACTCCAAACTTTACCACCACCAGCTGTGGCCTTGAGTGAGTCACATCATTAGTGAGGGCCTCAGTTTCCATATGTGCACAATGGGAATAATGTGAAAGACACAGCTGTTAAAGTCAGAAGAAAAATGTTGGTGTCTGCTTTTTCAGATATTTGCTATCACAGCCACACTGATATTCAGCCCCCAAAGAAGGTATTTGAAGCTTCAGTAACTCTACAAACCCCCACCCATTGACCTCATCACTGCCCTGCCCATCTTGCCCAGTGAGGCTCTGAGCCAGAGGTGGCAATGATTCAAACCTATGTCCATTTTAACTTGGCATCCAGAGCTTTTCACTAAATTATACAAATGTGGGACAAAAGTCAACCGCATGCCCTTCTCTGCCGGTGCTCAAGGTTGAGAACTTGAAAAGGAAAATGGGGAGGCGGGGGTGCAACCTAGTTCAGTATCTGGTTAGAACTGTAGTCTTACTTCCCCACTCTGACTGACTTGGATGGAGCTGCAGAGCCTCACCCCAGGGCCCTGCCACAACTGACTTGGGCAGAGCTATGGGGACCCTCAGGGGCCACCACAGGAGGAGGTATATAGGTCAGAGCCTCCCCATGAGTTCAGTTCAGGCTTTGGATCCAGAATTCCCCAGGACTAGCAGATCTGCGAAATAAAGGTTAAACTTTCCTC
Source organism: Myotis yumanensis (assembly GCF_028538775.1). Classification (NCBI taxonomy): domain Eukaryota; kingdom Metazoa; phylum Chordata; class Mammalia; order Chiroptera; family Vespertilionidae; genus Myotis; species Myotis yumanensis. The sequence continues at coordinate 94,229,211 of NW_027223753.1, read as the reverse complement.
CCTCAGAGTCCTGGCTGATCGTTCTCCTGTGCATTCTGCCACAACATTTGGTGCGTTGTCCAGGAAACATCAGTTGAGCTGGCTCTTAGGCCACTGCTGACAAGAGCGCACTTTGGGGCACACACTTTGGGCTCTGGGATCCAAGGAAGGAGTGCCACTGGCACATCCGCTGGTTCCTGAACTCCTGGGGCCTGGAGGGACTGCAGTGACTCTATGCTCCAGTGGACCCAAAAGAGGCAGGAAACACCTTTCTGGGACTTCCCAGGAGGGAAGTCAAAATCAGACGTCTGAAACTGTAAAATTTTCCCCATGGAAATGAGTCCAAGTTCTGGCCTGTCCTAAGGGAAAGAAGAGGTAACTGGCCCCTACCTAGGTAACTATTCACCTCAGGATAGCTCGGATCATCTGGAGGAACAGCTTTCAGATGGTATTCACTGTCTCTGGGACGTCCCAGGAGGGAAGTCAAAACTTGGACTGGCTAAGAGTCTGAGTCTGGCCTGCCTTTGAAAAAGGTAGAAGAGAAGTGTTCCTAGGCAGTTTTCTACTGCCTCTGTTCAGGGACTTGTTCTGTATCTCTGTGCAATTGAAACTGATTTGGAGAATGCAGGGTATTCTGTGGTGTATGCCAGTATAAAAGTGTTTATTTACTGTTGGTGTCTTGTTTGTTTGTTTCTGTTGTTTATTTTTTTAAAACCCTTCTCAAAGTTTTTAGTGGGGAATATTATCTGTCTTTATTGTTTAAATATGTCTCTAAATTGTTTCACCTTTTCAGGCTGGGTTGAGGCATATCCTACCCCCACGGAGAAGGTGAGAGAAGTCACTAAGGTGTTACTGAAGGACATAATTCTGCAGTATGGAATGTCATTAACCATAGGGTCAGATAATGGCCCAGCCTTTATAGCTGAGGTAGTACAGCAGGTAGCTAAGGCCTTAGGAATTAAGTGGAATTTACATACAGCCTACAGGCCCCAGAGTTCAGGGAAAATAGAATGCATGAACTGGACTCTCAAACAGGCTATGGCTAAGCTATGCCAGGAGACGAACTTACCCTGCTGGACAGATATCTTACTACTTGTGCTCCTGTGGGTGCGCTGTGCCATGAGAGCCAGGGTAGGGTTCTCTCCATTTGAAATTCGATATGGCAGACCCCCTCCCTTAATTCAGCCAAAGGGAGATTTGGGGGAAATAGGGAACTTAGAAATTCAGAAACAGCTACAAGGACTTGGGAAAACTATCCTTGAAGTCCACAGATGGGTTACTGACTGATTGCCCATCTCTCTAGGAACAGCTGTGCACTCTCACAAGCCTGGGTACCAGGTTTGGGTAAAAGATTGGAAAAAGGGACCCCTTAAGCCAACCTGGGAAAGACCTTATCCAGTCGTGCTAACCACCCCCTCAGCTCTCAAAGTTGCAGGACTAAACACCTGGATCCACCACTCCCGGGTAAAAGCAGCCCACCAGCTGGACAATCAGCATTCAGAGTGGAAGGTGACCTCTGACCTGAACCACCCCCTGTGGATCATCTTCAAGAAGACGGCAGATCCAGCTGACCAACCTGAATCTCCTTATCCCCTCCTATCTGGATAATTATTGTTTTTTGTTTTTTTCTAACAGTTTTATTCTGTCTTCATACAAGTGTCGCCAGAACCCCAGACTAGTACTGGAAGGAGAACTTCTCTGCCCTTGCTACTCCAACGACCCCCTTGGGGAAGATGGTGAAGACCCGGGATACTGAACCCCCTTTTTTGTTGCTCCCCTTCAGCAGGAAGTAGCTAGAGTGGTCGTCGACCTTATCCCCAATTCCTGAGTCTTTTGTAATCCCCAAGGCTGAAAATAGTTTGTGGAACAAGAGGGGAGAATGAAAAGGAAAATTAGGGGTGGGGGGGCTTGCAACCTAGTTCAATATCTGGTTCCCCACTCTGACTGACTTGGATGGAGCTGCAGAGCCTAATCCCAGGGCCCCGCCACAGCTGGCTTGGGTGGAGCTGCGGGACCCTTAGGGGCCCACCATAGGAGGAGATATATAAGTCAGAGCCTCCCCACGAGTTCAGTTCAGGCTTTGGATCCAGAATTGCCCTGGACTAGCAGATCTGCGAAGTAAAGCTTAAACTTTCTCCCTCAGAGTCCTGGCTGATCGTTCTCCCGTGCATTCTGCCACAACAGACTGACATCAGCGAGAGCCAAGAACGGGAATGTGGGCACTCTCCCTCTACAGCAGTGGTTCTCAACCTTGGCTGCACATTAGAATCACCTGGGAATCTTTTTTAAATCCTGATTTCTGGGCCTCATCCTCCAGAAATTCTGTTTCTTTGTTACTAATGTTGTGCCCCCCCCCCCCCCCATAACAAAGAAACAGAATTTCCGAAGGATGAGGCCCAGAAATCAGGATTTTAAAAAGATTCCCCGGTGATTCTAATGTGCAGCCAAGGTTGAGAACCACTGCTCTACAGTGAGTATCATCTCATAGCTCTTTATTCCTGTTCTTTATTCTTGTTCTTTATTCTTCTCTCCCCCTCACTTTCCATTTGCTGCAATCATCTTTATCCAAAGGTTGGCAGTTTAGCTGGAGACAAATACTCAGCCAGATTTTCTGTCTTTCCCATCTCTAGTTTAGATTTCTCCTGACAGCCAGTTATTCACTCTGGGCTCATCAATAACTTCTTCAGCAAATCCTTCCAGATCGCCCTCCTATCCTTTCTTCCTCTACTCCCTAGCTGCCCGGGGGGGATGGGGGGGGTGCGGGGGGGGGCACCCAGCCCTACATCTTCCTATCACCTTCTTTCTCCCTCTTTCTGGGGTACCAGCTTTCTCTCCTTGTTTTAATGCTATTGTCCACATAAGAAACCTCCAAACCTGAAGAGAATTTTCATAAGAGTTTGTTCAAGCCAAACTGAAGACATATGCTGGGGAGCAAGAGCTCAAATTCTCCAGAGAAAAACAGTTTGCAGTTTCTTTTGTACATATGAAATTAAGGAGGAAATGCAGGAAGATTAAATGGAGGTGAAGAAAACAAGGTGGAGAATTGATTATAGGATAGTTAAGATTAATTGCTGTCTTGAGGGCAGTTAAGTCTTAGAAAGAGGAGTCAGAAAAAAGGCAAAGAGGCATTTCTAAGGTCTGTTAACCTAGACCAGTGGTCGGCAAACTGCGGCTCGGCAAACCATGGCTCGAGAACCACATGTGGCTCTTTGGCCCCTTGAGTGTGGCTCTTCCACAAAATACCAGCTCTTCCACAAAATATCAACTTCCGCGCATGGGCCACGAAGTTTCAATCACACTGTATAAAACTTCTTTGCTAAGTAAAAGACTTCTCTTTGCTTTAAGCAAGCCCTGTCCATTGTTTCTATGGGTCTAGGTCCGTGGTCAGCAAACTGGGGGCACGCACATGGTATTTTGTGGAAGAGCCACACTCAAGGGGCCAAAGAGCCGCACGTGGCTCGTGAACCGCAGTTTGCTGACCAGGGACCTAGACCCATAGAAACAATTGTCAGGGCTTGCTTAAAGCAAAGAGAAGTCTTTTACTTAGCAAAGAAGTTTTATACCTGGGGCGTGACTACCCACTCTGACCTGCCCAGTTAGGAACCTATGATCAGATCACTCTGTGAGGTTACTTTTCATAGAACTTCTTTCTTCGGCCACACTCCACTCACCGTCTTACCCCTGCATGAACACGCTATTGTTTTATTATAACGTCAACCACTCTTGGGAACTCTTCCCAGGGCTTCAATTTTGTAGCAGACGGGGATTTTCTATCTAAAGCAGAATGACAGTTTTGTTTTAAAAAATATCAATAAACTAAAGAAAAAGATATTCTAAAAGGCCCAGGGCAGTCATGTCAAGAGAAGTGTTTTTCTTATCCACAATTTACCCCCATTCCTCAACTGAATGTACATGCTGTCATGGTTTCAGTTCATGGTCGTGGCCTTCCTCCAAGCCTTGCTCCAACAGGCTCCTGAATGTGTGCTCCAACAGATCTCCACCCTGCCCCTCAGGTGGTAGCTTCTCGCACCTCCCTCTACTCCTTGGGACAGACAGGAGCAACCAGAGGAGACCTTTCGGCCCAGCTTCTTCCCAGCAGCCCCGGTCACTGCCCACTCCACTCTGGAGCAGCCAGAAGTGCAGACAGGCCACCGAGCTCCTGGCTCCTTTCCCCCTTTCAGCTGCAAGAACACGGGTGGGAGAAAGGCACTAGCTGGAGTCGCTGTGTGGATGTGCACGCTCACATCTCTGGGTGCATGCCCATCAGTTTTTCTTGAGAGGCCAGCAAAGCACAGCAAAGGGACCTGGTGTCTTAAAGCCATGGGACCTCATTCCAGCTCTGGAATTCACCTCATTCACCATGGAACATGGAGCGTCTAAACAAATGACCTGCAGTTTTTTCATCTGTAAACGGTGATGACAATGCCTACTTTGCTAAATTGTTAGGAGAAGTGCTTAAAGTAAAACAGGTGCTACAGCAGCGCGTTTGATGAACCAGCACGCACAGGCTGCGGAGGGATGGGCACAGCTCCAGTTTCTGCTGTCGGAACTTGCCAGTTCTCAGTTTCCCTTGGACTCCAAGAGCTGTCATTTTTATCAAGCCTCTTTATTTTTATTATTATGCCATCAACATACCCTTTTTCCCCCACCAATGACTTAACCCTCTTTCCATGTCTCAATATATCGTATTTATAATTTCTTTCAGCTGTAACCTCCGCCCTGTTCCCAGCGCCATCTCGGAACTCAGCAGTGCCCAGCGGCCATTCCCGAGCCCTGCTCAGGGGTTGGTGTGTACCATTTCCCTAAACAGTGAGGAGCATGTTCTGCCCTCCCCCCACCCACCCACTCACCCCAACCCCTCCCCGCAGACAGAGCGGGCCTCTCCCACAGTCACAGTGCTGGACTGAGAACAAGGACTGATCTGGGCCCAGGAGGTCTTAGCTGGGGATGTTTAGATTGCTAACGTCCAAAGTTGGTCTTCCCTCTGTTTTTCATGGGAACAAATGCATGTCTGCTCCGCACTGGATAGAGCCGGTTATCCCGCTCGCTGCGGACCACTCCCCACCCCGGGGTGCCTTTGCTGCCCCAGCCACTACTGCAGATTTCATTCCAGATGTCCACCTGCACTCTTCCATCAGACCTCCTTACGCATTGCCAGGGCTGCTCTGCTTGCTCGCTAATGCTTCTGCAAGCTTTCTCTGAAACATCTGAGGGGTGGGGAGCCTACGGAAGAATGGCTTTATAAATCAAAAAATAATAATAATAATGGAGTGTACTCTAATGGTTTGTCATCTCCCCAGGAGCGGCGGGACGCGGCTAGTGAATGACAACACTACCCTCTAGTGGCCAACCTAGGCTAGACCCCGAACAGTGCAGGCTCTCTGGAGCAGGCAGCTTTGGGTTTCCATACAATGCAATCTTCCCACTCATTCCAGAGAAACCATAATCAAGCAATGAGAAGAATTCCCCAGAAAGCGTCCGGGCCAGCAAGTAGTATAATAGAAAAGTCTCAGTTTTTAGCGTTTGAATTTTTTTTTTTTTTGTCCCCAGATAGTGAGCGGAATTTCTGAATAGTTCAGAGCTCACTAAAAAAGCCCAGACTTTTAAGGGCATTTTATATTGCTTTTTATAAACAGAATATTTAAGCCATTTCTATCTCTGTTACTGAGGGTTACTATTGAACAAAAATGCTTGTGAAATTCTCTAAAAGGAATGTGCCTCTTCTGCATTAAATAAAAAGCCAATTTTTATGTTTAATTATCCATACTGTGAACAATATATATCTATTCAGAACTTAAGTTTTCTATAAACCAGAAACCTGGCTTTTGCTTTCATCCACATATACCATGAGAACAACATGCTTGAAGTTGAAAATATAATCCAACTTCGGTGAAGTCTGTCTTTAAAGGGGCATTTCATTAAAGTTTCAGCCACTCATTGTAAATATCTCCCGTCTAGACTAAGGAAAAAGTTGCAGCATACTTGGAAGAGGGGGTGGAGTGTTGTAGTCTGAGAAGGCATACTCTTTTTGGTATTTTCCACTCCCTGGCTGCGGAATCTCTCTATTTATTCATAATTGGAGAATCCTAGTGTTTCCCGTTTTACCCCATTACTGTGTGGGAAGATTGATGAAACAGGTTTTTTTATAAAGTACTTTAAGCCTCTTTCAAGGGAACAGCTTTATGAAAGTTACCTTTGGGAAAGTAGAAAATAGGCATATATTTACATATGATACTCCAAAGTAAGAAGTGCTCTGAACACTCTAGACCAAATGTACCCCAAGATAAGCTGATAAAAGCTTTGAGGACACATGGGAGTGGCCTTGCCCATTCCCCGTATGTAGCTGAAGTGCCCGGTGAGTAGGAACACTGGCCTGAGGAGTGAGGTTTCCTGGTGGAGTGAGAAGTGCCACAGTGAGGAAAAGCACAGCCGACCTGCGACACAGGGGTTGAACTGAGCCGGTCTGTTTATATGCTATTCTTTCCCGTTAGTGCTGCAACTGTATTTTCTCTTCCTGGATTTTCTTAATAACATTTTCTTTTCTCTAGCTTACTTTATTGTAAGACTATAGTGTATAACATATAACATATAAAATATGTGTTAATGAACTGTTTATGCTATCGGTAAGGCTTCCAGTCAGCAATAGGCTATTAGTAGAGTCAAAAGTTATACACAGATATTTAACCATGTGAGGGGTCAGAGCCCCAACCCCTGTTGTTCAGGGGTCCATGTAAAACCCAAACAAATGCAAAAAGAAACATGCAAAGGCCCAAACTGTGTTATACAAACTGGATGCTATTCCCACATTAAACCCTGGAGAACTCCGAAGGGAGGACCCACCACATGAAGAGAAACCCCAGTTGGTGATGAGAGGTTGGAGCGACCCCATGAAGTGCATGCACTTAATAATGAGGTCCCCCCGGTGGAGAGGAAAATGATCTCCTCCACAATGAGAGCTCACATTTCACTGGCTTTAGAGCTGCCTTCTCTTTTCTAAAATTGTGGTTAAAGTACACCAACATACAATTTACCATCTTAGCCATTTTTTAAGTGTACAGTTTGAGACTGCGGCATTCAGTACATTCACATTGCTGTGCAACCATCACCACCGTCCATCTTCAGAACTCTTTTCATGTTGCAAAACTGAAACTCTGGGCCCTTTAAACACTAACTTCTTATTCTCCCCCTCTGCCCCAGCCCTTGACAACCGCCATTCCACCTTGTGTCTGTATGAATTTGACTACTCTAAGTACCTCTCATAAGTGTAATCATACAGTGTTTGTCCTTTTGTGACTGACTTATCTCACTGGGAATAATGTGCTCAAGATTCATCCATGTTGTAGCATGTGACAGAACTCCCTTCCTCGCTACGACTGGATCATATTCCATTGTATGTAAAGACACAAATATTTTGTTTATCCTTTTATCTGTGGATGGACACTTGGCTTGCTTCCACCTCTTGGCAATTGTGAATAATTCTGCTATGAATATGGGTGTATAAATATCTCTCTGAGCCCTTGCTTTCAATTCTTTTGGATGATATGGTAATTCTATGTTTACTTTTTTAAGGAACCACAATACTATTTTCCATGACAACTGCACCATTTTACATTCCCACCAACACTGCACAAAGGTTCCAATTTTTCCACATCCTTGCCAACACTTGTTTTCTGTTTCTTTTATAGAAGCTTTTTCATAGAAAGGTGATTTATTTTCATAGTATCTCAGAAAATAAAGTAACAGTAGTTACTCAAAGTCTACTCGGTACAGATTTGAGGGTCCCCCTTCCTTAGGGCTTCTCCACTTCTCCTGCCTACCATCCCCCCACCTCCTCAGCCCTCCCACCTAAAAGTACACTGGAAATTGGTGGAGGGAGGACACCCAAGACTTTGGGAAACCTTGGAGCCCATGCAACCCAGTGTCTGGGTGGCATCTGGAGGGCAGCAGCAGCCAGCCTAGACCTCACAGTCGCTCACTCAGCTCCAATCCCCCAAACTCCTCACCTCGAGGTCCAGGGCACAGCAGCAGGGCCCTGTGCTGATGTGCAGCCACACGGCTGTTCCCAAGGGAGCTTGGGAAAGGGGAGTGACCTCAGATTATAGGAAACAAAACCCTGGTAGGCAGAAATGACCAAGTGGGAAGCCACTGTGGCCCTGGCCAGGTCTGGGAAGGAGTCGGGTGGGAAGTCATCTAAATAAAGCCTGTTTATAGCCAAATGTCTGACTTTCTCAGGCACTGTTAGCATAAAAGTTGGTGAGTAGAGCACAATTGTTCTAAACTGGTCATTTTCATCACTGGCTTTTTATGTGCACTTGAAGTTATTTTGTTGTAGGTAGCAGAGAATTATAACTTCTGACTGTTGCTGTGGTTTGTAGATATGCACAGATTCCCAGGAAAGCATAATCTCTCTGCTGGTTTGATGTTTGAGTATTTAAAACAAGTCTGAAGGAATCACCTCTTTCTTCACATCTCAACACTCATCTTACTGAAAAGTCTGTATGAGCTCTTCACTCATGCAAAGAGCTGCAAACATAAACCTCAGTTATGGGGCCCATTCCAAAGTGCTGTGAATGGAATGCTGGGGGCCAGAGGCCCCCTGGTCATGGGAACTGTCTTTCTAGGGACTGTGAGGAATTCCAATTGTGGTTAGAACTTCCCGTCTGAAAACCAGAAGAGTGGGCGAGGTATAAAGTGCTGAGTAATGAACTGAATAATTTACTCAGGAAAACACCTGAGCTGCCATCCTTCCCATCATTACAGTCATTTCCTCGGGTTCTGATCCTGCAACATCTTTTTTATCCCCATTTCTCCTCCCAGTAAGGAGTCCCCAACACTGTTGCATATGGGAACCACCTGAGGAGACCTCTAAGAACCCAGGGCCCAGGCCACCCCCCACCAGATGATCCAGTCAGAGCCCGGGGAATGGGGAGACCCTAAGCAGCCATGCACACTCCTGGTGGACTCTCACCAGGTGGGAGGCCACAGCCTGCAGACGGATGCCATGGGGTACTACAAGGCTGATCTGACTATGCAGGTGGAACTGCAGCAACAAACATTTTATAGGAAATAATGCATCAAAGATCCTTTGATTTGGGGCAGTGAGCAGCTGACCTCTGAGAGAGTTGTGACTTTTTCAGCAGTTTGAAAGTAAAGCAAAGCACAAAACACATCAGCAAAGATGTGAAAGCAGGGTCTTGTGAACCTTCTTTTTACCCAAATACTTCCTTTCTTGTCCTCATTAAACATGGTTGCAAGTGTGAATTTAATTCACTCCAAGGAGTAAATGAACACAGAGAACACTCGAATTTGACCCCTCCTCCCCGTGACCCCCAACACATATATGCACACACACATATATGCACACATGCACACACATGCACATGTGCACGCACATGCATACAGCTGCACACACATGAACTAGTATGAATCTCCATCTTCCTTCAAGTTATAGTTTTCTTTTTGCCCAAAAAGCCTTTTCCTCTTTCCCTAAGATTAGCTATTTCCCAGGGCCCTTATCCTACAGTTCTAAAATTACATCTGAGAGCTCTTTTAATTTTAGAGAATTTCATTTTTTAAAACAGTACAGGAAATAGACAAGGCCATAAAAATGACAAGCATGGGAGGTTAACAGAGCATTGAGCAATATAGAAAATTCTGGAACCATGGCTTCCACACTCCTAACTGCTCTTGTGGGTGATCTGGAACATCATTCTGTCTCTGGTTTCTCTCTGTGTTTCCCAGTGGCTGGTGCAGGAAGCCTGAGAGCTTCAGCTTTTTACTTTTTTTCTTGAGAGTAAAATTCACACTTCACCCGTCTCCATCCTTCCCCAACACGCATCCTTAAGCCCTGCAGAGCTCTGGGGTCACTGGGCCCTTTGTAGCATCTCTGCTGGCATTTTACTCCCACAGGACTGTAAACCTTAAGTTCAAAGTCAAAGACTTTGCAGGGCAGAAAGCATTTGGGGCATCAGCCCCAAATAGGGGAGGGAGGACTGAGTGACAAGAGGGCTGTCCACCTGCTTCCTAGGATGTGGGAGATAAATGGAAGACTTCCTTCCTGCAAACCCCACATGGGCCAAGTTGGTGGAAGGGAACACTTCACAACAAAATAACTTTCAGCACTTACTAATTAAGCATGTGACAATGCCATTTATTAAATCTAGAGGTTCAACAGCTTAAAAGAACAAAATACTTGGCAATGTTGAATAGCTGATTAATTTTGACATAAATGTCAAAATATGACAAAACATTAATGTCAAGATGTGCCACCAGCCTGTCACAGTTTCAGTTACTAATATATCTGCAAGGCCCTTTACGAGCAGTTGTTCCGGGCACCTGCGAGCATGTGGCCTAGTGGAGAATGCACTGCTCTGGGAAGCCTCAGCCTTGATTCTGCCCAGTAACTTAGCTCTGTCACGTGCCACTGCTGGCCTCAGATCTTCATCTGTAAATTAGTAGTAATCACATCTACCTTAGGTTTGGGACATCCTCTAAGAATATTTGAGCATATTGTTTAGCAGCAATTGTATCTAAACAATGAGCACATAAGAAGGTGCTCAAGAGTATTATTCATCACAAATTGCGAATGGAAATCACACAGAGGGAGCACTATGCCCCCGCTAGAATATTTGAAGTCAGCAGGGTGGACTGCACCACATGTTAGTGAGGATGGGGAGCAGCTGGAACTCTTAGAGACTACCGGTGGGGATGCAGAGTGGTACAGCCATGTGGCAGAATGGTGAACAGACACTTACATATGGCCCAGCAATCCCACCCCTAGGTGTTTACCCAAGGGAGAAGAGCCATATGGCCACAGAAAGACTCAAATGCCAACATTTTATGACAGCATTATTCAGATAACCAAGAACTGAAACAACTTAAATGCCCTTAATATGTAGATGAATAAACAAAATCTGGAATAGTCACAGGTTAAAAACTACTGAGCAATAGAAAGGAACAAAATATTAACCCAAGCAGCAACATGACTGGAGCCTAGCAATCACATACTTCTTCTTTTCATTTATTTATTTATTTATTTATTTATTTATTTATTTATTTATTATTTTTATTGTTAATACCCAAGGATATTTTTCCCATTGATTTTCAGAGAAAGTGAAAAGGAGGGAAGAGGGGGTAAGAGGGAGAGAGAGTAACATCGATGTGAAAGAGACACATCTATTGGTTGCCTCCCGCACACAGCCTGACCAGGGTAAGGGATAAGACCTACAACCCAGTATGTGCCCTTGACCAGGAATCAAACCCACAACTCTTCTGGGCCCGGGCTGACCCACTACCCCTGAGCCACACCTGCCAAGGCAGAAATTACATACTTCTTAATTCCATTTATATAAAAGTACAAAAAAGGCAAAACTATAGTGACATAAAGATAATCAATAGTTGCCATGGGTTAGAGATCAAGAGAGGGGATTTGGCTATGGCCACTGTATAACATTACCACAGTTCATCGTACAGTGTGTAAAAAGTGTCCAGTGTGTGCATTTAAAATGCCTTAATTTTATATATAAATAATGCCTCAATAAAGCTGAAAAAAAATTTAAATCCCCCATGCAAAATCCAGTTTAATGCTATCATTACATCATTTGGGGCAGGCCGTGTTTGCTGAGTCCCACTCATGGCCCTCATAGCCCACTTATGGGGCACTTTACCAAGTTCATGGTCAGCCTTGGCCCAGCTCCATCACCTCCATTCTTCCTAACTGGGATGGCGGCTCTCTTTCACTGGCCAGAGGGGCAGCAGCATGTTTCCTGCAGGAGAACCAAACAACTGCAGGAGCGAAGCCACCTGCCCTTTGGGACAAAACTCAGGGAGCAGAGGCTGGTGGCAGAGGGGCCCTCCAGGGCCCCTCCTGTTCCCTGGGAGCCCTGGCCACCACCTGAGTGATGAAGCCTCATGGAGAGACGGTGCAGGCTGATAAAGGAGGCAGGTTCCCAGCAAGAACAAGTCCTGGGTAAGGTCTCACCCCCAATGTGGGAACACACAGAGTGTATAAGAAGCAGCATTTGTACTTCCTTTGCATTAAGAAGAAATGCTAGGCCATCGCCAGGTGAGTTGTGCATTCAGATAAATTGACCTTCCTTCCCCCTTTCCCGAATGGTGGAGAATTAGTGAAGTGACCTAGCACACTGGTCACGTTGTTCACTTTAGGTCCAACCTCAAGGACATTGGGATGTTGCCTTCGTTTGAGTTACTGTGAAAGCAGCGCCTGCGACATGAGTTTGATTGCAGATAATTTTGAGAGAAGCAATCCCAGGAAGCAGAGCGCAGGACAGACAGAGAAGACCAAGGGGAAGAAAGGGCCAGCGAGACTGCTGTTGGGCTGGTGCCCGCCAGGGGCAATCAGGCTCTGGGATCTCCTAGGGAACTGCAAAGGCTGTGCCCTGCCATCTCAGTCCAGGGTGCTGAAGTTTCTCACTGATTCCCAGTTCCCCTGGGTTAAAGGTCCCCAGGGGTGTTTTCTCCAGGACTGTGCATCTGACAAAGCTGCTTTCTTGGCTTAGGAAGCAGTCTTGCGGCTGGAAAGCTGGGAGCAGCTGGAGCACACATTTGCACAGGCTTGGCGCAGGCCACTGCAGCTGCACTAAACTCAGGTATTTTGAGGGGCACGGCACCAGTTCCAGGTCAGGCTCCAAGGAGGGCAGCTGACAGTGACCATCCTTTTGTACAGAGAGCACACAAACTCCTCATCCCCTGAAAGGCTAAAGGGTGGGACAGACAGTTCACACTGTGAGATGCTAGTGTGCCCCTCAGTGCTGCTCAGAGGCAGAAGGCAAACTTGGAGAGCTTCCCAAGTTGCCACTGGACCTCTAACCTGGTGACCTTGTAACAATGTGGGTCTCCCTGACTCTGGAAGAACTGGAGGTGAGAGATTGTTACCACGCATGTCATTCATCCTAAGAATTAGACTAAGCCATTGCACAAACAAACAGGGGGAGAAGGTTTAATGGTTTCACTTTAATGGTATCCCAATTCCTCCAAGGCACGCTGAGGGCACACTTCCTGCCCTGTGCCTTGCACCTGCAACAGAGGCCACCAATCTAAATGGAAGACAAGGTGCTTTGGGGATAATGTGATACCCCAGCCTTATTCCTGGGGGAGGTGGACAGAATATGCACGTGTGTAATAAGAGCTCCAGGGGCGGCCAGACACTTGCTAAACGGCCTGAGGGATTGTCTGTGCTCTCTGAAGTTTTCTGTGGAGACAGGGGATGAACAGCAGGCTTCTTCCATTTTTGAAATATCAGCTGAATATGCCCGGCCTGTTCTATGAAGGTCATTCCACCCTAGAGCTTTGAGGAAATGGCTCTAATTCTCCAAGAAACTCACATCCTGGAACAAAACCCTTGCCCTCCCAAAGGAGAAGGGCCAAACCCTCAAGCAACTATAAAGGGGAAATCAGAAGGCAAGAGAAGGGATTTCAGATAAGCTCTTAATAACGAAAGCTTTTTATTAACAATGGTGTTTCCCTGTATCACAGATTTCCAGGACCTGGCTGAGTACCTTGGGTAACTGTGAGGCCAGCCTATCCCCAGCGAGTATTTGACACTCAATAAAAAAACCTGCACTAATTTAAACAGCTCCAGAGTTGCAGACACATATGAACAGAGCTTTAGACTAGAAATAAAAGAAAAAAAGTCGGAGCACTTTCATTTCAAATGAACAGATGGATTTTAAAGCAGATGACAGACGACAGCATTTAGTAAGTCGTGGTGCACAGACATGTTTTCATTGAATACTTATCTGTAAACACTGACCTGGCCCAGGAAAAAGACTGGGTAACAGGTCTCCAAACATGCTTCCTTGTCTTTCACTTAGGTTTATGGCCTTTCGTGGCAGGAAGCCCTGCTTGTGGTGTGTGTGGTCATAGACAATAGAAAATAATACCAGTGAACATGGACATAAAGATAATTTTTTTATGATGCCACTAGAGGCCTGGTGCACAAATTCATGCATGGGTGGGGTTTGGCCAGCCCACCCTGATCCAGGCCAATCGGGCCTGGTCCGGGGAGGACTCGGGAGATTGGTGAGCTGGCTCGCTCCTGATGGGGGTGTGGGGGCAGATTGGGGTGGGACCCTGGGCGGTTGGCGGGCTGGCCCTGCCCCCTGGTCGAACTCCGGTCAAACTCCCAGTCAAGGGGACAATTTGCATATTACCCTTTTACCCTTTTATTATACGGGAGGATAAGTACCACAGAGATGCTGGCTGCCTTTATGATCACAGCTACTATTGTATGTGTCAAAGGAACATCTCCTCAGTAACCTTGAAGTCAAAGATGCACTTTTCACAGTGGAGAGAATTTCAAGGTTTCTCAAATGGGCTCTTTCTATTCCTCCCTCCCCAGTGACTTGGAGCCCTCCTCTCCAGGACAGCATCCCCGTAGTCAGGATATGCCCGTGAACAGACACTGGAGGCAGTGTGGTGGAGTAGTTCACTGTGGATGTTTGGGTAAAAAGACCTGAGGGTAAACCTCAACTTGGCCAAATTTTAACTGAAGACCTTCAGCACATTGCCTAACTGTAGACGACTCAGTTTCTTTATATGGAAAATTGGTATTACAGCAGGCCACACCGTTTCACAGATGACTGTGGAGATTAAATCAGATGATAAAGATAACTCTGAACACACTGCCAGGCACAGAGTATCTGCTCAGTTAATGCTAAGAACTATGAACACTGTATGCCAGATGACTTTCCATGCACATAAGCACTAATGCTTGAATGCCTCCTAAATGTTTCTGTCTTGGGGTCTGTCTGCTTCTCTGGGCAGCACACTGGAACCTCATTTTAATATGGTACACGAGAGCATAAAGTCAGTAACACTAACCTTCCATGGATTGTATCCAGGAAGTAGAGCCAAGAGAGATGTAGTTTTTCCTGCGAAAATATCCAAAGGGGTGGATGTCATATGCAGTACTATTGGGAGACTGCTGAGTGTTTTATTTTATGATGCAAACTGGGTAGTTTCCCACTTGTATCATAGCCTTTCTTGGGGTTACAGCTAAAGCAGTACTTCGGGAAACTTTTAGCACTAAATGCCTAGATTAGAAAAGAAGAAATATTTCAGACCAATGGCCAAAGCTTCCTCCTTAAAAAATTGGGGGAGGAAAGAGAAAACTAAAATCAAAGTGTAAAAGAAAGAAAATGCTAAAGATAAGAACAGAAATCAATAAAATAGAAAACAGAAAAATAATAGAAAAACAATGAAACAAAAGCAATTTTTGAGGGGATTAATACAATTGATAAACTTCAAGTCAGATTAATCCAGACAAGACAGAAATCAGGAATGAGAGAAGCAGGATTATCACATATTCCATAGAAAGTAAAAGGATCATAGGGAATAGCAATAATAAATTATGCCAATAAACTTAGCTGGAATAGATAAATCCTTTGAAAGACACTATCTACTAACATTATCTCAAAAGTAAATAGATACGCTAAGTAGTTCTGTATGTATTACAGAAACTGAATTGAATTTTTAGTTAAAAACTTTCCTACAAAGAGAACTTCAGGCAAGAGAGCCTCATTGGTAAATTCCATTGTACATTTAAGGAAGAAATAATATCAATTCTACACAGACTCTTGCAGAAAATTGAAAGGAGGAAATACTACCCAGTTCATTTTATGAAGTCAGCATTGCCTTGAAGCCAGGAAACATTACAACAACACTACAGTGTAATGTTTCCTACAAATATGGATATAATAATTCCAAATAAAGTTTTACCAAATTGATTCCAATAATACATTAAAAGATAATAAATTATAACCAGCCCTGACCAGTTTGGCTCAGTGGATAGAGCGTCAGCCTACGGACTGAAGGGTCCCGGGTTCGATTCCAGTCAAGGCATGTACCTTGGTTGCAGGCACATCCCCATTAGGGGGTGTGCAGGAGGTAGCTGATCAGTGTTTCTCTCTCATCAATGTTTCTGACTCTCTATCCCTCTCCCTTCCTCTCTGTGAAAAATCAATAAAATATATAAATTATAACCAGATTGGGTATATCCCAGGAATGTATGTGTGATTAAATATTTGAAAATCATCAATATAATTCACATATTAATAACCTAAAAAATCAAAAGCCATATTATATATAAAAACGTATTTGACAAAATATAATTATTACTTCTGATGAAAACTCTCAGAAAACTAAGAATAGAAGAAAACTTCCTTAACCTGATAAAGGGCATCTGTGAAGAATCTAGAGCTAACATTATACTTAATGCTGAAATACTGAATTCTTTTTCCCTAATATCAGAAATAAGACATATTCCTTTTCTTACCACTTCTATTCAGTATTATACTAGAGATTCTTGCTGGTGCAATAAATTAAGAAAAGAAATGAAAGTCATCCAGATGAAAAGTAAGAAATAAAATTGTCTTTATTTATAGATGACGGAATTATCTATGCAAAACATTTAGTGGAATACATAAAAATCTATGAGAATTATTGAGTTCAGTAAATATGCATGATATAAGATTAATATGCAAAAACAATTCATTTTTACAATAGTAATAAACAACCAAAAACTAAAAATTTAAAAATATTACAATGATATCAAAAAGTATTAAATAATGATAAAATCTGACAAAAAGAGCGAAAGACATGAACACTAAAAACTACAAAACACTGATGAGAGAAGCTAACAGAGATATATTAAATATATAAATATACTCTGTTCATGTGTCAGAAGACTCCATCTTTTAAAGATGTTAATTCTCCCCAAATTCATTTATAGTTTCAATGCAATTCCAATCAAACTCCAAGCAGAATTTCTTTGTAGAAATTAACAAACTTACTAAAAAAATTCATATGAAAATGTAAAGAATCTGGAATAGCCCAACAATTTGAAAAGGGGGTGGGGAGGACAAATATCTAATTTCAAGACACTATAAAACTTCAGTAATCAAGATAGTGTAGTGTTAGCATCAATACGTCATGAAATAGAATAGAGAGCGAGACTATACATATATGTTCAACTGGTTTTAGACAAAGGCATAAAGTCAGTGCAATGCAGAAAAGTTTTTTTCAACAAACAGTGCTGGAACAATTTGGGCTAACAAACTTCTACCTAAACTTTACACCAATTAACCCAAAAGCTTATGAATTTGAGAATAAAGTTTAAAATAATAAAACTTATGGACAAAAACATAAGAGAAAATCTCTGTGACTTTAGGTTAGACAAAGATTTCTTAGAAATAACACCAAAAGCATGATCCATAAAAGAACAAGTTGACAAGAAAGCCCACTGCATGGGAGAACATATTTGCAAATGTTATCACCGATAAGGGTTTAATCACCAACATTTATAGGGAACTCATACAACTTAACAAAAGGAAGATAAACAACCCAATCAAAAAATGGGCAACAGACCTAAATAGATACTTTTTGAAAGAAGACAGAAGAAAGGCCAAGAGGCATATGAAAACATGCTCAAAGTCACTAATCATCCGAGAGATGCAAATCAAAACAACAATGAGGTACCATCTCACACCTGTCAGAATGGTTATCATCAACAAATTAACAAACAACAAGTGCTGGTGAGGATGTGAAGAAAAAGGGACCCTCGTGCCCTGCTGGTGGGAATGCAGACTGGTGCAGCCACTATGGAAGACAGTATGGAGTTTCCTCAAAAAACTAAAAATGGAACTCCCATTTGACCCTGTGATCCCACTTCTAGGAATATATCCCAAGAAACTAGAAACACCAATCAGAAAGGATATATGCACCCTTATGTTCATAGCAGCACAATTCACCATAGCTAAGATCTGGAAACAGCCTAAGTGCCCATCAATAGATGAGTGGATTAAAATACTGTGGTACATCTACATAATGGAATACTATGCTGCAGTAAGAAAGAATGAATTCTTACCATTTGCAGCAGCATGGATGGAACTGGAGAGCATTATGTTAAGTGAAATAAGCCAGTCAGAGAAAGATAAATATCACATGATATCACTCATTTATGGAATATAATGAAGAACATAAACTGATGAACAAAAACAGATCCAGAGACAGAGGAACATCGATCAGACCAACAAACCTCAGAGGGAAGGTTGGGGAGAGTGGGAGTAAGGGGGAGAGATCAACCAAAGGACTTATATGCTAGCATATAGGCCTAACCAATGGACACAGACAACAGGGGGGTGAGGGTATGAGTGGGGGGGTTGGGGAGGTTATATGAGGATAAGGACACATCCTATCTAATAAAAGGGTAATATTCAAATTAACCATCACTCCGCTACAAAGATGGCAGAGCCCATAGCCACAAAGATAGAGGCGCCTGCAGGAGCCACGGAGCAGGCGGAGCAGGCGGGAGGTTTGCCTTCCAAGCGTCCCACACTCCCAGGCTTGCCGCCAAGGGAGACATTCGGGGAGTGCAGTGGAGAGATATTCAGGGAGTGAGCGAGGTTCCCAGTCTGGGGATTCCAAATCTGCCATTGGTTCCTTTCACTGCTGATTCTCTTCCTCGCAGGTATCCTCCATGCAAAAGCCGTTCCACGCAAATATGTCATGTCCTAACGGGTGAATCCTAAACTGAATGAGTGTCACACCTGGGCAACGTAACTCCCGTTAGAAAAAGGACCTGGGGTGAGGGATTTAGGAATCATGAAGCCATCGTGACCTGCTCGGTCTCCGCAAATGCTGTCAAACACAGGCAGTCTGAGACCCTCCCAAACACCACCTGAGCTAAACCTGAGAGCCAAGGTATTTTCAAGGCCCAAAGTTGACTGGGGTAAGGAGGACAAGGGAGCAAAGCAAGCAGAACAGCCAACTCTACCAAAGACACAGGAGCCTAAGATAACGCAGAGAAATGTCCCGGCCACCGATGCTCTCCCGCACGCATGGTGCCCAGACCCAGCTGGGGAGAGGGGGTGTGTATGTGTGGAATTTAAGGCCACAGGCAGGAGAGAAAGTCGAGGCCTGCCTAAGGATTGTTTGTGCATGTCCCACAGTAGAGAAGCAGAGTCAGAATCAAGAAGCGGAGTCTTACCTCAGCTCTGGGGTGTTTAAAAGTATCTAAAAATAGCAATTCCATCTCCCAATCCACCACCATGCTTGCCCTGATGGGAGGCGTGGGGAGGACTTCCAGGGCAACCCTATAACCTCCAGGCAGCCACAGCGGCTCTGGAGAGGAAAAAACTGCAGCACTTCCTGTGTCTGAATGACCTATCTCCAGCGTGGCAGAGAAAGGCTGAGAGAGGAGAGGTGGGTACAGTGGCTCCAGTGGTCCAAATCCTGTCATTGTCTGCATTACCTAGCCTCAGTGCCCTCCAGGGCAGCCTCAGTCCCAGTGCAGAGGAGGCTTTGGAAAGGATGGTGGTGAGGAGAATGCTTCCGACTCTGGATACCCAGTGAAACTACCATCAAGAGCCTTTCTAGGGCTGGCAGGAAAACACGGCAATGAGTGAAGAATAATGTCTCAAAATGAAGAGATTGGTGGGATTTTTTTTCTCATCAGCAAAATGTGAATATTACCTAACCCACAGACTTTGCAAGAATTAATTGAAATAAAATTCCAGAAATCATATAATGGCCGGGCTCAAGTGGATAGGTTGGTTGAGCGTGAGTGTGGTCCTGTGCACGGAAAGGTTGCAGGTTCAACGCTAGGTGAGGGCACATACCTGGCACATACCTGGGTTTCAAGTTGGATCCCTGGTCGGGGATCCTAAGGAAGGCAACTGAAGGGATGTTTCTTACATTGATGTTTCTCTCTCTCTATCCCTCTCCCTTCCACTCTCTCTAAAAATCAATGAAAAAATGAACTAATGCCATATCTACAAGTGTGGATAATCTAAAAAAAAAAAAGTGGGGGGGCCCTAACCAGTTTGGCTCAGTGGATAGATCATACGCCTGAGGATTGAAGGGCCCCAGGTTTGATTCCGGTCAAGGGCATGTAGCTTGGTTGCGGGCACATCCCCAGTTGGGGGTGTGCAGGAGGTAGCTGATAGATGTTTCTCTCTCATTGATGATCCTAACTCTCTATCCCTCTCCCTTCCTCTCTGTTAAAAAAATCAATAATATATATTTAGAGAAAAAAAAAAACAGGGTAAAAGAGGTTGAATATGTACTGTATAATTTAAAGCATGTAAAAAAAAATATAACTTTTTAGGGGCATATATGTTATCTATACTAATAAAAGGGTAATATGCTAATTAAACCAGACATCTTTTGGACATCCATCTGGACGCCTTCTGGACAAAGCCACGGTGGTGGGGGCCGAGGCAGAAGCTGTTATGGACAATCAGGCTGGCAGGGGAGGGCAGTTAGGGGTGACCGGGCTGGTAGGGGAGCAGTTAGGGCCAATCCAGCTAACAGGGGAGCAGTTAGGGGCGATCCAGCTAGCAGGGGAGCAGTTAGGGATGATCAGGCCAGCAGAGAGAGGTGCTTAGAGGTGATCAGGCAGACAGGCAGAGAGGTTAGGAGTGATCAGGCAGAGGTGGTTACGGGTGATCAGGCAGGCAGGGAAGCAGTTAGGGGCATCAGGCAGGCAGGCAGAGTGGTTAGGGGTGATCAGGCAGGCAGGCAGGCAGGTGAGTGGTTAGGAGAGAGCGGTCCCGGATTGTGAGAGGGGTCCCAGATTGGAAATGGTGCAGGCCGGGCTGAGGGACCCTTCCGTGCATGAATTTCATGCACCAGGCCTCTAGTCCTATCTAATAATAGAGAAACATGGTAATTAACCATAACTTTGCTACCCTTCTCATTGGCTAATCAGGGCGATATGCAAATTAACTGCCAACCAAGATGGCGGCCGGCAGCCAGACAGCTGAAGTGAACAGGAGGCTTGCTTGCTCCAGTGATGGAGGAAGCCAAGGTTCCCCACCTGCTGCTGCCGGCCTCTGAGCTGCAGT
Source organism: Myotis yumanensis (assembly GCF_028538775.1). Lineage (NCBI taxonomy): Eukaryota > Metazoa > Chordata > Mammalia > Chiroptera > Vespertilionidae > Myotis > Myotis yumanensis. The sequence goes on along the minus strand of NW_027223753.1, from coordinate 94,208,368 downwards.
ATAAGAAACAATGTTGCAAATATAGAAGCTAAACAATCCCCAGAAACCTGCTTTCAGCCAGCCGGCCTCGGAGCTGGAGCTGAAACAGTGTTACAATTATAGAACCCAAACAAACCAGATACCTGCTTTCAGCAGCCAAGGTCTCAGAGCTGGAGCTGAGCCTCAGAGCTAAAGCCAGCTCTCAGCTCCAGTGACAGCCATAGAAGGTAAATAAATCCCAGAATTAAAAGAAAAAAAGGAGAGATTGGAAGCTTCAGTCACCCGCCAGCCTGAAAACGGCCCTCAGCCCCTCACCCAGACTGGCCAGGCACCCCAGTGGGGACCCCCACCCTGAAGGGGGTGTGACCAGCTGCAAACAGCCATCATCCCCTCACCCAGGCTGGCCAGGCACCCAAGCAGGACCCCCACCCTGATCTAGGACACCCTTCAGGGCAAACCAGCCAGCCCCAACCCATGCACCAGGCCTCTATCCTATACAGTAAAAGGGTAATATGCCTCCCAGCACCGGGATCAGCGGAGCCGCAAGGCCTCCCAAACCCAGAATCAGCAGAGCCACGAGGCCTCCCGGCCTGGGATCAGCAGAGCAGCGAGGCCTCACTGCCCTGGTGTCAAGCAGAGCTGCGAGGCCTCCCAGCACTGGGATCAGCGGAGCCGCAAGGCCTCCTGGCCCCTGGAGCAGCGTGACAGGGGGCAGCGCCCAAACCCCCTGATCGCCCTGCGGCTCTGTGTGTGACAGGGGGCGGGGCCACAACCTGCCTATCCGCCCTGCTCTGTTCGTGACAGGGGAAGGCGCCCCAACCCCCTGATCGGCCCTGCTCTGTGTGTGACAGGGTAGAGCCGCAACCTCCCCATTGGCCCTGCCCTGAGTGTGACAGCGGCAGTGCCCCAACCCCCTGATTGGCCCTGCTCTGTGCATGACAGGGGGAGCTCCCCAACCCCCTGATGGGCCCTGCTCTGTGCGTGACAGGGGGCAGTGCCCCAACCCCCTGATCGGCCCTGCTCTGTGCGTGACAGGGAGTGGTGCCGCAACCTCCCAATAGGCCCTACCCTGAACGTGACTGGGGGTGGCATCGCAGCCTCCCGATCTGCCCTGCTCTGTTCATGACAGGGGGCGGCACCCCAACTCCCCAATCGGCCCTGCTCTGAGCCCAACCAGGGGCTGCACCTAGGGATTGGGCCTGCCCTCTGCCACCCGGGAGTGGGCCTAAGCCAGCAGGTCGTTATCTCCTGAGGGGTCCCAGACTGTGAGAGGGCACAAGTGGGGCTGAGGGACACTCTCCCCTCCCCGCCCCCCGCCAGTGCACAAATTTTTGTGCACCGGGCCTCTAGTCCTATATAATAAAGCAGTGGTATACAAATTGACCATCACTCCAACACACAAGATGGCTGCCCCCATGTGGTCAAAGATGGTCTCCCTCATGTGGACACAAGATGGCCTTCAGGGGAGGAAAGTTGTGGGTGATCAGGCCAGCAGGGGAGGGCAGTTGTGGGGGACCGGGCTGGCAGGGGAGGACAGTTGGGGGGGAACAAGGCCTGCAGGAGAGGGCAGTTAGGCGGACCAGGCCAGCAGGGGAGGGCAGTTAGGGCCGACCAGGCTAGCAAGGGAGGGCAGTTAGGGGTGACCAGGCCAGCTGGGGAGGGCAGTTGGGAGTGACCAGGCCTGCAGGGGAGGACCGTTAGGGGCGACCAGGATGGAAGGGGAAGACAGTTAGGGGCAATCGGGCCGGCAGCGGAGCAGTTAGGTGTCAATCAGGCTGGCAGGGGAGTTGTTAGGGGGTGATCAGGCTGGCAGGCAGAAACAATTAGGGGCAATCAGGCAGGCGAGTGGTTGGGAGCCAGCAGTCCTGGATTGTGAGATGGACCCCAGATTGGAAAGGGTGCAGGCTGGGCTGAGGCACAACTCCCCCCCCCCCCTCCCCCCCCGCACAAATTTCGTGCACCAGGCCTCTAGTATGTAATAATCAATAAAGAAATTTTTAAAAAAATAATCATATGTCTAGTGAGTAACAACTGCACTTTTCCATGTTTTTCATATCTCTGTTTACTAAGCAAATAAATTAATTGGGGAATTCATTAAAAAAAAGAGAGATATTTTAAAAATAAAAATTCAAAGATAAAAAAAAGAACAAGTTGATAAATTGAACTTCAAAACATAAAAAAAATCTTGCCCTAACTGGTTTGGCTCAGTGGATAGAGCGTCTGCCTGCAGACTCAAGGGTCCCGGGTTCAATTCCGGTCAAGGGCATGTACCTTGGTTGCGGGCACATCTCTGATAGGGGGTGTGCAGGAGGCAGCTGATCGATGTTTCTCTCTCATCGATGTTTCTAACTCTCTATCCCTCTCCCTTCCTCTCTGTAAAAAATCAATAAAATAAAAAATAAATCTTAACCACAAAAAAGACACTCAAATTAAATAGTTCTTAAAAATTTGAATTAAAACTACAATGAGATACCACTACCCATCTATTAGAATGGCTAAATTAAAAGGGCTAACCATACCAAGTATTGACAAAGATGTTGAGGAAACTGGTGAAAATTTCAAATGTCACAACTAATGTCAAAAGCTGTTTGGTAGTTTCTTAAGAACTTAAATATTCATCTACCATATGATCCAGACATTCCACTCCCAGTGGAAGAAATAAATAAATAAAAGCATGTGTTCATACAAAGACTTGTAGGTGAATGTTAATAGCAGCTTTATCTGTAATAGCCAAAATTTAAGCACAACCTAAATGACCAACAACAAGTCATTGCATAAAAAAGATGGTGTCCCTTTTATTTTGATGTAGTCCCATTTGTTTATTTTCTCTTTAGTTTCCATTGCCCTAAGAGCTGTATCAGTAAAGATATTGCTACGACAAATGTCTGCTATTTTGCTGCCTATGGCTTCTTCTACGATTTTTATAGTTTCCCATCTTACATTTAAGTCTTTTATCCATTTTGAGTTTATTTTTAAGTATGGTGTAAGTTGGTGGTCTAGTTTCATTTTTTTGCAAGTATCTGTCCAGTTTTCCCAACACCATTTATTGAAGAGACCGTTTTTTCTCCATTGTATGCTCTTGCCTCCTTTGTCAAATATTAATTGAGCATACTGTCTTGTGTCAATTTCTGGGTTCTCTGTTCTCTTCCACTGGTCTATATGTCTATTCTTGTGCCAGTACCAGGTAGTTTTGAGAACAGTGGCTTTGTAATGTAACTTGATATCTGGTATTGTGATCACTCCAATATTGTTCTTCTTTCTCAAGATTGCTGCAGATATTTGGAGTCTGTTTTCTAATTTGTTCTAGATCTTTGAAGTATGCCACTGGTATTTCAATAGGGATTGCATTGAATTTATAGATTGCTTTGGGTAGTATGGACATTTTAATGATATTGATTCTACCAATCCATAGACATGGTAAATTCTTCCATTTGTTCATATCTTCCCCTATCTCTTTTTTTAGCATCCTGAAATTTTCTGAGTACAGATCCTTTGTCTCCTTGGTTAAGTTTATTCCTAGGTATCTTAATTTTTTTGTTGCAATGGTAAATGGGATTGCTTTTTTAATTTCTTTTTCTGTGAGTTCATTATTGGTGTATAGAAAAGTCATAGACAAAATAAAAATCTTCTGCACGGCAAAAGAAACCATCAACAAAACAACAAGAAATCCCACTGCATGGGAGAACATATTTGCCAATGTTATCTCTGATAAGAGTTTAATGTCCAGCATTTACAGGGAACTCATACAGCTTAACAAAAGGAAGATAAACAATCCAATCAAAAATGGGCAAAGGACCTAAATAGACACTTTTTGAAAGAGGACATTCAGAAAGCCAAGAGACATATGAAAACATGCTCAAAGTCACTAATCATCCAAGAGATGCAAATCAAAACAACAATGAGGTACCATCTTACACCTGTCAGAATGGCTATTATCAACAAATCAACAAACGACAAGTGCTGGAGAGGATGCAGAGAAAAAGGAACCGTCCATCACTGCTGGTGGGAATGCAACTGGTGCAGCCACTGTGGAAAACAGTATGTAGTTTCCTCAAAAAATTAAAAATGTAACTGTCATTTGACCCAGTAATACCACTTCTAGGAATATATCCCAAGAAAACAGAAACACCAATCAGAAAGGATATGTGCACCCCTATGTTCATAGCAGCACAATTTACAATCTCTAAGATTTGGAAACAGCCTAAATGCCCATAAGCAGATGAATGGATTAGAAAACGGTGGTACATCTACACAATGGAATACTATGCTGATGTAAAAAAGAAGGAATTCTTACCATTTGCAACAGCATGGATGGAACTGGAGAGCATTATGCTAAGTGAAATAAGCCAGTCAGTGAAAGAAAAATACCACATGATCTCACTCATTTATGGATAATAAAGAACATTATAAACTGATGAACAAAAATAGATACAGAGGCAGAGAAGCATTGAACAGACTATCAAACTACAGTGAGAATGCTGGGGAGGGTGGGGAAGGTGGATAAGAGATCAACCGAAGGACTCGTATGCATACATATAAGCATAACCAATGGACACAAGACACTGGGGGGAGGAAGAGGGAGGGCATGTTCTGGGGGAGGGAGGGAGGGAGAGGCTGGGGGAAGGTCAATGGGGAAAAAAGGGAGACATATGTACTATTATTTTTAATACTTTAAACAATAAAATAAAATTTTAAAAAAGATGGTGTCCCCATGAAATGGATTAGTACTCAGTAATACAAATAAATGAACTAATGATATAACATGAATTATGTAGGGAAGCATGGGAGACTTGGATGGAAAGTCTGGAAGGAGGAAATTCCAGAAATGGAAGTTGGCTGAAGGCGCCTGCCCCTGTTTATCAGAAATCTGACTTAGGGGAGTTGGCCAAAGGACCATCCTTGACCTTTCCAAACAAGTCTGTGTACATGTGGACCCTCGCACTGTTTACCAGAATCTTTATGCTTAATCTTTAGGTGTCCTTGCTTAAAGGACACTGCAGACACATGTACCCTCCCAAGATTACATGCCCTACTGATTATATCTAAAAGATAAACTTTATCTCAAACTGCTGTTACAATATAAGCCTGAAGAGGCAGGCGCTCAGGGCTGACTGGTTCCTTTAGCCAGGCAGTCCCTTAGCCCTCTGTTTCACAGCAATCCTGTGTCAGAGTAATTATTCATCTGTGGCTCAGGGTCTGCTGGTCAGCCCCAGCAGAATTAATTTATTGATGTTACAGTACAAGGATAAATCTCAAGGTAATTATGTTGCGTGAAAAGAGCCAGATGAAAAATGAATACATATGTGATTCCATTTATATGAATTTCTGGAAAATTCAAAAAAATCAGTGTTAGATCTGTTACAAAATAGATCAACATGTGTAATGGAATGCAGGAGTAAGCTAGAAGAGCTGGAAGAAGCCTTACAACGAGGCAAGGGAAAATTTTGGAGGGAGATGGCTATGTTCATTATCTTGATTGTAGTGATGGTTCCATAGTTCTATGCTTTAAATTTGTACAGTTTATCTTATGTCAATTATATCTCAATAAAGCTATTAGAGGAATGAGAATATTAGCTATTTTCCATATGGATTTCCTATATGCAGATTTTCAATCAAGAGTATACATATTTTCTATTTTTTCTTATTTTTATTTTATTTGTATTTATTAAAGTATAATTTTATGTCTGCTGAATCTAATAATGAAAAATGGGGCTTGCATTTTGAATGTTTTGTTTTTCTATTTCATTTTATTAGCAATTGATTTTTCATTGTACTTCACAAAAGTATCTATTTTAAATGGATTGGAAATTAAAACAAATACAGGACACCAACCCCACACTTAGTGTTTCTTGAACTCTAGATTGAGAAACACTACTGTAGCATAATTCCTCTCTGTTAATCAGAATTGGGTCATGTGGTCATGTCCTAGCTGCGCTTGTCTGGGAAAGGAAGGAAAGCAACTGACTCCCTGAGGTCACAACATCAAAATGGGTGTGACCCAGAATGGTAGAATGAGGATCTGAATATCCATGGCTCCATTAGGAAAACAAAACACTGACAAAAATGGTAAAGGTCGACCTGATCAGAACTCTGAAAATCAATTTAAAAATGGTAAAGATCAACATTTTCAGAACTCTGAAAATTAATTAATGACTTATAACCATCCAAAAAATGTTTATTCAAGAATGGCTGAATATTAATGTACAGTCAGCTTTGCAGCATTTTACCTATCTTTATTCTCATTCTCTTTTACCCAGGTTTGTGGTAGTCTTGAAAACTATGAGCTTAGTAGTCATGAAAGGAGGCATACAGCGTTGAAGTTCCACAAAGCATTACCTTGAGAGCACTGTCAGTATTAGTCTCCTCTGCCAGCTTCCTGGGAAATCCCCATTTTTAGGGCTTGTTATTATTTGACCTGACTCAGAACTCCTTGAGTTGGGAAAGTTCTATCCCCAGGGCATTAATCAAAAACAACCAATTGTTTAATATCTCAGCTGCCTGAGGTGGCATTTTCAGTTGGGGTAAACAAGAGGCTAGCCAAAAACTTAAAACTATGACATATTTCAGGGGATATAGAAAGCCATGTACGTGTGCAGGGCTATGTACATAATAAGTTAGGAAAAAGCTTAAAAAACCCTAATCTCTTTAGGGCTCTAATAATGGCTGACCTTGAGGCCTATGTGAGCAGAAAGTGAAGGCAAAGGCAAGAATTCTAAAGGCCTTTCATTGAAGATGTGCTCCAATGCACTAAGAGAGCCCCTCAGCAAAGGGTGGAAAACTTACTGTTTGAGGCATTTACAAAAATCACTGTCTAATCATTAATTGACCACTAAGCTAACTGAGCAGAGACTTAAGAGGTCACAAGTAACAGGAAATAAAGATTTTACAAAATCAGTCTAATAAAGTAACTAAACAGACATTATCATCATCTTCAACAACAACAAAACAGCAACAACAACAAATTTTCAGGAGGAAGGAATCTGATTTCCCCATTTACTATATTATATTATTTAAAATGTCCAATTTTCAACCTAAATTATGAGACACTAAAAGAAAAAGGGAAGTATCCTATATAATAAGAGCCTAAGATTCAAATTGTCCCCTTGGGTGGTCATTCAATCGAGTTTGACCACTCACTAGGACATGCGCTGACCATCAGGGAGGGGGTGGCACAGAACATGGTGGGTGTCAGTGATGCGGCACTGGCAGTGGGCACCAGTGGAGGTGCTGCTGGCCCTGATGAGCCCCAACGAGAGCGGAACCACGGTGGGATAGTGGAGCAGGTGAGCAGGTGGCGCCAGGCCATGGTGGGTTCAAGCAGGGGCCTAATGGCCCCACTGATAACCCTGTAGACAGCAACTAGCTGCAGCAGGGGGCAGGGCCACCGCCTGGCTCCCAGGCACTGAGGGAACCAGATGAGGGGCCTGGCCCCAATTGATTGTACCACAGGCAGATGGTAGAGCAGGTGACGGGGGTGGCGCCAGGCCAAGGCAGGGTGCCAGGTGGGGCTGTGGGGCTGCAAGGCTGGGGGCATGAGCTGGGATCCGATCCTCACAGGCCATCCTGAGGAACCCCACCCATGCACAAATTTGTGCACAGGGCCTCTAGTAACTCATAAAAGGGAACAAAAGTAATCAATAGAAATTGTCCATAAGGAAGCCATATTTGAGAACTTATCAGAAAGTCTTTTAAATAGCTATTAAAATTTTATTCAGAACTACAGAAAACCATGTCCAAAGTATTAATGGAACATATGAGAATAATGTCTCACCAGAGAGTATAAGAATGAAGAGATAGAAGTTATTTTTTTTCTGTATTTTCCTTTAAGGCTGCTGATATATATTTATTTCTTTATTGATTAAGGTATTACATATGTGTCCTTATCCCCCCATTACCTCCCTTCCCCACCCATCCCCTCACCCCCCCGTTGTCTGTGCCCATTGGTTAGGCCCATATGCATGCATACACGTCCTTTGGTTGATCTCTCCCCCTTACACCCACCCTCCCCTACCTTCCCTCTAAGGTTTGACAGTTTGATATATGTTTCTCTGTCTCTGGATCTGTTTTTCTTTTTCTTTTTTCTTTTTCATTGATTTCAGAGAGGAAGAGAGAGAGAGAGAAATATCAATGATGAGAGAGAATCATTGATTGGCTGCCTCCTGCATACCCCCTATTGGGGGTCAGGGGATCAAGCCTACAACCCAGGCATGTGCCCTTGCCCGGAATTGAACCTGGGACACTTTAGTCCACAGGCCAACGCTCTATCCACTGAGCCAAACCGGCTAGGGCTAGAAGTTATTTTTAAAAATTAGTAATTCTGGAGTTGAAAAGTAATGACTGAAGTAAAATTTTCACTAGAGGAACTAAACAGCAGATTTTAATTTATAAAAGAAAGAATCAGCAAACTTAATAATAAGTTAATTGAAGTTATATAGTTGAAGAAACAAAGAGAAATAAAATGAAGAAAAATAAACAGAACTTTAGATATCGTCAAGCATGCCATCATAAACTTAATGGAAGAGGAGAGTCTGAGAGGAGAGAGAGGGAGAGAGAGAGGGAGAGGGGGGAAAGAGAGAGAGAGAGAGAGAGAGAGAGAGAGAGAGAGAGATTTATAGAAATATCAAGATGCTCAACAGACACCAAATAGAATAAACTAAAAGAGGTCCATACCTAGAAATTTTTAAATTCAGAAAGTTCATGTGCCATATATGTCCATCTAAGCCTAGTTATTTTGTCCCCCAGTCACCTTTATAGTGTTACCATATTATAACTGCCAATAACTTATAAAATGCCTATGTTCCTATGCAACACAAACTAGTCTCATTTTGCCAATATGAACAAGATCCCCTTTTGTCCTGTGATCTACAAGTATTACTTTGAAAATTACAAGTCGCAATAGATTGGCACAACAGAAACAATCACCATCTGATTTGTTCCTTTTTATGTCATAATGTTGTGAAGTGCCTTAAACATTTGGTGTTTTATGAAGCATCTGGCTGTTAGCCAAATTTGTAAGACAGCACAACCTAAAGCAAAAGGACTGCCGAGTGAGACAAAGGAAAATGAAAACTATTACTGGAAAACAGTGACCAAAACTGTGGAATCTGACTTAAGGGAAGTTAGCAGAAGGTAGGCTTAGCAGAGTAGCAAAACCCATGTTTCACCTTGGAAGGCTCTGAACTACTGAGTATGAGAAAGGCTGCTAACTATAGAATGATAAGATTTGAAACAAATAGGATGATTTTCAGTAAAAGAATTTTTAAAAACTATTTGTAAAACATTTATAAAAGCAGACCATATGTTGTCTCTTGAAACCTTAGGAAAACTTCATAGTTTTTTGAAGTTTACAGTTCCATTATATTAAACATATGGGTAAGTTTGGAATTATTCATAATATTTAAATTAATTTGAAAATAATTAAAATTCAGAAAAACCTCATGTGCACATCCAACTTCTAGGCAATGTTATTATGGTATAAAATTGCCAAGGAAATTTATAGTGAACAGGTGTGTGAAGTAATTGAGGGGGGAAAGTTTCAAACATTAATTAGCAAGAATTATGAATATCCTTGTTGGATTGTTTTCTCTCAAGTTGACACAATTTTAAGCATATGTATAGTGGAAATATTTTTAAATTATGAATACAAATGGAAAGTAAAATCTCATTTATAATATTCTGCACTTTTGCCATTAATCACTTGATGAGACATAGAAGGAAAATGAAAAAATAGGTCTACACCAAAAGAAAAATATGATTCTAAATATTTTTGAAAGTTTATTCAATACGTTTGTTAATAGTGTTGAAATGTTCTCATTCCAAATCCAGCAAAAATAACTATTCTTTCACTGCAAAAAGTATCTCTGTTGAAACTTGGAGAGAAAAGGATAATTATGCCAAAAATAAGACCCAACGACCTATACTCAAGGAACTTACAGGAGGAGCAGAGCCAGACCCTTCCCCCCGCCCCCAAAAAAAGAGCCTAAGTTTAGAAAATAGTGTTACAACTGTTATAAGAAACATATAGAAGATGTCGCAAGTACATAAGGCTTTGCCCTGGATTTGGAAATGTGGTGGGATTTGGGTGTTCATCCAGTAGATAAGAATAGCAGAAAATATTTTAGAGAGAAAAAAAGAGCAGGTATAAACCTTTAGAATTCTAAATAAGGTTTTTGTACAGTGCTAACAGAAGTTGTAGAGTGCTACCATAACAAAAACTTAAAAGGAGAAAAGGCTTTGGAATCAGCTGTGGAGAGAAGTTGGAAAGCTGGGGAGAGTGTTGATGAGAGCCTGAAGAGCCTTGAAGAATGTTTCATGAAATCCTAATGACCTTCAGGGAGGATGTGAGTAAGGGCTTGAAGCAAATGTTATTTGACACTGGAGAAAAATGGTCTTTGTCATATAGAGTCAGAAAGTTTAGCAATAATGTCATCTGCAATAATGGGGAAAATAGAAAACTTACCTAAACTGTGCAATTGGGCTAAGGACACTTCCAGACTATTGAAAGTGCTTCCTGGTTTCTTCTTCCTGCTTGTAATAAAATTTTAGAAGAGAGAGATGAACTAAAAAAGGACTTTTAAACAAAAAGGAAATTAAAAATTTCAGCCTCTAAAGACAACAAATGACGCTATACTAGTAATTAAGAAAAGACTTCTAGGTAAAGATCAAATTCAGCACATTCTGAAGAAAGCATGGGCTAATCATAAAAAATTTTGAGGGAGACCAAGATGGCGGCGTAGGTAAACACCGGAGACCGCTGCCGCAAACAACCATTTCAAAAATACAACTAAAAGACTGAACGGACATCACCCAGAACCACAGGAAGGCTGGCTGAAGAGAGACTCTACAACTAGAAGGAAAGAGAAGAGCAAATCGAGGCTCAGAGGCGGCACAGTGTGGAAAATACAAAGGTACCGAGGTGCGCGCGCAAAGCGGGCTGGTGGCTGAGGGCGCGGTTGTCGTTTTCTGTCGGGAGTGAGTCTCAGACTCTGGGCTCCAGATCCGGGCGAGTCTCTAGGGACCCAGACTCAAACGGGAGAAGCGGGATTATCCGGCATCAGTTGGAACCTGAGGGCAGCTTTCTCTCCGAGGTTTGCAGCGGCTGCCGGGATTCTGAGAAGCAGAGCCTCTGGGAACGGGACTGAGCGTGGCCATAACTGCTCCCTCCGCCCGCCCTGTTGATCCCGCCCCGCCCAAACCCTGCGCACAGCCATTTGCCGATCGCCTCAGGCAAAGGCTGGATTAGCGCCTCCCCAGAAGGCAGACGTTTTCCATACAGCTGATTCCTATAGCCAGTCGGCCTGGGGGTCAAATCCCTCTAGTGTTAACTACAACAATTAAGGCTTGGCTAGAACAAGACTGCGCACAGAGACCACAAGGGGGTGCACCAAGAAAGCATAAAAGATGCGGAGACAAAAAAACATGACAGAAATGGAGGATATGGAGCTAAGAATCGCAATTTTGAGGGCTTGCCATAAATTTGTGCAGAGCCTCACGAAAACTAATGAGACCCTCGATGCTACGATAAAGAAATTAGAAAGTAAGCATACACGGACTGAAATAAAGAATATTATACCCAATAGCAGACCAGAGGAGTACAATAATCAAACCAAAGATTCGACAAAAAACACCCAATTGGAAAAGCAAAATGAAAAAGAATCCGAAAGTGTGAAGATAGTGTAAGGAGCCTCTGGGACAGCTTTAAGCGGTCTAATATCAGAGTCATTGGAGTGCCAGAAGATGAGAGACAGCAAGATATTGAAAACCTATTTCAAGAAATAATGGCAGAAAACTCCCCCCACCTGGTGAAAGAAATGGACTTACAGGTCCAAGAAGCGCAGAGAACCCCAAACAAAAGGAATCCAAAGAGGACCACACCAAGACCCATCATCATTAAAATGCCAAGAGCAAAAGACAAAGAGAAAATCTTAAAAGCAGCAAGAGAAAGAGGCTCAATTACCTACAAGGGAATACCCATACAACTGTCAGCTGATTTCTCAACAGAAACTTTGCAGGCCAGAAGGGAATGGCAAGAAATATTCAAAGTGCTGAATACCAAGAACCTACAACCAAGATTACTTTATCCAGCAAAGCTATCATTCAGAATTGAAGGTCAGATAAAGAGCTTCACAGATAAGGAAAAGCTAAAGGAGTTCATCACCGCCAAACCAGTATTATATGAAATGCTGAAAGGTATCCTTTAAGAAGAGGAAGAAGAAGAAAAAGGTAAAGATACAAATTATGAACAACAAACATGCATCTATCAACAAATGAATCTAAGAATCAAGTGAATAAATAACCTGATGTACAGAATGAACTGGTGATTATAATAGAATCAGGGACATAGAAAGGGAATAGACTGACTATTCTTGGGGGAAAAAGGGGTGTGGGAGATGCGGGAAGTGACTGGACAAAAATCATGCACCTATGGATGAACACAGTGGGTGGGGAGTGAGGGTGGAGGGTGGGGTGGGAGCTGGAAGGAGGGGAGTTATGGGGGGAAAAAAGAGGAACAAATGTAATAATCTGAACAATAAAGATTTAATTAAAAAAAAAAAAGACTTATATAGTAAATACCCCTTTTAATGTCTCCAGTAATCAATATTTCTCACTGTATAATATCATATATCAGAAAATCAATATAATTTAAATTATTGAATTATAACAATTAATTTTTTTCTTCTTATAAGTTCATTTAGACATGATGGCAATTGATATTCTAGTTCTAAAAATGTTATAGTAATATATATATATATATATATATATATATATATATATATTCGTTTTCTTTAATTAGCAGTCACAATTCAAATCCAAGACTGTCTGATTCAGTGGCTATGTTCTAATGGTAAAAATATAGGAAGTGCCTAATGTTATCCTTAATACTCCATACACACCAGAATATTAGATGAGAACTTAAGCATGTGATCAAATATCACAAGCATTTAAACTAAATAGGAAATACAAACAGGAGAGCTAAAACTTTTTTGGAAAATAAAATTAGTAATCTAATCCAAAATAGATTGTATAAGATGTATAAGTGGTATCCTCAAGAAAATACTGGGAGATGTTGGAAATGTTAAATTACCTTGATTATGGTGATGGTATCACAGGTGTATGCTTATGTCCAAACTCAATAATTGTATACATTAAATATGTGCAGTTATTTTGTATATAAATAATACCTTAATAGAGCTGTAAAAGAAAAGTACAAAGACTTCAACTTTTATAGAATAAACTACAAATTTATTATGTTAACACATCTTGGTCACAAGCAATTTAAAAGGTATATTTTTTAAAATATATTTTTATTGATTTCAGAGAGGGAGAGGGAGCAATAGAAACATCAATGATGAGAGGGAATCATTGATTGGCAGCCTCCTATACACCCCATGCACTGGGGATCAAGCCTGTAACCCAGGCATGTGTCCTGATGGGGAATCAAACTGTGACTGCATGGTTCATAGGCTGATGCTCAACCACAGCTACACAGGCTGGGTGGTCATAAACAATTTTTAAAAATTTGTTCCTGTAAGGGGAATATAGTCAATAATATTGTGATAAGTTTCCATGGTGACAGATGATAACTAAAATTATTGGCATGATCACATTGTAAGGTATAAAAATGTTGAATCACTATGTTGTACACCTAAAGCTATTATAACCAATATAATATTGTATACCAACTATACAGAAGTTAAAAAATAAATTTTAAAAATTTGTTTCTTTAATACAAAAAAAAAATTTTTGAAAGTTTGGAATTTTTAAATTCTCTTTTAAAATTCTTTGTTAACACTTCAGAAATATTCAAGACAGTGCATCAGAGAATCATTTAAACAATAAGCTTCCCTATAAGGTTTGAGAGTGTTGTCCCTCAAGAGGCTCAGCAGAAGTTCAAGGAAAAGAAGAGTATATCTTGAAGAGATGTGTTGGCTTGGTCTTTGTCTAATGGAGTCAACTCTAATCAAATTCACAGGATACTTATAAACTTTAAAAAAAATATTCATATTGCCAAGTATACCAAAAATATTCATATTGCCAGCTTGTACTAAAATGGGTAAAGAGAGCACAAGAGGACACAGGGCTTTGTATTTTTCAAATTTCTACTGGCAGAAAGTAGGCTGAGAAATCTACACAGCTGCACATACAGACTAGTTTCCATGGAAAAGGAAGAGTGGCGCAGAGGCTAAAACTAAAAGCCTGAAGGGTGGAGCCAAGAGTCATCATGAATCAATCCTGGGAAGGGGTACGTTTAAGTCATAATAAGAAACTCCCAACATTTACCTTGTTGAATTTTATAATTGCTATGAACCAGTGATTTGTGTATGCTGTTCCTTTTTCCTCATTTTAAAGAGGAATATTTTTCATGGCTGTCCTATACCTGTCCATCATCATGTCTTGGGTGTGGGTGTGTTAGAGGAGGAATAAAGTTTATCTTTAGTTTACATGTCTTTGGACCAAGAGGAACTGTACCCAAGGAGTTATACTTAAGGCATAGTGACTCATCCACAAATACCTTTATTTGGAAGATGAGATTTTTTTACTTTGAGCTGATGTTTTAATAGGATGAGATTTTGATGGGCAAATGGGTGAGTGTGATTTGCATGTGTGTGGGACATGTACTGCTGGGGAGTCATAGGATGGACAATAGTTGATAACCTTCAAAATAGTCCCTAATGATTCTCACCTCTTATTATTCTTGTCTTGTGTAGTTCCTTCCCACGTATCCTGGGGCATTGTGGAAATTAAGGAGTATAACTGAAGCTGAGAATAGGTCAGGAAAGTGATTAAGATTTCTATCTTACTCTCTCCTTGACTATTCATTCTGAGAAGCCAGCTGCCACATGTTCCCTATGGAGAAGGAACCAAGGCCTTTTGCCAAAGTCAACATCAATTTGCCACCTTATGCAAATTAGCCATCTGGGAAATGGAGCCTCCAGCCCCAGTCCTGGTCTTTTCCAGGACTAGTCATCTATGATAAGGAAAAATAACAGGGATTTAAAATGGTGATGGAGTAAGTGGATGCTACACAGACATGCTCCCAGAATCAACTGGTGCTGGAGGCAGAGACCAATAAATAGTTAGCATAATAAATGTGAGAGGTCCGTCAGAAGGCTGATGGACCTTGGGGGTTTTGGAAAGGGCTAAAAGCTATGCACCGATTGCTCTGTCAAGACAATGGTGGCTGAAGGCAATCTCCTAACCTGATAATCTTTTACTGTTTACCAAACCTTACCTTTGATATGTCTGTTTGGTTTGCTAAAAGGAAAATGTATATTCCAGTAAATAAAAAGCAGTGGGTCCGGAGATTCAGGGAGCCACTCCACTAGAGGGTGAGGCCTCCACCTGGCTTTCCCCCAATGCCTTCTAAATTTATATTTCTTATCTAGTATATCCATTTACGCATAGCTCTTTCTCCAGATTCTGAATCCTTGCTGCAAAAGGTTGCAGCAAACTGGAATTACAACTAAAATACAAACAAAAGCCATCCTGAATAATCAACTGAAGAATAGCTGGAGAGAACCCTGATAACCAAGTATAGAAATTGGAGACCACATAGAGACTGGTAGGAAGGGCAGTGGCACCAAAGGGCTGACCCAGCTCCCACAGACAGCAGCTGAAGTTCCAGAGAGATATCTCAGCTGTGGGGGTTGCCACTGAGAACTCTGGGGTCTAATCCCCAAGCTCACCCCATTTCTAACAGAGAATACCAGAACTGAGAAATATGTCCACATAACATCTGGCTGGAAATGCAGGAACCCTCTTAAAGGGCCAAATCACAAAATTTCATGTGCAGCCACTCACCTTGGGCTCCAGCAGAGAGTGGGGGTCAGAGTGAACTGCAGAGTAAGCATAAGCCGGGGTTGGGGGCTCTGGGGTTAGAGCTTGGAAGGCAGACACCCTGGTTTTCTGTGCTGAGTCATTCACTCATGCTGTGGAGGTCATCTTTCTAAGGCAGACCTTTGCTACCCAGGTCACTTTTGCCTGGGGGAAGACAGTTGACCCAAGCTATTGAAAAAACCCCTTTCCCACCTGTGGAGTTTCTGAGGTGCATTATGAGACTGAGAATAATAATTAGCCTCCAGGCAGAAGCAATTGCCCCACCTTATTGGAAAACCTCTCACCTCACCTGTGGACGATTGCTTGAGGTTACTCAAGGCTGAATCCAATTAATCCGTGAGCAGAGGTGGGTCTCTGGAGGCTTTGAGTCTTTGCCTGATCTAATTAGTCAGAAATAGCACTTGAATCCCCACTGCAGACACCACCCCAGACCAGGCATCAAAGCAAAAGCCAGTGGGACCCCAAATGCTTTCACCTGACACTTATAGGATCAGCTCCATGGGGGAAGGGAGTACAGCTCAGAACAGGGGCAATCAAGGTGTGAGACTAAAGGCAGACCCAGCCTCTGGGCTAAGGAATTCCTGATCACTGGACTAGTAGGGGTTTCAACCTCTCAGACTTCAATCAGATTGCTCAGGGCCAGAAAGGGAAAGTGACTCACATTCACCTGCACTAGAAAAGTTCCCGGGAGACTCAGGATAGACACAGCAAGGGACAAGATTCAACAACATCAGAGAAAAATCAAATGATCCCCACAAATTGCAGACCCAAAGCACTGTATAACAGCTGGCATGATGACAATGGGGTTGAACCTCAATGGTAGCAAGTTGGGAGGGAGATCCATCCCACAAATAGGACATCAACAATCAAGTCCCAATTACAACAAGAGAGCTTAAATAAGGCACACAAGAAGCATTCCTAGAGCATCCAGCTCAGGGAAACAAAGAGACTGCACCACTGGACCCCCAAGACACTTTCTATATAAGGCCATCCCACATAGACTGGGAGGCATAACAGTTCTATCTAATATATAGACACAAATACAAAGAGACAGCTAAAATAGGGAAACAAAGAAAGCACCCCCAAATGAGAGAAAAGAATGAATCTCTAGAAAAAGAACTAAATGAAATGGAGGCAAGCAACCTATCAGACATAAAGTTCAAAGTAATGGCTATAAAATGGCTTAAGGAACTCAGTGCAAATTATAACAGCATGAAAAGGTAAATAGAGGCCATGAACAAGAACCAGACAGAAATGAAGAATGATATATATGACTTCAAGAACACACTAGAAGATATTAACAGTAGATTGGATGAAGCCAAGGATTGAATCAGGGATTTGGAAGACAAGGAAGAAATAAATACCCAATTAGAGCAGCAAATAGAAAAAATAATTGAAAACCAGAAGGATAGTCTAAGGGAGATCCAGGACAGTGTGAAACACAACAACACCTGCATTATAGGAATACCAGAAGGGGGAGAGGGTGAACAGAAATAATGTTTAAAGAAATAATGACAGAAAACTTCCCCAACCTGGTGAAGGAGAATGTCACACAAGTTCAGAAGGCACAGACCTAATCAAGATGAACCCAAAGAGACCCACACCTAGACACATCATAATTTAAATGGCAAACGTTAAAGACAAAGAAAGAATCTTAAAGGCAAAGAGAAACAGAAAATTACCTACAAAGGAATTCCCATTAGAATGTCAGCTGACTTCTCAATAGAAACATTTTAGACCTGAAGGGAGTGGCATGAAGTACTCAAAGTAATGAAAAGTAAGGGCCTAAATCCAAGACTACTGCATCCAGCAAGGCTATCATTAAAAATTGAAGGTGAAATAGAAAGCTTTCCGGACAAAAAAAAAAAAAAAAGCAACGTTAAAGGAGTACATTACCACCAAACCAGCAATGCAAGAAATGTTAAAGGGACTGCTTTAAGATGAAGAAATGGAAAGAGAGAGTATCATAGGCATAAAGAAAATAAATGTGGCAATAAATAAATATCTATCAATAATAACTGTAAATGGTCCAGTCAAAAGACATAGAGTGATCAAATGGATAAGAAAATATAACCCATATATATGCTGTCTATAAGAGACCTACCTCAAAACAAAGGATATATACAGACTAAGAGTGAAGAGATGAAAAAATATATTCCATGCAAACGGAAAGGAAAAAAAAAGCTGGGGTAGCAATATTTGTATCAGACAAAATAGACTTCAAAACAAGGGCCATAACAAGAGACAAAGAAGGCCACTTCAGCCCAAGCTGGTTTGGCTCAGTGGACAGAGCATCAGCCTGCAGACTGAAGGGTCCCAGGTTTGATTCTGGTCAAGGGCACATGCCTGAATTGTGTGCTTGATCCCCAGTAGGGAGCATGCAGGAGGCAGTGGATCAATTATTCTCTCTCATCATTGATGTTTCTGTCTCTCTCTCCCTCTCCTTCCTCTCTGAAATCAATAAAAATATATTTAAAAAATAAAAGAAGGCCACTTCATAGTACTAAAGGGAATGGTTCAGTAAGAAAATATAACCCTTGTAAACATATGTATACCTAAAATAGGAGCACCCAAGTACACAAGCAAAACCTGTTGATGTACTTTAAGAGAGAGATTGACAGCAATACAGTCATGGTAGGGGACTTTAACATCCCGCTGACATCACTGGATAGATCTTTCATACAAAAAATTAACAAGGAAACAGAGACCTTAAATGACACACAAGATCAGATGGATCTAACCAATACTTACAGAACATTTCACTCCAAAGCAACAGAATGTACATTCTTCTCAAGTGCACATGGAACATTCTCAAAGATAAACCACATGTTAGAGAAAAACAAGTCCATACAAATTCAATAAGATTGATATAATACCAAGCATCTTCTCAGATCACAATGGCATAAAGTTAAAAATCAACTACAATAAAAATCCTCAAAAACACTCAAATACATGAAGGCTAAATAGCATATTATTAAACAATGAATGGTTACCAATGAGATCAAGCAGGAAATGAAAAACTTCCTAGAAACAAATGAAAATGAACACACAACCACCCAAAACCTATGAGATATGACCAAAGCAGTCCTGAGAGGGAAGTTCATACTACAGGTCTACCTCAAGAAACAAGAAAAAGGACTAACAAACTATCTAAGCCAACAACTAAATGAATTATAAAGAGAACAGCAAGAAAAGCCCAGAGTAAGTAGAAGAAAGGGAATAATAAAGATTAGATTAGAAATAAATGACATAGAGACTAAAAAAACAACAACAAAGGAAAACAAACAAAAAAGTACAAAAGACCAATAAATCTAAGAGCTTGTTCTTTTGAAAAGATAAACAAGATTGATGAACCCCTAGCCAGATTTATCAAGAAACAAAAAGAAAGAACCCAAATAAATAAAATCAGAAATGAAAGAAGCGATATGACAATGGACACCACAGAAATACAAAGGATTGTAAGAAAATACTATGAACAACTATATGCCAATAAGCTAGACAATGTGGATGAAATGGACAAATTTTAGAAACATACAATCTTCCAAAACTCAATCAGGAAGAATCAGAAAACCTGAGTAGGCCAATAACAATTGACGAAATTGAAGCAGTAATTTAAAAACTTCCAGCAAACAAAAGTCCTGTGCCAGATGGATATACTGGAGGATATTACCAAACATTCAAAAAAGAATATCTATTCTCTTCAAACTGTTCCAAAAAATTCAAGAGGAAGGCACACTTCCAAGCTCTTTTTATGAGGCCAGCATTATCCTAATTCCAAAACCAGATAAAGACACTACCAAGAAAGAAAATTATAGGCCAATATCTTTGATGAACAATGATGCTAAAATATTCAACAAAATATTAGCAAATTGGGTCCAGTGATATATTAAAAGTATCATACACCATGATCAAATGGGATTTATTCCAGAGATGCAAGGCTGGTACAATAGTCACAAATCAATAACTGTGATATATCACATAAACAAATTGAAAGATAAAAACCACATGATCGTAACAATAGATGCAGAAAAAGCATTAGAAAATTCCAGCACCCTTTTTTGATAAAAACTCTCAGCAAAGTGGAAATAGAGGGAACATACCTCAACATAATAAAAGCCTTATATGACAAACCTATAGCTAACATAATCCTCAATGGGCAACAACTAAAAGTGTTTCCCTTAAGAACAGGAGCAAGACAAGGATGTCCGCTTAAACCACTCTTATTGAGCATAGTACTGAAAGTCCTAGCCACAGCAATCAGACAAGAAGAGATAAAAGGAATCCTATTTGGAAAGGAGGAAGCAAAACTATCTTTTTCACAGATGATATGATATTGTACCTAGAAAACTCTAAATACTCCACCAGGAAACTACTAGACTTAATAAATGAATTCAGCAACATAGAAGGATATAAAATCAACATCCAGAAATTGATGTCATTTTTATACACCAATAATGACCTCTCAGAAAGAGAAACTAAAAAAGCAATCCCATTTACCACTGCAACAAAAACAAGTGAAATACATAGGAATAAATTTAACCAAGGTGGTAAAAGACCTATACATGGAAAACACTAGGACATTGCAAAAAGAAATAGAGGAAGATACAAACAAATGAAAGCATATACCATGTTCATGGACTGGAAGAATTAACATCACTAAAATGCATATATTTCCAAAAGCAATCTATGTATTCAGTGCAATCCCTATTAAAATAGTAATACCCCCAAAATATATATGGAACCATAAAAGACCCCGAATAGCTGCAGCAATCTTGAGAAAGAACAAAGTAGGAGGAATCACAATACCGGACATAAAACTATACCACAAGCCATTATAACCAAAACACTCTGGTACTGGCACAAGAATAGGCATATAGGCTGATGGATCAGAACAGAGACCCCAGAAATTAACCCACATTATGGTCAATTAATATTTGACAAAGGAGACAAGAACATACAATGGAGTCAAGACAGTCTCTTCAACAAATGGTGCTGGGAAAACTTGACAGACACATGCAAAAAGATAAAAGTAGACCACCAACTTATACCATATACAAGTATAAACTCAAGATGGATAAAAGACTTAAATGTAAGGCATGAAACCATAAAAATCTTAAAGGAGAACATAGGCAATAAAATCTCAAATGTCTCTCATAACAATATGTTTACAGATACATCTCCTAGAGCAAAGGAAACTAAGGAAAAAATAAATGAATTGGACTACATCAAAATAAAAAGCTTCTGCACAGCAAAAGAAACCACCATCAAAATGAAAAGGGAACCCATTGTGTGGGAGAACACATTTGCCAATGGTACATCTGATAAAGGGTTCATATCCAAAATATATAAAGTACTCATGCAGCTCAGCAAAAGGAAGACAAACAATCCCATTAAAAAATGGGCAGAAGACTTGAATAAACATTTTTCCAAAGAGGACATACAAGTGGCAAGAGACATGTGAAAAAAATGCTCAGTCACTAATCATCCGAGAAACGCAAATTAAAACCACATTGGGATATCACCTCACATCTGTCAGAATGGCTATCATCAAAAAATCAACAAACAACAAGTGCTGGTAAGCAACAAGTGTGTAAATATATAAATATATTAAAAAATCTTAAAAATTAAAAAAATGAGAAATAAGAGCACAGATAGTCTGAAGAAATATTCAACCACTAGTTCACTGCTGATGGGAATGCAGATTGGTGCAGCCACTATGGAAAACAGTATGAAGTTTCCTCAAAAAATTAAAAATGGAACTTCTGTTTGACCCAGTGGTTCATAGCCTGGATTTATAGGACCCTATGTTCATAGCCACATTATTTACAATAGCTAAGATTTGAAACAACCCAAGTGCCCATCAGTGGATGAATGGATAAAAAAGCTGTGGGACATTTACACTATGAAATACTATGCAGCTGTAAAAGAGAGAGAGAGAGAGAGAGAGAGAGAGAGAGAAAGAGAGAGAGAGAGATGGATCACTTATCCTTTTGGTCAGCATGGATAGACCTGGAAAATATTATGCTAAGACCTGGAACTAAGCTAATCTGAGAAAGACAAATTAACATGATCTCATTTCTTTGTGGAATCTAATGAGCAAAATAAATTACCAACAAAATATGACCTGAAGCATGGAGGCATGGAACAGAGTGACATATCCTGATGTGGGTTTGGGGGGATGAGAAGAGATAAACCAAAAACTGTATATACTTATATGCATAGCACATGGACATGGGCAATAGGGTAGTGAAGACCTGGGGGTGGTGGGTAGGGGCTGTGGGAAAATAGAAGATATCTGTAATACTATCAACAATAAAAATATGTTTAAAAAAGAGAAATAACAGCACAAATAGTCTGAACCTTTTATTAGTTCCTGAATGGTCTAAAAGTATTAAATTCAAAATTTTAGCAACTGTGGTGTTGCTAAAAGAGATCCACATGTGACCTACTTTGGTCAGAGACTCTATATGATGATTCTGCTGAGGCCTAGGAAATAACTTCTGTATCTTTAGAGTCAGGACATTGGGGAAAATGTTGTGAATGATTTGAAAAGTAAAGTAAACCATGCTAATACATGAGGATCTTAAACATGACACTATGGGGCTTAAGGGTATTTTTAGGTTAAAGATCTAAACTTGAAACATTAAAGTGTTATTAGATTTGTGTTTTAAAAGATAAAATTATCATCAATATGAAGGATTAAAGGAGAAAGAGACTGAAGTCCAAGACACCAATCATGAAATCCAGGAGAATCTGTGAAGAATGAAGTGTGTAACAGCTAGTACTCACCAGCCTAAAGCTGGGGATGAGGGATGGAGAGGTACAAAGCAGATGGTTATCTAAGAAGCGTGTTTGCTCATTACTAGTTCAACTCTCCACAGAAAGTTACAGGATCCTAGTTTTAAAAAGAATATGAACACAGAAGGGCCATCCCTCTGGAAGAAATGAGTGTGGCCCTAGAGTCCCCTAGAGCAGCAAGACTCTTTGCTGTTCTATACCTGCTTTAGGGACTTGCTTAATCTGACTGTGAAGAGGGACTGAAACATTCTTATTTAATAGTCTTGTGATGATTCATAAGCATTAGCTAACTCTACAATGCAGGGATGTCACTAAAGAGAACAGGCAGCAATTTGGGAATTCAGACAGACATGATGTCACTATGAGATGTGTATTTTGGAACAGACAATTCTCATGGAAGAGAGGGACAAGGAGGAGGATCTGTAGCTGTTCCTGTATGTTCCTCAACCAGCTCAATGAGGGGTCAAGTGCAGAAGCTGAAAGAGATTGTTTTAACAAGAATGGTGTGAGATGCTGGGGCTGACCGTGTGAGTTTGTTTGTGATTTACTTTAAACTATTCTGGCACAGGAGTTAGTAAACATTTGAGGGATATTAATCTAATCAAGAACATATACTCCATGGTTCGTGTAGCTTTTAAAATTAGCATAAGGAGGCTAGTTTGTTCAATTTCTTCTATCCTTATGTCTATTTAAAACCAGAAGAATTTTAAATTGGCAAAATAGATACTAGAAAATGATCTTTTAAACTGGTGAAATAAGTAGTGTGTACAGTATATGGATTGGCTAGAAATGTTGTACAGACATTTCCACTTATAAATAAAGAATGAGAATCCTATATAATAAAAAGCTAAAATGCAAATCGACCGAACAGTGGAATGACCAGTCGCTATGATGTGCACTGACCACCAGGGGGCAGATAGTCAATGCAGGAGCTGCCCCCTGGTGGTCAGTGCACTCCCACAGGAGGGAGCACTGCTCAGCCAGAAGCCAGGGAGAGCAGGCCTAAGCCATCAGTCAGACATCCCCCGAGGGCTCCTGAACTGCGAAAGGGCACAGGCCAGACTGAGGGACCCCCCCCCCACACACACCCAAGTGCACAATTTTCATGCACCAGGCCTCAAGTATAATATAATAATAGAATGGTAATAATAATGCAATAATTCTTACATAACAGTATAAGAATTCAGTAAGCCCAGGAGCCTATATGCTTGGGAGTGGCCCCTAATCCTGAGAATTCCACTTGGTTCTGGGTTCAGCCTCTTACAGAGGATGCTGTAACCCCATCCAACTACACAGTTACCTGGATTGTGCAATCAGAATATTGTCACATTTGCCTTGAGTGACCTTTCATGCAGAGGGCCTAAAAGGCCAGACAAATGAGGCTCCACTGGGCTCATACAACCATTTGTATAACTGTGCCTGTACCTGCTACCCATCAATCAGCCTGAGCATGGCTGAATTGCATTGTACCAAAACC
Organism: Myotis yumanensis; assembly: GCF_028538775.1. Taxonomy (NCBI): domain Eukaryota; kingdom Metazoa; phylum Chordata; class Mammalia; order Chiroptera; family Vespertilionidae; genus Myotis; species Myotis yumanensis. The sequence continues at coordinate 94,184,277 of NW_027223753.1, read as the reverse complement.
CACCTAGTCGTGAAGTTATGGGAGGAGACTGTTGCTTCACTTCTCTCTACCTATTGGAAACTGGTAATAGTTCATGAGGAGATCTTAATGGCTGTGATTAGCATGAGGAGTGAGTTGACAGGGCAGTGAGCATTCTCTGCACTTCTGTGTGGCCATGTGACTGTGCACATAGTGTTGGTGTGATGGGGACTCCAGGAAACACCACATGGCTGGTACTGAGAGGGCTGGCCTCTGGGGGATGCTGGGAGGCAGTGCCCTTGGCTGGGTCAGCTGCTGTGGGGGTGCACTAGAGTAGCAGCAGTTGGTATCCTGCCAAAGAGGTCACTCTAGTCACTCTCCCTGCCACACTGGCTTCTGAGCTTGTGTAAGATTATTTTGGACATCTCTAGAAATAACAGGGTGAGCTATGAGGGGCTCAAAGGCCCTCAGCTATGTAGCTGAGGTCCTGAGCCAGCTCAATACAGATCAGTCCCCATGTACCCAAAGCAGTGTCTGGGAACATAGGTTACAAGCTCCTAGCGGAGTCCTGTGTGAGGAGTGATAGAAACAAGTTACTGAGGAAGGAGCATCGAGAAGCACATATCTTCCTAATGGGTCTGGGTCCTGAGCCAGGGTTGGTGCCCCTTTCAGAACAGGGAGTGCTCCGAGGAAGTGACAAGGTGGGTTTCAGGGCTCTCCCTTAGTGGGGATGGTGAGGGAGGCCGCCCCACTCCACTCTACCCCAGGAGAAGGCCCGAGAGGAAGATGACGGATTCTTATCTCCCAGGCCCAGGCCCTGAAGCTCTAGTCTTGAGAATCTGGGAAAGGGTGGATCTGTCCATTGGGATCTACCTGGTGCCAACATTGGAGGGTAAAGGAAAACGAATTCTCTTCTCATAACATTTCTGACACCAAATGGGTGGGTGGTTTTCTCCCATTAAACAATGTTGACACTAACCTCTTGGAGTTAGCACAGACCCCACAGGTTAAGGGCTCAGTCCTACAAGACTGCCCCACTTTAGACATCAATCACAAATGGTGGGTGCCCAGGTTGTCCACACTCTGTCTGATTTGACTATAAATCCAGGCTTCCTTACAGCCCCCTCCTAAGGCTCAATCACTTGCTATAATGACTCATAGAACCCAGGGGGAAACCTTACTATCACCAGTTTATTATAAAGGATGTAATAAAGAACTCAAATGACAGCCAGATGAAAAGGCACATAGGTGAGGTTCTGGGAGGGGCCTGAACACAGGTGCTCTGTCCCCTTGGAGTCTGGGGTGAGCCACTCTCCAGCATGTGGAGGTGTCCTGGTCACAAACCCAGAAACTCCCCAAACCCTTTTGCATAGGCTTTTCATAACAGTTCCATTACATAGGCATGATTGATAAAATCATTGACCATAAGTGATTAACTCAATCCCCAGCTCCGTTCCCCTCCCTAATGGTGGAGGGTGAAGTTGAAAGCTTCAACCCACTAAACACATGGCTGGTTCCTCTGGCAACCAGCCCCACTCTCTGAGAATCACCTTGGTTGGGGAAACTCAGGTATGATTGAAAGGGGCTGATCATGAACAACAACAGATGTTCCTCTCTCCTCTACCACTTAGGAAATTACAAGGGATTTAGGAGTTCTGTGCCAGGAACCAGGAACAAAGACCAAATGTATAGTTCTTATTATATCACAGCATCCCAGAGCATCAGTAAGGTTTCCTCAATTTGGGGAAGAAGTCACAATGCCTGCTTCACCTGGGGGTTTAAGTGGGAAAAGACTGGGGTTCAAAAGAGAGGGACAGGATTGCTTTACATGAGAACATGAAGGCCCCCTTCTGCCTGCAATTGAGACAATGGAAATTTCAGTGGGACTGTCTCACCAGGTGGGGTTGAGGAACTTTGCTGACACTGAGGCAGTCACTGCTGGGCTGAAATGTGAATGTTCTCATGGACTCACACATCATCTTCAGATAGGTATGCGGGCCTTGGAGCTGACCAGTCAAAGCAGCGCTTCCAACCAGGAGCAATGTAGCCGCCAATGACTGCTGGTCAGTCACTTCACACTGGAGGTTTTAGTGGTAGATTTTCTGAAGCAAATACTTTGTGGCGTCTGAGAAATATTCACTAAGGTACATTATTAAAGAGGTTGAACTGATAACTGCCTTAATAATTTATTAGACACTGCTCTGACACTATACACTTTATATCTCAGAAAGTAGGTTTTTTATGAATAGCAAAAAAAAAAACAAAAAACCCTAAACCTGTGTTGGTACATTGTGTTCAAATAGAGAGGTTGTTTTCCTGTGTGGAACCAGCCCATGTTCCTGCGATGGTCCTAGAGTTCCTGTGAGTATGACATTGTTCTCTTAATGGCACTGGCTTTAATATGTCAGAATTTGTCATAAAGGAGAGAGTTTGTATTGCATTTGCCAAGACCACTTATTTGAATAATTGAGCTCGTTAACGAAAGGACAAATAAGGTCCATGTTTATTCTTCAATATAAGACATACTCCATGACTGTTATACATTTTATAAGACAATGAAATAGAGCTGAATGAAATGATATTCAGAAATAAAAATACACATGATATACACAATCACCACATTATGAATCCATTTTTATTTGTTATCTACACAGGTGCACCTCAGGACTCACTGACATATACCAGCGAAGTCAACTACAAACACATGTAGGTCAGCATATGAACACTCAGGTATCTGATGTTTCCTGCTCTTCTGAATAAGTAGTAGTTGAGTTATAAGCCTTCATGGAAGGTGAAACTACTTACATAAAAATTTCTTGTAAAAAACACTACCCAACTAAAATGGAGCTAGAAGCAATATCTAGAACTTCTGAGATATGAGAAGTTCTATGAGAAACTGCAGACTCATATTATGTAAGAAAGTAATATTAATGTAGGCATTGAACATCTAGTAAGCGCAGCAGCAAATTTTCTTTAGGACAGAAAGTAACTTACCTTGGGAAATATAATTTTTTTATCCTAAAAAGGCTTTTAAGGGAGCATGATGATGTATGAGAAGAAGGACTTTGACTCTAAATTAAGAAAAACAAAAAAAAGAAAGAAAGAAAGAAAAAAATTAAAAAGAGCAAACGCAAGGCTGGGAGCATGGTGGCTAGAGAGAAGTGAGGCATGTGGTGATGCACCCTGAACCTGGATTGCCAGAGAACAGAGAGGTGGACTGAGTCTACCGACCAGGTCTCCCCATCATTACACTTTCACAAATGAATTTTCCAAATGAAGCTCCCTCACCTGGCCCACAGCCAACTGAATAAGTATGTGGATGCATGCTGGCTCCCCTTGCCTAATCGCTGTGGTAGGGTAGTGGGGCAGGCGGGATAAGAAAAGAATGACATATAGAACAAGACCCTCATTTTTCTAATATCAAATCCATATTTTTATTCTAAAACAAGAAAAATTGCTATATTTATTGATTTTTATAAAAATGGTGAAAAGATAAGTATTCACACATCTTTCAAAACACGCTCACATCAAAGTATGTGGTGACAATGGCAGCATGCCTAGTTACATCTTTGAGGAAAGAAAGCAAAATAATATTGTTAGACAAAAAATAAACAACTAAAAAGAAACCTATGGTACTTGACAAACATGAGAATTATCCTGTTTTAACCTAGAAATCTATTGCCCAGGTTAGTTCAGGTGAGAATCCATTTCAGGGATTTTTGTGCTACAAACTGGAGCATGAGCCTGTTCTCCCTGATTTTTAAATAGCAACAGGTTCTGCGTAAGTGATGGTATCTTATAAATTACAAATGTGGACATGCTTTTTCCTTAACAGTTTGTGAGGTTTATTTCTCTCCAGGCAGTGGGAAGGGCCACATCAGTGCTTAATTTCCTCCATTTACTAAGGAATGGCAACTGCCTAATTCAAGTGAGCGAAGCCATATCACATCATTAAGAGGGTGGAGAAGAAATACAGGCTCTCGAGTCCTAATGACTTCTTGGAAAAATCTATCACAATAGCCGCAGTCTAGCCAGACTTAACTTCCATGGGTCATGCTGGTTGACTCCTTCGCTGTACAAAGCCTCTTTTCCAATCTGCAATCTGCCCATCAGGGCTCTGGCTAGAAAGCCTCACAGGGTGCGGAGGAAGGCAGCAGGCTGAGCAGGGGGCTGAAATGCTCCCCTTCACGTAACTCTCTAGACTGTGATCATCAACTCTACCATGCAAACCGCCCTCAGTTCTCCTGTGAAAGGTGCCCTGCTGGCATGGGGAGGCCTCCTCATGCAAATGTAGAAATTTAATTACAAATTCAAAGGAGATCCAGTTTCAAAGTAGAGCCTCCTCTCTAAACCTTTTCTGGAAAAAAATCACACCCACTAAGTGCAGGGTCATCAGTGGATTAATTTTGCAAAGAAATTTGGCCTAAGAGCTCTCTTCCATGTGTGGTAGGGCCTGGGGAAAGTTTACCAGCCCACGCGAGGCAGGGAGCGGGACGCAAACTGTGCATCAAGCAGAAGACCTGGTAGAGAGAGCACACCACAGGACAGAAAAGCCTTCCACGCGGGCTTTCAAATCAGACCCTTGTGTCTTATTTAGCATTTGAGTAAAGGCCAACGCTCTGTGGTCTGAGTATTAATGCGTGCACTGGCTTGTATTTTTCCAGACTCTATGAATACCATCAGCTAAAGATAGCACAGCAATATAACACTTCAGTCATGGGGCTTTTTTTTCTAAGGAAACTAAATTAAACATTTTAAGCATAGTCACATAACAGGAACCGGAGAAGCCAACCTTGGGTAAATGCATGGGCCAAAGGAAAGGAGAAATGCAGCATGGTGTAGGAGCCATGGGTAGGGAAGGTCCATTTTCCAGCACAACCACTAAATTATCATGTGGCCTTAACTAAATTAAACATTTTCTTCTTTCTCTACTTCCTCGTTACCTTCCATGTGAAAATAAGGGCATTGTTCAAATAGTGGTTCTTGGCATGCTATACGGATTCACTGGGTGGATATGAGAAATAATGGCGAAAAGCCAATGCAGGTTAAAACTGCCCTCAGTGATGCGGCCACCAAGTTATTCTTAGTTCATTCCATTGCTTTTGCGACAGCAAGAGCCTTGAACAATTTACAGCCAACAATAAAGACATTATCCTAGCGGATCTCAGCAGAGCAGATATGTGGACATGGGAAGTGAGGAAAGTGTTAAGAAGCTGATGGTGAGCTTGGTGGTAGGTGTGTAACTGGAGTTAGTGTGGCTCCACATGGCCTCTTCTTCTTGATGAAACGGCGCCAGCTCATTCCTGAGAGGCCCTGTGCCTTTCTGTGCCGAAGGCAGTTGGGCTCATGTCCCTTACTCCACATCCATGATGAAATGCTGCAGGAGCTCAGGAACAAGAATGATCCACAGGAAATCATTCTCATGTCCAAAAAATGAGCACTTTTGACTTCTGGATGCTCTTTCTTCTCAACCACTGAGCCTTGTGAGACTCTGCGTAGGTGAGATCATGAGGCTTTGAAAGTGTTTGTGTTACTTGAATACCGTTTCCCAGTCTCTTCAACATTGCAAAGCACAGCACTGTTCTCCCACAGGCTGCCCAAGACCTATCTTTTCTTGTTGACAAGTGCAGCACGAGAAGAGCTCTCATCACTGTTGACATCATTCCAAAGGTTTGTAAAAACCACCCGTAAACAGATGTCTCCTTCACTACCTCTCAAAACAGGCGGGCTGCACGCAGATGAATGTTCAATCAGAGGAGAGCGGGCAATGCACTAGGAAACTGTGTGTCATTCATTTGAAATAGAATCAGCTACTTGGGAGAACCTGATGCAGTTGGGGGGAAATGCAGAATAAACGGAAGATAGGAAGTCTGAGGCCTCGTGCCTCAGGGTTCAAAGAAAGCTTATGTTCCAGAAAGCAAACTATTTATCAATTGCATTCACCTGATTTCAGAACAAAACAAAATAATAAGAAACTAAGTGTTCAAGGGCTCAACAGTCTTTGCATTTTTTCTGGCCATATGATCACCCCTTTGAAAGGCATCACTTAATAACTGGAAGCAGTTTTCTTCCTCTAAATTCATCCTCCAGGTTTTAAAAGAAATCTCTGGTATGATAGTCAGTAAACTGAGAAGTAGCAGACATAATGCATTTAGTCCATGACTAAAATCAAGAAATAAACATAAAAAACTCAAGATAGCAGGGAAGTAGCTTCCCAAGTGTGCACTACCATAGGGTGTGGGGAAGCGAGAGAAGGGGTGTGAGGCTTGCCTGTGCCCCAGGGACCAGAGCGCTGGGAGGCCCCCTGGAGCCAGAGGCTCTGAGTTCAAGTGCGGTGGCCCCCACATCCCCAAGGCCGCCAGTCATCATAGGGGTCAAGGTATCAGAACTGCTGATTTTTCAAAAAATCTCAAAGCAGCAGCAACCCCAGCGGTTTTCCTGCAAAGCAAACAAAATATGACTCTTGTTAATTCAACAGAGCTTTTAAAATTGTAATTAGTTGGTTGTGCCCTTAGGAAAACCACACACGATTTTTTATAATGTAGTATGTGTGTATGTGAGAGAAAAAAAAGAAACCCTTTGAAGGAGTCCAAATGCTTACCAGAGTGGGGTTGGGTTTTTTCAGTTTATGCAAGATGTTTCAGTACTGTTTGCCATATCGAAGGACAAGGCCTCTTTGTTCCCTCAGAAGCACAGCCAGCTCCCGAGGCTCTTGCCACCGTCCACTCTATCACCTCGATCCGGCATCAAAGTGAGACTGCGGGTCGCGAGTGGGGAGACTTCCACTCACTCTAGGCCCGTGTCTGACCTGGCCCACACACCATTTGCTGCCCTACATCATTCCTATAGGCCTGGGGTGTCCCAAATTTATGTCTCACGGCTCCAAAGAATGCAGTGGGAACAGTGAAATACCGCTGTTTCTAGAGAGATTTTTAGGGTGTTTCCTCAATGCATCAAAAAACCTCTAACAAATTGCAGGAGATTTATATGCCACAATTTACGTTGTAGATTATGCCTTATTCATAGGGCCTGGAAGTCATACTTTTTCCACAGAAATAATCTCTAACCACCAGATTTCTAAAATCAATATTATCTCAAAGTTGGTTTTACTCATAATAGTTCTGGCCAAAAACCCCATCTTAGCCTAGCAGGAAATATTGTGAAGAATGAGCTATTTTTTAAAAAACATGAGGCTGCTCCCAGAGTTCATATCTTAAACTTACATTTTAATATGAAAACAAAAAGTGAAAAAATAAACTCGGAAGTGGCCACATTGTGTGGACCTGAAACACCCGTCCTGCACCTGCGGGGGCCAAGGTGACCTCTGTGACTAGACAGAACTGGGGGACTCAGGAAGGGATGGTGGATGGCCCAAGAGACTGTCAGGAAGCAAACAGGACCAACTTCAGAGAGAGGGCTCCTCGAGCTGTTCCAGCAAAAAGGGTCCTACATAACTGCAACAGTGTGACCGGCTCAGGGCTTTAGTCTTTGTCCCTGTGACAGGTCACAGATTTCAGGATAAGTAGTAGACTCCTAAGTAAGTGACCTTTACACCAAAGGCCAAAGGCATTTCTAATATTGGTTTGTGACTTTTATTATGACGTATTGATTTATTTCTACCCAGTCTTACTCTATAAAAGATTCAAGGCAGCTTACAAGAATATACACAGTCCAATAGACAAAAACCTCAAGACCAGAATAAATACAAATCCGAATAAAAGATTAAGAGCCAATGGGCTTTTTTGAACTGGAGCAGTTGCCAGGGGCCCAGGAGGAGCTGAGCAGGCCCTGGGCCACTTAGGAGCTTGTGAGGTGCTGGGTCCCAAAGCTCTAGGGCATCTGCCAGGCTGGCCTCGGTCACCACTGAATTCCCAACCCCAGGCCAATCTGGAGCGCTTGCCACCTCCTGCACACCCCATGATTTGTTAATTGCTGGAAATCCCAAGGACAGGACAGCCACATTTGTTTACAGGATAAGAGATTAATATCAGAAGGCAGCAACAATGCAGGTTCACAAATTTTAAGTCTTACATAGTTGTTAAAATTGAGCTGCAAAAAGGCCTTGGACTCATTGCCCTAGATTAGTGAGCTGATTTATCCCCCAACAAGAACATAAATATTGGAGTTTCTATGAGCCTTCTGTAATATAAGTACACTTTCTTGGGCTTCTCCTTTAGGGCATAAATTGGGCTAGCTTACTTATATAATAGTAGATATCCATGTGTAAAACTATCTCTTAAGAATTCCAACAAAATTTTAAGCAGGGTAGAGTCCTTGGGGTCCAAGATTGGGTGAAGACCAGGCGGCAGCTTCGGAGAGAAAAACAATGTGGGTTTTAGATTCAGAGACCCTAAGAGGATGACATTCTACTACTGACCAGCATTATGGCTTTGGGTGAGTTACTGAGTCTTTGAGTCTCTCTAAGGCTTGGTTTACCTGTCTATGCAAAAGAATATATTACTTCCTCTGATCTAACACAGCTGTTATAAGGACCACCAGAGGCAGTTTCTATTCCATTATGGGCACCTGTTGAGCACCTACTATGTGCCAGGCACTGGTCTCGAGATGTTGTTTGGAATATCTCAGTGGAGCCACTTAGAAGCTTAGGAAGTAAGACTATCCCCAACTCACAAACCAGTAAACTGAGGTTTCTCAGATAGAAAATGGCAGTCAGGGTGCAAATACTGCAATCTTTGTCCCCCACCCCATCTCAACCAAAACACCCCTCTGCTTCCCACATAATGCAACAAACACTGGATTTCTCCTAAGGACTGCACACAGCTCTTCAGGAAAAGGACTGCACACAGCTCAGCACCGAGACCAACCTTTCAAATGGGCCTCTTCTGAAGACTATTGGGTCACAAGGTCCTGAGCGTCAGAGCAGCAATTCTTCTCCTAGGAAAACCAAAAGACTTTTGAGGAAGGATAAGAACTTTTTGCATCAGTTCCTGACTTATGTAAACACCTGAGTCAATTATTTTCTTCTGAGTAGAAAGTTCTTGAAACCTTGTTGCTAATGATCCTCTGACAGATACGATGAGTCCAGCTCAGGCGCAACCCCACTCTGCCCTGTAGCTCCTGTCATCACTACCCTCCCTTCGAATCAGGGACAAAGAGCTCAGCACCTAACAACACCTGAGTTTCACATGTGTGTGTGCTGTCAAAACCTCCTTGGACACATTCACTTGGACAAAGCATGAGAGTCAGGACTGAGACTTGGGTTGCAGTGACAACAAAGACGTGCTGGACACAGAAACTGCTTCGTCCAAAAGTTTTCAAATCCAGCGGACAAGAGTCAAGTGCTACAAGAGAGGCTCAGGAAGACAGAGAAAGCACCTCCAATTGGGGGTTGAGAAGAGCCATCCTAAAGGAGGTGGCATTTAAAATAGGCCTTAGACAATCGCCATGATTTGAGCTGATCTAGAGTGAGGAGTGGAGACAAGACTGGACCCAAGATCGGGCATTTTGGAACAGGCCTGGACTGTTGGCTGTGCCTGCTGTGCACAACGGGGAGCACTTGAAGACTGTTTGATCAGAGTTGTAATTAAAGAAATCATGATTGGTGAATTAGCGAAGAGAGCCAATGGAGGTTGAATATAGGCTCATGGGTTATTTTATTAGCTCGGTGAATTGGAAGAAGAGCATGTGCTAAGGGAGTAGTGCTGGGCCTGGGAGGGAAGGTAGAAGGCACTGGGAGAAAAGGAAACAGGTCACATTTATTCAGTTTTCCTTCCTTCAGCTCCAAAGCATTTACTGTCTGTAGGAGGGGTTGGTTGAGTTCTCATAGACTTGTAGTTTGGGAATGCTTTGTTCCTCCCCACAGAGAGCTGTGTCTGATGCAGGATGGGTTATATATGGATGGTTGGGTCATAAGGAAAGCTTATGCTGTCTCTTCACCTTCCTCATCCACACACTGAGGAGAACAGTGCCTGTTCCAGAGGATTGGTGTGGGGATTAAATGAGTTTTATTTGTATAGCAGTTAGAACAGTGGCAAGAACAATGCCATATAACTATAATTTTTATGATAATGAACTAGCTTTATCCAATGGAATTTTTTTAATCCTCACCATTCTTGAAATATCTATCCACCTTAGGTGCCATCAGATAGAATAACAAAAAGGTGATTTTGTTGCTGTTACATCATTTAAAAAATGTTTTTAAATACTTTCCAAACTGTATAATGTCATTAATTATCCGCTGTGGTTTCCATATTGTCCTACCACGTCAAAGTGTATTTAGACACCAATAAGCTTGGATAAAAATACATTGGTGGAAAATTGGCCCAAAATAGGTTGGTAACCCTAATAAGCAGTTTATGTAGTCTGAGTAAGGTACCGAATAGGTAATATGTCTATTTTTACTTGCCATCAGTACCAATTATCAAGGAAAGGTATATTCAGACACAAATAAAATTGAGTACTGATGCTGAATTTAGAAGCAAAGCTAATGTCAATAAAAACTGAACGTGGAAAAAATGAGTACCTGAAGCATAGTCATTCCAAGGTTTGCTGGTCAGTGGAAAAGCTCCATTCTGAACCCCAGGGAGGAGGGAGGACAAGGAGCAGAGATCGGGGAAGTGAAAGTGTGTCAGACTCGTGTTACCCAGGGGCCAGATGCTCGAGTCACACCTACCCTCAGTGAGCCCGAAGACTTAGACTGCTGATTGCTCTGAATGTATCTTGTTCAGTTGAACATTCTAAATGTTTAGTAAAGTTATTTAAATGCTACACATCTGCTCCCATGTCATTTGCATAATCCACAGTGACTTGAATGGAGATAGTCTCGAGGAGGCTATCATGGTCATTCAGGTGAGGGTTGACCTGGACCAGAATAACCATGCGGATGTAGAGGAGACAGGTTCCAGAAGTAACTAAGGGAAATAATGTGCAGAACTTGGGGATAAATTAAGCATGAAATGAGGGGATTGAGGAAGAAAGAGAGAAAAATGAAGATGTCCTTTAATGCTATTAAGTGGGGTCACTCTGGGAGGGGTTAGGGATGAGGTGAGGTGCAGGGAGATGAGTTCAATTTAGGAGAAGATCCAAGTGGAAATGTCAGTACACGCGTGGGTTCTGTACCTGAAGTTCAGGAAAACAAATCTGTGCTGAAGGGACTGATGGGAGAGTCAGAATATAAATGGTAATTACGCCATGAGAGTAGATAAGGAATTTATTACAAGAAGTTATTGCAGGATGTGGGCTCAATTATTCTCAATAAATCCTTCTGTCATCTTCATTTCGTCTCTGGTAAGAGTATCCTTCACATATACTTAAATTAATATCTGTATCAAGCTGAGTATTATAGTTTTTGGTGCCAAAGAAGACTAAACCAGGTAAGCATAGAAGTTAGAAATTCTGAGTTCTGTTTTAAGGAGACATAACATACATTGATATAGTCTCCCAAACATTATATGTTCATTTGACCTAGGCTATATGTGTGTATGTGTGTTTGTATGTTTAAGTATATATGCATAGCATAGTTTATAATAGATACAAAGATTTAATAATAAATATAACACAATTAACATTTATTTTAAAAACACAAACTGCTCAATAAAAGCATTTTAATCAATTTAACACTAGCATAAACTTGAAGGCTATGAGAAAAGGAATTAAAAAGAACCTCTCTTAAGGCTAAAATGCTTCAAGCATCTGATCATCAACAAACTGAGGCCAAACAAAGAAGAGCCTTAGTTACCTGTGTTTTGAGTCTCAAGTGGAGCTTGTGGTCTGACAACCAAGGATGCTTGAGAGCCTCACTTGCACTTATTCGCCAACTAAAGGGAAATTCAGAAGGTTATTAGTGGGAACACGCCTGATGAGGCCTGCACCTGCCGTTCAAGCTCAGCTCTGGCCACTGCCTTTGGGAGACTGGGTGCAGACTGTGAAGTTCCCAGGCCATTCTGACGGCTCTGGAATTGTCAGTGTCGTGTAGATTACTATCTAATTCAACCAGGGTAATAACATGGGTAAGACAAAGCAAGGAAACTTCAAGTTCTTGTTAATAACTGAACATCTACTTTCAAATATAAGTAGACTAGAGGCCTGGTGCATGAATTCGTGCACGGGTAGGGTCCGGCCGGCCCACCCCAACTGGGGCAAATCGGGCAAGGCCGGCAGGGGGAGGGGATGCAGGCAGTTTATAATAGATACAAAAATTATCTTTGTATATTGGGCTTTTGTATAGAGAGAGGATATTATATTCTTGATGTACTGTCTGAGCTTCATAAACTGAGCTCTCAGTCAGTTGAAGAATAAACCTATGTCTATTATTGTAAGGACAACATGCTACAATAATTCTTGATGATTGCAAAAGCAATTGATGTATTAAAACTATTTAATTATATGTATTACTAACTTTTTAATTAAAAAGTTTTGAAGAGTTAAGTATAGAAATAGGTGGAAAGTTAATGTAAGTATTGAGAGAGAGTATTTTATATTCTGTGATGGTGATATTTAACGTTGGTCTTAGTTTCATCAAATATTGACATGAATACTTAACTAGTTGTCATTCTGCCCAAACGTGTAACTGATGCTCCTTCAGTGTTAATGAAACCTGCAGACAAAGAGAGAGGCAGGGCCTGGGGCTGAAGTGCCACAGGCCTGGCTCAGAATCTGCCCTGAGGAGCCCTGACTGCTTCACTGCTCTCAGTGATAACATGATGGTGATAATAGCCACACACCTCAGGATCTCCATGTGATCAAACCAGAGGACAGGTAAATGGATACAACAGGTCCTTGAATAATGGCATTTAGTTCAATGTCATTTCCTTATACGTTGATGAGGAAAAAATCAATCAGCTGGGGCCACTGTCTGTGGCACGTGTACTCTGTCCTATCTGCAAGGGTTTCCTCCGGACACTCCGGTTTCCTCCCACAACCCAGAGATGTGCACCTGCATGCATTGGAGTGTCTGCACTGTCCCATCTGAGCGAATGTGGGGTGTCTACTGTGCCCTGCAATGGAAGGGCATCCTGTCCAGCATGGGTTTCACCTTTGCCCTGAGCCACTTTCAAGCCTGAACTAAAATAAGTAGGGCATGACCTTGTTTTTAATTAATCTTTCTTAATACATTAGCTCACCTTCATTTTTTGGTGTTTTGGGTCATTATTTAGAAGTTTGTTGGTGCTTTTGTGACCAGAAATATGCCATAGGAATTGAACTCTTGTTTGTATCAATTAGCCCATGGTAAAATTGGTTTCAGTATATGTCATTTCACTTAAAGTCAAGTTTCCAAATGTCCAAGTTTCCTATGGACAACATTAAGTGAAAACTCACTAATCTCTAAATAGTATTTCTCATCTATCAAAGATTTGATAGAGTTGATGTTTTCCCTCTATTCACTGCTTGGCATTCAGTGTTACAAATACTGATAATAACATCAGCTTTCCATGAATGTGCCTTTCCATTCAAGATAAAGTTGGTGCCTGTTCATTAGAGACCCCAGCCTGGCCAAGTCCTTCTCCCCTTTATGACTCAGCTCTGGCCCTTGTCAATACGTTCTATCTTTGCATTAGTCACATCGCATTATTTTTTTAAATACCTATCTCTTCTATTAGATCATGAGTTACCTAAAGGCAGAGGCTGGGCTTTATACATCTGCCCTCAATGCCCAAGACACATTCCCTGGCAGACTGTAGGTAAATACTTACTTGCTTCAGGAAAAGAGCCTCCTGTGTGGCAGGCACTGTGCCAGACCCTTTCCCATGCTGTGTGTTACCAGCCCCTCCACTGCTTCCTCCCATGTATTGGTTCACAGCCGTGCTTATTAATAACTTAAAAGCCAAAAACATAAAGAAACAATAAAGCAAGTATTGTTGGCCCTGAGAATCTTAAAAACTACCTACTGTACTATGTTTTAGATATAAAACCATTTAAAACTGTGATTGCAGGGTAATGGCAATGTCCTTCCCCTGTCCATTCTTCTAAAAGACCAGCCTACTCTTCTTCACCAACTGAAACTTACACGAATGTTGTTTCAGCATGGCAGGAAATAGAAGGCCATGGAGTACATAACAGTTAAGTGACTGGCCTTGGGGGAAGGTAGGCTTGTGTGTGATTATAAATTCTACCACTTACTAGCTGTATGATCTTGGGCAAACTCCTGAGAGTCTTATCCATAAAGCAGTAATGATCATTTCCACCTCATGGAATTGGGTGGGGGTTGAAAGAGATAATGTCCTGGCACAGTCTGGCCCATTGTAGGTTCTCAAATGAAATAATAGTTAAGTGTTCAGCTACAGAGAGCTGTATTCGTGCTTCGTAAATGTGAAAGGCATCATGGAAATAACTCATCCCCAAACCTTCATTTTAAGGGTGAATCACTGAGGCCCAGTGAGAGCCCTTTAGTGCAAGAGCCTTACTGCAAAAGGCAAAGACGGGAGTTTTTGCAGCTCCACTCAAACCTCATGACCAAAGCAGTCCCATATTTCAGTAAATTGGGTCAAGAGCATCAACGTTTCCTATTTACAACTTGGTGCAGGCATCAGCGACTTCACAAAGGGAATTCAGTAGTTATCCGTCATTAATTCTAATAGTCCTGGTGACATACTGCTACTCTACAGCCCCAACTTCTTCCAGAGCCCTGGATGAACTGGGGTTACCTTTTCTCCTTAATGAGAAGCTTGGAGATGAACTCCTTGGCCTCTTCTGAGATGTTTTGAAATTCTTCCTCCTCTAAGTCCCACCTGCAGGCCAGGATGTTGTTCAGGGTCTCAGCATCATTATCACCCAGGAAGGGGGACAAACCACTAAGTCTACAAGACACAGGGTCCAGAGTGAGTATTTTTTTCAACCACTTCAAAGCTTTATAAATAGGTTGCTTTTTGTGGTTCTATCATTTAAAGATGAAATAAAGCAAACAACCTAATATTTAAACATAATTTAAACATAAAAATATACATTTTTACCTCCCTCAACCCATGGTCTGTCACACACACACACGGCAAACATGGGGAGTGTCACCTCTCGGGAGTAAGGGTTGTTTTTTAAAATTATTTTTAAGGCATTGGGTGGTGTCCTAAGAGTTGAAATGACCAATGAAGAAGACATACAGTTACTTTTCAGTTGATGTTCAGGGAAGGAATTTATTCCTTTCACCCACAGCATGCAACAGAGCCTAGAAAGTAGTTGACTATGGCATGGTGTTATTTATTTTTAAAATAGGTAAATTAGAGCTTTCATTCAAAATAGCAAAACCTCATAGAATATGCATGATAATTGAGAATAAGTGTCAGGGAGATTGGTGATCTGCTTACAGCATATAGGCGATAACCCCCACGCTCCACATGTCAGTGGGAAAGGAAACAAAATCATAGTTCACGACTTCAGGGGCAAGAAATTCTGGGGTTCCAAAGTTCACCTTCAGCTTCTCTCTGGGTTTGTATCTGAAATTTAGAAGACAAGTGGAGAGATGGAGAGTGGTAATCAAAGATCATGGAAATTGAACAGATGCAGTCTATAAATGAAATGACTTCAGCCATACAACAAATTTAGAATAAATAAACTTTAAAGGAAATCACTTTAAAGTCTCAAAAACTTGTGAAGAAGTTCTAAGAGTTTCAAGTCATAATTCATACAATAAAACCTTAATAATCTAATAATCTAAAACAGTTATGAGAAAAGCCACTCAGAATAATTCGAACATCTGAATTATAGAATATGACCAAATAAAAACTTATATGATTCTTGACACATAGATGGATTGAATAAACCCTTATTAATTAACTAGAAGCCTGTGCACCAATAGGGTCCCTCAGCCTGGCCTGAGGGATGGGGCCAAAACTGGCTCTCCGACATCCCCCAAGGGGTCCCGGATTGCGAGAGGACACAGGTCAGACCAAGGGACCCCACTGATACATGGGGCCAGGGAGGGACGCAGGAGGTTGACCAGCCAGGGAGGGACCTCGGGAGGGCTCCATGGCATGTCCAGCCCGTCTCCCTCAGTCCCTATTGGCTGAACCCCAGCAGCAAGCTAACCTACCGGTCAGAGCATCTGCCCCCTGGTTGTCAGTGCACATCATAGTGAGCAGTTGAGCGGCCTTAGCATATCATTAGCATATTGTGCTTTGATTGATTGAACAGATGACTGGACAACTGAACACTTAGCATATTAGGCTTTTATTATATAGGATACATTAAATGCAATAATTTACAACACCTATTTTATATTTATTGTTAATGTGTTGAAGTGCATGTAAATTCTTTGTTCCCTTCAGAACCTTAAATGTGCCAGAACCCTTTGCAATCTTGTTTAGACTATGACTTTTTAAAAAGTAAATCTCATTACAGATGGAACAAATATAAAAGACTAAGACAAACTCTTACAAATTCTAAATTAATGTTTTCAAATTTAATAACTTCACTGTATTGAGTTTTCATTGTTTATCTTTTTCTTACATGCACTGTAAAAACTTCTACAATTTCAAATCCTGAAGTCAGCAAGGTAAAGCTGAAACATAATTTTTGTTAAGTTAAATCTAAATAAGGGTATGAAGCCAAGGGATATATCTATCAGATTTGTCTTTACAAAGAAAGAGCACTCATCGTGCTCCCTAACTCCATTCATACACCTATGTTCAAATAGACGTACCTTCTGGCCAATCCAAAATCAATAATTTTTATTTGTTTAGTATCCCGATTCACACACAGGATATTCTCAGGCTGCCAGGAGAAAGAGACACATTAGCAATGAAAACAACCATCATTCACTCAAATTGTCCTTGAACCACGACTAAAAATACAACGATGCTCAGGAAAAACATAGCAGGCCTTTCACTTTGGGGCTGGCTTGTCTGTGTGGGTATTTTCTCCTTTAATTATGTGGTAGACGAGGTTTTGGGTACCATGCCAAACTTGCATTACCCCGCCTGTTCTCCCCCTGCTCCTGCAGTTTACCATGATGTGTGAGTTCAGGCAGGAGGCCTCCATGAGGGAAGGAAAAAGGGGACTGCTTCAGTACTTTCCAAATGCACTGTGGGGGCTGTCTCAGACCTGACATCTGCCCCCCTAAAATTATGAAGTATGAATTTCCCTTCTTGGAGGAATATTTTACCCAAGGATTTATGAGTTCTAAGAGAAATGGCCTGATTCATTTAAACAGCCACACCGAATATGCAGTAGAATGTGAATGCTCCGACCTCCAGATTTTCCTTTATGTTTTGGTATATGAGAAAGTCATGTGTCAAAGGAAGGCTTCCCCCATTTCATTCTTCATTCTCTGTAATTCCAAAGTTTTGCTGAGTTAGGTCTCAATGCCTAACACCCTTGACTAAGTGTTCCCTTGGAGTTTGACTCTGGGAAGACTTTGCCCTGCTAATCCAACAGTCTTGGGGTGAAGAGGGAGAAACATAGATAGTAGCACTGTAACCGTTTACAGAATGTCTAACACTTGTATCTACATTTGTTAGGACAGAAAAGCTTAGGTCAGAGAAATATGAGAGATTTAATTTAAAGTTAAGGTTATCCATAAAAGAGAAAATTTTCAACAAATTGCCTGGATTCTCAAGCTCTAATCCATCCCAACTCTTCCCTGATTGCTGCGGGAAGGAGGTGGGGGCATGAGCTGAGTAATTGAATCCTTTGGATCCCATGTCCCATCCTTTAGGTGGGATCCTGTCTGGGTGAAGAGGAGGTTCAAATGAGGTCAGAAACTCAGAAAACACTTTATGAAATAACATAGTCCATTTGGGTAGGTATAATGTCTTTGGAAGATCTTTTCTAAAGTACCTCTAAAACAGATGTTTCTGAGAAAAAAACTATAGAGAAGTGGGTACCATATAAGAACATTTGGTTTTATACTTAAATAACTGATCAATCATGTATAAAGCTATCCAGTTGTCAGACTACTATGACACACAAAAAATTGCAGAATGTAAAGAAGCAGTTTCAAGGGCACTTCAAAAGTTATTTTTTTCTAATTATGGAATTAAAGCATATTCATTGAATAAGATTTGTAAATCAGAGAAAAATATAAAGGAGAGCATTCTTATGTCACCTCTAAGCTCCTCTACACATGACAAGTACTCAATATTTTTGGCCCTTTTCCTTCTAAGGAGCTTTCTGAAAGGATGACTGGTCCTTAATGGCCTGTCCAGCTGCTGCCTTTATTAATATCTTTACATACAAGTTATAGCCAAAGTTACTCACTGCCAGTCCTCAGTCAACATTATGGAGCCACATATGGAGTTGTCTGACTTATGATAGGTTGGGTCCTAGTTCCAGTTGCCAATCAAAGCCCTTTAGGGATATCTGCAGAATATCCACACTCAATGAAATGCTCCATGAAAATACGCATTCTCAAACTCAGCTCATAGCCGAGGGCTTTGCTAATGATTTTTAACCTTTGACTTTGCCATTTTATACCACGTACTCCTGCCCTGTGAATGGGAGAGGCAGAGCACATAAATCAAAACAGTGAAGGAAGACAAGTTGTAGGAGAGAGGCCCATGGGAAACTATTTAAGGAAGTTAAGTGTATTTACTTCTACAACCCCTGATGACTTACCATAGATGGTATGTTACATAGAATACTTTATCTCACTGCCAAGCTGTGTAAACAGGGCAATGAGAAAATGTGCCACACAGAACATACATTTCATGATGCTCAGCCGAAATATCAGAGCTGGTCAATTATTGGCCCTGTGTCTTTCATTGGTTGTAACTGGGTACAACCTGGGGACTTCATAATGGGAGAGAAATCAAAAGGGAAGGTTCATTGCCTGGACAGTGTTGCTCAGTGGTTGAGCATCAACCTATGAACTAGGAGGTCACAGTTCGATTCCCAGGGAGGGAGCATGCATGCAGGAGGCAGCCGATCAATGATTCTCTCTCATCATTGATGTTTCTATCTCTCTCCCTTTTCCTTCCTCTCTCTGAAATCAATAAAAACATATTAAAAAAACAAAAACAAAAATGGAAGGGTCATCGAATAAGAGAAGAAAGGAAGGCATCTTGAATTCCCACTGCTTACAGAAACTTTCCAGCAATTCCAGCATTTTCTCACTACTCTTCTGGCCGCCCTGTATCCCATCCTGCCATTGGTTTCTCCTCAGTGCTCTAGCATGCCCGTCGAAAAACAAAGCCCTAAAGTCCAGAGTTGCCTGAGTGAGTTTCAGAAGAATGCTGGGGACTCCTGGAGAGCTGAAAGCTTGGCTACCACAAGGGTATGTTGACCTAGTAAAATCCTCCCACCTACTTAAGACATAATGACAGGGACACAGCAAGGGCCCCATGTTGGTGGTGGTGGTTTTAATTCTAAACTTTTAGGGAAATGATCTCCATGTAGATTCCTTTAACACAGACAAGTTGCAAGAATCTAAATAGTAGTCTCTAAAGAAGAAGAATGCAAATATTAGTGGGTGACAGAAGTTGGAAATGGAAAGGTAAGGTTAAGAAACTGGATTTTTATTAATTACTTAATATGTACCAAGTCACAGTCTCAGTGTCCCAAGCTGGTATATAGTATCTGACAGGGCCCTCTGATTCACACAAGGGGAAAGGTCAGAATACAAAACATGTTCTACCTTCAGGTCCAGGTGGAGAATGTACATCTGATGCATGTGTCGTATTCCCTCACATATCTGCTTGATGAACAGGATGGTGTCCAACTCAGTCAGATTATAGTTGCTGTCAATGATCCGATCAAATAGCTCGCCTCCGTCCACACTGCAGAAGGGAGAGGAGTGAAGTCCTGAGTCTTGATTCCTTCATGAACATGTTTTCCTTGCAACAGGTTGGTGTTTAGGCTTCTCTAGCTCTTCCAAAAAAGGTGTGCACAAAGTTCTTTCTCTGCCTTCTTTGCTATCTCAGTTAGATGACTCTTAGGTTGAATGCCTTTGTCTTACCTACCATCAGTTTTACAAAGTCGCAAACTCCCTTTCATGCAGTGGTTGCCGCTCTGGAGTAAGTCCACATCTACCGTTTTCTAACAGACATGGAAAATAAAGAGGCCTCTAAGAAGGCAGGGAGAAAAATTCTTAACACCAACTGAGGGTCAGACAGGGCCTCCTCAGACTAATATCAGTGATAAAGTGCATCTATATGGCTGATGATAAATATTTAGTATTCAAAATTCCTTATTAAACAATGATAAAGAAAATCCAAAATGAGGAGAAAATGAACTGAATCACAATACTGATTCACTGTCTAACTAAACACTAAGTTTAGAAAGCTGATTTTAAATGCAAGTTTCTTAGCCCTAATTATTAAGAGTTTGACATGAACTTTATATTAGTGATTAGGTTGACAGTAAAATGTAGTTCAAACATCACTTTCCTCCAAGTCAACCAGAATAATATTTAAGCTGGATTTGATACAGTATAGCTTACATATAAAGTTAGATCTATGTTGCTTTTCTACTTCTTATTAATCAAATCATATATGGAAATAGCTATTTCTAAGTAATGTCCTTTCAGAAACTGATGAGATTATCAGAACCAGTGGTACACCAAGCATCAAGCATGGATCTAGCAACTTCTGTGATGGGACAGAACACCATGGTCACAGGTGCTGTGGGTCTCTCTCCACACGTGTACACAGCTTTGCAGGAGAGTGGAAGAGGGAGCAGAAGGGAACACATACTACTCCATGACCAGGACGATGTCATTCTTAGACTCGAAGGCATCGTAGAGCTGAATGAGGTTCACGTGATCCAGCTGGTTCATGACGGTGATCTCATTCTTCACTTCATCCTGAGAAGAGGGACAGGCACTCAGTGAAGTGAGGATAACAGTAAGGAAACACCCACATGGCACAGCCTTTACCTTATCCTTCAGGCCTCTGGTCTTGATGATCTTGGCGGCCAGTTTCAGACCTGTTGCTTTCTCTTCACACTTGTGAACCTGGCCAAAGCGCCCCCTGCCAAAGAAGAGGACAAGGTGCAGCTTGGGGCTCTGTCCCCACCAGAACCTGGCTTTAGTCACCGCCAAGTAGTTGAGGCAGTTGCCCCAGGCATTTCTCCTTTTGAGTTTAAATGAGCAAACCTGTTAGTGCATCTACTGTAGCCAATAAACTTCTACAATAGTGTCAAGGAGTGGTCTGTGGGTCACTGGATCAGAATCTTCTGGGGGTAGAAATACATGTTTCCCAGCTCTACCCCAGACCTACTGAAACAGGAATCGGGGATGAGGCCCCAGAATATGCATTTCACAACATTTCTTGGGTAATTCATATGCACCCTAAAATTTGAGAACCTCTGTTATGGAGAAATTAGAATTGTTCTGAATACATCTATATATATAAAAGGCTAAGCAACTATTACAACCAAATGGCCAGAACAACTTGTCAACCAGTCGCTATGACACGCATTGACCACCAGGAGGCAGATGCTCAAAGTAGGAGCTTCCCCCTGGTGGTCAGTGTGCTCTCACATCCAACCTCCCATAGCCATTTAACCTCCCCCAGTCCCTACCCCCAGCTGGCAAACCTTCTGTGGCCCCTCCCCTTGTCCGGCAGGCCCTGTCCAGCAGTCGGCAGGGCCTGTCCAGCCCTGCCCCAAAAGGGACTGGGCAAGATGGCCCTGATAGGCCCTGATCCCCAGCCAGACCTAGGGACCCTACCCATGCACGAATTTCGTGCACCAGGCCTCTAGTAGAAATATAATAAGCTAGGTTTTGTAAGTATGTGAACAATACCAGTTGTGAAAAGGCACATCGTTGTTGTTTTTGGAAATGCATATAAATAAATAAGAATAACAATATTACATATAAACACATATACATACTCATCTCTGAGCTTTTTAAAAATGTATCTTTTCATTTATTTCATAGAGGAAGGGAGAGGGAGACAGAAACATCAATGATGAGAGAAAATCAATGATTGGCTGCTTCCTGCATGCCCCCTACTGGGGATGATCAAGCACACAACCTAGGCATGTGCCCTGATCAGTAATCGAACCGTGACCTCCTGGTTCATAGATTGATGCTCAACTACTGAGCCACGCCAGCCAGGGCAGCATCTCTGAGCTTTTTGACACTTTAACTTGGATATACCAGATAAATGTATATACACTTTGTAAGACAGCTTTTTACAAAGGTAATCACAGACAGAAATGCACCCTCATGAACAATTTTCCAGTCTGACTTGCTTGCTGTGATTCCTGATTTAGTAAAACAGACAGAACCCCAGTGCCTGCCTGTGCAATGATGGCTCTCACAGCAGGGGCCACAAGGAAACTTCCCTAACAGCATTGGGAGCCTAATGTCACTGCACTCTTAGAGGCCTGCAGAGGTGAGGGTCTTGGCAACAACTGAAAAAGGGAGGGTAATGACTACCACCACACCCCATGCAGCTCAGCTACGCACCCCTGCAGAAGCATATGGGTTCATAAACAGCAAAGTGATAACTTGAATTCTAAGTGACTGCTGATTAGGAATTTTTTTTTTTCTCCTTCCCCAGCAAAAACCCCCAGGACTGCCTGGCTCAGCAGAGGTGCCACATCACTTTTAACCTCAGAACTACTTCAACTTTCACATGATTTATTCTGCAAGTGCCTTGAATGGTGAGGCCGCCTCCCAGTGTTCCTGCTGGACCACCACACTGATAAACTCATACTAGCTGAATATGCTGAGTTGGTATTATAAATACCCTTGAGGCCACAGGTTGGGAGATGAACCCCAACAAAATTCAGGAGCCTGCCACCGCCGGCATTGGGGGGGGGGGGGTGGTGGTGCCCAGTGATCCTTTGCTAAAAGTGAAAAATAAATTTCTGCATCTGGAACCTCTATTTACCGAAAAGGAGATACAGCCATTGATTATCTCTTTGCACTTTGAGGCAACAATACACACTTGACTGTGGTCCTCTAACTTATTTGCCAAGTGAGGTCTGGCAGCCAGTTTTGAGTGGAGCCCAGACAGTAGATGACCAGCAGCCGGTGTGGGTTGCAGTACAACCAAGAAGATCCAATGAACTTCTCAAGGAGCCATTGACAGCTCTCACCAGAAACACAGCCCTGGGGATTGTTTCAAAGATTCTTCTGCCAAATAATTCCTCTCCTTTAGAGAAACAGTTGCTAGCTTGCCACTGAAGACCCAGGCAAGCTGCTGCAGGCTCCATGGCACCTACTTGTGTTTCAGGACCCCTGCTCCTCCCTCAACCCATCCTCACAGTCCCGAGGGGAGCTCTCCAGGAACAGGCTGCTGAGGAGGAAAAGTTCAGGTGGTTCTGTGTGGTAGAGGGAAAAAACAAACAAACAGAACGGGAAGAGCAAGAAGGGACTTTACAAATGTCAACCATACCCCCAATGGCCAGTCACAGTAACATGCACTATAGTAGCCATGGATATTTTCCAGTGTACAGTTAAGTAAATTTTGTATGTACTTGTACAAATTTTCAATTTTCCTCTTCTTATTTTATATAGATACTAGAGGCCTGGTGCACAAAAATTTGTGCACTCAGGGGGGAGAGGGGGTCCCTCAGCCCATCCTGTGCCCTCTCGCAGTCTGGGACCCCTCGGGAGATAACGACCTGCTGGCTTAGGCCTGCTCCTGGGTGGCAGAGGGCAGGCCCAATCCCTAGGTGCAGCCCCTGGTCGGGCTCAGAGCAGGGCCGATTGGGGAGTTGGGGCGCCATCCCCTGTCATGCACAGAGCAGGGCCGATGGGGAGGTTGTGATGCCACCCCTAGTCACGCTCAGGGTAGGGCCGATTGGGGGGTTGGGGCACCGCCCTCTGTCACACTCAAGGCAGGGTTGATAGGGAAGTTGCGGCGCCACCCCCTGCCACGCACAGAGCAGGGCCGATCAGGGGGTTGGGGCGCTGCCCCCTGCCATGCACAGAGCAGGGCCGATCAGGGGGTTGGGGCGCTGCCCCCTGCCATGCACAGAGCAGGGCCGATCAGGGGGTTGGGGCGCTGCCCCCTGTCACACACAGAGCAGGGACCATTGGGGGTTGGGGCTCCATACTCTGTCACACACAGAGCAGGGCCCATCAGGGGTTTGGGGAGCTCCCCCTTGTCATGCACAGAGCAGGGCTGATCAGGGGGTTGGGGAGCTGCCCCCTGTCACACACAGAGCAGGGCCAATCAGGGGGTTGAGGAGCTCCCCCCTGTCACGCACAGAGTAGGGCCAATAGGGGAGCTGGGGCACCGCCCCCTGTCACATACAGAGCAGGGCCCGTGGGGGGTGGGGGTAGTTGAGGCGCCACACCCTGTCACACTCAGGGCAGGGCTGATGGGGAGGTATGGCTCTACCCCGTCTCACATAGAGCAGGGCCCGTGGGGGGGTTGGGGCGCCGCCACTGTCACACACAGAGCCGCAGGGCAATCGGGGTTGGGGCGCCGCCCTCTATCACCCACAGAGCCGCAGGGCTGATCAGGGGGTTAGGGCGCTGCCCCCTGTCACACACAGAGCCGCAGGGCAATCAGGGGGTTGGGACGCCGCCCTCTATCACCAACAGAGCAGGGCCGATCAGGGGGTTGGGGCGCTGCCCCCTGTCACCCACAGAGCCGCAGGGCAATCAGGGGGTTTGGGCGCTGCCCCCTGTCACGCTGATCCCGATGCCGGGAGGCCTCGAGGCTCCACTGATCCCACCCAGCAGGGTCACAGATCCGGGTCCCAGACCGCAGACAGCCTTGCCTGCTGCCGCCTGCCTTCAGTATGCAAATTAGCCGCCATCTTGTTGCTTCAGGGTGGGGGTCCCCACTGGGGTGCCTGGCCAGTCCAGGTGAGGGGCTGAGGGCCGTTTTCAGGCTGGCGGGCGACTGGAGCTCCAAACCTCTCCTTTTTTTCTTTTTTTTTATTCTGGCATTTATTTACCTTCTATGGCTGTCACTGGAGCTGAGAGCCGGCTTTCTCTCTGAGGCTCGGCTGAAAGCAGGTTTCTGGCCTTTGTTTTCTGTATTCGAAACAATGTTGCGACTCCAGCTCTGAGATCCTGGCTGACTGACAGGAGGTTTCTGGAGTTTTGTTTATCTTCTATAAATGTTACTATGTTTCCAACTGAAGCTCAGAGGCAGGCGGGGAACGTTGGAATCCACAGCAAGCAAGCCTCCTGTTTGCTTCCAGCTGCCTGGCTGCCGGCCGCCATCTTGGCTGACAGTTAATTTGCATAAGGATACGCTGATTAGCCAATGGGAAGGGTAGCGGTCGTACACCAATTACCATGTTTCTCTTTTATTAGTGTAGATGTTAATGGTAGTAAATTTTAGAATTTAGGCTTTAAATAACAAGATATCATAGGGGATTGTGACTGAAGTAGAAGAGGAAGGAAAGAGTAATGATCGTGGGTCCCCAATGGACTCCATTCTCTCTTCTTCAGGAAGAGACTGTGCATTTAGATGTCCTTCCAACAAGTTATTCAGTGAAGAAAGTAATTGATTGAAATGGAGAAGAGTAATTAATACAATACAACATAAATGGAAAACCAACAGCAAGGATCAAAATGATTTAACACACGCTGCAAGAAATACACAGTGTTCACTCATTTCCACAGTTTGTTTCTCAGTTTTCACACTTTGGTCAGCTTCTCGACCTTCTGGTGACTCACAGTGGCGCTCTCCTCTCAGACAATGCAACATGGGAAGCAAAGTGGATAATTAATGTGGAATTTAGTCCCCACATCCACCTCTCTGGCATCAGTGATGCTTAAAATCTCTTAAAATGTTTGTTGATGACATTTCTGATTCTCAGGTCCAGACTGGCAAATATTTAGAAACCTTCCGGATCTTTGAACGTTCTCTTTTTGTTGTTGAAAGTGTGTTAAGATAGAGCATGACTTACCCTCCTAAAATTTCTGTTCTGCTCACAGTATAGAGACTGTTGACTGCCGTCTGTTTGGCTGTTACAATCCGGTGATGAAAGGGTGCGGGAGGAGCTGGGCCGTCATCTAGAAGGTGAGAGGGAAAGGAGGGCCATCTGTTAAGCAGTCAGACTCTTTATAGCACCAAGCATTGGGCCTCAGAGTGAAATTTTGCTCATTTAATAATAAAATACAGCAGGCCATCTGTTTTATTCCTAATGATCCAGGGAGTATAACTTTTCATTGCATATTATGATCTGTGATTCATGAAGGTGACACCTGACATCTTTGAGAAAGAATGTCAGGACCACTAACCTCTGGTTCATACCATCTTAGGACAACTTTTAGAAATGTCAACATAGTTGAAAATCTCCAACCATAGTACAGTCCAAATAGGTTAGACTTCCAAGCCTATGGTCATTTAAGTTCAAACATGAGATATTGTTTGTTCCATATTTTTAAGTACCACAAATCTAGTCCATTATTTTAATTAAAGCAGGGAGAAAAAAGTGAAAAGTTCCTTCATGTCATTAAAATATTTGAGATTATTACATATTACTTTCCAAAATATTTTAGCCTTTATTTAAGACATTTAAGGCACAAATATGAGTTTTTTCTGGCTGGAAATAAAATGCCCAGTAAAACTGGCTAAGTATATATTCCACAGCTCTCAAATTTCTCCTGCTTTCTACCTTCTAGCCTAAGGGTCTAAACTCTAGTCCACCTCAAGATTGATTCTGAAATACAAAATTACATTTTCCCAATATTCTTTTCACTTTTCCATGATTGCTGCTGTTACAGCTTGCTTGCCACAAACCTATTCATTTCCCCATTTATTCATCTATTGCACACACCTGCTTACATGCATACAAAAGATACAAAAGAGGTAAATAGATAATAACTTTGCTTTCAAATATTTACATGTATTCAACAAATAATTCTTACGCATTTATCTTGTGTTAGGCACTTTTCCAAGTGTTAATATTTTTAATTGAGGTAATATAAGTCTCTGGGGATCTGATTTGAAATGGACATTCACCTCTTACACCATAAATATGCAGAAAAATAAAGTCATGAAAAAAATTCTCTCAGTGGCATTCTTCTCTTCAGACTAGAAAAAGTGGTAGAGTTACAAACATAAATGGCATCAACACAGCCTAATGTCTTCTTCAGGCTGTTGGGATAAGTTAAATTTAGTCTGAAATGCTTGCTGAAAAAGTTAAGAAGCTTTAGAGGTTGAAACAAAAGCTGTTTCCTACCCAGTGGAGTCACCAGATCTTGCTGTCTGGAGGTCTTAATTCCAGTAGATTCCAGAGGTTTGGCCTTTTAAGTTCCCCTGGACTGGTCTTGTTTCCTGTGTCCTTCTCAGTGTGCATCCTTCACCTGTCTCGCTACATCTACTCTGCTCTTTTTGTTGTCCTCTTTGCTGACATGCTCCTCTACCACTCTCTGCTTACTACTGCCAGCATGCCCTGTCTGCTCAGTGCTTTGGAAAATGGGTCCTAGTGCTGATTTTCTGAGGATTCGTGCCGTGGAGATGGCTTTTACACTGCTGACACACCTGGAAAATAAAACTCAGCTGCAACTCTCAAAGTTTTAGGAAGAAAACGTTTAGGTGGTCAAATTTATTAGAACTAAAGTTTCCTCAAAGTGGTGTTTTGGTGAAGAGACCTAAGCTTTGTGACAGAGAGGCTGTGATGTCAATGTTTGGGGATAAAATGGAGCAGTATGCTTCCCCATCAAATCTGAGTGCCAGAATTATGGGTGTAGGCATTAGGATCCCAGAGAATCTCCCCAATGACTTCATTGGGACCCCAAGTTATTCCATTGACCCTTTACAAAAACAGTCATTTCATGAATACATAACTAACTTGATCTTCACTTTTTTACTTCCTTCCTTTATAAAAGAGAGAAATGACTAAATTAAAGCATAATAAAAGAAGTAATAATCTTTGTGGACTTTCACAGCAATGAGAGTAAGCCTTTCTTGGTGAAGGAATTGACCTAATTTCAGTTTGCAACAGCTCCAGATCTTAGGAAGCACACCTTCCCAGCAATGGACTTTCTTAGTAAACATAACTGTTTATGTTTAATTCTTGGAAAATTAGACCTCTCCATGATTAGATTTCAAATACAGTGTTTAAAATGAAATAAGAATTATATCTTAAACCAATTTAGAAAAAAAAAAAAAAAAGACCACAGATGTTTGCATTCTTTTTGTTCCAAATAGATCTGTGGGTCAACATAACGTAGGATAATTAATTGGCTACATAATGACCTGCATTTGTTTTCGAAACTTTGCAGGTGAAGAGTGATGCAGTAATCTATTTATTACTCAATTCTCTCAATATTTGGAGGGAAATAGGCAACTTCTTAAGCTTAAATGGGTAGGTAAACTTTTGAAGAATTAGATTTAACTTACAAATAAATCTGATCCTTATTCAATTCTTGATCTTAGGAAGGATGTGCTCTATATTGCTAAAAATAAGAAAATTTTACTTGATCTTTAAAAAATATTGATTGATGTGAGTACTATTAATCATTATTCTGTCTTTCCATTGGTAGGAGGCTTAGAAAATAATACAATGCATGAACATGTTACAGGCATGAAGAAAAAGTAATGGAAAGAAAACATGGCAAAAAATATCTACACAGGTGAATACTGGTTTCTAAACCATTGCTTTAAACTTACTTCAGCTATCCTTTTGCTATGGCCATAAATTGCAATGGCACATCTATAAATATAAAAGGTTAATACGCTAAGTGTCCAACCATCTGACCAGTCACTATGACACACACTGACCACCAGGGGGCAGATTCTTAATGCAGGAGCTGCCCCCTGGTGGTCGGTGTGCTCCCACAGGGGGAGCTCTGCTCAGCCACAAGCCAGGCTGATGGCTTCCAGTACAGCGGTGGTGATGGGAGCCTCTCCCACCTCCTCAGCAGCGCTAAGGATGTCCGACTGCAGCTTAGGCCTGGTCCCCGCTGGCAAGTGGACATCATCCGAGGGCTCCTGGGCTGCCAGAGGGATGTCTGACTGCCAGTCTAGGCCCACTCCCTGGGGGGAGTGAGCCTAAGCCAGCAGGTGGACATCCCCCGAGGGGACCCAGACTGTGAGAGAGCACAGGCCGGGCTGAGGGAACCACCTGAGTGCACAAATTTTTGTGCACTGGGCCTCTTGTATATCTATAAAGAACAACAATGTAGATGTATAATGTTTTTACCCCTACCTTTCACAGAACTGATCACCATTAGTTTTATCAACACTTTGCTTTATATTTGAACACTTGTCCATCACTGTCTCACTTGCAATAGATGATCCCCCTTTTTTCTCAGGGTCTCTTTCATTAGTATCTTCCCTAGAATGAAGCCCATTTCCCTCCCTTTTGAACACTAGACATTCACTTTTATCCACAGTGGCTTGCTTATCATCTCCAGCACTGTTCTGTGCTTGTCGACACAGTCTCTCTGTGTATAAAATGTCTCTTCCACCTGTATTTTCTCTTGGTTCTATGGACTTTCTTAGAGCAAAATCTTCTATCTTGTCTTGTGGTCTTTTTGCATAAAATGTGGACAAACTTCTCTGAACTAGAGAGGCACTGGTCTTCTCAGCATTTTCCTTGTGGAGTTTTTTAACCTTTTCTTTGTCAGAGGAAGGCTGGTTCTTCTGAGAAGATCTCTCTAAAAGCCACCACAGGACACAAATACTTTAATGGAGGATGTGTATGATCAGTATCACTTTGTCTTTATATAATGGCATCTCTATTCAGCTTTGTCTTTATCAGCAGATAAGAGTTTTTGGAAAGCAAAGTATACGTGAATATGACCAACTAACTAACAATTGGGTTCCCCAAGATTTTCTAGTTGCTAACTAGTACCCAAAGCCAATCAAATAAAGGTATTCAAGCAGCACTTCTCCCAACATGGGGCTTTAGGAATGTGTAACTTCCTCTGAATAAGAACAACAGCAACCTGACTTTTGTAACAGAACTTTCTTTATCCATAGATATCTGGTCTTTTAAAGCTGTTACCTGTGGGGGCCAATGTCCTCTTGCCTTTGACAGGTGCCATTTCTTTCAGGTTGGGATATGACCACACCTTCTCCTTAGCCTGTGGATACACAATTGAGTCATGGAGGTTACACATCATATCAGGGTTTCTCAGCCTCAGCAGTACTGACACGTGGGCCAGATAATTTGTTGTGGGAAATGCCATGAGCATTGGAGGACATTCAGCAGCATCTCTGGCTTCTACACCACATGCCAATAATATCCTTCCTCCCAGTTGCAACATTCAAAATGTCTCTAGAAATTGCTAAATGTCCCCTGGGGGTGAAATCACCCCAGATTGAGAACCATATATTATGAGATTAAAACACAGGAAAAAATTAATAGTATTTAGAGGGCAGAACAGTCTGAATTAATGAAACTCTATATAGACTACAGTATTAGAAGACAAATGAACTCCCTATTTTAAAAGAAATCCTGTAAAACTCTAGCACTGTTTATAGAAGAAGGCCAATTTTGTGAACAGATTAAAGGATATTGATAATATTCAAGTCACCCTCGACCTCTGTTTATATTGTCTTAATGTGGTTCATATTTCAATCAAATAAAAAATGAGAGGACCTATGTGATTGGTTTTGTAAACCAGAAAGTAGAAGACGAAAGTAAGCTTTTATAAATGGAGCTTTTACATCACTTAGAACAGATGGCCCTTTTCCTAAGCAGATAAACATTCTTCTCACAGTCCCGGCTTCTCTGGATTAGCTTAGCAAACCCTTTTTAAATACCACATAAAAGGTAAACCGATCCACCCAAATTATCCCAAATTCTAAAGTTATACATTATAAATTAATGAAGTTGTACAGATATCCAAAGAACCAGTCTTTTTCCTTTGGGAAGAGGCAAGCTTTGCCTCAGGGTGACTTGACTGCATGAAACGCCGTGTAAGTGCAGCTCACAGACATCAAGACAAACTGCAAATGCGCTTTTAAACAATCCAGAGGGCAACTCCATAGGTCGAGCACTTCCATCTTTCTGACAGGGACCTTGAAACACAGGGGCGTGCTCAGTAAATCTGTTCTAAAACAAAGTTAGACATTGCAGCCTAAGTTGTAACTTTCTCTTTTAAGTCAAAGTGTAGGGGTGATGGATGCATAGTTCTTTCTTTCATGAAAAATGCCCTTCAGCTTGCACAGCACTCAGCGTGTGTGTGTGTGTGTGTGTGTGTGCACACACACACACCCGAAAGCCTGGTATCTCTTGCAACATTTTATTAAACTTTTTATCCTTTTTGCCTCAAATGGGCAAAAAGACTGGTGTATCTTTGAATTCCTGGTGTTTACCCCAGAGACTGAGACATAGTGATAATAATGATGATGGTGGTGACTAATATATACCAAGCGCTGACTGCATACCAGGTGCTTTTCTACACTTGTTAAATTATTAGCTTAGTCGGTCCTCATAGCAACCTTTGGGGTAGATACTATTAACTTTATTGTATAATGAAGTTGGGTAATTCCCCAGGGTTACATAGTCCAGAAATGGTATAACCAGGATTCTAACTCAGTTATTTACTCAATCTGTGTTCTCAACTACTAAATTGTCAAGGTAGATACCGTTAATATTTATTGAATATCCACCACACAGCCAACACTACTGGAGATAAAAATAAGATTAAGAAAGAAGGGTATAAATAAAAACAAATTAGTAGAGTGAAGAAATATTTATTGGTCAAAAGATTGGAATTAACATGGAAGAGAGGCAAGAGAGAGAATTTAAGTCTAATTTTGAAAATATGTCCAAATTAGTAAAAAGGGATAGTCTAAAAAATTTCTCTTAAGCTACTTTATAACTGTGCCTTCAAATGCTTCTCTTTCAAAATGAAAACTCCTGGCGGATAGGCCATGTGCTTCGGGGTTTGTTCTGGATGGCAGGAACATGATGGTCAATGCCTAAGTGGACTCTGTAATGACAACCATTGTGTTTCAGTCCATTTCAATCCATTCATGTGTAAAATTCAGAATTTGGTTGTAAGACTGGAGTGATGATGGATCAGCATTTGCCTCTAAGGCTGTCCGCAGCGTCTGTGGCAAATGTCCACAAACTGGCCTAGCGTTCTTTGGGTCCAGTGCCTGACTAGAGTCACAGAAGCTGCCATTCGATCCTGAGGAACATAAGCAACCAACTTCCAAATGAGGTTGGTTTTTCCACCAATTATATATCACATGTTTTACCATTTAAATAATGTAAGGTCTTTATCCATTGCCTCGGTCTTTTATACTTTCATTTCCCTATGTAATACTGACATCTAGAGGAACTTTCAACTGAAGAGATTCTTAAAAAACAGGCTGTATTTCTCCTTTTCTGTGTCCGGACAACAACTTCAATATGAAGAGTTTTTACTTTGTGTTTCCCAGTTAGATATGGAAGTTGCTAAAATAGGAAGCACATCTGTGGATCCATCTTGTTAGTTGTCAAAAACTAAACCTATTTTCCACTGATTGCAGAGGACAGGATGATGCCATTACACATGATGTTTCTGTAAGGATTTCTGCCACCCTCTGTTCAGTGATTAAAAACCACGTCAGACTCAGACAGTTTCCTCTGCTAAGTTCACACTGATAACCCAGACCAGTTGGAGGATCACAGTTCACTAAATTCACTCATTATTCACTCATTTAGTAATCACTGAGAGATTTGCACATGGATTCCTTTTGTAACTGTTGAGCCATTCCTTTTATAATACATCAGTGAATTTAGAATGACATGGGAAGGGCACTTGGCCCAATTGCCCAAGTATTCGAAACACAGTTCTGCTCCTTGCAGTCTGTGCGGTTTCCTCGCCTGGGATTCTCAGTGGGCTGTATGTACCCAGAGAGTGTTCCAGGTCGTCTTTAGGGAGCATGAAGGAAATGTTTGAAACCTTCTCTTCGCCTTTGCTCTCCCAACACCACACAAGGGCTCCGAGTTCTGAAATGCTTGCTGAAGCCAAGAAGGGAAGAAGTGCTTTCGAAGTGGTCCCTCATTGTGAGAGCATCCTTTCAGCAGCTGCATCGCGGAGAAACTGCATTGGAAAAGCAGGACTGCCCCCGGCACCATCAGAAACACATCCCTGTCACCGTCACCGATGCTCACCTTCTCTGCAGCCACCTCTCTTCATTGTGGGATTCTAGTTGCTGCAGAAAATGTTTTCTTGACATCAGAATGGGACATGACTAGAGTAACTACCTACCCTGAGCTGAAGGCTTTCCATGTGACTGTTTATGAAGATGCCAAGATGAACACCTTTTGGTGATTTCAGCTTAATGCCTATAAGTATAAACACAATTATAACATTTTATAATGAGTTTATTCAACTTTGATTAGACTCCTCGTGGGGAAGAGGAAAGCATAGAGCCTAAAACAATCCAAAGAGGAATTTTCATAAGAAATATTAAAACTACATTTCCTTGCCTGAGCAGGGAAGATAATTTTAGAGCTCACTTATAAAATAACCCTATTTCTCTTCATCTTCAGGACACACTCAAATTCTGTGTCAGTCCCTGGCTAAGGAAAGGCATTCTCATGCAGCATAAGCTGTGCAGTGGCCTGTGGGGACTGGCTCGGAAAGAGGCAAGACAGGATCCGACTGACTGAATCCAGAAAGGGACAGGGTTGACCGTGACCTTCGACCTCAGTAAGTGGACCCTCCCCAACTGCTGAAAGCAGAGAATAATCAAACAGACATCTTAAGAAAATAATCCCTCGGGGCAAACAAAAGCCTTGGATGCGCCCACTATGACCCGGACAGCCCTTCATTCACGTACCAGGGAAACAGGCCTCCTCAAGGAGACAGCACAGCGAGGAAGGGCCTGAAATTAAAGGTGCTGCTTCAGAAAAGCCTAATTGGACAATCTGCCAAGTGCAGACACATGGGTAATTTTACTTTTATTCGATTATAAGATGTATTGAGCAGTACCATGAACAAAGCCTCCCCTAGCAAAACCAAAACAAACAGACAAACAAAAAACACTGGGAGAGCAGCTCTAGTCAAATGGACTCTGTCAGGTTATTTCTAACTGACTATGCACGTTTCTTCATTTAAATACATGTTCGGGTTTCCTTTTCCCGATAGCCCCCTGTTATACCCCAGACCATGCGGGCTGCAGGTTCTGTCCTGAGGAGGTGTGTGCGAGCTGGGAGTTATGGGAGTGATGGGATTCTAATATCTGCCCTGCCACCATCAGGGCACAGGCTACGGACCAGAGCTACAAATATTTACAATACGTGTTCTCCTCCATCCTTCTATCAAGCCTATCTTTGTTGATTTTAAAATAACAAGTTAGAAATAACTTGGAACCAATTAAGAATCTTCACCTAAATATTTAGTCATATTAGGTCCTTTGATCATACAGGTTTTATTTTTTTCCTCATCCTATGCCCATTGGATGAGCTACATCAGACGCCTACTAATGGATTGATATAATTTTTTTATTTCCTTCTCACTATCACCTTTCCTGTCTTCCCCAAACAGAAAACACTGAGCCCTCTGCTGTGTAACCCTTCATTTTCCCACTCAAACTGCCAACGTGACTGCTTGGCCTGCAGGCCTGGCTCCATCCCCCTACCTTCCCTGCAGACTCTCCTTTGCTCTAACTCTTGGCCACCTGGGAGGCAGCTGAGAAATGGTGATGCCTGAGTCCTGCCCCTAAAGATGGGGTGGGCTGGACGCTGGTATTTTTACTCCCTCCCCCAAACCCCTGCACAAACATCCTACTGACTCCAATGTGCTGCAAGGTTTGAGAGCCACTGCCCCTGTCAGCTGCAGCTCCTATCACTTTTTTCTTTTCCTTTTTTTTTTTTTTGAGTCCTTACCACCCAGGCTGCTCTGTGAGCCACAGTTTTAAATGGTAGTGCTAACTCTAGAGACTCTGTGTTTCTCTTAATCCCTGCTCCCCTCCCACAACCAGCAAGGGTCTTTAATCCTCTCCCAGATGGATTAACCACTGCCTCTTCCTCACCCCCACCCAGGGACACCTATGTGGAATGAATCTGAGATACACTGGCACACTGCCCTAAAATGCATGCCTCCCTTCTAAGGGATCTCAAGGGCATCCAGGGAGAGCAAGCCAGTCAAAAAGCCAATCCTCGGCCTTGCTTCCTGGTCAAATCTAGGAATTGAGGTCTAGCCAGGTAGCTCAGCTGGTTGGAGCATCCTCCCCCACACCACAAGGTCTCTGGTTTGATTCTGGTCAGGCACGTGCCCAGGTTTTGAGCCTGATCCCATTCGAGGCTCATGCCCAGGTTGAGGGCTCAATTCCCATCAAGGTATGTGCGGAGGCAACCTATTGATGTCCAGGGCTGAGGATTAGAAACAAAATCTGATCATTGGAAATGGTTTAATTCCTCCATCGAAATGGAGGTGAGCAGACGAGGGGGGCTCAGGGCATCGAGTTACTTACAGCACCATGTGTCGTGTCAAGCTTTTCGTGGGATTTGTCATCAGAATAGCACCTAAGGACTTCAGAAACTATGTGGAGGTTACTATGAAAGTGTAATGGGGGTGTGTGCGCGTGCATGTGCCTTAATAACCAATTTCATATGCAGGTATAAATAGAATTATAGCTCCTTGATGTTCGTTTGATTAAAATGAATCTTACTTAGTAAAATTCCTCTTTTATGCTACACAACACCAAACCTTGGAATGTTTTCACAAGAAGTTTACAGTGGTTTTCATCACTTAATAAAACTGATTTCTTCCCGCTGCGGGCAGTTTCATGAGCATTCATTGCACTTGGTGTTCTCAGTGTGCTTTTTAATGTTTACATTAGGTTCCCTTTATCCCCCCATCTCCCTGTCTCCTGCTCCCAGTAACCAGTCAGCTCTCAACTCCCCCGGTCCTCCCCCTTCCCCCCCGCCCGCCCTACACACACCAAGGGCTGGCTCAGGAGCTGGCACACGTTGGCTCAGGTTCACAGCTCAGTGTTCCCAAGGTGAGGTGCAGTCTCAGGGGTTGTAAGGCAAGTTCAGAGATCTGAACTTAGATTCACTGAGCAAAACACTGAACCTCTTAATGGTTTACATCTTCCCCTGCACAGCAAATTCCACAAGCACACTACAAAGTGGTTTTAAAACGCTTTCTGAAAATCAGTGAGAAGCTGCAAAGCTCTTAAAAAGTCTCTGAATTTGGAATATGTGATACAAACTTTGTAGCTATAAAATAATTAGTTACAACTATGCCCAAACTATTTAGTTGTCTAGTCCCCTCTACTCAAAGTAGGTCCCTGGACAGCACAACAGCATCCCCTGGGAGCTTGTTGGAAACTGAGCTCTCGCTGCCCCTCCCCCACCGACACCCTGAATCTGAGCTCTAACCAATCCCTGGGGGTTCCCATGCACATGGTTTTTTGAGAAGCATCGGCCTTGATAACGTAACTAATGACTTGGTACGAAAAATGATATTTGACAAAATACCTATCACGGCCTAATGTCGTTATTTAAATCTTGCCTCCATCAACAAAGAGTTAATGTCATACTTGGGCAAACTCAGAGGGAGGACAGTGGAGAAAGAAGGACAGTGGAGATGATGCTCAGCTGGCCTGGATGTCGGTTGCCCTCAGAAGAGTAGCCAGTGGAAGTCCAGCATCATGATATTAGTGAGCTTTAAAGAATGTCCAGAATTCTGACACTGACCTGGGAGACTTATTACAGCAGGAGCTCAGAAGAGAAAGCAAGAATTGTTATCATGTGCCTGGAACTCTCCTACTCTCTAGATCTACTGAATGCCTGAGTTCAGGCCTCAGAGAAGAGCAACATCAAGGTGTAAAGGCTCTGCTATGAACTGAATGTTTGTGTCCCTCCACAATTCACATATTGAAGCTTTAATTCCCAATATGATGGAATTAGGAGGTGGGGCCTTTGGGAGGTAATTAGGTTTAGATGAAGTCATGAGGGTGGAGAGTTCTTAGGATGACATGAGTGTCTTTATAAGAAGAGGCAGACCGAAGAATCCTCTCTCTCTCTCTCTTTCTCTCTCTCTCTCTCTCTCTCTCTCTCTCTCTCCCACCCCTACACCCCACTATGTGAGGACATTAGAAGTCTCCATCTGCAACTCAGGAAGAGGGTTTACACCAGAACCACACCATGCTGGCACCCTGATCTTGGACTTCCAGCTTCCGGAACTGTGAGAAAGAAACTGTTGTTTAAGCTGCCCAGCCTGAGGTATTTTGTTACAGCAGCACAAACTAAGAAAGGTTCAATGAAAACTGTGCCAATGGGCCCTAGCTGGTTTGGCTCAGTGTCGGCCTATAAACCAAAGGGTCCTGGGTTTGATTCTGGTCAAGGGCACATACAGTGGTTGTAGTCTCCAGGGCCCATGCAGAAGGCAACCAATCAATGTGTTTCTCTCATATCCATGTTTCTCTCTGTCTTTCCCTCTCTCTTCCACTCTCCCTAAAAATCAATGGAAAAAATATCCTTGGGTGAGGATTAAACAACGACAACAAAACTGTGCCAACAGTAAGCTCTAGAGAATTAGAAATATATTCTGATCCATTCCAAAATCAAAGAATACAGTTCAGATTATTAATACAAGTGCTATAACATGGTTGCTTTGCTGTAAAGGTGACTATCAACTTTAAAGGGAACAAAAGTATTTTTATTTAGTCCAGTTCTTATGAACCAAAAATTGTAAAATAAACCGATAATACATACCCTCTAATACAGTGGGGCCTTGACTTACGAGTGTCCCGACTAACGAGTTTTTTGAGATACCAGCTGTCTCTCGGCCGATTTTTTGCATTGAGTTGATAGAGTAATTTGAGTTAACGAGCTCGTTAAGGAGCTCGGTCTCGAAACGAATTAAACTCGTAAATCAAGGCCCCACTGTATAGTGGTTCTCAACCTTGGCTGCACATTAAAATCACCTGGGAATCTTTTTAAAATCCTGATTTCTGGGCCTCATCCTCCAGAAATTGTTTCTTTGTTACTAATGTTGTGGCCCCACCCCATAACAAAGAAACAGAATTTCAATTAATGGAGAATATAAACATCTACTGAACTCTTTGAGTTTCTATCTCATAGTCTTCTGTTTTATTGTGTACATACAGGAAAATATTCAGCTGGTATACTGGTCCTGTACCAATTATCAAAATAGAGAAATCCTTCATACTGGCTGGTAAGTAGTAGATGTCCTGAAACTTCCAGGAGCCCCATTTCCAACTCCTGACCTAGCCACCCTGCCCAGCCTGAGGACCTTCTTAAGATTCAGTAACTAGAGGGTCAGTGACTAGCTTGGCGGGGCCCCCAGGACCCTGCTCCAACTAAGTCCATTCTGACAGGTGAGTGACTGTGGACTCCCAGCTACTGAATTCAGTACTGTACCAGGGAACATTAATATAATATGAATGTACCTGGCCACAATGGTAGGCTGGCTCCTGGCTGAGTAATTTTTAACATTTGCTTAAAATCCTTTTATTTTACTTACGCTATCCCTGTGAGGTAATTATGAGCAGGAAATTGGAAAGTATGCCTTCACAGTCAAAAAGAGAGCCATGAGTAATGAATGGAGAGGAGACAGGAGAGTTACTACCAGCAACACCTTTGCCTACTTTGCCTACTTCAGTGGTCCTGAAGTTTATCTTGCCTCAGAGACTTAATCAGTAGGTCTTAGCCTGCGCCCAAGAACATCTTTCACAAGTTCTGGAAGTGGTCCTGATGTAGGTAGTCCTGGGATCTTACATTGACAAAATATATAGAATTCCTACTCATTACTTAAGACCCTACTTAAGAAGATTTGTCTACATGAATTCTTCCTTGGAACACTCCCTACTACCCCCATTCTTATACCAAAAGAACAGTCAATCTTTCCTCCATGTTCCTTAGCCATTCGTCTGTCAGGTAGTTTTCATACTGGGTTGGAATTATTTGTTTGCATGTCTGGCCCTCCTAGACAAACACTGATTGATTGATTGATTGATTGATTGATTGATTAAGGAGGTGGGGACGCTGATGCCAGGCAGAATTTGCTGAGCATTTCAGCCACCTATATAAAATATTTTCTTAGGGGATGCCATAGTGTGCCCTTCATTATATACTCCTCAATATCAGCCTTTGATAGCCAGCATCCAGGCTTCTGTGGCTCCTAGGAGTCCTCATTGTCATGAACAGCAATTTGTTGGCCTGGGCCTAGGAATAAGCCCACAGTCTTCTCAGACCTTTTCATAATTCAAATGTTTGTGTCCCCAATAACATTCAGCATGGGTTATTGAAATAATTTAGACTTTACCACCTTCTCAACATGTCTTATGCCTAGTGAAAATCAGGACACGTACTATAAACATTCCTTTGCTAAATGTGCATGTTTAAGATCTATCATTAATATTTCAGCATTGATCATAACTTCTTTAATATGCTTTAACATATTACACTGAGAGACACTTAATGAATACTTTTGATGATGGAAAATGAGAAGAAGATGAGTTAGGTTTTCTTTCTGCCACATTTTACTTTACCGTGATTCTGGAACTTAATTTTGTCAAAAGGAAAGAATGAGCAGTAGCTATCTACTTAAAAAGTCTGATTAAACTTATTTGGTACATCCCCTAGCCCAACACTAAAATAGGTACTAAGTAAATGTCTTTGCATTTAACTGGTAACGTCCTTTACAATATTTCTAACGGTGATTAAGCAGTCAGTCCCACCATACATCACATTCATTACATAGTGTTCCTTCAGCTCTATGTTCTATGATGCCACAGAATCCAGAAAAACGCTTGGCACCATTAAAGAGCATGCTCTGAAGCTTTGTATGCCAGCAAGAAACCACCTCTCAGGTGCTTTTCCAAGTATCTTCACCCCGAAATCAATCTTCCATTGTGATGATGACTCAGTAGTAACCGGATGCCTAAGTACAAATGTCTTTATGGCAGATCCTAGGAAGAAGTGATGTGCTTGTTTGTGCCATCCTGTGCTGTTTGTTTACCGTTTCTCAGCAAGCAAGGGCTTTGCTTCAATGTGATTATTATGGTCTCCCTACTGCATTAGTCCCTGTCAAAGTGGAAGAAGTTCTCTTGGGGATGTTATCAACAAAGTTTTCCATTTGCCTCTTTCTGCAGGGAAGGGAGTGTGATGCAAGTAGTCCTGGGGCTCTTCTAATATTTCTTCTCAAGCATCACTCAGAGGCAGCACCCAGTGATCTGAGGATGGGCTTCCAAGGCGTGTTCCTCCAGCTTCTTTCTCAATCCCTGGCCTCAGACAGCATGGCAATGAACCTACCTCCCTGTAGAAACAGGGAGCTTCATTTGCTGATTCAAATAAAAATAACAATCTCCAACATTATTCTCTGAGACAAGAGATTATCATTTTAATTACTAAAGCCAAACAAAACAAAAGGTAGCATTTTTTGTTGTGGAAATCAGCTATTTATTGTCCACATTGGCTGAAGACTGAATAAGAAAAAAATCAAAAAATCAGCTTAGATCAGTGGTCGGCAAACCGTGGCTCGAGAGCCACATGCGGCTCTTTGGCCCCTTGAGTGTGGCTCTTCCACAAAATACCACATGTGGGCGCGCATGTATAGTGCGATTGAAACTTCATGGCCCATGCGCAGAAGTCGGTTTTCAGCCTGGGCGAGTCTATTTTGAAGAAGTGGTGTTAGAAGAAGTGGGGGGTGTCGGTGGGTCGGGCAACAGGATACGCGGCGCAGGGGAGGCACACGCGATTTATGCACGAGTTGAGTGAGCCAGTCAGTCAGCAGTCTCATTGTGCAGTGGTTAGTGCTAGTCGCATCCGTAAATCGCGTGCGGGTGACAAAAGTACCTACTCGAAGCATAAAGTTACCTGTATTTTTCCAACCAGCTGCAAATCCTACAGGTATTTTTATCATCAATTTAAGAATTGTAAGTATTTTGTGTTGGTGGCTTTATTATTATAAAATGAAACATTTTTTTTAGGTGCCCTGTTTGGCATGGCTACAAAGAAGAAGCAAAGAAAAACAAAAGACGAAAACCATGAATTTAAAGTTGAATGGACCGAGACTTTCGCGTTTATTCAAAACTTAAATGGCCTTCCGACCTGTCTTATTTGTCAGGAAAAATTGGCGCATAACAAGAAATCAAACTTGGAGAGACACTTTACAACTAAACACGTGTCATTTAGTACTACATATCCTGTCGGTGATGCAAGGAAGAAAGCAGTTGAGGAACTTCAGAAGAGTCAAGAAAAATCAAGTTCTGTATTTAATTACTGGATGCAATCTTCCAGCAATGTTAATATTGCAAGTTTTGTGGTTAGTCAAGAGATTGCTAAGAGAGGAAAACCATATACAGACGGCGAATACATAAAAAAGTTGTTTTATAAATGCATCCGAAGAGCTATTTCGGGATTTCAAGAACAAAGCAGATATTCTAAAAAAAATTAAAGAGTTACCATTTTCTGCTAAAAAGTGAAAGATAGAACAGTCAAAATGTCTTTGAATATAACCAACCAGCAAGTCGAAGATCTTAAATTGGTTTCAGCTTTATCAATAGCAGTTGACGAGTCTTGTGACATAAATGATACTGTGCAAATTTCACTTTTTGTACAATTTATTTCATCTACAGGTCCAAAAGAAGAACTTTTAGGATCATTGCCAATCAAAGGTCAAACACGTGGAGAGGATATAGCAAATGCTGTAATTGAGTGCATTGAAAAACACCATATTCCACTCGATAAAATTGTCTCAATTTCAACAGACGGGTCGAAAAGTATGACCAGAGTAAGAAATGGATTTGTTGCTATTTTGAAAGAAAAAATTAATCATGAGATACTTACTTATCATTGCATCATTCATCAAGAAGCGCTTTGTGCACAGACATTTTCAGAAGAAATTTGCAAAGTTATGGAATTGGTGATTAAGATTATCAACTCCATTATAGCTAAAGCTCTTAATCATCGCCAATTTAAAGAATTTTTGGTTGAAATGGAGAGTGAGTACGAAGATCTGCTGCTGTATAACAAGGTATGTTGGTTATCAAAAGGAAACGTTTTGAAACGTTTCGCTTCCTTATTAACAGAAATTAAAGCCTTTCTCCTTGAGAAGGGTGTTCACTATCCAAAACTAATGAACGATCAGTGGATCCAAAAATTTTATTTCGTCTCATCTAAATCAGCTTAATCATAAACTACAGGGGAAAGGAAACACAGTTTTTTGGATGTTAGAAGAAGTTATTTCATTTGAAAACAAATTATCTCTTTTTGCTCAAGATTTTGAAAGAGAAACTTTGATTCACTTTAAAGCCTGTTGAAACATCGCCAAGAAAATAATTCTGATATTGACATTTGCTATTTCAAAACAACACTTTTAGATATGAGGGAAGCTTTTCTCAACAGGTTTCAGGAATTCAGAAACAGCAAAGCGACGTTAGCCTTTGTTAAAAAAACTCTCAATGCTACTGTAACAGAATTAAATTTTTCTCCCTTTAATATTGACATTGACAGTGGAAGCAAGATGGCGGCGATATAGGCAGACGCGTCCCAGGTCTTGTCCCGGAGCAAACGGAGTAAGCAGCTGAAACTAATAACACCCACCCCGAATTGGCAAATTTACTCAGCTGGTGAGACGGCTTGCAGCCTGGAAGGGCAGACCTCCCCTGGAAAGGTTAAAAACCAGGGATCTGGGCAGGAAAGTTTGCCAGACCTGAGCCCAGAGGGTCGGAGGGAGACCGCATGGCAGACAGCCGCGTCTCTTGGGACAGACACAGACCCTGACCGGGGTAAGGAGTTCCTCGGGTTTGCTGGCGCCAGGAGATTTGAGATTTGTATTTTGTGATTGCGGAGAACTGAGACTAAAGGGGGCATCCTGAGGAACTGACCGGACCATGCAGTGCCCATAAGAGAGGAGCGTTTCCCAGATCATGCAGTGCTGGTAAGAGAGGAGCGTTTCCCAGACCGCAGATCAAAGCAACAGCAGCCCCCTGATCACCGCAGCCTCCTGATCACCACAGCCTCCTGATCACCACACCCTCTGTCTGTGGAACAGCAGCTGTACGTGAAGCCTCCCCCCACCAGCCAGAAGAGCCAACACAGCTGTGAACAACACCCACCAGAGGAGCTGCTGCCAACTGGAAAGCAGCTGCTACCGCAACCGTCTGAGCAGCAACCACAACCCAAGGAGCCCCTGCCACCCAGGGAGCAGTCACTGAACATCTCAACATCTACATATGTCAGCGAGATCAAACATGGGTAGGCAAAGAAACCCCCAAAGGAAAGAAAAGGAGGACTCGCCAGAAAAGCAGCTAAGTGAGACAGAGATATGCAACATGACGGAAAAAGAATTCAGAATAAGGTTCCTAGAGTACATGCACCAGATGTTCAAGAAGCAAGAAGAAACAGATGAAAAACTCAACTACTTATGCAAGAAGCTAGAAGAAACAGATGAAAAAATCAACAACTTAAGTAAGTCCCAAGAAGAAATGAAGAGCGACATAGCTTCAATAAAAAACTCCATTGAAAGTATCAACAGTAGACTGGGAGAAGCGGAGGACCGAATTAGTGAATTAGAAGACAAGGAAGCAAAACACACTCAAACTGTACGGCAAATGGAGAAAAAAATTAAAAGACAGGAGGAGAGCCTAAGGGAGCTTTGGGACAACATGAAACGAAACAACATACGAATAATAGGGGTGCCAGAACAACAGAAAGATGAACATGGATTAGAAAACCTATTCGAAGAAATAATATCAGAAAACTTCCCTGAGGTGGGGAAGAAAAAAGTCACACAAACCCAGAGAGTCCCAAACAAGGTGAACCCGAAAAGACCCACACCAAGACACATCATAATTACCATGGCAAATGTTCAGGATAAAGAGAGAATCTTACAGGCTGCAAGAGAGAGACGGAAAGTAACATACAAGGGATCTCCCATTAGATTATCAAATGATTTCTCAACAGAAACACATCAGGCCAGAAAAGAATGGACG
Organism: Myotis yumanensis; assembly: GCF_028538775.1. Taxonomy (NCBI): domain Eukaryota; kingdom Metazoa; phylum Chordata; class Mammalia; order Chiroptera; family Vespertilionidae; genus Myotis; species Myotis yumanensis. Next base: position 94,140,646 of record NW_027223753.1, on the reverse strand, counting down.
GAAATCTACAAAGTGATGCAAAGCAAAGGACTGAATCCAAGAATACTCTATCCAGCAAGGCTATCATTCAAAATTGAAGGGGAAATAAGAAGCTTCACAGACAAAAAAGGGCTAAGGGAGTTTATCACCACCAAGCCAGCCATGCAAGAAATGCTAAAGGAACTGGTGTAAAAAGAAGAAATATCAAGCTCAGAAAGAAAACAGCCACACACACACACAAAAAAAGAAATGGCTACAAACAAGTACCTTTCAATAATAACTTTAAATGTAAATGGACTAAATGCTCCAACCAAAAGACATCGAGTGGCTGAATGGATAAAAAAACATGACCCATACATCTGCTGTCTACAAGAGACCCACCTCATTAGAAGGGACTCACACAGACTGAAAGTTAAGGGATGGAAAAATATCTTTCACGCAAATGGAAAGGAAAAGAAAGCTGGGGTAGCAATACTTATATCTGACAAAATACATCTCAAAGTGAAGGCCATAACCAGAGATAAGGAAGGCCACTTCATAATACTAAAGGGATCAATACAACAAGAAGATATAACCCTGGTAAACATATATGCACCCAATGCAGGAGCACCCACATACATAAGAAAACTTCTGGAAGATATCAGGGGAGAAATCGACAACAATACAATCATAGTAGGGGACTTTAATACACCACTGACATCACTGGATAAATCCGCTAGACAAAAACTCAGCAAAGAAACAGCAATCCTAAATGACTCACTAGATCAGATGGACTTAATTGACATCTTCAGAACACTTCACCCCACAGCTGCGGAATATACATTCCTCTCAGGTGCTCATGGGACATATTCAAAAATAGACCACATATTGGGTCACAAGCAAAGTCTCCACAAATTCAAGAAGATTGAAATCATAAAAAGCTTCTTCGCAGACCACGATGGCATAATGTTAGAAATAAACTACAATAAAAACAACCCAAAATACTCAAACACTTGGAAGCTGAATAGCATGTTATTAAATATTGATTGGGTTACCGATGACATCAAAGAAGAAATTAAAAACATCCTGGACACTAATGACAATGAAAACACAACAATCCAAAACCTCTGGGACACAATGAAAGCAGTCCTGAGAGGAAAGTTTATAGCTCTACAGGCCTATCTCAACAAACAAGAAAAAATGGTAGTCAATCATCTAACTCTACAACTCAAAGAATTAGAAAGAGAGCAACAAGAAAACCCCAGAGTGAGCAGAAGGAAGGAGATAATAAAGATTAGAGCAGAAATCAATGAAATAGAGACCAAAAAAAACAATACAGAAAATCAATGAAACCAAGAGCTGGTTCTTTGAAAGGATAAACAAGATTGACAAACCCCTAGCCAGGCTCACCAAGAAGCAAAGAGAGAGGTCCCAAATAAACCAAATCAGAAATGATAGAGGCGAAATAACAACAGACCCCACAGAAATACAAATGATTGTTAAACAATACTACGGGCAACTCTACTCCAACAAACTAGACAACCTGGAGGAAATGGACAAATTCCTAGAAAAATACAACATTCCAAAACTCAATCAGGAAGAATCTAAAAACCTCAATAGGCCAATAACTATGGAAGAAATTGAAGCAGTCATCAGAAAGCTTCCAGCAAACAAAAGCCCAGGGCCAGACGGCTTCACAGGGGAGTTCTACCAAACATTCAAGGAAGAACTAAAACCTACCCTCCTCAGACTACTACAAAAAATTCAAGAGGAAGGAACGCTTCCAAGCTCATTCTATGAAGCCAGCATCACCCTAATACCAAAACCAGGTAAAGACATCACAATGAAAGAGAATTACAGGCCAATATCCCTCATGAACATAGATGCCAAAATCCTCAACAAAATCTTAGCAAATCGGATCCAGCAGTACATCAGAAGGCTCATACACCATGACCAAGTAGGATTTATCCCAGAGATGCAAGGATGGTACAACATCCGTAAATCAATAAATGTGATACATCACATAAACAAATTGAAATAAAAAAACCACATGGTCATATCAATTGATGCAGAAATAGCATTCGACAAAATCCAACACCCATTTTTGATAAAAACTCTCAGCAAGGTGGGAATAGAAGGATCATACCTCAACATAATAAAAGCCATATATGACAGGCCCACAGCCAACATCATACTCAATGGACAAAAACTAACACCATTTCCCCTAAGAACAGGAACAAGACAGGGATGCCCACTCTCACCACTCCTGTTCAACATAGTACTGGAAGTATTAGCCATTGCAATTAGGCAAGAAGAAGAAATAAAAGGCATCCAAATTGGAAAAGAGGAAGTAAAACTGTCCTTATTTGCAGATGACATGATATTATACATACAAAACCCTAGAGACTCCATCAAAAAGCTACTAGACTTAATACATGAATTTGGCAATGTAGCAGGATACAAAATTAACCCCAAGAAATCTGAGGCATTTCTATACACCAATAGTGAACTTTCAGAAAGGGAGATCAGAAAAACAATCCCATTTACCATCGCACCAAAAAAATTAAGATACCTAGGAATAAACTTAACTAAAGAGGTTAAAGACCTCTACTCAGAAAACTACAGGACGTTGAAAAAAGAGATAGAGGAAGACATAAACAGATGGAAAAACATACCATGTTCTTGGATTGGTAGAATCAACATCATTAAAATGTCCATACTACCCAAAGCAATCTATACATTCAACGCACTTCCCATTAAAATACCAATGGCCTTCTTCAAAGATCTAGAACGAACTCTCCAAAAATTCATCTGGAATAAAAAAAGACCCCGAATAGCTGCAACGATCCTGAGAAAGAACAAAGTAGGTGGGATCTCAATGCCAGATATCAAGCTGTATTACAAAGCCACTGTTCTCAAAACTGCCTGGTACTGGCACAAGAACAGACATATAGATCAGTGGAATAGAATAGAGAGTCCAGAAATTAGCCCGAACCAATATGCTCAATTAATTTTTGATAAAGGAGGCATGAACATACAATGGAGCCAAGATAGTCTCTTCAATAAATGGTGTTGGGAAAATTGGACAGACATATGCAAGAAAATGAAACTAGACCACCAACTTACACCATACACAAGAATAAACTCAAAATGGATAAAGGACTTAAATGTACGACAGGAAACCATAAAAATTCTAGAAGAATCCAAAGGCAACAAAATCTCATACATATGCCAAAGCAATTTCTTCACTGATACAAGCTCCTAGGGCACCTGAAACTAAAGAGAAAATGAACAAATGGGACTACATCAAAATAAAAAGCTTCTGCACAGCAAAAGAAACCATCAACAAAACAACAAGAAAACCCACCTCGTGGGAAAACATATTTGCCAACGTCATATCTGATAAGGGCTTAATCTCCAAAATTTATAGGGAACTCATACAACTTAACAAAAAGAAGATAAACAATCCAATCAAAAAATGGGCAAAGGATCTAAATAGACACCTTTCAAAAGAGGACATTCAGAAAGCCAAGAGACATATGAAAACATGCTCAAAGTCACTAATCATCCGAGAGATGCAAATCAAAACAACAATGAGGTACCATCTCACACCTGTCAGAATGGCCATCATCAACAAATCAACAAACGACAAGTGCTGGAGAGGATGTGGAGAAAAAGGAACACTTGTGCACTGCTGGTGGGAATGCAGACTGGTGCAGCCACTATGGAAGGCAGTATGGAGGTTCCTCAAAAAATTGGAAATGGAACTCCCATTTGACCCTGTGATCCCACTTCTAGGAATATATCCCAAGAAACCAGAAACACCAATCAGAAAGGATATATGCACCCAGATGTTCATAGCAGCACAATTCACCATAGCTAAGATCTGGAAACAGCCTAAGTGCCCATCAGTAGATGAATGGATTAGAAAGCTGTGGTACATCTACACGATGGAATACTATGCTGCTGTTAAAAAGAAGGAACTCTTACCATTTGCAACAGCATGGATGGAACTGGAGAGCATTATGCTAAGTGAAACAAGCCAGTCAATGAAGGAAAAATACCACATGATCTCACTCTTTCATGGATAATTAAGACCATTACAAACTTTTGAACAATAATAAATACAGTGGCAGAGCTGCCTCAAACCAATTGTTGGACTGCAGTGGGAAGGCCAGGGAGGGTTGGGGGACAGGAGGGAGGGGAGTAAGAGATCAACCGAAGGACTTGTATGCATCCATATAACCATAACTAATGGACATAAGACACTGGGGGGTAAGGGAGGGCAGGGGCTTGTCAAGGGTGGGGGGGGGGGGGAAATGTCACATATGTAATACCCTTTGTAATGCTTTAAGCAATAAAAAAAATAAAATAAAATAAAAAATAAAAAAAATAATAATAATATTGACATTGGCAACTTTGAAATGCAATTGCTGGATTTAAAAAACAAAGAACTGCGGAGCTGGAAATTTGAACGTCTTTGTGCTGATATAGAAATATTGGAGAAAAAGAAATGTGAACTTAGTTCACAGCACAAGTGGTCTGCTTTGAAAGACCTAGAGAAGGAAGATATGTTGATTTTTAACACCTGGAATAGTATTCCTGACTCATATAATCAACTGAAAAAACTAGCGTTTGCTGTTCTTTCCTTATTCGGGTCTACATATTTATGCGAACAATCATTTTCAAGCATGAACCTTATCAAGAGTAAACTGAGAAGTCATCTTATTGATGAGAACCTGGAATTGTGCCTAAAATTAAAAACAACAACATACAAACCTGACTTACCCAAACTTTCCAAGGAGAGGCAAGGCCATTGTTCACATTAGTGTTTGTCAGTCGTTGTCATGATTTAATTTTATGGATATTGTAAGATAAATTGTAAGTAATTTAATTTTATCAATAAACAATATTGTTATTAAGTATGATATCAAGTTTTATTCAATGTACCTATAGTTTAAGACTTAAAACTTTAAGTAAAGTTTATTAAGTTAATTTTAGGGAACGTTGTGGAGTGAAAGAAGATGTAGTGTCGAGGATTGAGAAAGGTATGTTGAGATGGTTTGGATATATAGAGAGGATGAAAGAAAGGAGATAGACGAAACAAGTATACAAGACGAGTGTGGATGGGAGAGTTGGAAGGGGTCGACCTCAGTGAACATACCTCAATCAGATTGAGGACGTTTTTAGCAAAGGCCAGCTTAGGAGTACCCTAATTAAGTTAATAACAATGTTCCTACCTATATAGTTTAAGTTTAAAAAATTTGGCTCTCAAAAGAAATTTTAATCATTGACTGTTGATATTTGGCTCTGTTGACTAATGAGTTTGCCAATCACTGGCTTAGATTAACATCACAGATTTCAATTAGATTTTAGAAAGAAATGAACAATAGTACAAGTTTGCCTCACAATCCAGTGGGTTATATATGTAAGTGTTCTGTATTCTCAACTACACAATTTACCCCCAAAGAACACAATATTCTAAAGGTTCAAATGATACAAAGAAATCAAACCCTTTCTAAATCATAAATCTACTTTGAATTGAAGAGACCTTAAAGAGCATGTAGCCTAGTCAGCTCAGCTGGAGATAACAAATGATATTCTACCCAATTTTACCTAATTATAGGAGATTTTAGTTATTCTTAAAATGTTTCACTAAAATGGGTGGTTACTCCAAACACTGGTAATTTTCCCCACAACATCTTCATCTTTAAAAATATAATGAGACATTGTGGCAGACAGTCTCAGTCTTTATTTTCTCTTATCAGACATCCACCCACCACAATGCAGCTTTCAAATGTACACATAGTTCTCAGCGTGCCATTTCTCATTATGCGTCAGTTTTCTCCAATGTTTAGAAAAAGTAGATAACTATAGATTGATTTATGTTAGGGATTGGTATAAGCATTGGATTGCTATAGTGAGGAGTACATAGTTAGGCCAAGTAAACTTTAAAGTCACTATTTTTGTTTGGAGAAAAAAAATCCTTCTGAAATAATCTACACTAATAAAAGAGAAAGATGCAAATTGACCGTACCTTCATGACGCCCACCAGCCAATCAGGAGTGAGTATGCAAATTAACCCAACAAAGATGGCGGGTTAATTTGACTGTTCCACACTGCCCCAGCCACTCTGGGCCTCTGAGCAGTGTGGGAAGGTGGAAAGGCAGCTCTGGCATGAGCAAAGGCAATGCCAGCACCCAGGGGAAGGAAGGTCCATTCTTGCACAAATCTTCGTGCATCAGGCCTCTAGTACAAAATAATAGACAGGATTAAGAAAACCGTTAGCACTTGCAGTAAGTATTAAGTGTGAATCTGTACACTTAGCTAGAAGGCACCTGAGGACTAGGAGGGGTGGGCATGCTTTCCTTGGCTTGTGGAGAGCCCCATTAGGAATTCCCTGTGGGAAAGGAGGAAGCGATATCATGCATGACATGCATTCATTTCCATAGGAAGCAAAAATAGTACAGACTTGCTCTTCTGCCTTTCTGGAAACTTTGCTAGCCTAGAGCCAGAATAGCAATAAATGAAATGCCTACAATGTGGGTATTCCAAGAACAGAATTAAAGCCTGTTTTCAGTTAGGAGCCTCCTATAAAACTGCTCCATCTGTGTTTATCACATGCAGCTGCGCCTCTCCCAGAGTGCTTAATGAACTTTCCCTTTTTTGTGAATGCTGACCTGCACACAAAAGTAGCACCCTTAAGAAAATATTTTGAGCAAAATACTTGTGTAAAGCAACACAGGCTGATATATGTTTGCTTTTATTCTGTTAACTGAGCAGTACCACAGACCTCATACTCATGTGCTATGCTATTTCATTAGAGTCCAAAAAATAAATCTAAACTGTGAAATGAGAAACTGCTAAAAAAAAAAAAAAAAAAGAAAGAAAGAAAGAAAGAGAAGCAACTTTTTCAATTATTCTGGTCATATCTCATTATTTTCATGTATTAAAATTTAGGCAATAGGCTAAATATACTTGAATTTCATATTTAATGAGATCAGTTCAATTTGGCATTTAACAATCACTGTAAAATTTTTCATTTTGATTTAATTCAGTTATAAGCAATATATTTTTCAAACTGACCTCATTATTGGTGGAGTACGTTTACACAAATATAAAATTTACTATATAGCAACATCAGTCAAATCTGAACATGAAAAGTTCTTCGTGTACTTTGCTGTTGCTCATTTTCTATTCATTCCCACAAAATTACACATATTGCAAAAATTTTCCCATCTAATAGAGAACTAGTGTTATTTTAAAATAAGTTCGGTTTTCAGGTAGATGTTATAAAAAGTGTTAAGTGCATATTATGAATTCTACTTTAGTTAGAATCACCTAAAATTTTTCTCTACTAAAGGTTGTTACACTAAGTATCAAAGTCCCATGCAGTTTTTCTTTTGAATTTTAAGGCAAATTAACCAGATGAGGATTACAACTTCTATGAAAATTCACATTCTATAAAATGAGACTCCAGCTGCAAAAAATTCCTCACCTAAAAATACTTAATTCTGTATTTTTCTTCAAGTAATTAAATAACTGAGACTAGTTTATTATATAACATAGGTGTGTATTTTTAATAAAATGGCATACCATTCATACACATTTTATAACCATCCATATTTTATTCAATAATGCCCCATCATTGCTGATTTAACCAAATTCATGTCTGCAGAGTGTATGTATTTTCTACCCCAGATGATCTCATAGCTTTAATAAATTTAAAAATATGAATTTTGATAGAATTAATAGCAATCTTATATCTAAATATACTTGCTCTAAACAATTTCTTATTTTAATAATTAACTTATTATAATAAGTTTTCTCACTAAATTCTCAAGTTCTAATAAAAACACCAGCTCAGGGATTAAAAAGCACAAATTTCTGGTTATAAAAAAAGTCACAGTCCCACACCTGAAACCTATATGTTCATGTTGACCAATGTCACCCCAATAAATTTAATGAATTAATTATTTTAAAAATTAGTCACAGAGGTGTAAAGTACAGCATAAGAAATATAATCAATAATATTATAAATATAATGATTGGTGACAGATGGATACTAGGCTTTCAGAGTGATCACTTGGAAGGCATATACATGTCTAATCACTAGATTGTACACCTGAAACTCATACAATGTTGTATGTACATTGTAATTGGAAAATAGTTAATTTTTTTAAAACAGACTACCAGCTCCAAAATAAAAGTTGGAAAAGTAACAGTGAATCTATTAACCTATCTGTGCATAGAAATAATAGAAATGTGTGCTTATATTCTTTCCTGGAAACTCCAGTTTTTTAAAAATTGCCATTAAGCATTATATTGTGTTATATTCTCCTTCAATTGTTTTGTGAATTATTTTTGTAGAGAATACCAAAGAACTGATCTTTACTTATCAAAGTTTAACTTCACAAATTTGCCACATGATGCAATCATCATTGTCATGAATTTTGGCTTTGGGGGGAAAAAATGTGGCTTACCTTTCTATTTTCTTTGCTAACAAAACAGAAGGAATTGTTCAATCTCAAAAACTATATTTGCTTTGACTTACACCATTAATCTCATAAGTCTTAGGGAGCCCAGGAGTAAATTGACTATTACTAATAAGCTTAGGGATTCTGTCAGCTTCTCATAAGGGTTGTTGTGCTTATATCCAGGACTATATGTTCCAGTCCACTTAATCCTTTGGCTTATTACTTTGTACTCCAACTCATAACTTAAGTTCTGGTCTCCTGCCTACATGGCTCCCTCAGTGCAGAAGTCTTACACTAAAGGAAGGCCTGGGTTCATCTTCTGGCTTCTACACCTCAGTATACTTTCCAACATAGGTCATATCCTTGAAAACACTATCTGATTTCTTTCTAAATGAGCAACTCTGATATGGCACTTTTAAAAATACCAAAAATGTTTGACTTCCCTTCAAAAGTCATGTACGTATCAGATTTCAAATGGTCTCATTCTCTTAGAAGATCCTTTGATTTCGTCAGCTTAGACCTTATCCCAATAGTGGCAATCATTATTTATGCATAATCAGAAACTGATAGCTGTGTGACATTTCATCCTCTTTGGCCATAATAACATTCTACCAGCTTCCTCATTTACTATGTATTTGATATCTGTGAACACTGAGCCAAGATGTATTCCATTTGGAGAGCTTAGCAACCCTTTCGACCAGACTCTGTACAAATGAACAAAAAATTCTGTCTTTATTTTCATAATTCCAATGATGACTAGATCTTAACATTTGGTCATACTATAAGAATTCTGAGGAGAGAAACCAAGATGGTGGCATAAGTAAACACTGGAAATTGCTGCCTCGCACAACCACTTCAAAAATACAACTAAAAGACAAAACGGACATTATCCAGAACCACAGGAAGGCTGGCTGAGTGGAAATTCTACAACTAGAAGGAAAGAGAAAAGCACACTGAGACTCAGAGGAGGTGTGAAAGTAAAGCGCAGAGGTATGGAGGCGCAAGTGGAAAGGGCTGGCAACTGAGGAAACGGTTGTCTTTTTCAATCGGGAGGGAGTCTCAAGCTCCCAACCACTCTGAACTCCAGTTCTGGGAGAGTCTCTGGGGACCCAGACTCATACAGGGAGAAACTGGACTGTCTGGCATTGGTTGGAACTTGAGGGTGGCTTTCTTTCAAAGGTGCTTGCAGCGATTACCGGGAAACTAAGACCTGGGCCTCTTAGGGTAGGACTGAGGAGCAGCCATAGCTGTTTGCTCCGCCCTGTTGATTCCCTGAGACCTCGCCCCACCCAAGCTGTGCACAGAGGCTTATGCATATGAAAGGCCTGGCCCTTTGCAATCTGAAAATTACCTAACAAACTGCAGCTGGATCAGAGACACCCAGAACTTCCAAAAGAAGACCCAAGGCCCCACAACAGCTTGCATTGCTTCACAGCTGGGCTCCTGCTGGGTAGCCTCAGGCAGAGGCTAAATTAGCACCTCCTTAGAGATCCAAGAGCCAGTGTACTCAGTGGTCAGAGTGGGACCATCCAGATTATAACTCCTCAGATCCATAAGGGACACACTCGGGGGGCAGACTCAGTGAGCACCAAAGCCCCACTGAAGCAAGTCTTGCCCAAGAAGGGTGTCTTCAGCACAGAAGTTCTTCCATTATAGACACAGCGGGTCCTCACAGCCAATTGGCCTGGAGGTCAATTCCTCCCAGTGATACCTACAACAATCAAGGCTTAACTGCAACAAGACTGTGCACAAAGCCCACAAAGGGGTGCACCAAGAGTGTCCACCTCAGGTAATTGGGGAGGCTGAGCCACTAGGCCTTAGAGGACACCTAGCACACAAAGCCACTCTATCAACACAGGGAAGCATAAAAAATGCAGAGACAAAGAAACAGGTCACAAATGACAGAAATGGAGGAAAGCAAACTACTGGATATAGAGTTCAAAACCACACTTCTAAGGTTTTTCAAGAATTTTCTAGAAACCGTCTATAAATTTAGTGAGACCCTCAAGAAATCTAGTGAGACCCTCGAGATTATGAAAAAGGACCAACTAGAAATTAAGCATACACTGACTGAAATAAAGAATATTATACAGAGTTCCAACAGCAGACTAGTGGATCGCAAGAAGAAAGTCAAAGATTTGAAATACGAAGAAGCAAAAACACCCAACTGGAAAAACAAAAAGAAAAATGAATCCAAAAATATGAAGATAGTGTAAGGAGCCTCTGGGACAACTTCAAGCGTACCAACATCCGAATTATGGGGGTGCCAGAAGAAGAGAGAGAGCAAGATATTGAAAACCTATTTGAAGAAATAATGACAGAAAACTTCCCCTACCTGGTGAAAGAAATAGACTTACAAGTCCAGGAAGCACAGAGAACCCCAAACAAAAGGAATCCAAAGAGGACCACACCAAGACACATCATAATTAAAATGCCAAGAGCAAAAGACAAAGAGAGAATCTTAAAAGCAGCAAGAGAAAAACAGTCAGTTACCTACAAGGGAGTACCCATATGACTGTCAGCTGATTTCTCAACAGAAATTATGCAGGCCAGAAGGGAGTGGCAAGAAATATTCAAAGTGATGAATACCAAGAACCTACAACCAAGATTACTTTATCCAGCAAAGCTATCATTCAGAATTGAAGGACAGATAAAGAGCTTCACAGATAAGGAAAAGCTAAAGGAGTTCATCACCACCAAACCAGAATTATATGAAATGCTGAAAGGTATCCTTTAAGAAGAGGAAGAAGAAGAAAAAGGTAAAGATACAAATTATGAACAACAAATACACATCTATCAACAAGTGAATCTAAAAATCAAGTGAATAAATAATCTGATGAACAGAATAAACTGGTGAATATAATAGAAGCAGGGGCATAGAAAGGGAGTGGACTGACTATTCTCGGGGGGAAAGGGGTGTGGGGGTGTGGGAAGAGACTGGACAAAAATTGTACACCTATGGATGAGGACAGTGGGGGGCAGGGTAAGGGCAGAGGGTGGAGTGGGAACTAGGTGGAGGGAAGCTATTGGGGGGGGGAAGAGGAACAACTGTAATCTGAACAATAAAGATTTAATTTAAAAATAAAATAAAATAAAATAAAGAATTTTGAACTTTACATATCCTATCTAATAAAGAAGGAATATGCTAATTGACTCTCGTGCCATCACAAAGATGGCAGCACCCACAGCCAATAAGGAGGGAATATGCTAATTGACTGCCCCACCCTCAAAGATGGCAGCACCCACAGCCACAAGATATTGGTGCCCAGTCCCCTCAGCCCTGCTGGGGCAGCAGGCATGTGGCATGCCTGCCTCTGGAGTCCCTCAGTCCCCTCAGCCCCCAAGCCGACCAGGGCTGGCCCGAGGCTCAGGTAACCAGGGCTGGCCGAGGCTTGCGCTGCCGGCAGTGGCAGCAGCAGAGGTGTGATGGGGATGTCGCCCCTGAGGGCTCCCGGACTGTGAGAGGGGGCAGGCCAGGCTGAGGAACACCCTCTCCAGTGCATGAATTTTCATGCACCAGGCCTCTAGTCTGAAAATAAAACACAACATCTTACACCCCCACTGGCTTGCCTTTCTGTTGCTCCAGTTTTTGTCTGGAGCCATGATGCTTGTGTCTGTTTGTAGATCTGCCCATGAAGCACAGGCTCCCATCCAAAGCAAGACAGGAAGGTCTTGGCCTCACACTAGAGTTCTCATCTTCCCATCGGGCATAGTTTACAAAGGGGACTCACCCACCTGAAGCCACTACAAGCAACAGTGTTTAGACTGGTGCATGGCACCAGGAATCCAACAGGTGAGCACAGCAGGCCAAATGGGAATCCAGAGGTGCACTGCTCTGAATTCCAGTCAGGAAAATGAAGCTTTATAAGGTCTATACATGATTATTAAGGCAAACTGAGCTTGGGTCCAAGGATGCTGCTCATCTCTGGAAACAGTCCAGCAAGTTCTAGGTCTAGACTCAGTTCTTACACAAACAACCAATACTTGAAATGGGGAATAGCAGAGCCTAGTCCTAATATCTTGGGCACCCTTGGGAGATGGTGCTGTGGTGTGGGGACTCGCATAGGAGACCCGATATAAGAATTTGCAGTGTCCACAGGGATGAACTACATATTTGTGAACTATGTAGGTGCCATAATCATCTTAAGCTTCGTGCAATGGCTGGAGGTACGGAAAGGAGCCTGGTGGCCATGCTGAGATGCTTCATTTCCCCCAAATCCTTATAGGGAAAAACTAAAATGAAAGCTCCCCCCTCCAAGGAGATGCAGAGAGGGTGCAACTGCCTAGAAGTTCACATTCCACACTGATCCTGTGGGTCTACGGCCCACTGAGGTTGGCGCATGGGAAGCTAAAGCACAAGATGACTTGAAAAGGGGATGAAGCTCACACTTGAAAGTCATGGGAACAAGATTCAAGTCAAAACACACATTATAGAACAGTGACCCTCAACCCTAGCCACAGAATAGAATCACTTGGGGAGCCTTTGAAAAATACCAATGCTAGTGTCCCATTCCAGACTAGTTATAGCCACACCTTTGGAGTGTGGCCACACTTTGGTATTTTATAAATGTGTAGAGCTGTCATATTAGCAAATGAAAATATACAATGTCCAGTTAAGTTTCAGATAAGCAACAAATACTTTTTTAGTATAAACATACCCATACAATATACGGGCCATTCATTATTTATCTCAAATTCCATTTTAACTGGAGCCTGTGCCCTAGGGTTGGCTGGCTAAGGTACCATTCCTCCTCTAATTTGCAATTTTTCTTAAATGGAAAGTGAATTCTGTTGCCTCAGTCAAGACCTCTATTTCAGATTTGGTTTACTAGGGTATAGTTCACCAAAATTTAATAGTATGTGCTGAAAACACATTAGGATTTGACAACAGAGAAATAAACAAGGCATTTCCTGTCCTCAAGAAACTAAGTCTAAAAATGAAATAAAATAAACTCTTCCAGCCCTGGCCAGTTTTGCTGAGTGGTTAGAATGTCGAGCCAAGGAATGAAGGGTCGCAGGTTCAATTCCTGGTCAAGGGCACGTACCTCAGTTGCAGGTTCCTGGGCCCTGGTAGGGGCACATGTGGGAGGCGTCAATTGATGTGTCTCTCTCACATTGATGTTTATCTCTCTCTCTTTCCCTTCCTCCCTTCCTTCCACTCTCTCTAGAAATCAAAGGTAAAAACATCCTCGGGTGAGGATTTAAGTAAAAATAATAGTAATAATAATAATAATAATAATATCTTCCTTACTTGAATATATTTCATTAAAATAAGAAATAAGTTAGTTAAACTATTTACCTAAACAGTAATTGATCATGTTGATATTTTTGTTTATAAGAGAAGGTTGTTTGGAACAAGACTTACAGAATTAAAACTTCTTTAAATGGAGATATCAAAAGTACATTCTTAAAAATTAACATTTAAATGCTAGTTACCGCTTCCCTCGTCTAGAGGTTTTCTGGCACTGAAAGGCACGGCCAGTTCTGGACAGTGCCTTCCTTGCTCTGAGGCTGCTTTCTGATTCAGAGTTAGAAGCTCTTAAGCCACGAGGTTTCTTAGGAGATTTGAAGCACGGTTTTCAGTGTTCTTTAAAGTTGATGTTTAAAATATTGAACAGGATGAGACCGAGGGACAAAGGGCTGAGTCACAGCTGGTATCTTACAGTGTCACAAAATATTTGTTAATAATAATGTTCAAGATAAGGAAATTTGCAAGCCTTTCATTTTCCAAATCAGAGTGGTAAGTTTATCCTCCTGATGTCTCTTGCACTAACTCATGTCCAGGTGTGTTTTCTCGAGTGAAAGAAACAGAGTGGACCTTGGCCAGTCTGCTAGACTGTGCACAACTCTGCATACAACCACGGACGTGGGTCTAGGATTAAAACTCACCCTCCACAGGAGCCACACAGAAAACGTGCTGAAGCCTACAGCTCTAGGTTTATATTAATCCATCGATTACCATATATTGAGTATGGCTCTTTAATTAACCATAGCTTCACCAAGCTCATCTGTTATTCAGTTTGCATGCCTCTGAATTTCCCACAAGACCTGGTAAGAAAATCAGTTTCAGTAATTAATCTAAATCATGGCATTCTCACATCAACTAGTTTAGGAACCCAGGATAAAAGGGGGTGCAATGAGTGTAGCATGACATTTTCTGGATGAATGCAAGCTACACTTTTGTTAGTGTTTTTGATGTGTTAGCAGCCCCTTAACTTTACCCCCAGATGGTTCCATATCCTGAATATTCTTAGCTACCAGTTGCTTTCAAATTTTCTCATGAAAAAATAGCGAGGACGATAAATGTTATGTACATTTTACCACAATTTTTAAGAAGTAATAAAAGCTAAATTCATATGTTTTGCTTTTTGGAAAGTGTCTGAGGAGAGAGTGTGCTGACACAGACAATGGTGGGCAGAGAGCAGTGCTGCGCTGAGGTTCCCCGGCTACATCACAGGAGTTACACTTACCAAGGGGAAGGCGTGTGTCCCTGGCAGCGCCTGAACCAGAGCTCTCTGCTGACTTCCACGAATGAGCTAGTCATGCTTCAATGTTTGGTCTGTGGCCAAGGATCAAAATCATGAAATAATATGTTCCTTCCAGGCTCACCTTTGTAGAAATTCTTGCTCTCTTTCTGAGAGAAGTACATATTTGTCCCATGTAAAAAAATGAAGGTGTTTTCCCTGCCAGAGAAGGAGATGAAGTGTTTGCATAGTAGAACTCACAACACGTGTGAAACTAAAATTCCCTGGGAAGTCCAAGACTTGTGGAGCCTTTTCTGTGCTGGTCGGGAGTCCGTGGTCGGTGATGCACCCCTACCACACAGGCGCCCAAGCCTGTCACTGCATGGATTTTAGAGCCTTCCAGCTCCACTCAAAGCTCTCTCTGCTCCCCAGCTCCTTTTGAAAAATTTAGTGAGGACTTCTTTATAAAACAAAAGATTCTGAGTGAGCGATGCTGACTAGCACCTTGGCGAAAAAATAAATAAATAAATAAAAGATGACTAATTATCTCTTTTCTTCTTTCCCTCATTCCCAAAGGATTGAGGTGACTGCTATGTTGTTAGAACCTTCTAAAAATTAGAATTGGAACTATGGTCAGTCATTTTAAATGAGCAACAGTTTTTAAGGTCATAAAGTCAATGTACTAGCAAGGGACATAGTGTGTTTTAAGTGTGATCCTATTTGGACAAATCCTGTAAAGCATGTACACATATGCTGGTATGTGCATAAGTACTTCTAGGATGAACCATAAGAGGATTGACACTGTTTACTGTGGAGAGAGAAACATGAATTAGGACCATTGAGTAATCTCTCCTCCTTTTAGAGTTTCTGCACAATTTAAATTTGCTACCCCACACTAGTATGTATGTACACATTCATTCACTCATTCAAGATAATATGCTGGGTATACTCAGAGGAATAAGACAGAGCAGAGGACAGAAATGTCCTCACAATCTAGTAAAGAAAATTGATAAATACATTATTAAAATAATTATGTATTTGCTGTAATTGTTTAAGAACTTGAGTCCAAATACTGACATGTCCACTTTCTAGCTGTGTAATCTTGGGCAAGCTGCTTAACCTCTTTGTGCCTCAATTTTCATCTGTAAAATGAGGATGATAATAACAGTTCCTGCCTTATAGTGTTTCTATGATCAGTACATGAATAAGCAAATGTAAAGCACTTAGAACAATGCCTGGTACATAGTAAGTTCTCAATAAGTGCATGATGTTATTATAGTAAAGACACAAGAAAGGTATTATAACAGCATAGAAAAAAGAGATTTGTTTCTTCTGCCTGGGTCCTGGGTTATAAGGCTTTGAAGTGGAGATGCTCCTTGAGCCAGACCTTCAAAGATAAATAGGTTTTTGCCAGATGAATAGAAGGAACGGGGCATTTAGGGAAACAGAAAAGTATGAGAAAAGGCAGGGAAATACGACTTTCTGGACAGCAGCCTAAAACAGGCAATGTGAACTCCTGAACTTTCATTCCAGGAGTGTGTCGAGAAAGTGAAGAAGAAAGAGCAACTTTGTACATTTTTAAGGTCCAGTACATAATTTGTATGAAGTCTGACCCTTCATATGGCATTTCAGGCTCACTTGTTAAATTGCTTTTCATAGTCTTCTTGGTAGAAGTTCACACCTGATCAAACATCTATATTGCCCTGGCTGGTTTGGCTCAGTGGATAGGGCGTCAGCCTTCGGACTGAAGGGTCCCAGGTTCGATTCCAGCCAAGGGCACATGCCTGGGTTGAGGGCTTTATCCCCAGTGGGGGATGTGCAGGAGGCAGCCAATCGATGATTCTCTCTCATCATTGATGTTCCTATCCCTCTTTCCCTCTCCCTTACTCTCTGAAATCAATAAAGATATATTTAAAATAATAAAATAAATAAGTAAATAAGAATATGTTGTTTTTTAAAAAAAAATCTATAAATGAGCTAGTATTAAAAAATGAAAATCCTGAAATATAAAGCAGATACCTGTGCAGACCTACAGAGCACAGACACACAGCATGGAACTAGCCTTCAGCCTCCTGCAATCCAATTTACACCTGCTTCTGGGGTTAAGTTATTTACAATACGCTGCTTGGCACCAAGAGATGACCTTATGACAGATCCATCAGCACCCATTTCTTTGGCTGTCCCCAAATGTAAGGTTAAACCGTGATCTTGTGATCCCAAATTAAAGTCTCAGTGAGGAAGCATTCATGTGCTTGAGACTCTGCACTCAGAGGCTTTTGCAAACCTCATCTCATCCACTTCTCACCAGGATCCTATGAGACATTACTTCCACCTTGTGGGGGGAGGGAATTTAGATTCTGAGAAGTTAAGCAATTTGACCAAGTTCCTGACCAATAGTTCAGGATTTGTATCATGTCTTCTAACTACACTTTTGATACTCTTTTTTCACTGTTACATGCTGCCTCCTCTGGGAAATGCCTTAAACTCAGCACCCAAGATGTCAGCGTCATAAAACAATAGCGTGTTAGAGATGTAAGAAATCATGAATGTCTAGCCCTGTGGTCTCCGAACCACACACTCATTGCTTGTGATTCCAAATTCACTCTCAGCATCATCTATAGACGGCCCATGCCGGAGACTGCTATCCAATGTCCTTCTCCTTCCTTCTCTTCTAACACACACCTGGATCATGTGCTCTGCTGGAAACCACATTCTTCACCTCCTTCACAGAGGAGGTGGCCTCTGAGACATAAGAATAAAAGAAAACTTCAAGAAAACTCTTTGCCCTTCCATCGCCCACCCCTCTTCAAGCTGCCGGGAAAGAGCAGTTCCAGCAACCACTGTGGGACTGCAAGGAAAAGGTGAGAGTTTCAGAGATCTTGGCTATCCACCAGCACCTCGAATTTCTTTCTCTTAGATCTTTATGGATTTAAACCACCGGAACTGGAGTTCTGTTTGTAGAAGCGTAAACAACTCTGAGTGATGCACGGGCTGGACATTAGCATGTGCTGTTCAAATGATGATTTATCCCGGTGTGGTTAGTCAACTTCATATTTACTTGAAAGAGCTTGGCTGGTGTTACTCAGTGGTTGAGCATTGACCTATGTACCAGGAGGTCACAGTTCGATTCTCGGTCAGGATACATGCCCTGGTTATGATGGGCTCAATCCCCAGTGCAGGTCGGGGGAGGGGGGGAAAGGGGGAGGGGGGGGGAGAGGGGGAAAAAGGGAAAGGGGGTCATGCAGGAGGCAGCTGATCAATAATTCTCTCTCATCATTGATGTTTCTATCTCTCTCCCTCTCCCTTCCTCTCTGAAATCAACAAAAATATATTTTTTAAAAACTCACTTGAAAGAGTTGTTGAATAAAAATAGCTTTTAGCCCTAGCTGTTTGCTCAGTGGTTAGAGCATTGGCCTGCGTACCTAAGGGTCCCAAGTTCAATTACGGTCAAGGGCACATATCTCGGTTGCAGGCTCCTCCCTGGCCTGGGCCCTGGTCAGGGCATCTGCAGGATGGAACCAATTGATTTATTTCTCTCACAAAAATATTTTTCTCTGTCTTTCTGTCTCTCTTCCACTCTCTCTAAAAATCAATGGAAAAATATCCTTGGGTGAGGATTTAAAAAAAAAAAAGGAATAGCTTTTAGTCATATATTTTCTCAACAGGAAGTGACAGCAGTGTAGCTGCTAATATAAAGGAGTGTGGATTTTTTTCTTGTAACTAATAAGGCTGGAAGTCACTAGTCTAATTTGATCCTTAAAGGGACTTCTTCAGGTGAGTTCTCTGGACTCATGATGTAGTTCTCTTGCTAGCATCCAGCTGACATTACGCTGGACTGCTGTTGCAGACAGACCCTCTAACAAGGAATGATCAAAACTGGAGGGCTCTTCTTAAGGAAAGTCAGCACTCTTACCCAAAACCAAATGCTTCAAAGTGCAGGCTGAGCAGCCAAAGCTTGGGGTACATCCTTGAGTTACATCCAGTCAGACATTGGGGAAAACACTACACCCAACTTCATGCATAAAGACCAGCACATTGAATGTTTGTCTATGAGGGGAGGAAGAAGGGAGGGAAGTAGACAGGGAGGGGAAGGAGGGGAAGGGAGGGAGGGAGGATGGAAGAAAGGAAGGGAGGGAAGGAGGGAGAGAGGAAAGAGACAAGAGCAATGGGTAGTAATAAAAAGAGACAAACCAACAACACTTCTATGAACTAGAAGGCTGAAGCAAAATTTCCTTCATGTTTTATAATTGTCCCTGAGACTGGAAAGAGGCCCACCATTTCACAGGTAAAATTGTGAATTTGAAAACAATTAAATATAGTAATTTCTCACCTAGCTACAGAATTGAATGTTCAAATAATTTAGTATTAATTGACTGTGAAAATGCATGGCATTTTATAGGCCTTGAATTTCTTGCCTGTGTTTAATGATTTATTAATTATAAATGACATGTTATAATTCACAGTTTGTCTTTCTGTTATTTTCATTAGGGTAAGCCCTCAACAATTTCAAGTTCAGGTAGATGAGAAGTCTGTAAAAAAAAAAAAAATTATGGAATTTGCTTTTTTAAAAAGCACAAATTTTATTCCAGTTTTGTTAATTCAGTAATACAAATTAATAGCTAATAAAGTGAGGTTCAAGTGTGTGTCATATCAGATTCACATAAACAAGCAGCATTTGTAATCTGAAGAACTAGTTTGTCCTACTGCATATAAGTTCTATGACATCCTTAAATATTTTCTTTCTTATCCAGGTTACCAATCTACAATTTTGTTTACACTAGTATTTTTCATAGGTTTTTATTGATTTCAGAGAGAGGAAAGAAGAGGGAGAGAGAGATAGAAACATCAATGATGAGAAAGAATCATCAATTGGCTGCCTCCTGCAGGACCCCTCCTGGGAATGGAGCCCACACCCAGGCATGTGCCTGGACAGGGAATCGAACTGTGACCTCCTGGCTCATGGATCGACCTTCAACCACTGAGCCACACCAACTGGACTACACTAGTATTTTTAATTGAATCCTCTCCCTGCCAAACAGAACAAAGGTAAACCTTAAAAAAGACTATTATTGGTAATTATTATTTAGTAAACTAATTATAAATTAGGGAAGCTTGACTACATGAGGTTTTACTTTTTAAATGACTAGGATGCTAGTGTTCTCATATTTAAAGAAAATTTGAATTGTCCTTTTTGAATAAATAAAAGTCAAAATTATTGCTGATATTTGTGTGTAGGTCAATAGGACCCTTCCAGTTCAAAACTCACCTCCTCAAAGTATCCTTTTATTCCACACTATGCCAAATATCAACAGTACAACGATTGAAATTTCTTTTGAGAGCCAAATTTTTAAAACTTAAACTATATAGGTAGGTACATTGTTATTAACTTGATTAGGGTACTCCTAAAGCTTAGGAAGAGCCACACTCAAGGGGACAAAGAGCCGCATGTGGCTCACGAGCTGTAGTTTGCTGACCACGGTCCTAGGTGATTCGAATATGCAGCCAGGTTTTGGGACCCCTGCCCTAACATGAAAAACAGAGACTAAAACTAAATGAAAGAAAGCAAGTTGGAGGAAACAGAGATAATGTAGAGAAAAGAAAACAAAAAATAAATTATCAGTATCCTCAGAGAAATAAGAAAATGTATTCAATTTATGTAACAAGAATAGGATTCATTTAAAATGTCAGAGGATAAAAAAGAGCTTTTGGAAATTAAAACTATGGTAGTGGACAAAAAAACTTTAAGAAAACTTCTACAATAGAATAAAGACGTCTCCCTGGAAACAGAGCAACCAGATACATCAAAGAAAAATAGAAGCAAACAGATAAGAAATTTAGATCAGACTAGGAGCTCCCACATTCAAATAGTAGAATCTCCAGAACAAGAAGAGAAAATAAAATTGTCCAAGAAAGCTTCCCAGACTAAAGAATATGAGAGCCCAACACATGTCCTGCACAATGGGTGAAACACCCGTACAAGGTTTATCACTGTAAAATTTCAGCACATCAGGGACAAATAGAGGGTCTCACAAGCTGCTAGAAAAATATATGCCACATACAAAGGATCAGGATCCTGAACTTATTTAGACTTCGCAATAGCAGTATGAAAGCTAAAAAACAATGGTACAATGCCTTCCAAATTCTGGGGGGCAAACAAATCCAACCAGAATTATACAAATAAACTATTATCCAAGTGCATGTGTAAAATAAAGGTATTTTCAGACATGAAATATCTAAAAAGTATTATATTCCTCTATCGCTTCTCATGAAACTATTAGAAGATCTATTCCAGTTAAACAAAGGGGTAAAACAAGAAAGAAAAGCAAGGGATATCCAACAGAGATGACCCAACATAGGATACAGGTCTCTCCAGACCAATGGGGAATAGAAATCCTAGGACATGAGCTGTGCTTCAGGCTTCATGGGCAACTGCTGTACGAGAAATAAAATTCATACTGATCATACATCTCTGGGAGAAATTTGTCAAGAAGATAAAATTGATAGGGTACCTAATATATCTGAAGATATGTAGCAAATACTTAGACAATTAATAAATGTGTTTCAATTTAAGTGGGTTTTTTTTAAAATAAGCAAGTTTTTTTTAAATCTAGCAACCAGTTACTCTAAGAAAGGGAAGGCCAAGCCAGAAATAAAAATTCACAGTAGTGCTCTACATTTCTCTCAAGCATGAACAGCATTTTCAAAATCACAACTGAAACACTGGATTTTCCTGTAACCACAAATTTTAATATAACTATTTTGGGGGAATACGGGCAGGATGCAGGATATAAAACTCAGAATATAAAAGAATCAGCTAAAACAAATGAAAATGTTTATCTCTGGCAAGGAAGAAATGGGGACAAGATGGGTAGGGGCTGCTGTTTGTCACCAAAAGCTTTGTAGAACTTTATGACTCTTTAAATTACGTAAATGTATATTTGTCTTGTTTGTTCATTGGTTGTTTTCAGTTTTATATCCCATGTACGAGTGAAAACATGTGGTTCTTAACTTTTTCCATCTGATATATTTCGCTTAGCATAATACCTTATTCTCAAGATTCATGTTGTCACAAATGTCAGTATTTCACCTTTCTTTCTGGCTGAGTAGTATCCCATCGTATAAATGTACCACATCTTTATCCAATTATCCATCTAAAGACCCTTCAGCTATTTCCATATCTTGATCATCATGAATAATGCTGCAATGAACATAGGAGTACATATATCTTTATGAATAAATTTTTTCAAATTTTTTTGGTGGGTACCCAGAAGAGAGATTGTTGAGTCATATGGTAACGATATTCTTAATCTTTTGAGAAACTTCCATACTGTTTTCATAGTGACTGCACCAGTTCACATTCCCACCAGCAGTGAATGAGGGTTTCTTTTTCTCTATAACCTCTCCAACACTTGTGATTACTGCTCTTGTGAATAACAGCCATTCTAACAGGTGTGAGGTGGTATCTCATTGTACTTTTTATTTGTATTTCCTTAATAGCTAATGAAGTTGAGCTTTTTTTTTTTTTAATTTGAGCAGTTACCATTTTTATGTCTTCATGGGAAAAGTGTCTGTTCAGGTTCTCTGCCTAGTTTTTAATTGGATTGTTTGGGGTTGAGTTCCATGAGTTCTTTATATATTTTGGATATTAACCCCATTTTTGAGGTGTTGTTTGCAAATATCTTCTCCCATTTAGTTGGTTGCCTTTTTGTTTTGTTGATGGCTTCTTTTTTGCGTACAGAAGCTTTTTAGTTTAATATAGTCTCACTCACTCATTTTTAATTTTAGTTCCCTTGTCTTTGAGGTCAAATTCATAAAATCCTCTCCAAGGTCCATAAGTTTACTGCATAGCTATGCTTTCTTCTATGCTCATAGACACAGACAACAGTATAGTGGTTACCAGAAGAGAAAGGTGGATAGGTACAAGTAGTAAAGGTTAAACAGGTCAAATATATGGTGATAAAAGGAAATTTGGCTTTGGATGATAAACACACAATGCAATATACAAATGATGTATTATAGAATTCTACACTTGAAATCTATACAATTTCATTAACCAATGTTACCCCAATAAATTTAAATGAATAAATACATAAATTATGTAATATATAATATGATAAATTTATGTAAAAATACAAACATTGTTATGTAAAAATATTTTATATATAAAATGGTTTAATTATCAGTTAATTGACTGCCCAAATTTTTAGCATGACAATTTGAGACCTTTTTATATTACCCTAATGATTCACTTTTACACTTAATAAATCACATTGTCAGTGATACACACTCTCATATTTTTACTTTTTTAAATCAAAGCTATGTGAGCTCTGATAATTATTAAGATGAAGTTTTAAATGTAACCTTTCCCATCACAGTGGAACATCAGGAAGTTTATTTTAAAAGCTTAAAGTTGAAACAAATTTGCTCCAGCAGTTCAGCACTCAGATAATTTGAAGTGCACAAGATGCAAAGGTCTGTCAAAAAAATGACACGACTGCCCTCATCCCGGCCTCTCTGAGACTCTCTAGAGCTCATTGGCACCTCAGGGTCTGCATTTGTCCTTTCATTTTGAATCCATTTTCCATGTTTTTTCTCTTCACTTGTGCCCCAGTCAGAGCTCCTCATAAAGTTATGGTTTTGGCTTTTGCATCCTCAGTAAGAGCTCAGATGGAAGTGGCTGGGCTGTGGGTGGCTCAGACTCCAGGCATTCCTGGCTAAACAGGTTGTTAGCAGCCATATCATTTCTGGGCTCTGAGACAACTTGGTTGTCTTCTACACAGAGTTATTTTGTTGGTTTCTGATACCCTTCACACTGGCTCTATGACTGATCATTTTACAGATGCCCTTGTCCTCCTTCAGGTTCCCTGTAGCCAAGAATGCCCCAGAACTTATTTGTATGAGCTAAACGTATAAAGGACATTCCAGTGGCTACTTAGTCATCATCACCAAGACCCTGGACTCTGCTGGTCCTGCTTCTGAGGGTCCCTCAGGGATGTGTTCTCAGTAGGGGTATATTAGGAAAAAGCAACAAGAATCCCAGAGGGTTCAGATCCATAGGAGCTATGAAAGGGGTGCTCCGACTTTGATCCAGCTGAGAAGCCATGCTCTAACTCAAGCAGAAAGGCAGGCCTGTTGAGACCTTCTGTCCCCCTGTGCTGAGGAATGAAAGTGTGGAGGGTCAGTGAGAGCTGTGGGGGACATAGAGGAGGAAAGAAAAGAATACAGCCTTTTTTTTTTTTTTTGCCAAGTGAAAACAACACTATGAAAATTCATCCTTTAGACCTTTTTTTATTTTTTTAAAATTAAATCTTTGTATAATATTCTTTATTTCAGTCAGTGTATGCTTAATTTCTAGTTGGTCCTTTTTCATAACCTCCAGGGTCTCACTAGATTTCTTGAGGGTCTCACTAAATTTATCAATGGTTTCTTTTTTTTTTTTTTTTTTTTAAATATATTTTATTGATTTTTTACAGAGAGGAAGGGAGAGAGAGACAGAAAGCTAGAAACATCGATGAGAGAGAAACATCGACCAGCTGCCTCCTGCACATCCCCCACTGGGGATGTGCCCGCAACCCAGGTACATGCCCTTGACCGGAATCGAACCTAGGACCTTTCAGTCCGCAGGCCGACGCTCTATCCACTGAGCCAAACCGGTTTCGGCTATCAATGGTTTCTAGAAAATTCTTGAAAAACCTTAGAAGTGTGGTTTTGAACTCTATATCCAGTAGTTTGCTTTCCTCCATTTCTGTCATTTGTGACCTGTTTCTTTGTCTCCGCATTTTTTATGCTTCCCTGTGTTGATAGAGTGGCTTTGTGTGCTAGGTGTCCTATACGACCCAGTGGCTCAGCCTCCCCAATTACCTGAGGTGGACACTCTTGGTGCACCCCTTTGTGGGCTTTGTGCACAGTCTTGTTGCAGTTAAGCCTTGATTGTTGTAGGTATCACTGGGAGGAATTGACCTCCAGGCCAATTGGCTGTGAGAATCAGCTGTGTCTATAGTGGGAGAACTTCTGTGCTGGAAACACCCCTCCGGGGCAAGACTTGCTTCAGTGGGGCTTTGGTGCACACTGAGTCTGCCTCTTGAGTGTGTCACTTATGGATGTGAGGAGTTGAAATCTGGTATCTGACCACTGGGTACAATGGCTCCTGGATCTCCAAGGAGCTGCAAAGTCAGCCACAGCCTGAGGCCACCCAGCAGGAGCTACAGCAAGATCTGCAGATTTCTCCTTTCTGTTTGGGGTTTGGAAGTTTTGGAGCTCTCTGACCCAGCTGCAGTTTGTTAGGTTAGGCTGTGAAAGGACAGGCCATTCATATGCAAAGGCTGCTGTGCACAGCTTGGGTGGGGCGGGGTCTCAGGGGATCACCAGGGCAGAGCAATCAGCAATGGCTGCCAGTCAGCCATCTCCGCGTCTCCGTGTCTCCGCACCTCTGCGTCCCTGCGTTTTGTGCCCCCACGCAGTAACAATAATCCCTGCAAGCACCTCTGCAAGAAAGCCACCCTCGCTTTCCAACCCAATGCCAGATAGTCCAGTTTCTCCCCGTAGGAGTCTAGATCCCCAGAGTCTCGCCAGAAACTGGAGTTCAGAGCAGTTGGGAGCTTGTATCTTCCTTCCAATTGAAAACAGTGCACTCAGCTGCCAGCCCATTTTGCGTGCCTCCACACCTCTGCTCTTGGCGCCTCCACTCCTCCTACCCAGTCGCAATGCACTTTTTTCTTTCCTTATAGTTGTAGAACTTCCACTCAGCCAGCTTTCCCATGGTTCTGGATGAGAGCCATTTTGTCTTTTAGTTGTAGTTTTGGTGTGGTTGTGGGAGGCAGCACGTACAGGTGTATACCTTATGCCGCCATCTTGGTTCTCCCTAAATTAAATCTTGATATGCAGAGCATTGTTAAAAATAACCTCAAAGGTACTGGGGGAATGTGCCTCAGAATTCAGCCTACACCGGGACTCAAGTATTTAAAAAATAAAGTTTGGAGAGTCCCAGGAGTTCATCTCCTTCAAACCCATTGTATGATATCCTGACAAGTGGTCATCCAGCTTCAAGCTGATGACTGCTAGTATTGGGAAGGTCTATTCTTATTTACCAATGTTAGTACTTCTGGTCCCTTATCTTTAAGATGCTAACGTGGAGGAGTTTACCAAGGAACAAGGGGTGGCCAATGGTGCTGAGCTGTCTCTTCCCTCGGCAGACTTCTCTCATTTTCAGTTGCGCACATTACCAAACGTCTCACACTGTTAAGGGGCCATTTCTAAACCATTTCTAAAAATGCTAAGAAATAATCAGCATCTCCAATGAATTTAGGGAATGAATACTGCTTACAAGTCCAAAAATGGTGCTGTGACTCTATAACTGCAGGAATGCAAAAAAAAAAAAGTAAAATGTGTCAAGTTACAGACTCACTTTTGTAATAAAGAGCAGAGAAGATGTAGTAGGTGAGAGGAAGGAAGGCGGTCTGGGCACACAAAGCCTACCCATTTGCCAGGAAATGGTTTTATGTTTTGAGAATGTAAGTGAGTGGTTTGCATGAAACCAGATCTTAGTATGAGGTGTCTGCTCAAGTAAATCCCATCCTTGTCACACTCTCCTCTTAGCCATTACTCTCCTCAACTTAGAGGAGACAAAAGCCAAAAAGCCATGCTCAGAGTTGCTAGGCCATTATAAGAGGAGAATGCACAAGGAAGAGTAGGAGTGGCTCAGAGAAAGCCCAGACCAAGCAGCCTCCAATTCCCTGGCTCAGTTACTGTACAATTAACCATGTGATACTCAGGCTGAAACAAATTTCTGTATAAACACTAGATGATTACCTTACAGCAGGAAAGACCAACTTTGTGATATGTCAGATTCTGTTATTATTTGAAACGTAGTCCTAGGAAAGTCTACCGTGGGGTGTCAGAGAATATAGATGCAGGCAGATGAGCAGAAATGATGCAGGTGTGGGAAATTTGTTTTTTTCTGATCTCATTGTCATTCTTCACGAATCTTAAAGAACTGGCTCTGTGAACTAAATCAAAGTCAAAAGCAGCTACCCTTTAAAACAGAATAAAACAGAATAGAACTCCTCCCTACCTCAAACACAAAACATTTGCATGCTACTACTCTACTATTCTGGCCCCAAGGAAGAAGTGAGATACTGGGAAGCCCCACAGGGATTTCAGGGTACAAGTGGACTTTTAGAAGGTTGGGGGCAGGACAGGAAGAGGGGCTGACCTGCAGCTGGGTGCAGGGTGCAGAGGGTGTGTGTGGGGGGCGGGGGGCGGTTAAAACCTCCTCCTATTCACCCAGAGTCTCAGGTGTACAACCTCTCCCCATAAGTGGGCAGGAAGTCCCCCAAGGATGGCTGTTCTTCCTAAGAAAGCTAAAGTCAGTGTTTCCAAAATTTCAGAAAGCCTAAGAATCACTGGGGGTTGTATTTAAATGTGAAGATCATAAATTTGATCTCATAGGTCTGGAGGTGGCTCAGAAGTCAAATAAATAGTAACATGGTTGGTTCATATCTGTTGTATTATTATTATTATTATTATTATTATTATCTAGCACTTTCTGATGACTTAGAATGGCCTGGCACTGCCCTTATTTAATCCACCTCAACCTTAGAAGGGTTCATTTTCCCTTTCTACACACAAGTAAACCAAGGCATGGAAAGGTTAAGAAATGAGTCCAAGGTCACTTGAGTAGTAAGTGGCAGAGCTGATATCTCGATTTTTAAAGGTGACCCATATTCCACAGTTTGAAAATCGAAGTCCCAAAAAGTGGCATCAGACACTGGGTAGCAAAACAGTTGGGAGAGTGAAAACTTACTGTTTTCTGCAGAGCAAGAGGTTGGCACCTCGCCCTCTGAGGGGCCACTTCTATGTCTTTAACTCATTATGTATTCCTTGAAGAAAGTTTTTGTTGTTGTTTTAAGTTTGATACTTCCCCACCTTCAGGAGATTTCACCTCTTTTATTGGGCTCTTGGTGGCCTTGAGCCTACCTACTGCTCCGTCCTCACCTTTTGTCACTTCCCTTTTACCTCTGCCTGCCGGGCTCTGCTCAGCGGTGCCCTCTCTTCTAGCTGTGATTTTCCTCACTGCCCCGCCCCATTGGCTTCCTCACTCTCATCAGGCCTGGTTCTACTGAGACTCTAGCTGAGGCTGAGGCTGGGAACCAACTCAGGGTCCACAGAATGCATTTCTCTTCTGTTGTGGTTATCACCATGACCAAAAGGCCTCTGTACCTGGCAAGTTTCTCTTCACCAATGCAGAAATACAGTCAATTCGTGACTGCTTTTTCCTGGTTTTCAAATTAACTCATCACACCCCCTCCTCCCAATCAGATTCCACTTCCTCCACCAAGAAGAGGAAGCTGGACAGTGCCCACTACCCGTGGTCTCAGGTCTCTGCTGCTCTGCCCTCTGCTGCTGCCTCCCCATTGGGCCGCTGCAGTGTCTGGCACTACAAGGACATCTTTGCAGATCTTTATCGGAGTGGTCAAGCAATGGGTCACCTGTGCGCCCACTCCCTTCTGTGGGATAGCCCCACTGCACTCACACCTGGCTCCCCACTTTCTAGCTCATAGCCACGGCCAAGAACACCTTCTGGGCAGTAACTCACAAGCCATGCTATGTTTCTGCGCAAATAAAAATGCAGGACAGCCCTATCCACTCAGTGGATGGAGTGTTTGCCTGCAGACTGAAGGGTCCCAGGTTTGATTCTGGTCAAGGGCACAGGCCTGGGTTGTGGGCTCGATTCCCAGTGTGGGTGTGCAGGAGGCAGCCAATCAATGATTCTCTCTCAGCATTGATGTTTCTATCTCTCTCTCCCTCTCTCTTCCTCTCTGAAATCAATAAAAATATATTAAAAACAAAACAACAACAAAAAATGCAGGTTGCCCAGTAAAATTTGAATATCAACAAGCAATGAGTAACTTTCTGGTATAAGTATGTCCCAAGTATTACATGAACATATTTATACTAAAAAAGGTACATTGTTTATCTGCAATTCACATATCACTTGGCAGCCCTTCCCCTGCCTGCTCCCTGCAGCCCAGGGCAGACACCCTGGAGAAGAGTCTCCTCGGGCCTCTGGGGGTAATTTCCAGACTAGACTTCAGCTCATAGATTCATTTAATGACTTTGAACCTCACCGGGGAGAAAGTGAAGGCCTCATATTTTTTTTTCTTTCTAGGAGGCTCCTCCTCAAGGGCATTTTTCAACATTTACACAGCAAAACCATTGGAAAAGGAGTCGTTAATGAACTACACAGGATCATGTTAAAAAATAAATCCTGGAAGCAGTTTCTGTGATATTTTTCACATATGTAACCCAAAAGGGTCAATTGAGCAATTTCTCCCCACAGGCTCAAGACCACTTTTACCTCCTCCTGGAGGCAGTCTGCAAATGCTAGCTTTTGTCCTCTCTAAAGCACCACCGCACTGGGAAACCCACTGCTCTTCCTCTACAAATGCATTTTCTGGAGTCTTCTTCACCAATGTCAGCAGTTTGACGAGGAGAAATGGCAGCTCCCTAAGGAAAAAGGTCTGCATTCCCGCAAGACGCTCACATTTGCTGTACGCTCCACACACTCATTGCAGAAGCTCTTCCAGGGGCAAATGAGCAGCAAGCCGCTTGTGCTCCCTGGGCCAAACCCAAGGAAGGGATGTTGTTTTCTTCTCCTCTGAGCATTGCCTGCAGTCAGGATGTCAGCCCACAGGGCATTCAGAAGGATGTCCCCACGGACCCACTGCCCTAGAGAAAGCACCTTTGTGAGTCATGCACAAAGCTACTTTGCCAGGTTGGGGCAACCCTCTCACCCTAGGAGGATTGTCCAGGGCAGGAGAAGGAAGGATGGGGAAACAGAGCCAAGAGCCAAATCTCAAAAACCCAGTTTTCCTTAACTGCAGCATTGAATAAAGGGCCCTAAACAGCCACCAGAGCAGGTCCCTGTGTGGGTAAAGGCTCTGGGTTCACTTAGGAGACTAATTTTCAAACTACATTCTCTTACTCAGCACTTTAAGTCAAAATAATCAGTCCAGTGTCTGAGGAGGGAGAGGGAATGAATGGGGCAGTGTAAGAACCCCTTGCTGCT
This sequence comes from Myotis yumanensis, assembly GCF_028538775.1. NCBI lineage: Eukaryota > Metazoa > Chordata > Mammalia > Chiroptera > Vespertilionidae > Myotis > Myotis yumanensis. The sequence goes on along the minus strand of NW_027223753.1, from coordinate 94,110,680 downwards.
AATGAAATATTTAGAAATCTAGGACTGGGATGTCCTGTACCTCTTAGTACAGAGAAGATGCTTACCGTGACCCCCGCACCCAGGGTGTTTTTTTAATTTTATTTGCAAGAAGAAAAAAATAGAATTTATGAACCTTAAAAAAATATAAAGTGAAAAATTATTCATTAGCACAGCAAAGACCTATTTCCAGGAAACAGGTTTTAAAAGAAAATTCTTGACGTCCTGAGGTTAAACCAGGAGGTGTCGTGACTTTGGAAGTGAGCAATGAAAGGGCCTCTGTGTCCAGGTGCGGGGTCGGCTGGCCTCGCTTCATATGTGAAAGGAGGCTGGTTAAAGTCCTGGTCGTAGTCCAAAAATACCCTGGCAGTTAGCATCCTGCATTAAAATTTATAACCCATGAAAGGCCTTTTCTTACAGAAAAGTTAATTCAGGCTGGATAGCTTGAAAAGAAAACACACAACAGTATTTAAAAGGGGTAGTCATCAGAAGTGGTTATATGGAAACTAGAGGTAAGTAATGCTTTCTGCTCTCCCAAAACATACTAAAAATATAGCAATAGTAATTTCAGAAGGAAGGGAAATAGCACCATTTCTAAGACGTCCCAGGAATGAGCCCTGGAACCACCAGAATTAACTTTTAGGGGTGACAAAATAAAGGTAGAAATATTAGCAAGAAATCAGACCTGTCAAAGGGATGGAAGCAGGCTGCCCTTTGGTATCTCCACTCAGGGGCAGCTAAGAGGTGCCACTCTCTTCGGATTGTAGCCAGGCAGGTCTGAAAGGGCATGCAGCCTCTAAGACATGCCCCTGGCTGCTCTCCCCTCTCTTTCTGCCTTGCCCCTCCTTCACTGCCCTGGTGATGAAACCTCATTGAGCCTCCTCTGCTGCTCTGGCTCATCCTTCAGGTGCAAACAGAAACACCACTTGTTCAAAGAAGCCCTTCTTAATCCCTACACATTGGGTGCTCCACTGCATCTGTTCTTCTCTTAACCTTCAGCACTCTTTTCCATTGCCTGGCTTCTCTGTAAAATTGGGGGGGGGGGGGGGTGTCTTTTATTCATCACTGTATCCAACCTCTCCCACTTACCCATTGGGTGCTCAACAAATATTGATGAAATAAATAAATGCCAGACTTTGTGATTCTACTTTCATATACCTATTTTATCTTTTATTCTAAAGGACTTGAAGTCTTGACTCCAAAGTTAGAGTTATAAAGGAATTGGGGAGAAAAAGAGAGAGAGAAAAAATGGCAGCAAGCAGAGGGGTAACACTAAAATATATGGTCAAAGCATTATCCTTTCTACAAGGCAGTGGGGTTATCTACGGGCAACCTGGCTGAGGGCCTATGGGATGACTCCATTTCCACATAAGCCTGAGTGAGAGTAGAGAAAGCGCTAAACAGCATCCTCTGCAGGCCTGTCCCAGGAATTCAGTCTGGAGCAGGCTGCTGTGTGCTCTTTGAAAGTCATAGTCCACAAGAATCACACTTGAATGTGCCCAGTCCTGTTTTCTTCCTGATTCATATAATTAGACATTTTAACCTCAACTAAATGATAAGCTTCTAGAGCAGGGGTGGGCAAACTTTTTGACTCGAGGGCCACAATGGGTTCTTAAACTGGACCGGAGGGCTGGAACAAAAGCATGGATGGAGTGTTTGTGTGAACTAATATAAATTCAAAGTAAACATCATTACATAAAAGGGTACGGTCTTTTTTTTTTTTTTTAGTTTTATTCATTTCAAACGGGCCGGATCCGGCCCGCAGGCCGTAGTTTGCCCACGGCTATTCTAGAGTAACAGTAGCAATCATTTACTGCTAATGGTAGCTCCTGTTTATTGAGTCCTTACTTTGTACCAAGAGTAGTGCTAAGCATTTGATATACAGTCTCTATGGATTCTGTACCGCAACCCACAGGACAGTGATATTATGCATCCCATCTTTCAAATACCTTTTTAGCAAGCCACAGGAATTGGTGTAGGTCCTACAGCTAATCATGACAGGCACTGTAAATTCCATTTCTTTGGCCACATCTACACATCCTATCAGATCCCTGGGCACTCGGGTACTACCTAATAAATCCTTTCCAATCGGCCTGAGCAGAATGATGCAAGTGCTTGTATTTCTAGTCACCACAGTTCTCACCGTGGCCCTCATGGACAGCCCAAGTCTCTGAGCTGGACCCTGATCTCGACAAAGTGACCCCAGGACGCTGTGCTGTGCCAGGCCGTGCTGAGTAAACCCTGAAGCCGCTGGAGTCTAGGGAGAGTGTGAGATCAGCATTGTGGGAGGTTAGTCAAGTCTCTTGCTAATACAGTAAAACTGAAACTCTACAAGGTTTTGCAAGAATGGCCAAAGGGACTGCGCTAGTGCTTTATCTATGCTGAGAGCAACCTCACATTGCAGAGAGTTTGGGCTCCACTCCACCTACTCTTGGCTGTTCCTCCTAAACATTCTTTCACGTCCAACCTTCCCTGACCCTCTGTCCCCATCTATTTGTGGATATATTTAGGGCTAGGAACACTGGGGTTGGATTTCATTCAATTTCACAAGTAGATTCAAGGAAGGTTTACTTTACTATAATTGTTCAGACAGAGGCAGGTCCTTCTACTTGGGCTTGCAAAACGATGCTCAGCTCAATTCTTCTTTAAATCTTTGTACTCTGGCTTTCTTTTAAAATTATTTAAAGCTATGATTTTGACCTGCATGAATCCTCTTTGGCTACTTCAACTACATATCATATCTATTCTACCAAAGTGTGAAAGAAGACAGCCTTCTCTCTGGGAAAGGTTTATGACTCTACCGAGCATGAGAGAACAAATGTTTAATTCCACAAAGCATTTTTTGTTTTAGTCTTGATGCAACTGATGCAAAAATGATAGAGTTATGGCAGAAAATGACGTATACACATAAAAACTACAGTTACCAACATTTTTCATGACTTACTAATCTCTAGAGATCAAAATAACCTCAACGACAAAACAAGCAATAAGAGAGAAAAGAAACTCAATAATATCAGTTGATTCATGTAGCATTGACTCAGAACAATATGTGTGTGTTATTATATAAGCTAATATGTATGTGTTATTATCAGCTTTATTGTATAAACAAGAAACCCCAAGTGGTCACAAGACTTACTAACTTAACCATAGGGGGGTAACGAGTATTCATCCTCTAAAGAAAGCAAATATTTCAAATTTTCATGTATTTTTTAATAGTCTAACCAACCCCCAGCACTGTTATTATATCACATTCTTAGTTGACAATTTTCATCTCCTAATATGAGCACATTTAAGGACAAAAGAAGGGAAAAGAGCCGGATAGTAATCAAATGGCTTTATTAGAACAGTGCTAGCCACACTTCTGATGAGAATCCCCTGGGACTGGCAGTCAAGATGGCAGAGTAGGTAAACACTGTGCTCACCTCCTCCTGTGACCTGCCTGGACTCACGCTGCTAACTTTCCTCAAAGGTTCACAAACCCCAAATAAGCAGCCCCATATCTCTTGCTAAGTGGCCCCAACCCAGGCACTAGTGACAGCCAGCCTCGACTCCCAGTTTGGCCTCTACCTGATGCCCCCAAGCCTAGCACAGGTGACATCTACCTGTAGATCATTCTGTAGCTCCTACCAGGTAGCTCCAGGCCAGGCAAAGGCAGCAGCCTAATTTGACCAACACCAGAATGCTGCCCAAGAAGCCCCAGAACCAACATACCTGATGGCCAGCTTCAGACTACACCAAAGCACCACCCAACCAGCACCACAAACAGCATACCCAAAGGGTAGAGTCAGCAAGCACCAAAGCAACACTAAAATAAATCCTGCTGGGCAAGTCCAGCCCCTGCACAACAGCTCATTCTCTGTAGTCATGGCCACCTCTCACAACCAGTCAGACTGAGAGTCAATCTCTCACATGACATTACAACAGGAATCAAGGCTCAACTACAACAGGAAGGCACATACAACCCACACAAGAAACACAGAAAGAACCCAGCTTAGGTGACCAGGGAGACTGCACCACTGGGCCCCACTGGACACCTATGCTGTCAAGACTGGGAGACATACAGATTTACATAATAAATAGAAACATACACAACCAAAATGAGGAGACAAAGACACACATCCCGAACAAAAGACCAGGTCAAAACTTAAGAAAAAGAACTAAACTAAATTGAGACAAACAAGTTATTAGATGCAGAGTTCAAAATACTGGTTAAAAGGGTACTCAATAAACTTAGAGGAAGAGTAGATGAACTTCATGAGACCTTCAACAAACAGGAAAGTTTAAAAAGCAGATAGAAAACATAAAAAAGAACCAGTCAAAAATGAAGAATGCAATAACTGAAATGAAGAATGCATTAGATGAAATCAATATCAGATTAGATGAAACAGAAGATCTAATCCGTGGTTTGGAAGACAACATAGCATAAAACATCCATTTTGAACAGCAAAAAGAAAAAAGAATTTTTAAAATGAGGATAGTTTAAAGGACCTCTGGGACAGCAGCAAGCATAACAACATTTACATCATAGGGGTGTCAGAAGGAAAGAGGGAGAACAAAGGATTGAAAACCTATTTGAAAAAAAATAATTTGAAAACTTCCCTAACCTGGCCAAGGAAATACACATAGAAGTCCCAGGAAGCACAGAAAGTCCCAAACAAGATGAACCCAAAAAGCACACACCAAGACACATAATAATTAAAATGCCAAAGGTTAAAGACAAAGATAAAATCTTAAAAGCAATAAGAGAAAAGCAGTTTCTTACCTACAAGGGAGCTCCCAGATGACAGTCTGATGATTTCTTAGCAGAAACTTTGCAGGCCAGAAGGGATTGACATGGAATATACAAACTGATGAAAAGTAAGGATCTACCACCAAGATTACTAGCATTACTATACCCAGAAAGACTAGCATTTAGAATCAAAGGATAGATTAAAGCCGTCCCAGGCAAGAAAAAGCTAAAGGAGTTCATCACCACCAAACCACTATTACAAGAAATGTTAAAGGTACTTTTAAAAAAATGTTCAAAAATATGAATAAGAAAATATTGCAAAAAAAATTCTCACTGACAAAGGCAAACACAGAATAGAAGCAGTGGATGCACTAACACTGTAATTAATCAAAGGTTAAAAGGCAAAAATAGGAAGATCATGTGTAATTACAACAGTAAATTAAGGGATACACACACAAAAAAAAAGAAGTAAAAAAGTAACAACAAAAATATAAATGTGGAGGGAATGGTAAAATGATAATGATTCTAGAATGTGTTCAATCTTAAGGGACTATCTGCTTTAAAAGACTGCAAAAACATAGGTTGGTATATATGAAGCACATTGCAACCACAGACAAAAAAATCTGTAAGAAATAAAGAGAAAGAAATCCAAACACAACATTACAGAAAGTCATCAACATACAAGAGAAGAGAGCAACAGAATAATGAACAGGGAACAACCTCAAAAACAATCAGAAAGCAATTAATAAAATGGCAAGAGCTACCTACCTATCAATGATTACTTTAAATGTAAATGGATTAAATGTTCCAATCAAAAGACAAATGGGTAAAGAAGTGGTACATATATACAATGGAATACTACTTGGTCTTAAAAAAGAATGAAATCTTACCATTTGTGACAGCATGGGTGAACATAGAAGATATTATGCTAAGTGAAATAAGTCACACACCGCCGAAACCGGTTTGGCTCAGTGGATAGAGCGTCGGCCTGCGGACTGAAAGGTCCCAGGTTCGATTCCGGTCAAGGGCATGTACCTGGGTTGCGGGCACATCCCCAGTGGGAGATGTGCAGGAGGCAGCTGATCGATGTCTCTCTCATCGATGTTTCTAACTCTCTATCTCTCTTCCTTCCTCTCTGTAAAAATCAATAAAATATATTTAAAAAAAAAAATAATAAGTCACACAGAGAAAGATAAATGCCATATAATTGCACTTATATGTGGAATCTAAAAAACAGAATAAACACAAATCAGTGAAACAGAAACAGACTCATAGATACAGAGAACAAACTGATGGTTACCAGATGGGAGGGTAGTTAGAGGGCTGGGTGAAAAAGGTGAAGGCATTAATAAGTACTAATTGTTAGTTACAAAACAATCATGGGATATAAAGTACAGCTTAGGACATATAGTCAATAATGTTGTAATAAGTATGTGTGGTGTCAGGTAGATGGAAGACTTATTGGGGGGATCACTTCATAAGTTATAAAAATGTCTAACTGCTATGCTGTGCACCTGAACTAATGTAATATTGAATGTCAACTTTAATTGAAACATGAACAATAAAATAAAAGCTATCATTAATCCCTCCCCAAAAAAATAAACAAAATAAATGAACAAACAAAACAGAAATAAACTCCTAGATACAGAGAACATTTTGGTAGTTGCCAGATAGGAGGGGATTTGGGGGATGAATGAAAAGGGGAAGGGACTAAGATATACAAATTTCCAATTATAAAAACAGTCACAGAGATGCAAAGTACAACATAGAAAATTTAGTCCATAATACATGGTAAGGCAACTGTAGGTTTACAGTTGTGCGTACATGAAACAGTTTATTCTTGTATCGTTAGTTATTAATTTTTGTATTATTTTCCATACAAATAACTGTAAACCTACTTTTGCCCCACCCAATATTGTACTACCTATTAGTTTTGGATGGGTATTAGACTTATCAGAGGATCACTTAATAAGTTATGTAAATGTCTAATGACTATATTGTATAACTGAAACTAATATAATATTGTTTATCAACTATAATTGAAAACAAAACAAAAAATTTTTTAGTGAATCTCCTGGAGGGTTATTAAAAACACAGATTCCCAGGCTCCACTCATGGAGATTCTCCATCCATAGTTTATTGGGCCTAGGGGTCTGTATACTTGCTCACCAAGCCCCCTCCATGATTCTCAACTTCAGGAGAGTTTGAGAAACACCACCTTAGCACAGTGGTTCTCAACCCAGATAAACAAAGATCAGAGTCACATACAAAGTCAAGGTCATTTACCCAATGTGAGTGGCAAACTCACAGGTACCAGTGATCTTCCCATTTGACCCTGGGACCTTCTGAATTTAAAGTCATCCTAAAACCAGCAAGAGTAGAATGAAAAGGATTCAGCCACTCTGCAAGACATGTTCTCTTTTTTACATACTAGAAAGTACCTGCAGAAGTAACTGAGTTGCAAGTTAGATTCTCACGTACTATATTCCTTTACTCAGTACATATGTGGCTTTCATATAAACTGCCTGCTGCTTTGTCGACAAGAGCAGACCAAGGAATTTCTATGACATAGCATCTCACCACAGGGCCACACCACCTTCAGGTGGGTGAGAATCTGCATGGCCCAACACATCTCTGAGAATCAGTGTGGCCCTCACAGGGAAGGCAGGCCACACCCAGCTTTTCACGTGTTCTCTCACCCTTCTTATCTAACTGGCCACAGTACAAGTTCTGCATTTTGTCTGCCTGGGAAATCTAATGGAAAGAACTATTATTAGACATATTTATTTTACCAAGGAAAATATGCTCTGAAAACGTTCAAGAAAGGATTTGGGATATTGCCTGGTTCCCAAGGATCAGCCTGAGAGACCCATGGGAGAATATATATATATAATCTGGACATGGATATATACTTAGTATATATATATACTTAGGTAAACATATTCACAATTGTAGTAGTAAATGTCTAGTTTTCTTTCAGCAATTTTTTTACAGCAAACTTTAATTGACCTTCATTTTTCAATTGCAGGAGGTAACAAATATTCTAGTGTTTCTCAAACCTTAATGTGCACATTAACCATCCAGGAATCTTGTGAAAATGCAGGTTCCTATTTTGTAGGTCTGGGTGGAACCAGGTGGTGCTGACAAGTTACAGACCACTCTCAGAGCAAGAGATTCTTGTTGTTAGTGAATGATCACCATCATCACACATAAAATAACAACTTTCAAAGATTAGAACATAAAAAAGAAGCAAGCAAACATATAAAAACTGTGTTAAAATTAACACATTCTTTCTTGGATAACTCATTTCAAAAGGGACTTCAGAATCTATGCAATGCCTCTTGGCTATTCATTCAATTTTATTAGAGTCATTTCAGAGTGCAAGTTGATTGACAAATTTTGACTTGAAAGAAAGAGGTAGAAGATTGCCTTGTTCTTCAGAAGGGAGCAGAAAGCACCCAGAATTACATGCAGGTATCTCTTATGGAGAACAATTTAATCTGTGGGTAAATGAAGAAAGCTGTAGTATATCAGATCACGCCAACCTCTCTAAATTGATTCTGCCAGTCTAGAAATGATTACAACTTAATTCAAGTCAGCCTCCTGGAACTCTGGGGAGAAATGTCCAACACTAATATTACTCCAAATAGCTGTTTGGAAATTGGCCCTACTCATTACTTTGTTTAAATATTTGAAACAAGTATATGAATAATTATACTCACTTCTAAGGCTAAAATATAAGATGTACTAGTAATAACTAGTACACAGATGAAAATTGACTTTCATAGCACAGTTGTTATGAGGACACAAAGGACACAGGAGGTGATCCTCAGCTTTTTAGTAGGAGGCCCGACCATGAAATAAGAACACCAAACCCATTCCTACAAATGGTACAGGGTACTTAAACGGGGTACTTAAAGGATGATGTAGTCAATGCAAACTCAGAGGTCAGATTAGGATCAACTGTGGAGGGATTTGAAACTGACCTTGAAGAACAGAAAGGGTTTCAAAAGGCATAGAACTGGAGCAAGAATGAGGGCAATGGTCGTGAAAAGTAAAAAGTGGGAACAAAAATTAAATTTGGGGTCACATCTACGTGCTAACAGATAGGTTAACTAATTCAATCTTCCCAATTATCCTGCAAAGTTGTGCTTTTACACCATTTTCATGAACACAATACTGAGGCTCAGGTTAAATGATGAAGGCCACACAGCTGGTAAGAGCCCCCACAGAGACTTGAATCTGGGTTTGTTTGATACCAAAGTCAATAACTGGTCCTCTGTCAACAAACCAGCATTCCCCAGGGCATATGTTAGGTATCCTAAGATGTGAATATAAATCAGGAAACAGAGGAGTTTAGTGGTCAAATAAATTTTGAAAGTTCTTATGATAAATACTAATGCTAATAATGTTTCAAGTAAATGTAATAACTTAACATTTATTAAATGTTTCTCATGTGCGTGGTTGAAAATAGTTTTGCTCTTGTCACTTGAACAGGGGGACCTCTCACAGCCTTTAAATTTTTTAATATTTTTATTGATTTTTGAGAGAGAGAGAGAAACATCGATGTGAGAGAACATTGATCGGTTGCCTCCCATTCGTGCCCCTGACTGAGGATCAAACTTGCAACCTAGGTATATGCCCTGACCAGGAACTGAACCCACAACCTTTCAGTGTGTAGGACAATGTTCCAACCAACTGAGCCACACACACCAGGGCAGAGCTTTGAATATTTTAACATGCATTGAGAATTTCCCATATTATGTGTTGAGCAATAATATTAATAATCTCATATAAGATGATGCTGATCATGCAAGCACATGATATTAAAGTAGGATAATTGGAAATAGATCAATAAGCTTCAAATCTAAGTCATTATCTTCTGGTGGGCAAGCTTAAGAGTTAGACATTATGCCTGGTAACTTCCCATTCTTTCCTTTATCCCCAGTTAATTTTATTAGAATAGACAACTCTAATAAACTGTGTGTGGCCGTCTGAGCTCGAGACCAGGAATGGTTCTCAGGGAATGAGGACAGGAAGTTGGGAGGTGGGAATGTAGCTTCTCCTGTGGTATCCAACAGCTGGGGAAGTCAGGCCTGATCGTCCACCACTTGAAATATTGAGACTAAGTTTCTGGACAGGGCACCAGTGGAATTTCTCCCACCCGCTTTGTCATGACAGTGATAGCAATTGTTGTAATTTGTGAGTTTATAAATCTTTGTAAACTGCCTCAAGCTTGAACAAACCACTCATTGTCCAATTCCCATGGCATGTTGGGTAATGTGTTCAATAAAATAATAGTCTCTGCTTTCTCTCGTGTTCTACTAAGACCATGTGGCCAAATCCTCTATATCAAAAAAGATGATCCCACCATTAAGAATTTCAACCTTTTCATTTTTAAAGTCCTATTCCCATTATCCTGTATGTAGTTGGGCATCTTGAACAAGCATTCATGCTGAACTGCACGCAATGCCTTTCTCCCTCTGAAGAGAAGATAACTCAATTTCTCTGTACATATCTTAAGTGACAGTGGGAGAAACAAACCCATTTCGCCATCATCCCAGTGGGAATGAAAAGGAGAGATCTGAGAAACCTTTCAAGATTCCACATACAGAATTTGTTATCTGATGTCCGATAGGATGTGACAGGGAATAGAAAGGGTCAATATTGCAGGATGGTGAGGTGCCAAGATCGCTAAGGTTTCCAGTCTAGTCACTGTAAAATAAGGAAGGAAATTCAAGGTGGAAAGATGTTAAAGGAGAAGAGTCCTTCAGGAAACTAGACCTGTGAGACTCATAGCAGGAAAGAGACAAGGCCACCAAAAAGATGCCCAGTGTTACATAAGCTTCCTATTTGGTTTACGGAGCACTTTCTCCACGCTAAGCATGATGTTAACTGGATTCTACAACAGTCCTGTGGGGTCAGCATCATTAGCCCCAGATGAGGAAATGGGCTGAGAGAGGCTCGGTACTGTGCTCAGTGTCCTACAGATAGCAGGAGGCAGAAATAAAATTCAATCTGTAGTCTCACACTGAACATACCAGACAGTAAACAATGTCTCACGTTGTAACTTCTCATTATTAGGTAAACTGTGTGTATGCAAACCACCCAAACACCTGATCTATCTTTAATGAAAAGTCAATCTTATTTAATAGTCAAGACATAATTATGATTAATAAAGTATGGAAAATATAAAAACTGTTATGCACTGTATAACAAAAAATTTAAGTATTTTTTTGCATGCTGACAAACAGTATCCTATATAATAAAAGACTAATATGCTAAGTGTCCGGTTGTTCAGTTGAGCATTCAACCAATCAAAGCGTAATATGCTAATGATATGCTAAGGCCGCTCAACCACTCACTATGATGTGCACTGACCACCAGGGGGCAGACACTCCAACCAGTAGATTAGCTTGCTTTTGGGGTCTGGCCAATTGGGACTGAGTGAGACGGGCTGGATATGCCCCGGAGTCCTCCTGCATCCCTCCCCAGCCCCGATCATGCACTGGAGGGGTCCCTCAGCCTGGCCTGCACCCTCTTGCAATCTGGGGCCCCTCTGGGGATGTTGGAGAGCTGGTTTCGGCCCTATCCCTCAGGCCAGGCCAAGGGACCCCACTGTTGCACAAATTCGTGCACCAGGCCTCTAGTTTAGTTTATAAACTCCCAAACTTATTATATGTTTGAGATAATCACCAGTCCCAGTGTATTCTTCTGGTGTTCATTAACCAACAGCTGAGAGAGTGTGCTGACTGCAGACCCATGACACTGATTCCAACAATTTGTTTTCCCCTGAAGTGCTCTGATTTCACCACAGGGTTGTAGAAACTTTCGTAACTTCTGCCCACTAGAGGTCACTGTTACCTCGTGGTCCCAGAGCCAAGCCTTGGTTTGCCTTGAAAAATGAACTAGCTCCTGTTACCCATCGGTTCTGGCTGTTTACATCTTTGTGCCTAGACTCTATATTAATTTACTCGATAAAGAATTGGAACAAAGAGCCAAAACAATCATCAAATGTGAACTATGTTTCAGATCACGTGAAGATAATACAAATTGTCCTTAGAAAATTTATCAGAGATAATTTTTCTTCAAATTTGAATTTAAAACACTTAGTTTTAAAAAGTACATTCTAGTTAAAATGTCTATAGATAAGCTGAATTATCTATGTCATGTGTTGGGCAAACTAATCCATTCAAAGAGAAATAACATGGTATATAGTTGCATAACCTTTAGGCAAGTCCCTGACATCACTAAGTCTCAGTTTACTTAGCTATAAAAAAGAGATGATGATTATACCAAATTCATGGGGCCATTGTGAGGATTAACTGAAGTGCTTGCCATGTGCAAAGTACTTATCACAGTGCCTAGAACACAAGCAACACAACATAAATGTCAGAAATTGTTAGTATTCTCTACGGAGCCCAGCAGGGTAGTACCTGCAGGTTTAAATGAGTTCATATTTGTAAAATGCTTAGCACAGGATCTGGCACACAGCAAGGACCATTTACATATTTGTTAAATAAGTAAATAGACCCATGTTTAAATCTTAAATAGGTAAAATGCAAAAACAGCCTAAAGAATGTAGAAACTTACTCATCATATCATAATATCAATTCAACATGCTCATTCTAGAAGGTTGGGAAGAAGTGAGACCTAACACTTGTAATTATCAATTTTTAAATTTCTAAGTAACAAGAATTTTCCAAGTAGTTTAAAGAAAGACCTTAACATAAAACACCTTTATAAATATGTTGAGCTACAGACTGAAAGAGCCTTTTGCAACTCAAATGTATCTCCTATACTTATCCTTTAAGTAAATGATCATGTTTTATCAGATTCTACTTCTTTTTGAGAGTGTCAGAGACCTTTGTAAATGAAATTTCTTGCATCTTTGAGTTCCAAGCAACTGCTCTGCAAACCTGTGTTATATTTGGCAATAATTATGGGAGAATCCCAGCAGGTCCAATGCTGTCTTTTGTGCAGCAGGGGGCTCAGCAATTCTTTATTGAGTAAATTAATAAGGAATCTAGGCACAAAGATTTAAATGAATATTTACACTGATATAGTCCAATTAAGTACATTTTTATTCCTGCTTCATCAAGGACATTCTTAAGCAAGACTGGCTCTTTAAAAACAAATACTTGAGTGTCTAGTGATGAAAAATTGCTAGGATTACTGACTAGTGCACTTTGGTGCTGCTGCTATATTTTGTGCTGAGGTGCTAGCAGTTTTACCCACTACTGCCTGTTCTTCATCAGTGCAAATGTCAAAGCAGGAAAAAAGGCCAAAATATTAGAATTATTTTAAAATAGTTTTGACCTTGTAGACATTTGAAAGAGCCTTACATCTTACTCCCCCGGGGGTCCAGGGACCTCACTTTGAGAACTGCTGGTCTCAGCAAAAGACAGCACTGGCCAATGTAGATTCTCCAAGTGTTGCCCTTGCCTGTTCCAGCTTCTCCTTCCTTGGGCAATTTGGGAAAACACCAAGAGCTGGAGTTCCTTGAGTTCAGGCTAGAGTGGGTGATGGCACTTTCTGAGGCCACACTTGTGAGACTCTCTGAAGCTCTCTCCAGAGAACTAAAGGAGTTTGAGTGATTCAGAGCAATGCTAAGGTTTTTGGTAGATTCTAAATCAAATCTTCGCCCCTGCTGTTTCTTCCTTCTTTATCCCCTATGTGTTCTGGGAGCATCCAGAAGACTAAAGATATTCTAGACTCAAAGTTATCCAAGCTGGAAACGGGCCAGTAGAACTGACAGGTGCTCTGGAATAGGCCCCTGTGATGGAACAATACTAGCTATCGGCACAGGGAAGTCGAAGTCCTAGGGGTAGCCCTGGCTGGGTGGCTCGGCTGGTTGAGTGTCGTCTAGTGCACTCAAAGATTTTGGGTTCCATTTCCAGTCAGGACACATACAAAATCAATAAATATATCCTCAGGTGAGAATGAAAGAAAAGGAAAGTACCAGGGGTATGCACCCTGGCATTCCAAAAAACAATGGAGCAAAAGCTCCACTTAAATTGTATGGCTGGAAGTGAGAGGATGCTATTTTTTTAATATATTTTTATTGATTTCAGAAAAGAAGGGAGATGAAAAGAGAGAGAAAAACATCAATGATGTGAGAGAACCATTGATTGGCTGCCTCCTGCACTCCCCCTACTGGGGATTAAGCCGAAAACCCAGGAAACCCAAGCATGTGCCCTGTCCGGGAATTGAACCCATGACCACCTGATTCATAGGTTGATGCTCAACCACTGAGCCATGCCAGCCAGGCAGGAGAGTACTATTATAAAACATATTATACAGAAGGTAGAGTCCTTTCCCAAGAACAACAAAAAAATACATTGTGAATTAAAATATTGTATTTATAACTAATTTTTATAGTTACCCCTTATCCTAAGTTAGCTCAGATAAGCATTGAATTGTATAAAAAGTATAAGAACAGGAGAACTTTACATCCTTGTTCACTGCTCACATTTGGAATGCAAAAACTAGAAGCTAAAGGTCAACTAGATAAGTCAGAGGTTTGGCTCTCACACCTCTAGCCTGCTCACGGCCTTTTTTTAGGTTTCCTGACACCTCGTCACTGACACGAGCATTAAAGCTGAGCCTTGCCAGCTCCCAGACTGAGGCCTTGGGGAAATTATTCTTAGAGGAGGAGTCTGGGTACAGTGAAAAAATATGATGTTCCTACCTAGAAAGAGGTGGTGCCAAGGCAGGAGGTCAGCAGGCCTTGCTGATGGTCAGCCACCATGCAAGGAGTCTGCCCTGATCTGTGCTGAGCCCCCATGGGAAAAGGCCAGTGGGGAACCTTGACAGTGACCATGCCAAGTGCTGCCCACCCCTTTGTGAAGGAGCCTGGCTCTAACCAAAGAAAACATGGAAAGAGCATCAGAAAATGTAGTTAGAAGACAACTCTAATTTTAGGATAGTCCCTTGATGTCACAAATAGTGAGCAAGTCCATTTGGTCTCTCTTGGACTTTAAGTTCCCCCTACAGAAAAGGATTTGGCTGAGCTAACCTCCACAGTCTCTCAAGGCTGTGCCCCTAATGTTCCTAACCTTTGAGTCACAGCCTACATGCAGAGCACAGGCCCGTGGTGTCTACTCACTATGGAAATACCACAACCATGCCCATGAGAATCTCTGAATGCATGAAGCCACAAGCCATGGATTACATGCTAGTTTGTGCTAGTATCCAAATGAGCACCTGTCATTTTTACACAATCAATGGATGGCAAATCAAACATTCTTCCCTAATTAAAAGTTGTAAATGAGGTGGAAGTGCTGCTGGGACCCCGATGGGAGCCAGCACTCACCCATATGCCACTGAAAATTCCAGGGGACAACCCTCAACCAGTGGGGATGGCGCGAGCTGGGTCAGAAGCCCCCGCAGTCCGATAGGTGAACAGCTCTGAGGTCACCACCCAGCAGTGGTCAGCTTGGCAATATGACCTCATTGGAGCTTCTCTTCTTCCCTGTTTCACACTCCTCCAGGCCCCACACCTATGCCCTTAAGTCAATTCCCAAAACGATCCATCAACAACACATGCTCTTGTCTCAGCTCCGCTTTCTGATGGGATCTCAGAAGCAACCACATGGAGAACGCTGGTCCAAGCACATAAAAAGCACTAAACAAACTTTACCTGCTATCGATTTTCTATGTGTCTGCTATCTAGAGGCAAGCCTTCGGTTCTCTCTTCTCTCCACTGCTGACTGCTTCTCAGTTTCTCTGGTCTTTGCTATTGTCGATACAGGGCAGGCAGAAAATGAGAAATGAAGTCGGAAGTGCCAAACGGCACAGGGCGGAGACCTGGAAACTGCTTCCACGAGCTGACTTGGGATAACCTCATTGCTAGGGACCTGGGGTTAACTCACACACCATTTTTAAAATTCACATGTGTTACTGTATATTTGAACATTTAGGATAAGCATATCAAGACCATGGCTTCACTCTGTTATTGATTCTGCTCATTTTTTAAATGACTTGGTATATGAAAGTAATTAATAGAAGTAAAATAAGTATGCAGATTAGCAAAAGTCATGGAGGTGGTATGTGAAAAATGA
Organism: Myotis yumanensis; assembly: GCF_028538775.1. Taxonomy (NCBI): domain Eukaryota; kingdom Metazoa; phylum Chordata; class Mammalia; order Chiroptera; family Vespertilionidae; genus Myotis; species Myotis yumanensis. The sequence continues at coordinate 94,094,891 of NW_027223753.1, read as the reverse complement.
AAGTCTGGGAAACACTAATAGATAAATGTGCTCTTTACAGCCATCATCGTGTTTAGGTAAGTCGATAGGGACATTCAGGAATTTTGTCCTCACGTACATTATACATTTTTTTATTTAGGAACACAGACTTGATCAGCGATATTTATATTTTGTACTACATTGCTTTAACTTGTAGAAAGATAAAAATAAGATATGTTTTCTTATATTACCCCCAAATAACAGAACTAGCAAGAATTTTAATTATTCTGAGAACCTGGATTGACACAAACATAAATATGACTCATCGGCATGTCTGGGACAGCACGCCTGGATGACATGGCAGGTATTCTACGCAGTATATTGGACAAACCTTTCAGTTGTTCCGTGTTATAAATGGATACAGAGCACATTAATATCACAAAGAGGATTCTCTGATGTCCCTATAAACAACTTTTTTTAAAACTGCTAGGCTTATAGAAATTTCTAAGCCCGCATTTCTGAATAATTGTTAGCAATGGGAAAAGGTGCAAGGATATGTTGTAGAAGCTGATTGCAGAGACATTTTTTTAAGAGTTAAAAGTTTCCAAAACTTTCTTAAATCCACACCAACAACACTCCTAAGTAGGCCATATATCTTGCTAACCTTTTCATTGAGAAATAGTTTGAGGGCTACATTCTCATAGCTTAGGTGAATAACATTCTTTTCCACTTGGAAGATGAAAACCCTTCTAGCATTTCCCATAGGAGATATGTTAAATAGCCAAAAATTATAAATGCTTGGGCACCAGTGACCAAGTCTGAAAACACAGACCTAATCATGATGTTAGGTCAGATCTGAAGAGATTTACAATGTTTTATGATGTCTTCTTTAAATAAAAGAAATCCATTCATGTCTATCCATGTCTTTCCCATCTCTCCTACTTTGTCCCCAAGGACAACAGACCAGATGATAAACCATTCCAAGGTTTGGCAATTCTTCTGAGAGTGAACTTAAGGATCCCAGAAATGCTTACTGTGTCAGGGTCCCCTGAAAAGTCTGAGACATCCAAAAAGCCTGAATCCCAGGGCGCTCAGTCCTCTAAACACCACCAAGGTGCTGAGTCGGTAGTTTCTTGTTAAATAAGGTATAAGAAAGGCATTTATATACAAAGAGGATAGAAGGTTTATATGGAAAACATACAATAATTAGTAAATAAAATTACAAGAATAAACTCTGTGTTTCACATATTCACAACTGTAAACCTACTTTTGCCCTCCTATATAGGCATAGGAAAATTTTGCTCAATTGCTTGGGGGAGGAAAATATTTTAACTGTAAATCATGCATTCTCAATGGGGGTAATATCACCCCCAAGGGGGTAAAAATGATTCTTTAGGAGGGTTAAAAAAAACTTTTATTCTTTTTATGTATAAAACACAGATATTTCTTTAAAACCTAAACAGATATACAGTTTATCTATGGTATTAAGATTTCATAGAGGGTGTTCCATTAGGGGTGGAAAGCCAAAAGTCTCTGGAAGTGAGGTAGATGATAATGGAAAAAGATCTGGACCACCACTGTAAATCCACTTCCTGTGGGAACAGTGGTTCAGACTGTCTTCTGTAGCATCTTCTAAACTCTTACATTGTTCTAAAAATAACTTATTCTGTGTTAACTGATAAAAACAAATTAAATATTTGGAAAGGGCTGCTTTTCCAGATGCAATACCGTCTCCTGGAAAGTGCTAATATCCTTAGAATCTGAGTTATTTTCCTTCTTTCCGAGTCCTGTTCTTTTCCTGGTTGGATTCCATTCCTGGAATAGCTATGGTATCAAGTGAAAGGCATCATGGGGCAAGGGTTCAAGGGAATAGCACAGAAGGCCGCGCTGAAGAGCTTCCTCAGCAGAGAGGTCACTCTTCAGAGACTGCTTTGGCCATAGACTTCTTAACAAGGAAAAGGGGGTTCTGCTTTTGTGCTATTTTATTTTCTAATTGTTATATAAGCAGAAGAATGAAGAGATGCTGACTTAATTTTTAGCTCTCACAGGCAAAAACAGGTCGCCAACTTTAACATGCCCCCAGGAATAGCTGCTTTGAGGTTCCCAAAAGGCGGTGCAAGTGTTGGAAACTTTGAAATGTAGCACCTGCCTCTATTATCACCCGACTCTCCTGAGAGGGCAGTCCGGGGCATGCACTCCATCCCCTTTGGCGAGCACCACTCCTTGATTGGAAACATTCAAACAAGAGTAAAACAAATCTGTCTTAGTTGAAAGTGGTAACACTACCTGTGCGTCCTCAGGAGCAGGAGCCTGTCTGCGACCTCCCTGTGTCATCCTGGACCGCAGCACACGCCAGAGTAAGGGAGATGAGATGAGGCACACACTACCTACAATCCAGACGTCTTTCCTTCTAAGTGGTAGGTCCATTCTCTGGAAGCGGCTATAAAGAAGTCACCTGGCTTATATGTTCCTTCCCTTTCCCACTCTCGCACCAGCACATGTCCCAGCACAGGGTTGTTAACGCTCTGCTCTGAGGAGCAGGCAGAGTGAGATCACAGAGAGTGCTTGCAGGGTCCTGCAATAGATGTTCCAGTTACACGATCCACAGATAATCGCCTCTTTAAAAGGAAAAATATGATGGTCTGTGTAACAGATCTGAAACAGGTGCAGGGTCAGAGAGAGACCTGTGGTGACAATTGACACCAAGGAGAAGGAGCTTGTGCCCAGTTCAAAGAGATTAGCAAGACAGAAATTGGCATCCGCCTGGATGGCGGGGCCACCCCCAGGCAGCTTCCTCCTGCCCCAAGGGTGAGGAGTAAAGAAGTGGCGTGGGGAAATGTAACTTTGAAAAATTATAAAACCTCCACCCTCATCAACGTTACTTGAGATCTAAGTTTTAATCTTTATGAATGCCACTGATGGTACATTTTCATAGCAGTTAGTCAGGAAATGCCACCTACTATTAAAAGCACCAACTGCAATCCAAAGAGGCAGATCCATGTTTTGCTCCAACCCACTCTATCCTAATCACATTCTGTTAATTAATGTTTTTTCCTGTTTGATCTTTGGAGCATTTGTACTAGGCATTTAAATATTCCTGAGGCTGTGATATCCTGCCTCTGTTAGGGTCATCCCTCTTCTGTGCTCCCAGCCACCCCCCTCCCACACCCCCAACAGCTTCACCTTACTTCCCTGGTCAGGACCATGCCATTTGGATGGAGGATAAGTAACTAGGAGTGTACAGGAAGGTAGGGGAAATCAAAGAACAAGGAGGTGAGAGTGGATAGTCTTGGGCATCAAATGTAGGGGTATGTATAGCAAGCAGGGGAAGCAGACAGAACCCAAAGGGAAAATGGAACTCTGGTTGCCTAAAAAAATTATCTGGTTCTTTTGTCTTTTATTAAGCTAACTAGAGGCCCAGTGCACAAAATTCGTGCACTCGGGGCGGGGGTCCCTCAGCCTGGCCTGTGCCCAGGAACCCTTGGGGGATGTCCAACTGACTGCTTAGGCCCAAGCTGTCAGTTGGACATCCTTAGCGCTGCCGTGGAGGCAGGAGAGGCTCCCACCACCACCGCTGTGCTCGCCAGCCATGAGCCCAGTTTCTGGCTAAGCAGTGCTCCCCCTGTGGGAGCGCACTGACCACCAGGGGGCAGCTCCTGCATTGAGTGGGATCAGGCCAAAACCGGCTCTCCGACAGCCCCTGAGGAGTCCCAGATTGAGAGAGGGTGCAGGCCAGGCCAAGGGACCCCACAGGTGCACAATCAGGGTCGGGGAGGGAGGCAGGAGGTTGGCCAGCCAAAGAGGGACCACGGGAGGGATCCAGGGCATGTCTGGCCTATCTTGCTCAGTCTCAATCGGCCAGACCACAGCAGCAAGCTAACCTACCAGTCAGAGTGTCTCCTTCTGGTGGTCAGTTCACATCATAGCGACTGGTCAACTGTCTGCCCCCTGGTGGTCAGTGCACGTCATAGTGAGCGGTTGAGCAGCCTTAGCATATCATTAGCATATTATACTTTGATTGGTTGAATGGATGACTGGACAACCAGACACTTAGCTTTTATTAGGCTTTTATTATATAGGATAGTGTGTACATATATTTGTATTAAACAGTAAATTAGATCTGAGGGAAATGCAGAATGGGGCTATTCATACAAGAAATAGAGAAGTAACAGTAGGAGAAACCCTGGGTTTGATTGTACAAAAGCAATACTAATTAGCATTATGAGTCATTTATCATGTATGAATTCATGGTATATACACACAGCTATGAAACCCATCACTCATATGTGGCAGATTAATTTATTTTAGGTTTTACTTGATTATACATTTAGATCTAGTTTATTATGGCATATCTGTTAAAAGCTTTTAAAATTCTACACTATTTAGGTGATTTTGAACACCCTTTAAATATCATAGAATGAGAAAAGTAATTAAAAAACAAGATAAAAAGGAATTTAGAAAAATAAAATGAATAAAACATGCTATAAAGGAGAATATGTAGTATTTAATAAATTCAACAAAACATAGAGGAATTGAAAGAAGATAGTTTAAAATAAATCCAGTGGAGGAAATATAAATGAAATAGAAAAACCTGGTTAAGAGCAGGAAAAGAAAAATAATCTGAACTTTACCAAACCATGTTAATAAATATAAATTGTTAAATTCGCAGATAATTTGCCCTATTGGGACTGGAGAGTAAAGACTTTTCTAGAAAGAATTGTACTCCAAACTTTCCAAACACAGCTTCCACATCACATAGTGTCTGAAAGCCAAAGTACATTCTTTCCAGTGCACCACAGTGAAGATTTTTACTATGATTAGCAGTGCTAATCTTCTCAAAGAGAGAAGGGATAAAAGAGAAAGAATAAGTGGAGAAAATTATGGCTTAAAAAAAAATAATCCCTGGAGAGAAAAGAGTGTTCTTTCCTGTGACCCCAGCAGAATATGGAAACATGTCAATCTAGCTCTGTCTACATATCCAAAGACATCTGAGCTGCTGGAATGCCCTTCTCCACCCACCCACTGCCAAGGCCTCTGGCTACCCTGGCACCCACTGGCTCAGGAGGCAGGAGCCTCCAACACAGGGGCCTTGGCTGCCACAGAAAGGAGAAAAACTCTTAGCCTCACATTCGTGTGCCCATCTGTCCTCCACCAGGCAAGAGAGAGACAGGGAAATTTACTGCTGACATTTCTGGGCCCCTTGCCATTTACAAAGAAGAAGCTGAATGGGACATATGGAGCTACTTGCCATTCCTCCACACCTTCCACACAGCACTGACTGCAGGACCCAGCCAGGAGGCCCAGGTTACACAAAGGACATCAGATTAATTGTGAAGGATGGGAGAATCGAAGATGGCGGCATAGGTAAACACCGGAGACTGCTGCGGCAAACAACCACTTCAAAAATACAACTAAAAGACGGAACGGACATCAACCAGAACCACAGGAAGGCTGGCTGAGGAGAGACTCTTCAACTAGAAGCAGACAACAGCATTACAAGGCTCAGAGGAGGCGCAGTGTGGAAAATTTAAAGGTACGAAGGTGCGCGTGCAAAGTGGGCTGGTGGCTGAGGGCTCGGTTGTAGTTTTCAATCAGGAGGGAGTCTCAGACTCTGAGCTCCAGATCCAGGCGAGTCTCTAGGGACCCAGACTCAAACGGGAGAAGCGGGACTGTCTGGCTACGGTCCCTCCGAGGTTTGCAGCGGTTGCTGGGACAGAGAGGAAGAACCCCTGGGGATGGACTGAGAGCAGCCATAACTGCTCCCTCCGCCCACCCTGTTGATCCCGTGCGACCCGCCCCGCCCAAGCCCTGCGCAGAGCCATTTGCCGGATAGCCTCAGGCAAAGGCTAGATTAGCACCTCCCCAGAGGACAGAAGTTTTCCACACAGCTGATTCTCACAGCCAGTCAGCCTGGTGGTCAAATCCCTCTAGTATTAACTACAACAATTAAGGCTTAACTAGAACAAGACTGTGCACAAAGACCACAAGGGGGTGCACCAAGAAAGCATAAAAGATGCGGAGACAAAAAAACATGACAGAAATGGAGGATATGGAGCTAAAAAAACGCAATTTTGAGGGCTTGCAATAAACTTGAGCAGAGCCTCACGAAAACTAATGAGACCCTCGATGCTATGATAAAGAAACTAGAAATTAAGCATACATGGACTGAAATAAAGAATATTATACCCAATAGCAGACCAGAGGAGCACAAGAATCAAACCAAAGATTTGAAATGCGAAGAAGCAAAAAACACCCAACTGGAAAAGCAAAATGAAAAAAGAATCCGAAAGTGTGAAAATAGTGTAAGGAGCCTCTGGGACAGCTTCAAGCGGACTAATATCAGAATTATAGGAGTGCCAGAAGATGAGAGAGAGCAAGATATTGAAAACCTATTTGAAGAAATAATGGCAGAAAACTTCCCCCACCTGGTGAAAGAAATGGACTTACAGGTCCAAGAAGCGCAGAGAACCCCAAACAAAAGGAATCCAAAGAGGACCACACCAAGACACATCATAATTAAAATGCCAAGAGCAAAAGACAAAGAGAGAATATTAAAAGCAGCAAGAGAAAGAAACTCAATTACCTACAAGGGAATACCCATACGACTGTCAGCTGATTTCTCAACAGAAACTTTGCAGGCCAGAAGGGAATGGCAAGAAATATTCAAAGTGATGAATACCAAGAACCTACAACCAAGATTACTTTATCCAGCAAAGCTATCATTCAGAATTGAAGGTCAGATAAAGAGCTTCACAGATAAGGAAAAGCTAAAGGAGTTCATCACCACTAAACCAGTATTATACGAAATACTGAAAGGTATCCTTTAAGAAGAGGAAGAAGAAAAAGGTAAAGATACAAATTGTGAACAACAAACATACATCTATCAACAAGTGAATCTAAGAATCAAGTGAATAAATAATCTGATGTACAGAATGAACTAGTGATTATAATGAATCAGGGACATAGAAAGGGAATGGACTGACTATTCTTGGGGGGGAAAGGGGAATGGGAGATGAGGGAAGAGACTGGACAAAAATTGTGCACCTATGGATGAGGACAGTGGGTGGGGAGTGAGGGTGGAGGGTGGGGCGGGAACTGGAAGGAGGGGAGTTATGGGGGGAGGGAGAAGAGGAACAAATGTAATCTGAACAATAAAGATTTAATTAAAAAAAAATTGTGAAGGATGTTCTCTTAGGGTTTCTGAGCAATGACATTCTCAGTCTTTCCCTCAAAAATATCCTAGCCTTAGCCAGGTGGCTTAGTTGGTTGGAGCATCGTCCTGTGCACCAAAAGGTGGCAGGTGTCCACTCAGGACACATACCTAGATTGCAGGTTTGCTTCCCAGTTAGGGAGCATTTGGGAGGCAACCAATCAATGTTTCTGTATCATATCGATGTTCTTCTCTCTCGCCCTTCCTCTCTCTCAAATCAATAAAAACATGTCCTTGGGTGAAAAGTACCATATGTATATGGTACATATATATGTATATGGTACATATATAGGTATATATATCCTAAAGTATTTGACTACCAAATCATTTGATTTCTAATATTCTAAAGAAATTCATCACCAAAAAAATTCTTCCTTAAAATGTCCATGTTTTAACTTAGCACCATCTCACTCTGAAGACATTGTCTACTCATAGAAATTATATCAGAATGTGGAGAAAAACAGTACTGGAAAAGTAATCAAATTCATATAAATTACTAAGGCAGTTGGTAATTTCAAAGTTATCTGAGAAGAATATTTTGTCTTCTCTGTCTGAGGAATGAACAGAGAAAGAAATCCTTCTGTTTTTTTGGGCTGTAAGCAGCCCTCACGAGGAAGCCCTTTGCATTTGACTGAAATTTCACCTGTGGAAATTTTTTCTTGGTGTATACTGAACAAAACATTAGCTCAATAGGGAAAGTAGAGATCTCAGAAAACCTACGTTTTGACCTCACTCACTTCTCTCTAATACATTCTACTATTCTGTATTCACTTACAGTAAAGACACCTCTGCCCTTTATACCTAACAGATCTATTTCATTCTGTTGCTTATTAAAAATGCAATTCCTGTCTGAATAGTGTTTTTCAGAAAGTAACTGGACAAAGAAAGAGGTTTCCCAAATCTGCTTAATAAGAGTAGGTTGCTCTGATTATTAAGAACAATGACTCCTAGCCCTTAGCCAGAAAGCAGATTGCACTTAAATAGATCTGTTCCTCCCACAAACATTTTTTGGTGCCTATTATGTGCCAGTTACTGGGAAAGCACCTGAGAATGCAAAGTGATATGAGTTCCCAACATTGAGGAGTGACACTAGAAAAAAGTGACAAACACATTCAAAACAATTGCTTGTGCTGGAATCAAGGCACAGGCAACACACTGTGAGGCCCATGCTGGGCCAGGAACTGCCTATCTACCAAGGGATGACAGGGAACTAACTGAGCTAAGATAGGGGATGGGATTGTTGCTAGCTAACATGTAGCAAATGCTTAGCATGGTGGCAGATAGTATGCTAAGGGCTTTTTATCCATTATCACACTTAATTTCCACAACAGCTATCATCCCATTATCCAGATAAGGTGGAGTTTAGTAACTTACCAAAGATCAAGCAGCCACAGTGGGCTCAGGGCCCATGTACAGCTCAGATGAGGACACAGAGTGCCATTGGGCAAGGCCTACTTATCCCTGCCACTGACCATCAGTGTCAACAGCTCTACCACCGATCTGGGAGATTAATGTCTTGAGGAAATTGGAAACTTCTGCACAGAAATTGTACCCATTGCAGTGCTTCTCAAAAGTTCATATCCAACTCCATGCTTTTAAATGATCCTTTTTAAGAAATGTGTGTTTTCATATTAAGAAATGTGTGTTTCCATAAATTCGCTTTCATAACTTCAAAGCCACTAACTATAATGTAGCCTTCGGGTAGAGATGCATAATCAAAGGCCTCTTAAGTACTTCCCAAACTCAGTTGTTTAATTTACAAATGCATAGTCCTCAGTGAAACAAAATTAAAACTTTCCTATTTATAAATGTTCTCTAATCCTATACTCAAGTGACAAAATAGAATTTGAAAGAGGTCTGATGAATGGCTATCTTTGTTGATGTATGTAAGAAAAGATAAGGTAGAACTAAGACTTTTCAGGGGACTAAATTAGCACACAATTACCTCATTATTTCCAGATCTTGAATCCTGTTCACTAGAACTTTCTTCTAGAAAACACTTCATCTTCTCAACCTTCTCCATGCACTGAAAAAAGGCCGCTTTCTCCAGACGGTTGCTGTTGTAACACGTGGTGATTTCCTCCAGCCTCTTCACTTTTAACATCTTGGTGGTCAGTCCGATGAAGTGACTGTCTGGAGTGTTGTGTTCATCTCCCTCTGTCCCAGATTTGTAAATCAAGATGCAATTGTGACTTTTGATTGCACCTTCCTCCTGACTGCAAAGAAAGGAAACAGAGTTCTCATCACTTATTCACTTATTTGACTTTTGGGGAAAATGACAGGTGAAAATTTTGAAGTTTCTTCTGTTTAAACTGGAGGGAGGATCCAAAAATAGGAAGAAGCCAAAACCAGTTTGGCTCAGTGGATAGAGCGTCGGCCTGCGGACTAAAAGGTCCCAGGTTCGATTCCGGTCAAGGGCATGTACCTGGGTTGCAGGCACATCCCCAGTAGGAGATGTGCAGGAGGCAGCTGATCGATGTTTCTCTCTCATCAATGTTTCGAACTCTCTATCTCTCTCCCTTCCTCTCTGTAAAAAAAAAAAAAATCAATTAAAAATATATTTTAACACTACGGTGTCGGGTGAATTTCCCGCCAAAATATAAGATGGCGTGGGCAATTATTTAGGTTTCCCGCGCAAAATCAGAGTTAGTTTAAAATGCCTATATCTTTTGAAGTATGGGTTCGATTGAAATGAAATTTTCGGTTTCTTGTGTAAAAAATGAAAATTTATTCAATCACAGACATTTTTTTATCTATTCAGTACATAAATAATTCGATATATATAAACTAAATACGAAAAACCCAAAAGATACTTATTACCTAAAAATATACACATATTTTTAAAGTTTAAAATAAAATTTTCATAATAAATCAAAACAAATAGAAATTAATAGTTTTTTAGCGTATGATATTTTTCAAAACACGCCCCTTTATGTAGAGGTATATTGCAAAATTTGCACATGTAGCGTGTCTCACTGCGCAATTTATGAACGGAACATACGCGACACCTTCTCAAAATGTTTTTCTTTTTTCCACTTCCGACAATTGCCTGTAACGTATGCTTTCTCATGTCCATCGATAGCCTGCATGGTGGATCAGATGTAGGTGGTTTAGCCCGCATTCCAGAAGTAGACGGTACTGGTTGAAGGTCTGGAACAATGTCCATGTCCTCTGGAATATCATCCGTCAACCAGTGGATAGCTGTTTGTTTCAAAAACATTTTAAAACCCATTTTTCTTTGCCTCACTGATTTGTAAACTGCATAAGAATTAAATAATGCGCAATTTATCATATACATTGCCAACCTTTTTGTCCATTTGACCGTCCTCCGCAATATCGAATAATATGAAAGGTATTGGTCGGCCCGGTCAACACCTTTCATATGTTTATTGTAGTCAATGAGTGCATTCGGTTTGACAATTTTCTTTTTTGATGTTCTGTCAATATTCTGACTTTCTTCCATCTCCGCAGAATGAATCGAAGAAATCAGGTATACAGGCTTTTTTGATTGCCACACTTGTAACAATATATCATTTTTCCTTATAAATTTTGTTTCACCTTTTTTCAAAGAAATTGTTTGAAAATCCTTAGGTATACCTCGATTTTTCCGGATTGTTCCACATATTCTGAATTTGTTTTTCATAAGTGCTTCACAATTTGCGACGCTATTATAATAATTGTCCATATATATATGGTACCACGAATCAGTGTATGGAGACACTACTGTTTGTATCGTTTCCAATAATCGCTTTCCTTCGCCGCAATATATTTCCATGTTACAGATATATCCTGTATCACTTTCGCACAACAAATGAACCAATATTCCATATTTAACGATCTTGCCAGCATTATATACCCTAAAGAATAATCTTCCCCTCCAAGGTACGATCCCTTCATCTAGTGATAATTGCTGATGAGGTTTGTAAATATTTATAAATTTAGGCACAAAATAATCTAGTACTGGTCTCACTTTGCAAAGTCTATCTGATTCATTTACGATATCCGCATTATTATTGAAGTGACAAGCTTTCCATATCTGTCGGAACCTGTCTCTCGTCATCGTTTTACCAAAATATGGCGTCTCCATCCATGGCTCCGTGGTCCAATAGTCATTTCTTCTATCTTTGCGCACCTGTCCCATGAGAACAATTAACCCTAAAAACTTCTTCATCTCTTGAGGGGTTATATCTTTCCACTTTAGGCTTTTTTTTTGAAAGTTTGAAATTATTCCTATTTTGATTATAATACCTGTTTGACTCCTCTACAAGAAATTCAAAAAAATCATCTCCGATAAATAATTTCACGACATCTTCTATATTATTTATAACAGCATCTGTGTTTAATCCTTGATGCCCTAAAAAATCTTCTAAGACCGGTGGATTATCAACATGCGACCATTCTTCTCTCCCGCCTTCTATATCTGACTGAGTCAGAGCTGGAGCTCGAAATTCTTCGTCGCCTCAATGTCCTGGGACGCACCATTACTTCATCATCACTAGAATCTTCATCACTTGTACTCGCATTTTCAAGGTCGCTATCACAAGAATAATTGGACAACTTGTCTGCACAAAACTCATCATCACTATAGTCTGAATGCTGCGACATTCTAGGTTAAAGCAAATAAAAATAATACTAACTGAAAATAGCGGTACTCCGATAGATATCTGATATAAAAAAATAATTATTATGCGAACACTTTGCGGAACGATTTTATTTTATTTGGTTAAAAAATTCTATATGAATGTCTTTATCACAATATATTTAAATATTTAAACACGTAATAATATTCACAAAACTCAAAACTAAAGACGTCCGGACACAAGAAGTATTTCTCAATAACTATTCTCTTTGCATGGTGAGATATCCAGGGATATCGGTTATAAAATGAGAAAACAATACATTGGTACCCTAACGGTATTGTACTCGACCAGCGCCATAAAGTGTTCTCTACTTACAAGGGATTTTTATGATACCTATTACCCCAATGGGTATGAAACGGTTCGCATACGCAGGTAGGTATCTTTGTGAACGGCAAACAAACAAATATTTGGTAATACGCAGTTACAATCGGCCCGAGTTTACACGTTTCCCGCACTCCACCGCAAATCTATATGAACCGAGTTAAGACGGCTCCCGCGGAGTACGCGCAATTCACGCGAGCCGACTTAACTCGTTTCCCGCAATCCAAGTGTTAAAAAAAATAGGAAGAAAAATGTTAGTATTGAGTTTCAAATGATGGAACTTTAAAAGAAAGAAGTTTTTTCACACACATTTTGCTACAAAAGCAAACAGTAAGAAGCACCTTAAGTTTCACTGGGCAACAATATTTTCCTCACTGCATAAAATAATATTTCTATCAAGTGGCCAATTTAAATACAGAATATAAAGTGTCTTTGTATTTCATTGGGATTGAAGGTTTTGTTTCTCCCAGCCCCAGTAGGAAGGGCTTCCTGTGGGAAGGTCACACATGCTTCTCCTGGGAATTTTGCCCCCTCTGGGGAGTGGTCTCCACCAAATGAATACTTTCCAGAGCCCTTCTCTGCCTACACTTTAAAATGTTCGGTATTTATTTTTAAAAATAAATTCGTTTCCTTCTAGCCCTCCCATGTAGATAAGATATCTGCCCAGATACCCTTCTTTTCATCTTCATTAACAGGTCAGTACCAAGGAGTTCAAATCCTTATGCTTTCCTTGAAATATTTTCCTAACAAATTAGGTCCTACGCATAATACTGCTTCGATATTAGAGATCTACATGTATGTATGCATGCATGTATCTACACATCCCTTGATTATATGGTGGGGAAGGGTGTGATTTGAATTGGTGGCAAGTTCCCAACACCAACTTCTGTGGCCCTTGCTGGAGATTTTCTGAAAATTTCTTCTTACAGCTTTTTGTCAATTTAAAATAATCTGTTTTTATCTCCATAAAACTTCATCTGTCATTTTCTTAATTCATATAGTAAAATTATACCTTGAGTTTCAAATTATTTAAAATCCAGTGCTCTACAAAATTCAACTTAGCCACATGAAGATCTTACATATAGACAGACTAAAATGTAAACAGTAGCAACCACAACTCTATAAGATATGTTATAGACCACTATTAGAATTCTTTCAAATTGCCCTGAAAAGAAACTCATTATTAAAATGAGGAGAGAAATGCATGACTATTTCTAAGGCAAATTATGACTAAAATATAATAGGTCATCGCAAATGGAACTCAAAATGAATCAGAAACACACACAAAATTAACATATGAAAAGAAAAGAAAAAAAAGGACATCTGTAATACTTTCAACAATAAAGATAATTTTATTTTAAAAAGCTTAGGTCCAAGGGATAATAATTTTGAAAAAAAATTAAATGTTAATCTCTACCTGGAGTTTGGTACAACTTGTTAAGACAACGTGGAGAGAAAGAGAAGAGATTTGAGAGGTTGTAATAATTTTTTTTAAAAATAGAGTAATTACCATTTATAGGAGGATATCTAGGGTTTTGAGCATTCCAAGTGTAGAGTATGAGTTCTGGCAGATAAAGGGAAGTTTTTCAGAGTTCAAAATAACTACATGGTTTTCTGGTATAAGCCTTCATTGTCAGTCAGCATAAACCTTCTGAAAAGACAGCCTCCACTATGAAGAGAAGTATCCTTTCTCTCAAACATCACTTTGAGCCCCTGTTTAAACTAATATGGTCCTTGATCTCATGTTGCTCAGCTGTTGCCTTCTTAGTCAGATGGGGAAGTATATTAATTTTAGACACCAGGCTTTTTAAGGCCAATGGCTCCATTTCAGAGGTCAGGTAAGGAAAGGACAGACTGGGAGCAGTGGATGAAATATCACCTTCACCTTTTCCTCTCATCAGTGTGGCAACATGCTCAGAATTATAAAACTGCATTTGTTGTTGATGATCATAAGTCCAGATATTCTGCCCCTTTCAGACTCATGATTATATAACTGCTCATTCCCAGCCAGGAGGATCCTTGGTAAGAGAACCCCACAGACACCTTTGTTTACCCATCTTACCCTGTGAACATGTCCAACTAGAATAGGAGAGATCTTCTGAAAGCACTTAGCCAGTTTTAATCTTTTAATCTTTAAAATTACTTGCAATATCTCCAACTGTTTATAACTCTAAGGAAAGGTTGAAAGTGCAGGCGTCCAGGGAGTTACAAAGAACAGGAACAGGCAACACCACACATTTCCCTCGAGTTTTTCATCACAGACCAAGAAAAGAAAATCCAGCCAAATAACCCGCCTGTCTGATTTTAACAGTAGTGCATTCCTAGCTTTATTTAAAACTTGGCTTGCTTAGAAAATACAACTAGTAGTACAGATAATCCTCTAGTTCCTCAAGGTCTGGGTGATTTCCTCCTCTTTTTTTGGGCCTTTGCTGATTCCTCCACTCCCCACTTTAACACCAACCCCTGGTGCTCTCTTGCTTTTCAAAAAAGAAAAACAAAGTTCTTATTTTTAATTCATATCAATGATGTATTCTATATAAAATAAAAATACATGTTTCCACTTGGATAGTAAACAGCAATTTGGAGCCATCTAGTAAACCATCTTCCCTAAACCAAGGACATTTACGAGTAAATGATTTTCATTTTGCCTCCCTAACCAGAGGGTATAACCAGATGGTGAATAGCTTATATCAATGTACTCAGAGAGATTGATAGCAGAAATCCAATTAGTGTCATTTGCTGACCACACCCAAGGACAAATGAAGTTAGAGAATAAACCTCATTTTGATTAGTCCTTTTCTAGTCTGTTAAAAGGGAAAAGATCTTTCCTGTTTTTCTACCCAGGAAGCAAAAGTTCTATAAATTATTAAAATGGTTATGTTTCATGTTAATCAGGTATTTTTTACAAAAATAAATCTTTTAATCATGGGAATTGAAGTTTACTAGCTCATGTTTGTGTCTAATACTCTTTGATATATTATCTTTTGGCAAAATAAATTTGACAATCCTTCCAGGGTTTGAATTTTAAGAAACTTTTTTTTGACCTAAAATTGACTTTAGATCATTCCAATAGGCCCTGGATGGAATGCCTCAAGTATTTGTTTTCTCTCTCATGAAGGAAAATTTTCTGCTTAAAATACATGTGAAGCTTTGTCAAATAATAATAACCATATTATGCTTTCATTTATAGCTCTAATTGTTATTCTGGAATATTGTGTTTTGCAAAAAGGACAAGATTCCATGTCATTTGCAAGTATTGCTGATTCTTAAACTTTTTGTTTTTCAGATATAAGGAAGCATTTTTAACGCAAATTTGGTAAATTAGATATATTCTCCCCACCTGTCCCTCCAGTATTTGGCAATTCTTAATAAGTGGCAATACGTTTCTTTGCATGAATTCAATAAGACCTGTTTCCAATTGTAGCTATATTAACCAAGATAAACTGATAATGTGCCTACTTATAGCAGCCATGATTTCACCACGTTTTGCAGAACTTGGTCTATCTAGCATTCCACGGGAATCCCTTACAATCCACAAAGGCAGGCCACCATACTACCCTGCTACCCTGAAGGGTATGCTAGTAAAACAAAAAAAAAGGGGGTAGGGGGGAATAAGGAACTCAAGGATTCTGCTATGATACTATCTAAAGCACACTTTACCCTTAATTTTTAAAATCTGAATGGTCATTTTCAATCCTCTGTAGAACAGCACTTTACCTCAATAACCCCACCTCAGAAACCACAAGTCTTGTGGCGAGATGTGGACACTAATAACTGAATGGGACCCAATGAATTATTAACATGAGGGAGAGGATATGCATGTGTTTCTGCCCTCACAGGGCCATTGTGGGTTCCAGCTCGCCAGATTAAACCCTATCATGGCATGGCACGGGACTAACCCTCTTCCAGAAATGAAGAATCTGAGCCTGGGGACTTCGTAGCACCAAACATAGCGCCTTCCCTGGACCCAGATGGCCCCCGAAATAACCTGGGGAATGATGATGAAGCTGACAGCAGAGGCTGAGTAATTATTAGAGTGTACTCACACTCCATGCATTCCAGATAACTAACCATAGCTCTTTTTGTTTTTCTTATAGTCTGTAAAATCAGAACTGGCGCAGTAAACATGATTTGTGGACCCTGACATTCCAAAGCAGAAAGTTCACATTCAGCAAAACAAAAAAGGGGGAGATGTTGGGGAGCACACAAGACTCAGTTGGAAAGTTGTAAGGTGGACATTCTGAGAAAAGGGAAGTGTATGGAAGGCCGCCTGCACTGATTATCGGAATTCCAATTTAGGGGAGGCTTAGGGGAGTGTCCCCTAATTATTCTTTGACCTTTCCAAACAAGTCTGTGCATGTACAGACCTCTGGGTGTTTACTGGAATCCTTATGCTTAATTCTTGTGTCCTTGCCTAGTAATCTTGTGTCCTCCCAAGATTACTCACCCTACTGATTTTATCTAAAGATAAAAATTCCAATAAAAGCCCAACAAAGGCAGGCAATCAGGTAATTGAGGCTGCCTGGCTTCTTCAGCCGGGCCATCTTTTGCCCTCTCCTCCACAGTGAAACTGTGTTGGAGTAATCTGTTCATCTGTTGTTCAGGGGCTGCTGGTCAGCCCAGGCAAAAATAATAGATAAATGAATTGAAGAGAAAGAGACAAAAGTGTTCTGACACCAACTGTGTGACCTGCAACTCAATTCATTTCTGACACTAACTAACTGAAGTTAGTATCATACTTCACAAATTAAGGGCAAAGTCCCCCATAAGACTGCCCTCACATCAGACACCAGCCTCAAGTTTTGGGACCAGCTGCACTCCTGATCAACTGGCTACAAATTTGGGGGTTCCTACAACCTCCTAAAGTTTGATAATTCACTTGAATTAATCACAGAAATCACTGAAAGCACACTAGTTATGATTACAGTTTTTAAATAATGGATACACATAATATAACATCTGGGAGGGTCCCAGACACAGAGCTGCCAAGCCCTCTCCCCTGAAGACAAGGCTCATCACCCTCCCTTCACACATGTGTTCACCAACCAAGAAGCTTCACCGAACTTAGTGTTTTTCTTGGGGTTTCACTAAGTAGGCAGATTGATTAAATCACTGGCTATGTGATCAAACTCAAACTCCAACCGCCTCTCCACTCCCCAGAGATGGTTGGCCTGATGTTCCAACCTCTAATTATGTGGTTGTTCTTTCTGGTGATCAGCCCCCATTCTGAAGCTATCCAGGGACTGACTAGGGCAGGGGTGGGCAACCTTTTTGTGAGTGCGTGCCAAAACCAGCAAAATCTCTGACTCAAAATTCTTTGGCGTGCCAACCCTAATTTTTTGAGAACATGTTATGCCTACTTGATATCTCTTAAGGTGTACATATGTGAAGAACCTTGAAGAAATAATAAAATTCATTCGAGTGACAAAAACACAGTATATGATGATGAAAAATACATTTATTTTTTAATGTACACATGTACACTGATAGTCCGACAGAAAACTTTATGACTCTGTTTGATATTATCAGTGGGACTTTTGCTGCTGCATCACTGATGACAGAGATTTTACATCAGGTTTATATTTTGTGACCTTCAGAGATATGCACGAGCTACTACTTTCATCCATCAGGCTACTCCTATTATGAGACTTAACAAAATTCATCACTGAGAACAAAGATTCACAATTGTAAACGGAAGAATATAAGAGTGGGTTTCGTGTGCCAGCAAAAGTTACTGGCGTACCATGTTTGGCACGTGTGCCAGGTGTTGCTCACCCCTGGACTAGGGTAACCTCATTGGCATAATAAAGACTCATCTATTACTCAGGAAATTCCAAGGGTTTTTAACTCTGTGTCAAGAACCAGAGAAAAGTTCAGATATGTTCTTTTTATACTACAGGTATCAATTGAAAATCACCTAAAACTATTAAAAGTGTTCCCCAAAAGGTGAAATATTAAAAATTAATAAAAATCAATGCATTTTTTAGACCAATAAGACCAGTAAGAAAATAGAACAATTAAAAGGTCTTATTACAATAGTGAGGAAATGAATACAATTTACTAGAATAATGTGCCTCAGATTCCAAAGGACACAGGGGGAAGTCAGGAAGAGAAAGGAGCAGGAGGTTGGGTTAGGAGAGAGAAATCACAATGTATTGGGCTGCATATCTGGCACTTCGGCCAGAGGGGGCGCGCTGTGCTGTCTGTTCCTAAAACACATAGATAGGAAGGTACTGACATCAGGCCAGGCCTTGAGATATGATCTCATGGCCCCTTCCCAGCACGCAGGCCTTCTTTCTCAGAAGGCCTGGAAGTCTCGTTCCAAATTTGGGAGACAAAGGACTGGAAAAAGTATAAATAAAGAGAGTTTCCTCCATATTGGGGGCCCAGAATTTGAAAGACACATTTTTCTCTGGGCCTCCACAAAATTTAATAATAAAATGTAACTCTTGCAGTCGGCGCTGCAGTTCAGCCTCTGATTCGGCAGGGTGCTGTAACTATAGTCAGCTGGCCAGCTTAATAAAGGCTCTTAAATTTGAATTCTGAGTCGGTGATCTATCTCGCTGAGTGAATCCATAACAACAAAGCAGGAAGAACAGGGCTAACTTTTAGGATGGTGACTAAACATGTCAGGGATGTACATTATGGTGGGACTAACTGGACTCAAATTGTCCAATATATCCCAACATACCTTGGATATGAATAGGAGGGTACAAGATGATGCCTGGAAGTTTGATAATCCTAGGAGACGTTATATACCCGTTGGCAGCAAAACGGCACCAGGTATTAGACTAGTGGAGGCAGATGGGACCTTGGTTCAACAACCTGGGTACTTGAGTTCTAAGAATGAATTCAGAGCCGACTCAAACTAAAAAAAGTTTATTTTGAAAGTCACAGAGGTAGAAGAAATGAGCCTTAGAAGAAATGGGCTCAGGAAACAAGTTACAGAGGCAAGAGAGGGCCCTTAGAGCTTAGGAGAAAGAGGCAAGGAAAACATGCCTGGGGAAAGGTGTGGGTGTGCTCCATAGAGAGAGCTAAACAGGGTCCTTCCTCTTGAGAAGTAGTTCTCAACCTTGGCTGCACATTAGAATCACCTGGGAATCTTTTTAAAATCTTGATTTCTGGGCCTCATCCTCCGGAAATTCTGTTTCTTTGTTATGTGGTGGGGCCACAACATTAGTAACAAAGAAACAGAATTTCCGGAGGATGAGGCCCAGAAATCAGGATTTTAAAAAGATTCCCAGGTGATTCTAATGTGCAGCCAAGGTTGAGAACCACTGCTCTTGAGGGTATTTATTTGTAGGTCTCAGGGGAAGATCCCAATAGAATATTCATCAGCTTTCCAGGTATGTTCTTTCAGGGTCAGGATCTCTGTTGATTAGTCAGCACCAGGGGGCTCATTAGGCATTGCAGCTGGCCCTGAGGTCAGCCATGCCTTCACTTGTCTGGTTTTGTTGCTTTTCTGGGCCTGGAGCTGAAACACAGCTGAGGCCTAGATGCATGTGAGAGGTAAGAAAATCGTGGAAGTGAGACATTGTCCTGGGGGCTTAATGCTTAAGGGCTATTCTCTGGGCCCCTTGTTCTTTCCCTTCTAAGGGGTTCCAACCCCCATGACTAGCAACATGCCAGGGGAGGAAAGATCAGGGGAGGGTACAAACCACATGACCAGTGATATGAAAGGTCAGGGCTGTCTAAACCACATGATCATCGATATGCTAGGGTAGGAAATGTCACCCTGGGAGCAAGGTCCCAGCCCAGTTTTGCCCACTGCTATGTACCTGGGGCTTTCTACCCTGGTGATTTTCTATACCTGGCTGACAGTCCTTGCTCAGCTCATGTCTATCTAACTGCCTATCTCACTGCCACATATCTGCACTTAAGCATTGAAGCCAGGCTGAGACTTTTATTGTGGCCACTGAACAAAGGGCTTATTGAGACTCCCACTGAATACATCATCCCTATTCTGAGACTGGGGAAGGACGACAGAGAAGATGGTTGCACCACCCCAAGCAAACTGCCAAGGTCAGCTGAAAACCATTAAGCAGTGAGGTATTAAAGGAGAAAATTTAAGTAGGTTTTACTGCTTTATATTGACCTCATTTCCTGTGACCTTATAATGGAGTTTAAGTTTATTTGTATTTATGCTCATTTTAAAACAAATTTTAAATTTGGTTAGAAAAGCTGGTATGGTTTATTCTTTTTTTTTTCCTACCATCACCATCTAGTGGAGGAAACTTTGAACTATAGGCAAAATGAGCTGGGATTCACAAATAAAATAATAATCAAGGGCCTACTGTGTGCTAGGCACTATACCAAAAATATTTGCATTTATAAGATCATTTAATTTCCTTTTTTAGATTTGGAAATTGAGTCTAAAGAGTTAAGAATCTTGCCCAAGGTCACTCTGTAGCCAACTCAAACCCAGATTCTTGAAGTCCAAGTCTAGTGCCATTTTGACCTCATAGTATATATATTTTTGAAAATACATATTAGGTAACAATAAAAACATAGAATCATATTTATATATAAATACACAGTATACTACTTAAATCATTTAAAAAGACTGAAATAAGGTACTAAAATATTAACAATAATGGTCTCTGAGTAGATTTTCCATAATAAGCATGTATCATTTCTAAAGAAAAAAAATGTAAGCCTTACATTTATTAAGAGAAAAGACATTCAACAAACTTCACAGTTGTTGTCTCAGTTATTGTCATCACTTTAAAGTATTTTGCTTGTGTTCCTGATGACCATATGTCAATGTACATATTTCTATTAATGTTTAAAATAACGTATATTACATTTCCATACTTAGTAACTAGAGGCCCGGTGCACGAAATTTGTGCAGGGGGCGCGTCCCTCAGCCCGGCCTGCACCCTCTCTAATCCGGGACCCCTTGGGGGATGTCCGACTGCCTCTCACAATCCAGGACTGCTGGCTCCTAACCACTTGCCTGCCTGCCTGATCGCCCCTAACTGCTCCCCTGCTGGCCTGATCACCCCCACCGCCTCTGCCTCACCCCACACCCAGGACCCTGTTTTCCCTTCCTCTGGCTGGCCACAGGCACTGAGGACTCGGGCTGGCTTCACCTGGGCTGGCCACAGCCGCAGGAGACCGTGGCTGGGTGGCTTCACCTGGGCTGCAGCCACAGGCACCCAGGACCACGGGGCAGGCAGCTTGTCCCTCTCCCGGGCCGCAGGCGCAGGCCCAACCACTGGTGCCGAGGACCTCAGGGCATGTGGCTTGTCCCTCTCCTGGGCTGCAGCCTGGCTGGTCCCCATTCTTCTCTCTCGAGCTCATTTGTGCCTGGCTGGTCCCCATTCTTCTCTCCCCAGTGTTGAGTGTCTGAGCCATTAAGGCATGCTGGCATGAGAGTGTGATGACCATTTGCATATTAGTTCTTTATTATATAGGATACTTACCTTCACAATTTGTTTTGAGAGCAGCACTAGAACCTAAAGGGCAGTGGAACAGGCCACACCAAAATGCCACTTTAGTATAAGGGTTATTTTGAGTTGAAGGCAGTTGAGAAGCAGCAGATACAGTTCTCTACTCTCTCCCAATTTACTTAAAAGCAGGACATACATTGTAAAGGTGCCCACCCCCACTCCCCTCTCTACCAGAAAGGCCAGAAACAACTCCAAATCCTTTTAACCCAGAGGAATCTACATAACAAACTAGCCTGTATTTTCTTTAGTTTCCTTATATATTTACCTTCCTACAAAACGACAATGAGCTACCATCTCACACCTGCTAGAATGGCTACCATCAACAAATGACAAGTGTTGGCGAGGATGTGGAGAAAAGGGAACCCCTTTCCCTTTAATTACAAGCTCTGGGCTCTTCCCATCCCTCCGCCCTCCCCACACACCAGTTCAGCTCCGGGTGTGGAAAACCGCTTTCCAGGGCGCAATCTAGGGGCGTTTCAAGGACACTGCTCAGATATCATGGATTTCGAAGATGCGCGGAAAGGTGCCTGTCAACCTCGCGCAATCTGCTGGCCTCCTTGGCCCCTCCGGAGGCTCGCAGGCCGGCCAGAAGGGGGTGCGCAGACTACAATTCCCGACAGGCAACGGGACACGTTTCCCGCTTGCAGCTGCGGAAAACGGATGCGGAAGACTCTTCGCGACGCAAAGCGCGAGATGCCGCGGGAGGCCGGCTGAGGGCGGGCCGCCCCGGCAGCCCCGAGCTCGAAGCATGAGCGGCGCCCTCCCCCGGCGGGCTCGCGTCCTGCCGCCTCCCCGAGCCTGGGTCGCGCGGCGCGGGGCCTAGCGGCGGGCATCGCGAGCCCTTGGCGTGCGTAGGGGCGCTGCAAGCGCGCCAGCGAGGGCAGCAGCCGCCATGGAGGTGAGCGGGCCGGAAGACGACCCTTTCCTGTCGCAGCTGCACCAGGTGCAGTGCCCCGTGTGCCAGCAAATGATGCCCGCCGCGCACATCAACTCACACCTGGACCGCTGTCTGCTGCTCAACCCCGCGGGGCACGCGGAGCCTGCGGCCGGGCCGCACGGACCCGGGGAGCGGCCCAAGGGGCTCTCGCCTCCCGGCGCCAAGAGGCGGCGGCTCTCCGAGAGCTCGGCGCTGAAGCAGCCGGCCACCCCGACGGCGGCCGAGAGCAGCGAGGGCGAGGGCGAGGAGGGCGACGACGGCGGCGAGACCGAGAGCCGGGAGAGCTACGACGCACCGCCCACGCCCAGTGGCGCCCGCCTCATCCCCGACTTCCCGGTGGCCCGCGCCAGCAGCCCGGCGAGGAAGGGCTCTGGGAAGAGGCCGGCCGCTGCGGCCGCTGTGGCGGGGAGCGCGTCTCCGCGGAGCTGGGACGAGGCGGAGGCGCCGGAGGAGGAAGAAGCTGTGGGCGAGGGCGATGGGGACGCGGATGCCGACGGCGAGGACGACCCCGGCCACTGGGAAGCGGACGCCGCCGCCTTCGGGGCCAGCGGCGGGGGCCGCGCGCACTCCAGGGCGCTGGCGGCCGAGGAGATCCGGCAGATGCTGGAGGGCAAGCCGCTGGCCGACAAGATGCGCCCCGACACGCTGCAGGACTACATCGGGCAGAGCAGAGCTGTGGGGCAGGAGACCCTGCTCAGGTCTCTCTTGGAGACGAACGAAATCCCCTCGCTCATCCTGTGGGGGCCGCCGGGCTGCGGCAAGGTGAGTGCCGCCTTGCCGGGAAGGTTCCGAGCCGGGATCTGCACGGCTCGGGCGTGGATCTCACGGCCGGAGAGCCGCGGCGTCGGCCGGCCCTGAAGACCGCCCGTCTGGACATAGAGGCCTCCGAGCGCAGGGGTCAGGTAGCCTCCGCGCCGGGCGGCGCCCGGCCCACGGGTGCTGTGATGGATTGAAAAAGGCACACCCACCCAGGTTCATCAGACACGTTTTCTGTCGTGTTCAACGTGAGAATTGGGTGAATTCGTAAATTTACAAGAATATGTGGACTGTTAGATTTAATCTACTTTTGTGTTCCAACACCACATTAATGACCAAATTCTTAAGGAAACAGCATGCTATAAATTGCAGAGCATCATTTGTATGTTACATTTTTAGGTATACGGAATCAGTTTTTAAAAAATTTAATCCCTATTGTGCTTCCTTCCCTTCCATCTAGCTGTTAATTTATTTTATCAGACTGATTTGTATTTATCTTTGAAACTATTTAACAAAACTAGTATGAACACTTTGCCCTGTGCAAGTCATTTACATCTAGAATTTCCGTAACTGCCCTCATAATGCATTTAGAGAAAAAACGGTGTTGTATTTTGGTGTCCAGTTCTATATACTTTGTTAGGAATTACCACAAGTCCAAAGGAGGGCAGTTAGGATATTGGTGTCCAGAAAACATGTCATTGGAAGAGCACTTGAAAAACAGTGGAGTTTAAGACTGAAACAACAACAAAAAGAGTAGGCTGGGGTGTTTAAATATGTGATTTTAAAAAAATCCATAGGAAGAGGGAGAGGAATGAGCACCAGTGAATGAAAGGCAACATTTAGGATCAGAGTAAAGGGGCTCTCAGAGCTTCCATGTTTAGACTCCTTAGTACACCAGAACTTTTATGATTTTTCTGCAGTTTTTCTTTCCAGCTTCATCTCCCACAACTTAATATCGCATCTCCCTTTACCCCAGTTCCTAAAATGCATGTTGTTCCTTTTGTTGCCTTGTTTGCTGTCATACTTTCCCTTTGGCCAAGTATAAATTAGATGTAACCCAAATAATGTATTACCATGGTGGTGGATTTAGTTGTTACTCCATTTAGGGGTTTGAGCAGTAGCAGTTTTATTGTCCATGAGTCTTAACATCATGAGAATGGCCGATCAGCTGTTGATGGTCTCATGACAAGTAAAGTCCCCAGGGAGATGATGAGTAGGGTGAACTCAGAAGATGCTGGACAAAAGATTTAGTAGGCTATACTCCTCAACGTAGTGGTTGGTGATGAGTCACAAGCCTATATATGTGGCTTGGGAGCCAATAGAATGGAATTTGCTGCAGAAGCAGCCTCGTATCTATTGGTGCTATACAACTTTTAGAAATTAAAGTGCCACCTTTTCATTCGGGGGCAAATTTGACTCCCAAATTTTAATCTTTCCTTTTGCTTTATTCCCATCCATATTACTATATTGCTAACAATAATGTTAATAAGCACATGCAAATTTGTAGAGCACCATTAAGTGCCAGGCATTGAGCAGTATTTCCCTTGGATCTCCATTGTTTTCTGGTAAGTACTGACAGCATCAGAGTGCTGTTTCACCTTCCAAAGTAGACATTCAGAAGTATCATGCAGTCATATGCAATGCTAGCTAGTTGTCATTGGTCTCTCAATGCAAAGGCTACCTCTCCTCTTCTAAGCTGCAAAAGGTTCCAGTTGTGGAATTGATGGAGTCAGTGGTCCTGCACTTCAGTTGCACACCTAGTCCTTCAGCAGTAATGTTTTCTTGGCTGGAAGAGATCACAGCTGTCACCCAGGCTCTACTAAATCAAAACACCTGTTCTTTTTACTAGGATTCCAAAGATCTTAGACTCCCTCCCCCCCCCCCCAAAAATAAAAATAAAAAAGGAATCAAATGGGGTTAGGTACAAAGAAGGGAAAATCAGGATTAACCTAAGGTTTAGCTACTTTCCTGTTTGATCCATAACTTTTTAAATTTCTGATAATGTGCTATGGTATTTCAGATTGTGTCTACGCTGCTAAGCATTTTTCAGAGATCAAGTTGCTTGGTATATGCTTATGTTGATTGTGTTTGTACCCATGGGTGTTTTTTTCGCTGTGTCTGATCAGCTTTTCAAACTGTGTGTGTCATCTTTTCTAGACTACGTTGGCTCACATCATAGCCAACAACAGCAAGAAACATAGTATAAGATTTGTGACATTATCTGCAACAAATGCCAAGACAAATGATGTACGAGATGTCATAAAACAAGCTCAAAATGAAAAGAGCTTTTTCAAAAGGAAAACCATACTTTTTATTGATGAGATTCACCGGTTCAATAAGTCTCAGCAGGTATATTAACTTTTCTACCTTTTGGTCATTGTGAACATTAATTAAATAATATAAAGTATGTAAGATCACTTTGAAAAGCATTAAGCACTATACACATGCTAGCAACTGTTTTCATTATTAACTGTCTACAAAGAAGCACAGGCTGCCAACCCATCTCTTTAGCTAAACTTTTTTACCTGATTTGACTATCACGAAATAGACTCTTAGAGTTATAACTGGATGTTAGCACTCCAGATTGGATCATTGACTCACCTTGGCATTTCCCATTAGCAGCATTTGGTGGTTACATATTCACTGATATACATATTTAATATATCATATATATTTACTAAGTTTATTAGGAGGAATAACAATATGTCTTGAGTACTAGCAGTGGAAGAAGATTTTGGAAATACTATTTTTGTGTTTTCTTAGACTTCTGTAATTACATAGCTTCTGTATTCAAGCTATTTCAGTTTGGCCTTGGGATAGAAGATACTTTTCTAAGTAAAGAAATGATTTATATTGAAACTAGAGTAGAATTCTACTTTGAGTTGTTATTCTACCAGCAAGAGACCAGGCTTGGGCATTGACATTCCAGAAGATGTGTTTTAGGCTTAAAAACGCATTAGTTGTGTTCTCTTGCTATTGCATCCATATTCAGTATTCAGTGACTATAAAGCTGCTATTCCTGAAATCAAAATTAGGAAAAGGAAGGAATGGTTGGCCAACTTACATAGGACTCTGCAGGTTGTCGTTGACTGGAATCAATGTCTTCTGCTTTCCTCCCATGATTAGGATACGTTCCTTCCTCACGTGGAATGTGGGACAATCACTCTAATTGGGGCAACCACGGAAAACCCTTCTTTCCAAGTCAATGCTGCTCTTCTGAGCCGCTGTAGGGTTATTGTTCTTGAGAAGCTTCCAGTAGAGGCAATGGTGACTATTTTAATGCGAGCAATCAACTCACTGGGCATCCACGTCCTGGATTCCAGCCGTTCCACAGACCCTCTGAGCCACAGCAGCAACAGCAGTTCTGAGTAAGTTGACTGTGTGCAGTATCCTAGAGTAACACACCTCCCAGAGAATCCCCTGGCAGGGGTCCAAAAAGGGCTGGACAGCAGTAGGGAGAGAGTGGGGACAGAGAAGAAATGTTGATCAAGTAATGAAAACAGAAGAGAAGTGAGTGCTGAATTATACCAACAAGTATATCTCTGCAAATATTTTTTTTCTTTTAAGATATTTTGTAGTTTATAAAGTCTTGGAAAACTATGGGAAGCCTTATTGATTATTTTATGGAATAGATTTAATTTATAATTCTTTAGAGGTTTATAATCAGATTGCAATTTTTTCTTGCAGTTTACTTATTTAAAAATATTAAGTAAAAATTAATGTAAATGGTACCATAAAATCACTTAAATTATTTTAGAGTGATTTTTGCATACTCTAAAGTCAGACTCAATTTCATGGAAGTAAAGTAATTTTAACTGAAAAGACATATAGAGGCTGTTCCTTTCCTCTCGGTAATCAATAACTACATGAGTGCTACATGAGGTCCTTAATTCACAGGTTCTATATCAAGGATAATCAATTAGATTACTTCAGTTATAGGTTTTCATTTCTTAATTTTAGACTGTATTCTTCAGATGTCGTTGATTCATGTGTCAGTTGAAATATTGCAGTGGAACTTAATCTGGTGTGATGAGAGGCTAATGCCTGCCTCTTCATGCCGGGGACCCCGGCAGCTGCTGGTGCCCGCCCTGGGGCCAAGTTCTGGAGCCACTCTTCTGTGAGGATTAAGTACAAGACATAGGCTCAGGGTTTAGGTTTCAACAGCCTCTCCCTGTATGTCTGGCCTCTCCCATTTGCTCCTGTCTCAGATATAAGAGGAATTATGCTATATCTCATGAAAGACCTAAAATGTGGCCAAGGACCCCCAAGCAGAACAAAATCACATCATTTTAGAGTATAGTTGTGATGGGATAGCCATCAGAATTGTGACCAAGAAGATATATGGAACTGCTGCTGTCAGTCAGATGCACTCAGACTTAGGAGCCCTCTGTATGCTAGGCACTTGTTTTTTCCTCTCCCAGTCACTGCCATGCCAATATTTAGTGAAATGAGGACAGAGGAGCCATGGAGCTCATCCGAAAAAGGATTTCTGCATTTTAACAGGATTTCCACATCACTTGCATGCACACTAAAATCTGAGAGGAGCAAGTGAAACTGAAAGCTGTATACAGAAGTGGAGCCGGTGATCCTTTTCTTTAAAAAAAATTTTTTTTTTATTGATTTTAGAGAGGAAGGGAGAGGGAGAGAGATAGAAACATCAATAATGAAAGAGAATCATTGATCGGCTGCCTCCTGCGTGCCCCCTACTGGGGATGGAGCCTGCAACCTGGGCATGTGCCCTGCCTGGGAATCCAATCATGACCTCCTGGTTCATAGGTCAATTCGCAACCACCGAGCCACACCAACTGGGCAAGCCAGTGATTCTTAATCTATTAAAATTGCTTCCAGTCAGAGAACACTTTCTCTCTCTAGTGGATTGTTCACTTTTCCATTACCACTCAGCTAGAATTGATCTTAACTATGACTTCTTTTCATTCTCCTGTTTATTTTCTTATATCCTTTACCTTCCTGAGTAGGCTAGGAGGACAGGAACTTTTCCTTCTTATTCATATCGCCAGCACCCAGCACAGCCCAGCTTTTAATATATGTTTAATAAATGGTTTGTGAATGAATAAATAAGTCGTACTTTTTAGTATGAGAGAAATAGTTTAATGGTTTTTTTGTTTGTTTGTTTTTTTGTATAATCCAGCATAAGGGATAATTGCCCCATTGCCCAGGTATCAAGAACCCTTTAATACTACTGTCCAAGCAAACTAGCAGCAAGCAGAATGAAATTAAAGATTATTAAGCATAATTTATTGGTCTGCTTGTTAGAAATTCTGAGAAAAAGTTAAGTTGGGAGATGTCATAGGCCATAGGAAGAATTATTCCTAATAGAAGTACCTGGCCACCCCAGTTGCCATGGATCATTAATAGTGGATTGTGCTCTTTCAGTTTTAGGTAAAATTTTACTTTCAAATTCCTGCTAACTGGCATTAACTATATATACACTATTGTGGACATAAGTTAGATTTGGTTACACTAAAATCTAGTGGGAAGAAAAGACTTTTGACCCCAAATAATTACTCTCTCTCTGGAAAGCTGAGAGAGTACATTTGTATTCTTATGGTTTAGTGCCCTAAATAACATCTAGAACATTTTCAGAGAAATCCCAGGCTATTTAAGGTTGTGCATGAGAGGAGCTGAGCAGGTACCAAATCTGGAAAGTAAGCTGATGCTTACAGCATTCTTTTTTTTAAATAATATTTTTACTAGAGGCCCAATGCATGGATTTGTGCATCGGTGAGGTCCCTCAGCCTGGCCTGTGGAGATCGGGCTGAATCGGCTCTCCAACATCCCCCGAGGGGTCCCAGATTGTGAGAGGGCGGTTCTTGGGTGACACACCTCAGAATCAGGCTTGCTCCTCTCTGGTTCTGGGTGCATCACCCAAGAACCGCAGCTGCCAAGTCACCACAGCTCCCAAGTCACCGCAGCTCAGCAGCTCCTGCATTGAGCATCTGCCCCCTGGTGGTCAGTACATGTCATAGCTACTGGCCGGTTGGCCGGTTGCTTAGGCTTTTATATATATAGATTGATTTCAGAAAGGAAGGGAGAGGGAGAGAGAGAGAAACATCAATGATGAGAATCACGATTGGCTGCCTCCTGCACATCCCCCAATGGGGATCAAGCCTGCAATCTGGGCTTATGCCCTGACTGGGAATTGAATCATGACCTCCTTGTTCATAGGCAACACTCAAACACTGAGCCACGCTGGCCGGGCCCATTCTTGATTTTACTTGAGGAATTGTGAATTCTTATGCAGTATGTACCTGTACAGTATAAATTCTCATTAGCATGAGATGAAAGGTTTTTTTTTTTCTGTTTCCCTCCTATATTTAGTCTGAAGGTATAAAAAATGCAGCTCCTAGCCAGTTATCTTTCACAGTATTTTTAAGGACATGGGCTCATCTTTTTGCTCTACCCTTTGAGCACAGGGCTTCTACCTCATACCCCAAGGTAGCTGGTTACTGGAAATCTAGCTGTTACATTTGTACTCCAGACAACAGGAAAGAAGAGCAGCCAAAAAATAGCATATCACCTCCCTCTCACCCTCCAGCTTTAGTGTGACATCTGCAAAATAGTACTCTATGTATACTCAGTTGTGTTTTGGTTGTGAAGAGAATGATGGAGATAAGCTGGTAGTTTATATTGAATTATTTATCCCATAGTGCCTTTGGTTTGTATGAGTAATCAGCAGTTTTCATGTATTTGCTCTCTAAACATTTTGGTCACATGGTACAGTAAAGCATATTATCTGTGCTTTGGGTTAATTTTGGAGGCCAAAAAAAAAAAAAAAAGATCCATGTTCCCCCCGCCCCAACCCTGTGCACGTGGTCTGTTGTCTGATGAGCTTGCACTCTTGAAAATGAGAAGGTAAACTAATGTTTACTTGCTGTTTTGAAGGATTGTAAATTCCAGATCATAGGACATGTGCATATTCAAAAACACCCCTAAAGAATCAGTTGTTTGTAGGCCAAATAATAGCGCATAAGTTTGTGGACATGAAGAGAGTGAAATGAGAGTCTGTAATTGCCGTATTACTGTCTAACTTGGCAGAGCTCCAAGAGTTGCTTGAAAGAGGTGAAGTGGCTTCGGTCCTGAAGGGAAGGTGCGTTGGCTTGGCTCTAGATGGGGGCTCTTCTCTGATCATCTTGAGAGGAGAGCCCAGATGAGGTGGCCCAAAACAAGGTTGCTGTGAGATTGTTTCTTGGTTGTTTTTGTTTTTTATAAAAGTTTGAACTATTCTGCCTGCCCTTTAAAAATAATATTTTCTAACATTGAATAGAAAGAACGGTAGAGCAACGCAAGCATAGAAGGTACTAGTCAGAAGGAGTTGTGGATTTTAATAATTTTTCTTAAAAATGTTTCGTTATAAAGAAAAATGTTACATTAATATACATTATTAAATGATGACATAAAAACACTGGAAACTAGAAAGATCTCAGGGAACTTGTATTCTCTTCTTGTGGTTGCTGTGCCAAATTACCACAAACTGTACCTTAAAAGAATAGAAATTTCTTCTCTCACAGCTAGGGAGGCTTGAAATCTGAAATCAAGCTGTTGGCAGGGTCACATTCCCTTCAGAGACTCTAGGAGAGAGTCCTTCCTTTCAAATTCT
This sequence comes from Myotis yumanensis, assembly GCF_028538775.1. Classification (NCBI taxonomy): domain Eukaryota; kingdom Metazoa; phylum Chordata; class Mammalia; order Chiroptera; family Vespertilionidae; genus Myotis; species Myotis yumanensis. Next base: position 94,063,999 of record NW_027223753.1, on the reverse strand, counting down.
GGTGACTTGTGGCATTCCTTGGTTTGTGGCAGGATTGCTCCAGTCTCTGCCTCCATCTTCATATGGCCTTCTCCTCTGTGTACTCTCTTTTACTGTTTTTTATAAAGACATTTGTCATTTGTCACCCAGCTTGAAGAGAATAGAACCAGGTTTTGAAGTCATGTTTAACTACTAAACTATCTCAGGTATTAAAAGGGGTCTGGGTATGAAGTTAAAAGGGTTACTTACTAGTTAGTATAAGTTAAAACTGCTGCTAGTTAGTATTAATATTCTAATCTGTTTCTATGTGTAAGGGCAACACTGTATTAATTTGTAAAGTATTTAGGGACGCAAGATTTCCAGCTGTAATTTAGCAGGAGTGCCTCTTAACCAGATCTGCACATCACAATGACCAGGGATGCGTCTTGACAAGACATGTGCTCAGGGTTTGTCTCTGGAAGTTTCAGAATCAGTACATGTGTGGTAAGATCCATGGGCTGTACTTGGGGAAAATTCTCTGTAATCTGGTGCACATTTCTGGTAGAGGACCACTGCATAGCAGTTGTTACCCTATCCATGGAATGTTTTACTTTAGTGAAAGAGATTCACAGAATATTGTTTTGTAATTTAGGGAGAGTTTAACTGAGTCTTTTGTTTTGCCATGAAACAACAGGTACATTTTTAGAACCTCACTCCTTCAACTTAAATATCCAGCCATCTCAGTAGAATCCTTCAGATCCTGTGTTTATTCACCAGAAAAACAATGGGCAGAAAGATTCACACCCTTGAAAGAAAAAAAGAAAGGAAAGAGCTGTCTTTACAGCATGTACAGCATGCTTCCCATATTCCTGCTAAGTCCAAAGCATTTCGCTTCAGTTGGAGAAACTAGGCTATCTTTATTTCTAGGTCTTATTAACTAGAAATATGATCTTTTCAAAGCATTTATTTCAACCATTTTTTTCTCATTGTGGAACAGTTGAGGATTTGGTGTTGAGGTTTGTTTGTTTTTTAATCACATTATTCTATATAATAAAGCGTTAATATCCAAATGGTCGTCATGCCCTCATGCTGTCACACCGTAATGGCTCAGACATTCAACACTGGGGAGAGAGGAATGAGGACCAGCCAGGCACAAATGAGCTCGCGAGAGAGGAATGGGGACCAGCCAGGAACAAATGAGCTCCTGAGAGAGGAATGGGGACCAACCAGGCTGCGGCCCAGGAGAGGGAAAAGCCGCCTGCCCTGCTGTCCCAGGCTCCAGCGGCTGCGCCTGCACCTCGGGAGAGGGACAAGCTGCCCTCCCCGCGGTCACGGGCACCAATGGCTGGGGCTGCGGCCCAGGAGAGGAACAAGCTGCCTGCCAACGGTCCCCTGTGGCTGCAGCTGGCCCGGGTCCTGGGTGCCTGCAGCCAGCCAAAGGGAGGGAAGCCCGGGTCCCGGGTGCCTGTGACCAGCCGGAGAAGGGAATCCTGGTCCCGGGTGCGAGGCGAGGCAGAGGCAGTTAGGGGCAATCAGGCCAGCAGGGGAGCAGTTAGGGGCAATCAGGCAGGCAGGCAGAGGTGGTTAGGGGCAATCAGGCAGGCAGAGGTGGTTAAGGGCGATCAGGCAGGCAGAGGGGTTAGGGGCGATCAGGCAGGCGAGCGGTTAGGAGCCAGCAGTCTCAGATTGTGAGAGGCAGTCGGACATCCCCCAAAGGGTCCCAGATTGGAGAGGGTGCAGGTCGGGCTGAGGGATCCCCCCTTACTCCCCCACCCCCCCCCCCACCCCGTGCACGAATTTCGTGCACCCAGCCTCTAGTAACAATATAATTTACTGTCTTGTTTCTTCCTCTATATTTTGGTATGGGATTGCAGACACTCTAGCCCCAGAGTAAATTGTGCCTCATTTAATCCTATGGTAACTTTGGAAATTCATTCCAAATGGAAAACGTTTTATAAGTTTATGCTTAAATTTTAAAATCATGTTAAATTCTCAGGAATAGAAGCACTCTTTCAAGATACTTTGTGCAGTAGTTACTGTTTGCTGAGGGGAGTTTTGCAAATATAAATATGAATATCCCTTATTTCATCATTCTTGGCCTAAGGACTCTCATCTGTGCTCTCTCCTAAAAAGCTCAAGGTATTTTCACACATTTTATTACTCCTCAGAACCTAGGTAGAATGAACTAGGGCTCAGGAAACACTGAGTGGTAAGTAGAACCCTTTGAACGTCCTATACAGTGTTCTTAGTAGCACATTTTCACTTGGGGATTTGTTTGACCATCGTGAGAGCCGTCAGTAATCGCTTTTATTACTTGACCAGAACTTCTGGAAGATTCATTTGTGTTTTAAAAGAAAACTAGCTTATTTTGAACATTGGATGAAATTTGGAGTGTGGTTCATATTGAAGGGGAGGAGGAATGGAGTGGGAGCTTAGGTGGAAGCACTCAGCTCTGGCTTTATTGTGGCAGCACTCTCATTCTCCATGACTTCAAACCTGATTCACAAAGATAATGATGGACTAACTTGGACTTTGGTTAAGAGTTTAAAAATTGAAGGAAGGATCCTATTTTCCAGCCATATACAATACATGCCCATTCTCAAATACATGCTTATTCACTCTGTGCTCTCTATAAATCTATGAAGCAGTCTATGAGTTGTCTTCTCTCATAAGTAAAAGGGCCTGCTCACTGGCTCTATATGGGGACTCCATGGAAACGGGGCAGGATAGTATACACTAGAGCAGGGGTCCTCAAACTTTTTAAACAGGGGGCTAGTTCACTGTCCCTCAGACCGTTGGAGGGCCGGACTATAGTTTAAAAAAAAAAAAACTATGAACAAATTCCTTGCACACTGCACATATCTTATTTTGAAGTAAAAAAACAAAACGGGAACAAATACAATATTTGTATTTGCATGTGGCCCGAGGGCCATAGTTTGAGGACCCCTGCACTAGAGTATTAAAGGCCCCACATTTTTTCTCTGTCACACAAGCATTCTTGTCTCTATATAAAGGACAAATTCATAGAAAGATTTATACCAAAATACTAATGTGAAGGTAAAACAGCAATAAGTGATTTTTACCCCTATTTTTAAAATTTAATATAATGTACATTTTAAAAATAATATTTAGAGTTTTGAGTACATTGTTTTTCTAAAATTTATTTAATTGTTAAGGATGCAAACTATACATACTATGATCCCAATTTTATTTTAAATTAAATGTAAGGTGCCCTGACCGGTTTGGCTCAGTAGATAGAGCGTCAGCCTGCAGACTCAAGGGTCCCGGGTTCGATTCCGGTCAAGGGCATGTACCTTGGTTGCGGGCACATCCCCAGTGGGGAGTGTGCAGGAGGCAGCTGATCGGTGTTTCTCTCTCATCGATGTTTCTAACTCTCTATCCCTCGCCCTTCCTCTCTGTAAAAAATCAATAAAATATATTTTTTTAAAAAAATTAAATGTAAGGTTTATGGTTGAAGGGGCGGATGGATCAAAAATGAAATTCAACAAAGGCCATAGTAGCTATTGTTATCTCTAGGTGGAAGAGATAATAGATGGGGCGGTGGGGGAGGGGGGAGGGCGGGGGGGTGGAGCTACACTATCTATTTTGTTATTTAAAAGGAAATAAATGTTTTGCTCTAAAATAGTGGGAAAATTAAAGTTAGTCTGTTCATTATTGTGCAGTTATTGAATGCCTATTCTTTACTAGGTACTGGGGATACAAATAAAAAATAAAACGTAAATCCTGTCCTTGGGGCCTCGACATGTAGAGGGAATGGAGAGATGAGGAATGTGCTCCACAATCGATTAGTATTGACTAGGGTTCCTGCTTCACTCTTTTTTCTTCCTGCAAGTGGTCCTGCAGTCTTGTTGTTGCCAGGAGGGTTTTTAAGGAGGTGGAAGGTGTTGCTTTTGTTAGTTCTGAGGCTGAAATGAGATATTTAGGCAACTTTGGTTCTTCTGCTTCTCCCCCCCACCCCCCTGGTCCCTGCAATACCCACGCTCATGATGTGCAGTAACCAAGCCAGGTGTCTGCCCTTCCCTTTGGGGCACATTGGGTGATGCCACAGTCCTTGATATTGATTCCTTCTAACACGTTTTCTTTGGGTATGTATTGTCTCGTTTTTTTCCAAATCATCTATAATCTGCTAAAGAATATCCGCTTGAGAAATGGTCTGTCAGCTTTACAGAATGTCAGTGATGTAGCCTCGTTGAGTGTTTTGAATATTTGGTCAGCAGGGGAGAAGGATGGGCCTCCAGACTGCAACCATGGCTCTGGGGCCAGGAGGCTGTCAGGAGTCTGATGAGAGATTTGGTCATTATTAAGCCACTAGAGGCCCGGTGCACAAAAATTTGTGTACTCAGGGGGGTCCCTCAGCCTGGCCTATGCCCTCTTGCAGGTCTAGGACCCCTCGGAGGGTGTCCACCTGCTGGCTTAGGCCCGCTCCCTGGGGGATCAGGCCCAAGCTGGCAGTCAGACATCCCTCTGGCAGCCCAGCAGCCCTCGGGGGATGTCTACTTACCAGCAGGGAACAGACCTAAGCTGCAGTCAGACATCCTTAGTGCTGCTGAGGAGGCGGGAGAGGCTCCTGCCACACAACTGTCAGCCTGGCTTGTGGCTGAGCAGAGCTCCCCTGTGGGAGTGCTCTAACCACCAGGGGACAGCTCCTGCATTGAGCATCTGCCCCCTGGTGGTCAGTGTGTGTCATAGTGACCAGTCGTTCTGCTGTTATGGTCAATTTGCATGTTTCTCTTTTATTGGATAGGATAAGGCAAAATAGGTGCTTCATGAATGGCGCGGGATCCACCATTAATAACTAGGCGTCTTAGTTTAAGGAAATTAAGAAATGAGATGAAGTGGTCTTTAAGATGATAGAAACAAATGAAATGCAAATTGGTTATTATTCAAGCCGTTCACCAAGCTAAGTATTGGGGTAGGTGTACAGTAAAGAACTTACGAAGACAAGCTGGGCCCCCTTTTATGACAGCCACCCACATACCTACCTCAGTCCCCATGCCTTGGCCCAGCCCAGTTGGTGCCTATCCATTGTTTTCCAACTAGCAGATTTGGACTTATTAATAGTCAGCTTATTAATTACGATAGCTGAAGTTTGGCAATGACATGGGTAAGCTGTAACTAAAAAATTGTGCTGCTAACAGCTAGCCATGACTTAATAAGACCCCTCTAAGTAATTAAATGTGTTAGATATATTTTCTGACTACACTAGGAATAGAACATTTTGCCCAAAAAGATTGGAAAATGAATCCTTATTAGACTTTCTTTATAAAGGTACACATTTAGAAATGTGATGATAAATTTTAGTAGTGATGTTCAGAGAGAGGCTAGGTGATTTACCCAAGATCTCACAGCTAAGTCCTGGCAGAATCTTTTGTGACCTCTGCTACTTTATACACTTAAGGCAATTAATACCCACCTGGAAGTGCACCCCAGGCCAGAACCCCAGAGACCTGCTTCCAGGTACTGCTCTGCCCAGCATAACTGGATACCTGGTTTGTTTTTTATAAAATGAGGTAATTGAGCTGTGATCTGGAGCCGTTCAGAACTAGCTTTCTGATGTGTTGCCACCTCTCTTCTGTGTGAGGAGTGGTCTGAGCACACCCATGTTGTAAGGATGTGGCCTGCGTGTGAGGCATGTTTTCTGTACATCATAATGAGGTACTGGTGTTTTTGTAGTTTTCACTGTTCTGTAAGATAGAACCACGGAGACCACATGTCCACGGCAACTTTCTAAAACTTCTATGTTTTTATACATGCTTATGTGTATGTGCTTATCCAGTGGCTTACCTTCATGACTCAAAGTCAGGTCAGTTTTCAATCTCCACAGTATTTAACCATGTTAACAATGTAAGTTCAAAATAGAGAAGGAATCTTGAATATAAGGTAGCTTTTAGTGACCTTGCTTAGAGTTTGCTAGGAAGTGCTATAGAATGAAAGTTGTGTCATATCAGTGTAACCAAAACTAACGCTGGTTGTGTTGCAGGCCCTCCGTATTCATAGAGGATAAAGCGGTAGACACTCTGGCTTATCTCAGTGACGGGGATGCCCGAATTGGACTAAATGGACTGCAGCTGGCGGTGCTGGCCAGGTTAAGCTCCAGGAAGATGTTTTGTAAGAAGAGTGGACAAGCCTATTCTCCCAGTAGAGTTCTGATCACTGAGAATGATGTGAAGGAAGGCCTCCAGAAGTCTCACATTTTATATGACCGAGCAGGTAAATAACTCTGAAGTGTGGAAAGAGTGAAACTTTAATGAAATAAGTTGTGTGCACACACTCTCACTTCCAGGCCTCTGACCTTCATCTTGGTCCAAAGCATGAATGTGTTTCTCATTGGGATCTCCAGGTTGGTCATAGACCTAAACCTTACACTCAGAGTCTGATTTCAAAGACCCACCTTCCTGAGCATTCTCAAGGGAGTTGCAGAGCAGAAGCTGTCCTGATGAGAACTGAGAGGGCTTTTAGGGTTTGAAATTGCAGGCTTCAAACTTACCTTATAAGGTAGTTTATTTTTCCATTATTCGCTGATGGCACCTTTTAGAAGACAAGCATTTTTAAAACCCATACATTCAATTAACAATAATTCTTGAGATAATTTATAATGGCATTAAATAACAGCAGGACTCTTGAAATAAGTAACTTATTAGTTTAATGAGAATTAAAATTCTTAATTTCTAGTGTCTGAACTAAACATTAAGTTTATTTGGATCTTGATGCTTTTATTTTGAAATAGCTTCTTAAAAAATTTAATTTTGCTTTGTGAAGTTATGTTTTTGTAGAACCACATTTACAGATATCAATTTTGATACCAGCTCTTATTAAATCCGTGAGTTGGCAGTATTAAATATCATAAGCACAGCACATTTGTGTCTTTTTATAGAAGATGTGGATGAGGAAGATAGCACACTGTAGATTAGCCTGGATGTCTCGGGCTTGAGTATCTGTGCGATTCTGGATATTGCAGTAATAGGAATAGAATTTCCACACCTTGGAAAGCTCTGCTGGAAAGGGAGCTGATGATTGAACATTCCAGAGATCATGGAGGCTGCACCATGTCTTTAGCAATATTTCCAAATGCCTTTTGATGTTGGAGAGGACTTCTTATTTGTTAGAGAAGGGTGGGGAGTTTAAGAAGGACTTTGGTTCTAGGCACTGCCTCCTGGTGAGTGAGTAACCTGTGACCTTGGAGAAGTGACTGAAGCTCCTCAGCCAGTGGGGACAATGGGGGTGAAATGGGGATGGGGTGGCTGACAAGCAGGCAGGACACATCAGAGGCCTTTAACAACAGTCCTCTTTACTTTCTGATGTGAATGTGCCTCTCACCAGGTACTTCTCTTATGCCCCGAAGGTCTCCAAAGGCCTTGAATGTCATGAATGCTTGGAAAATCTGAAAAGTAAAGCATTCTGGATGTAGAATTTCGCATTGGAGATGTGAACAAAATTAAAAATTTTAAGAGGTAAAAATAGTCCCACATGCTGGACTCTCCATTGTTTCTTGGGGGTCCCAGCAACAGTGGTCTTTTTCTCTACTCGGAGGTGTCATAAAAGAGACTTTATTTTGATTGGACCAACTAGAACTGGTCTTTCACATTTTATCACTCTGTCACTTAAAAAACAGAAAGCTACCATTTAACAGAACATTAGCTAATATTGAATCTCAGTATTTTATATACATTGTCTTTGTTTTAATTCTTAAAATAACCTTAGGAGGTAACTATTAATATTATCCTCATTTTACAGATGACAAAACTTGCCTGAATTCACAAAGCAAGTGGTTAAAGTCATCCTCAACTCCAGGTCTGACTGGTTAGGAGGACTGTGTCCTTCCCCACTGGCGGTGCTGCCTCCATGTCAGCCCCTCCCCACAGTCACCAGTCTCACTGCTGGAGCAGGTCACTCATGCTGCTCACACTCATGCACATTCACACATACCTACTCATGGACACACACAGTAGATGCCATACATGTCCAGTCCTTGGGCTCCTGCTCCTTGGGGATCACCTTCTCTATAGCTCTTTGCTGCCCTAGGAAGAGCTGGAGCCATGGAAGCCACTGGATCCCAGTCTTGAGAACCCACACAGTCCACAAGTCTTACACCCCAACCTGCCCCATTCAAACTCACTGTGTATACTCTATCTGCCCCATAGTGTATCCAGAGACTCACACAATTCAAACCCTAGAGCCACATCCTAGAGCATCAGGCTGCCCCATCAGTAGGGTGATTGAAGCATTACCCTGGAAGTCTGCTGGCTTATACTTTGGGGCCTTTTTTAACTCGGGTGGAACAAAGACCCTTACCCCCAGGATTCTAATTATTTCTTTTACTGTCTTCTATTATTGTTGGACCCAATAACTAGCTCAGATAATTCTGCATCAGAATGAAGAAATTTCCAAGTGAGAACACATTCTCTGCCATGCATTAAGGTCAGAGTTCTGCATAAATAATAATTTTAAGTTATAAAGCGGTATAAACTAAAAGCAAAAATGAAGCTAGCATAGAATAATGATCTAACACATGTTTCTATAGTGCTTACTCCATACCAGGCATTCGTTATTTAATACAACCCTGTGAGCTAGCTCGTCTTATAATACCCAGTTTACAGATGAGAAACCCCAGGAGGCATAGAGGGTCAGTCACTTGCTCAGTTACATAGAGGGTCAGTCACTTGCCAAGTTTGGTGTTCAAACTCAGGCAGCTTGGCTCCAGAGCCCAGGTCTTAACCATCTTGCCTTTTGTTGCTGACGCTCAGGAAAGATATAAGAAAGTGAATAACCTCTGTGGCAGGGGGGGTCATTGCCAGCTCCTTATTTATATCTGACAGGGAGTGAAGTAGAGGTGGCTGCTGCCTTCTCCATGTCCATGAGTCAGCCAAGCTTGCACTGTCTGGCCCCTTGGCCATGTCCAGGTTCAGCACTGGAAGGGCTCAGCACAGGGCCAGCGTCCAGGACTGTGAAGGAGGTAGGCAGAACCATGTGGGTTTCATCAGGACACTTTTCCAGCCAGTCTCTGTGCCACTGTGACCTAGTTGAGGAAGCCCTGGGACAGGCAACAACTCAATTTGTCCACAGAAGTCTGGCAGCTCTGCTGAAACGTGGATCTGCCTTGGTGATCCTCTGAAAAGTGGGAGAGGCTCGGTCCCACCCAGTCAGCTTCACAGGTCTTTCTCGTTGTCCTGTGCTCTTCAACTAAAGGCTGTCACTTTATCAGCAGAGTCAGTCACCAGGACTTTCCTGGGCCCAGATGCTGTATAGAGCAGGTCATGGTCTTGTTGCCCTTGGCTTGAGAAGCACAGACCAGGTGCTTCTCTGGAAGGACTGTTTCTAATAAGAATAACAGTTCTCTCTCAGGAGCAGCATGCCCTCTTCTCAAATTTAAGGAAGAGATGGTGGTCAGAAAATAGTGGAATGTGTGTAGTTGCAAATGTTTAGCCATAATTTTCTCTTCTTAAATATGTTTTCCTAAAGCACATTTGACGGATTTGTTGTCCTGGGTAAAAAAATGGGTAAGACCAAGTGATGAGGGAGAAGGGCTGCATGCTTTCAGAGTGAGAGCTGTTAGTCCCTGTATCAGTCCTGGGATCCTGCCACACGCACATGTGTCCCACACCAGATTCAAATGACCATAGGCTTCAGATATCAGAAAGGCAACTGGACATGACACTGAGGAACAAATGGGCTGTAACAGCTGTTCTTGCCACTTGGCTCTTCTTTTTATGGGCTACATCCAGGCCCAGGGTCAGTTCTCCTCAAGTTGCCAGTGGGGCACAAGAAGCCAGAACATCACAATCCCCCTCTTCCCACTCATGGTTCTGCACATCCACCAAGGTCTGTGAGGACCACCTTTCACAGTGAATGTCTCTCCCTTTGCTTAGTCTGGGCTCCCATTCAGTGTGAACAACCACAGGTGTCCAGCAGCCTCCTGCTCTGACGGGCTGGGCTACCCCAGGTTACTGCACAGGCCTGCTCTAACTCCCACTCTAGCGGCATGTGCCCTCGCACTGATCAGTGCGGAGCAACCTACCACATATGCTCCTCAGCTTTCCGAGGCACTGTGGGAGTTTAGGCTTCCCTAAGTCAGCCAGTAAGAGCACCATAGGGCTTGGTGGACCCTCCTCTGAGCCCTGAGGAGTCCCTCTTTCTGCCAGTAACTGAGCAGGTGCTTTCTGTGGTGTCCAGGAGAAGAGCACTACAACTGCATCTCTGCTCTTCATAAGTCGATGCGGGGCTCAGACGCGAGCGCCTCCCTCTACTGGCTGGCACGCATGCTCGAAGGAGGAGAGGACCCGCTGTATGTGGCAAGGAGGCTGGTGAGGTTTGCCAGTGAAGACATAGGTGAGTGTGATAGGAGGGCCCAGAGCCTGGAGCCCATGAGGTTGGGGTGGGTGGAAGGAGGAAGTGTTGCTGTTTGTACCATGTGGGACAGGTAAGAAGATAAGAGTGAAGTAAGAACTCAGTGTATTCCTTGATGCTGTGTGTGAGAGCTTTTGTGTGTGTTCCTAAAATCAACATTCTGTTCCCTCTTCAGTAGTGATTTTCATAACATGAGTATTGAAATCTAAGAAATATTTTAAATTTGCTTCCAGTCAAATTTTTCAGGTTTTTATTGGATCGCTTCTGAGATAGAAATGGAAGATTCTGGGCACTGTTTAAAGAAAAAGATCAGAAAACGTTTTCTTGGTGTTAGTAAATGTTTCATTTTATTTTACTTTTTTTGTTGTTAATCCTCACTGGAGGATATTTTTCCATTGACTTTTTTTTTTTTTTTTTTTTAAGAGAGAGGGTGGAAGGGAGGGGGAAAGACAGAGAGAGAGAAACATCGATGTGAGAGAGACACATCGATTGGTTGTCTCCCACACACACCCCAACCAGAGCCGGGGATTGAGCCTGCAACTGAAGTATGTGCCCTTGACCAGAATCAAACCCGTCTTCTGTGGGTTGACGCTCTATTCCAGTGATGGCGAACCTTTTGAGCTCGGCATGTCAGCATTTTGAAAAACCCTAACTTAACTCTGGTGCCGTGTCACATATAGAAATTTTTTGATATTTGCAACCATAGTAAAACAAACACTTATATTTTTGATATTTATTTTATATATTTAAATGCCATTTAACAAAGAAAAATCAACCAAAAAAATGAGTTCGCGTGTCACCTCTGACACGCGAACTCATTTTTTTGGTTCGCCATCACTGCTCTATTCACTGAGCCAAACCAGGTAGGGTGTAAATGTTTTATTTTTAATGTATCCATCCTTGTGACTGTCTTCATGGTCTCCACTCCTTATGTTTATTATTTTTCCTACTAGATAGAATGGAGATTTTATCCCTGAGGAAACAATTTTTGACACCATACAGTAATCATACAGTAACTTTGTCTTGAATAAGCTAATGAGATCAGAGAAAACTCTGTCCATTCTAAGTGGGATTTTTTGGTCAGTAGCCTGCAAGCAGTGACAGTCTCAGGTCTCGGCAGCACATAGACAGATCAGGGTGGGAGTGCATTGTGACTTACATCTCCCTTTCTCTCTGTGTGCAGGTCTGGCAGACCCATCCGCATTACCACAAGCAGTAGCTGCCTACCAGGGCTGTCACTTCATAGGCATGCCCGAATGTGAGGTAACATTTTCAGCTCAGCTCTGTGCAGATCAGCTTTTTTCTCTTGTACTGTGTCTCCTTGTGGATTTACATATATAGGGTATCCCAAAAATGGTGTACACACTTTTACATTTGATAACTCACTTAATTTTCACTCCTTTGTAGGTTTAACTGCTTTGAAATAATGGGTGAAGTCAGACTAATCTTTGAACAAAGAAAAGTTATCCTAAAGTGCCACTAGACTTTTTTTTTAATGGAGATACATAAAATACTAAGTTTACAGTATAAAACCGGCAACAGTCAACAAATTGAGGGTACACAAATACTGAACGAAATTATTCTTAATGTTATCATCAGGGCCTGGACCACAGCAGTCATCAGTTTGAAAACAGGCATCTTCATTTCTATAGATTCTTTTAAATGTTGTAAATGAACTGTATGTTAATAAACACTGACTTTATAATCATTCAAAGTGGTATACATTTTGGGGGGACACCCTTTATCTTCTGCCTTCACCATTAGTTAATGTGTGGTCACACTGAAGAAGCTTCTTATTTAACTCCCATTTTATAAGCTTAGACGAGAGAGAGAGAGAGAGAGAGAGAGAGAGAGAGAGAGAGAGAGAGAAAGAGAAAATATGAGAATCTTGGGTGTTGACAGGTCATGGTTTCAAACTATTTCCAGTCGCCTGAGGTTCAGAGGAAGTGCTCAGAATTTCCTGGGGGCAGAAGTGTTGAAGCTGAACAGGAAGTCTGTGCAAGTTTGCCCACAAACACACCAGCTTCGTAGTTGTGTTTTATGTATTGGGGTTTTAAGAAAAACTTCATTTAATAAAAAGTTCTTCAGTTTAAAAAAAGAAAACCACAGGTCTGGTTCAGCCTCTCTCCTCATGTAGGCATTTCTTCTTTCTGTCATAGGTGGTTGTCCAGACTGGAGGCAGAAAGAGGAGTGATAAAAGCGTGGTGGGAATCTTCTCAGAATTAACTAAAGGCATCATAGAGTATTCTGCAAAATAAACTTTCTGGTACCTTCATAACGAAATGTTTCCTTTTCATCTAGGTGCTTCTGGCCCAGTGTGTAGTCTATTTTGCCAGAGCCCCAAAGTCTATTGAGGTGTACAGCGCCTACAACAACGTCAAAGCCTGCCTGCGGAACCACCAGGGGCCTCTGCCCCCGGTCCCACTGCACCTGAGGAATGCGCCGACCCGGCTCATGAAGGACCTGGGCTATGGCAAGGGCTACAAATACAACCCCATGTACAGCGAGCCTGTGGACCAGGAATACCTGCCCGAAGAATTGAGAGGAGTGGATTTCTTCAAACAGAGGCGATGCTGACTCTTTGAGGCTATGACAGCAGAAGGATGTTACTTTCTTTTCTTTTTTCTTCTTTTTTTTTAATAGGGATGGCCAGAAAGAGAGTAAATGGATTGTGAAGTTGGTTTCCTGGTAAAAGTTAAAACAGCCCAACTTTTTGTGCCAGAAATTTGAGAATTTCTTAAGTGGAGGCACAGCTACTTCAGCTAAGTGTGTAATGTTGAATCGTGTTCATTTGCACTCTGCAATGGTTATGCGTATGGAAGTGTCTGGCAGCTTTGTGCAATGAATTAATGTTATAAGGAATTATCTATTTTGTCATAGTATTTAAATCATAATGTCATTTCAGAATTCAGTTCTGTAGGATTTTTTTTCCCTTTAAAAAAATGTATATTCTGGGTAGTTTTAATTGGTAAAAAAATGTAATTGTGATTTAATACTGCATAGTGTTCTGGGGTATTTTTTTTATATGCAAAGGTCTTATGAGCCAATAAAACTATTTCAAAGTAGTCTTCAGTTGGCTCCTGTTTTTCTCGCCTTGGATACCTAGGTTCCAACGTCTTGTTACCATCACATTGTGGGTAAATACTGTAAAAGAAAAATTATCATAGGTGAAATTGAAAAGCTTTGTATTTTTTTGAAAATTTTAATTTCTTAAAGGAATACATATAATTTTAAATGGCTTATAAAAATCCAGTTGTTTGTTCCATTTCTCCCTGCTTCCTCCAGTTTCTTCTTGCAGCTCTGTGTTTCTAAATAATATAGGAATTTCACTTTTGTGTTTCCTAACGTTAAATGTCTGACACAGAGAGAGAACTTAGTTTTCTTTGTATCTACTGCTAATTCTTCTCAAACTCCGTAATAGCTATTTTGCACACATTTCCACAGAGATGGCTCCATCAGTAACCCATAGGCTCTGTTTCCGCCGTGGGTGTGATCCCTCCTGGGCATGCCACTTCCGTCTGTCTGGAATGTTGCACAGCCATGTCCTGGGACTTCCGCCTTCTCCTTTACCAGGCTGGAGGGCTGTACAATGGCATTCCCCAGGCCCTGTGTGTGAACCTCCCTCTTCAGTCTGGACTGGTCATGCTTTAGTACCCACTTGTCCCTTTGCTGTCATCCTGGAAATGTCCTTTGATTCGATCTGTACCACATCTGATTGCAGAACCCTGTGCTTTCCTTTCTGCTTAAGTGATGCACATCCTTATAGCAGCTTTAGGGCATGGGAGGCAAAATATTTTTAGACTTTGAGTGTCAAAATCTTCAGACTCATCTGATAATTTGAGAATAAATTCTAGGTCAGAAATTATTTGTCAATTGTCTCTTCCCCACATTGCTGTTGAGAAGTTCGATGACATTCTGTTTTATGACCTCTGCAAGCTTATAGAATCCTCTTTCTGTTCCTCATGTTTGGAGTAATTTTACTGGTCATTTAGTGGCCCTTTCAATCCAGAAATTCATGTCTTTATTTCTAGGATAGTTTCTTTTTCTATTTTATTTTTAAATGTTTTTATTGATTTCAGAGAGGAAGGGAGAGCAGAAGAGGGATAGAAATATCAATGATGAGAGAGAATATTGATTGGCTGCCTCCTGCATACCCCATACTGGGGATCAAACCTGAAACTCGGGCATGTGCCCTGACCGGGAATCCAACCGTGGCTTCTAGTTCATGCTCAACCACTGAGCCACACCAGCCAGGTGGATAGTTCATTCAATAATATTAAGTGCCTGCCTTATACTGATCACTCTTGTTGGGAATGTATCAGTGAACAAAAGAGACAAATCCTATGCTCATGAAACAACAGATAGGATAAAAAATAGTATTTTAATATGTCAGTTAATAGTAAGTGCTAAGGAGAAAATAATCAGGATGGCGATAGGAAGGGTCAGGAGGTAGTGTGGTTGCAGTTTTAGTTAGAGTAGCCTAGACAGGCCTCATTAGGAAGGTGGTTATTTGAGTCAAGAATTAGAAAACATGAGTGTGCCATTCAGATATCTAGAAGGTCATTCCAGGCAGAGGGAGCAACAAACACAAAGCCCTGGGAGGAAGGTAGGTGCCTGGCAGACAGTGTCCAGAAAGGCCAGTCATGGGGGGGTCGGGGGGGGTCAGGAGATGACGAGGGTTTGGATTATGTGTAACCATTTTGTTCATGGGAAAATGTTTGGCTTTTACTCATGATTTCTAGCAAAAGAGTGCTACAATGGGACTTGAATTTTGTTGAGATAAGACTGTAGGGAGGGCAGAGGTGGGAGATGGGAAATGAGAATTTGCTGTGTTGAGGGAGAGGTGATGGAGGATGAGTGGTGGTAGTAGAGATTGTAAGACGTGGTTTGATACAGTAAAATTTGGTGACAGGTTGTATGTAGTGTGAGAAAGAGGACTTAATGATGGCTGCCATTTACTGAGAATGTAACAAGTAACAACTTAGCTTTGGCATGGACTAATTTGAATCCTCAATAACCCAATAAGCAAAATACTATTATTTACATTTTTAGGGTAAGGACATTGGGGCACAGAAAGGTTTAATCTTTGCTCAGGATCACCTTGCCAGTTGAGGTTTGAATGTAGGCCATCTGATGTGGAGCCCACGTTCTCACCTGCGGATTCTTCTCACCTCTCTGGTCCTTCGTTTTTAACTCACAGTACTGAGGTTGGCCGTCTCTCAAACCGGTCTCTGTATATGTTTCCCATTCTTTTGTCTTTTGTTCCACTTTCTGGGAAATTTCCTCAACATTATATTTCATTACTTAATTTTGCCATCATCATGTTTTAAATTTCCAAGAGTTCACTTTTCTCTTAATTTTTCCTTTGTTGTTTGTGTTTATTTACTTATTTATTTTGTGACTGCTTATCTCGCTAAGAATACATTTGTTTTTCATTTTTCTCCCTACATATTCTTCTTTCCTCTAATTGTTTTTTCTGTTCATTTTGGTCTCTACCTTTGTGGCCACCTTTTGCAGCAAGGATTCAGAATTTGGAGAAGGGGCTGATGCACAAACGGATATACTAGACAAGAAATAAAAATTTAGAAGGCATGGAGGAACCAGGTGGAGACCTACTCTCTAGTGGAGTGGCTCCCTGAATCTCCAGACACATAGCTTTTTATTTACTAGAATATACATTTGCCCTTTAACAAAGCAAACAGACATCAATGGTAAGGTTTGGTAAACAATAAAGGATTATCAGGTTAGGGTAGTAATCAGCAAACTGCGGCTCTCGAGCCACATGCGGCTCTTTGGCCCCTTGAGTGTGGCTCTTCCACAAAATACCGACTTCTGCGCATGGGCCACAAAGTTTCAATCACACTGTACATGCGTGCCCGCACATGGTATTTTGTGAAAGAGCCACACTCAAGGGGCCAAAGAGCCACATGTGGCTCACGAGCCACAGTTTGCGGATCTCTGGGTTAGGGGATTGCCTTCAACCATTCAGCCAGCAGCAAGGTAATACAGTGCTGATTCTCAGCCCTTGCTGAATATCAAAGTCCATCAGCCTTCTGATGGACTTCTCGCATTTATATGTTAACTACTTGTTGGTCTTTGCCTCCAGCCTATCCCCCTTTTGGTTTTCTAATAAATTTAGAAAGGTGTATGCCATTTGCAAAGCTCAGGTCCTTTTAAGATTTTTAAATTTAATGAAAAGGATTGAGTTTTTTTATGTCCTTTTATTTTATTTTATTTTTTTAAATATATCTTATTGATTTTTTACAGAGAGGAAGGGAGAGAGAGAGTTAGAAACATCGATGTGCCGAAACCGGTTTGGCTCAGTGGATAGAGCGTCGGCCTGCGGACTGAAGGGTCCCGGGTTCGATTCCAGTCAAGGGCATGTACTTGGGTTGCGGGTACATCCCCAGTAGATGTGCAAGAGGCAGCTGATCGATGTTTCTCTCCCATCGATGTTTCTAACTCTCTGTCTCTCTCCCTTCCTCTCTGTAAAAAATCAATAAAATATATTTAAAAAAAAAAAAAAAAAAGAAACATCAATGAGAGAGAAACATCGACCAGCTGCCTCCTGCACATCTCCCACTGGGGATATGCCCACAACCAAGGTACATGCCCTTTGACCGGAATCGAACCCGGGACCTTTCAGTCCGCAGGCCGACGCTCTATCCACCGAGCCAAACCGGTTTCGGCTTATGTCCTTTTAAATTGCTGTCAGGCATCTAAGGAACCAGTTTGCAGTAGGCTCCTTTCTGGGCCATCAGTTCTTTCACTCCCCTTTCCAATCACTGTCCCCTGTGACATGATAGTTCTGGGTGGTGGACAAACAATGGGCAATGACAATACAGGTCCAACCTTCTTTGGCTTTGTCCATGGCAACCTGCACTGATGCACAGCTGATGACTGCTAGCATGGCAAGGCATCTTTACCATCTCCCATCTCTGGACTGTTTCTCCTCCTGTCTCATCAGCGTGTTGCTTGCGGCTACTGCTATTTGGGACTGGAGTAGTCTGTCTGTAGCCACAGGTACAGGGTGGGCCGTTGCTCTCTCAGATTTATTGTTGCAAGAATCTACCCAGGCTTGGAGGAGTTTTCTGGAAATACACAGCATATCTTCAACCAAAGGTTAATAAAGGGATCCTTCTATAAACCAAACTCAGGATCTTTTCATTTAACCAAATCATTTTCCTTTGGCTTATTCTGACACCATGAGTGTCTTACCATCAGCATTACAAGTGAAAAAAATTTAAAGTAATTAAGGCTTGATGTAATTTACTCACAGGAGATTGCTATCCTCCCTTTTTTGTTTTAAATTGGGAGCATGCAAGTGGGACATTCCTTGAACTTATTGCATGATAAGCAGTTTACTATGAGATGAACCATAAATAAAAAATAGTTAATGCTCCAGGAATAGGTTCCTGCCTACTACAACTAAGTAACCCTGTATATTCACTTATTTCAATTTGCCAATTTAAATCAGTCTGAAATAAGGCTTATTTTCTAACTTCACTTGTCCTTGGGTGAGGACAGTAAATGACACTAATTGGATTTCTGCTATCAGTCTTTGAGTATATTGACATGAGCTTTGTTAGGGAAGCAAAATACAAATTATTTACTTAGATATTTGAAGAGAATCTCCTGTTTTTTCTCCTAGAATAATTTCTAGGCCACATTTAGGGAGTTTATTTTAAAAACTTTTATCTTTCTCTTAAAAGGAGCAACAAACTTGGTTGTTTTTTAGATGCTGGCCAATACTGTAATGCATACAAATCAAGTAAAAGTAACTCTCTTTTTACCTTTGGTGACTTATTAATGATGAGATTTAATGCTTGAATAATAACCTTTAGTTTACTTTGTAAATAGTAGCGGAAGAGATTTTAAAATGTCTCCTTTTCATTAAGTTTAAAATTTACTCTTAAATAGTATTCTTTTTGGCTAGTGATCATTTGCATACATATGCAAATTTTTACTTTGGCCTTTGTTAAGATCTAATTACTTATAAAAATATTGATGTCTCATATAACTGAGTTTATATGAGACCTTGATTATTTTGTAAAAAGCTAATTTATTAAGTAATTAAAGTATTCACCTTTATTGATAAAGCAAACATATATTTGACCTATGAAGTACAGATGCTGCCCTACCCCCTTAACCTATTTAAAGAGCAGAGTGCCTGAGGGTTTCTTGAAATTCTGCTGCTGAAGAATCTGGTTTTGCTTAAAAGTATTTAGCAACTTTGTCCTACCCTCCCTTAGAGGTTGAAACTTTTACAACATTTAAAATATATGTATATAAGTAAAATGTAGTTATTAATTTTTATTTGATAGAGCTTTCCACATGATTTCAAGTATATTAGATTGGCCTAATTGGGTTCAAAAATATTTCTTTTAAGACAAGAGTAAATCCTTGAATCATTCCAGGGCCCTTATAATGTCCCAAGGCTATCTCTCAGTTAAAGTCTTGAAATTTAACTTAGAAAGACCATCATAACCCAAATATACATAACCCAAATATTATATCATATATTCTTTGTAATTATTCTAAAATATATTAATTAAATTTAAACTGGTTTTTATATTAAAAATTTGGTTCAGACTATAGAATTAATCCTCCTTTTTTAATTAGAGCATATAAAATATTATATCTTAGGTTGAAATTTTACCACATGTAGTACATATAAGGACTCTAATATATTTTAAACTACTAATTTCTCCAGAGAAAATGCAAGAACTTTTTTTCAAAAATAAATTTCTATACTTTATGCATTTTGTTATTACAACCATATAATTTCTCCCAATTTAATTTGAACTTTAAACTCTTAGAAATCTCAAATTTTCTGGTGGCAAGTTAAATACTTAGCATTTCTTAGATTAGTAATACCTTCAGATTTTTAAGGATATATTTTAAATAGAATACAAGACATATTTAATTAATAAATTCAATTCTGTCCTCT
The DNA here is from genome assembly GCF_028538775.1 of Myotis yumanensis. NCBI lineage: Eukaryota > Metazoa > Chordata > Mammalia > Chiroptera > Vespertilionidae > Myotis > Myotis yumanensis. Next base: position 94,044,726 of record NW_027223753.1, on the reverse strand, counting down.
AGATTTTTCATATGAGGCAAACAGATTAATATATCAGTATTTTGTCATTTTAAAATACCTAGATATTTAATAACTTATTATTTAATTTAGTAAGCTCCAAAGTTTTAAGTTACCAAGGACTTTAGAAGCAGCCTGTGGCTATTTGAATTTTAAAACCACCACATTCTTCCCTAGAGATAACATCTAAGGTTACAGCTCTGGGAATTGAGGCCGGCCCCTCCTCCATCAGAGAGCACAGTCAATCTCCCCACAGGCAGCTGGATCCCCACCATTAATATACCTATAATAATTACTGAAAAGCTCCACCACAAATCCTTCATTTATTTATGTTTCAACAATTTTGAGATTTTAAAGGCAGTTACTACCATCTAAGGCATTTACTTTGACAAATTCTTTAACAGAGATAACTTACTGGCTTTTAGTGGCTTTTATGTTAAAGTATTATTTTATTTTTCTTTATAAAAACAGGAGTGCCCCGGAACCTGTGAGGCAACCTTGGAATGCAGTCCATTATTATTCAAAAACTGCCCTTTATTATGGAAACACTAATCTTGTTGCCTAAATTCAGCCTGTATATTTTTTCCTTGTGTCATTTTTGCCATCTTTTAAAGAAAACAAATAGTCTTGGGTTTATTCTATAACATCCATGAAGAGATGGAGCTCAGTTTAAGAAGCCATCCAAAATCGGACAGGGTGTGCCTTTTCTTAATCTAGCCCTTTTTCTCTTCACAACTACAGAAATCCCAGACGCATCCCTAAATTCTGCCAAATTTCAAATGACGGACTGGGAAATAAAAACATGGCGAAAATGAGACTTTTAATAGCACTCTTGAGAGTGGGCGTCCATTTTACAGGATCACCAAAAGACCTAGTAATTAATGGGCTGGGGCTTTTTTTCTTTTTGTTATTTCTACCTCCCTTTGTCTCTTAGGACAGGTACTCTCAGCCACGTGTTTCCCCTCCCCCACATCCTGTTTGCTCTGGGGAAATTCAGTAAATGGCCTGACCACCTAGATTTCTTTTTCTTATTAAATTAAATAAAAGGCATGCTTAATAAACTAAGAATAAACACTTTAAACCAAACAAAAAGGACAGATAAAACAGACAAGCGCCTATAACATATAGACAAGACTTAATAAATCAAAGTTCTTTTCATGAATCTTTTCAGATGTTTTACTTTTGCCTGGGACTTGCAGCCAGAATGTAGCCTAGATCTCAGCTTATTATTCACAGATTTTATCTTCTGCTCTCCTTAGCATTGACTGGCCCCCAATGCTATTCTTGCCAAAATCTGCCTGTCCAAAGGCATCACATGGCAACCTTCAGACAAAGCATCAAAGAGTCCCCATGCAAGAGGACTGGCAGTTTCACCCTCTCTGGCACTGAGCCTCTCCACACCAGAGGTGGAGGATCCGGCGGGGCCTTTTTAGTTATTACAGACTTTTGATCCCCAATACGAATTAGGCATTTTGCAATTTGAACAAGAGCCCACATAGTTAAAGATGACAAGGGTGCTCATTTTCCTTGAGCCTGATTTAAGAGAGTAACTTTTGACATTTTAATTGCTTTATCCTTGAGCATACAAGCTGAAAATTTACAATGGTATTTTTTACTTTTTATCGAATTCTTCCCCATTATAGCCTGGCTTGAAAAAGACGTTCACACCCACTTCAAATTGCAACTTCCAAAGCTTGGTATGAGCTTTGCACACAGTAAATCTCCCCACCTTTTTGGTGATCTCTACCTTTACTGGTGAACTTTAAACTCTTTTTTTGCTCAGGCAATCTTCTTCTCCAGATGTCCCTTGTTCAGTAACCAGAAATGCCACAACCTTTTGCAGCAAAGATTCAGAATCTGGAGAAGGGGCTGATACACAAACGGATATATAGACAAGAAATATAAATTTAGAAGGCATGGGGGAACCAGGCAGAGACCTACTCTCTAGTAGAGTGGCTCCCTGAATCTCTGGACCCATAGCTTTTTATTTACTAGAATATGCATTTGCCCTTTAGGAAAGCAAACAGACATCAATGGTAAGGTTTGGTAAACAATAAAGGATTATCAGGTTAGGGGATTGCCTTCAACCATTCAGCCAGCAGCAGGGTAATACAATGCTGATTCTCAGCCCTTGCTGAATACCAAAGTCCATCAGCCTTCTGATGGACTTCTCATATTTATTTATTTATTTATTTATTTTTTTTATAATTTTTATTTCTTAAAGTATTACAAAGAGTATTACATATGTCTCTTTTTTCCCCCCCATGACATTCCCCCGGCCCCTACCCCCCGCCCCCCCCGCCCCGTGTCTTGTGTCCATTGGTTAATCTTATATGCATGCATATAAGTCCTTCAGTTGGTCTCTTAATCCCCCCCCCAACCCTCCCCAGGCTCCCCATTGTAGTTTAACATTCTGTTCAATGTTGCTCTGCTTCTGTATCTACACCTGTTCATCAGTCCATACTGGTCCCCTTTATTTGTCCCAACCTCACTGGAGTAGTCTCAACCTCACCAGGGCCATCTGAGCCTCACCAGGGCCGTTTCAACCTCACCGGGGTCGTCCCTACCTCACGGGGGCCGTTTCAACCTCACCGGGGTCGTCCCTACCACACCAGGGCCGTTTCAACCTGACTGGGGTTGTCGCTACCACACCGGGGCTGTTTCAACCTGACCGGGGTTGTCCCTACCACACCGGGGCCGTTTCGACCTGACTGGGGTCATCCCTACCTCACGGGGGCCGTTTCAACCTGACCGGGGTTGTCCCTACCACGCCGGGGCCGTTTCGACCTGACTGGGGTCGTCCCTACCTCACGGGGGCCGTTTCAACCTCACCGGGGTCGTCCCTACCTCACGGGGGCCGTTTCAACCTGACCGGGGTTGTCCCTACCACGCCGGGGCCGTTTCGACCTGACTGGGGTCGTCCCTACCTCACGGGGGCCGTTTCAACCTCACCGGGGTTGTCCCTACCACACCGGGGCTGTTTCAACCTGACCGGAGTTGTCCCTACCACACCGAGGCCGTTTCGACCTGACTGGGGTCGTCCCTACCTCATGGGGGCCGTTTCAACCTGACCGGGGTTGTCCCTACCACGCCGGGGCCGTTTCGACCTGACTGGGGTCGTCCCTACCTCGCGGGGGCCGTTTCAACCTCACCGGGGTCGTCCCTACCTCACGGGGGCCGTTTCAACCTGACCGGGGTTGTCCCTACCACGCCGGGGCCGTTTCGACCTGACTGGGGTCGTCCCTACCTCACGGGGGCCGTTTCAACCTCACCGGGGTCGTCCCTACCTCACGGGGGCCGTTTCAACCTGACCGGGGTTGTCCCTACCACGCCGGGGCCGTTTCGACCTGACTGGGGTCGTCCCTACCTCACGGGGGCCGTTTCAACCTCACCGGGGTCGTCCCTACCTCACGGGGGCCGTTTCAACCTGACCGGGGTTGTCCCTACCACGCCGGGGCCGTTTCGACCTGACTGGGGTCGTCCCTACCTCACGGGGGCCGTTTCAACCTCACCGGAGTTGTCCCTACCACACCGGGGCCGTTTCGACCTGACTGGGGTCGTCCCTACCTCACGGGGGCCGTTTCAACCTCACCGGGGTTGTCCCTACCACGCCGGGGCCGTTTCGACCTGACTGGGGTCGTCCCTACCTCACGGGGGCTGTTTCAACCTCACCGGGGTCGTCCCTACCACACCGGGGCCGTTTCGACCTGACTGGGGTCGTCCCGACCTCACGGGGGCTGTTTCAACCTCACTGGGGTCGTCCCTACCACACCGGGGCCGTTTCGACCTGACTGGGGTCGTCCCTACCTCACGGGGGCCGTTTCAACCTCACCGGGGTTGTCCCTACCACACCGGGGCTGTTTCAACCTGACCGGGGTTGTCCCTACCACACCGGGGCCATTTCAACCTGACCGGGGTTGTCCCTACCACGCCGGGGCCGTTTCGACCTGACTGGGGTCGTCCCTACCTCACGGGGGCTGTTTCAACCTCACCGGGGTCGTCCCTACCTCACGGGGGCCGTTTCAACCTGACCGGGGTTGTCCCTACCACGCCGGGGCCGTTTCGACCTGACTGGGGTCGTCCCTACCTCACGGGGGCCGTTTCAACCTCACCGGGGTTGTCCCTACCACACCGGGGCTGTTTCAACCTGACCGGGGTTGTCCCTACCACGCCGGGGCCGTTTCGACCTGACTGGGGTCGTCCCTACCTCACGGGGGCTGTTTCAACCTCACCGGGGTCGTCCCTACCTCACGGGGGCCGTTTCAACCTCACCGGGGTTGTCCCTACCACGCCGGGGCCGTTTCGACCTGACTGGGGTCGTCCGTACCTCACGGGGGCCGTTTCAACCTCACCGGGGTTGTCCCTACCACACCGGGGCTGTTTCAACCTGACCGGAGTTGTCCCTACCACACCGAGGCCGTTTCGACCTGACTGGGGTCGTCCCTACCTCATGGGGGCCGTTTCAACCTGACCGGGGTTGTCCCTACCACGCCGGGGCCGTTTCGACCTGACTGGGGTCGTCCCTACCTCGCGGGGGCCGTTTCAACCTCACCGGGGTCGTCCCTACCTCACGGGGGCCGTTTCAACCTGACCGGGGTTGTCCCTACCACGCCGGGGCCGTTTCGACCTGACTGGGGTCGTCCCTACCTCACGGGGGCCGTTTCAACCTCACCGGGGTCGTCCCTACCTCACGGGGGCCGTTTCAACCTGACCGGGGTTGTCCCTACCACGCCGGGGCCGTTTCGACCTGACTGGGGTCGTCCCTACCTCACGGGGGCCGTTTCAACCTCACCGGGGTCGTCCCTACCTCACGGGGGCCGTTTCAACCTGACCGGGGTTGTCCCTACCACGCCGGGGCCGTTTCGACCTGACTGGGGTCGTCCCTACCTCACGGGGGCCGTTTCAACCTCACCGGGGTTGTCCCTACCACACCGGGGCTGTTTCAACCTGACCGGAGTTGTCCCTACCACACCGGGGCCGTTTCGACCTGACTGGGGTCGTCCCTACCTCACGGGGGCCGTTTCAACCTCACCGGGGTTGTCCCTACCACGCCGGGGCCGTTTCGACCTGACTGGGGTCGTCCCTACCTCACGGGGGCTGTTTCAACCTCACCGGGGTCGTCCCTACCACACCGGGGCCGTTTCGACCTGACTGGGGTCGTCCCGACCTCACGGGGGCTGTTTCAACCTCACTGGGGTCGTCCCTACCACACCGGGGCCGTTTCGACCTGACTGGGGTCGTCCCTACCTCACGGGGGCCGTTTCAACCTCACCGGGGTTGTCCCTACCACACCGGGGCTGTTTCAACCTGACCGGGGTTGTCCCTACCACACCGGGGCCATTTCAACCTGACCGGGGTTGTCCCTACCACGCCGGGGCCGTTTCGACCTGACTGGGGTCGTCCCTACCTCACGGGGGCTGTTTCAACCTCACCGGGGTCGTCCCTACCTCACGGGGGCCGTTTCAACCTGACCGGGGTTGTCCCTACCACGCCGGGGCCGTTTCGACCTGACTGGGGTCGTCCCTACCTCACGGGGGCCGTTTCAACCTCACCGGGGTTGTCCCTACCACACCGGGGCTGTTTCAACCTGACCGGGGTTGTCCCTACCACGCCGGGGCCGTTTCGACCTGACTGGGGTCGTCCCTACCTCACGGGGGCTGTTTCAACCTCACCGGGGTCGTCCCTACCTCACGGGGGCCGTTTCAACCTCACCGGGGTTGTCCCTACCACGCCGGGGCCGTTTCGACCTGACTGGGGTCGTCCGTACCTCACGGGGGCCGTTTCAACCTCACCGGGGTTGTCCCTACCACACCGGGGCTGTTTCAACCTGACCGGGGTTGTCCCTACCACACCGGGGCCGTTTCAACCTGACCGGGGTTGTCCCTACCACACCGGGGCCGTTTCAACCTGACCGGGGTTGTCCCTACCACGCCGGGGCCGTTTCGACCTGACTGGGGTCGTCCCTACCTCTCGGGGGCTGTTTCAACCTCACCGGGGTCGTCCCTACCACACCGGGGCCGTTTCGACCTGACTGGGGTCGTCCCTACCTCCCGGGGGTTGTTTCAACCTCACCGGGGTCGTCCCTACCACACCGGGGCCGTTTCGACCTGACTGGGGTCGTCCCTACCTCACGGGGGCCGTTTCAACCTCACCGGGGTTGTCCCTACCACACCGGGGCTGTTTCGACCTGACTGGGGTCGTCCCTACCTCACGGGGGCTGTTTCAACCTCGCCGGGGTCGTCCCTACCACACCGGGGCCGTTTCGACCTGACCGGGGTCGTCCCTACCACACCGTGACCGTTTCAACCTCACCGGGGCCATCCCAGCCTTACCGGGGAAACAGGAAGTTTGGCCCTCTGTCCCCTGCCAGCGGCTCCCCACTCGACAAAATCTCCAGGCATTCCTGGTGGTTGCACATCCAGCGCTCCTGCCCTCCACCAAGTGCACAGACTGCCTGTCTGCTGTCCCGCAGCGCCCCACCAGAGACTGGGACCAGTGGGCATGTTTGTGCGCTTGCTGGTACACCAGTTCCACAGTGCCGGCCGAGTCAGGCCCAGCCCTGGCCGGCCCCGGACCCGACTCTGCCCCCCGATTGCGTCCCTCCCAGATGCAAGGAGCTGAAATCTGCAGCCTGCTGGGATGGGCTCTGTACTTGGTGCTTCAGCACATCCTACTCAGTCTCTATGCGCTTCTTTCTATGCGAGGAGTTGAAATCTGCAGTTTGTTGGGTTGGGCTCTGTACTTGGTGTCACATCCTACTCAGTCTCAATGTTCTTTCTCTCCTTCCAGTTGTAGAGCTTCCACTGGGCCAAGTTTCCCATGGTTCTGTATGATAGGTGTTTGTCTGATATTTGGTAGTTTCGATGTTGTTGTGCGAGGTAGCACGCACAGGTCTCTTCCTTATGCCGCCATCCTGGTTCTCCTGGGTCTGCTTCTTGAGTGTGTCTCACATGGCTGCGAGCAGATGAAGTCTGCAATTTGTTGGGATAGGCTGCAAAAGCGCAGGTGGGACTTTTTGTGCACCTGGCACAGCTTGGATGGGGATGTAAATTGATTAAGGCTGAGACTCAGGGAGTCGCCATGGCGGAGCAAATAGCACTGGCTGAGTCTCCGTGGCCCCTTGACACTCTGCCAGGGCTTTGTGTCCCCCAGTGCCGGCGAGCAGCTGTGCAACAGAGTCTCCCTCGCTTTCTGATGGCTGCAAGGCCCTGCTGCCTCTCCCCGTAGGGTCTGGTGCTTCATGATCCCGCCTGAACCAGCTCAGTGGATTTGAAAGTTTGCAGAAGAAAAGGTGCTTCTACTTGTGGGTCTGGCACAGCCCAGATGGGAATGTAAATTGCGTAGGGCGGGATCACAGGGAGTCGCCGGGGCGGAGACTCAGTGGCCCCTTGCCTATCCAGGACACCAGGACTTTGCGTCCCCCAGTGCCGGCGAGCAGCCGAGCGCCAGAGCCTCCCTAGCTTCCTGACCGCTGGAAGGCCGTGCCGTCTCTCGCCTTGTGGCCTGGGGCCTCAGAGACCCGCCCGAACCAGCTCAGTGGATTTGAGAGTTTGTAAAAGCACAGTCATTCCCTCTTGTGCCTCTGGCACAGCCCTGAGGGTAGGGCGGGGTCACAGGGAGTCACCAGCATGGATGAAATAGCGATGGCGGCGTCTCCGCGCCCCTCGCCTCCCCGGGACACCAGGATTTCTTGTCCCTCAGTGCTGTCGAGCAGCCGCGTATCAGAGCTTCCCTCGCTCTCCGACCACTGCAAGGCCGTGGCCGCCTCTCCCTGTGGGATCTGGGGCCTCAGAGACCCGCCCCGAGCGAGCCCAGAGGATTCGAGGGTTCGTAAAAAACCGAGAATCCATTTGCAGCCCGCGTGGCGTCTGACTGCGTACCTCTGGTTTTGGTGCCTCCGTAGCTCCCACTCAGTCTCACTGCGCTTCTTTCTTTTCCTCCAGTTGTAGATCTCCCACTGGGCCATCTTCCCCATGGTTCTGAGTGGCGGTTGTTTACTTCATAGTTGATAGTTTCAATGATGCTGTGAGAGAGCAGCACACACAGGTCCGCTCCCTACGCCGCCATCTTGGTTCTCCCTCGACTTCTCATATTTATATGTTAACTACTTGTTTGTTTTTGCCTCCAGCATACCTCACATGTCATTTGTTCCTCAGATGTCCAGTAACCCTGGGTGACATGCTTGTGTTTAAGCACAAAGAACTGAAAAGCGAATTGGAAGCTCTGGGCCTGGGAGCCTGGGGGTGGACTGGGATCCTTGCTGAGCCATTTTTTGGGAATCCTGGAAGTCCATGATTTTAGGGCTTTCCTCTTGGCTGTTGAGAGCCTCAGAAGAAACTTCTCTTCTCCTGTCGAGTAGGTATGCCTGGATCCCTGCATACTGGGTGCCACATAGGGAAGGAAGGCAGTCAGCATATAGCAATCAGTGAGTGTGTCCCCTGGATTTCTTATGAAATGGGGCCAGGGCCCAGTTCTGTCTCGGGCCAGAGATCCTCCACTCGCCTGGGATAGGAGAGGATACCTGCCCCTGGCCCAGCCTTGGAGATGTCTGCCACATAGATCAGGTGGGTCCTTGGCTTTCCCCACTGGGATCTGCCAAGTCAGTTACCACATGCCCATCACCTCCCCAATCTCCAGCATTGTGTTGTCATTACCTCACTTGTTCTTGCCACCTTAAGCATCGATGGCTTTTAAAGATTCCTTTACTGTAGTTTTGGTGGGGCTTTGTAGGAGATGAAATTAGATTTGGTTTCAATCTACCACCTATACTAATATTTAAGATACTTAATTTAAGATAATGCAGATATTAACAGCTCATAACCACAGGAAGCAGTTCCACCTCAAGGCCTTGAGAGACAAGGGGATGGAGCTGAGAGGGAACTCGAGGACTGCATAGATGAGTGGCCCAACAAGAACTGTGGCCTCAAGTACAGTGGACTATCTCAGCAACCAGTGCATTCTTGGCAGGAGTAGTAAGGCATGGGAAAGGAAATGGATGGCTTGAAATCTACCTATCTCTACCTGTCTCTCTCCCGCCCTCTGATCTTGTACTAGTACCTCCCATTGGCAGAAGCTACACAAACTTCCCTAGCTAAAGAGCAGGTCGAGAAGAATGGAGAACTAGATTCAAAGGAGTAAGTGAAGAATATGTAGTATGGCCAGATCTCTTGAAATAAGAAGTATATCTACTATAATTTAAAAGAAACAAAATTTTTTCTTAATGATTGTCTACCTTGAGAATCAAAGAGGATAACTTAAAAAAGTAATAATATAGCCCAGGAAAATAGTAGATGGAAACAATATATAAAAAATAGTAGCTTCTGGACTACTTGTAATCAGAAAAATGTACCAAGAAAAATATCCCATTCTCACCTGGCTAGTTCAGCTCAGTGGCTGAGTGTCAACCCATGAACAAGAAGGTCACAGTTTGATTCCCGATCAGGGTATATGCCTGTGTTTCAAGTTCTATCCCTCTCTCCCTCTCTCTACCTCTCTCTGAAATCAATTAAAAATATTTTTAAAAAATTCGATTCTCAGTAACAGCCTAGAATTAAACTCACTATCTGAGGAGTAGGACCTACATAAAGAAACTACCATAATGAGACCAAAAGAAACCTGGGCAAAGCAGAAATCATCCATATTCCTAAACATGATCCTATATAATAAAGAGGTAATATGCATCATGCCCTCGCAGAAGATGGCAACCCCCATGTGGTCACAAAATGGCCGCCTCCATGTGGTCACAAGATGGCCACCACAAGATGGCCAGCAAGGGAGGGCAGTTGTGGGGCAAACAGGCCAGCAGGGATAATATGCAAATTGGGGTGGCCATCTTGTGACCAGTTGTGGGTGACTGGGCTGCAGGGTTGGACAGTTGGGGGGGACTAGGCCAGCAAGGGAGTGGTTAGGGAGTGATCACGCTGGCAGGCAGAAGCGGTTAGGGGCAATCAGGAAGGCAGGCAAGCTGTTGGGAGCCAGCAATCCCGGATTGTGAGAGGAATGTCCAACTGCCAGTTTAGGCCCAATCCCACAGGGACACCCCCCCCCACCCCCCACCCCACCCCAGTGCATGAATTTCGTGCACCGAACTAGAGACCCGGTGCACAAAAATTTGTGCACTCGGGGGGGGGGGGGGGGGCTCAGTCCAGCCTGTGCCCCCTCGCAGTCTGGGACCCCTCAGGGTATGACCATCTGCTGGCTGAAGCCTGCTCCCCAGGGCATTGGGCCTAAGATGGCAATCAGACATCCCTCTGGTAGCCCTGCAGCCCTCGGGGGATGTCCACTTGCCAGCGGGGAGCAGACCTAAGCTGCAGTCGGACATCCTTAGCGCTGCTGAGGAGGCAGGACAGGCTCCCACCACCACCGCTGTACTGGCAGCCGTCAGCCTGGCTTGTGGCTGAGTAGAGCTCCCTCCTGTGGGAGCGCACTGACCACCAGGGGGCAGCTCCTGCATTGAGCATCTGCCCCCTGGTGGTTAGTGTGTGTCATAGTGACCAGTCTTTCTGGTGTTAGGGTCAGTTTGCATATTACCCTTTTAATATATAGGATAGAGGCCTAGTGCACGGGTGGGGGCTGGCTGGTTTGCCCTGAATGGTGTCCCGGATCAGGGTGGGGGTCCTGCTTGGGTGCCTGGCCAGCCTGGGTGAGGGGCTGATGGCTGTTTTCAGGCTGTCCGCACCCCCTTCAGAGTGGGGGTCCTGCTTGGGTGCCTGGCCAGCCTGGGTGAGGGGCTGATGGCTGTTTTCAGGCTGCCCGCACCCCCTTCAGGGTGGGGGTCCCCACTGGGGTGCCTGGCCAGTCTGGATGAGGGGCTGATGGCTGTTTTCAGGCTGCCCGCACCCCCTTCAGGGTGGGGGTCCCCACTGGGGTGCCTGGCCAGCCTGGATGAGGGGCTGAGGGCTGTTTTCAGGCTGCCCGCACCCCCTTCAGGGTGGGGGTCCCCACTGGGGTGCCTGGCCAGTCTGGATGAGGGGCTGAGGGCCATTTTCAGGTGGGCCAAGCCTGCAACTGAAGCTCCCAATCTTTCCTTTTTTTTTTTTTATTCTGGGATTTATTTACCTTCTGTAATTGAAACTTTGTTGTGGCTCCAGCTCCAAGGCCAGCTGGCTGAAAGCAGGCATCTGGGGTTTGTTTGGCTTCTATAATTGAAACTCTGTTTCTTTCGGAGCTGTTGCTTTCAGAGCTCAGAGCCGTGCCACGGCAGGCAGGGAACCTTGGCTTCCTCCATCACTGGAGCAAGCAAGCCTCATGTTCGCTTCAGCTGCCTGGCTGCCGGCCGCCATCTTGGTTGGCAGTTAATTTGCATATCGCCCTGATTAGCCAATGGGAAGCGTAGCGGAGATATGGTTAATTACCATGTTTGTCTATTATTAGATAGGATTAACTTGTGTTTATATTCCACTAGAGGCCAGGTGCATGAAATTCATGCACGGGGGGGTCCTTCAGCCCAGCCTGCACCCTCTACAATCCAGGACCCCTCGGGGGATGTCTGACTGACGGTTTAGGCCCGATCCAAGGAATCAGGCCTAAACCGGCAGTCGGACATCCCTCTCACAATCCTGGACTGCTGGCTCCTAATTGCTCACCTGCCTGCCTTCCTGGTCGCTCCTAACTGTCCCCCTGCCCGCCAGCCTAGTTGCCCCTCACTACTGCCCCTGCCAGCCTAATCGCCCCCAACTACCCCCCCTGCCGGTCGCCCCACGCAGCCTGCTTGTTCAGTTGTTTCGTCATCCCTCACTAACCCCCCTGCCGGCCTGGTCACCCCATGCAGCCTGCTTGTTCAGTCATTTGGTCATCCCTCACTAACCCCCCTGCCAGCCTGGTGTAGGCAGCCATCTTGTGAGGGTGTGATGGTTAATTTGCATATTACCTCTTTATTATATAGGATTATGCTTAGCATGTAGAATGTGATCAGTTCATATTCACTGAGTGACATATTGAGTGAATAAATAAACATGCATTGATATTTATGTAGATGTCTGAAAATTGGTCTGTCCTTGCTGCTTCTGTCCACTAGGAGACAGGCTTTATCCATGACAGAATGAGCCACTATTTAAGTCTCCCCAGAGCACCTGGAACAGATGGCCATGTAGCCAAGATTTTCATTATTTATGATTTACTTCATAGACTAGTAAGCTGTTTTTAAGAAGCATATTAATTTGATTACAAAAGTAATATGCTATCATTGCAAAAAAAAGGGAAGGGATGCAAAAAAGTCAACTTCAATATTTTTTCTCAGTGATAATAACTGTGACCATTTTTACATATGTCCTTTCATATTTTTCTAATGTGTGTATGTGAAAATTGAAAATATGCATTATCTCTTTTACAGCTGGCTTTTTCTCATGTCACCACATGATTTCTTACACCCTGAAATTTGTCTCTTAATGTGTGACTTAGCCACTGGTCGGGGAGGGCAGGGGCCTCAGATTTTGTGTGCTGCACAACACCAGCTTGCCATCCACACAGGCTATGACAGGTAGATGCCTAAGAACTGGATTTAGTAAGCAATAGAGAAACAGGGAAGACATCTGACTTCTCCCATCTCCTTTTCCAGCCCCCTGGATGGACTGTTCTTATCTCTTACCTGGACAATTAATTGTCTGATCCTATACCAGCAGCCCCCACTCCCCTGCTTAAATGCCTCATGTGGAGTTTTACATTCTGCTCTCAGTGTAAGAACAGAAGTCCATAGTTTAGTCCTAAGACCTGCATGATCTGGCCCGACCACCTCTCCAGCATCACTTCACACCACTCTCCTCTCTCCCTGGCCTTCAGCCCTCTGTCCCCCACCTCCACCCCTCATCCCCACGTTTCTTTTAGCCCTTCCTGTCAACTAGGCGCAATGAAGCACTTAGGTCCAGGGATCTGTCTGCTTGGATTCAAATCCTACCTGTACCATTTCTCTACCACATGGCTGTGATCGAGTTATCATCTCCTGCCCCCACCCCATCTAGAAAATGGGAGTCAAAATATTACCTAATCCCATGGGGATTACCTGATTTGAAATATGTAATCACTGAGAATAATGCCTGGCACCTAGGAAGTGTCCCTAAAAGAGTTAGTCATGACCATTACTCACTCTCCTGATCTCAGCTCAAACAACACTTTCTTAGGGAAGCCTCCTCTGACCCCCTCAGGTCCAGTCAGGTCCCCACCAGCCAAGCACCCAGCCCAGCATATGCTCCCACCACCCATGCACTTCTGCTCTGAGCTCCATGAGTACTTGGGGTTCCCCAGGGCTACAGGTCATTGGCTGGAGATTGCTGTCCCTCTGGACTGTGTGGTACAAGAGGCATGGCAAGCCTGCATCATCTCTCATTTGATCTCTGAGGGTCAACCTGGGACACTGGAGGGATGCAGTCTTCCAAGGACTCCTGATGCTTAATTCGTGCTGGTATCAAATAACTGCAAATGTGTGTGCTGCTTCTCCATGTCGACAAAGAACAGTTGTATTCTCAGTTTCCAAAATGACTCTGAATTAGTACTGTTGTTACATCCATTTTAGATATAGAAGAGGACTTTGGGATTCAGAGTGCTTAAATGACTTCCCCAGGGTCGTGGAGCTGGGCTTGGAACCCATGCAGACCTGCTCACCACCTTGCCTGGGTTCTCAGACTCTCATGTGCATTAGAGGTAGCTCGAGGCTGTGTTAAAACCCCAGAATTCCTAGAGCCGTCAGTCTGCGATGGGGCCTCAGAATTTGTGTTTCTGTAAGTTCCCAGGGGCTGCTGCTGGTCCGTACAGACCACAGAGAGCCACTGTGCTGCCTGTCAGCAACACCCTAGAAAGAAGTTTTCAGTGGCACCCAGGGTGAAACTGCAAGGTGTGTCTCCCCTATGCCCCCCCCCCCCCCCCTCCGGGCCCCAACTGCCTCCCTGCCTGAGTACATTATTTATCTTTACTTTCTCACTGCAAAAACATTCAGTGACTTACGAAGCCATGAGGCCTGTCCAAAGTCCCCATGCTACCTGGGCCTGCCTCCCTTTCTTGCCCCATTTTTGTCCCTGGGCATCTCAAATAGCAGCTGCTAGTTCTGTCCGCATGTAGCTGGATTAAGCCATCCACACTTGAGGCTGATACGGGAGTGGGGAAGCAGGGTGGTGGTGGGTGCCAGCCGGGTATACCCAGGGGTGTGTCTGCTGAAATCAGAGGGAAGGCATGTTTTCTTATTCTCACAAAGGCACCCAGGCTGGCTGCACCCCCAGGAAAGAGGTTGTTGAGTGAATTGATCTTGGTGCTTCTTCCTATTTTGATGAACTTTCAGCTCCATTGAAAATATCCCTTTTGATCACTTAGCTCCTTACTGAAGAATGAAATATACGAACTCCATATTGCAACCTGCCAATTCTCCACCTGCCTAGGCACTGCCTCACCATCACAGTTAGTGCAAACAAGTCCAGCGAAAACAAAAACCCTATTCTTGAGCCAAGAGCCTGGAGAATCTGCTCATACCTGATCAGGAGCTTGAGACACAAGTGCATCGGGGAAGGTTACTCAGGAGTGTGTGCTCCGGCTAACGCTGGCTCTGAGGAAGCCAGAGTCCCTGTGCCCCTCTGCTCAGCAGCTTGCTGTAGCCCTGGGTGGGCTGTTTCTTCACTGTGCAGTGAGGTTATGTAACTGGCAGCTCAACTGTTTCATGTGACCACTCTCCTGGTTTAAGTATCTGAGTTGGAACCCCACATTTCCTCCATTATCTGTTATTGTTTTTTTTTTTATCTTGCCCCAAGATCTGTCAAACATGTGAAATATTCACTTAACCACCCTCTGCTCACATCACACTGGCCGCTCATGGTGCACAGATTCTCTTTGGATCTTAACAAATTATAACCCTGGGGGCCCTCATGTCAACCTCACAATGCCTGGCACCTGGAGGTTTCAGCCAGCAGCTGTTTAGTTGACTTTACTTGCTGGAGAAGATGGGTGGTATTTAAGAGTAGCCATCTCCCCGTCTCAGCTTGTACAAGTCTGACCTGCCCTGGTCCAGGGCATTGGATCAGTCATGTCCTAACATCACTTTTCCAGCCTGGCTTGCTCTTGCTTTTGTGGGATGAATGGAATGGCTGTGTAGTACAGGATTTGACATGAATATTTTATTTCTGCACTAAAAACAGAGTCCATGTCAACAAAGAACAGCTATATTATACCTTTATTTAAGCAAAAATCTGATTACATGCTTAATTCTGTGATGGAGCCCAGAAGATTAAATAGCCCCTCTAAACTTCAGTCTCCTTATCTCTTGAAGGAAGTTGGATTACAATAATCTCTAAGGATTTGTGCAGTTGGAACACACATGGTTATTACTCACATCATAAAACCACTTAAAGGAAACTCCCCATTTTGCTGGTGAGTCATTCAGTAGCATTCTTCAAGTCAGTCTCTGGCAAGCCACTTAACTTGTTCAGACCTCAGTTTTTTCAGCTGTAAGGTTAGAATAACAGTGGCTGACACACCCACTTTTACACTGGAAGTTTCTTATGAAAATCAAGTAAGATAACTAGGTGAAAGTATCAACCCTCCAGTGCCATCCAAAGCAAGGGACTATCTTCTTTATTTCCCATTTATACATGAAAGTGTTAAGAAATATTAGCAATTTTAGAAGAACTAAACTGCTACGTGTGGACTTGTGGACGTAGGACTCTTTCATTAGCTTGCTTGATAGTCACTCAGGGATGGAAGGAACTCCAATGGAAAACTGACCCATTAGTCCTTCGCTCATCTCCTTTCCCCTGAATCCCTGAGGGAGGGCAGCCTTGAGCAGACACACCCACTAAAACTGCCCTTTGGTGCTCTTTGTTCTTGTCTGCCTGGGGCCACTTTAGCCAGATCTCTCGAAGCCTGTCTGCCTCCAGGCCCCCATTTCTGGAATAGGAAACTGGGGATGGTGTTGAAATCATGAAAGATCAAAGGATAGAACACCTCAGGCCAGTTCTCCTTTCTCATTTCTTCTGTCTGGTGAATGTCACAACTACATGAAGGGCAGAACTGGGAAGAGACTAGAGAAGGTGTTACAACATCCAGGCTTAGGAAATCTTTGCAAACGTTTTCCCAAGTCACATTGTATTGTAACCGCTCAAAAACTTGATTTCTTTAATGTGGACTCATTTCTTTAATGTGACCTTTGCTCCTTTCTTTCCTCTGGACTTAAACTGGCCTTGTCCACTCTAATAGCACCATGACTCATCTGCCTGCCTCTTCCTCGCATGTCCACTCACTTCCTTAATTACTAAGCCCTCAGGATATCAGATTCTGGTCAGCATCAGTCTTAAGTACAAAGCCTCAGGTCTGTTGACTACAGAAACATAGTTTCAGTCAAGCTAAAAAAGCAATTTTGACTTCAGCTGTGTTTCAGCCTAAGGCCCATCCATGAAAGTGGAATTGTTACAGAAGGCCAAAGAAATACCAAGCACGCTTCCTAGAGAAAGGGAGGGACCCCGTTTATTAACACTAGTGGACTCTGGGAATAATTTCCAAATCAGAGTGAAGTAACATGCAGAAAGCCTGTCTATATATATCCCACTGGGGTCTATGTCTTGCAGATATGGTCCCGCCCCCTTTCTCGGGCTTTCAGGAAGGCCCCCACGTGTTGGGGGTCCCCAGGCCAGATCCGATGATCTGTCCTGGGGCCAGCAATAATGACCTCCCCGCCACCCCAGGGCAGTGCATTGTTCACAGTTTTTATGGCCTGACACGCCTTGCAAGACTAGTTTCCTCCTCAGAATGACTCTACGAAACCAGACAGTACGATGCCATGGCTGACACAGGACGTAATATATTGATCAAATACTCCCTATCCTGGCCCAACCAATCAATAGAACCCACAACCCCACCTCCCTTAGTCACCACGATTAACAATTTCCCCCTAAATAACCCCCTGAAAGCCACTGGAAGCCCTGTTTTAGAGCACCAGCACACCTGTGTATCCAGGCTTGCCACCATTTCCTTTAAAAACCCTTCACTTTCCTTGTTGCAAACTCCTGTTCACATTTTATTGGGCTTTGATGAATAGGCAAAAGAACCTTTTGTGTTTGGTAACAACTGTTAGGTGGCCCAGGAAAGCGGCGGCGAGGAAAAGAAAGAGAATCGAGAGAATCAGAAAGAAAAAGGAGAAGTTTATTTGCGTTCTCGGGCGAGACCCACCGGCCCAAAAGGTGGGGCCAGTGAATTTCGCGACTTCAGGGAGGGAGGGACATCTCTTTATTCAGGTGTTTGGTGAGGGCGGGGGCCTGAACTGAGGAAGTGCCCGCAGCAGGGATCATCACACATTCAACTGAGGGAGTCTCGGCCGCAGGGGGTGGGCGGCACATTCAGGAATGGGTCAGTATCTTGTGCGGGGATCTCTGTGAACTTCAAGGAGAAGCAGGTATCTGTGTCTGGCACGCTGACCCGTGAGAGATTCCAGATCTGTGAGAAATTCCAGAGGAAGTCCATTGTCTCATCCCATGTCCGCATGTATCCGATCCCGGGCTCCCTCCGACCTAACAACAACGTTTGAACTGGGAGTGTTATCTGACTCCAGGGTGGACGACAATTGCCTAGGATTCTGCAGGACAACCAGCTCTGTCTTCTAAGTCAGGGCTACTCAGTGGGGTTCCCAGCCCAGCAGCAGCAGCAGCCCCCAGAGCTGTGGAGATGCAGCAGGGAGGCCAAGCCCCAGCCCACTGAACCAGGAATCTGGGTTTTAACAAGGTCTGGAGAGATTTTTGTGCCCAATAAATTTTAAGAACCAACATTCTAAGTTATTCCAGGACACTTTCGTGCTAGCTAGGGAAATGGGTTGTGGTTCAGTAACAGGTATTATGAAATAGCTGCTCCGGTTCCCTGATTCTTCTCTGTCTCGGGACCCTCACAGGGACTTCCCTTCTCTCTCACCTGGAAGACTTGCTTGTCTTCCCACCGTTCCAGAGAAATAGCAGGGCAGCACCGGATGTCCTAAAGACCAAGGAGGAGGAGGCAGACATCTCCTTTGCCTGCCCACTGCCCACCTCCAACTACACTCAAAAACCTGGTCTCCAGAGAGCAAATCCACTCCCTTCTCACACCCTCTCTTTCTGAGTTTCAAATCTCTTCCTGTGAGGAAAGTCCAGGACACCCCAAGCTGGACGTCCCTCAGCAGAGAAGTACCTGACCTAACTCAGCTGTCTGTGTGCCCACAGCCCACTCTGTTCCTTACTTTTGGCCCTCCCCTTCCTTCTGGGTTTCTGAGGAAAGATCCTAGCGGGGCCTGGCAGAGGGAAGAAGTGTGTGGGACAACTCAATGTGCTGCACAAGGCCAGGTTGGGGTGGAGTATGCTGTCTGCAAGGACAGAGGGAGCCCAGTTGCAGCAATAAGTGGTGGTGAGCTGAGACGTCGAGGCCTCAGAGGAAAAGAATGGCAAGAGAAAGCTGGCCCAGGGCTCTGTAAAAATACTTTTAAATAAATATTTGTTAAGGCTTAAAGATATGCTTGTACATTAATGATTATAACTTCTAAGTAAATAACATTTTTTACATAAACTTCATGTAGAGTCCTTTATTGGATTGCAGTCCTTGCATAACCATGTTTGGGTAGGGAGAGCCACTGGCCGAACCTTCAGCAATGTTCCCCTCCCGCAGTGCAGGACACACTTGCAGAGATTGGCTCCAACAGTGACAGTGGACCTTCAGACTTTTGTGTACACATTTCAACAACCGCTTTCTTCAGGGACATTATGTTCCCGCTCCTCTAAGTGCGTGTTGCCAGGGGGAACTGTGAGCTTCTCTCAGTCCACCTGGCCCAGCCCTGGGCTGGGAGGGAAACTCATCCAGTCATCTTTGTTTGATGCCCCACCTCAGACCCTGATCCTTGGAACGAGTTCTTTTCTGGAACAGCGAGCAAGCCTCCTTAGTCATGGTGATCAGAGTTGTAATAATGCATTTCCTGCTTTGTGAAGAAAGCCAGTGTGATGAAATAAGGCAGACCCTGGGAAGGAAACCAGTGAGAGAAGCCTGGGCTTATCTGAGGTCTTAGTGAAGACTTCTAGGCCAGTCACCCCACTACCGTTTCTGTGGGAGTGCCAAGCTTTCAGTAACCCTACCCTTTCTTTCCACTTAATCCAGTTTATGTCAAGTTTCTATAACTTGCAACCAAGAGTTATAACTAACAAATAGTGAGGGCTAGGTTGGGGATAAGGTCCGTGGAGGCCATTATTCAGCTGTGACATAGGAGCTGCCAGAGTGTAGAGAATAAAGGCAGGTGGAGAGGGGAGATCAAAACCTCATACCATTGTTTATCGATAATTTGGGATTTCCTATTGGAAAAGCTTCAAATTTATTTTGAAATGCAGACATGTAACTGCACAGGAACTTGATGCTAGATTCTGATCAGTATCAAGCAGTCTTAAGAACAATGCCAGGGCTAACCTCAGGGCCTGATACAATGACTAACTACCCTCTACCCTGGCCCCAGTCATTCAGTAGAGGCCAGGACCCCAGCTCCCTTAGTCACCATGGTTAATGATTTCTCCCCTATATAACCCAGCTCCTTCCTGGAAGCCATTCAGAGCCAGTTTTCAGAGCATCAGCTCACCTGTGTCTCCAGGTTTGGTGCCATTTCCTTAAATAAATCTTTAGTTCCTTTGCTGGAAACTCCTGTCCGTGTCTTATTGGACTTTTATGTGTGCAGGCAAATGGATCCCTATAGGCCAATAACAGGAAAAAAAGAGGATCTTTATCTCTAAGAACTGCAAAAGTCAGCTGGGAACAACATTAAACTCTATAATTTTTTTGAGATTTCAATCAAAAGTGGCCAGTAGTGGCTGCTCTTCCTCTCTTAACATCAGTCCCTCTTCCCCCCAGGCCTGTCCATCTGTCCCTCTCCTTGCCCTGATACCTCAATGGCTCACTGAGGTGTGCAGAGAGATGGCAACGAGAGCATGGGTTTGGAGTCAAGACTGGTTTGAGTGCTGGCTCATCATCTCTATACTCTGAATATCAGCCTCTTCACTGCTAAAACTGAGCTAATGACATTTACTTGTAGCTCCAGGGAGGAGTCAAAATCGTTACTATAAAAATGCTTAGCACACAGAAGATGTTCCATTATAAATCTTGAAAGACCCCTGTGAAATACCCATTTCTAAAGACTTTTCTTTCTAATCCTGGGTATTTCCAGAAGTGGCCAATGTTTCAATGTGCTGGGACCAGTCCAGCTGTGACTTCTCCCTTAACCTTTGAAGCCAGGTGTGCCAAACTTTTCTTCTGTGATTTACTTCTGGCTGTTCTTCCCCTTGTGTTGCTAAAACATAAAGAAGTAAATCTTAGTGCGGGGTGACTGTCTCTGTTCTAGCACAAAGATTAGGTCACTTACAGATAACCAATGTTGTCTCAGATAGTGTCATAGGACTGAGTCACTGAATCCAGCTCCTACAGTAATCAGGTCTCACTCACTGCCCATGTGACAGAACTTGACCAGAGTGGGAAAGGAAAAGATCAAAATCACAGTTATTTTGATAGAGATATGTTTAATCATAAGTTTTTCCATTAATATACCTAGTAAGCACCATTCCCTAATTTAATAATCTTGATAATACTGTCTGCAAACAAACAAAAATAATAACACCCTAAAAAATAACAGTAGCTTACGGTTATGGACAGTTTTACTTGGGAAATGGCTTCATCCATTAACTATGTGATTTACAGACAAGTTAACACCTCTGCTGACGCTGTGCACTTAATCAAATTCCCATGACATAATGTAGTTCCCTCAGACTTTCTATGGAGATTCTGGGTTCACTGGAGAAAGATCAAGAGGTTTCCTTTGAATTGAGTGTAGAAATTGAAGTGGGAGGTCAGCATGTCATTTTAGAATCTCTACCTCCCAGTACAGCACCTCAATTTAGATCAATTTGGTCACTGGGCCTGTTTACTAAATGGTATCCATCCATCCATTCATCCATCCATCCATCCATCCATCCATCCATCCATCCATCTATCCATTTATTCTTTTGTTTTCCTCCTTCACTTATTTAACAAAGATTCAATGTATGTGTCAAGAATATAAAAATCAGTAAGAGAACTTCTAAGTTAAGTTGTCAGAATGAGTACACACATAATTAAAATACTTTCACATGTAATTGTAAAAGAGTTGCTGAAATCATACATTTAGTCATAACAGTTAGGATTGGTTCAATGCCATCTCCTAAGCAAAGTCCCTTAATTAGAATTTATCTTCCTTTTCTTTATATTCCAAAAGGGCTGGTACAGAATCCTTCATATTACAGTACTTTTCTGAACTATGTCCAGCACAGCCAGGAGTGAACCTGAGGAGGGGCGGTGAAAGATTAAAGAAAACAGACAAGAGAATACAGTTGGGGCTAGGTGGATCACTGTGCCTGGATGTGGAAACAGTGACACAGCCTGTAAGCTGAGTTTTTACTAGTATTTTATAGTCAGATCACACAAAGCAAAACAAGGGCAAGATGTTTACAACGTTCTTGTGAATTTCAAATCTGCTTCTTTCCTGTTGTTGCCATTCTCTGAACTCTATCAAGCTTGTTTAGGCAGCACTTACTGCACCCTCCTGCAGCTCACATCCTTTAGCTACTTAGGACTGCAGGGTCGAACTATAAGGTCAAGCTTACAACCATAGCCTTTTGGCTATAATTGTGCTGGGAGGGCTTTGCCCTCCAAGCTGGGACTTGTATATGGCTTTGCCACAAGTCAGTCCAAGGCTTGAACCTGTCCGAATGCTGTAGCCACTCTCCACATTTTTCATGGTCTGTTTTATATTTTGTTTAAATTATTAGGATCTGAAGAAGCTACAAAAATAAAGAAGTGGGTTTTGCCCTCAAAGAGTTTATCATCTCTTAGCAGCTTTAAAATGGGGACACCAGTGATCATTCAAAGAAGTATCTGGTAACTGTTAAAGGAGGTGTGAGCAAAGAGCAATAGAAGGCCAAGGATACGAATGAAAATATTGCTTTACGAAAAGATGCCCCTTCCTGCTGCTTGAGTAGCTCTAACAATTCGGATTCCAGGATATCTCAGAGGGTCGAGTAGGACTCAGTGTTTGCACTGTGAGAGCTAGGGCCACTGAGAAAAAGAAGATATCTCTTTATTCAAGTGGAGGAGGCATATTTGATAGAGGACTTGAAGGCTAACTGGTACTTCAACAGGTACAGATAGTAGATATCAGCATTCTAGAAAGGGGAAAAGGCATGAATGGTTCTGCTTTAGTATAAGCAAACAAACAAAAATAATAACAGTCTTTATCTAGTCTTTATCTAGTTTTGCTGTCTGAAAGAGCTTGTATAGAATTAGTATTATTTCTTCCTTAAATGTTTGATAGAGTTCAACAATGAAAGCTATCTGGACCTGGAGTTTTCTCAGTGGGAAGGTGTTTAACTACAAATTCAAGTCCTGTGACTGGTATAGAATAGTCAGGTTATAAGTTATTCTTGATGAGCTTCGCTAGTTTTATATTTCAATAAATACATTTATCTCATCAAAGTTGTTGAATGTTTTAAAGTTTTTTTGTATTTTCTTATTATCTGTAGAGTTTATTGTGATATCTTCTGTTTCATTCTTGATATTTGTAATTTGCATATTTTCTTTTTGTTCTGATCAGTCTGGCTAGAGGTTTATCAATTTTATTTATATCTCAGAAAACTAGCTCTTGGCTTTTAATTTTCTCTATTTATTCTGTTTTTTATTTGATTGATTTCAGCATATTTATTTTCTTTGCTTAATTTGGGCTCATTTTTCTCTTCCTCTTCTTGTTTCTTGGGATGAAAGCTCAGATCATCAATTTGAGACTTTTTTTTCTATTTTTAATTTCTATCTAAGCACTACTTTCATTGCACACCACACATTTTAATGTTATTTTTTATTTTAAAAATAAAATTCAAAATAAATAAATAAAACCCAGTTCAACATACTTCTTTATTTCTCTTTTTATTTTTACTAGAGCTCGTGGGTTACTTTCAAGTGCATTTTTTTACTTTCTAAATATTTGGAGATTTTTTTCAGATATATTTTTACTTTAATTCTATTGAAGTCAGAAGAAAAAACTTTATATGATTATATCATTTTAAATATATTGAGATTTGTTGTATGGCCCCAAATATGGCCTATTTTGGGGCCATAAAAGAATGTGTATCTTGAAGAGAATGTGTATTCTTTTGTTGGGTGAATGTCCTGCAAAGGTCTATTAGATTGGTCTGATTTATAGTGGTGCGCTATTCTATACTCACTGATCTTCTGTCTACTTGTTCTATCACTTAATGAGTGATACATGTTCAAACCTCTAATTATCATAGCGGGTTTATCTATTTCTCCTTTCAGTTTTATCAGTTTTGTTCAATGTCTTTTGACTCATTATGTGCATAAACAGAAATGAATTTTTGGGGGAAATCTATAATTCTTCACAACTGTGTGGTTAGTGAGGATGGGAGTGTTGGTGATATAGAAGGAAGAATGAAAATAAATCTGTACTTGTCTGATGTCTGTGCATTCAGGTATTTATGGAGGTCACCAAACCAGAATATCATAGCCAGGGCCAGCCTCAGGCCAGTGTTTTTTCAAAGTCTGTGTTAAGGGCTCATTGTTTGTCATTTCCACAGAGCCCAGAGATCTCAAGATCTTTCTTCCACTCATGTCTTGTTCTCAGATCCTCAGTCCTACAAAGATCAAATGACTGATCTTCACTAAGATATAAATGATAACTAAGGACTATTATTCTGAGTAAGCATGATTATTTTAAAGAAGACAAAGTTTTAAGTCTTAGATGTAGGTTAACCATGAAGTTTCAGGCATTGGCCAGGAATTGAAGAGTCTCAGGAGGTGGCAGAGCTGGTATCCTCAGGAGCCGCTGCAGATGATCAGCACTTCTACCTGGCTCAGACCAACGTGGTTTCAGGTACAGTAGGTGCTCAGTGTCCTCCAAATTTGCACTGCAACTAGTTAAGAATCTTCTAACATTTTTACTGTGGGGACAAAAGGGGCCACATGCTAACCTGACAAGATCAGGGAAGGCCTTCATGGCAGTCTTACAGACCTAAAGTAACCACAAAGGATGGTCTGAAATTAAACTTTAACTAAAAGCAGTTATGGTGGGTAGTTACATCCTAGGCTGGTATCTTCACTGAGAAGGTCAATCTTTACCTTAACTAAGCCTATCTGTCTTTTTGCATCTATCTATCTATATAAAAGCCTAATATGCAAAGTGTCCCCTCGGGAGTTCGACCAACCGAGAGTTTGATCACTGACTATGACATGTGCTGACCACCAGGGGGTGGCACGGAATGAAGGGAGGCCCTGGCCAGCAGCCGTCAACCACTGGGGACCCTACCTGTGCATGAATTTTGTGCACTGGGCCTCTATTGATAACATATCCTTGAAATGTCTGGGTAACTTGTAACTTCCCAAGGGGTCCTTCATTGTTATTGTTATCATGTTAATTGTTGACTGTTGACTATCCTGTACCCACCTAAGTATGTGTCTATCATTTTACTTTTTATCCAATCCCAGGGGTGCTCTCCCCACCCCCCTGCTTTGCTTTCTCCCACCTCTCTAATCTATCACCAATGGATTTCATGTAACTCACCTATGTTCCCTCCTTTGATTGCAATGTATAAAAATAGATAAGAAACTGCCATTCTCTGGAGCATTATCCCAATCTGCTGAGGTTCTGATTCCTGGCAATTGTTGACAGTTTGGCTCAAATAAACTCACAAAAATTCTTTACAGGTTTCAATGTTTTTATGTTAACAACTGCTAGAAATATAAAACATGCCTTGTTGCTTTGTGTTAAAAATTTAAAGTACCATACTCTTCCTGCTCTTCAGACAAATTCATTTCTGGCCAAACTCCTTACAGCAAGCACATGAACCTGAACCTGAACCTGAACATGAAATGTCACCATTGCTTTCCCCCAGTATAAATGCATTCTCTGCCACAGGCCTCACAGGTAGTATTTTTAAAAGTCAATGGGAATTTGTCCCATAATGCTTCAAATTCAAACCAAAGTTGAAATGCAATAATGGCAGTGAATGTCAACTTCCTAGCTTATAATTAAGCCTGATGAATCTGTTACCATATCTGCTGCCTGATAATTCAAGAACATAAAAGGACTTTATTCTGTGTAGGAGGAACAGAATTGAGAAGCTTTGCTGAAGTTATAAAAACAATGAAAAGAAGAGATATGAAGCCAACAAGGAAATTGTTTCCAGGCAACATGTTTGGTTGTCAAAGAGATAGATAGAGCTGTATTCAATAATAACCTTTGAGTAATCTTTGATAATAGCCCATAATTATCTGAGCTAGAAAATGTCTATGCCATGAGTGGGTTAAGGCAAATACTTTTCCAAAGAACTCAAGGGTCCAGCTCTCACGCTTCTTTCCATAAATATGAACCATCCTATAAATATTAGGGCTTCTGCATATTTGAGGAGTGTAGTGTCCTTGCTAACTAAAACACTTTATGTCTTTTCTTTTCTTTCTTTCTTTTTTTTTTTTTTTTTTTTTAGGGTTATACCCCCAGCTCTACATAATATTTTTACTTAGCACAATGAACTGCAGTCACAGGAATTACCCAAATTGTGCCAAATATCTTGTTTTGCAAGCCTGGAAAAGTTTTGCCATCTTGATGACCAACATGTAGCGAGTGAGTCCTATTCATAAACGGAACTATGACCACACACGAAGAATGCAGGATGCTAGGGTTTGAAGGAATTTACAGAACATTGGGCTCACATTCTTCTTTTTCCCCCATGAGGAATGTGGATTCCATGATTGATATGCCAATACCCATCTCTTTTTGCCCTTCGAGTCTACCGTTCTAAATAGGACCTGATCCTTATGTTGAGAGTCCTCTGCAGCTGAGCTCATCCTATCATTTTCTTCCATTAAAGGGCTCCCAGACTACAAAGACTTGGCCATCCTCAGCCACTACCATGTACATTAATACATTGGTACACAGGAACCTTTATATACCAACCTGAGCAGTGGTCTTCAAGACAAGGAGTAAATATTACCCAGAGGTTGTCTTGAATACATCCCCATCCCTCTGTTGTAGGCAGTTAGACACACATGAGCACAGCAAGGGCGATGTGTGCTGTGCCAGCACAGCCAAGGGTCCGGTGAGCCTGAGGGGGGGCGGCAAAGGATGTAGAAAAGACAAAGAGAATAAGCTGGGTCTAGGTGGATCTTCCTGTGCCTGGCTAAGGCCACAGAGAGAGATCCAGACAACAAGTGGAGCCTTTATTTTATAGCCAGAGGTAAACAAGGTAGTGGTCACCATAGTTACAACGTTCTTGTGAGTTTCACTTGTTTTGGCAGCACTTGCTACATTCCCTCAGCCCATTAGCTACCCAGATAAGATCTAGGGAGCATCATAAGGTCAAACATAATTATGCTAAGAGGACTGTGCCCTCTAAGCTGGGACTTGTTTGTGGCTTTGCCAACAGGTCAGTCCGAGGCTTAACCCTATAGCCGCTCCCTACATGATGGGCCAGTTATAGAAATTCACCAGGGCCAAAAGCCCTGGGTACCTAGCAAAGAACAATTGTAGGGTGAGACCTTACCCCTAGGGTGACCTTTTTTCCCCTAGCATGTCGCTGGTCACGTGGTTTGGACCCCCTGACCTTTCCTCCCTAGGATAGCATCTACTAATAGGCCTCAGTTGTATCTCAGCTCCAGGGCCAGAAAAGCAGAAAAACCAGATAAGCAACAAGGCTGACCTCAGGACCAGCTGAATTCAATAATGACCTCCTGCCCTAGCACTGACCAATCAATCCATGGAGACCCCGACCCTAAAAGAGCATACCTGGAAAGCTGTGGATATTCTATTGAGATCTTCCCCTGGGACCTGACCCCTTAAAACACCTTTGGCCAGAGAACCCAGTGGCCTCTCCCTCCTGGGAGCACCCCGGGCGTTTCCCTTCCCCCACCCTGCCGCATCCCCCCCAGGTGCCTTACCATTACCTTCCTCACTCTTAAGCTCCAAGGGACCTTCCTTTACCTCTATCACTTGTTTCCTAAGCCCATTTCTTCTACAAATTACTTCTTCTACCTCTGTGATTCTCCAAATAAATGTTCTCTTATAGTTTGAGTCTTGGCTCTGAATTCTTTCATAGCCAGAACTCAAGTACCAAGGTTGCTGAACTCAGGTCTGGTCTGACACCTCTGGTCTAACAGCTGGTGCCATTCCCGCTGCCCACAACACCTCCACTATAATGAGTGCAGTGTGATGGCTGAGAGCACAGACTCTGGAGAAAGACTGTCTAGCTTGAACCCTGGCTCTTTGTGACCTTTGACAACTTGCATAAGATCTCTGTTTCTCAGTTTTGTCACCTGTAAAATGAGGATATTGACACCATCAGATTGTTGAGAGGATTAAATAAGCTCATAGCAAGTTTAGAAAAGTATCATGTAAGCACAATGTAGCATGAGGTATTATCTTCATTTCAGAGTTTGATCTATTTCAATATCATTGTTGACCCTGTCACAGCACAATCTCCCCAGGGTTGCAATTGAGAATGTGGAAGGGCTCTGCTCAGAAAGCCCACCGTGGGCAGGGAGCAGGGTTTGGGGAGGAGTGATGGGAAGAGAAAGAAGGACCTTTCTTTTTCCTTGGGGTTTCCACTCTCCTGTGTGAGCTCCTTGGTTGCTAGGTTAGTGGTAATGTGAATTACCAAATTGTTTGGCTTTTTCCCTCTAGGACTTCCTGTGTTAGCACTGATTTTGATTTACTTTCAGTCTTTCAGCTCTTCTTAAATGTAGCAGCAAAGAAGCCTTGCCAAGAGTTTTATTCATTGTTGTTACAAAAACTGGCTGAATATCTCAGAAAGAGAAAGGTGCTGCTTACCTGGTGACAGGATGCTCATATTTGTTAGGGTTGCTGAAGGAGGAACGCACGAGACCAAAAGTGGTAAAGAATTATAAATTTATTAGGTCATTTGGAAACCAGATGGGCTGAGCTCCCAAATGGTGCCAGCACCCAGGGATGCGGGTCAGATATTTTAAAGGACTCTAGGTGGGCTTTTTCAGAGGGGAATTCTCTGGGAAGGTCTGGATCCTGGGTAAGTCCTGGTCTTAGCAAATGGAATGTGGTCTAAGCAAAAGGAAATGTTGGCTGTGAAGTGGTCTAAAGGTCAGTTTCCCAGGGAAATAGGTATCGATTCAGTGATTTGATCACACCTAACAATATTTAGAAGGCTTTCTTAACATCCAAGAGAAAAGAGCAGTGAGAAAAGGAAAAAAACCAAATGGGGCCAGAATCCTTTGTTAGGGTGTGTACACACAGAGCTTTAGTCTTAAAAGATATTGCTTTCCTCACAAGGTAAATGGATCATTTAAAATAGATTCATCATGGGCTCCACACACACTTACACACAAAATGTAACAGTAAGTCCAACAGTATATGGAGACAACTCCTCTAAGGTCAGAAGAAAGTAGAGGAGAGCATACGTTGGGAAGGGTCTGTGATTTCTAGGGTGCTGGGAGAATCCTATTTCTTGATCTGGGTGCTAAATACATGAGTGTACTCATTTTGTGAGATATTTTTGAGCTGTACTATTTAAAAGCATTGGAGATACCATATAAAACACTAGCTAATTCTTAGCAGATGTCATCAAAATATAGACATTTGAAAAGAACTTTATAAGTTCTATACAGTCAAACAAAGGTAATCCCTAGTTAGGAAGATGGACGGTTGCAACAATTAAACAAAACTAACATAAAAAAAGCAAAAAAGACAACTGAATGGCAACATGTGACTAAGTCACCAGGTTCCAGAATTAACCCATCCCACCCCAAGGCAAAATCTGTCCCTCTCCCTTTGAAAGTGCTATGCCTCTGCCCCACCCCTCTCACTCTACAATGGTGATTTGTTTATGGTACTTGTCTTCCGGAATAGACAGCCACCTTTGCACCTTCACTTTTCTTATTTATTTTTTCGTCTTTAGCATCTAGGGCAAGGAGAATCACACACTTTGGTGCACATTTCCACCTGTTGAGTGAAGAGGTAGACAGAGGACTTGGAATTTGGGTTTTGGTCAGGAACCTTCCTAGTCCCTGTAGAATCACAGGGCCACAGGGCCAAAGGCCCCTGAGAGGCCACCCACCCAGTCCTTGTCCCTAACACCTGGATAAATAAATGACTGACTGGCTCTCCTGCGATACATCTTAGAGACTATGCCTTTGTTAAATATTGTATGTTGCAAAGAGTTACATCTGGGACTCTCATTCACTCATGTGACAACCACATTTATAACTCCTCCCACACCTCTCTTCTGAGGTCTGGATCCACATGTCCACTTCCTGCATGGAGTTCCCTTCTGAAGGACCTAGTGTTCGTGACTAAACTCTCAACTTCCCACCAGACCTGCCCTCCCATCAAAGCAGCAGCATATATATACACTCAGTTGCTAGAAAGCTGGAAGAAAACCTTAATAATTCATGTCCTTTCAACCTTCACAATTTATCTACTGCTAAGTGCTGCTTCCAAGTAGATCTCAAATCCATCTCTTGATATCCAACCTCACAGTGCCCTGTTTGAAGCTCCTCTCGTCTCTCACTACTGGAATAGACCCTAAGTAATTCTCAAATTTCCACTTCTGGCTACCCTCCAATCTGTCTTCACCTGGCATGCAGAGGAAACACTTTTCATGTAAATTAGTTCATATTGCTGTCTGCTTTAAAACAGCCCCCTTGCTCTTGTCTTCACTTATTACTATCTAATTACAGAAGGGTTTCTTAACCCTGTGCCTTTGCACTTACTCTTCCCTTTAGAGGGGAGACCCACCTGCTCCAAGGTTAGCTATGCCTGGGTATTCACAGCTCTGTTTCATCAGTGTACCCAGTGGAGTAGATATCAGAAAATATGCACTAATCTATAATAATAAAGGCATAATATGCTAATTAGACTGGATGTCCTTCTGGACAACCTTCCAGATGAAGCCAGGGCTGCGAGGGAAGCCCGGGTCTCAGGTGCCAGAGGGAAGCCGGTGCTGGCAGCCAGGGGAAGGAAGGCCTACTCTTGCACGAATTTCATGCATAGGACCTCTAGTAACTAGATAAATGAAATCACTCAGAAGGCCAGTATACTAAATACTGTAGAAGATGAAACTTTGGCACTCGGTATGAAAGACAACCCCTTGTATTACAACAAAAGGAAGGATGTCAGCAAAGGCATGGGGTTAAGGTGCCAGGTATCAAATTGTTACCATTCTATATAATGGTTCAGTTAACCAGAGTCATCATTGGAAAGCTCTTTTATGAACTAGACATAAACTAGAGCAGGGGTTTTGTTTGGTTCATTGTTGCATCCTTAGGGCCTATTGTTGCATCCTTAGAGCTTAACACACAATACATGGTGAAAGAACATTAATTAAACAATGAATGAATTTAAAACTAGAACAGAGAATTAGAAAAATCTCGAGATACTTCATGCTATTGTCATGGTTCACTGGAAGGTTGTGAACCTTGAATATGGAGAACCTTACCTGTTCTAGATTAGCAATATTTCTGGAGTTGATATATTTAACTTAAAATCCCTATAATGATTGAAAACATTTATTTTTGAAAATTAGTTCAGCAAGCAACAACAGCAAGTATATAGGACAAAGTACAGTAAGGAATTAATGACTTAAAAAAGTATGTAAGTCCTTACCTTTTAATATAATTGTGCCACTTGAAAGCAATTGAAAATTTTAAATACCTACTGTTTTACCCTGGTCAGTTTTTCTCAGTGGCTAGAGTATTGGCCTGATTCCCAGTTAAGGGCACTTACCTGGGTTGTAGGTTCGATCCCTGACCCTCAGCCTCCCATTGGGGCATGAGCGGGCAACCAATTGATGTGTCTTTATCATGTTGATCTCTCTCTCTCTCTCTCTCTCTCTCTCTTTCCCCCCTCCCCTCCACTCTCTCTTCAAAAATCAATGGAAAAAATATCTTCACTTCTTGGGTAGGATTTAAAAATATATATATCTACTGTTTTGCCTGCATAGAAAACATCTGGATTTACCAGAAAATGAGGCAAGAGGAATCTGACCTGATTTCCTAAATATTTCCACTAATGAATCAAATTTTGTATAGAAAATTAAAATTTGCAATACAGATTTATTCTTTGAATATTGACCTTTAAAAATATTGTGCAATAAAAATTTATAAATTTAAAGTTTTAATTTACAGAAAAACTTATGTGTCTGCTGAAGCAAAGTACCTTATTATTGGGATTTATCACCACTGATTTACAAAACGAGGAAAGTGCTGGTGTAATAAATCTTTGAAGACCTCTTTTAATAGCATCCTCTTGTTCTTGCTATGCATTGCTTTTTTTTTTTTTTTCAATTGACTCTCCTATGTACTAGAAAATCACCTTTGGTCCCTGACACAGATGACGTTTTTACACTATAAGTCATCCTTCGGCAGAGCAATTTAGCTCTGATTCATTCGCTCCAAACCACTCTATCCCACACCCCATAGATTGGGCCCTTATCACAGTGGCTACTGACTGTTTTGTGTGTGTGTGTGTGTGTGTGTGTGTGTGTGTGTGTGTGTTCTTTTCAGATAAGGAAGTGTCTGCCTTTGAAATCCTGTATATGTAATTAGAACTCTGAGAGTTTAGATGAAGAAATGCTTTTATACTTTATAATCTGTACATGTTTACGAGTCACTGATCTCTCCAAGGTTGAAAGATAACAGATCCTGTCTTAGTCCTGGATTATTTTCTAAACTGACAAATTTGTCCTCTAATTTATTTCTTATCCTTAACCAGATGTACACTTTTTTTTGTAGAGATCTCAGCTCTTGGCAGTGACATTAACAAGGAACAGAGAGCTAAACTTGTGCTATGGAGAAATGATGACCCAGCAGGTTCTACTGAAATGCCATTTACCTCCTGCAATTTCTGGTTACATCCTGCCCTTTCAAAAGCAAGTTTATTTGATATTTTGAAATTATTGAAGATTTCACTTTAATTGGCTGAAATTCGCAGCTGAGGGTGAAACCATAACACGAATCTCTTAGAAAAGCTTAGAACGCATTTCTCAGCCCTCTGCATGAAACTCAATGGTGAGCCTCAGGGACTTCAGTTTATGATGAACCAGGATGGTCTCTGCAAAGCTTTGAGGCAGGAGTCCCCATTCTTCTCTGAGATCCAAGGTAGGTTACTTATTCTCATTTATAGAATGAAGTCAATACCTCCTGTTTCATGAGGTTGATGTTAATACAAATGTCACGTTTGGAGCTCCAGAGCTGGCTCGGTGTCATTCTGTAACTGAACAAACAATGGGTCAGTGCTACCTGTCATGACTCAAGCCAATGAAGCAGAGACAGGGTTGAATCATATGAGTGTTTATTCCAATACTGCTGGCAGTATGGGAGAGCAGCAGGTCATCCACAAAAATCTGCTCTGCAGCCCACCATTAGCCAGCTGCTTATATAGGTAGAATTTCAAAGGACAAGTAGGCAAAAGGACAGTTTACAGATATGCAAAAAGACTAGGGGTCTCCAAAGGGCTGAGTGATATGCAAGGGCTGGGGTTTCATGAGGAAATAGCCAAAGGGAGTGCCAAAACTAACTGGTAAGCAGGCTGGATCTTTGCAAAGGCCTGCAGATATGCAAAAGGGCTGGGGATCTTCAAAGGGCTGCATCTCCAGGTCAGCTCCAGCCAGGGTAGAAAGTGCCTTCTTTAATCAGAATCATGGTTAACAGAGCATGATTAATATTTCTCACAATATTAGTTGGTTCCCCAATATTCTATCTCTGCCCCCTTTCAATTCATCATTAAGTTTCTTCGAGTCTCTCCCTGCCCTGAGCTAGAAGCCTAACTATGGTGAGACAAGAACTCTAATTACCATGTTGTGGCTTATTTGAGTAAGGAAAAATTTGGGATGGCAAAAACACAGCAGAATTTCTGTGTAGAGAAACAGACCAATGCAGAACCACACAGCACATTTGATTGAATTTGGGTGATTTTAAAAGCAGTCTTCATTTTTTGATATCCAGCCAGATTCACCATTTTTCTCTCCTCAAGATGGGCTGCCACTTTCTCTAGGTAAACTAAGGAAGTGTTTCTAGTATACAAAAATTCTGAAAATGTTTGGAAACCAGTTCTCCCAAACTGTGACTACACACAGTCTAGTTGCCTTCCATATGTATATTTTAGTGGTAGCCTGTGTCAACTGATGGGCATTGGTGCCAAGTCAACGCCAAAAGGAATCCCCAACTTGAGTGCAGTGAAGAACAAAGCTTTATTGTGACACAGCACTCTGTGAAGTGAGCACAGCTGCAAGGGCCAGGCAGCCCTCTCCCTGTAGGTAGACAGCTCTGCTCTGCTCCTCATTTGTCCCCCCCCCCCCCCCTTTTTTTTTTTTAATTTGAGCGCTTTTTAGTAGGTATCTTTTGTCTCAGGGTTCACACCTGGGTAATAACAAAGTGGGAAATGCTCTAGAATGGCAGTCCTGCCTTTGGGGACATTGTCTCAGGTGTCACCTTTCCTTGGGGGGCTGGTCTACCTCGACTGTCCTGCAGCTTGCCTTTCCTTTCTCTTCACAATCTGTTCTGCAGAACTGAAGTTCTTACAATTTTTTTGGTTCAATTTACATAAAAAATGTCAAATGTTTAGGAACAAATCTAACAAAAAATGTGTGTGTGTGTGTGTGTGTGTGTGTGTGTCCTGCTAAGAAATCATTCTCTCCACAAGTACATGATGATATATTTTTATTTTTTCTTCTAAAAGCTTTATTGTTTTGCTTTCATGCCGGAAGCCGCTCCATCCTTACTGCTTGACACAGTCACTGCAGGAAAGAAACATCTGCACAGTATATGTTTCAAGAGACCTGGCCTATGTAGCATACTGTTCTTAATATGTTTGCTCCCCTTAGCGCTATGTGTTTTAACCAAGGTCACCTCTCTGAGAAAAGTTGTTTCCCCAGGTAGGGATTTTTCCCTGAAGTTAGGGAGTGGATAAAACCCCTTAACTAAGTGCCAGGCGGGTAGTTAATCACTTTAACTACAAACAATCACGCTTAAGCTACATAATCTTTACTCCCTGGAATGGAGATAAGAAATGCCTTAACCTTTGCAATAGAAATTTACAGTATTAAAATCAACTGGTATAAATACAGATGTAACAAGACAATAAACACCAGAACTTCACTGGAGATCCTGACCAGAACTTAGCTGGAGATCCTGGCTAGAGATCCTGGCTAGGCAGCTGATCAACTGAAGGCGGTCTCCGTGTCATTCCTTCTTCATTGACTCTGTCCACACCTTTGGGGACCCCTGGACCTGCTGGGGTTCGACCCCAACACTTTCATAATTAAGTCTACTATCCATCTGACTGGTTTAATGCAGAAATCAACTTTAATATTTTTCCATATGGTTCCCAAATGTTCCAGAACAATTTATTGAAAATTGCCTCCCTTCACTTCCAACTTTGAAGTACCACATTTGTCAGAAATATGATGGCCATAGGATTTATTATTCAAATTGATTAGATTTTGAGAGTAAAAGAGGGCATTGCTAATTATTGCTGTAGAACAAGAGACTTAAACAGGCTGTTTTGAGCAAACTGGGATGATGCTCATCATAAAGCAGGGTTCATACTCCTGGCCTCTCTATTTTGTTCCATTTCTAACCATGTTTGCACAATAATGAATCATGATCATGGCATAGCTTTCCACTTATTTAGAGCTTCTTTATTTTCTCTCAATAATGATTATAGTTTTCTATAAGAATTTCTTAACATATTTTGTTGGATTTATTCCTAGGCATTTGAACATTTTTTACACCATTATAAATGCTTTTTAAAACATTTCTTAAAACTTTATAACTCATAGAAATACAAATTAGCTGTGTAGATTGTACTTGTAACCAGCAACACCTTACTTAACTCACTTTTAATTCTAATAATTTAGACTTTAGATGAAAATATTCATCTGAAATATTACATATTTCAAGTTTTTATATATTTTGTTTTTCTTGAGTTACCATATCAGCTAGGGATCTTCATTAAATTTTGAATAAGTGATGGCAACATGAATACTTATCTTGTCAAATTGTCAACTAATT
The DNA here is from genome assembly GCF_028538775.1 of Myotis yumanensis. Taxonomy (NCBI): domain Eukaryota; kingdom Metazoa; phylum Chordata; class Mammalia; order Chiroptera; family Vespertilionidae; genus Myotis; species Myotis yumanensis. The sequence goes on along the minus strand of NW_027223753.1, from coordinate 94,009,698 downwards.
TTTCCTTTAATTTTTTTCTATTTTTTTGTATAATTTTGAGGACTTATTATTGGGTGCATACAAATTTAGAATTGTTATATTTTCCTAGGCATCTGATTTTTTTACCATATGAAGTGTCTGTCTTTATCACTAGAACAGGAAAACCTACTTTACCTAATAATCACAGCTACATCTACTTTTATGGTTAGTATTTGCATCATATATCTTTCCATTCTTTTTTTCTAATTCCATTTTTTTATGTTATAGACTAGAGGCCTATTGCAGGAAGATTCCTGCAAGAATAGGGCTTCCTGTGGCCAGAGCGAAGCAGAGAAGGGAGTGAAACCTGCCTCTGACACCCCGCTTGTTTCCATCCCGCCTCTGCTGCCCTCTTGCTTCCCTCCCGCCTCCGCCACCCTCTTGCTTCTCTACAGTCTCTGCCACCCCGCTTGCTTCTCAGCAGCTTTGCTCCCTTCTGCAGCGCTTGGCTTCCTTCTACATTGTCTTCAGTCTTCGCTCTGAGCCTGTCTATGCAAATTAACCACCATCTTTGTTGGGTTAATTGGCATACTCATCTGATTGGCTGGTGGGTGTAGCAGAGTAACACCAATTTGCATGTTTCTCTTTTATTGGTGTAGATATATTTTCTGTAGACACCATTCAATATTTATTCAATCTACCCTAACCCTTTCTGTCTTTTAACTGGAATATTTAGTCATTTCACATTTATTTTTTAAAATATATCTTCATTGATTTCAGAGATGAAGGGAGAGGGAGAGGGATAGAGAGCTAGAAACACCAATGAAGAGAAAATCATTGATCAGCTGCCTCTTGCAGACCCCCTACTGGGGATCGAGCCTGCAACCCAGGCAAGTGCCCTTGACTGGAAACAAACTTGGGACCTTTCAGTCCACAGGCCAACACTCTATCCACTGAGCCAAACCAGCTAAGGCTAGTCATTTCACATTTATATGATTACTTAAATATTTGGGATTTAATGTGACATTTTGCTACTTGTCATTCCTGTTTTGTGTATGTCCCCCCACCCTTTTTTGGATTGATTGTGTAATTTTTTTTCTCTTTGGTTTATTATGGAAGTTATAAACCCTTTCACTATTCTTCTTTTGGTTACCTTAATACGAAATGCATTCTTGACTTATCAAAATCTAATATAATTGTACAGATATGTGCCATCTACCTTTGGGATATGTTTTAAGGAACATGTTGTTAGGCAAGTTTGTTGTAGTGCAAACATCATAAAGTTCAGTTACACAAACTAGACAGAACAGTCTACTCTAGATCTAGGCAATGTGGTGTAGCCTATTGTTCCTAGGCTAAAACTCTGTACAGCCTAGGGAAAACAGCATGAGCTTAAGTCCAGCACAAGAGAAAATGATTCAATCAAGAAACACAATAAACACAAAATGTATGCGGCTGCTGCCATTGTAACATTCCATATTGTGTTAAGCACATTGCTCTTTCATAAACAGAAAAATTACCCAGTCTAAAATAATGATAAAAGTTATAATATAATAATTACACTTACTTCCATTATCAAATATCATGTACTGTGTATAATTGTATATGCTACGCTTTTCTGTGACTGGCAGTGCAGTAGGTTTGTTTACACCAGCGTCACCACAAACACGTAAGTAATGCCTTGCACTATAGTGGTTACAACATCACTAGGCAATAGGAAATTTTCAGCTTCATTATGATCTTGTGGGTCCACCATGGTAGATGCACTCTGTTGTTGAAAAAACTGTTATGAAGCAGCTAGTGATGGTAATTGTACTTTTATTCTCTTCACAAAAAAATGCAAGGACTCCTCAAATGTTACCTCTATTTTTCTTCCTCAACATCTATGGTATGCTTTATTTTAATTTTGTGTATGTTTGAAATTCTGCAGACATTATTACTATTGTTTCACATGGTCAATATTTATTGAAATTTATATTTAAATGTTTTCTTGGTCTTGTTCTTTTCCTACAACCCTTTTTAAAAAATATATATTTTATTGATTTTTTACAGAGAGGAAGGGAGAGAGATAGAGATTTAGAAACATCGATGAGAGAGAAACATCGACCAGCTGCCTCCTGCACATCTCCTACTGGGGATGTGCCCACAACCCAGGTACATGCCCTTGACGGGAATCAAACCCAGGACCTTTCAGTCCACAGGCCGACGCGGTTTCAGCTTCCTACAACTCTTATGTTCCTTTTGCATAAATAATATTCTCTAGAATTTTTTTAAGTTTCTCTCAGTTTTTGTTTGTCTGAATAAATCTTAAGGAATATTTTTCCTGGGTATAGAATAATTCTGGAATGGCAGGAGTTTGGGTGATGTTTTTTCAGCATGTTAAATCAGTCTATAATCTCTGGTTCTCATAGCTTCTGTTGATTTATGTATTGTCCTTCTAACTGTTGCTCCTCTGAGAGAACTTTATCTGTTTTACTTGGCTGTTTTTCTTTCTTTCATGATAATCTCTTTGGTTTTCTGTAGTTTCACTGGAATGTGAGTAGAGATGAATTTCTTTTAGTATCCTGCTTGGAGGGTGAGTAGGATTTCTAATATCTGTGAATTAATGTTGTAACAAATAAGTTATAGAATACACATTTTGAATGCTAGATCTTTAAATATTATTCTGTACCATATTGTCTCCTGCCTTATCTTTTCCTGTTAAAAATCTTCTTACTGACTATTTTAACTATTCTTTTTCTTCCTTCTATATTTTCCATTCTTTTTACTTTCTAGGCTTTAATCCTTATAGTTGTCTTTCTGGAAGAAATTATGGGTAATTTTTTCTGGTCTAACAATTCACTTTTTTTCTGTTTAATTTGTTGATAAATTTATCTATTTAGTTTTCCATGTGTTATATTTTGAGTTCTAGGATTTCTATTTCATTTTTGTTCTTTTTTAAAAAATATTTTAAAATTCTTTTCAGAGAGAAAGGGAGAGGGAGTGAAAAATAGAAACATCAATGATGAGAGAGAATCATTGGTTGGCTACCTTCTACACAACCCTAACTGGGGGTCGAGCCCATAACCCAGGCATGTTCCCTGACTGGGAATTGAACTATGACGTTCTGATTCATAGGTCAGCGCTCAACCACTGAGCCATACCTAGCTGGGTTCTATTTCATTTTTACTCCAAAATGCGGTATCTTTTAAATTTTTAGTTATCTGCTGAAATGTATAACCTTGGTTTTTATCAAATTGATAATACAGTGTTGTTTTTGAAAGGGCGAGGACTATGCCCTCCATCTTGCCCCAGGGTAAGGGCTACGCCCTCCAACTTACCCTGGATCCTCCATTTTTGGGCAGCCATGGGCTCGGCAAGGCTTCTTCCCAGAAGCCCAAGCCTCTGCTAGCCACACCCAGGACTTCTTTAAACTAACCAATGACAATCAAGGGAAGTGCGCACCGTAGATATGACCATATCTTGTGTAATAAGACACCAACTTGCACCTGGCCAATCGGCAGGGCCCACAGTCCTTTCTCCTCCCCTTACTCCAACCCCCTATAAAACTCCTCTTCCCACAGGGCTAGCTCTCTTTGCCACTTGCTGCTGCGTCAGTAAGGAGGGTAGGGGAGCCAAGTCCCGGCTTGAGTAAAGACTCTTATGCTTTTGCATTGGACACGGCTGGCTCCCTGGTGTGGTTTCTTGGGGATCCTGAAATCTGGGCATAACAGTTTTATAATTTGTGTGTGATTATTCCAATATTTAGAGCCCCTGTACTTGTTTGCATTATCTGTTTTTTTGTGCTGATTTTTATTCATGTTGTCATAACTCCTCACCCATCCCACTTACCTGTGATTATGTGCTAAATAGTGTATTTAGAAAAGCTGATTATAAAAATAACTTGTGGCCCGGTACACAGATTTATGCACATTGAAAGGGAAATAATTAAAAGAAATATTTTAATATCACTATTTGCCCTTTCTCCCTCAGCACCTGGGAGCCAGGCGTCAGCTGCCCCCACTCCCCTATTTCAGCTGGTCGCACCACCCTTGTGAAGTATGGTAGCAACCATCTCAGGTAGAAATTATAGTTTGACTTTAACCCTGCTGTTTGGCTTATATACCTATTTGCTTTGTTTAACAATGGACAGGTTATTTTGATTTTCTGAATCATATAAATCATCCCATTCAATTAAATGTCTTACTGATTGTAATGTGAATATCCCATGGGTTGTGGTCATACTGGTCTTAGAAAGCACATTTTCCTTTACCTGGGAAGGACAGCACAATTATCCCAAGGTCAGAGGGCTCCAGTTAATGTGTTCCTGTTGACTCAGTGTTCCGGGAGACCCAAAACAAAAACTGTAATTTAGATAACATGCTTAAGTCTGATCAGGTTCCTCATTCCAGACCCAAGGGCTCTAGATAATGTGTTCCTGGCAACTCTGTGATCCAGAGACCCAAACTATAATTAACATGCTGCTTCTGCTTCTGTAAACTGCTTTTTTGTAAACCAGGTTTCTCATTCCAAACCTTGAGATGTAATCAATACCTTTGTGCTATATAAGTCTGGTTTTGCCACCATCTCATCACTACGAGATTTGGGGAATGGCCCCTCATAGTCGCGGATTTGCAATAAATGTGACTCTTTAATTTGACTTTTTGAGGCATCCTTCTGTGATTCGTTGGGTACATTACAACACTTGGCCTGGTGCTGCCCACTCACCTGCTCCACCATCCTGTCGTGGTCCTGCTCTCACTCTCATCAAGGTTCATCAGAGCAACAGCACCTCCACTGCTGTCTGCTGCCAGCACCACATGGCCGATGCCCACCATGTTCCGCACCACCCCTTGGTGATCATCCCAGGTCATAGCAAATGGTCGAACTCCTGGTCTCAAGGGAGAACTCATAGTCGAACATCCACCCAAGGGGACAATTTGCATATTTGACTCCTATTATGCAGGATTTGAGGTTTATGGGTAATCTTTCCATAGGGATGATTTTTGTTTGCTTCTTCCATATGCCTCTGGATAGTAGCAAATCAGACTAGATGTAATCCAATTCCAGGGACTGGAATTTGGGGGACTGTCCAACGACTTACATCAGGGCTGCATTCTGCACTGCTTCAGTCATACCCCTAGAGTGTAGTTCCTCTGTTGCCAAATGAAAGCACAGGGTCACAAGGGGGTCCCAATACTAGACAGGCCAACATTTTGCCTGCGTAGCCTTGAACCTCATCAAAATCCCTGCTTCATGCCCCTTTACCTCTGTTGGACTGGAAAATGTGCCTCGAGTAAAAGTGGCCCCAATTTCCACAGTCACCAGTTTACCCAGGATTGCTGAGTCCTTCTTCATAATCATGGCAGCTCCCTTGCCTTTGGGCTCATGCTTGCTTGGTTTGTTTTTTTGTTTTTTTGGTAAATGGTCTGAGTTACCTAGTTCACCATTACAAGAATTAGATGTTCTCCACATAAAATATTTATTGAATTCTAGTTTCTGCTCTAAAATTTACTAGTTGTTTTAACCTTCAATAATTTATTTATAGTCCATGAGCCTGTTCCCTCATATATAAAAAGGATTTGAGCAGAGTTGCATGGGGCCTTGCAGTTCAGTTTCTTCCTGATTAGCACAATTTACTCTAAATCACTGGGTAGATTTTAGCATAAGAACCCAAAGAGAAGGATGACAGAATGCAGTGACTTGATTATCTTGTTTTTCCTATAGCTAAGACAACGTTAAATGTCGTAGGTGCCAGTAAGTATTTTAAGAAAAAAAGAAAGGAAAGCTTGCCAACAGATTTGCTAAAATGTTCTTTTTCTTTCATGGAGTCACCGACTATCATCATGGATGTCAGTATTGTCAGTCCAAGAACCCCATTAGTCCTCTCTTTTCTGAGGTCAGATAGAATCAAGTAGAGGACTGAGATCAGTCTGGCTAGCAGAATCTTAGGAAACGTTATTAGCCAGCCCACCAGCTTTGTGGGAGCAAGAAAATGCAGCATTTCAAGCCCCATTCCAAGGAGTGCATTTGACTAAGGTTTATATTAATCACAGAGCCCCTCCCCCATCCAGCATTGCATAAAGCCATCCCATTGCTATCACAATCTGGACTAGATGATGGAAATCAGAAAACACACAAGAAGCTGGTAACAGTGTGAACTTTGCATCCCCTCTAACTTAACAGTCTCTCCTACTTCACTTCTCTTTTGTACTTTCATGGCATCTTGTTACAGTTAAGCCCCCCTTGTAAAATCTCTTAACCTCTGAATGTCCCTCTCAGGTATGTTGGCAGTTACTGGGAAAATGGAACCAACTATGGTTGAGGGTAGTCTGGGAAACAGGGCAAGTTTATAATAGCTAGGGCAACGGGGCAAGTTGATAATAGTAGCTAGAGAAACAGGGCAAGTTGATATTAGTAGCTAGAGAAACGGGGCAAGTTGATTAATAATACCTTGGTAATGGGGCAGTGTTGATTAATGTGTCCCAGGTAACTTTGTGTGTGTTTAGCCAATCGTTTTGTGAATAAAAGGCTGGCCCAGAACCAGGGTCAGCCCTGTCTTAGGAGAACACGCCTGCGGCAGCCGCTGGCCAGCCTTTCAATAAATCCTCACTAGCTGCTTAAGACCTAATTGGAGTTGGTGGTCTTACTCTCAGGAACATTGGTCCATAACAACCTTTTAAGATAAGACACTTACTTCTTCAATCCTTGTGATCCCCCACAAACTACAAACCAGGCGGATAAAGAAAAGAAGCTCTTTAATCGTTTGAAATCAGAGGGGCTATAATAGAATACTACTCTTGTAGAACAAAGGGTCAGAAACACTGGCCAAGGCAAATTTATCTTCATAATCCAACCCTTAATTGGGCTGCTCTCCTATATTTCTATTGAATGTCTGCTTTTAACCCTCCCTTCAACAATGACTATCTCTCTATCATAGCTTCCAGAAGTCTATCTGTGAAATAAATTACAGTATTATAATTTTTCTCATGGCTATCAAGAGAGTACTGCAGTTTCTTAATTTACTACACTGTAAAGAATCTACATATCTGATTGATGCATTCAAAAGCAATCACTGAATTTTTCAATATAAAGAAAGGAAAATAAATACCTATGCCAAAGTTAATGGGTGTAAACAGCCAACAGAGCTGATATTACAAAAGAAGTTAGAGACTTGTTTTGGGATGGTAGATTTATTGCAGAAGACATATAATTTTCATATATCTTTGAGAGGGCCAGTGATACAGCTCTGAGTTCAACCTTGGGTTTCCACACTCTCTAAGGGGAAGAAAGTCTGCCTAAGAACAGGATGTTAGTTGAGGGATTGTGTCGAATGAAAAAAATGAACGGATGGTCGGCCACAAAATTTTCCACTGGGATAAACCCGCAGTTGGCAACAATTCCAGCTGTGGCAGCCGCTGCCTCTGTACCCTCTTCATTTACTTCCACAAAAGACTTGTGGACAATTTTTGATACAAAAAGATCTCTGGCTTTTGACATGCCAGACAGATCAGCTGTGCTATTAAAGAGATCCTCTATACCCAGGCTGGCCAGGTGAGAGTTGAGGTTGTAGCTCTCTTCCAGCTTGAACTTGGGCAGGTGGACATTGACTTTAATGGAATGCAGATTCTCAGGTTTGGTCCACTCATGCAGTTTTTCCAGAGTCAATTGTTCTTCGATCTGAAATGAGAAAGGGCAAAAGAAGAGGTGAGAACTATTTCACATAAGCAAGGCAATAAACATTATTTACATGAATGGACTCATGTTATCATTTGCTAATTACACTGGGTGGCCAGATTATTATGACCACCATCAGTACTTCATTGACACTTCCAAAAATACTGAATATTGAAAACTTCCTAAGCAAATACTCTCAAGGTTTTATTATTATTATTATTTGAATAACTAATTCACTTCATTGTACTGACGGGGTGGTCATAATAATCTGGCCACTCAGTTTAGTTTCCTTCATGTTTTGTGCCAAAATAGATTCCATTTGGAGGATTCATTTCTTTTCAGCAACTGGTGAGAATAGAACAGAGCTGTTGTCCAACCAGCAAGGACCCAAGTAACAGGTATTTTGAACATCAGATGCTTCAACTACCTATCCATCCACCCACCCAACCATCCATTCACCCAGGCTTTCCTAAAACCCTACCACACTGGATTACTGTGATAGGCCATGATGGCTGTTATTACTTTAACTGGTTGATTGATGCAAGGTAAAATTCAAAAGTTTTCTTCTATTTCTTCTCTTCAGAACCCTACTGATCACTGTGGTTATCTGTGAACTCACTGTGCTGAAGTAATCTCTAATAGATTTAGCTTGTGGGTAAAAAAAGAAAAGGGACTAGTTCCTCATCTAAAATTGGGAGAGGTTAATAATAGTACCTACCTTATAGCATTGTTGTGAGCATTAAATGATTTAATGTATGCAAAGCACTTGGCACACAGTACTAGTAAGAGCCACAAGAATGTCAGCTATTATCATTACCCTATTACTACTACTATTGGACTAGAATGGGCCCTTCATTCCCCTTGTTCTACTGATGCTGATTATCTCTTTTATGAGGCTGGAGATTTTCTCTTTATAATCATAGAAGAGACAAATATGAAAATACAATTAAAAGAAGGAACATACTGATTTTAATACATACTTTATACATGACAATAATTAATATTGGACCTCTTCCTGATAACAAGTTTGGTTAGGGAGAGGGTAGAGAAAAAACACATAACAGGCTAGAGATACTAAAAAAACCCCACAATCTTTACAGTTTTGCCTAGTTCTAGCCTGACAAGAAATGTCTTTGCCTTTAACTGAAATAAAATAGAAACATCATACAAAGTTCATATGAGAACATAGGCTTAACTTTCGAGCTGGTGTGTCATATCAGTCTTTTCTACCACGTAGCTGTTGGAAATTTAATTCACAATCTATATGAATTGTGATTATAATGAGCAGTGTTATAATGGGATCTCACTGTACAAGTTGAAGCTACCTAGTATAAATGTTTTGGGGTTTTTAATTTTAATAAATTTGTTTTAATAAAAAAATTCTAATTTTACTGAACTTTCCTCTAAAGTTCACTTAAGAAAATTCCTGTGAGCTGCCACTGACATGTTAAATTTCATATAGAAAAAAAAAAAAAAAAAAAAAGAGAAAAAAAAAAGAGAAAAAAAAAAAATTTCATATAGATTCTTATGACCCCACCACAACTGTTCACTGACAGTCCCTGAAAAGTTCATCTTAGGGCTTCAGAGTAGCAAACATTGATGACCTACTGCCACACAACATACACACAGACAGAACACATCTATCCGAAGGAAACATGAAGCATGAGAGTGGGAGCTGTTACCTTCTTCAGGCCCGTGGCCTCATCCTCGATGTCATCTGGCAGCAGGATGACCATGCTGAGGTCCTTGCCTTGGTAAGGCAGCTCCAGCACCCGGCACTTAAGGTCCTCGATGTAGCCAAATGGAAATTTGTTTTTCTGATACATCATTTTCACCGTTTTTGTGTCTTTCTAAACAGTTGAAAAAACCAAGTCACTCACATTATTATCTGCATTCTCTTAGAGCAAAGAGCAATTTTATAATTACATCACCTTACCTTATTCAATCTGAAAGGTGTATCGGTTGTGGCCTCTTTACTGAATTTCTCCTGCCAGTTTCCTTTGAAGTAGATGGCATTAACTAGCACAAGTTTGGTCACATTATCAACCACGCCTGCAGCCAACAATTCTGGAATTTTCCCTAAAGAAATAAAGTTGTGTGTTTTTTTAAAAAAAAGTCACATATCAGCATTCCATTTTTGAACTGCATTTAAATGCAATTGAAATTCATACTTTTTATTTAATTCCCATTAATGTATTAAGTTAGGGAAGCCCTTCCAGTGTGTTTTGATTGTAAATAAACCAACTAAAGGGTTTAAAAGCTAAAAACAGGACAATCTTTTCTGCATTGTTTGAGAAATAATAAGCCTTCTTTTGTGAATGGCCATTCTGTGGCAGGCATAAAAAATATTTTTTAATGAAAATGATTTTTAAATAAGTCACTTCTTCAAAGCCTCCAGGGGAAGGTGCTCTCACAGAAAATATTTTAAGAGATATCTGAAGGCTAGGACAGTTACTCCTCTGAAAACCAGTTGCCCTGTGACCGCAGCAGGGCCATGAAGAATGCCTTGGATGGGAGACAGGTGTTGGGGAGGTGCCTTGACTCAGACCTTGACTAGTTTAGAGAGAGTTGTAATGGAGAAACAGCTGAGATGGAGCCACCCCTGACAGCTTAGACAAGACATTTGCCAAAATACTAATGGCCACAGCAGTTTGTGTCACAAGTATGAGAATACTAGAGGCCCAATGCATGAAATTTGTGCAAAGGGCTCAGCATCTGCCACCACGGCTTCATCTTGAAGGTCATCCAGTCTAATTAGCATATTATGCTTTTATTATTATAGACTAGAAGCCGGGTGCATAAAATTCGTGCACTCCAGGGACAGGGGGTTCTTCAGCCCAGCCTGTGCCCTCTCACAGTCTGGGAGCCCGCAGTGGATATCTGACTGCCAGCTTAGGGACCCCTGAATTTTCGTGGGACATTATTAGTAATAAGGCTTCAGTGGGACATCCCTAGGGCTACTGTGGAGGTGGGAGAGGCTCCCACCACTGCCACTGCGCTTGCCAGCTGTGAGCCAGGATTCTGGCTGATCACTAAAGAGCAGCTCCTGCATTGAGTGGGATCAGGCCAAAACCAGCTTTTCCATATCCCCTGAGGGGTCCTCGATTGTGAGAGGGCATAGGCCAGGCCAAGAGACCACATCAGTGCACTCTCTGAGCTGGGGAGGGACGTGGAATGTTGGCCAGGCAGGGAGGAACCGCAGGAGGGCACCAGGGCCTGTCCGGCCCATCTTGCTCAATCCTGAATGGCCAGATCCCAGCAGCAAGCTAACCAACAGGTTGGGGCATCTGCCCCCTGATGGTCAGTGCATGTCATAGCGAGCAGTTGAGTGGCTTTAGCATATCATTTTCTTTTATTGGTTGAACAGATGACTAACCAGATAACCAGACACTTAGCATATTAGGCTTTTATTATATAAGATTCTTCTCCATAAATAGGCCAGGATGAATTTTCCTCAAAGCTTTATCCTTTTTATCCTACATTCAATGTTACTTTTAATTTTAACATGTGGTTTGGTGAATTTATGGGGAAAATATTTAGCTGCTTCAGTGAAAGCATTTTGAAGTTCCCACTTTGAGGAATTTCCACATTTAAAAGCTGTCTGGCACTGGGCACTGGCAGAGTTTAGCCCCAGCACGAGGGTGAGGGCAGAGGAAAAGGGCAGGGAATCATCTGCAGGCTGGGAAAGTGGAAGGAGGAAAGGAACGGCCAGTGTGTAATGAATGCCTACATTCGGCCCACTCTCTTACCTTCAGTCTGCCCTTTGACCCACTCATTTATCACCTTTCTTGCATCTTCAGAGGCTCGCTGAAAATCTACACTGGCCAGTTCAGCACCATACATTTTCTGGGTTGAAGCTAAGAACTCCTGTTTAAAATAAAAAAGGTAAAAAAATAAGCAAACAAACACTAATAACTCCTATTACATGCAGAAATGATTTTCTAAAATCCTTAAAAGCAGTAGAAATTGTCCTAAAAGACATAAATTTCATTGTAACAAAAAAATTCTAACCCTTATACTTTTTACATTATGGTAAAAAACACATAACATTAAATTTACCCCCTTAATCATTTTAAGTGTACAGGTCAGTAGTTTTGGTGTTGTACAAAATTTACCAATTCTTTTCTGACCTTTGGCTAACATTTTCATAAATAAGTATACACTGTTCTTGGAAGTAAATTATGGAATTCACTCTTGCTTAGTAACACAGCCAGGGGTAATCTTTTCCTGTGAAGACTATCAAATGAAATTGAATCATTAATGGGGATACTGCCATATGTTTAAATTCTGTATCTATTTCTGAATGTTTATAAAAATAAAAACTGACTTCTGTGACTTGATTGTGCTGGAAAATGTCTGCACTTTTTCGTGAGTTTTAGCATGTGAATGTAAAGTACTCACCGGGAGGAACTCATAGGTTTTCTCTCCATATAACTTATTAGCAAGTTTGAGAATATAGGGAGCTCCCCGCTTGTTGATATCAGCATTCAGACTCTGAAAACTTGAATGAATATCCTTAACCGCATTGAAGTGAAGAGTCTAAAATAGAGAAAACATTCTTTATATAGCTATTTATTTTGAAAAGGATTCCTTGACATTTGCTTCTATCAAATTAAATTAATCCTTTTATTACTAATTATCAATAATTCCCAGCCCAGTACTTTATTAAACTTTCATTGGAGAACAAAAGCATAGAGAATCTAAAATTTATAGCTTGGTGAGACATAATTACATTAGAAGCTCTTTTTATATCACTTTTTTATTATTATAGTCCAATGAATGTAAGTGGTTAGTAGACTAAATACTTATCTATGTCTGCTTTTTCTCCAAAGAAAATCATAACTGGTATATTCACATATAAATTCTGTATCAAATATAGTTTTACTGCAAGTTCTCAGAAATAAACAGTAAAATTTAGAATCATCCCCTATGTGGGAGCACAGAGATATTACAGAATTGAGGAGATTTTTAAACTACACTATCAGCATCAGTAACTTAAAAATAATATCTATAAACTTAACATTCAGCAAAAGTTTAATTTTCATATTACAAATCAAGAATTCCTTCATGGTTTTTTGTTTTTTGTTTTAAATATATTTTATTGATTTTTTACAAAGAGGACAGGAGAGGGATAGAGAGTTAGAAACATCGATGAGAGAGAAACATCGACCAGCTGCCTCCTGCACACCTCCTATGGGGGATGTGTCCGCAACCAAGGTACATGCCCTTGACCGGAATCGAACCTGGGACCTTTCAGTCTGCAGGCCGACGCTCCATCCACTGAGCCAAACTAGCCAGGGCTCCCTTCATGATTTTATGATTCCTGGGCTGGTTCCTTATTTTAACACACAAAGAATAAACCTACACAATGTATAAAGTCCAGTTACTCACCAAGATAGGGAATGTTTGCACAGTTGTGATGATAGATCTGCTTTAATGGAAAAGCAGGGGAACCCTTAAAACTATTTTTTGCTGAGGCAAAACAGTCCCTGGATAAACCTCAAAATAGAAGCTGACAATCCCTGCAAGAAGCAACTAATCATTATTACCAGGGGGTAAAAGAAAAAGTGGATTTTGGGAAATATAAAAGTGCTTTCATGTCTGCAGTGATAAAGACCACTGGTTTTTCATAAAATGCTGAAATAAAAGATTTGCAGCTGGAACACTTGAATAAATTTGGATAAACTTGAATAAACATGGAGAAACTTGAATAAACATGGGGAAACCTGAATAAACATGGAGAAACCTGAATAAACATGGAGAAACTTGAATAAACATGGAGAAACCTGAATAAACATGGAGAAACTTGAATCCAAGGCTGGACCTTCCTTAGTTACTGGCACCTTGGAATCTTTGCCCTACTTCCAAGGAGAGCTGGAGTTCCCCTCTCAGAATTCAACAAAGACCACACAGCACAGTTGTGGGCCCCACACCCATGAAGGCCAGGTGGAAGGCCAGGCATTACTGCTTCTTCTCCCTGTAACAGGGACCTGCCATACCACCCAGGGCTTGGCCCTGTCCCTGCAGCGGCCATTACTCACTTCTTTCCTCTGCTTCAGGCTCCCCTACCCACACAGGCACTTGTGCCAGGCACAGGGCTAGACCTCAACAGTATATAACCACATGGTGGCCTGTTCCCTCAAAAAGACACCGCCAACTTCTCCACTGTGGTGCATTCCCTGTTATTCTGTGCTGAAAGGTAACATTACATAGCAGGCATCTATTAATGAGTAGCCGGTTATATGCAAAGCAAAAACTGAAAAATCTGAAGTGAGAGGAGATGCCTTCAAAGATTTGCCCACTGCAAGAGAAGCAGCACACCTCCCGGGCTTTCCTAACTTTCTTCACCGCTGTATCCTCAGCCAAACAAAAAACAGTGCCTGGTACAAACTATGTGCTCAGTAAAAACTCAATAATGACTGAAAGCCTGCATATAAATGAACTGTTCTTGGAGCTTTTCTGAAAGTCTGGCCTCATCGTGTGTAGTTGTGGAACACACAAGCACAGTGTTTAAAACTCCCTGTAAGAGCTCAAAGGCACAGCTTTTTAGGAGGGACTTGCAGGGAACCCAGACTCCTTTTGTTAGTTTCTGCTGACCTTGGACATCTGTGCCTCGGTAGTGCCTCTGGCCCCCAGAAAGACCATGGCCAGCGCTGAGGAAATGCTCATGGGGGAGATGAAGATGTTCCCAGAGGGGTTGTTGTCCTTCAGGGTGCGGAAGAGGTCCACTGCGAACCGGGTGTTGGCCAAGCTCAGCTGCTCCATGGTGAGGCTACAACACAGGACAGAGGCCTAGCACACCAGCAAATATGGCAATGACCTTTCTCCAGTAGTAGACTAAATATTTATCTATGTCTGCTGAAACACCCCAGAAACTTGTACTTCCTTTTCTTTTTCCAGGAGGGCAAGGGCACTGTCTCATGAGCACACAGGTGGGAACTGGACAAGGATCCATCAGCGACCCAGGGCCAGGACCCAGGGAGCCGAGAGGGCTCTGACTTGCAGACTCAGTAGCCAGCACTGGGCCTTTCCTACTCAGCTGGAGAGCACACACACTTCCCACCCTTTACCTGAAATGATAATTTTCTATTCGAAAATCATAGCTACCCACTCCGCATTAAAGCAAATTTCAGCAAAGTCATCGATTTTCTTCATTTTCAAGATTCAGTTGCTAACGTTTAGAGAGGTGAGGTGTCCCAAGTCCTGAGGCTGGTAGATGATGTGAGAGTTTGAAAACCCAGCACAGGCCTTAGGGTCACAATGCAGCCACCAGCAGCAGGGGACAAGCATCCTCTCTGACACCCACCCCTCAGGTGCAGGTGACTGGCCCTCCACCTCAGCTCAGAAGCCTGCTTACCAATGCTGCCTCCTCTCAGAGCTTGTTTCCACAGCGATGGGCAAGGAAGAATAACAGTGGTGCCAGCTGCTTCCCTGTCAGTAATACATTGAATTAACACTGTTGTTATTGGAAAGTAACCTCTAGGATCACATTGATCTCCCCTCCCTCCCTCCCTGCCTCCCTCCCTCCCTCCTTCTATCTCTGCAGCAATGAAAAGCTATACCCCCTGGGCTGCCTAAAAACTGTCACAAACTGCTCTGGGAAGCAGGGAGTTGAGAAATAAATAAAAATATTATGATCTCAGGCTTGGCTCTGGCTTCCAGCCACAAGGCCAGTCCATCACAGGCCTGCCCTGGTGCCTGGGATTAGGGGGTTGGGTGGGGGGTGTTTCCAGTATTGTCTCCCTCTCAGATGAGCAGTGCAGGCAGCAATCCCAGCAAAAGATCAGAGACTGTGGGTACCCAGGCCACAGAAGGCCAGGGAGGAGCCAGGAGTAGGCAGCTGGCAGATCCTGCCTTGGGCAGCCCCTGCTTGCTCTGTCCCACTTCCCTAATGGGCCTGGTGCCAGGAACTCACCCTTTGCTTGCTGCCTGGGAGGGGCTCTGGATCTGAAGATGCCTGCAGTGCAAGCACCGCCCTTATATAGTCCCTGAGGTGGGTGCAGCTCTGGGCCTGCAGGAGGAGGAATGGGGTGGGGGTGGGGGTGGGGTGGGAAGAGGGTGGGGGGAAGAAGGGCGGCGCTGGGAGGCGTGGTGTTGGGGCGGAGCTGCATAAGGAGCATGGTGGGGCAGCAGGGCAGGCACAGCTGGAGTCCAGGCACTGACAGTACAAGCCTAGATGAGGGTGGACTTTCTGCAGTGCCCTATTCAGGAGATGAGCAACTTATTGAGTCTGGGTGAACTCAGAGGTCTGGCAAGGACCTGATGGCCTAGTAGTTCTTGCCTAAGTGTGAATCACTGAGATGACATAATGTATCTCCTCTTACAGGGCAAACTAGCCCCTCTGAATCTCATCTATATACTCCAAAATGGTTTTCTTTTCCGGTGTTTTTGTTTTAGTTTTGTGGGGTGCAGAGGGACCTCCAGTATAAGATAAAACAGTCCTGTCAGCTGATGGTCATTGGTGCCAGTGCAATGCCACCAGGAATCCCCAATTTAGGGTGCAGTGAAGAAGGAAGCTTTATTCAGTGCAAACAGTTCAATTGTGATACAGCTCAGTTAGTAGCACAAAGCAGCAGGTGGCAAGGTGACCCTCTCTGGCTAGCCAGCTCTGCTCTGCTCTGGTCTGTTCCACCTGCTCCATTCCCATCTCCCTCTTCCTGTTTCTCCAGGAAACAATCTTGAGTGGAAAGAGAAAGTGTGCTCCCAGAGCCAGAAAGAAGCTGGCTTTAATAGAGAGAAGTCCTCACCCCTGGTCTCTGATTGGTCCATCCTTATGCAAAGGAAGACTTCAAGTCCTCAAAGTTTGATTACTCCAAAAAGCAGTGTCCTGATTGGTGAGAATGGAGCTTCTCTGATTGGTTAGTGAAAATGCTGATCCTAATATATAAAAACCCAGGACCCTTAAGGACAGACTGAAAGCTCTACCAAACACCGGAAGTCAGTTCTGCAATCAGTGCTGGTTCGAGCACAGGACCCAGCACTGACTGCTTAAGGGGCTGTGGATCAGTCCTGGAGAGAGACCAGGAGAGAGAGGCAGGGTCTGATCCGCAGCTTCCATTGCAGCTGTTGATCAGCTGTTGCCTCTCTCTTTCTCTCTGAGCTTTGCCAGGGGTAGTTTTGAGTAGGGCGACTATTGGCTTGGCCTGTCAAACTTGGCTCTGGCTTGGCTCTGGCTTCCAGCCACAAGGCCAGTCCATCACAGGCCTGCCCTGGTGCCTGGGATTAGGGGGTTGGGTTCTGATTGGTCAGTTTCTATGCCAGTCAGCAGCTTCGGGCCTATCTCAGGGCCTGATCAGCCCGGGTGGAGGCTCCAAGAGAAATAGAAAGAGAAGGACTCCTTTCTAAGGGCTGGCTCAGAACACAGTGCAAGAAGGCAGTTCAGTGCAGTCTTCTCCTTGAAGTGCCCTCCTGGTGAGACCCCCCCCCCCCCCATCTCCTCCTATAAAAATGGCTACAAGGGTCTGTCCTATAAATTTGAGTCTATTTAGCCACCAAGAGTCCTTGGTAGGTATCTTCTTTCTCTTTGGAGAGCAAAGGGGATTGTACTGACTGTATTTTCTTATTTTATGTGTTTTCCATGCTCTGGTAGTTGGGGCTTTGATCCTGGAGAGAATGCTTCTACCAGCACTAATTCCTAGAGATAGCAAATAGCCCCCTGATGCCCCTGCGAGTGTACCTTTAATATAAATTCAATGACCACACTCTCAAATATCCCCTTTGTCAAACTGTTACAGGCCAAGCCAATAGTCCCCCTACTCAAAACTACCCCTGCACAGGTACCAAACCACTAGAGACTGCTTTTATAGCAAGATCATAGCCCCCAAATCATTTAAACTGTCTAATTTAAACCTAGTGTACCTATCTTGCCTTACCCATTCCTTCTTTTTTTAAAAATTTTTTTTATTGATTAAGTTATTACATATGTGTCCTTACCCCCACATTACCCCCCATCCCCCCCCACTCATGCCGTCACCCCCCTGTTGTCTGTGTCCATTGGTCAGGCCTATATGCTAGCAAATAAGTCCTTTGGTTGATCTCTCCCCCTTACCCCCACCTTCCCCTACCTTCCCTCTGAGGTTTGACAGTCTGATGGAGGCTTCTCTGTCTCTGGATCTGTTTTTGTTCATCAGTTTATGTTGTTCATTATATTCCACAAATGAGTGAGATCATGTCATATTTCTCTTTCTCTGACTGGCTTATTTCACTTAGCATAATGCTCTCCAATTCCATTCATGCTGTTGCAAATGGAAAGAACTCCTTCTTTGTTACCACGAGTAGTATTCCATTGTGTAGATGTACCACAGTTTTTTAATCCACTCATCTATTGATGGGCACTTATGCTGTTTCCAAATCTTAGCTATGGTGAATTGTGCTGCTATGAACATAGGGGTGGACATATCCTTTCTGATTGATGTTTCTAGTTTTCTTGGGATATATTCCTAGAAGTGGGATCACTGGGTCAAATGGGAGTTTCATTTTTAGTTTTTTGAGGAAACTCCATACTGTTCTCCACAATGGCTGCACCAGTCTGCATTCCCACTAGCAGTGCACGAAGAATCCTTTTTCTCTACATCCTCGCCAGCACTTGTTGTTTATTGATTTGTTGATGATAGCCATTCTGACAGGTGTGAGATGGTACCGCATTGTTGTTTTGATTGCCTATTCCTTCTTGCAAGAATTCCAGAAGGCTTCGGCCTTCACCCCTGTGTGCCTCCAGGCAGACTGGGTGCTTCCCAGGTCCCATGTGGTGTGGTGTCGAATGCTTCCGATTTCTAGGGATCTGTATCAGTTAATAATGCAGATTTTATAATGAAAGAAAACACCATAATTTCAAGAGAAACATCAAAAGTGCTTTATTCAAAGTAATGTCCATCACTAGCTACACATTTCCCCCATCTTTCAGGTAATTTGTGGATACCAACCGAATAGAACTCGTCTTGTTTTGAGGCAAACTATTCAGAGACCCAAATTTCCACTTCTGCATATGTTTTGAAGTGCTGTTCAGAAAGTGGATGTGCCATTGATCAGAACAAGTGGTAATCTGAAGGAACAAGGTCTGGTGAATATGGTGGGTGGGTTAATATTCCCCAGACATGATCTTTTAATGTGTCTTTAACTGGTTTTGAAGTGTGTGACGGTGCATTATCATGAAGCAAAATTACTTTGCCGTGTCTTCTGGCCCATTCTGGTCATTTCAGGAACAAAGTGTGGTTCAAATTGATTATTTTTTGTTGGTAGCGATCAGTATTAACGGTTTCACCTGGTTTTAGAAGCTCATAATACACCACACCTTCCTGATCCCACCAAAGGCAGAGCATTGTCTTCTTTCCTAAGCGATTTGTCCTTGTAGTCAATGTTGATGGTTGACTTGGATCAACCCATGATTTTTTTTTTTTTGATTTTTTTTTAAAATATATTTTATTGATTTTTTAAAGAGAGGAAGGGAGAGAGATAGAGAACCAGAAACATCGATGAGAGAGAAACATCGACCAGCTGCCTCCTGCACATCTCCCACTGGGGATGTGCCCACAACCCAGGTACATGCCCTTGACCAGAATCGAACCTGGGACCCCTCAGTCCACAGGCCGACGCTCTATCCACTGAGCCAAACCGGTTTCGGCCAACCCATGATTTTGTGCATTTGGGATTCTCAAAATAAATCCACTTTTCATCACCAGTCACAATTCGATGCTAACAAGACTTTCTTTCGTGCCATTGAAGCAACATTTTACTGATGACTTTTCGGTTTTTCATTTGTCTTTCGTTCAGTTGATGTGGCTCCCATTTTCTTTCCTTTAAATTGGTTCTCAACCTTCCTAATGCCGTGACTCTTTAATGCAGTTCCTCATGTTGTGGTGACCCCCAACCATAAAATTATTTTGTTGCTACTTCATAACTGTAATTTTGCTACTGTTATGAACCGTAATGTAAATATCTGATATGCAGGATGTATTTTCACTGTTCGCGACCCACAGGTTGAGAACCGCTGCAAAATCTTTGCCATTGCTTGTGAATGATCAGAAATTGTTTGCTGGGCAACGTTTAATCTTTCTGCAAGTTGTTTTTGAGTTTCCAATAATGTTTGCAATTGTTGGTCTTCAAACTTTTTCGGTTGACCTGGAAGTTCTTTGTCTTTCAAATCGAAATCATCACTTTTAAAGCATTTAAACCAGCGTTCACAAGTATCTTGAGATGGAACATGTTCACCATAAGCTTCCCGAAGTGTATGATAACTTTTTCTTCAAAATAAAGTAATGAATTAAGACTCCCCACAAATGCTCTTTTTTTGGCACAAAATTTGATATTTTTAAGCTTAAAAATATCTATGATGTTAACACCTTCAGCAAATTTGACATATGAAGTTTTGAACCTCGCTTTCAATACAACAAAATAGCATACATATCAAATTGCATATATATCAACATATGTGTAACTCCACCTATTGAAAAAGATCTGCATTATTAACTGGTACACCTAGTAGGTAACCTGAGGCTGTGATTCTGGTATATAAAAAATCTGAAAATATTTGGAAACCAGTTCTCCCAAAGTGTGACTTCACACAGTCTGGCTGCCTTCCATATGCATTTTTTAGTGGTAGCCTGTGTCATCTGACGGGCATTGGTGCCAAGTCAATGCCAGCAGGAATCTCGAATTTGGATGCAGTGAAGAACCAAGATTTGTTGTGACACAGCACTCTGTGAAGTGAGCACAGCTGCAAGGGCCAGGCAGCCTTCTCCCTGTAGGTAGACAGCTCTGCTCTGCTCCTCGCTTGTTTGCTCCTTTTGTTGTTGTTTTTCTAATTTGAGCGCTTTTTAGTAGGTATCTTTTGTCTCAGGGTTCACTCCTGGGAAATAACAAAGTGGGAAATGCTCTAGAATGGCAGTCCTGCCTTTGGGGACATTGTCTCAGGTGTCACCCTTCCTTGGGGGCTGGTCTACCTCAACTGTCCTGAAGCTTGCCTTTCCTTCTCTTCATGATCTGTTCTGCAGAACTGAAGTTCTTACATTTTTTTTGGTTCAATTTACATAAAAAGTGTCAAATGTTTAGGAACAAATCTAACAAAAAATGTGTGTGTGTGTGTGTGTGTGTGTGTGTCCTACTAAAAAATCATTCTCTCCACAAGTACATGATGATATATTTTTATATTTTCTTCTAAAAGCTTTATTGTTTTGCTTTCACAATTAAGTCTACTATCCATCTGACTGGTTTAATGTAGAAATCAACTTTAACATTTTTTCATATGGTTCCCAAACATTCCAGAACAATTTATTGAAAATTTCCTCCCTTCACTTCCAACTTTGAAGTATCACATTTGTCAGAAATATGATGTCCATAGGATTTATTATTCAAATTGATTAGATGTTGAGAGTAAAAGAGGGCATTGCTAATTATTGCTGTAGAACAAGAGACTTAAACAGGCTGTTTTGAGCAAACTGGGATGATGCTCATCATAAAGCAGGGTTCCTATTTCTGGGCTCTCTGTTTTGTTCCATTTCTAACCATCGTTGCACAAGAACCCAGTTTATCTTATTTCCGCAGCTTTAGAATAAGTTGTTATTCTATTAAGTATGTCCTTTCATCTGATTCTTCCAGATTGTCTTGGATATTCTCGGCCTTTTACCTTGTTACATAGTATTAGAATCACTTGCCATGTTTCACCAAATACAAAACAAATAAAAACTGTTTTTTTAAAAAAATATATTTTTATTGATTTCAGAGAGGAATTGAGGGGGAGAGAGCGGTAGAAACATCAATGTTGAGAGAGAATCATTGATTTCTGCCTCCTGCATGCTCCACACTGGGGATCGTGCCCACAACCCAGGCATGTGCCCTTGACTGGAATCGAACCGGTGACCCTTCAGCCTGCAGGCCGATGCTCTATCCACCAAGCCAAACCAGCTAGGGCAAAACTGTTTTTTTAATTGAAATTGCATTGATTATGTAGATCAATTGACATTTCAATAATGAATCATGACCATGGTATAGCTTACCATTTATTTAGAGCTTCTTTATTTTCTCTCAGTAATGATTACAGTTTTCTGTATAGAATTTCTTAACATATTTTATTGAACTTATTCCTAGGCATTTGAACAGTTTTTTACATCATTATAAATGCTTTTTAAAACATTTTTAAAACTTTATAACTCATAGAAATACAAATTAGCCGTGTAAATTGTACTTGTAACCAGCAATGCCTTACTTAACTCACTTTTAAATTCTAGTAATTTAGACTTTATATGGAAGTATTCATCTGAAATATTATAAGGTTTGCTCTTACTTTCAAATTATTATGTATTTTATTTTCTGGAGTTACCATATCAGCTAGGATCTTCAATAAATTCTGAATAAGTAATGGCAACATACGTTTTTATCTTGTCAAATTGCCAACTAATTTCTCCTTTAATTTTTTTCTCTTTTTTTGTATAATTTTGAGGGCTTATTATTGGGCGCATACAAATTTAGAATTGTTATATTTTCCTTGTGATCGGAATCTTTTTGCCATATGAAGTATGTGTCTTTATCACTTTTACAGGAAAACTTACTTTACTTAATAATCACAGCTACATTTACTTTTATGTTATAGATATATTTTCTGTAGACACCATACAATTTTTTCAATCTAGCCTGTTTTTGCCTTTTAACTGGAATATATAGTCATTTCACATTTTTTAAAAAAATTTTGATTTCAGAGAGGAAGGGAGAGGGAGAGGGAGAGAGAGAGAGAAACACCAATGATGAGAGAATCATTGATCAGCTGCCTCCTGCATGCTCCCTACTGGGGATGGAGCCTGCAACCCAGGCAAGTGTCCTTGACAGGAACCAAACCTGGGACCTTTCAGTCCACAGGCCAACACTCTATCCACTGAGCCAAACCAGCTAAGGCTAGTCATTTCACATTTAAATAATTACTTAAATATTTGGGATTTAATGTAATATTTTGCTATTTGTCATTCCTGTTCTGTCTCTTTTTTCTTTCCCCTTTTTGGATTGGTAATGTCATTTATTTCTCTTTTTTCTCTTTGGTTTATTATGGAAGTTATAAACCCTTTCACTATTCTTCTTTTGGTTACCTTAGACAGTATGAAATGCATTCCTGACTTATCAAATTCTAACATAATTGTACAGACATGTGCCACCTACCTTTGGGATATGTTTTAAGAAACATGTTGTTAGGCAAGTTTGTTGCAGTGCAAACATCATAAAGTGCACTTACACAAACCTAGACAGTACAGCCTACTCTAGACCTAGGCAAAGTAGTGAGCCTATTGTTTCTAAGCTAAAACTCTGTACAGCATGTTCCAGTAAAAAACACCATGAGATTAAGTCCAGCATAAGAGAAAATGATTAAATCAAGAAACACAATAAACACAAAATGTATGCGGCTGCTGCCATTGTAACATTCCATACTTTTTTAAGCACATTGTTCTTTCATAAATAGAAAAATTACCCACTCTAAAATAATGATAAAAGTTATACTATAATAACTACATTTACTATCATTATCAAATATCATGTTCTGTTCATAATTGTATATGTATACTATTCTGTGACTGGCAGTGCAGTA
This sequence comes from Myotis yumanensis, assembly GCF_028538775.1. NCBI lineage: Eukaryota > Metazoa > Chordata > Mammalia > Chiroptera > Vespertilionidae > Myotis > Myotis yumanensis. Next base: position 93,986,519 of record NW_027223753.1, on the reverse strand, counting down.
GGTTTGTTTACACCAGCGTCACCACAAACATGTAAGTAATGCCTTGCACTATAGTATTATGGTGGCTACAACATCACCAGACAATAGAAAATATTCAGCTCCATTATGATCTTGTGGGACCACCATGGTAGATGCACTGCTGTTGATCAAACTGTCATTAATCAGCTAGTGATAGTAATTGTGCTTTTATTCTCTTCACAGAAAATGCAAGGACTCCAGAAATGTTACCTCTATTTTTCTTCCCCAACATCTATGGTATCCTTTATTTTAATTTTGTGTATGTTTGAAATTCTGCAGACATTATTACTATTGTTTCATATGGTCAATATTTATTTAAATTTATATTTAAATTTTTTTCCGGCTCTTGTTCTTTTCTTACAATTCTCATGTTCCTTTTGCATAAATAATATTCTGTAGAATTTTTTTTGTCTCAGTTTTTGTTTGTCTGAATAAATCTTAAGGAATATTTTTCCTGGGTATAGAATAATTCTGGATTGGCAGGAGTTTTGGGTGGTGTTTATTCAGCATGTTAAATCAGTCTATAATCTCTGGTTCTCATAACTTCTGTTGATTTATGTATTTTCCTTCGAACTGTTGCTCCTCTGAGGGTACTTTGTCTTTTTTCTTTGGCTGTTTTTATATCTTTCATGATCATCTCTTTGGTTTTCTGTAGTTTCAGTGGAATATGAGTAGAGATGGATTTCTTTGTAGTATCCTGCTTAGGGGGTGAGTAGGATTTCTAAAATCTGTGAATTAATGTTTTAGCATATAAGTTTTATAGTACACATTTTGAATGTTTGATCTTTAAATATTATTCTGTACCATATTGTCTTTTGCCTTATCTTTTCCTGTTAAACATCTTCTTACTGACTATTTTAACTATTCTTATCCTTCCTTTTATATTTTCCATTCTTTTGTCTTTCTAGGCTTTATTCATTATAGTTGTCTTTCTGGAAGAAAGTATGGGTAATTTTTTCTGGTCTGACAATCCACCTTTTTCCTGTTTAATTTGTTTGTGAATTTATCTATTTAGTTTTTCCTGTGTTATATTTTGAGTTCTAGGATTTCTATTTCATATTTGTTTTTTTTTTAAAAATATTTTAAAATTCTTCAGAGAGAAAGGGAGAGGGAGGGAGAAATAGAAACATCAGTGATGAGAGAGAATCATTGATTGGCTGCCTTCTGCACACCCGCAACTGGGGGTGGAGCCCATAACCCAGGCATATGCCCTGACTGGGAATCAAACCGTAACCTCCTGGTTCATAGGTCAGTGCTCAACCACTGAGCCATACCTGACTGGGCTCTATTTCATTTTTATTTAAATGTGCAGTATCTTTAAATTGTTAGTTATCTGCTGAAATGTTTAACCTTGGTTTTTATCAACTTGATAAAACAGTGTTGTTTTATAATTTGTGTGTGATTATTCCAATATTTAGATCCCCTGTACTTCTGTTTGCATTATCTGTTTTTTCGTGCTGATTTTTATTCATGTTGTCATAGCTCCTCACCCATCCCACTTATCTTTGGTTATGTGCTAAATAGTGTACTTAAAAAGCTGATTATAAAAATAACTAGTTGCCTGGTGCACAGATTCATGCACATAGAAAGGGAAATAATTAGAAGAAATATTTTAATATTGCTATTTGCCCTTTCACCCTCAGCACCTGGGAGCTGGGAGGTGGCTCCGCGTGCTCCCCCCAACACACACACCCCCATTTCAGCTGGTTGAACCCGCCTTGGCCTGGTGTCGCTCAATCACCTGCTCCACTATCCTGCCTTGGTCCTGCTCTTGCTCTCATCAAGGCCCATCAGAGCAGCAGCACCTCCACTGCTGCCTGCTGCCAGCGCCACATGGCCAATGACCACCATGTCCACGCTGTCCCATGGTGGTCAGCACATGTCATAGCCATCAGCCAAACTACTGGTCTCCCAGGAGAACTCCCAGTCAAAATACCACCCAAGGGCACAATTTGCATAGTAGGCTTCTATTATGTGGGATTTGAGGTTTGTAGGTAATCTTTCCATAGGGATGATTTTTGTTTGCTTCTTCCATATGCCTCTGGATAGTAGCAAACCAGATAGATGCAATCCAATCCCAGGGGTTGGAATTTGGGGCACTGTCCAAGGACTTACATCAGGGCTACATTCTGAGCTGCTTCAGTCATACTCCTAGAGTGTAGTTCTAATGTTGCCATGTGAAAGCACAGGGTCACAATGGGCCCCCAACTTGACAGGCCAAAATTCTGCCTGCCTGACCTTGAACATCATCAAAATCGATGCTTCATGCCCTTTTACCTCAGTTGGATTGGGCGATGCCCCTAGGGTAAAAGTAGCCCCAGTTTTCATAGTCACCAATTTACCCAGGATTGCTGAGTTCTTCATAATCATGGTAGCTCCCTTAGCTTTGGGCTCATGCTTGCTTGGTTTGTTGTTGTTGTTGTTGTTGTTATTTTGGTTGTGTTAAAAGATCTGAGTTACCTAGTTCACATTGCAGTAAAGAATTAGATGTTCTCCACATAAAATATTTTTTGAATTCAAGTTTCTGCTCTGAAATTTACTATTTGTTTTAACCTTCAATAATTTGTCATCCATGAGCCTCCTCCCTCATATATAAAAAGGATTTGAGCAGAGTTGCATGGGGCCCTGCAGTTCAGTTTCTACCTGATTAGTCCAATTTACTCTAAATCACTGTGTAGATTTTAGCATAAGATCCCAAAGACAAGGATGCCAGAATGCAGTGACTTGCTTTTCTTGTTTGTCCTATACATAAGAGAACCTTCTAAATTGAAGGTGCCAGTAAGCATTTCAAAGGAAAAAAGGAAGGAAAGCTTGTCAACAGATTTGCTAAAATGTTCTTTTTCTTTCATGGAGTCACTGATTATCATCATGGATATCAGTATTGTCAGTCCAAGAACCCCATTAGTCCTCTCTTTTCTGAGATCAGATAGAAACAAGAAGAGGACTGAGATCAGTCTGGCTAGCAGAATCTTAGGAAACGTTATTAGCCAGCCCACCAGCTTTGTGGGAGCAAGAAAATGCAGCATTTCAAGCCCCATTCCAAGGAGTGCATTTGACTAAGGTTTATATTGATCACAGAGCCCTTCCCCATCCAGCATTGCAAAAAGCCATCCCATTGCTATCACAATCTGGACTAGATGATGGAAATCAAGAGCCCTTATCAGAAAACACACAAGAAGCTGGTAACAGTGTGATCCTTGCAACCCTCTAGGTTAACAGTCTCCCCTACTTCACTTCTCTTGTTGTAGTTTCATGGCAACTATTAAGATAAGACAATTACTTCTTCACTCCTTGTGATCCCACACAAACTACAAACCAAGTGGATAAAGGAAAAGAAGCTCTCTCATTGTTTGAAATCAGAGGGGCTATAACAGAATACTAATCCTGTAGAAAAAGGGTCAGAAACACTGGCCAAGGCAAATTTATCTTCATAATCCAACCCTTAATTGGGCTGCTCTCCTATATTTCTATTGAATGTCTGCTTTTAAGCCTCCCTTCAGCAATGACTATCTCTCTATCATAGCTTCCAGAAGTCTATCTGTGAAATAAATTACAGTTCTATAATTTTTCTCATGGCTATCAAGAGAGTACAGCAGTTTCATAGTTTACTACACTGTCAAGAATCTACATATCTGCTTGGTGCATTCAAAAACAATCACTAAATTTTTCAATATAAAGAACGGAAAATAGATACTTATGCCAAAGATAATGGGTGTAAACAGCCAACAAAGCTGACATTACAAAGGAAATTAGAGATTTGTTTTAGGGGGTGATGGATTTATTGTAGAAGATATATGAAAACTATCACCATTGAAAGGGCCAGTAATAAAGTCTGAGCTTGGCCTTGGACTTCCACAGTCTCTAAGGGGAAGAAAGTCTGCCTAAGAACAGGATGTTAGCTGAGGGATTGTGTCGAATGAAAAAAATGAATGGATGGTCGGCCACAAAATTTTCCTCTGGCATGAGCATGCAGAAGGTGGCAATTCCGGCTGTGGCAGCTGCTGCCTCTGTGCCCTCCTCATTAACTTCCACAAATGACTTGTGGACAATTTTTGATATAAAAAGATCTCTGGATCTTGACATGCCAGACAGATCAGCCTTGCTATTAAAGAGATCCTCTATACCCAGGCTGGCCAGGTGAGAGTTGAGGTTGTAGCTCTCTTCTAGCTTGAACTTCGGCAGGTGGACGTTGACTTCAATGGAACTCAGATTCTCAGGCTTGGTCCACTCATCCAGTTTTTCCAGGGTCAATTGTTCTTCAATCTGAAATGAGAAAGGGCAAAAGAAGAGGTGAGAACTCTTTCACATAAACAAGGCAATACACATTATTTACATGGATGGACTCATGTTATCAGTTGCTAATTCGTTTCCTTCTCTTTCTGTACCAAAATAGATTCCATTTGGAGGATTTCATTTCTTTTCAGCAACAGTTGATAATAGAAGAGAGATGTGGTCCAAGCCATCAAGGGCCCCAGAAACAGGGACTTTGGACATCAGATGCTTCAACTACCCATTCACCCACCCACCCAACCATCCATCCACCCAGGCTTTCCTAAACCCCTACCACACTGGATTACTGTGATAGGTCATGATGGCTGTGATTGCTTTAACTGGTTGATTGATGCAAGGTAAAACTCAAAAGTTTTCTTCTATTTCTTCTATTCTGAACCCTACTGATCACTGTGGTTATCTGTGAACTCACTGTGCTGAAGTAATCTCTAATAGATTTAGCTTGTGGGTAAAAAGAGAAAAGGGACTAGTTCCTCATCTAAAATTGGGAGAGGGTTAATAATAGTACCTACCTTATAGCATTGTTGTGAGCATCAAATGATTTAATGTATGCAAAGCACTTGGCACACAGTACTAGTAAGAGCCACAAGAATGTCAGCTATTATCATTACCATATTACTACTATTATTGGACTAGAATGGGCCCTTCATTCCCCTTGTTCTACTGATGCTGATTATCTCTTTTATGAGGCTGAAGAATTTTTTTAATAATCATAGAAGAGACAAATATGAAAATACAATTAAAAGAAGGAACATACTGATTTTAATACACACTTCATACATGCCAATAATTAATATTGGACCTCTTCCTGATAACAAGTTTGGTTAGGGAGAGGGTAGAGAAAAACCACACAACAGGCTAGAGACACTAAAGAAAACCATAATCTTCACAGTTTTGCCTAGTCCTACCCTGAAAAGAAATGTCTTCGCTTTAACTGAAATAAAATAGAAACATCATACAAAGTTCATATGAGAACATAGGCTTTGCTTTCAAGCTAGTGTGTCATATGGGTCTTTTCTACCACGTAGCTGTTGGAAATTTAATTCACAATCTATATGAATTGTAATGAGAATGAGCAGTGTAATAATAGGATTTTGTAGTACAAGTTGAAGATACCTACTAAGAATGTTTTGGGATTTTTAATTTTAATAAATTTGTTTCAATAATATAATTCTAATTTTAATGAAATTTCCTCTAAAGTTCATTTAAGAAAATTCCTGTGAGCTGCCACTGACATGTTACATTTAATATAGATTCTTAGACGCCCCCTACCACAACCGTACACTGACAGTGTCTGAAAAGTTAATCTTAGGGCTTCAGAGTAGCAAACATTAATGTCCTACTACCACACAACATACACACAGTCTGAACCCATCTATCATAAAGAAACATGAAGCATGAGTGTGGGAGCCATTACCTTCTTCAGACCTGTGGCCTCGTCCTCGATGTCATCTGGCAGCAGGATGACCATGCTGAGGTCCCTGCCTTGGTAAGGCAGCTCCAGCACCCGGCACTTAAGGTCCTCGATGTAGCCAAATGGAAATGTGCTCTTCTGATACATCATTTTCACTGTTTTTGTGTCTTTCTGAACAGTTGAAAAACCAAGTCACTCACAGTATTATCTGCATTCTCTTACAGCAAAGAGCAATTTTATAATTACATCACCTCACCTTATTCAATCTGAAAGGTGTATCGGTTGTGGCCTCTTTACTGAATTTCTCCTGCCAGTTTCCTTTGAAATAGATGGCATTAACTAGCACAAGTTTGGTCATATTATCAACCACGCCTGCAGCCAACAATTCTGGAATTTTCCCTAAAGAAATAAAGTTAAGTTTTTTTTTGTTAATTCACATATCAGCATTCCATTTTTCAATTGCATTAAAATGCAATTTAAATTCATAGTTTTTATTTAATTCCCATTAATGTATTAAGTTAAGGAAGCCGTACCAGTGTATTTTGAGTGTAAATAAACCAACTAAAGGGTTTAAAAGTTAAAAACAGGACAATCTTTTCTGCATTGTTTGAGAAACAATGAGCCTTCTTTTGGGAATGGCCATTCTTTAGGAGGCATAAAAATTATTTCTTAATGAAAATGATTTTTAAATAAATTACTTCTTCAAAGCCTGCAAGTGGAAGCTGCTCTCACAGAAAATATTTTCACAGATATGCAAAGGCTAGGACAGTTAGTCCTCTGAAACAGCAGTTACCCTGTGACCGCAGCATGGCTATGAAGAATGCCTTGGATGGGAGACAGGTGTTTTCTAGGTGCCTTGACTCAGACCTTGACGAGGTTAGAGAGAGTTGTAATGGAGAAACAGCTGAGATGGAGCCACTCCTGACAGTTTAGACCAGACTTTTGCCAAAATACAAATGGCCACAGCAGTTTGTGTCACATATGAGAATACTAGAGCCCTAATGCTCAAAAATTGTGCAAGGGGCTCGGTGCCTGCTGCTGCGGCTGCCACTGCAGCTTCATCCAGAAAGGTCATCTGGTCTAATTAGCATATTATGCTTTTATTATTATAGACTAGAGAACCCGTGCACAAAATTCGTGCACTGGAGGAGGGGCGTGGTGTCCCACAGCCTCGCCAGTGTCTTCTCGCTGTCCGGGGAGTGGGACTAAGCCGTGAGTCAGACATCCCTAGCACTGCCGCAGAGGCGGGAGAGTCTCCTGCCACCGCCGCAGCACTGCTAGCTGTGAACCCGGCTTCTGGCTGAGTGGCACTCCCGCTGTGGGAATGCACTGACCACCATGGAGGAGCTCCTGCATTGAGTGGGATCGGGCCAAAACCAGCTCTCCAACATCCCTCAAGGGGTGCTGGATCGTAAGAGGGCACAAGCCAGGCCGAGGGACCCCACAGGTGCACCATTGGGGCTGGGGAGAGATGCGGGAGGTTGGCCAGCCAGGAAGGGACCAGGAGAAGGCACCAGGGCGTGTCTGGCCTGTTATGCTCAATCCTAATTGGCCAGACACCAGCATCAAGCTAACCTACTGGTCATAGTGTCTGCCCCCTGGTGGACAATGCACATCATAAGGAGCAATTGGGTGGCCTTAGCATATCACTAGCATATTATGCTTTGGTTGAACAGATGACTGACCTGATGACCCGACACTTAGCATATTAGGCTTTTATATAGGACTAGAGGCCTGGTGCACAAAAATTTGTGCACTCAGGGGGGAAGAGGGGTCCCCCAGCCCGGCCTGTGCCCTCTCACAGTCTGGGACCCCTTGGGAGATAACGACCTGCTGGCTTAGACCTGCTCCCGGGTGGCAGAGGGCACGCCCAATCCCTAGGTGCAGCTCCTGGGCAGGCTCAGAGCAGGGCCGATTGGGGAGTTGGGGCGCCGCCCCCTGTCATGCACAGAGCAGGGCAGATCGGGAGGTTGCGATGCCACCCTCAGTCACGCTCAGGGTAGGGCCAATTGGGGGGTTGGGGCACCGCCTCCTGTCACACTCAAGGCAGGGTCGATGGGGAGGTTGCGGCACCACTCCCTGTCACGCACAGAGCAGGGCCCATCAGGGGGTTGTGGTGCCACCCGTCATATACAGAGCTGGCCGAATAGGGGGTTGGGGCACTGCCCCCTGTCACACAAAGAGCAGGGCCCATCAGAGGTTTGAGGAGCTCCCCCCTGTCACTCACAGAGTAGGGCCGATAGGGGAGTTGGAGCACTGCCTCCTGTCACACACAGAGCAGGGCGGATCAGGGGGTTGGGGTGCTGCACCCTGTCACACTCAAGGCAGGGCCAATGGGGAGGTTATGGCTCTACCCCATTACACACAGAGCAAGGCCCGTGGAGGGGGGTTGGGGCGCCGCCCTCTACCACCTACAGAGTAGCGCCAATCAGGTGGTTGGGGCGCCACCACTGACACACTCAGGGCAGGGCCGATGGAGAGGTTATGGCTCTACCCCATCACACACAGAGCAGGGCCCGTGGGGGGGGGGGGGGGAGGGTTGGGGCGCCGCACCCTGTCACAAACAGAGCAGGGCCGATCAGGGGGTTGGGGCGCCGCACCCTGTCACACACAGAGCCGCAGGGCGATCAGGGGGTTGGGGAGCTCCCCCCTATCAGGCACAGAGCAGGTCTGATCAGAGGGTTGGGGCGCCTTCCCCTGTCATGAACAGAGCAAGGCAGATAGGGAGGTTGTGGCCCCGCCCCCTGTCACACACAGAGCCGCAGGGCAATCAGGGGGTTTGGGCGCTGTCCCCTGTCATGCTGATCCCGGTGCCGGGAGCCTCGCTGCTCCACTGATCCCGGTGCCAGGAGGCATGTTACCCTTTTACTATATAGAATAGAGGCCTGGTGCACGGGTGGGGGCCAGCTGGTTTGCCCTGAAGGGTGTCCTGGATCAGGGTGGGGGTCCCCACTGGGTTGCCTGGCCAGTCTGGCTGAGGGGCTGAGGGCCATTTTCAGGCTGGCGGGTGACTGAAGCTCCCAACTGCTCCTTTTTTTCTTTTTCTTTTTTTTGATTCTGGGCCAGCTTTAGCTCTGAGGCCTCGCTGCTGAAAGCAGGTTTCTGGCCTTTACCTTCTGTATTTGATACAATGTTGCGGTCCGGCTGGCTGAAGCCCAGCTGACTGAAAGCCGGTTTCTGGGGTTTTGTTTAGCTTCTATATTTGCAACATAGTTGCTTAGAGTTGCAGCTGAGATGCCGGCAAGTCAGGCGGGGAACGTTGGAGTCTGCATCACTGGAGCAAGCAAGCCTCCCTGTTTACTTCAGTGCATGGCTGCCTGCCGCCATCTTGGCTGACAGTTAATTTGCATAAGGATATGCTGATTAGCCAATGGGAAGGGTAGCGGTCGTACGCTAATTACCATGTTTCTCTTTTATTAGTGTAGATTCTTTTCCATAATCTGGGCCAGGATGGAATTCCCTCAAAGGTTTATCCTTTTTATCCTACATTGAATGTTACTTTTAATTTTAACATGTGGTTTGGTGAATTTATGGGGAAAATATTTAGCTGCTTCTGTGAAAGCATGTTGAACTTCCTACTTTGAGGAATATCCACATTCAAAAGCTGTCTGGCACTGGGCAGTGGCAGAGTTTACCCCCAGCACGAGGGTGAGGGCAGAGGAAAAGGGCAGGGAATCATCTGCAGGCTGGGAAAGTGGAAGGAGGAAAGGAATGGCCAGTGTGTAATGAATGCCTACATTCGGCCCACTCTCTTACCTTCAGTCTGCCCTTTGACCCACTCGTTTATCACCTTTCTTGCATCTTCAGAGGCTCGCTGAAAATCTACACTGGCCAGTTCAGCACCATACATTTTCTGGGTTGAAGCTAAGAACTCCTGTTTAAAATAAAAAAGGTAAAAAAAAACCCCCACAAAACAGGAATAACTCCTAATACATACAGAAATGGTTTTCTAAAATCCTTAAAAGCAGTAGAAATTGTCCTAAAAGACATAAATTTCATTGTAACAAAAAAATTCTAACCCTTACAGTTTTTGCATTATGGTAAAAAACACATAACAAACACTAAATTTACCCCCTTAATCATTTTAATTGTACAGTTCAGTAGTTTTGGTGTTGCATAAAATTTACCAATTCTTTTCTGATCTTTGGCTAACATTTTCATAAATAAGTATACAATGGTTGTTCTTGGAAGTGAATTATGGAATTCACTCTTGCTTTAGTAACACAGCCAGGGTCAGTCTTTTCCTGTGAAGATTATCAAATGAAATCAGATCCTTAATGGGTATACTGCCATATGTTTAAATTCTGTATCATATTTCTGAATGTATATAAAAATGAAAACCGAGTTCTATGACTTGATTGTGCTGGAAAATGTCTGCACTTTTTCGTGAGTTTTAGAATGTGAATGTAAAGTACTCACCGGGAGGAACTCATAGGTTTTCTCTCCATATAACCTATTAGCAAGTTTCAGAATATAGGGAGCTCCACGCTTGTTGATATCAGCATTCAGGCTCTGAAAACTTGAATGAATCTCCTTAACTGCATCGAAGTGAAGAGTCTAAAATAGAGAAAGCATTCTTTCTATAGCCATTTATTTTGAAACGAATTCCTTGACATTTGCTTCTATCAAATTAAATTAATGCTTTTATTACTAATTATCAATAATTCCCAGCCCAATACTTTATTAAACTTTCATTGGAGAACAAGAAAATAAAGAATCTAAAATGTATCACTTTGTGAGACATAATTACATTAAAAGCTCTTTTTATGTCACTTTTTATCATTATATTCCCATGAGTGGAAGTGGTTAATAGGCTAAATATTTACCTATGTCTGCTTTTTCTCCAAAGAAAATCATAAGCGGTATATTCACATATAAATTCTGTATCAATTAGTGTTTTACTGAAAGTTCTCAGAAATAAACAGTAAAATTAAGAATCATCCCCTATGTGGAAGCACAAAGATATTACAGAATTGAGGGTATTTTTAAACTACACTATCAGCATCAGTAACTTAAAAATAACATCTATAAACTTAACATTCAGAAAAAGTTTAATTTTCATGTTACAAATCAAGAATCCCTTCATGGTTTTATGAGTCCTGGGCTGGTTCCTTACTTTAACACACAAAGAATAAACCTACACAATGTACAAAGTCCAGTTACTCACCAAGATAGGGAATGTTTGCACAGTTGCGATGATAGATCTGCTTTAATGGAAAAGCAGGGGAACCCTTAAAACTGTTTTTTGCTGAGACAAAACAGTCCCTGGATAAACCTCAAAATAGAAGCTGACATTACCCTGCAAGAAGCAACTAACAGTTATTACCAGGGGGTAAAATAAAAAAATGGATTTTGGGAAATATAAAAGTGCTTTCATGTCTGCAGTGGTAAAGACCACTGGTTTTTCATAAATTGCTGAAATAAAAGATTTGCAGCTGGAACAGATGGGTAAAGTTGAATCCAAGGCTGGACCGTCCCCAGTTACTGGCACCTTGGAATCTTTCCCCTACTTCCAAGGAGAGCTGGAGTTCCCCTCTCAGAATTCAACAAAGACCACACAGCACAGTTGTAACTTTCTTCACCACTGTATGCTCAGCCAAACAGAAAACAGTGCCTGGCACATAGTATGTGCTCAGTAAAAACTCAATCATGAGTGAAAGCCTGCATATAAATGAACTGCTCTTGGAGCTTTTCTGAAAGTCTGGCCTCATCGTGTGTAGTTGTGGAACACACAAGCACAGTGTTTAAAACTCCCTGTAAGAGCTCAAAGGCACAGCTTTTTAGGAGGGACTTTCAGGGAACCCAGACTCCTTTTGTTAGTTTCTGCTGACCTTGGACATCTGTGCCTCGGTAGTGCCTCTTGTCCCAAGAAAGATCATGGCCAGCGCTGAGGAAATGCTTATGGGGGAGATGAAGATGTTCCCAGAGGGGTTGTTGTCCTTCAGGGTGCGGAAGAGGTCCACTGCGAACCGGGTGTTGGCCAAGCTCAGCTGCTCCATGGTGAGGCTACAACACAGGACAGAGGCCTAGCACACCAGCAAATATGGCCATGACATTTCTCCACGTCTTCTTCGCCCTGAAACACCCAGAAACTTGTACTTCCTTTTCTTTTCTCAGGAGGTCAAGAGCACTGTCTCATGAGCACACAGGTGGGAACTGGACAAGGATCCATCAGCGACCCAGGGCCAGGAGCCAGGGAGCCGAGAGGGCTCTGACTTGCAGACTCAGTAGCCAGCACTGGGCCTTTCCTACTCAGTTGGGGAGCACAAACATTTCCCACCCTTTACCTGAAATGATAATTTTTTATTAGAAAATCATAGCTACCTACTCTGCATTAAAGCAAATTTCAGCAAAGTCATCGATTTTCCTCATTTTCAAGATTCAGTTGCTAACGTTTAGAGAGATGAAGTGTCCCAAGTCCTGAGGCTGGTGTAGGATGTGAGAGTTTGAAAACCCAGCACAGGCCTTAGGGTCATGGTGCAGCCCACCAGGAGCAGGGGACAAGCATCCTCTCTGACACCCACCCCTCAGGTGCAGGTGACTGGCCCTCCACCTCAGCTCAGAAGCCTGCTTACCAATGCTGCCTCCTCTCAGAGCTTGTTTCCACAGAGATGGGCAAGGAAGAATAATAGTGGTGCCAGCTGCTTCCCTGTCAGTAATACATTGAATTATTACTGTTGTTATTGGAAAGTAACCTCTAGGATCACATTGGCCTCCTCTCCCTCCCTCCCTCCCCCCCCTCCCTCCACCTCTGCAGCATTGAAAAGCTGTGCCCCCTGGGCTGCCTAAAAACTGTCCCAAACTGCCCAGGGAGGCAGGAAGTTGAGAAAGAAATAAAAATATTATGATCTCAGGCTTGGCTCTGCCTTTCAGCCACAAGGCGGCGCCCAGTATTTCGCAAGCGAAGAAGCCCTTGCGCCCCGGATTAGGGTATTGGTTTGGGGTTGTTTCCGGGTGGACTCCCCGCTCTGATGAGCAGTGCAGGCAGCAGTCCCAGAGGTGCAGGCAGCAATCCCAGCAAAAGCGCAGGGGCTGAGGGTACCCAGGCCACCGAAGGCCAGGGCGGAGCCAGGAGTAGGCAGCTGGCAGATCCCAGTCCTGAGCAACCCCCACTGGCTTTGTCCCACTTCCCTAATGGGCCTGGTGCCCGGATCTCACCCGTTGCTCGCTGCCTGGGTGGTGCTGGGGATCTGACAATGCCCTTGGCTCAAGCACCGCCCTTATATAGTCCCTGAGGTGGGTGCAGCAGGAGGAGGAACCAGGCGTTGGCCAGAGGGGTTGGGTGAAGGGGGAGGAGGAGGGAGAGAAGGGCGGTGCTGGGTGGCTGGGAGCTGGGGCGGAGCTGCAGAAGGAGCAGGGTGGGGCAGCAGGGCAGGCACAGCCAGTAGAAGCCTAGATGAGGGTGAGCAGGGGGAGATGAGCACCTTTTTGAGTCTAGGTGAACTCAGAGGTCTGGCAAGGATCTGAAGGCCTAGTTCTTGCCTAAGTGTGAATCACTGAGATGACATAATGTGTCACCTCTTACAGGGCAAACTAGCCCCTCTGAATCTCATCTATATACTCCAGAATGGTTTTCTTTTCCTGTGTTTTTGTTTTTGTTTTGTGGGGTGCAGAGGGACCTCCAGTATAAGATAAAACAGTGCTGTCAGCTGATGGTCGTTGGTGCCAGTGCAATGCCACCAGGAATCCCCAATTTAGGGTGCAGTGAAGAAGGACACTTTATTCAGTGCAAACAGTTCAATTGTGATACAGCTCAGTTAGTAGCATGAAGCAGCAGGTGGCAAGGTGGCCCTCTCTGGCTAGCCAGCTCTGCTCTGCTCTGGTCTGCTCCACCTGCTCCATTCCCATCTCCCTCTTCCTGTTTCTCCAGGAAACAATCTTGAGTGGAAAGAGAAAGTGTGCTCCCAGAGCCAGAAAGAAGCTGGCTTAGAGCGAAGACCCCACCCCTGGTCTCTGATTGGTCCATCCTTATGCAAAGGAAGACTCCAAGTCCTCAAAGTTTCATTGCTCCAGAAAGCACTGTCCTGATTGGTCGGAATGGAGCTGCTCTGATTGGTTAGTGAAAATGCTGATAAGGATAGAAGTACACAGTTCCAATTGAATGGGGAAAGTCTCAGTCTTAAAGATTGAAACATATTCTCGGGACCCCTTTCTAAGGGGTGGCTCAGGTGCAGGGACACAGTGCAGGCAGGCAGCTCAGTGAAGTCTTCTCCTTGAAGTGCCCTCCTAGTGAGCCCCCTCCCCTCCCCTATCCTGTAGAAATGGCTACAAGGGTCTGTCTTATAAATTTGAGTCTATTTAGACACCAAGAGTCCTTCTTGGTAGGTATTTTCTTTCTAAGGTCCCAAGTTCCGAATAACAACCTTGATGTTACTATCTTTAGAAACGAAACCGAATTTTCCCCATATTCTTCTCACAGTGATGGCTACACCACTATTTCTGTGGGTCATTTGTTGGTTTCCCACTTTAAATGTCTGGGAATGTAACTTCACCAAAATTTATAGTGGTTGACGGTCTCAAATAATTCTGCATTCATGAAACTTGTCCCCTGTTTTCTTACAAATCTCAACATGAAACAGCAACAAAGAAAAAGCCCTATTTTGTGTGTGTGTGTGTGTGTGTGTGTGTGTGTGTGTGTTAGTAAGGATAATATAGTGTGAAAGGGATTGTAGATTTTTGTTTGTTTGTTATTTACTCTGAGAACTTGTTTATCATGAAAAGGGTCTAGGAAGGCCCAATAATCAGTGATAAAAATACTCTTCAAAGATTTTTTTTTAAGCAGGAAGAGTTTAATAATGAAGATTTTAGACTGATTTACAGTTTATTAAATAAAGAAACCAACACTTATTGAAAGCCACTTATTGCTAAATTCAAGGGGTTTGATCAGATCTGGTAAGCTCTCCACCATTTCTCACAGAACCAGAGCACCACTCACTGACTTCTTCAAAGAGGTCAATGTGAGAAAGTCAGGAAAGAGAGGCTGCTCTGAGAAGTTGTTAAAGTAAAATCTGAGACACATTAGTTGAAGAAAAAAGTTTTCTGAATTTTATTTTTTCTCCTGCCATGCTGTATTTGTGCTTAACGGGAGTTAGCAATCTGGGTTAATTAGAAAACAAAGCCATTTGTATACTGTATATAAGGTTCAGAGAAAATTGATCATTATACATTAATCAAGCAATACATTTACTGTCTAAGTTTGAGGCAAAGTAACTGTTCTGTCAAATAACATTGGAGTGTTCTCCTTGTGAATTTGAAATATAAATGGCCACAATCAAAGCTCAGAGATACTTACACACTCAGGAAGGTACAGTGTTTGGTATATCTACCAAATGAGCACATGCTTACCCGAGCTCCAAGCAGGAATGTCTCCCCAGAATGAAATGTGTGTGAGCACGTGCACCTGCAGGCATGTACAAGAATGTGCATAGCAATGTGCTTTGTACTAGACCTGCATTTGGAAACCACATAAATGCCCATCAGCAGAAGAACAGACTAATAAATGCAGAAGAATAATATACAGTAATAAAAATGAGCAAACTACAGCAATGCACAGCAACACGGCTGCATCTCAGAGCTGCACTGTTGAATGAAAGAACAGACACAGAAAGCTGTATGGTTTGATTATAGAAAGTTCAAAAACAGGCAGAGCTAGCATATAGGACAGGGGTGGGCAACCTTTTTGTGAGTGCATGCCAAAACCAGCAAAATCTCTGACTCAAAATTCTTCTGCGTGCCATCTCTAATTTTTTGAGAACATGTTACGCCTACTTGATATCTCTTAAGGTGTACGTATGTGAAGATCCTTGAAGAAATAATAAAATTCATTTTAGCAACAAAAACAGTATATGATGATGAAAAATACATTTATTTTTTAATGTATACATGTACACTGATAGTCCGACAGAAAACTTTATGACTCCGTTTGATATTATCAGTGGGACTTTTGCTGCTGCATCACTGATGACAAAGATTTTACATCAGGTTTATATTTCGTGACATTCAGAAATATGCACGAGCTACTACTTTCATCCATCAGGCTACTCCTATTATGAGACTTAACAAAATTCATCACTGAGAACAAAGATTCACAATTGTTAATGGAAGATTATAAGAGAGGGTTTTGCATGCCAGAAAAAGTTACTGGCTTGCTATATTTGGCACGCATGCCAGGGGTTGCCCACCCTGCTATAGGGTTTGAAGTCAGGGGAGAGTTCTCTTTGGAGAACAAGGGGGATTGCACTGACTGTATTTTCTTATTTTCTTTGTTCTCCATGCTCTGGTAGTTGGGGCCTTGATCCTGGAGAGAGTACTTCTAACAGCGCTATTTCCCAGAGGTAGCGTATGGCCCCCTGATGGCCCTGCGAGTGTAACTTTGATATAAATTCAGTGACCACATTCTCAAATATCTTCTTTATCAAACTGTTACAGGCCAAGTCAATAGTCCCCTTACTCAAAACTACCCCCGCACAGGTGCCAAACCACTAGAGACTGCTTTTTTAAAAAAATATATTTTTGGAGAGACCAAGATGGCCACATAGGTAAACACCGGAAATTTCTGCCTCGCACAACCACTTCAAAAATACAACTAAAAGACAAAACGAACTTCATCCAGAACCACAGGAAGGCTGGCCGAGTGGAAATTCTACAACTAGAAGGAAAGAAAAGCACACTGAGACTCAGAAGAGGTGCGGAAGTAAAGTGCAGAGGTACAGAGTCGCGTGGAAAGGACTGGAAGCTGAGGACATGGTTGTCTTTTTCAATCAGCAGGGAATCTCAAGCTCCGAACTGCTCTGAACTCCAGTTCCAGGCGAGTCTCTGGGGACTCAGACCCATACAGGAGAAACTGAACTGTCTGGCATCAGTCAGAACTTGAGGGCAGCTTTCTCTCAGAGGTGTCCCGATTACCAGGACACTGAGACACAGGGCCTCTTAGGGCAGGACTGAAGAGCAGCCATAGCTGCTTGCTCCGCCCTGTTGATTCCCTGAGACCCAGCCCCACCCAAGCTGTGCACAGAGGCTTTTGCATATGAAAGGCCTGGCACTTTGCAATCTAAAATTACCTAACAAACTGCAGCTGGGACAGAGAAAGCCAGAACATCCAAAAGAAGACCCAAGGCTCCACAGCAGCTTGCATTACTTCACAGCTGGGCTCCTGCTGGGTAGCCTCAGGCAGAGGCTAAATTAGCATCTCCTTAGAGATCCAAGAGCCAGTGTACCCAGTGGTCAGAGTGGGACCATCCAGATTACAACTCCTCAGATCCATAAGGGACACACTCAGGGGGCAGACTCGGTGAGCACCAAAGCCCCACTGAAGCAAGTCTTGCCCCAGAAGGGTGTCTCCAGCACAGAAGTTCTCCCACTGCAGACAAAGCTGATTCTCACAGCCAATTAGCCTGGAGGTCAATTCCTCCCAGTGATACCTACAACAATCAAGGCTTAACTATAACAAGACTGTGCACAAAGCCCACAAAGAGGTGCACCAAGAGTGTCCACCTCTGGTAATTGGGGAGGCTGAGCCACTGGGCTCTATAGGATACCTAGCACAGAAAGCCACTCTATCAACACAGGGAAGCATAAAAAATGCGGAGACAAAGAAGCAGGACACAAATGACAGAAATGGAGGAAAGCAAACGACTGGATATAGAGTTCAAAACCACGGATATAAGGTTTTTCAAGAATTTTCTAGAAACTGCTGATAAATTTAGTAAGACCCTCAATAAGTCTAGTGAGACCAACGATAAACTTAGTGAGACCCTCAAGAAATCTAGTGAGACCCTCGAGGTTATGAAAAAGGACCAACTAGAAATTAAGCATACACTGACTGAAATGGAGGATATTATACAGATTCCCAACAGCAGACTAGAGGATCGCAAGACTCAAGTCAACGAATTGAAATACAAAGAAGCAAAAAACACCCAACCGGAAAAGCAAAAAGAAAAAAGAATCCAAAAATATGAAGATACTGTAAGGAGCCTGTGGGACAACTTCAAGCGTACCAACATCTGTATTATGGGGGTGCCAGAAGAAGAAAGAGAGCAAGATATTGAAAACCTATTTGAAGAAATAATGACAGAAAACTTCCCCTACCTGGTGAAAGAAATAGACTTACAAGTCCAGGAAGCACAGAGAACCCCAAACAAAAGGAATCCAAAGAGGACCACACCAAGACACATCATAATTAAAATGCCAAGAGCAAAAGACAAAGAGAGAATCTTAAAAGCAGCAAGAGAAAGACAGTCAGTTACCTACAAGGGAGTACCCATATGACTGTCAGCTGATTTCTCAACAGAAACTTTGCAGGCCAGAAGGGAATGGCAAGAAATATTCAAAGTGATGAATAGCAAGAACCTACAACCAAGATTACTTTATCCAGGAAAGCTATCATTCAGAATTGAAGGTCAGATAAAGAGCTTCACAGATAAGAAAAAGGTAAAGGAGTTCATCACCACCAAACCAGTATTATATGAAATGCTGAAAGGTATCCTTTAAGAAGAGGAAGAAGAAGAAAAATGTAAAGATCCAAATTATGAACAACAAATACACATCTATCAACAAGTGAATCTAAAAATCAAGTGAATAAATAATCTGATGAACAGAATAAACTGGTGAATATAATAGAATTAGGGGCATAGAAAGAGAGTGGACTGACTGTTCTTGGGGGGAAAAGGGGTGTGGGAGTGCAGGAAGAGACTGGACAAAAATCGTACACCTGTGGATGAGGACAGTGTGGGGGTGGGTGGGTAAGGGTAGGGGGTGGGGTGGCAACCAGGTGGAGGGGAGCAATGGAGGGAAAAAAGAGGAACAACTATAATAATCTGAACAATAAAGATTTAATTAAAAAAAAGAATTATGAAAAAAAAAGAAAAAAATATTTCTATTTATTTCAGAGAGAAAGGTAGAGAGACAGAGAGATGGAACCATGAATGATGAGAGAGAATCTTGGGTAGTCTGCCTACTGGGGGTTGAGCCCACAACCTGGCATGTCCCCTTGACCAGATGGAACCTGGGACCCTTCAGTCTGCAGGCCAATGCTCTATCCACTGAGGCAAACTGGTTAAAACCTGACACTGCTTTTGTAGCCAGGTCACAGCCCACAAATTATTTAAACTGTCTAATTTAAACCTAGTGAACCTATCCTTCCTTGCCCATTCCTTCCTGTAGGAATTCCAGAAGGCTTTGCCTTCACCCCTGCGTGCCTCCTGGCAGACTGGGTGCTTCCCAGGTCCCATGTGGTGTGGTGCCAAATGCTTCCGATTTCTAGGGATCTGTACCAGTTAATAATGAGGATTTTGTAATCAAAGAAAACACAATAATTTGAAGAGAAACATCAACAGTGCCTTATTCAAAGTAATGTCCATCACTAGCTACACATTTCCCCCATCTTTCAGGTAATTTGTGGATACCATCCCAATAGAACTAGTCTTGTTTTGAGGCAAACCATTCAGAGACCCAATTTTCTACTTCTTCGTATGTTTTGAAGTGCTGCTCAGAAAGTGCATGTGCCATTGATCAGAACAAGTGGTAATCTGAAGGAACAAGGTCTGGTGAATATGGTGGGTGGGTTAATACTCCCCAGGCAATATCTTTTAACGTGTCTTTAACTGGTTTTGAAGTGTGTGATTGTGCGTTATCATGCAGCAAATTACTTTGCCGTGTCTTCTGGACCATTCTGGTCCTTTCACAATCAAAGAGTGGTTCAAATTGATTATTTGTTGTTGGTAGCAATCAGTATTAACGGTTTCACCTGGTTTTAGAAGCTCATAATACACCACACCTTCCTGATCCCACCAACACAGCGCATTGTCTTCTTTCTGCAGCTATTTGGCCTTGCAGTCCATGTTGACAGTTGACCTGGATCAACCCATGATTTTGTGCATTTGGGAATTTCAAAATAAATCCACTTTTCATTGACAGTCACAATTCGATGAAAAAAGACTTTCTTTTGTGCCATTGAAGCAACCTTTTACTGATGACTTTTTGGCTTTCCATTTGTCTTTTGTTCAGTTTATGTGGAACCCATTTTCCTTCCTTTAAAATCTTTGCCATTGCTTGTGAACAATCAGAAATTGTTTGTTGACCAATGTTTAATCTTTCTGCAAGTTGGTTTTGAGTTTGACATGCATCTTCATCCAATGATTTTTGCAATTGTTGGTCTTTAAACTTTTTTGGTTGACCTGGACGTTCTTTGTCTTTCCCATTGAAACCATCACTTTTAAAGCATTTAAAGCAGCGTTCCCAAGTATCTTGAGATGGAACATGTTCACCATAAGCTTCCCGAAGTGTATGATAACTTTTTTTTCAAAATAAAGTAATGAATTAAAACATCCCGCAAATGCTCTTTTTTGGGGCACGAAATTGGGTATTTTTAAGCTTAAAAATAACTATGATGTTAACACCTTCAGCAAATTTGACATATGAAGTTTTGAAGCTTGCTGTCAATACAACAACATAGCACACATATCAAATCACAAATATATCAACATATGTGTAACTCCATCTATTGAAAAAAATCTGCATTATTACTGGCACACCTAGTAGATAACCAAGGGTGGTGTTTCTGGAATATAAATATTCTGAAAATATTTGGAAACCAGTTCTCCCAAAGTGTGACTTCACAAAGTCTGGCTGCCTTCCATATGTATTTTTTAGTGGTAGCCTGTGTGAACTGATGGGCATTGGTGCCAAGTCAATGACAACAGGATTCTCCGATATGTGTGAAGTGAACAAGGAAGCTTTATTGTGACACAGCACTCTGTAAAGTGAGCACATCTTTAAGGGCCAGGCAGCCCTCTCCCTGTAGGTAGACAGTTCTGCTCTGCACCTCATTTATTTGCTCCTTTTGTTGTTGTTTTAATTCCAGCCCTTTTTAGTAGGTATCTTTTGTCTCAGGGTTGACTCCTGGGAAATAACAAAGTGGGAAATGCTCTAGAATGGCAGTCCTGTCTTTGGGGACATTGTCTCAGGTGTCACCCTTCCCTGGGGGGCTGTTCTACCTCGACTGTCCTAAAGCTTGCCTGTCCATTCTCTTCATGATCTTTTCTGCAGAACTGAAGTTCTTACAATTTTTTTGGTTCAACTTACATTAAAAATGTCAAATGTTTAGGAACAAATCTAACAAAAAATGTGTGTGTGCTTCCTCTTAAATTTGTGAGTTTGATTGTTGAACCCAGTGCATAGGATTGCCCAGTTGGGGTCACTAGAGGAGCCTGTAGGGGAAGATTGTTTTTGGGGAGCCGGGGAAACAGAGCTGGGAGTGGCGACTGGGGAGCCAGCTCTGGCGGGAGCTGGTTCAGGTACAATAGAGAACTCCTGGTCAGAGAGGACTTATAGCCTCGGAGGTCAATCCAGACACACTGCCACCCAGAGGCAGAGCCACGAACTGACTCTTCTGTAAATACAGATAAGGCAGTAAGGAGAACCAATACGGCCTGCATTAAAATCAGGACTGTGGCTTACAACACGGAGGAACAGTGTATCCGAGGGAAATTCAACATTCTCCTGAATTCCGGGCGTGCCAAAAAGAAGAGTAGAAGATCTGAAGCACCTGCATTACTGCACATTTTTATTTTTATTTTTTTACATTACTTTTTCACCTTTTAACTAGGAAAACATTTTTTTCTTTTTTTTTCTTTTTTCCCATCACCTGATTTTACCTTTTTAATTACTACATTTTTATTTTTAACTAGTATTATTACTGCTACCATTTTACCATTTTTTAAAGTGTCATTTTATTTTGTCTTTATTTTATTTTGGGACTAATGTTCTCCATTCTATTTTCATCGTTCCTTTAGCAACATTTCTCTCTACCTCAATTTTGCCTCTGTGCTAAACCCTCTTCCGCACTTTTTCCCTTTTGTTGTCCTGTCTCCCTTACCCTGCTCCAGCTTTAGATTTTCCCTATTCTTTTTCCCCCTGTCAAAATTTCACCCTACTTATATATCCTTTGTCAAATCCCCTGCTCTAAATCCTTATACACCTTTCCCTTATCTTCCTTCACTATCCAAATTTTTTTCTTCTTCTTTTCTCTCTCTATTGTTTTATTGTTGTTTGCTTGATTGATGAGTATATTGGGGGTTTTTCTAGGATTTTTTGTGAGGTTATTCTACTTATTCTTTTTATTTTTCTGCTCCCCCCACCCCCCGTGGTTATTTCTGTGCTTCTGTTTTCCCTTGTGTCACTTGATATTATTGGTTGTTTGTAGTTTGTATTCATCTCCAGGCATCTGTTGCAGTAATTTGTTGGGGTTAGTGGTGGTTCTATAGGAGTTTTCTCCTCATATAAATAGTCTCTTCCCCTCTTATACTTCATTCTCTTTTCTCTCTTATTTTTTTTGTCTTTTCCTCTTCTTTTTTTTCCCTCCCTTTTTCCAATTTCATTTTTGCACTACTTTTTTTTCTTTCTTTCTTTTTTCTCTGCTATCTTTTTCTCTTCTTTCTTCCTTATCTCCTAACTCTCTTTGCTCGGGTGGCGACCTTTATTTGGGGTTATTAATATCGTAAATACATTCGTGTTCAGTGCCTGGAACGTTGTGCTTTATTGTGCTGTATTTGGTGCCTTTAAATCAATGGAGCAGATTCAAGCAACAGCAGCATCCTGATCACCGCACGCTCTGTCTAGGGAACAGTTACTGTGTGTGAAGCCTCCCTCCACCAGCCAAATGAGCCACCACAGCTGAGAACAGCACCCACCAGAGGCCCTGCTACCAACGGAGGAGCAGCTGCTACCACAACTTCCCAAGGAGCAACCACAGCCCGAGGAGCCACTGCCACCCAGGGAGCAGCCACTGAACAACTCAACAACTAGATATGTCAGTGAGATCAAACATGGGTAGACAAAGAAACCCCCAAAGGAAAGAAAAGGAGGACTTGCCAGAAAAGCAGCTAAGTGAGACAGAGGCATGCAACATGACAGAAAAAGAATCCAGAATAAGGGTCCTAGAGTACATGCACCGGATGGAGGAAAAAATCAATAGCATATGCAAGAAGCTAGAAGAAACAGATGAAAAAAATTAACTCCCTATGCAAGAAGCAAGAAGAAACAGATGAAAAAATCAACAACTTAAGTAAGTCCCAAGAAGAAATGAAGAGCGACATAGCTGCAATAAAAAACACCATTGAAAGTATCAACAGTAGACTAGGAGAAGCTGAGGGCCGAATTAGTGAATTAGAAGACAAGGAAGCAAAACACACTCAAACTGTACTGCAATTGGAGAAAAAAATTAAAAGACAGGAGGAGAGCATAAGGGAGCTTTGGGACAGCATGAAACGAAACAACATATGAATAATAGGGGTGCCAGAACAACAGAAAGATGAACATGGATTAGAAAACCTATTCGAAGAAATAATATCAGAAAACTTCCCTAAGGTGGGGAAGAAAAAAGTCACACAAGCCCAGGGAGTCCCAAACAAGGTGAACCCGAAAAGACCCACACCAAGACACATCATAATTACCATGGCAAATGTTCAGGACAAAGCGAGAATCTTACAGGCTGCAAGAGAGAGACGGAAAGTTACATACAAGGGATCTCCCATTAGATTATCAAATGATTTCTCAACAGAAACACATCAGGCCAGAAAAGAATGGACGGAAATCTACAAAGTGATGCAAAGCAAAGGACTGAATCCAAGAATACTCTATCCAGCAAGGCTATCATTCAAAATTGAAGGGGAAATAAGAAGCTTCACAGACAAAAAAAGTCTAAGGGAGTTTATCACCACCAAGCCAGCCATGCAAGAAATGCTAAAGGGACTGGTGTAAAAAGAAGAAATAAAAAGCTCAGAAAGAAAACAGCCACACACAAAAAAAGAAATGGCTACAAACAAGTACCTTTCAATAATAACTTTAAATGTAAATGGACTAAATGCTCCAACCAAAAGACATCGAGTGGCTGAATGGATAAAAAAACATGACCCATACATCTGCTGTCTACAAGAGACCCACCTCATTAGAAGGGACTCACACAGACTGAAAGTGAAGGGATGGAAAAATATCTTTCAGGCAAATGGAAAGGAAAAGAAAGCTGGGGTAGCAATACTTATATCGGACAAAATACATCTCAAAGTGAAGGCCATAACAAAAGATAAGGAAGGCCACTTCATAATACTAAAGGGATCAATACAACAAGAGGATATAACCCTGATAAACATATATGCACCCAATGCAGTAGCACCCACATACATAAGAAAACTCCTGGAAGATATCAGGGGAGAGATCGACAACAATACAATCATAGTAGGGGACTTTAATACACCACTGACATCAGTGGATAAATCCTCTAGACAAACAATCAGCAAAGAAACAGCAATCCTAAATGACTCACTAGATCAGATGGACTTAATTGACATCTTCAGAACACTTCACCCCAAAGCCATGAAATATAGATTCCTCTCAGGTGCTCATGGGACATATTCAAAAATAGACCACATATTGGGTCACAAGCAAAGTCTCCACAAATTCAAGAAGATTGAAATCATAAAAAGCATCTTCGCAGACCACGATGGCATAATGTTAGAAATAAACTACAATAAAAACAACCCAAAATACTCAAACAATTGGAAGCTGAATAGCATGTTATTAAATATTGATTGGGTTACCAATGAGATCAAAGAAGAAATTAAAAACATCCTGGACACTAATGACAATGAAAACACAACAATCCAAAACCTATGGGACACAATGAAAGCAGTCCTGAGAGGGAAGTTTATAGCTCTACAGGCCTATCTCAAAAAAACAAGAAAAAATGGTAGTAAATCATCTAACTCTTCAACTCAAAGAATTAGAAAGAGAGCAACAAGAAAACCCCAGACTGAGCAGAATGAAGGAGATAATAAAGATTAGTGCAGAAATAAATGACATAGAGACCAAAAAAACAATACAGAAAATCAATGAAACCAAGAGCTGGTTCTTTGAAAGGATAAACAAGATTGACAAACCCCTAGCCAGGCTCACCAAGAAGCAAAGAGAGAGGTCCCAAATAAACCAAATCAGAAATGATAGAGGCAAAATAACAACAGACCCAACATAAATACAAATGATTGTTAAACAATACTACGGGCAACTCTACTCCAACAAACTAGACAACCTGGAGGAAATGGACAAATTCCTAGAAAAATACAACATTCCAAAACTCAATCAGGAAGAATCTAAAAATCTCAATAGGCCAATAACTATGGAAGAAATTGAAGCAGTCATCAGAAAGCTTCCAGCAAACAAAAGCCCTGACCAGACGGCTTCACAGGGGAGTTTTACCAAACTTTCAAGGAAGAATTAAAACCTATCCTCCTCAGACTACTACAAAAAGTTCAAGAGGAAGGAATACTTCCAAGCGCATTCTATGAAGCCAGCATCACCCTAATACCAAAAACAGGGAAAGAAAACACAATGAAAGAGAATTACAGGCCAATATCCCTCATGAACATAGATGCCAAAATCCTCAACAAAATCTTAGCAAATCGGATCCAGCAATACATCAGAAGGATCATACACCATGACCAAGTAGGATTTATCCCAGGGATGCAAGGATGGTACAATATACGCAAATCAATAAACGTGATACATCTCATAAACAAATTGAAAGAAAAAAACCACATGGTCATATCAATTGATGCAGAAATAGCATTTGACAAAATCCAACACCCATTTTTGATAAAAACTCTCAGCAAGGTGGGAATAGAAGGATCATACCTCAACATAATAAAAGCCATATATGACAGGCCCACAGCCAACATCATACTCAATGGACAAAAACTAACACCATTTCCCCTAAGAACAGGAACAAGACAGGGATGCCCACTCTCACCACTCCTGTTCAACATAGTCCTGGAAGTATTAGCCATTGCAATTAGACAAGAAGAAGAAATAAAAGGCATCCAAATTGGAAAAGAGGAAGTAAAACTGTCCTTATTTGCAGACAACATGATATTATACATACAAAACCCTAGAGACTACATCAAAAAACTACTAGACTTAATACATGAATTTGGCAATGTAGCAGGATACAAAATTAACCCCAAGAAATCTGAGGCATTTCTTTACACCAATAGTGAACTTTCAGAAAGAGAGATTATAAAAACAATCCCATTTACCATTGCACCAAAAAAAATTAAGCTGCCTAGGAATAAACTTAACTAAAGAGGTAAAAGACCTCTACTCAGAAAACTACAGGACGTTGAAAAAAAAGAGATCGAAGAACATACCATGTTCTTGGATTGGTAGAATCAACATCATTAAAATGTCCATACTACCCAAAGCAATCTATAAATTCAACGCATTTCCCATTAAAATACCAATGGCCTACTTCAAAGATCTAGAATAAACTCTCCAAAAATTTATCTGGAATATAAAAAGACCCTGAATAGCTGCAGAGATCCTGAGAAAGAACAAAGTAGGTGGGATCTCAATGCCAGATATCAAGCTGTATTACAAAGCCACTGTTCTCAAAACTGCCTGGTACTGGCACAAGAACAGACATATAGATCAGTGGAAGAGAATAGAGAGTGCAGAAATTAGCCTGAACCAATATGCTCAATTAATATTTGACAAAAGAGGCAAGAACATACAATGGAGCCAAGATAGTCTCTTCAATAAATGGTGTTGGGAAAATTGGACAGATATATGCAAGAAAATGAAACTAGACCACCAACTTACACCATACACAAGAATAAACTCAAAATGGATAAAGGACTTAAATGTACGACAGGAAACCATAAAAATTCTAGAAGAATCCAAAGGCAACAAAATCTCATACATATGCCAAAGCAATTTCTTCACTGATACAAGCTCCTAGGGCACCTGAAACTAAAGAGAAAATGAACAAATGGGACTACATCAAAATAAAAAGCTTCTGCACAGCAAAAGAAACCATCAACAAAACAACAAGAAAACCCACCTTGTGGGAAAACATATTTGCCAACGTCATATCTGATAAGGGCCTAATCTCCAAAATTTATAGGGAACTCATACAACTTAACAAAAAGAAGATAAACAATCCAATCAAAAAATGGGCAAAAGATCTAAATAGACACCTTTCAAAAGAGGACATTCAGAAAGCTAAGAGACATATGAAAACATGCTCAAAGTCACTAATCATCCGAGAGATGCAAATTAAAACAACAATGAGGTACCATCTCACACGTGTCAGAATGACTATCATCAACAAATCAACAAACGACAAGTGCTGGAGAGGATGTGGAGAAAAAGGAACACTTGTGCACTGTTGGTGGGAATGCAGACTGGTGCAGCCACTGTGGAAGACAGTATGGAGTTTCCTCAAAAAACTGGAAATGGAACTCCCATTTGACCCTGTGATCCCACTTCTAGGAATATATCCCAAGAAACCAGAAACACCAATCAGAAAGGATATGTGCACCCATATGTTCATAGCAGCACAATTCACCATAGCTAAGATCTGGAAACAGCCTAAGTGCCCATCAGTAGATGAATGGATTAGAAAACAGTGGTACATCTACACGATGGAATATTATGCTGCTGTAAAAAAGAAGGAACTCTTACCATTTGCAACAGCATGGATGGAACTGGAGAGCATTATGCTAAGTGAAACAAGCCAGTCAATGAAGGAAAAATACCACATGATCTCACTCATTCATGGATAATAAAGACCATTACAAACTTTTGAACAATAATAGATACAGAGGCAGAGCTACCTCACACTGATTGTCAAACTGTAGTGGGAAGGCCAGGGAGGGTTGGGGGGCAGGAGGGACGGGAGTAAGAGATCAACCGAAGGACTTGTATGCATGCATATAAGCATAACTAATGGACATAAGACACTGGGGGGTAGGGAGGGCAGAGGATTGTCAAGGTAGGGGGGGAAAAAAAAAGGACACTTATGTAATACCCTTTGTAATACTTTTAGCAAAAAATAAATAAATTTAAAAAAAATGTGCGTGTGTTTGTGTGTGTGTGTCCTGCTAAGAAACCATTCTCTCCACAAGTACATGAAGATATCTTGACTAAATAAAGAGGGTATATGCAAATTGACTGTCACACCATAATGCTCAAGATGGTTGCGCCCACAGCATAGGTAGGGATTCTGTAACACAAGATGGCTGCACACACAGAGGAGGCTGAGTTCCTGTAACAAGCCTTAAAGAGCAATGAGCAGGGACCTGAGGCTGCGTGATGCTGGGCCGGGGCAGGAGAACTGAGGCTGCACCCCTGTCTTGTGGGGCTTGACAAGGGAACTCAAGCAGCAACCCCTACCCCAGCACTGGGCCAGGGGACCTCAGGCCGCACCCACAGCCTGTGGGGCTTGATGGGGAACATCAAGGCGAGCCCTCGACCCAGGCCCAGTCCGGAGGACCTCAGGCTGTGCCCACTGCCCGTGGGGCTTGATGGGGACCTCAAGGTATGCCTCCCACCCTGCCTGGGCTTGGGGACTTCAGGCTGTTCACTCCATCCTGGGCCAGGCGACCTGAGGCTATCCACCCTCCTGGTGGGGCTTCATAGGGGACCTCAAGGTGCACCACCCGCCCTGGCACTGGGACAGGTGACCTGAGGCCTCACCCCCAACCCAGCAGGGCTTGACAGGGGTGGGCTGGCCGGGTCTGGATCTAGCCCAAATGTGGTGAGACCAGTGGGGTCTGGGTCATGCATGATTTCAAGGCTCATGTGGGTGGGCAGGGACTTGACTCTGATTCCCATAGCACGCCCCAGACTCAGACAGGAGAAAGATTTTCATATACATTTTACTAATTTTCTTTCATCTCTGACACTTCTATTATAGAGAAAGGGCAAAGAGCAATATTAAAATATTTCCTCTAATTAATTCCCTTTTAATGTGCACGAATTTTGTGGACCAGGTCACTAGAATTTTTATATTTACTTCTAAAAGCTTACTGTTTTGCTTTCACAATTAAGTCTACTGTCCATCTGATTGGTTTAATGCAGAAATCAACTTTAACATTTTCCCATATGGTTCCCAAAGGTCCCAGAAAAATTTATTGAAAATTTCCTGCCTTCACTTCCAACTTTGGAGACCACATTTGTCAGAAATATGATAGCCATAAGGTTTATTATTCAAATTGATTAGATTTTGAGAGTAAACGAGGGCATTGCTAATTATTGCAGTAGAACAAGAAACTTAAACAGGCTTTTGTGAGCAAACTGGGATGATGCTTATCATAAAGCAGGGTTCATATACCTGGGCTCTCTGTTTTGTTCCATTTCTAACCATCTTTGCACAAGAACCCACTTTATCTTATTTCCACAGCTTTAGAATAAGTTGTTATTCTATTAAGTATGTCCTTTCATCTGATTCTTCACTATTGTCTTGGATATTCTTGGCCTTTTACCTTGTTATATAAGTACTAGTGGCCCCGTGCAGGAAATTTGTGCACATTAAAAGGGAATTAATTAGAGGAAATATTTTAATATTGCTCTTTGCCCTTTCTCTATAATAGAAGTGTCAGAGATGAAAGAAAATTAGCAAAATGTATATGAAAATTTCCCTCCTGTCAGAGTCTGGGGAACACTGTGGGTCCTAGAGTCAAGTTCCTGACCACCATCCGCACACACTTCAAAAACAGAAGAGACCCAGACTGGTGAGCCCCACCCCCATTGGATAAGACCCAGACTCAGCCACCCCACCCCCTTTCAAGCTACTCCAGGCTGAGAGCAAAACCTAAGGTCCCCCATCCTGGCACCAGGCAAGCCCCATCAGGTGGAGGGAACAGCCTCAGGTCCCCCGGCCTGGCACCAGGGCAGGGGGCACAGCCTAAGGTTGCCTGTCAAGCCCTCTCAAGCTGGGGGCATGGCCTGAGGTCCCCAGGCCTGGAACTGGGGTGGGTGTGGGGGGCACTGCCCGAGGTCCCCCCTCAAGCACCACGGGGCAGAGGGGGCGGCCTGATGTCCCTGTTGTTTGGTCGTGATGTTACAGCATCCTGGCTATTTTACATATTCCTCTATTATATAGATAGATTAGAATCACTTGCCATGTTTCACCAAATGAAAAAGAAAACCTGTTTTTTAATTGAAATTGCATTGATTATGTACATCAATTGACATTTCAATAATGAATCATGAGCATGGTATAACTTTCAATTTATTCAGAACTACTTTATTTTCTCTCAATAATGATTATAGTTTTCTGTATAGAATTTCTTAACATATTTTGATGAATTTATTCCTAGGCATTTGAACATTTTTTACATCATTATAAATGCTTTTTCAAACTTTGTAACTCATAGAAATAAAAATTAGCTGTGTAACTTGCACTTGTAACAAGCAACGCCTTACTTAACTCACTTTTAAGTTCTAATAATTTAGACTTTAGATGAAAATAGTCATCTGAAATATTATAAGATTTGGTTTTACTTTCAAGCTTTTATATATTTTGTTTTTCTTGACTTACCATATCACGTAGGTTCTTCATTCAATTTTGAGTAAGTGATGGCAACATACATTTTTATCTGGTCAAATTGCTAACTAACTTATCCTTTTATTTATAAATAATTTTGAGGACTTACTATTAGGTGCATACAAATTTAGACTTGTTATATTTTCCTAGGGATCTGAATCTTTTACCATTTGAAGTGTCTGTCTTTATCACTAGAACAAAAAAAAACCTACTTTACTAATAATTATAGCTACATCTACTTTTATGGTTAGTATTTGCAACATAGATCTTTCCATTCTTTTTACCTAATTCTATTTTTTTATGTTATAGATATATTTTCTGTAGACACCATACAATATTTTTCAATCTATCCTAACCATTTTTGTCTTTTAACTGAAATATTTTAGTCATTTCACATTTATTTTTTAAGAATATCTTCATTGATTTCACAGAGTAAGGGAGAAGGAGAAGGAGAGAGCTAGAAACACCAATGATGAGAAAATCATTGATCAGCTGCCTCCTGCAGACCCCCTACTGGGGATCAAGCCCACAACTCAGGCAAGAGCCCTTGACTGGAATCTAACACAGGGCCTATAAGTCCACAGGCGAATACTCTATTCACTTAGCCAAACTAGATAAGGCTAGTCATTTCACATTAAATAATTACTGAAATATTTGGGATTTAATGTGACATTTTGCTATTTGTCATTCCTGTTCTATGTATCTTTTTTCTTTCCCCTTTTTGGATTGGTTGTGTAATTTTGTTTTTCTTTTCTTTTTTCTTTTTGTTTATTATGGAAGTTATAAACCCTTTCACTATTTTTGTTTTGCTTACTTAGTATGAAATGCATCCTTGACTTATCAAAATCTATACTAATAAAAGAAAAAGATGCTAATTGACTGTACCTTCACTACACCCTAAGCCACACCCACCAGCCAATCAGAGCGACTCTATGCAAATTAACCCAACTAAGATGGCGGATGGCAGCCACAGAGCTGAAGCAAGTAGGGGGCTTGGTTGCCCAGGCGATGGAGGAAGCCTAGCTTCCCACCTGCCCTGAGCCGGCTATGGCCTCTGCTCATGGCAACAAAGTTTCAATTATAGAAGACAAATAAACCCCAGATACCTGCTTCCAGTGAGCCTCCACTGGGAGCTTGGGTGGCTGGGGGTTGTGGCCAGCCTGCAAACAGCCATCAACCCCTTACCCAGGCTGGCCACACCATCATGAATTGAGGGTCCCTGCTGGGGGGCTTAGCCAGCCTGAAAAAGGCACTCAGCCCCTCACCCAGACTGGCCAGGCACCCCAGCAGGACCCCCCACCCTGAAGGGGCTGTGGCCAGCCTGAAAACTGCCATCACCCCTCACCCAGGCTGGACAGGCACCGGAGCGGGGATCCCCACCCTGAAGGGGCTGTGGCCAGCTTGCAAACTGCCATCAACCACTCACCCAGACTGGCGAGGCACCCCAGCAGGACGCCCCCCCCCCCCCCCCCCGACCTGAAGGTGTTGTGACACGTCTGAAAATGGCCCTCAGCCCCTCACCCAGGCTGGCCAGGCACCCCAGCAGGGACCCCTACACTGAAGGGGCTGTGGCCAACCTGCAAACAGCCATCAGCCCCTCACCCAGGCTAGCCAGGTATTTCTATATAATAAAAGGGTAATATGCAAATTGACACTAACAGCAGAATGACTGTGAATGACTGGTCACTATGACACACACTGACCACCAGGGGCAGATGGTCAATGCAGGAGCTGCCCCTTGTTGGCCAGTGCACTCCCACAGGGGCAACTCAGCTCAGCCACAAACCAGCTGCCAACACAGTGGTGGTGGTGGGAGTCTCTCCTGCCTCCTCATCAGCGCTAAGGATGTCCGACAGCAGCTTAGACCTGCTCCCCACTGGCAAGTGGACATCCCCTGAAGGCGCCCCTGCTGCCAGAGGAATATCTGACTGCCAGCTTAGGACCAATTCCACAGGGAGCAGACCTAAGCCAGCAGGTGGTCATCCGCCGAGGGGTTCCAGACTTTGAGAGGGTACAGGTCGGGCTGAGGGAACCCCCGAAGTGCACAAATTTTTGTGCCCCGGGCCTCTAGTCTATATATAAATAAAAGCTTAAGTGACCATTACTACTGGACAACTGCATGATCGGACCACTGGCCAGTAACTATGATGCTCACTGACCACCAGGGGGCAGACTGACCTGGTGGTCAGTTCACTCACACACCCAACCTTTTGTGGCTGGCCAACCTCCCACAGTCCCTCCCTGCTTCTGGTCCCAATTGGGACTGGGTGAGATGGCTCCAATTGGCCGGTAGGGACCCCACCCATGCATGAATTTATGCACTGGACATCTAGTCTAATATAATTGTACAGATATGTGATACCTACCTTTGGGATATGTTTTAAGAATCATGTTGTGCCCTATCCCGTTTGGCTCAGTGGATAGAACATCAGCCTGTGGACTCTACGGTCCCAGGTTCGATTCTGGTCAAGGTCATGTACCTTGGTTTCTGGCACATCCCCAGTGGGGAGTATGCAAGAGGCAGCTGATCGATGTTTCTCTCTCATCGAAGTTTCCAACTCTCTATCCCTCTCCCTTCCTCTCTGTAAAAAAATCAATAAAATATATTTTTTTAAAAAGAATCATGCTGTTAGGCAAGTTTATTGTAGTGCAAACATCATAAAGTGCACTTACACAAACCTAGACAGTACAGCCTAATCTGGATTTCGGCAGTGTGGTACATCCTATTGTTTCTAAGATAAAACTCTGTACAGCATTTTATTTTAAAAAACAGCATGAGATTAAGTCCAGCACAAGAGAAAATGATTCAATCAAGAAACACAATAAACACAAAATGTATGCGACTGCTGCCATTGTAACATTCCACACTGTTTCAAGCACATTGTTCTTTCATAAATAGAAAAAAATTACCCAGTCTAAAATAATGATAAAAGTTATAATACAATAACTACACTTACTTCCATTATCAAATATCATGTACTGTGCATAATTGTATATCCTACACTTTTTTCTATGACTGGCAGTGCAGTAAGTTTGTTTATACCAGCGTCACCACAAACACATAAGTAATGCTTTGCACTCTAATGCTATGGTGTCTACAATCACCAGTCAATAGGAAATTTTGAGCTCCATTATGATCATGTGGGACTATCAAGATAGATGCACTCTGTTGTTGACCAAAATGTCATTAAGCAGCTAGTGACAGTAATTATACTTTTATTCTCTTCACGGAAAATGCAAGGACTCCAGAAATGTTACCTCTATTTTTCTTCCCAACATCTATGATATCCTTTATTTTAATTGTGGGTATGTTTGAAATTCTGCAGACATTATTACTATTGTTTTATATGGTCAATATTTATTTAAATTTATATTTAAATATTTTCTTGCTCTTATTCTTTTCCTATAACTCTTATGTTCCTTTTGCATAAATAATATTCTCTAGAATTTTTTTAAGTCTCTCTCAGTTTTTGTTTGACTGAATATATCTGAAGGAATATTTTTCCTGGGTATAGAATAATTCTGGATTGGCAAGAGTTTTGGGTGGCGTTTGTTCAGCATGTTAAATCAGTCTATAATCTCTGGTTCTCATAACTTCTGTTGATTTATGTATTTTCCTTCGAACTGTTGCTCCTCTGAGGGTACTTTGTCTTTTTTCTTTGGCTGTTTTTATATCTTTATTGATCATCTCTTTGGTTTTCTTTAGTTTCAGTGGAATATGAGTAGAGATGGATTTCTTTGTAGTATCCTGCTTCGCTGGTGAGTAGGATTTCTAAAATCTGTGACTTGATGTTTTAACAAATAAGTTTTAGAATACACATTTTGAATGTTAGATCTTTAAATATTATTCTGTACCATATTGTCTTTTGCCTTATCTTTTCCTGTTAAACATCTTCTTACTGACTATTTTAACTATTCTTATCCTTCCTTTTATATTTTCCATTATTTTGTCCTTCTTTGGTTTACTCATTATAGTTGTCTTTCTGGAAGAAATTATGGGTAATTTTTTCTGGTCTGACAATTCACTTTTTTCTATTTAAATTTTTGATAAATTTATCTATTTAGTTTTTCATGTGTTATATTTTTGAGTTTTGGGGTTCTATTTCATTTTTGATCTTTTTAAAAAAATATTTTAAAATTATTTCAGAGATAGAAGGAGAGGGAGAGAGAAATAGAAACATCAATGATGAGAGAGAATCATTGTTGGGCTACCTTCTACACAACCCCAATTGGGGGTCGAGTCCATAACCCAGGCATGTGCCCTGACTGGGAATAGAACCGTGACCTCCTGGTTCATAGGTCAGTGCTCAACCACTGAGACATACCTGGCTGGGCTCTATTTCATTTTTACTCAAAAATGCAGTATCTTTTAAATTTTTAGTTATCTGCTAAGATGGTTAACCTTCGTTTTTATCAACCTGTTAAAAAAGTGTTGTTTTATAATTTGTGTGTGATTATTGCAATATTTAGAGCTTCTGTACTTGTTTGCATTATCTGTTTTTTCATGCTGATTTTTATTCATGTTGTCATAGCTGTTCATCCATCCTACTCATCTTTGATTATGTGTGAAATAGTGTACTTACAAAAGCTGATTATAAAAATAACTAGTTCTGGGTGCACAGATTCGTGCACATTGAAACAGCAATAATTAGAAGAAATACATTAATATTGCTATTTGTGATTTCACCCTCAGGATATCATAGATGTTGGGAAGAAAAATAGAGGTATCATTTCTGGAGTCCTTGCATTTTCCGTGAAGAGAATAAAAGTATAATTACTGTCACTAGCTGCTTAATGACATTTTGGTCAACAACAGAGTGCATCTATCTTGATGGTCCCACATGATCATAATGGAGCTGAAAATTTCCAATGGGAGCTGGGCAGCACCCCATTGTCCCCCACCTCAGCTGGTCACACCAGCCTCAGACTGGTGCTGCCCACTCACTGCTCTAACCTCCCACCATGGTCCTGCTCTTTCTCTAGTCAGAGCCCATTGGGGCAGCAGCCCCTCCACTGCTGCCTGCTGCCAGCACCACATGGCTAACACCCACCATGTTCAATGCCGCCCCCTGGTGGTAAGCACACGTCATAGTGAGCAGTCAAACTCCTGGTCTCCCTGTTGAACTCCCAGTCCTGAACTACCTCTAGAGGGGACAATTTGCATATTTGACTTTCATTATGTAGGATTTGAGGTGTAAGGGTGATCTTCCCCTGGGATGATTTTTGTTTGCTTCTTCTATATGCCTCTGGATAGTAGCAAACCAGAATAGATGTAATCCAATTCCAGGGACTGGAATTTGGGGGACTGTCCAAGGACTTACATCAGGGCTGTATTCTGAGCTGCTGCAGTCATACTCCCAGAGTGTAGTTCTAATGTTGCCATGTGAAAGCACAAGGTCAAAATGGGGCCCCCATAATTGACAGCCCAAAATTCTGCCTGCCTGACCTTGAACATCATCAAAATCCCTGCTTCATGTCCTATTACCTCAGTTGGATTGGGAAATGCCCCTAGGGTAAAAGTGGCCCCAGTTTCCATAGTAACCAATTTACCCAGGATTGCTGAGTATTTCATAATCATGGCAGCTCCCTTGCCTTTGGGCTCGTGCTTGCTTGGTTTGGTGTTTTGGTTGTGTTAAAATGTCTGAGTTACCTATTTCACATTGCAGTAAAGAATTAGATGTTCTCCACATAAAATATTTATTGAATTCTAGTTTCTGCTCTGAAATTTACTACTTGTTTTAACCTTCAATAATTTATTTGTAGTCCATGAGCCTGCTCCCTCATATATAAAAAGGATATGAGCAGAGTAGCATGGGGCCCTGCAGTTCAGTTTCTACCTGATTAGCACAATGTACTCTAAATCACTGTGTAGATTTTAGCATAAGATCCCAAAGAGAAGGATTACAGAAGGCAGTGACTTTCTTTTCTTGTTTTTCCTATGACTATGAGAACCTTCAATATTGAAGCTGCCAGTAAGCATTTTGAAGGAAAAAAGGAAGGAAAGCTTGCCAACAGATATGCTAAAATCTTCTTTTTCTTTCATGGAGCCACTGACTATCATCATGGATATCAGTATTGTCAGTCCAAGAACCCCATTAGTCCTGTCTTTTCTGAGATCAGATAGAAACAAGAAGAGGACTGAGATCAGTCTGGCTAGCAGAATCTTAGGAAACGTTATTAGCCAGCCCACCAGCTTTGTGGGAGCAAGAAAATGCAGCATTTCCAGCCCCATTCCAAGGAGTGCATTTGACTAAGGTTTATATTGATCACAGAGCCCCTTCCCCATCCAGCATTGCATAAAGCCATCCCATTGCTGTCACTATGTGGAATAGATGATGGAAATCAAGAGCCTTTATCAGAAAACACACAAGAAGCTGGTAACAGTGTGATCTTTGCACCCCCACCTAGCTTAACAGTCTCTCCTACTTCACTTCTCTGTTGTAGTTTCATGGCATCTTTTAAGGCAAGACACTTACTTCTTCACTCCTTGTGATCCCAAACAAACTACAAACCAGGTAGATAAAGGATAATAAGCTCTTTAATCGTTTTAAGTCAGAGGTACTATAATAGAAGACTAATCCTGTAGAACAAAGGGTCAGAAACCCTGGCCAAGGCAAATTTATCTTCATAATCCAACCCTTAATTGGGCTGCTCTCCTATATTTCAATTGAATGTCTGTTTTTAAGCCTCCCTTCAACAATGACTGTCTCTCTGTCATAGCTTCCAGAAGTCTATCTGTGAAACGAATTACAGTTCTATAATTTTTCTCATGGCTTTCAAGAGAGTATAGCAGTTTCTTAGTTTACTATACTGTCAAGAGTCTACATATCTGATTGATGCATTCAAAAGCAATCACTCAATTTTGCAATATAAAGAAAGGAAAACAGGTACGTCTGCCAAAGTTAATCGGTGTCAACAGCCAACAGAGTGGACATTACAAAGGAAGTTACAGATTTTTGGGGGGTGATAGATTTATTGTAGAAGATATATAATTTTCATATATTTTTGAAAGGGCCAGTGATACAGCTCTGAGCTTGACCTTGTGTTTCCACAGTCTCTAAGGGGAAGAAAGTCTGCCTAAGAACAGGATGTTAGTTGAGGGATTGTGTCGAATGAAAAAAATGAATGGATGGTCGGCCACAAAATTTTCAACAGTTTCTGGCATAAGCGAGCAACCCTTTAAAATTAGGGCTGTGGCAGCTGCTGCCTCTGTGCCCACCTCGTTAACTTCCACAAAAGACTTGTGGATAATTTTTGATATAAAAAGACCTCTGTCTCTTGACATGCCTGACAGATCAGCCTTGCTATTAAAGAGATCCTCTATACCCAGACTGGTCAGGTGAGAGTTGAGGTTGTAGCTCTCTTCCAGCTTGAACCTGGGCAGGTGCACGTTGACTTCAAAGGATCTGAGATTCATAGGTTTGGTCCACTCATGCAGTTTTTCCAGAGTCAATTGTTCTTCGATCTGAAATGAGAAAGGGCAAAAGAAGAGGTGAGAACTATTTCACGTAAGCTATTCACATTATTTACATGAATGGATTCATGTTATCAGTTCCTAATCAGTTTCCTTTATGTTTTTTGCCAAAATAGATTCCATTTGTAGGATTTCATTGCTTTTCAGCAATTGGTGAGAATAGATCAGAGCTGTGGTCCAAGCCATCAAGGGCCCAAGTAACAGGGACTTTGGACATCAGAGGCTTCAACTACCCATCCATCCACCCACCCAACCATCCATCCACCCAGGCTTTCCTACACCCCTACCACACTGGATTACTGTGGTAGGCCAAGATGGCTGTTATTATTTTAACTGGTTCATTGGTGCAACGCAAAATTAAAAAGTTTTCTTCTATTTCTTCTATCCTGAACCCTACTGATCACTGTGGTTTTTTGTGTACTCACTGTGCTGAAGTAATCTCTAATAGATTTAGCTTGTGGGTAAAAAAAGAAAAGGGACTAGTTCCTCATCTAAAATTGGGAGAGGGTTAATAATAGTATCTACCTTACAGCATTGTTGTGAGCATTAAATGATTTAATGTATGCAAAGCACTTGGCACACAGTACTAGTAAGAGCCACAAGAATGTCAGCTATTATCATTACCATATTACTACTACTATTGGACTAGAATGGACCCATCATTCCCCTTGTTCTACTGATGCAAATTATCTCATTTTTGAGGCTGGAGAATTTCTCTTTAAATCAGAGAAGAGACAAATATGAAAATACAATTAAAAGAAGGAACATTCTGATTTTATTAG
This sequence comes from Myotis yumanensis, assembly GCF_028538775.1. NCBI lineage: Eukaryota > Metazoa > Chordata > Mammalia > Chiroptera > Vespertilionidae > Myotis > Myotis yumanensis. Next base: position 93,948,165 of record NW_027223753.1, on the reverse strand, counting down.
GTACTTTATACATGTCAATAATTAATATTGGACCTCTTCCTGATAACAAGTTTGGTTAGGGAGAGGGTAGAGAAAAACCACACAACAGGCTAGAGACACTAAAGAAAAACCATAATCTTCACAGTTTTGCCTAGTCCTAGCCTGACAAGAAATGTCTTCGCTTTAACTGAAATAAAATAGAAACATCATAGAAAGTTCATATGAGAATATAGGCTTAGCTTTCAAGCTAATGTGTCATATGGGTCTTTTCTACCTCATAGCTGTTAGAAATTTAATTCACAATCTATATGAATTGTGATGAGAAGGAGCAGTGTAATAATGGGATCTCATTGTACAAGGTGAAGCTACCTAGTAAAATGTTTTGAGGTTTTTAATTTTAATAAATTTGTTTCAATAAAAGAATTCTAGTTTTTTGCACTTTTCCCTAAAGTTTATTTAAGAAAATTCCTGTGAGCTGCCACTGACATGTTACATTTAATATAGACTCTTATGTCCCCACCAAAATTGTTCACTGACCGTCCCTGTAAAGGTAATCTTAGGGCTTCAGAGTAGCAAACATTGATGACCTACTGCCACACAACATACACACAGACAGAACACATCTATCCGAAGGAAACATGAAGCATGAGAGTGGGAGCTGTTACCTTCTTCAGGCCCGTGGCCTCATCCTCGATGTCATCTGGCAGCAGGATGATCATGCTGAGGTCCCAGCCTTGGTAAGGCAGCTCCAGCACCCGGCACTTAAGGTCCTCGATGTAGCCAAATGGAAATGTGCTCTTCTGATACATCATTTTCACCGTTTTTGTTTCTTTCTAAACAGTTGAAAAAACCAAGTCACTCACATTATTATCTGCATTCTCTTAGAGCAAGGAGCAATTTTATAATTACATCACCTCACCTTATTCAATCTGAACGGTGTATCGGTTGTGGCCTCTTTACGGAATATCTTCTGCCAGTTTCCTTTGAAATAGATGGCATTAACTAGCACAAGTTTGGTCATATTATCAACCACGCCTGCAGCCAACAATTCAGGAATTTTCCCTAAAGAAATAAAGTAAGTTTATTTTTTTTAAAAAAATTCACATATTAGCATCCCATTCTTGAACTGCATTGAAATGCAATTCAAATTCATACTTTTTACTTAATACCCATTAATGTGTTAAGTTAGGGAAGCCGTACCAGTGTGTTTTGACTGTAAATAAACCAACTAAAGGGTTTAAAACTAAAAATAGGACAATCTTTTCTGCATTGTATGAGAAACAGTGAGCCTTCTTTTCTGAATGGCTATTCTTTGGCAGGCATAAAAAATGTTTTTTCATGAAAATGATCTATATTAATAAAATGGTAATAATCTAATTAGACCGAATATCTTCCAGATGACCTTGAGTACATTCTTTGGGACAAAACCATAGTAGCGGGGCTGAGGCAGAGGCAGTTAGTGGTGATGAGTCAAGCAGAGGAGAGCAGTTAGGTGATCAGGACAGAAGGAGAGAGCAGTTAGTGGGCTCAGGATGGCGGGGGGGTTGGGGGAAGATAGGGGGATTAGGCCGGCAGGGGAGAGCAGTTAGGGAGCTTAGGCCAGCAGGGCACAGCAGTTATGGGAATCAGGCCAGCAGGGGAGTTCAGTTAGTTGAATCCAGCTGGCAAGGGAGAGCATTTACTGGGATCAGGCAGGCAGGGGAGAGCAGTTAGGGGGATGAGGTGGCTGGGAACAGTAGTTAGGGCAATCAGGCCAGTAGGTAGGTGAGCAGTTAGGAGCCAGTAGTCCTGGATTGCAGGAAGCATGTCAGAATGCTGCAGGGATCTCACCTAAACCCGCAGTCAGATATCCATCGAGGGGTCTTGAATTGAAGAAGGTACAGGCCAGGCTGAGGGACCATACCCCATGCACCTATTTCATACACCGGGCTTCTAGTTGTTAAATAAGTCACTTTTTCAAAGCCTCCAAGTGGAAGCTGCTCTCATAGAAAAAATTTAACACATATCCGAAGGCTAAGACAGTTACTCCTCTGAAACAGTAGTTCCCTTGTGACTGCGGCATGGCCATGAAGAATGCCTTGGATGGGAGACAGGTGTTGGGTAGATGCATTGATTCAGATGTTCACAAGGTTAGAGAGGGTGTTGGTGGAGAAACAGATGAGATGGAGCCATCCCTGACAGCTTGGACAAGACATTTGCCAAAATACTTATGGCCACAGCAGTTTGTGTCACAAATATGAGAATATTAGAGGCCCGATGCATGAAATTTGTGCCAGGGGCACAGCCACCGCCACCACAGCTTCATCCTGAAGGTCGTCTAGAAGGCGCCCAGTCTAATTACATATTATGCTTTTATTATTATAGACTAGTTTTCTAGTGCATGAAATTTGTGCGCTCGGTGGGGCGGGGGTGAGGGGGACCCTCAGCCTGGCCTGCATCCTCTCATAGTCTGGGAGCCCTCGGGTTAAGTCTGACTGGTGGCTTAGGGACCACTGACCTTCGGTGCAGAATGGGCCTAAGTCATCAGTCAGACAACCCTATCACTGCTGAGAGGCGGGAAAGGCTCCTGATACCACTTCTGTGCTCGCCAGCTTTGAGCCTGGCTTCTGGCTGAGTGGCATTCCCCCTGTTGGAGTGCACTGACCACCAAGGGGAAGCTCCTGGGTTGAGCCAGGTAGGGCTTAGAGTGGCTCTCTGACATTCCCTGAGTGGTCCCAGATTGTGAGAGGGTGTAGGCCAGGGCAAGGGACCCCACTGGTGCATGATTGCGGCCAGGAGTGATGTGGGAGGTTGGCCAGCCAGGAAGGGACCATGGGAGAGTGCCAGGACATGTCCGGCCCTTATCGCTCAGTCCCGATTGGCCACACCCCAGCAGCAAGCTAACCTACTGGTTGGAGTGTCTATCCCCTGGTGGTCAGTGCACATCATAGGGACTGGTTGACTGGTTGACTGTCTTCCCCCTGGTGAACAGTGCACGTCATAGCGAGCGGTTGAGTTGCCTTAGCATATCATTAGTATATTGCCCTCTGATTGGCTGAACAGACAACCTACCAGATAACCTGACACTTAGCATATTAGGCTTTTATTATATAGGACTAGAGGCCCAGTGCACAAAAATTTGTGCACTCAGGTCTGGTCCCTCAGCCTGGCCTGTGCCCTCTCACAGTCTGGGACCCCTCGGGGGATGACCACTTTCTGGCTTAGGCTTGCTCCCCGGGGGATTGGGCCTAAGATGGCAATAAGACATCCCTCTGGTAGCCCAGCAGCCCTCGGGGGATGTTCTCTTGCCAGCAGGGAGCAGGCCTAAGCTGCAGTCGGACATCCTTAGAGCTGCTGAGGAGCCAGGAGAGGCTCCAACCACCAACGCTGTACTGGCAGCCGTCAGCCTGGCTTGTGGCTGAGCAGAGCTCCCCGATGTGGGAGCACCCTGACCACCAGAGGGCAGCTCCTGCATTGAGCATCTGCCCCCTGGTGGTCAGTGTGTGTCATAGTGAGCAGTCATTCCTAGTCTTTCTGCTGTTAGGGTCAGTTTGCATATTACCCTTTTACAATATAGTATAGAGACCTAGTGTACGGGTGGGGGCCGCCTGGTTTGCCCTGAAGGGTGTCCCAGATCAGGGTGGGCATACCGCTTGGGTGCCTGGCCAGCCTGGGTGAGGGGCTGATGGCTGTTTGCAGCTGGTCACACCCCCTTCAGGGTCGGGTCCTCACTGGGGTGCCTGGCCAGTCTGGGTGAGGGGCTGATGGCTGTTTTCAGGCTGGCAACACACCCTTTAGGGTGGGGGTCCCCACTGAATTGCCTGGCCAGCCTGGATGAGGGGCTGAGGGCCGTTTTCAGGCTGGCGGGCAACTGAAGCTCCTAACCTCTCCTTGTTTTCTTTTTTTTTTTTATTCTGGGATTTATTTACCTTCTATGGCTGTCACTGGAGCTGAGAGCCGGTTTTAGCTCTGAGGCCAGCTCCAGCTTGAGGCCTCAGCTGCTGAAAGCAGGTATCTGGGGTTTGTTTGGCTTCTATAATTGAAACACTGTTGCAGCCAAGCTCTGAGGTCTCAGCTGCTGAAAGCATGTATCTGGGGTTTGTTTAGCTTCTATAATTGCAACATTGTTTCTTAGAGTGCAGCTCAGAGCCAGGCTGCGGCAGGCGGGGAACCTTGGCTTCCTCCATCACTGGAGCAAGCAAGGGTCCTGTTCGCTTCAGCTGCCTGGCTGCAGGCCGCCATCTTGTTTGGCAGTTAATTTGCATATTGCCCTGATTAGCCAATGGGAAGCGTGTTGGAGGTACAGTTAATTACGCTATTTGTCTTTTATTAGATTAGATTCTTTTCCATAATCTGAGCCAGGGTGGATTTTCCTCAAAGCTTTATCTTTTTTATCCTACATTCAATGTCACTTTTAATTTTAAAATGTGGTTTTGTGAATTTATGGGGAAAATATTTAACTGCTACTTCAGTGAAAGCCTGAAGTAGCTAATATTTCCACATTTAAAACTGTTTGGGATGCCCTAACTGGTTTGGCTCAGAGGATAGAGCATCAGCCTGTGGACTGAAAGGTCCCAGGTTCGATTCCGGTCAAGGGCATGTACCTTGGTTGGGGGCACATCCCCAGTAGGAGGTAGTGCAGGAGGCAGCTGATCGATGTTTCTCGCTCATCGATGTTTCTAACTCTCTATCCCTCTCCCTTCCTCTCTGTAAAAAATCAATAAAATATATATATTTTTAAAAAGAGCTGTCAGGCACTGGGCATTGGCAGAGTTTACCACCAGTAAAAGGATGAGGGCAGAGGAAAAGGGCAGGGAATCATCTGCAGGCAGGAAAAGTGGAAGGAGAAAAAGAAGAGCCAGTGTGTAACGAATGCCTACATTCGGCCCACTCTCTTACCTTCAGTCTGCCCTTTGACCCACTCGTTTACCACCTTTCTTGCATCTTCAGAGACTCGCTGAAAATCTACACTGGCCAGTTCAGCACCATACATTTCCTTGGTTGAAGCTAAGAACTCCTGTTTAAGACAAAAAATGGTAAAATAAACCCAAAACACAAATAAGTCCTACTACATACAGAAATGGATTTCTAAAATCCTCAAAAGCAATAGAAATTGTCCTAAAAAACATAAATTTCATTGTAACAGAAAAATTCTAACCCTTACACTTTTTTCATTACGGTAAAAAACACAAAACACATAACACATTTTAAGTGTACAGTTCAGTAGTTTTGGTGTCACATAAAATTTACCAATTCTTTTCTGATCTTTGTCTAACATTTTCATAAATAAGTATATACTGGTTGTTCTTTGAAGTGAATTATGGAATTCACTCTTGCTTTAGTAAACAGCCAGGGTCAGTCTTTTCCTGTGAAGATTATCAAATGAAATCAGATCCTTAATGGGGATACTGCCATCTGTTTAAATTCTGTATTTTTTTCTGAATGTTTATAAAAATGAAAACTGAGTTCTGTGACTTGATTGTGCTGGAAAATATCTGCACTGTTTAGTCAGTTTTAGCATGTGAATGTAAAGTACTCACCGGGAGGAACTCATAGGTTTTCTCTCCATATAACCTATTAGCAAGTTTGAGAATATAGGGAGCTCCGTGCTTGTTGATATCAGCATTCAGACTCTGAAAACTTGAATGAATCTCTTTAACAGCATCTAAGTGAAGAGTCTAAAATAGAGGAAACATTCTTTCTATAGCCATTTATTTTGAAACGGATTCCTTGACATTTGCTTCTATCAAATTAAATTAATGCTTTTATTATTAATTATCAATAATTCCCAGCCCAATACTTTATTAAACTTTCATTGGAGAATAAAAGACTAGAAAATCTAAAATTTATAGCTTTTTGAGACATAATGACATTAGAAGCTCTTTTTATATCATTTTTTATAATTATAGTCCCATGAGTGTAAAGTGGTTAATAGGTAAAATATTTATCTAAGTCTGCTTTTTCTCCAGAGAAAATCATAACTGGAATATTCATATATAAATTATGTATCAAATAGAGTTTTACTGAAAGTTCTCAGAAATAAACAGTAAAATTAAGAATCATCTTCTATGTGGGAGCACAAAGCTATTACAGAATTGAAGGGTTTTTAAACTACACTATCAGCATCAGTAACTTATAAATAACGTCTATAAAGTCAACATTCAGCAAAAGTTTAATTTCCATGTTACAAATCAAGAATCCCTTTTTGGTCTTATAAGTCCTGGGCTGAATCCTTATTTCAACACACAAAGAATAAACCTACACAATGTAGAAAGTCCAGTTACACACCAAGATACGAAATGTTTGCACAGTTGCTATGATAGATCTGCTTTAATAGAAAATCAGGAGAAAACTTAAAACGACTTTTTGCTGAGGTAATACAGTCCCCTGATAAACCTCAAAATAGAAGCTGACTTTGCCCTGCAGGAAACAACTGACTAATATTACCAGGGGATAAAATTAAAAGTTTGTTTTTGAAATATAAAAATGCTTTCATGTCTGGAGCTGTAAAGACCACTGATTTTCATAAATTTCAATATAATAAAGAGGTAGTATGCAAATTGGCCATCATGCCCTTGCACAAGTAGGCCACACCCAAGTAGTCACAAGATTCCTATGCTCATGTGGTCACAATATGGCCTGCAAGGGAGGGTAGTAGGGGGCGTACTGGCCAGCAGGGGAGGGAAGTTGGGAATGATACGACTGGCAGGGGAGGGGAGTTAGGGGTGACCAGGTCAGCAGGGGAGGGCAGTTGCGGGGAGACCAGGCCTGAACAGGAGTGCAGTTGGGGCGATTGAGCCCACAGGGGAGGGCAGTGGGTGGTAATCAAGCTGGCTGGGAAGCAGTTAGGAATTGATCAGTCTGGGAGGCAGAAGCTGTTAGACGAAATCAGGTAGGAAAGAAGGCTAGTGGTTGGGAGGCAGCAGTCTCTGATTGTGAGAGGGATTGTCCCTGTGGGATTGGGCCTAACCCAGGATTTGGACATTCCCTGAGGGGTCCCAGATTGGAGAGGATACAGGCTGGGTTGAGGGACAACCCCCACCCTACAACCCTCCAGTGCACGAGTTTTGTGCACCGGGCTCTAGTGTGCAAATAAACTATTTGCAGCTAGAACAGACGGATAAACTTGAATCCAAAGAAGGACCTTCCCCAGTTACTGGCACCTTGTAAACTTTCCCCTACTTCAAGGAGAGCGGGAGTTCCCCTCTCAGAATTCAGCAAAGACCACACAGCACAGTGGTACACCTCAAACCCATGAAGGCCAGGTGGAAGGCCAGGCATTACTGCTTCTTCTCCCTGTAACAGAGACCTGCCATACCACCGAGGGCTTGGCCCTGTTCCTGCAGCCACCACACCTCACTTCTTTCCTCTGCTTCAGGCCCCCCTACCCACACAGGCACTTGTTCCAGGCACATGACTAGGTCTCCACAATATAACCGCATGATCTCCTGTTCCCTCAAAAAGGCAGCACCGCCAACTTCCTCCATAACCTGTGTTAATTTGTGCGGAAAGGTAACATAGCAGGCATCTATTAATGAGTAGCGGGTTACATGCAAAGCAAACACTAAAAAATCTGAAGTGAGAGGAGATGCCTTCAAAGATTTGTAGATGGCAAGAGAATTAGGGCTTTCATAGCTTTCTTCACCACAGTTTCCTCAACCAAACAAAAAACAGTGCCTGGCACATAGTATGTGCTCAGTAAAAACTCAATCATGAGTGAAAACTTGCATATAAATGAACTGCTCTTGGGGCTTTTCTGAAAGCCTGGCCTCATCGTGTGTAGTTGTGGAACACACAAGTACAGTGTTTAAAACTCCCTGTAAGAGCTCAAAGGCACACGTTTTTAGGAGGGACTTTCAGGGAACCCAGACTCCTTTTGTTAGTTTCTGCTGACCTTGGACATCTGTGCCTCGGTAGTGCCTCGGGCCCCCAGAAAGACCATGGCCAGCGCTGAGGAAATGCTCATGGGGGAGATGAAGATGTTCCCAGAGGGGTTGTTGTCCTTCAGGGTGCGGAAGAGGTCCACTGCGAACCGGGTGTTGGCCAAGCTCAGCGGCTCCATGGTGAGGCTACAACACAGGACAGAGGCCTAGCACACCAGCAAATATGGCAATGACATCTCTCCATGTCTTCCTCGCCCTGAAACACCCAGAAACTTGTACTTCCTTTTCTTTTCTCAGGAGGGCAAGGGCACTGTCTCATGAGCACACAGGTGGGAACTGGACAAGGATCCATCAGCGACCCAGGGCCAGGACCCAGGGAGCCGAGAGGGCTCTGACTTGCAGACTCAGCAGCCAGCACTGGGCCTTTCCTACTCAGCTGGGGAGCACACACAGTTCCCACCCTTTACCTGAAATGATAATTTTCTATTAGAAAATCATAGCTACCTACTCTGCATTAAAGCAAATTTCAGCAAAGTGGTCGATTTTCCTCATTTCCAAGATTCAGTTGCTAACGTTTAGAGAGGTGAAGTGTCCCAAGTCCTGAGGCTGCTATAGGATGTGAGAGTTTGAAAACCCAGCACAGGCCTTAGGGTCGGGGTGCAGCTCACCAGGAGCAGGGGACAAGCATCCTCTCTGACACCCACCCCTCAGGTGCAGGTGACTGGCCCTCCACCTCAGCTCAGAAGCCTGCTTACCAATCCTGCCTCCTCTCAGAGCTTGTTTCCACAGCGATGGGCAAGGAAGAATAACAGTGGTGCCAGCTGCTCCCCTGTCAGTAATACATTGAATTATCACAGTTGTTATTGAAAAGTAACCTCTAGGATCACATTGGTCTCCCCTCCCTCCCTCCCTTTTTTCTCCCTTCCTCCCTCCCTTCCTCCCTTCATCCCTCCCTCTCTCTTCAGCATTGAAAAGCTATACCCCCCTGGGCTGCCTAAAAACTGTCACAAACTGCTCAGGGAGGCAGGGAGTTGAGAATGGAATAAAAATATTATGATCTAAGGCTTGGTTCTGGCTTCAGACCAAAGGATTAGTCCAGTCCATCACAGGCCAGCTGGCCCTCTTGCCAACCCCCCTCCTCGCATTAGGGTGTTGGTTGGAGGATTTTTCCAGTGTTGCTCCCACTCAGATGAGCAGTGTAGGTAGCAAACCCAGAGGTGCAGGCAGCCATCCCAGGGAAAGGGCAGGAGCTATAGGTACCCAGGCCACTAATGGCCAGGGCGGAGCCAGAAGTAGGCAGCTGGCAAATCCCAGCCCTGGGAGCCCCACTGGCTCAGTCCCACTTCCCTAATGGGCCTGGTGCCCAGATCTCACCCTTTGCTGGCTGCTCCTGGGAGGGGCTATGGATCTGAAGGTGCTGCAGCCTCATGCACAGCCCTTATATAGTCCCTGAGATGGGTGCAGCCTGGGAGGGGCTCAGGATCTGTTGATGCCTGCAGTGCAAACACATCCCTGAGGTTGGTGCAGCTATTGGCCTGCAGGAGGAGGAAAGGGGTGGGGTTTAGGGGGAGAGAAGGGTGGGGCTGAGGCAGGGTGCGGTGGCAGAGCTGCAGAAGGAATAGGGTGGGGCAGCAGGGCCCGCACAGCAGGAGTCTGGGCACTGGCAGTAGAATCCTAGATGAAGGAGGATTACTCAGGAGATGAGCACCTTTTCGAGTCTGGGCGAACTCAGATGTCTGGCAAGGACCTGATGTCCTAGTTCTTGCCTAAGTGTGAATCACTGAGATGACATAATGTATCACCTCTTACAGGGCAAACGAGCCCTTCTGAATCTCATCTATATACTCAAAATTGGTTTTGTTTTTCTGTGTTTTAGTTTTAGTTTTAGTTTTGTGCGGTGGGGAGGGACCTCCTGTATAAGATAAAACAGTCCTGTCAGCTGATGGTCATTGGTGCCAGTGCAATGCCACCAGGAATCCCCAATTTAGGGTGCAGTGAAGAAGGAAACTTCATTCAGGGCAAACAGTTAAATTGTGATACAGCTCAGTTACTAGCATGAAGCAGCGGGTGGCAAGGTGGCCCTCTCTGGCTAGCCAGCTCTGCTCTGGTCTGCTCCACCTGCTCCATTCCCATCTCCCTCTTCCTGTTTCTCCAGGAACAATCTTGAGTGGAAAGAGAAAGTGTGCTCCCAGAGCCAGAAAGAAGCTGGCTTAAATAGAGAGAAGTCCTCACCCCTGGTCTCTGACTAGTCCATCCTCACACAAAGAAAGACTCCTAGTCCTCAAAGTTTCATTGCTCCAGAAAGCCTGTCCTGATTGGTCGGAATGGAGTTGCTCTGATTGGTTAGTGAAAATGCTGATAAGGATAGGAGTGCACAGTTCCAATTGAATGGGGAAAGCCTCAGTCTTAAAGATTGAAACACATTCTCGGGACTCCTTTCTAAGGGCTGGCTCAGTTGCAGCAACACAGTGCAGGCAGGCAGTTCAGTGCAGTCTTCTCCTTGAAGTGCCCTCCTGGTGAGCCTCCTCCCCTCCTCCTTCCATAGCAATGGCTGCATGGGTCTGTCTTATAAATTTGAGTCTATTTAGCCAGCAGGAGTCCTTCTTGGTAGGAATCTTCTTTCTCAGGGTCCCCAGGTCCAAACAGCCTTGATGTCACAATCTTTAAAACCAAAATGAATTTAGCCCCAGTATTCTTCCCACAGTGATGGCTACACCACTATTTCTGTGGGTCGTTTGTTTGTTTCCCACTTTAAATGTCTGGGAATGTAACTTCACCAAAATTTATAGTGGTTGACGGTCTCAAATAATTCTGCATTCATGAAACTTGTCCCCTGTTTTCTTACAAATCTCAACATGAAACAGCAACAAAGAAAAAGTCCCACTGTGTGTGTGTGTGTGTGTGTGTGTGTGTGTGTGTGTGTTAGTATGGATAATACAGCGTGAAAGGGATTGTAGATTTTTGTTTGTTTTTTACTCTGGGAACCTGTTTATCATGAAAAGGGTCAAGGAAGGTGCAATAGTGAGTGACAAAAATATTCTCCATAGATTTTTTTTTAAAGCAAGAAGTGTTTAATAATGAAGATATTAGACTGATTTACAGTTTATTAAATAAAGAAACCAACACTTATTGAAAGCCACTTATTGCTAAATTCAAGGGGTTTGATCAGATCTGGTAAGCTCTGCACCATTTCTCACAGAACCAGAGCACCACTCACTGGCTTCTTCAAAGAGGTCAATGTGAGAAAGTCAGGAAAGAGAGGCTGCTCTGAGAAGTTGTTAAAGTAAAATCTGAGACACATTAATTGAAGAAAAAAGTTTTCTGAATTTCATTTTTCCTCCTTCCATGTTGTATTTGTGCTTACCTGGAGTTAGCAATCTGGATAAATAGAAAAGAAAGCCATTTCCTAAGTCAATGTGTATACTGTATATAAGGTTCAGAGAAAATTGATCATTATACATGAATCAATCCATTCATTTACTCTCTAGTGTGGAGGCAAAGTAACTGTTCTGTCAAATAACATTGGAGTGTTCTCCTTGTGAATTTAAAATATAAATGGCCACAATAAAAGCTCAGAGATACTTACACACTCAGGAAGGTACGGTGTTTGGTATATCTACCAAATGAGCACATGCTTACCCGCGCTCCCATCCATGAATGTTCCCCCAGAGTGAAATGTGTGTGAGCACGTGCACCTGCAGACATGTACAAGAATGTTCATAGCAACATGCTTTGTACTAGATCCGCATTTGGAAACCACATAAATGCCCATCAGTAGAAGAACTGACTAATAAATACAGAAGAATAATATACAGTAATAAAAATGAGCAAACTACAGCAATGCACAGCAACATGGTTACATCTCACAGCTGCACTGTTGAATGAAAGAACAGACACAGAAAGCTGTGTGGTTTGGTTATAAAAGTTCAACAACAGGCAGAACTAACCCCTGAGGTTTGAAGTAAGGGGAGTGTTCACTTTGGGGACCAAGGGGATTGTACTGACTGTATTTTCTTGTTTTCTGTGTTGTTTATGCTCTGGTAGTCGGGGCCTTGATCCTGGAGAGAGTGCTTCTACCAGCGCTAATTCCTAGAGATAGAGAATGCCCCCGCCCCTTATGCCCCTGTGAGTGTACCTTTGATATAACTTCAGTGATCACACTCTCAAATATCTCCTTTATCAAACTCTTACAGGCCAAGACAATAGTCCCCCTACCTGAAACTACCCCCTCAAAGGTGCCAATTCACTAGATACTCTTTTAAAAAAAAATATTTTTATTGATTTCTGAGAGGAAAGGAGAGGGAGAGAGATAGAGAGAAACATCAGTGATGAGAGAGAATCATGGATCAGCTGCCTCCAGCATGCCCCCTACTGGGGGTTGAGCCAGCAACCTGGGTATATGACCTTGACCAGATGGAACCTTGGACCCTTCAGTCTTAGGCCAATGCTCTATCCACTGAGCCAAACTGACTAAAACTAGAGACTGCTTTTGTAGCCAGCTTTTGTATTCCATTGTGTAGATGTACCACAGTTTTTTAATCCACTCATCTATTGATGGGCACTTATGCTGTTTCCAAATCTTAGCTATGGTGAATTGTGCTGCTATGAACATAGGGGTGGACATATCCTTTCTGATTGATGTTCCTAGTTTTCTTGGGATATATTCCTAGAAGTGGGATCACTGGGTCAAATGGGAGTTTCATTTTTAGTTTTTGAGGAAACTCCATACTGTTCTCCACAGTGGCTGCACCAGTCTGCATTCCCACTAGCAGTGCATGAAGATTCGTTTTTCTCCACATCCTCACCAGCACTTGTTGTTTGTTGATTTGTTGATGATAGCCATTCTGACAGGTGTGAGATGGTACCGCATTGTTGTTTTGATTGCCTATTCCTTCTTGCAAGAATTCCAGAAGGCTTCGCCTTCACCCCTGTGTGCCTCCAGGCAGACTGGGTGCTTCCCAGGTCCCATGTGGTGTGATGTCGAATGCTTCCGATTTCTAGGGATCTGTATCAGTTAATAATGCAGATTTTATAATGAAATAAAACACCATAATTTCAAGAGAAACATCAAAAGTGCTTTATTCAAAGTAATGTCCATCACTAGCTACACGTTTCCCCCATCTTTCAGGTAATTTGTGGATACCATCCCAATAGAACTCATCTTGTATTGAGGCAAACCATTCAGAGATCTAATTTTTCACTTCTTCATATGTTTTGAAGTGCTGTTCAGAAAGTGGATGTGCCATTGATCAGAACAAGTGGTAATCTGAGGGAGCAAGGTCTGGTGAATATGGTGGGTGGGTTAATATTCCCCAGGCATGATCTTTTAATGTGTCTTTAACTGGTTTTGAAATGTGTGATGGTGCGTTATCATGAAGCAAAATTACTTTGCCGTGTCTTCTGGCCCATTCTGGTCATTTCAGGAACAAAGTGTGGTTCAAATTGATTATTTTTTGTTGGTAGCGATCAGTATTAATGGTTTCACCTGGTTTTAGAAGCTCATAATACACCACACCTTCCTGATCCCACCAAAGGCAGAGCATTGTCTTCTTTCCTAAGCGATTTGTCCTTGCAGTCAATGTTGATGTTTGACTTGGATCAACCCATGATTTTGTACATTTGGGAATCTCAAAATAAATCCACTTTTCATCGCCAGTCTCAATTTGATGCTAAAAAGACTTTCTTTCGTGCCATTGAAGCAACATTTTACTGATGACTTTTCGGTTTTTCATTTGTCTTTCGTTCAGTTGATGTGGCTCCCATTTTCTTTCCTTTAAATTGGTTCTCAACCTTCCTAATGCCATGACTCTTTAATACAGTTCCTCATGTTGTGGTGACCCCCAACCATAAAATTATTTTTGTTGCCACTTCATAACTGTAATTTTGCTACTGTTATGAATCGAAATGTAAATATCTGATATGCAGGATGAATTTTCATTTTTCACGACCCACAGGTTGAGAACCGCTGCAAAATCTTTGCCATTGCATGTGAATGATCAGAATTTGTTTGTTGAGCAACATTTAATCTTTCTGCAAGTTGTTTTTGAGTTTCCAATAATGTTTGCAATTGTTGGTCTTCAAACTTTTTCGGTTGACCTGGAAGTTCTTTGTCTTTCAAATCGAAATCATCACTTTTAAAACATTTAAACCAGCATTCACAAGTATCTTGAGATGGAACATGTTCACCATAAGCTTCCCGAAGTGTATGATAACTTTTTCTTCAAAATAAAGTAATGAATTAAGACTCCCCACAAATGCTCTTTTTTTGGCACAAAATTTGATATTTTTAAGCTTAAAAATATCTATGATGTTAACACGTTCAGCAAATTTGACATATGAAGTTTTGAACCTCGCTTTCAATACAACAAAATAGCATACATATCAAATTGCATATATATCAACATATGTGTAACTCCACCTATTGAAAAAGATCTGCATTATTAACTGGTACACCTAGTAGGTAACCTGAGGCTGTGATTCTGGTATATAAAAAATCTGAAAATATTTGGAAACCAGTTCTCCCAAAGTGTGACTACACACAGTCTGGCTGCCTTCCATATGCATTTTTTAGTGGTAGCCTGTGTCATCTGACGGGCATTGGTGCCAAGTCAACGGCAATAGCTATCTCCGATTTGGGTGAAGTGAAGAAGGAAGCTTTATTGTGACACAGCACTCTGTGAAGTGAGCACAGCTGCAAGGGCCAGGCAGCCCTCTCCCTGTAGGTAGACAGCTCTGCTCTGCTCCTCGCTTGTTTGCTCCTTTTGTTGTTGTTTTTCTAATTTGAGCCCTTTTTAGTAGGTATCTTTTGTCTCAGGGTTCACTCCTGGGAAATAACAAAGTGGGAAATGCTCTAGAATGGCAGTCCTGCCTTTGGGGACATTGTCTCAGGTGTCACTCTTCCTTGGGGGCTGTTCTACCTCGACTGTCCTGAAGCTTGCCTTTCCTTCTCTTCATGATCTGTTCTGCAGAACTGAAGTTCTTACAATTTTTTAAATTCAATTTACATAAAAAATGTCAAATGTTTAGGAACAAATCTAACAAAAATGTGTGTGTGTGTGTGTGTGTGTGTCCTGCTAAGAAATCATTCTCTCCACAAATACATGATGATATATTTTTATATTTTCTTCTAAAAGCTTTATTGTTTTGCTTTCACAATTAAGTCTACTATCCATCTGATTGGTTTAATGCAGAAATCAACTTTAATATTTTTCCATATGGTTCCCAAAGGTTCCAGAACAATTTATTGAAAATTTCCTCCCTTCACTTCCAACTTTGAAGTACCACATTTGTCAGAAATATGATGTTCATAGGATTTATTATTCAAATTGATTAGATTTTGAGAGTAAAAGAGGGCATTGCTAATTATTGCTGTAGAACAAGAGACTTAAACAGGCTGTTTTGAGCAAACTGGGATGATGCTCATCAGAAAGCAGGGTTCCTATTTCTGGGCTCTCCGTTTTGTTCCATTTCTAACCATCGTTGCACAAGAATCCAGTTTATCTTATTTCCGCAGCTTTAGAATAAGTTGTTATTCTATTAAGTATGTCATCTGATTCTTCCAGATTGTCTTGGATATTCTCGGCCTTTTACCTTGTTACATAGTATTAGAATCACTTGCCATGTTTCACCAAATACAAAACAAATAAAAACTGTTTTTTAAAAATATATTTTTATTGATTTCAGAGAGGAAGGAAGAGGGAGAGAGTGATAGAAACATCAATGTTGAGAGAGAATCATTAATTTCTGCCTCCTGCATGCCCCACACTGGGGATCGTGCCCACAACCCAGGCATGTGCCCTTGACTGGAATCGAACCGGTGACCCTTCAGTCTGCAGGCCGATGCTCTATCCACCAAGCCAAACCAGCTAGGGCAAAACTGTTTTTTTAATTGAAATTGCATTGATTATGTAGATCTATTGACATTTCAATAATGAATCATGACCATGGTATAGCTTACCATTTATTTAGAGCTTCTTTATTTTCTCTCAATAATGATTACAGGTTTCTGTATAGAATTTCTTAACATATTTTATTGAACTTATTCCTAGGCATTTGAACAGTTTTTTACTTCATTATAAATGCCTTTTAAAACATTTTTAAAACTTTTTAACTCATAGAAATACAAATTAGCCGTGTAAATTGTACTTGTTACCAGCAATGCCTTACTGAACTCACTCTTAAATTCTAGTAATTTAGACTTTAGATGGAAGTATTCATCTGAAATATTATAAGGTTTGCTCTTACTTTCAAATTATTATGTATTTTATTTTCTGGAGTTACCTTATAGCTAGGGTCTTCATTAAATTCTGAATAAGTGATGGCAACATACGTTTTTATCTTATCAAATTGCCAACTAATTTCTCCTTTAATTTTTTTCTCTTTTTTTGTATAATTTTGAGGGCTTATTATTGGGCGCATACAAATTTAGAATTGTTATATTTTCCTTGTGATCTGAATCATTTTGCCATATGAAGAATGTGTCTTTATCACTTTTACAGGAAAACTTACTTTACTTAATAATCACAGCTACATCTACTTCTATGTTATAGATATATTTTCTGTAGACACCATACAATTTTTTCAATCTAGCCCTTTTTTGCCTTTTAACTGGAATATATAGTCATTTCATATTTTTTAAAAAAATTTTGATTTCAGAGAGGAAGGGAGAGGGAGAGGGAGAGAGAGAGAGAAACACCAATGATGAGAGAATCATTGATCAGCTGCCTCCTGCATGCCCCCTACTGGGGATGGAGCCTGCAACCCAGGCAAGTGTCCTTGACAGGAACCAAACCTGGGACCTTTCAGTCCACAGGCCAACACTCTATCCACTGAGCCAAACCAGCTAAGGCTAGTCATTTCACATTTAAATAATTACTTAAATATTTGGGATTTAATGTAATATTTTGCTATTTGTCATTCCTGTTCTGTCTCTTTTTTCTTTCCCCTTTTTAGATTGGTAGTGTAATTTATTTCTCTTTTTTCTCTTTGGTTTATTATGGAAGTTATAAACCCTTTCACTATTCTTCTTTTGGTTACCTTAGACAGTACAAAATGCATCCCTGACTTATCAAATTCTAACATTATTGTACAGATATGTGCTACCTACCTTTGGGATATGTTTTAAGAAACATGTTGTTAGGCAAGTTTGTTGCAGTGCAAACATCATAAAGTGCACTTACACAAACCTAGACAGTACAGCCTACTCTAGACCTAGGCAAAGTAGTGAGCCTATTGTTTCTAAGCTAAAACTCTGTACAGCATGTTCCAGTAAAAAACACCATGAGATTAAGTCCAGCATAAGAGAAAATGATTAAATCAAGAAACACAATAAACACAAAATGTATGCGGCTGTTGCCATTGTAACATTCCATACTATTTTAAGCACATTGTTCTTTCATAAATAGAAAAATTACCCATCCTATATAATAAAAGAGAAACATGGTAATTAGCTGTAACTTCGCTACCCTTCCCATTGGCTAATCAGGGCGATATGCAAATTAACTGCCAACCAACATGGCGGCCGGCAGCCAGGCTACTGATGCGAACAGGCAGCTTGCTTGCTCCAGTGATGGAGGAAGCCAACATTCCCCGCCTGCTGCTGCTGGGCTCTGAGCTGCAACTCTAAGAAACATTGTTACAAATATAGAAGCTAAACAGGCTCCAGAAATCTGCTTTCAGTCAGCCAGGATCTCAGATCTGGAGTTGCAACAAAGTTTCAAATACAGAAGGTAAACAAAGCACAGAAACCTGCTTTCAGCAGCTGAGGTCTGAGCTAAAGCTGGCTCTCAGCTCCAGTGACAGCCATAGAAGGTAAATAAATTCCAGAATTAAAAAAAAAAAGGAAAAAATGAGATGCTGGGAACTTCAGTCACCCACCAGCCTGAAAATGGCCCTCAACCCCTCACCCAGACTGGCCAGGCACCCCAGTGGGGACCCCCACATTGAAGGGGGTGTGACCAGCTGCAAACAGCCATCAGCCCCTAACCCAGGCTGGCTAGGCACCCAAGCGGGACCCCCACCCTGATCCAGGACACCCTTCAGGGCAAACCAGCCGGCCCCCACCCGTGCACCAGGCCTCTATCCTATATAGTAAAAGGGTAATATGCCTCCCAGCACTGGGATCAGCGGAGCTGTGAGGCCTCCCAGCACTGGGATCAGCGGAGCCGTGAGGCCTCCTGGCCCCTGGAGCAGCATGACAGGGGGCAGTGCCCCAACCCCCTGATTACCCTGTGGCTCTGTGTGTGACAGGGGATGGGACCACAACCTCCCTATCTGCCCTGCTCTGTTCCTGACAGGGGAAGGTGCCCCAATCCCCTGATTGGCCCTGCTCTGTGTCTGATAGGGGGGACGCTCCCCAACCCCCTGATCGGCCCTGCTCTGTGTGTGACAGGGTGGGGCGCCCCAACACCACCACGGGCCCTGCTCTGTGAGTGACGGGGTAGAGCCGCAACCTCCCCATCGGCCCTGCCCTGAGTGTGACGGGGGGAGTGCCCCAACCACCTGATTGGCCCTGCTCTGTGGGTGACAGGGAGTGGCGCCCCAACCTCCCCATCAACCCTGCCTTGAGTGTGACATGGGGCAGCGTCCCAACTCCCAATCGGCCCTAGCCCGAGCGTTACTGAGGGTGGCATCACAACCTCCTGATCCACCCTGCTCTGTACATGACAGGGGGGAGCTCCCCAACCCCCTGATCGGCCCTGCTCTGTGTGTGACAGGGGGGAGCGCCCCAACCCCCTGATCGGCCGGATCTATGCGTGACAGGGTACGGAGCCCCAACCCCCTGATGGGCCCTGCTTTGTGCATGACAGGGGGCAGCGCCCAACCCCCTGATTGGCCAGCTCTGTATGTGACAGGGGTGGCACCACAACCCCCTGATCCGCCCTGCTCTGTGCGTGACAGGGGGTGGCGCAGCAAACTCCCCATCGACCCTACCTTGAGTGTGACAGGGGGCGGCACCCCACGCCCCCAATTGGCCCTACCTTGAGCGTGACTGAGGGTGGCATTCCAACCTCCCGATCCCCCCTGCTCTGTGCATGACAGGGGGCAGATCCCCAACTCCCCAATCGGCCCTGCTCTGAGCCTGCCCAGGAGCTGCCGGGCAGGCACCTAGGGATTGGGCCTGCCCTCTGCCACCCGGGAGTGGGCCTAAGCCAGCAGGTCGTTATCTCCCGAGGCGTCCCAGACTGTGAGAGGACACAAGTGGGGCTGAGGGACACCCCCCACGCCAGTGCATAAATTTTTGTGCACTGGGCCTCTAGTTCTAAAATAATGATAAAAGTTATACTGTAATAACTACATTTACTATCATTATCAAATATCATATACTGTGCACAATTGTATATGCTACACTTTTCTATGACGGTCAGTGCAGTAAGTTTGTTTATACCAGAGTCACCACAAACACATAAGTAATGCCTTGCACTATAGTGTTATGGTGGCTACAACATCACCAGGCAATAGGAAATTTTCAGCTCCATTATGATCATGTGGGACCACCATGGTAGGTGCACTCTGTTGTTGACCAAACTGTCATTAAGCAGCTAGTGATGGTAATTGTGCTTTTATTCTCTTCACGGAAAATGCAAGGACTCCAGAAATGTTACCTCTATTTTTCTTCCCCAATATCTATGGTATGCTTTATTTTAATTTTGTGTATGTTTGAAATTCTGCAGACATTATTACTATTGTTTCATATGGTCAATATTTATTTAAAATTATATTTAAATTTTTTTCCGGCTCTGGTTCTTTTCTTACAATTCTCATGTTCCTTTTGCATAAATAATATTCTCTAGAATTTTTTTAAGTTTCTCTCAGTTTTTGTTTGTCTGAATAAATCTTAAGGAATATTTTTCCTGGGTATAGAATAATTCTGGATTGGCAGGAGTTTGGGTGATGTTTTTTCAGCATGTTAAATCAGTCTATAATCTCTGGTTCTCATAGCTTCTGTTGATTTATGTATTGTCCTAACTATTGCTCCTCTGAGGGTAGTTTGTCTTTTTTCTTTGGCTGTTTTTATATCTTTCATGATCATGTCTTTGGTTTTCTGTAGTTTCAGTGGAATATGAGTAGAGATGGATTTCTTTGTAGTATGCTGCTTCGAGGGTGGGTAGGATTTCTAAAATCTGTGAATTAATGTTTTAGCATATAAGTTTTAGAATACACATTTTGAATGTTAGATCTTTAAATATTATTCTGCACCATATTGTCTTTTGCCTTATCTTTTCCTGTTAAACATCTTACTGACTACTTTAACTATTCTTATCCTTCCTTTTATATTTTCCATTCTTTTGTCTTTCTAGGCTTTATTCATTATAGTTGTCTTTCTGGAAGAAATTATGGCTAATTTTTTCTGGTCTGACAATTCACTTTTTTCATGTTTAATTTGTTTGTAAATTTATCTCTTTAGTTTTTCATGTGTTATATTTTTGAGTTTTAGAGTTCTATTTCATTTTTGTTCTTTTAAAAAAAATATTTTAAAATTCTTTTCAGAGAGAAAGGGAGAGGGAGGGAGAAATAGAAACATTAGTGATGAGAGAGAATCATTGATTGGCTGCCTTCTGCACACCTGCAACTGGGGGTGGAGCCCATAACCCAGGCTTGTGCCCTGACTGGGAATCGAACCTTAACCTCCTGGTTCATAGGTCAATGCTCAACAACTGAGCCATACCTGGCTGGGCCCTATTTCATTTTCATTTAAATATGCAGTATCTTTAAATTTTTAGTTATCTGCTGAAATGTTTAACCTTGGTTTTTATCAACTTGATAAAACAATGTTGTTTTATAATTTGTGTGTGATTATTCCAATATTATAGCCCCTGTACTTCTGTTTGCATTATCTGTTTTTTCGTGCTGATTTTTATTCAAGTTGTCATAGCTCCTCCCCCATCCCACTTATCTTTGATTATGTGCTAAATAGTGTACTTAAAAAGCTGATTATAAAAATAACTAGTTGCCTGGTGCACAGATTCATGCACATAGAAAGGGAAATAATTAGAAGAAATATTTTAAAATTGCTATTTGCCCTTTCACCCTCGGCACCTGGGAGCTGGGAGGTGGCTCCGCGTGTTCCCCCTCCCCCACACCCTCTTTTCAGCTGGTTGAACCGGCCTTGACCTGGTGTCGCTAACTCACCTGCTCCACTATCCTGCCTTGGTCCTGCTCTTGCTCTCATCAAGGCTCATCAGAGCAGCAGCATCTCCACTGCTGCCTGCTGCCAGCGCCACATGACCAAGGACCACCATGTCCGTGCTGTCCCCTGGTGGTCAGCTCACGTCATAGCCATCAGTCGAACTACTGGTCTCCCAGGAGAACTCCCAGTCAAAACACCACCCAAGTGGACAATTTGCATATTAGGCTTCTATTATGTAGGATTTGAGGTTTATAGGTAATCTTTCCATAGGGATGATTTTTGTTTGCTTCTTCCATATGCCTCTGGATAGTAGCAAACCAGAATAGATGTAATCCAATTCCAGGGACTGGAATTTGGGGGGACTGTCCAAGGACTTACATCAGGGCTGCATTCTGAGCTGCTTCAGTCATACTCCTAGAGTGTAGTTCTAATGTTGCCATGTGAAAGCACAGGGTCACAATGGGACCCCCATAATTGACAGCCCAAAATTCTGCCTGACTGACCTTGAACATCATCAAAATCACTGCTTCATGTCCTATTACCTCAGTTGGATTGGGAAATGCCCCTAGGGTAAAAGTGGCCCCAGTTTCCATAGTCACCAATTTACCCAGGATTGCTGAGTATTTCATAATCATGGCAGCTCCCCTGCCTTTGGGCTCAACTTGCTTGGTTTGGTTTTTTGGTTGTGTTAAAAGGTCTGAGTTATCTAGTTCACCATTACAAGAATTAGATGTTCTCCACATAAAATATTTATTGAATTCTAGTTTCTGCTCTGAAATTTACTACTTGTTTTAACCTTCAATAATTTATTTCTGACTAGTCCATGAGCCTGTTCTCTCATATAAAAAAAGAAAGATTTGAGCAGAGTTGCATGGGGCCTTGCAGCTTAGTTTCTACCTAGCACAATTTACTCTAAATCACTGAGTAGATTCTAGCATAAGAGCCCTAAGAGAAGGATTTCAGAATGCACTGACTTGCTTTTCTTGTTTTTCCTATAGCTAAGAGAACGTTAAATGTTGTAGGTGCCAGTAAGTATTTTAAGAAAAAAAGGAAGGAAAGCTTGTCACAAATTTGCTAAAATATTTCTTTTTTCATGGAGTCACTGACTATCATCATGGATGTCAGTATTGTCAGTCCAAGAACCCCATTAGTCCTCTCTTTTCTGAGATCAGATAGAAACAAGTAGAGGACTGAGATCAGTCTGGCTAGCAGAATCTTAGGAAACGTTATTAGCCAGCCCACCAGCTTTGTGGGAGCAAGAAAGTGCAGCATTTCAAGCCCCATTCGAAGAAGTGCATTTAATTAAGGCTTTTAATGATCACAGAGACCCTCCCCCAGCATTGCATGAAGCCATCCCATTGCTGTCACTATCTGGACTAGATGATGGAAATCAAGAGCCCTTATCAGAGCACACACAAGAAGCTGGTAACAGTGTGATCTTTGCCCCCCCTCTTTATTTAACAGTCTCTCCTTCTTCACTTCTCTTTTGTACTTGCATGGCATCTTTTTTTTTTTTTTTAATATATTTTATTGATTTTTTACAGGAAGGAAGGGTGAGAAACATCGATGAGAGAGAAACATCGATCAGCTGCCTCCTGCACATCCTCCACTGGGGATGTGTCCGCAACCCAGGTACATGCCCTTGACCGGAATCGAACCTGGGACCCTTCAGTCCACAGGCCGATGCTCTATCCACTGAGCCAAACCGGTTTCGGCTCATGGCATCTTTTAATATAAGACACTTACTTCTTCACTCCTTGTGATCCCACACAAACTACAAACCAGGTAGAAAAAGGATAATAAGCTCTTTAATTGTTTGACATCAGAGGGACTCTAATAGAATACTCACCCTGTTGAACAAAGGGTCAGAAACACTGGCCAAGGCAAATTTATCTTCATAATCTAACCCTTAACTGGGCTGCTCTCCTACATTTCAGTTGAATTTCTGTTTTTAAGCCTCCCTTCAACCATGACTGTCTCTCTATCATAGCTTCCAGAAGTCTATCTGTGAAATAAATTACAGTACTGTAATTTTTCTCATGGCTTTCAAGAAAGTCCAGGAGTATCTTAGTTTAGTACACTGTCAAGAGTCTACATATCTACTTGGTGCCTTCATAAGCAATCACTGAATTGTTCAATATAAAGAAAGGAAAATAATACCGCTGCCAAAGTTAATGGGTATAAACATCCAACAGAGCTGACATTAGGAAGGCAGTTACAGTTTTGGGGTGGTGGTGGTAGATTTATTGTAGGAGATATATAATTTTCATATATTTTTGAAAGGGTGTAAACAGCCAACAGAGGTGACATTACAAAGGAAGTTACAGATTTTTGGGGGGATGGTAGATTTATTGTAGAAGATATATAATTTTCATGTATCTTTGAAAGGGCCAGTGATACAGCTCTGAGCTTGACCTTGTGTTTCCACATTCTCTAAGGGGAAGAAAGTCTGCCTAAGAACAGGATGTTAGTTGAGGGATTGTGTCGAATGAAAAAAATGAATGGATGGTCGGCCACAAAATTTTCAACAGTTTTTGGCATAAGCGCACAACCGAATGCAATTAAGGCTGTGGCAGCCGCTGCTGCCTCTGTGCCCTCCTCATTAACTTCCACAAATGACTTGTGGATAATTTTTGATATAAAAAGATCTCTGGCTCTTGACATGCCAGACAGATCAGCCTTGCTATTAAAGAGATCCTCTATACCCAGGCTGACCAGGTGAGAGTTGAGGTTGTAGCTCTCTTCCAGCTTGAACCTGGGCAGGTGCACGTTGACTTTAATGGAACGCAGATTCTCAGGTTTGGTCCACTCATGCAGTTTTTCCAGGGTCAATTGTTCTTCGATCTGAAATGAGAAAGGGCAAAAGAAGAGGTGAGAACTATTCTACGTAAGCAAGGCAATACACATTATTTACATGAATGGATTCATGTTATCAGTCCCTAATCAGTTTCCTTCATGTTTTATGTCA
Organism: Myotis yumanensis; assembly: GCF_028538775.1. Classification (NCBI taxonomy): domain Eukaryota; kingdom Metazoa; phylum Chordata; class Mammalia; order Chiroptera; family Vespertilionidae; genus Myotis; species Myotis yumanensis. Next base: position 93,924,227 of record NW_027223753.1, on the reverse strand, counting down.
AAATAGATTCCATTTGGAGGATTTCATTTCTTTTCAGCAATTGGTGATAATAGAACAGAGCTGTGGTCCAAACCATCAAGGGCCCCAGAAACAGGGACTTTGGACATCAGACGCTTAAATACACATCCATCCACCCACCCAACCATCCATCCACCCAAGCTTTCCTAAACTCCTACTACACTGGATTACTGTGGTAGGCCATGATGGCTGTTAAAGCTTTAACTGGTTGATTGATGCAAGGTGAAATTCAAAAGTTTTCTTCCATTTCTTCTATTCTGAACCCTACTGATCACTGTGGTTATCTGTGAACTCACTGTGCTGAAGTAATCTCTAATAGATTTAGCTTGTGGGTTAAAAAAGAAAAGGGACTATTTCCTCATCTAAAATTGGGAGAGGGTTAATAATAGTACCTACCTTATAGCCTTGTTGTGAGTATTAAATGATTTAATGTATGCGAAGCACTTGTCACAAAGTACTAGTAAGAGCCAAAGAATGTTAGCTATTATCATTACAATATTACTACTACTATTGGACTAGAATGGGACCATCATTCCACTTGTTCTACTGATGCTGATTATCTCTTTTATGAGGCTGAAGAATTTCTCTTTATAATCAGAGAAGAGACAAATAATAAAATACAATTAAAAGAAGGATCATACTGATTTTATTAGATACTTTATACATGTCAATAATTAATATTGGACCTCTTCTTGATAACAAGTTTGGTTAGGGAGAGGGTAGAGAAAAACCACACAGCAGGCTAGAGACACTAAAGAAAAACCATAATCTTCACAGTTTTGCCTAGTCCTAGCCTGACAAGAAATGTCTTTGCCTTTAACTGAAATAAAATAGAAACATCATGCAAAGTCCATATGAGAACATAGGCTTAGCTTTCGAGCTAGTGTGTCATATTAGTCTTTTCTACCACGTAGCTGTTGGAAATTTAATTCACAATCTATATGAATTGTGATGAGAAGGAGCAGTGTAATAATGGGACCTCATTGTACAAGTTGAAGCTACTTAGTATAAATGTTTTGGGATTTTTAATTTTAATAAATTTCTTTCAATAATATAATTCTAATTTTACTGCACTTTCCTCTAAAGTGTATTTAAGAAAATTCCTGTGAGCTGCCACTGATATATTAAATTTAATATAGACTCTTATGACCCCACCACAACTGTTCACTGACAGTCCCTGGAAACTTAATCTTAGGGCTTCAGAGTAGCAAACATCGATGACCTACTACCACACAACATACACACAGTCTGAACCGATCTGTTAGAAGGAAACATGAAGCATGAGTGTGGGAGCCGTTACCTTCTTCAGACCTGTGGCCTCGTCCTCGATGTCATCTGGCAGCAGGATGACCATGCTGAGGTCCCAGCCTTGGTAAGGCAGCTCCAGCACCCGGCACTTAAGGTCCTCGATGTAGCCAAATGGAAATGTGCTCTTCTGATACATCATTTTCACTGTTTTTGTGTCTTTCTGAACAGTTGAAAAAACCAAGTCACTCACATTATTATCTGCATTCTCTTAGGCAGTGGTTCTCAACCTTCTGGCCTTCTGACCCTTTAAATACATTTCCTCATGTTGTGACCCAACCATAAAATTATTTTCGTTGCTTCTTTATAACTGTAATGTTTCTACTGTTATGAATCATAATGTAAATAACTGATATTAAGAATGGTCTTAGGTGACCCCTGTGAAAAGGTCGTTCGACCGCCAAAGGGTCGTAACCCACAGGTTGAGAACAGATGTCTTAGAGCAAAGAGCAATTTTATAATGACATCACCTCACCTTATTCAATCTGAATGGTGTATCAGTTGTGGCCTCTTTACTGAATGTCTCCTTCCAGTTTCCTTTGAAATAGATGGCATTAACTAGCACAAGTTTGGTCATATTATCAACCATGCCTGCAGCCAACAATTCTTGAATTTTTCCTAAAGAAATAAAGTAAGTTTTTTTTTAAAAAAGAAATTCACATATCAGCATTCCATTTTTGAACTGCATTGAAATGCAATTCAAATTCATAGTTTTTATTTAATTCCTATTAATGTATTAAGTTAGGGAAGCCCTTCCAGTGTGTTTTGATTGTAAATAAACCAACTAAAGGGTTTAAAAGCTAAAAACAGGACAACTTTTCTGCATTGTATGAGAAACAATGAGCCTTCTCTTTGAATGGCTATTCTTTGGCAGACATAAAAAATATTTTTTCATGAAAATGATCCTAGAAACCAAGATGGCGGAGTTTGCTGCCTCGAACAACCACTTCAAAAATACAACTAAAAGACGGAACGGACATCACCCAGAACCACAGTAAGGCTAACTGAGTGGAAATCATACAAGTAGAAGAAAAGAGAAATCCATACCGAGACTCAGAGGAGGTCCAGTGCGGAAGTGAAATACTAAGGTTCGGAGTGCATGTGGAGCGGGCCGGCGGCGGAGGGCGCGGTGTTGTTTTCAATTGGGAGGGAGTTTCAGACTCTGAGCTCCAGATCCGGGCGAGTCTATAGGGACCCAGACTCAAACGGCAGAAGCGGGACTGTCTGGCTTTGGTCGGAACTCTAATGCAGTTTTCTCTCCCGGGACTCTGAGAGGCAGAGCCCCTGGGGACGGGACTGCTCATAACTGCTCACTCCACCCGCCCTGTAGATCCCTGGGGACCCGCCCCACCCAAGCCCTGCACAGAGGCATTTGCAAGATAGCCTTAGGAAAACGCTAGACTAGCACCGCCCTAGAGATCCAGCACAGAAGCTCTCCCACTGCAGACACAGCTGACCCTCATAGCCAGTTAGCCTGGAGGTCAATTCACCCGCAGTATTGCCGACAACAATCAAGGCTTAACTACAACAATACTGCGCACAAAGACCACAAGGGGGTGCACCAAGAAACCATAAAAAATGCGGAGAAAAAGAAACATGACAGAAATGAAGGATATAGAGCTAAAAAAAAACGCACTTTTAAGGTCTTTCAATAATTTTCTAGAAACTGCCGAAAAACTTGATGAGATGCTCAAGAAATCTAATGAGACCCTCGATGTTGTGATAAAGGACCAACTAGAAATTAAGCATACACTGACTGAAATAAAGAATATTATACAGACACCCAACAGCAGACCAGAGGAGCACAAGAATCAAGTCAAAGATTTGAAATACAAAGAAGCAAAAAACACCCAACCAGAAAAGCAAAATGAAAAAAGAATCCGAAAGTGTGAAGATAGTGTAAGGAGCCTCTGGGACAGTTTCAAGCACACCAACATCAGAATTATAGGGGTGCCAGAAGAAGAGAGACAGCAAGATATTAAAAACCTATTTGAAGAAATAAAAACAGAAAACTTTCCCCACCTGGTGAAAAAAATGGACTTACAGGCCCAAGAAGCGCAGAGAACCCAAAACAAAAGGAATCCAAAGAGGACCACACCAAGACACATCATCATTAAAATGCCAAGAGCAAAAGACAAAGAGAGAATCTTAAAAGCAGCAAGAGAAAGAGACTCAATTACCTACAAGGGAATACCCATACGACTGTCAGCTGATTTCTCAACAGAAACTTTGCAGGCCAGAAGGGAGTGGCAAGAAATATTCAAAGTGATGAATACCAAGAACCTACAACCAAGATTACTTTATCCAGCAAAGCTATCATTCAGAATTGAAGGTCAGATAAAGAGCTTCACAGATAAGGAAAAGCTAAAGGAGTTCATCACCACTAAACCAGTATTATACGAAATACTGAAAGGTATCCTTTAAGAAGAGGAAGAAGAAAAAGGTAAAGATACAAATTATGGACAACAAACATGCATCTATCAACAAGTGAATCTAAGAATCAAGTGAATAAATAATCTGATGTACAGAATGAGCTGGTGATTATAATAGAATCAGGGACATAGAAAGGGAATGGACTGACTATTCTTCGGGGGGAAAGGGGAGTGGGAGATGTGAGAAGAGACTGGCAAAAATTGTGCACCTATGGATGAGGACAGTGGGTGGGGAGTGAGGGCGGAGGGTGGGGTGAGAACTGGAAGGAGGGGAGTTATGGGGGGAAAAAGAGGAACAAATGTAATCATCTGAACAATAAAGATTTAACTTAACAAAAAAGAAAATGATTCTATCTAATAAAAGAGAAACATACAAATTGACCATAACCCTGACACCCTTCCCATTGGCTAATCAGGGCGATATGCAAATTAACTGCCAACCAAGATGGCGGCTGGCAGCCACGCAGCTGAAGCGAACAGGAGGTTTGCTTGCTCCAGTGATGGAGGAAGCCAATGTTCCCCGCCTGCAGCTGTTGGGCTCTGAGTTTGCACTTTAAGCAACTATGTTGCAATTTTAGAAGCTAAACAAGCTCCAGAGACCTGCTTTCAGCCAGCTTCGGCCTCAGAGCTTAGAGCTGCAGTGATGGCAACAGAGTTTCAATTATAGAAGCCAAACAGACCCAGAAACCTGCTTTCAGCCCTCAGAGCTGGAGCCGGCTCTCAGCTCCAGTGCCAGCTATAGAAGGTAAATAAATCCCAGAATAAAAAAAAAGAAAAAAAGGAGAGGCTGGGAGCTTAAGTTGCCCTCCAGCTTGAAAACCGCTCTCAGTCCCTCACCCAGACTGACCAGGCACCCCAGTGGAGACCCGAACCCTGAAGGGGGTGTGACCAGCTGAAAACAGCCATCAGCTCATCATCCAGGCTGGCTAGGCACCCAAGGGGGACCTCCACCCTGATCCGGCACACTTTCAGGGCAAACCAGCCGGCCCCCACCCGTACACCAGGCCTCTATCCTATACTACAGGCAGGGAGGGGACAGCTGGAGATGCCATCCAGTCCCCATGTGCAGCCCTGGGCAGCGGGGCATAAGCCCCGCCCCCAGCCGGGACCCCTGTGGGCCACTAGAGTCCCCAGCTGGGACCCCCGTACCGCCAGTTCCCCTGTGACCACAGCAAGGCAATGAAGAATGCTTGGATGGGAGACAGGTGTTGGGTAGGTGCCTTGATTCAGACCTAGATAAGATTAGAGAGAGTGGTGGTGGAAAAACAGCTGAGATGGAGCCACCCCTGACAGCTTAGAAAAGACATTTGCCAAAATACAAATGGGCACAGCAGTTTGTGTCACATGTATGAGAATACTAGAGGTCCGATGTATGACATTCGTGTCAGGGGCTCAGCCTCAGCCACCACGGATTCGTCCTGAAGGTTGTCTAGAAGGTGTCCGGTCTAATTACATATTATGCTTTTATTTTTATAGACTAGAGGTCCAGTGCATGAAATTTCTTCACTCGGTGGGGGGGTCCCTCAGCCCGGCCTGCACCCTCTCACAGTCTGGGAGCCCTCGGGGGGTGCCTGACTGGTGGCTTAGGGTCCACCGACTTTCAGTGGGGAGCCGGCCTAAGTTGTCAGTGGGACATCCCTAGCACTGCTGCGGAGGCAGAAGAGGCTCCTGCTACCACTGCTGCTCTCGCCAGCTGTGAGCCCGGCTTCTGGCTGAGTGGTGTTCCCCCTGTTGGAGTGCACTGACCACCAAGGGGAAGCTCCAGGGTTGAGCAGACTCGTGCCAAAAGTGGCTCTAAAACATTCCCTGAGTGTTCCCAGATTGTGAGAGGGTGTAGGCCTGAAAAAGGGACCCCATGGTGCATGATCGCGGCTGGGAGTGATGAGGGAGGTTGTCCAGCCAGGAAGGGACCGTGGGAGTGTGCCAGGACATGTCTGGCCCATCTTACTCAGTTGTGATAGGCCAGACCCCAGCAGCAAGCTAACCTACTGGTCGGAGTGTCTACCCCCTGGTGGTCAGTGCACATCATAGTGACTGGTTGACCGGTCTACTGTCTGCCCCCTGGTGAACAGTGCACGTCATAGCGAGCGGTTGAGTTGCCTTAGCATATCATTATTATATTGCCTTATTATTGGTTGAACAGACAACCGACCAGATGACCCGACACTGAGCATATTATGCTTTTATTATATAGGATTCTTTTCCATTATCTGGGCCAGGATGGATTTTTCTCAAAGCTTTTTCTTTTTTTATCCTACATTCAATGTTAGTTTTAATTTTAAAATGTGGTTTAATGAATTTATGGGAAAATATTTAGCTGCTTCTGTGAAAGCATGTTGAACTTCCTACTTTGAGGAATTTCCACATTTAAAAGCTGTCTGGCACTGGGCAGTGGCCGAGTTTACCCCCGGCGAGAAGGTGAGGGCAGAGGAAAAGGGCAGGGAATCATCTGCAGGCTGGGAAAGTGGAAGGAGGAAAGGAATGGCCAGTGTGTAATGAATGCCTACATTCGGCCCACTCTCTTACCTTCAGTCTGCCCTTTGACCCACTCGTTTATCACCTTTCTTGCATCTTCAGAGGCTCGCTGAAAATCTACACTGGCCAGTTCAGCACCATAAAATTTCTTGGTTGAAGCTAAGAACTCCTGTTTAAAATAAAGAAGGTTAAAAAAAAAAACACAAAACAGGAGTAACTCCTACTACATACAGAAATGGTTTTCTAAATTCCTTAAGAGCAGTACAAATTGTCCTAAAAGATATAAATTTCACTGTGACAAAAATATTCTAACCCTTATACTTTTGGTATTATGGTAAAAAACACATAACACTAAATTTATCAGCTTAATCATTTTAAGTGTACAGTTCAGTAGTTTTGGTGTACAGAAAAGAAATTTACCAATTCTTTTCTAACCTTTGGCTAACATTTTCATAAATAATTATACACTGATTGTTCTTGGAAGTGAATTATGGAATTCACTCTTGCTTTTGTAACACAGCCAGGGTCAATCTGTTCCTGTGAAGACTATCAAATGAAATCAAAACATTAATGGGGATACTGCCATTTGTTTAAATTATGTACCTTTTTTCTGAATGTTTTAAAAATAAAAACTGACTTCTGTGACTTGACTGTGCTGGAAAATGTCTGCACTGTTTCGTGTGTTTTAGAATGTGAATGTAAAGTACTCACCGGGAGGAACTCATAGGTTTTCTCTCCATATAACCTATTAGCAAGTTTCAGAATATAGGGAGCTCCACGCTTGTTGATATCAGCATTCAGGCTCTGAAAACTTGAATGAATCTCCTTAACTGCATCGAAGTGAAGAGTCTAAAGTAGAGAAAACATTCTTTTTTATTTTTATTTTTATTTTTTATTATTATTTTTTTTAAAATAGATTTTATTGATTTTTTACAGAGAGGAAGGGAGAGAGATAGTTAGAAACATTGATGAGTGAGAAACATCGATCAGCTGCCTCCTGCACATCTCCCACTGGGGATGTGCCCGCAACCCAGGTACATGCCCTTGACCAGAATCGAACCCGGGACCCCTCAGTCCGCAGGCCGACGCTCTATCCACTGAGCCAAACTGGTTTCGGCTCTTTTTTTTTTTTTTTTTTTAATATATTTTAATTGATTTTCCACAGAGAGGAAGGGAGAGAGTAGAGAGTTAGAAACATGGATGAGAGAGAAACATCGACCAGCTGCCTCCTGCACATCTCCCACTGGGGATGTGCCCCCAACCCAGGTACATGCCCTTGACCGGAATCGAACCTGGGATCCTTCAGTCCACAGGCCGACGCTCTATCCACTGAGCCAAACCGGTTTCGGCGAGAAAACATTCTTTCTATAGTCATTTATTTTGAAATGGATTCCTTGGCATTTGCTCCTATCAAATAAATTAATGCTTTTATTACTAACTAGAGGCCCAGTGCACAAAAATTTGTGCACTGGAAGGGGGGTGTCCCTCAGCCCAGCTTGACCCCTATCACATACTGGGAGCCCTCAGGGGATGTCCTACTCCCTGCTCCCTGCTCCCCTTCGGGAGCAGGCCTAAGCCACAGTCTGGCCTCCCTTTTTGGGAGGCGACCGGGCTGGTCAGGGGAAGGCACCAGCCCCATTACCCCATTGCTGCAGCCACTGCCAGTCACTGCAGCCACCAAGGTGTTTTCATCAACATGGACTCCAGTCCCTTTACCGTGAAAAAATGACAACTTTCTTTAGGCATTTTCAAGTTGTGTCTTTCATAGGATATGCCATTTCTTTATTACATTTTTTATCCTCACCTGAGGATATGTTTCCATTGATTTTTAAAGAATGTGGAAGAGAAAGTGAAAGACAGAGAGTAACATCAGAGTGAGAGGAACACTTTGATTGGTTGCCTCCTGCATGAGCCCTGACCTGGGCCCAGGCCAGGGAGGAGCCTGCAACCTAGGTACATGCCCTTAGTCAGAATTGAACCCAGACCCAGCAGTGGGCAGACCGAGGCATTATCCACTGAGCAAAACCAGCTAGGACAGGATATGACATTTCTTAACCCTCCAGCAGCGGACCTTCCTTTTTTTCTCCAGGAGTGTGGCGAAAAACCCTAGATCACCTATTTAAATTCTTATTACCCAAGTTACTAAGAATACTAGAGGCCCGGTGCACAAAAATTTGTGCACTCGGGGGGGTAGGGGGGTGTCCCTCAGCCCGGCCTGTGCCCTCTCGCAGTCTGGGACCCCTCCGGAGATAATGACCTGCTGGCTTGGGCCTGCTCCTGGGTGGCAGAGGGCAGGCCCAATCCCTAGGTGCAGCCCCTGGTCGGGCTCAGAGCAGGGCTGATTGGGGAGTTGGGGCGCCACCCCCTGTCATGCATAGAGCAGGGTGGATCGGGAGGTTGTGATGCCACCCTCAATCACGCTCAGTGTAGGGCCGATTTGGGGTTGGGGCACCGCCCCCTGTCACACTCAAGGCAGGGTTGATGGGGAGGTTGCAGTGCCACCCCCTGTCATGCACAAAGCAGGGCCAATCAGAGGGTTGGGGAGCGCCCCCCTGTCCCAAACAGAGCAGGGCCCATCAGGGGGTTGGGGAGCTCCACCCTGTCATGCACAGAGCAGGGCCCATCAGGGGGTTGGGGAGCTCCCCCCTGTCACTCACAGAGTAGGGCCGATAGGGGAGTTGGGGCACCATCCCCTGTCACACACAGAGCAGGGCAGATCAGGGGGTTGGGGCACTGCACCCTGTCACACTCAGGGCAGGGCCAATGGGGAGGTTATGGCTCTACCCTGTCACACACAAAGCAGGGCCCGTGGGGGGAGGGGAGTTGGGGCGCCACCCTCTATCACCCACAGAGCAGGGCCGATCAGGGGGTTGGGGCGCCGCCTCTGTCACACTCAGGGCAGGGCCGATGGGGTGGTTATGGCTCTACCCTGTCACACACAGAGCAGGTCTCGTGGGGGGGGGGGGCTTGGGGCGCCGCACCCTGTCACACACAGAGCAGGGCCGATCAGGGGGTTGGGGCGCCTTCCCCTGTCAGGAACAGAGCAGGGCGGATAGGGAGGTTGTGGCCCCGCCTCCTGTCACACATAGAGTCGCAGGGCAATCAGGGGATTTGGGCGCTGCCCCCTGTCATGCTGATCCCGGTGCCGGGAGGCCTTGTGGCTCCACTGATCCCTGTGCTGGGAGGCATATTACCCTTTTACTATATAGGATAGAGGCCTGGTGCACGGGTGGGGGCTGGTTGGTTTGTCCTAAAGGGTGTCCTGGATCAGGGTGGGGGTCCTGCTTGGTGCCTGGTCAGCCTGGGTGAGGGGCTGATGGCTTTTTGCAGCTGGTCACATCCCCTTCAGGGTGGGGGTCCCCACTGGGGTGCCTGGTCAGTCTGGGTGAGGGACTGAGGGCTGTTTTCAGGCTGGCAGGTGACTGAAGCTCCCAACCGCTCTTTTTTTTCTTTTTATTTTATTCAGGGCCAGCTTTAGCTCTGAGGCTTGGCTCCAGCTCTGAGGCCTCAGCTGCTGAAAGCAGGTATCTGGTTTGTTTGGGTTCTATAATCAAAACACTGTTTCAACTCCAGCTCTGAGATCCCAGCTGTCTGAAAGCAGGTTTCTGGGTTTTGTTTAGCTTCTATATTTGTAACAATGTTTCAAACTGCGAGCTCAGAGGCCGGCAGCGGCAGGCAGGGAACGTTGGCTTCTTCCGTCACTGAAGCAAGCTAGCCTCATGTTTGCTTCAAGCTGCCTGGCTGCCGGCCGCCATCTTGGCTGGAAGTTAATTTGCATATTTCCCTGATTAGCCAATGGGAAGGGTAGCGGAGGTACAGCTAATTACCATGTTTCTCTTTTATTAGATAGGATTACCAGTGGCATACAGGGAGCTAACTCAATGAGCTGTCAGAAAAGGTGTTTCCTCTGTAGTTCACACCAATTGCTGGCTTGGCCCCTGCCCAGGCCTAACGTCTCTGGCCGAGTCATTAGACCTGGGCAGGGGACCTCCAGCTCCCTCAATTGTTGGCTCAGCCCCTGCTCCCCATGATCGCTGGCTCTGCCCCTCTCCCTGCCATCGCCAGCTCCCTCCCTGCTCCCCGAAATCGCTGGCTCCACCCCTGCACAGGCCTAATGCCTCTGGCTAAGGCCTTAGGCCTGGGCAGGGGACCCGCAACGGCCCAAGATCACTGACTCCGCCCCTGCTCCCTGTGTTGGCTGGTTCCACCCCTGCCCAGGCCTAATGCCTCTGGCCAAGGATTTGACCTGGGCAAGGGACTCCCAGCCCCCACCTTGGCCGGCTCCCTGCTGCTACTCGTGATCGCTGGCACCGCTCCTGCCCAGACCTAACACCTCGGGCCAAGGAGTTAGGCCTGGGCAGGGGACCCCCAGCTCTCTATGATCACCGACTCTGCCCCTGCTCATGATCGTTGCCTCCACCCATGCCCGGGCCTAACGCCTCTGGCCAAGGCATTAGGCCTGGGCAGTGGACCCTCCCAGCCCCCGCAATCTCCTGCTCGGCCCCTGCCTAGGCCTAATGCCTCTGACCGAGGCATTAGGTCTGGGCAGGGGACCCTCAACTCCCTATGATCGCCGACTCCGCCCCTGCTTCACGATAACTGGGTCTGCCCATGCCCAGGCCTAACCCTCTGACAGAGGCGTTAGGCCTGGGCAGGGGAGCCCCAGCTTCCCATGATCGCTGACTCTGCCCCTGCTCCCAGTGATGGCTGGCTCCGCCCCTGCCCCGGCCCAATGCCTCTGGCCAAGGCATTAGGCCTGGGCAGGGGACCCCCAGCCCCCCGCGATCTCCCGCTCTGCACCTGCCTAGGCCTAATGCCTTTGACCTAGGCGTTAGGCCTGGGCAGGGGACCCCGAGCTCCCATTGCTGACTCCGCCCCTGCTTCCCACAATCATTGGCCGGGGGTGGGCAAAGGCACCCCATTCTCTGATCATGGGGCAGGGCAAGGGCAGCCCCCAGGACCACCCTTGCTCTGCCCCCTGTCTCTAGGCTGCCTCCTTGGTTTCTGATCAACAGCAGCGGCAGGCAGCTTCTTCCCTCCTTCCCCTTTCGCCTCCCAGGATTTCGCCTACGTATGCAAATTAACCGCCATCTTAGTTGGCAGTTAATTTGCATATCGCCCTGATTAGCCAATGGGAAGTGTAGCGAAGTTACAGTTAATTACCATGTTTGTCTATTATTAGACAGGATTATCAATAATTCCCAGCTCAGTATTTTATTAAACTTTCATTGGAGAACAAAAGAATAAAGAATCTAAAATGTATCAGTTTGTGAGACATAATTACATCAGAAGCTCTTTTTATATCACTTTTTTATAATTATAGCCCCATGATTATGAGTGGTTAATAGGCTTAATATTTATCTATGTCTGCTTTTTCTCCAAAGAAAATCATAACTGGTATCTTCATATATAAATTCTGCATCAAATAGAGTTTTACTGAAAGTTCTCAGAAATAAACAGTAAAATTAAGACTCAATCCCTTTGTGGGAGCACAAAAATATTATAGAATTGAAGGGATGTTTAAACTACACTATCAGCATCAGTTACTTAAAAATAACATCTAAAAACTTAACATTCAGCAAAAGTTTAATTTTCATGTTACAAATCAAGAATCCCTTTAAGGTCTTAGGAGTCCTAAACTGGTTCCTTATTTTAACACACAAAGAACAAACCTACACAATGTACAAAGTGCAGTTACTCACCAAGATAGGGAATGTTTGCATACTTGCTATGATAGATCTGCTAATGGAAAAACAAGGGAACTCTTAAAACTATTTTTTGATGAAATAATACAGCCCCCGGATAAACCTCAAAATAGAAGCTGACATTACCCTGCAAGAAGCAACTAACAATTATTACCAGGGGATAAAATAAAAAGTGGGTTTTGGGAAATATAAAAGTGCTTTCATGCCTGCAGTGATAAAGACCATTGGATTTTCATAAAATGTGGAAATAAAAGATTTGTAGCTGGAACAGATGGATAAACTTGAATTCAAAGCTGGACCTTCCCCAGTAACTGGCACCGTAAAATCTTTTCCCTACTTCCAAGGAGAGCTAGAGCTCCCCTCTCAGAATTCAACAAAGACCACACAGAGCAGTGGTGGGCCCCACACCCATGAAGGCCAGGTGGAAGGCCAGGCATTACTGCTTCTTCTCCCTGTAACAGGGACCTGCCATACCACCCAGGGCTTGGCCCTGTCCCTGCAGCCACCACACCTCACTTCTTTCCTCTGCTTCAGGTACTTCTACCCACACAGGCACTTGTGCCAGACACAGGGCTAGGTCTCAACAGTGTATAACGGTACATTGGCCTGTTCCCTCAAAAAGGCAACACCGCCAACTTCTCCAGTGTGGTGCATTCCCTGTGTCATTTTGCGCTGAAAGGTAACATTACATAGCAGGCATCTATTAATGAGTAGCGAGTTACATGCAAAACAGAAAGTGAAAAATCTGAAGTGAGAGGAGATGCCTTCAAAGATTTGCCCACTGCAAGAGAAGCAGCACACCTCCCGGCCGTTGTAACTTTCTTCACCGCTGTATCCTCAGCCAAACAGAAAACAGTGCCTGGCACATAGTATGTGCTCAGTAAAAACTCAATAATGACTGAAAGCCTGCATATAAATGAACTGCTCTTGGGGCTTTTCTGAAAGTCTGGCCTCATCGTGTGTAGTTGTGGAACACACAAGCACAGTGTTTAAAACTCCCTGTAAGAGCTCAAAGGCACAGCTTTTTAGGAGGGACTTTCAGGGAACCCAGACTCCTTTTGTTAGTTTCTGCTGACCTTGGACATCTGTGCCTCGGTAGTGCCTCGGGCCCCCAGAAAGACCATGGCCAGCGCTGAGGAAATGCTCATGGGGGAGATGAAGATGTTCCCAGAGGGGTTGTTGTCCTTCAGGGTGCGGAAGAGGTCCACTGCGAACCGGGTGTTGGCCAAGCTCAGCTGCTCCATGGTGAGGCTACAACACAGGACAGAGGCCTAGCACACCAGCAAATATGGCAATGACATTTCTCCACGTCTCCCTGGCCCTGAAACACCCAGAAACTTGTACTTCCTTTTCTTTTCTCATGAGGACAAGAGCACTGTCTCATGAGCACACAGGTGGGAACTGGACAAGGATCCATCAGCGACCCAGGGCCAGGACCCAGGGAGCCGAGAGGGCTCTGACTTGCAAGACTCAGCAGCCAGCACTGGGCCTTTCCTACTCAGTTGGGGAGCACACACACTTCCCACCCTTTACCTGAAATGATAATTTTCTATTAGAAAATCATAGCTACCTACTCTGCATTAAAGCAAATTTCAGCAAAGTGGTCGATTTTCCTCATTTCCAAGATTCAGTTGCTAACGTTTAGGGAGGTGAGGTGTCCCAAGTCCTGAGGCTGCTATAGGATGTGAGAGTTTGAAAACCCAGCACAGGCCTTAGGGTCATGGTGCAGCCCACCAGGAGCAGGGGACAAGCATCCTCTCTGACACCCACCCCTCAGGTGCAGGTGACTGGCCCTCCACCTCAGCTCAGAAGCCTGCTTACCAATGCTGCCTCCTCTCAGAGCTTGTTTCCACAGCGATGGGCAAGGAAGAATAACAGTGGTGCCAGCTGCTTCCCTGTCAGTAATACATTGAATTAACACTGTTTGTTACTGGAAAGTAACCTCTAAGATCACATTGGCCTCCCCTCCCTCCCTCCCTCCTTTACTCCCTCCCTCCCTCCCTCCAAAGCAATGAAAAACTATGCCCCCTGGGCTGTCTAAAACTGTTACAAACTGCTCTGGGAAGCAGGAAGTTGAGAAAGAAATGATCTCGGGCATGGCTCTCGCTTCCAGCCACAACGCCGCGTCCAGTCCATCGCAGGCCAGCCTGCTCTCGCTCAAGGGATTAGGGGTTGGGTGGGGGTGTTTCCGGTATAATCTCCCTCTCAGATGAGAGGTGCAGGCAGCAGTCCCAGTGAAAGGGCAGGGGCTGCAGGTACCCAGGCCACAGAAGGCCAAGGCAGAGCCAGGAGTAGGCAGCTGGCAGATCCCAGTCCTGGGCAGCCCGTGCTTTCTTTGTCCCACTTCCCTAATGGGCCTGGTGCCAGGAACTCACCCTTTGCTTGCTGCCTGGGAGGGGCTCTGGATCTGAAGATGCCTGCAGTGCAAGCACCGCCCTTATAAAGTCCCTGAGGTGGTTGCAGCTCTGGGCCTGCAGGAGGAGGAACGGGGTGGGGCGGAAAGAGGGGGGCGGGGAAGAAGGGCTATGCTGGGAGGCGTGGTGTTGGGGCGGAGCTGCATAAGGAGCAGGGTGGGGCAGCAGGGCCGGCACAGCTGGAGTCCAGGCACTGACAGTACAAGCCTAGATGAGGGTGGACTTCCTGCAGTGCCCTATTCAGGAGATGAGCAACTTATTGAGTCTGGGTGAACTCAGAGGTCTGGCAAGGACCTGATGGCCTAGTAGTTCTTGCCTAAGTGTGAATCACTGAGATGACATAATGTATCTCCTCTTACAGGGCAAAGTAGCCCCTCTGAATCTCATCTATATACTCCAGAATGGTTTTCTTTTCCTGTGTTTTTGTTTTTGTTTTGTGGGGTGGGGAGGGACCTCCAGTATAAGATAAAACAGTCCTGTCAGCTGATAGTCATTGGTGCCAGTGCAATGCCACCAGGAATCCCCAATTTAGGGTGCAGTGAAGAAGGAAGCTTTATTCAGTGCAAACTGTTCAATTGTGATACAGCTCAGTTAGTAGCATGAAGCAGCAGGTGGCAAGGTGGCCCTCTCTGGCTAGCCAGCTCTGCTCTGCTCCACCTGCTTCACTTCCATCTTCCTCTTCCTGTTTCTCCAGGAAATAATCTTGAGTGGAAAGAGAAAGTGTGCTCCCAGAGACAGAAAGAAGCTGGCTTAAATAGAGAGAAGTCCAGCCTGCAAACAGCCATCAGCCCCTCACCAAGGCTGGCCAGCCACCCCAGCAGGGACCCCCACCCTGAAGGGGCTGTGGCCAGTCTGAAAATGGCCCTCAGCCCCTCACCCATGCTGGCCAGGCACTCCAGTGGGAACCCCCATCCTGAAGGGGATGTGGCCAGTCTGAAAACGAAACTCAGCCCCTCACCTAGGCTAGCCAGGGACCCCAGTGGGACCCCCACCCTGATCCATGACACCCTTCAGGGCAAACCAGCCGGCCCCCACCCATGCACCAGGCCTCTTTCCTTCTTAATAAAAGGGTAATATGCAAATTGACCCTAACAGCAGAATGACTGGTCACTATGACACACACTGATGACCACCAGGGGGCAGGCGCTCAATGCAGGAGCTGCCCCCTGGTGGTCAGTGCGCTCCCACAGGGGGAGCTCTGCTCAGTCACAAGCCAAGCTGACTGCTGCCAGTACAGTGGTGGTGGCGGGAGCCTCTCCCGCCTCCTCAGCAGTGCTAAGGATGTCCGACTGCAGCTTAAGCCTGCTCCCCGATGGCAAGTGGGCATCCCTTGAGGGCTCCTGGGCAGCCAGAGGAATGTCTGACTGCCAGCTTAGGCCCAATCATCCAGGGAGCGGGCCTAAGCCAGCAGGTGGTTATCCCCTGAGGGGTCCCAGACTGTGAGAGGGCACAGGCCGGGCTGAGGTACTCCCCTAAAGTGCACAAATTTTTGTGCACAGGGACTCTAGTTATTATATAGATTGTCCCAAAATTCACGCAAGATTTGCAATAGAATTAAATTGCAAATCTTGCCTGAATTTTGGGACACCCTATATAAGTACTATTGGCCCCATGCATAAAATTCATGCACATTAAAAGGGAATTAATTAGAGGAAATATTTTAATATTGATATTTTCCCTTTATAATAGAAGTGTCAGAGATGAAAGAAAATTACTAAAATGTATATGAAAATCAGCCTCCTGTCAGAGTCTGGGGCACCCTGCAGAACCTAGAGCCAAGTTCCTGCCCACCACCTGCACGTGCTTTAAAAACATTAGAGACCCAGACCCAGCCAGCCCCTCCCCCATTGGATAAGACCTAGACTCAACCAACCCCAACCCCCGTCAAGCTGTTTTTCTCAGAGAGCAAAACCTCAGGTCCCCCATCCTGGCACCAGATGGGGGACGGAGTCTCAGATCCCCAGTCAAGCCCCGCCAGCTGGAGGGAACAGCCTCAGGTCCCCGGCCTGGCACCAGAGTGGGGGGCACAGCCTAAGGTCCCCTGTCAAGCGCTGTCCAGCTGGGGGCATGGCCTGAGGTCCCCAGCTTGGCCATGGGGTGGGGGTGGGGGGCACGGCCCGAGGTCCCCCTTCAAGCATAAAGGGGCAGGGAGTACGGCCTGATGTCCCTGCTGTTTGGTCGTGATGTTATAGCATCCCAGCTATAATACATAGTCCTCCATTATATAGATAGATTAGAACCACTTGCCATGTTTCACCAAATAAAAAATAATACAAAGAAAACCTGTTTTTTAATTGAAAACGCATTGAATATGTAGATCAATTGACATTTCAATAATGAATCATGACCATGGTATAGCTTTCCATTTATTCAGAACTACTTTATTTTCTTTCAATAATGATTACAGTTTTCTGTATAGAATTTCTTAACATGTTTTGATGAATTTATTCCTAGGTATTTGAACATTTTTTACATCATTATAAATGCTTTTGAAAACATTTTTTAAAACTTTGTAACTCAGAAATACAAATTAGCTACATAACTTGCACTTGTAATGAGCAATGCCTTACTTAACTCAGTTTTAAGTTCTAATAATTTAGACTTTAGATGAAAATATTCATCTGAAATATTATAAGATTTGCTCTTTCTTTCAAATTTTTGTATATTTTGTTTTTCTTACCCTACCATATGAGCTAGGATCTTCATTAAATTTTGAATAAGTGATGGTAACATACATTCCTATCTTGTTCAATTGCTAACTAATTTCTTCTTTAATTTTTTCTTTTTTTTTTTGGATAATTTTGAGGGCTTATTATTGGGTTCATACAAATTTAGAATTGTTATATTGTCCTAGGGATCTGAATCTTTTTACCATATGAAGAGTCTGTCTTTATCACTAGAACAGGAAAACCTACTTTTTCTAATAATCACAGAACATCTACTTTTATGGTTAGTATTTGCATCATATATCTTTCCATTCTTTTTTCCTAATTCTATTTTTTTTATGTTATAGATATATTTTCTGTAGACACCATACAATATTTTTTCAATCTAGCCTAACCATTTTTGTCTTTTAACTGAAATATTTAGTCATTTCACATTTATTTTTTAAGAATATATCTTTATTGATTTCACGGAGTAAGGGAGAAGGAGAAGGAGAGAGCTAGAAACACCAATGATGAGAAAATCATTGATCAGCTGCCTCCTGCAGACCCCCTATTGGGGATCGAGCCTGCAATCCAGGCAAGTGCCCTTGACTAGAATCGAACATCGGATCTTTCAGTCCACAGGCCAATACTTTATCCGCTAAGCCAAACCAGCTAAGGCTAGTCATTTCACATTTAAATAATTACTGAAATATTTGGAATTTAATGTGATATTTTGCTATTTTTCATTCCTGTTCTGTGTATCTTTTTTCTTTCCCCTTTTTGGATTGGTTGTGTAATTTTGTGTTGTTTCTTTTTTCTCTTTGGTTTATTATGGAAATTATAAACCCTTTCACTATTCTTCTTTCGATTACCTTAGACCAGGGGTCGGCAAACTGTGGCTCGTGAGCCACATGTGGCTCTTTGGCCTTTTGAGTGTGGCTCTTCCAAAAAATACCGACTGCTGCACATTAGCCATGAAGTTTCAATTGCACTGTATATGTGTGCCCGCATGTGGTATTTTGTGGAAGAGCCACACTCAAGGGGCCAAAGAGCCGCATGTGGCTCATGAGCTACAGTTTCCCAACCACTGCCTTAGTACGAAATGCATCCTTGACTTATCAAAATCTAATCTAATAAAAGACAAATAGAGTAATTAACCGTACCTCTGACATGCTTCCCATTGGCTAATCAGGGTGATATGCAAATTAACTGCCAACTAAGATGGCAGCCGGCAGCAAGGAAGCTGAAGAGAACAGGAGGCTTGCTTGCTCCAGTGATGGAGGAAGCCAAGGTTCCCCACCTGTCGCTCCCGGCTGCTGAGCTGCACTCTAAGAAACAATGTTGCAATCATAGAAGCTGAACAAACCCAGATACCTGCTTTCTGCAGCCGAGGCCTCAGAGCTGGAGCTGCAACAGTGTTTCAATTATAGAAGCCAAACAAACCCCAGATACCTGCTTTCAGCAGCCGAGGCCTCAAGCTGGAGCTTGCCTCAGAGTTAAAGCCAGCTCTCAGCTACAGTGACAGCCATAGAAGGTAAATAAATCCCAGAATTTTTTTAAAAAAAAGAAAAAAAGGAGAGGTTGGGAGCTTAAGTCGCCCGCCAGCCTGAGAAAGGGCCCTCAGCCCCTCATCCAGGCAGGCAAGGCACCCCAGTGGGACCCCCACCCTGAAGGGGGTGTGACCAGCTGCAAACAGCCATCATCCCCTCATCCAGGCTGGCCAGGCACCCAAGCGGGACCCCCACCCTGATGCGGGACACCATTCAGGGCAAACCAGCTGGGCCCTTCCCGTGCACCAAGCCTCTATCCTATGTAGTAAAAGGGTTATATGCAAACTGACCCTAACACCAGAAAGACTGGGAATGACTGGTCACTATGACACACACTGACCACCAGGGGGCAGGCGCTCAATGCAGGAGCTGCCCTCTGGTAGTCAGGGCGCTCTCACATGGGAGGAGCTCTGCTCAACCACAAGCCAGACTGATGGCTGCCAGTACAGTAGTGGTGGTGGGAGCCTCTCCTGCCTCCTCAGCAGCGCTAAGGATGTCCAACTGCAGCTTAGGTCTGCTCCCCGCTGGCAAGTGGACATCCCCCGAGGACTGCTGGGCTGCCAGAGGGATGTCTGATTGCCATCTTAGGCCCAATCCCCCGGGGAGCAGGCCTAAGCCAGCCAGTGGTCATCTCCTGAGGGGTCCCAGAATGCGAGGGGGCACAGGCTGGGCTGAGGGACCCTCCCCCCCCGAGTGCACAAATTTTTGTGCACCAGCCCTCTAGTCTTATCTAATAATAGACAAACATGATAATTAGCCGTAACTTCGCTACCCTTCCCATTGGCTAATCAGTGAGATATGCAAATTAACTGCCAACCAAGATGGCGGCCGTCAGCCAGGCAGCTGAAGCGAACAGGAGGCTTGCTTGCTCCAGTGATGGAGGAAGCCAAGGTTCTCCGCCTGCCGCAGCCCAACTCTGAGCTGCACTCTAAGCAACTATGTTGCAATTATAGAAGCTAAACAATCCCCAGAAACCTGCTTTCAGCCAGCTGGGATCTCAGAGCTGGAGTTGCAACAAAGTTTCAAATGCAGAAGGTAAACAAACCCAGATATCTGTTTTCAGCAGCCAAGGTCTCAGAGCTGGAGCGGGCTCTCAGTTCCAGTGACAGCCATAGAAGGTAAATAAATATCAGAATAAAAAAAGAAAAGAAAAAAAGGAGAGGTTGGGAGCTTCAGTTGCCCGCCAGCCTGAAAACGGCCCTCAGCCCCTCACCCAGACTGACCAGGCACCCCAGTGGGGACCCCCAACCAGAAGGGGGTGTGACCAGCTGCAAACAGCCATCATCCCCTCATCCAGGCTGGCCAGGCACACCAGTGGGGACCCCCACCCTGAAGGGGGTGTGACCAGCTGCAAACTGCCATCATTCCCCTCACCCAGGCTGGCCAGGCACCCAAGCGGGACCCCCACCCTGATCCGGGACACCCTTCAGGGCAAACCAGCCGGCCCCCACCCATGCACCAGGCCTCTATCCTATATAGTAAAAGGGTAATATGCCTCCCAGCACCGGAATCAGCGGAGCCAAAAGGCCTCCCGAACCCGGGATCAGCGGAGCCACGATGCATCCCAGCCTGGGATCAGCAGAGCCGTGAGGCCTCCTGGCCTGGGATCAGCGGAGCCTCCCAGCATCGGGATCAGCGGGGCAGTGAGGCCTCCTAGCACCGGGATCAGCGGAGCCACGAGGCCTCCTGGCCCCTGGAGCAGCGTGACAGGGGGCAGTGCCCAAACCCCCTGATCGCCCTGCAGCTCTGTGTGTGACAGGGGATGGGGGCCACAACCTCCTTATCCGCCCTGCTCTGTTCGTGACAGGGGAAGGTGCACCAACCCCCTGATCGATCCTGCTCTGTGGGTGACAGCTGGGAGCTCCCTAACCCCCTGATTGGCCCTGCTCTGTGCATGACGGGGGAGCTCCCCAACCTCCTGATCGGCTCTGCTCTGTGTGTGACAGGGTGCAGAGCCCCAAACCCCTAATGGGCCCTGCTCTTTGCGTGACAGGGGGCAGTGTCCCAACCCCCTATTCGGCTGGCTCTGTATGTGACGGGTGGCGCCACAACCCCCTGATGGGCCCTGCTCTGTGTGTGACAGGGGGTGGTGCCGCAATATCCCCATCGACCCTGCCTTGAGTGTGACAGGGGGCGGCACCCCAACCCCCCAATCGGCCCTACCCTGAGCATGACTGAGGGTGGCATCGCAACCTCCTGATCCACCAGGCTCTGTGCATGACAGGGGGTGGTGCCCCAACTCCCCAAATAGCCCTGCTCTGAGCCCAACTAGGGGCTGCAGGGCAGGCACCTAGGGATTGGGCCTGCCCTCTGCCACCCTGGAGCGGACCTAAGCCAGCAGGTCATTATCTCCGGAGGGCACAGACTGTGAGAGGGCACAAGTGGGGCTGAGGGATTCCCCCACGCCAGTGCACAAATTTTTGTGCACCAGGCCTCTAGTCTATATATATAATAGCCTAAGTGACCATTGCGACAGGACAAGTGGATGACTGGACAACTGGCCAGTAACTATGATGAGCACTGACCACCAGGGGGCAGAGTGACCTGCTGGTCAGTTCACTCACACAGCCAAACTCTTGTGTCTGGCCAAGCTCCCACAGTCCCTCCCTGCTTTGGGTCCCAATTGGGACTGGGTGAGACGGCCCCAATTGCCTGGGAGGGACCCCACTCACGCATGAATTCATGCACTGGGCATCTAGTCTAATATAATTATAGAGATATGTGGTACCTACCTTTGGGATATGTTTTAAGAATCATGTTGTTAGGCAAGTTTATTGTAGTGTAAACATCATAAAGCGCACTTACACAAACCTAGGCAGTATAGCCTAATCTGGATTTCAGCAGTGTGGTATATCCTACTGTTTCTAAGATAAAACTCTGTACAGCATTTTACTGTAAAAACCAGCAAGAGATTAAGTCCAGAACAAGAAAAAATGTTTCAAATGAGAAACACAATAAACACAAAATGTATGCAGCTGTTGCCATTGTAACATTCCATACTGTTTTAAGCACATTGTTCTTTCATAAATAGAAAAATTACCCAGTCTAAAATAATGATAAAAGTTATAATATAATAACTACACTTACTTCCATTATCAAATATCATGTACTGTGCATAATTGTATATGCTACACTTTTCTATGATGGACAGTGCAGTAAGTTTGTTTATACCAGCGTCACCACAAACACATAAGTAATGCCTTGCACTATAGTGCTATGGTGTCTACAATCACCAGGCAATAGGAAATTTTCAGCTCCATTATGATCATGTGGGATCACCAAGGTAGATGCACTCTGTTGTTGACCAAAATATCATTAAGCAGCTAGTGACGGTAATTGTACTTTTATTCTCTTCATAGAAAATGCAAGGACTCCAGATATGTTACCTCTATTTTTCTTCCCCAACATCAATGGTATGCTTTATTTTAATTTTGTGTATGTTTGAAATTCTGCAGACATTGTTACATTGTTTTATATGGTCAATATTTATTTATATTTATATTTAAATATTTTCTTGCTCTTGTTCTTTTCCTACAACTCTTATGTTCCTTTTGCATAAATAATATTCTCTAGAATTTTTTAAGTCTCTCTCAGTTTTTGTTAGTCTGAATATAGCTTAAGGAATATTTTTCCTGGGTATAGAATAATTCTGGATTGGCAGGAGTTTTTGGGTAGTGTTTTTAAAGCATCTCAAATCAGTCTATAATATCTGGTTCTCATAATTTCTGTTGATTTATGTATTGTCCTTCGAACTGTTGCTCCACTGAGGGAACTTTGTCTTTTTTCTGTGGCTGTTTTTATATATTTAATGATCATCTCTTTGGTTTTCTGTAGTTTCAGCATAATGTGAGTAGAGATGGATTTCTTGGTAGTATCCTGCTTGGGGGTAGAGTAGGATTTCTAAAATCTGTGAATTGATGTTTTAACAAATAAGTTTTAGAATACACATTTTGAATGTTAGATCTTTATATACTATTCTGCGCCATATTGTCTCTTGACTGTTTTCCTGTTAAACATCTTCTTACCGACTATTTTAATTATTCTTATCCTTCCTTTTATATTTTCCATTCTTTTGTCTTTCTAGGCTTTATTCATTATACTTGTCTTTCTAGAAGAAATTATGGGTAATTTTTTCTGGTCTGACAATTCACTTTTTTCTATTTAAATTTTTGATAAATTTATCTATTTAGTTTTTCCTGTATTATATTTTTGAGTTATATAGTTCGATTTTATTTCTGATCTTTTTTAAAGAAATATTTTTAAAATAATTTCAGAGAGAGTGGGAAAGGGAGAGAGAAATAGAAACATCAATGATGAGAGAGAATCATTGATTGGCTGCCTTCTGCACACCCTCAACAGGGGATCGAGCCCATAACCCAGGCATGTGCCCTGACTGGGAATCGAACCGTGAACTCCTGGTTCATAGGTCAGCGTTCAACCACTGAGACATACCTGGCTGGGCTCTATTTCATTTTTACTCAAAAATGCAGTATCTTTTAAATTTTTAGTTATCTGCTAAGATGGTTAACCTTGGTTTTTATCAACTTGATAAAACAGTGTTGTTTTATAATTTGTGTGTGATTATTGCAATATTTAGAGCTTCTGTACTTGTTTGCATTATCTGTTTTTTCATGCTGATTTTTTTTCATGTTGTCATAGCTACTCACCCATCCCACTTATCTTTAATTATGTGTGAAATAGGGCACTTAGAAAAGCTGACTATGAAAATAAATAGTTCCCGGTGCACAGATTCGTGCACATTGAAAGTGAAATAATTAGAAGAAATACTTTAATATTGCTATTTGGCCTTTCACCCTCAGCACTTGGGAGCTGGGCAGAGCCCCTTTGTCCCCCACCTCAGCTGGTCACACCAGCCTTGGACTGGTGCTACCCACTCTCCTGCTCCACCCTTCCACCATGGTCCTGCTCATGCTCGAGTTGGA
This sequence comes from Myotis yumanensis, assembly GCF_028538775.1. NCBI lineage: Eukaryota > Metazoa > Chordata > Mammalia > Chiroptera > Vespertilionidae > Myotis > Myotis yumanensis. The sequence continues at coordinate 93,900,737 of NW_027223753.1, read as the reverse complement.
GCCCATTGGAGCAGCAGCTCCTCCACTGCTGCCTGCTCC